>NC_088832.1:30725719-32219886 GCF_904066995.2 Poecilia reticulata
TATACAAACGGTTAATAGTCTGTTTTTTACATAAGTAACCTTTAGGCAGCAGATGGTGACCTTTCTCCCGCTGGCCATCCATGGGGTGCCGAGGCATTCCTTCACACAGCTGACCATGTGGTGAAAGAGCCTAAGTGACCATCTGCCTCTGGTGACCACAACAATAGGCAGCACCCTCCTGAAGTGTGCTATGGGATTTTGGCCTTTGTACTGACTAGGAACTGGTGAGAGGAGAATTTTATTACCTTGATTCCAGCTTGGTTAAACGTTCTGTTCTACCCCTTTAATTGGTGCTGTTTAGGTAATAAATAGTCAAACAAATGTACAGGACCAGTTTGGATGGAGATTACCAGACAAATAACATACGAAGAATATTTACACTAAAACCTACCTTGTTTTACAATGGACAGAAAATCTACTTTGTTTTCATCTATGACATAAAACAATTCAAAGTTAAAGTCAATGATAACGGCAGCTGCTTCCCTTTTTAATACTGTGCATTGAAGTTGAATCTGACATGACAATTGGTAAAAGAAAACATTTTGTTTCAGGAAATACACTCAATTACGTCGAGTCATTGGCTTTGCAACAGTTCCATTTCCTGAACAAGCATGTGGCAACAGTGGCTGGTTGATTTCATGGGGTTGTTAACTTTGTCACAATCCTTCATATTAAGCATACATGTGATGATGGTGTGAGAAAAGACTCCTTTTTAACAGGAACAAACCTCTACTGGAGCCTGGCTCATTGTGAACAGTCATCTGCTGTGACTTAGGGTTTAAGTAGATAGGGCAGACATAGACAAACAAATGAACAAGACCAAAAATGTACATGTTTCTAAAACATAAACATTTTATCAATAATATTAATATTTCTGATAAGGTTACAAATTAGTTTGCACCTTTGCTGGGTGCTCCCCCCATTTAATACCCATGTGTTACAATTTTAATATTAACTTACTCCCACTTTGCATACATAATCCTATTTTTGTACCTTTGGGTACGAAAATGGTACAACATGGTAAAATTTCTCCTGAGAAGTTTTAGGAAAACATAATAAAAAAATGGACACTTATGATTTAGTTGTAGGTCGCTTTCTGAAGATTATATAGTTTCTCTTTTTCCACTGAATGTAGTTCTTACCCTCACTTTGGTTCAGTTGACTCCTCTGACATATAAGTGAATATGACACCAAAATAACTATGAGTGACCTCCTTCTGGTAGATAGTATTTACCTGAGCTGCACAACCATATTTCCTTGCTGCACAGTTTCTGTACGTGATATGTACATGACATTGCATTTAAGTGCTGGTTGTCAAAGGGAAAAACATCAAGATAGGTGCCACTTGATGCATTGCTGGTACAAAATTCTGTTTAAAGTAACCAAAGCCACTAAAATAGTAATGGGGCAAAATGACCAGGTTTTCAGGTTTTGGGGGTATATGAAGATGATGCATTTAATTTATGTTAATAAAAACAATTGCCATTGTTTCTACATCAATTTTTTTTCACTGATGATGCACGAGGCTTGTTGTATGCATCTTTAAGCAATTAATTATGGTACTTTGTGG
Source organism: Poecilia reticulata (assembly GCF_904066995.2). Lineage (NCBI taxonomy): Eukaryota > Metazoa > Chordata > Actinopteri > Cyprinodontiformes > Poeciliidae > Poecilia > Poecilia reticulata. The sequence goes on from NC_088832.1 coordinate 30,727,290, forward strand.
GGAAATTCATTACCTAAGGGAATTTTGACAGATTTTTGAAATGGTAAGAAGAAAGTTTCTTCTGTCCGTATTCATAAAAACACATTGGACCTTTCATTTTTTGGATTAAAATGTGTTTCATACTCTGAGCTTCTATGTTAATATGACCACAGTCTTCTCACAAAAGTAGAAAATATTAGGCTGAGCTGGGTCTGCTTTGGGCACATGTCATTTCTTTGAGCTTGAAAAGAGACAAAAACTAAAAAGAAAAGAGAAAAAGAAGGTCCCGAGAGGGGGTGGAAGGACGTGAGAACTAATTTGCAGGTGAATTAGATGGCACACTCTCCTTTGTGGCCATTGTGCTGCTCTCTGGCCAGATGGCCTCTTCAGACTTCTTTCACAACTATAACCCAAACATAACAAGAGCAAATACACAAATACACTTATGAGGGATTTAGGCTCTCTAATGGACTAATTTGGAACTCATAGTTAATGTTAATGGATATAATTTTAAGCCTGGCAGCACATTCCTTATAACTGTGATTATGAAATTTAGCATAATAATACCCAGAAAATGCAATTACTGTATAGTAAATTTCTTCCTTTGGTTTCTAAACATTCGGCTTCCTTTCCATTTTCCATCACTTCAGAGAGACACTTATGAACCCATTCATCTGTGGCTAACACAGAAATACTGCCTTATAAGTCTGCAGACAGCCTGAAAAATTATTAAACTGAAAAACTGAGCAAGGGGGAAAACTATCATACTTGCATTTCAGCAAGCTAAACATTATCCTATAGATACAGGTCGCTGGACTATTAATTATCAAGTTGATATTAAAAAAAATAACAAAACAACTCACAGAGGTTCTTGGCTTTAAAGGGGAATTGAAAAAAAACTGTTTATCATTTCAAGATGCAATACAAATCTTAGTTTAGTAATGCTTTAGTTTATTTTACTTGATTCATATTGATTAGCATTTGTTAAATTCACTGTCACATATCACACTTTGTATTCTAATTTTGTGTAAAAACTCAAAACCATTTTGAATTTCAAAAATAAAAGTGAACAGCATAATCTTCATGTCATTTATATATCTTTTTTAAAAATAGGTGTACAAAAAGTCATGATTAAAACTTGTTAATTAGTAATAAAACTTGAAGATACACTCTGCATCGACACTCAGTTATTTATGAGTTGATGGAGAATTTATTTGTAAATTAGTGAAGTGGAACATTGTTTTCTCTGAAGACTACAGGGAATGTTTCAGTACGCCAAACTAGATGGAAATGCAATCACAGAATCTGAAGCGTCTGCGCTTTCTTCAATTACACTGTTTATTAGATCTGCAATGACTGTACAAATTTACAAGCCGTTAATTTATCAATTTCACAAAAGCAGCTGAGCTGATTCAAGAAATTCAACAACAATACTGACAAAAACAACTTTATTTAAATTAACATACCCATAAATACAATAAATACAGATAAACACGACTAAAAAATAAAATAAAATAATGGTTTCCCTCTTAATTCTTAGTTCTGGCCATCAAAAGTAGTCATGTAAACGTTTTCCAAAGCATGTTCATCTTATTGTCTGGCACTGAGTTTTCTTGTTGAAATTGGTGTGAAAAAGACTGACGATGCTCTGAGCTTCTCCTGACCGTCTTCTCTTTGCAAAGTAATCTGCCAAACAGAAGAAAGAACATTTTATTGATTTATAGCTCCTATTATGTAGCTATAATAGGAAATATTATAGAAATATTCACCATTATGAATATGTACTTTCACCTGTAATTCTTGCATCATTGGACTTTGCTACAGGTTTGGAGAGTGACCGCTTCCTTCTTGTAGGCGTTCTTTCAGCAGGATGCTTGAGTGTGTTGGACACACTTAAATAGTTCTCTTGGTTTGTCCCAAGGTGTTCATTATTATTGCTCTCACTACCATCATCTTCTGTTCTTGGAGAATTAACTTCAACCACTGGCTCTGGGGACTCCTGATAGAAAGACGGAGCACGACCTGCGGGTATTTCCTCCCACTGAAATCTGCCAAGCTGCGGTGTCTCAGATTGGAAGTTGAAGTTCCAGCGCTGGCTGTCCTGCCACATGATCTCCTTCAGTTTCAGCTGTAAGTCCTGACGCAGCTGGTCGTGGTCCACTGGACCGAAGAGGTTCCTGCAAACAGACTCTCTGCATCTGATATTCATTGTGCAAGTAATTTTGAAGAAGTTTGGATGGAAAAACGCGTCTGACAGGAGATGCTGCTGATGGTCTACACATGTCCTTGGGGTCCTGCAGGACGATTTAAAGGCTGCAGGGCTCACAATGTTTTGTTTGTACACAATGAATAGAGACTTCTGATTGGCTGCAGCTGTCTATACCAGGGAGAAGCAACAGAGGGGGCGAAATTGGATCATTGTCTGTTGAAAACCATTGAGACCCCAAACTCCTCCAGTTCTATCAAAGTCTGCCTTGACAAGCAGAGGTCAATTTAGAATTATCATAACAATAGTGATGTTTTTCCTGCTGAATGCACCGTTACATAGGCTGGATACACTTTGAATCAGGTCATTGAGAGTCACTTCTGATACTATCTAGATCTTCTGTGTTACTAAATAAACAATGAAAAATGCTAATTAACAGATGCATTGTTAAAAACCATTATAAAATGCAAACTTTGGTTGTTGTCAGACTGGTTGTTCAACAAAATGAAAACATTTCAGTATTGTAACTGTTGGATGGATATTTGGTTGATTTAACCTGATATAAATCACCGGAAATAATAGTTAAATTTTAAAAAATACTTAAGCTCCATCTATGTCATGTAGGGTTTGAAAAATTGCTACTATTGTAACACTACAATGTTGGGTAAATACATGTTACCGTAAAATAGCAGGTTGTGGGAGGAGAAAGAGCAGAACACTGAGAGGGAATAGCGTAGCTGTCCAGACGTTAATTCAACTTCCTTTCACAGAAGAGAACCCGTCTCCTAAAAAAAAACAGCGAAGAAAGAAATAGCTCCTCAAAAAGGCACAGCACAATTCCTAAGCTATAGATCAACTTTAGTAAATAACTGATCTTGTATGTAACTGCATTAATTGAAAAGGGAAAAAAAAATCTTACACTATTAAGATGTGTCTGAATCCAGAAAGAAGAAACAAGCAAACCAAACCAGGAAAACCACCCTCTTCTCTGTTCGAGTGTCTCATTGCATATTACATGGAGCACATTTAAAACCCTCAGCACAACACAGTTTAAATCAAAGCACGGCAGACATAAAGGGAAATATCTAGAACGATAGAAGAAAACAAAGTAGATGAATTTCAACAGGTGTAAATGATTATATACCACAACAAGCATCACTTACCTTTCACAAAGAACCTGTCCATACTCACATCAGAGGGAACAAAAGGTGGCAGGACAATGACATGAGGACTGAAGAACCCAGGATTTAACTACTGATCTCTTCACTGACAGCTCTAACCTCTGAATCACTCTAAGCTTTACAAGAACACATTGTCTCCTAAAATGTCTGATGTTCTAAGGCGTGTAACTCCCTTATTTGCACTTCTTGGTGCATTTACTTTTTTGCCCACTCATGTATTTACTATGTTTGATTCATCTGTTCAATGTTTTGTTTGAAAAAATGATCCATTAGCCAACCACATGACAGCAGCTCAACCCATTTAGGGATGATGAGCACAACTTGAGGAAGTTCAAACTGGGCGTCAGCAGAGAAGAAAGTGAATTTCAGTGTCTTTTGGGACGGTTGTGGAATCCAGTCGATTTCTCTGAGTATTTCAGAAACTGCTGATCTACAGTTGGCAGCAGCTGTGTGGATGAAAATACATTGTTCACACCAGAGGTCAGAGGAGAATGGCCACAGGGGTTTGAGATGACAGAAAGGCAGCAACAGCTCAGATATCCACTCTTTCTAACCAAAGTAAAAAGAATATCATCTCTAAGTACACATCCTATAGAACATTCACCCAGATAGGGGGAATGGGGTGAATCACCAACATCAGACAGCATGGCATTTTATCCAAACAGGAAGAACAGGAATCTGCTACAATGCCCACAGGTTCACCAAAATTTTATTTTAGAGAAAAACTTTGCCTGATCTAACTGATGTTTCTCAACATTCCCTCTCCTTCGTGACTATAATGTTCATGTCTTGTGTTGTCTATTTCCAGCAGGATAATTCAGAACCTTTTGCAAAGCTCAAATAATCTCAAACTAGTATCTTGAACATGTCAGTAAGTCAACTCCACTCTAATGGCCATCCCTTTGGGATGTGGTGGATCAGATGATTCATATTGTGGATGTCAAGCTGACAAATCTGCAGCAACTGCATGATGGCATCAAAATAGCCCCAAATCTCTGAGGAATGTTCCTGATTCTAGTTGAATCAATAACATGAAAACTTAGGGTTGTTCTAAAAGCAAAAGGTAGTCCAAACAGGCCAAGCAAAATGTACCTAAAAAAGTGACCTGTCATTGTATATGGAGGACTTAATATTTACATCAAGATATTTTTTTCAGATTTGCTAAATAAGTATTAAACAAATACCTATAGTCAAGTATTGCTGTTGCAATCAATAAGGAATGTATTTGATGGTCTTTGGCTAATCTGTATCACACTTTACCAAATGTGGAGGGCTCTGTCCGCATTTTTTGTCAATGCAGAAGTTGCTATGGCAAAAAGTGTAGAAAACTCCTAAAAAGACAGTAAATGTGCCAAAAATGTAAAGAAAGCAGCTGGCTTAAACAATAAAGGTGTGGTCCTGAAGGGAGCAGAGTATGACTAACCAACATGCAAAGTAATGATGCACAGGAGCTTCAGGGATTGGCTAAGGGAACAGCATTACCTTCATGCCACTTCCTGATGAGCCAAGTAGTTCGCCTGAAGAGAAAACTCACAGTCTCTCCTGCTGTGGTTAAGCTGAACAAGGAGAAAAGTTTGCATTGGCTATGCCGGAGAAACAAGACACACCTCTGGTGAGTGCCTACTGCAATGTTCTTTTTCCCTTTTCAACATAATCAAAATGTCTCATATTAGGCAAATGATAAGTATTTTCTTTAAAAGCTGTGTGCCTCTTGCAGTATTTTAGCAAATCTACTGTATGTCAACAATCATAAAACAAATATGGTAAAATCAGTTTAGGATTTGGGCAAGTAAAATTGTGGGGCTTCGTCTGGGGAGCATGTAGCTAAAATTCTGTTATTTATGTATTGAGAAACTACATATTATCTCAGGGGACTTTATATCATAGTGGTGTCCTTGCAGTCATACCAAAATTCCCTCTGGAGTAGAACAGAGAAATAGGAAAAATCATAAAGTTTTAAGGTCTTCTCACAAAATGAAGCAGTGAGGATGGCCTGGTGTAATTTCTAGGTACCTTGAAATGTGAAATGAACAGGATTTGTATTTGATAAATATTTGCTGTGCTCTGATAAAGTCCTGTATTACTAATTTGCAAACAACATTTTGTCAAAAATCTACAAGAAATACAAAATTATGATCTTTAAAGCTCAGAATAAAACAACATGGACAATTTTTAACCTCTACTTTGTTGTTATTTTCTTCATCACTCGCATAAGACAAGGAGCTACCAAAGCTCCCACTGTTGAGAAAACATAGTATAAACTTCACACTGCACTTCATTCAAACTGTAATCAAGCTCAGGATGGTGAACATTGAGCAAAGTTTAAGGTGTGTGTCTGAATTTTTTATTTTTTTTTCCAAGACATGTTCTCCTTCAAACCCATATTCAGAGCACAGACCCACACGCACACAGCTCCACATCCTTTTCTCCTCCTTTGCATGCAAATTATCCTGTTTGCATACCCAGAAGTCGTTTTCCTCCTCCACCCATACCTGTAGTCAAATAAAGCATTCCGTAGCAAGCTGCCTTCATAATATCCAACAGATTGCAAAGCAGCTATTAGCTTTTTTTCCTCTGCATTATACACAACATCACTTTTCTGGATCCAAAATACACAGAGAGACTTTTTCTCCTTTCTTTTGATTCGGACATGCTTGTCTCTTATTTTATTAATAACCTTTCTTAAGAAGCTCAAATGGAAATGCAAATGAAAGTGACTGATAAAACTGTGTTTACTGAGGCACAGGGAAAATCTTATCATTAAAAAATGAGTTAGCATAATGATAGGGTGCCATTTATTTCTAGGAAAATCTTCATTCGCAGACGTAATTCCCGGAGATGTCTTTAATGTATCAAACACCAGAATAATTATGAAGACGCATTTTTAATTACATATTTATTGTTACAAAATTCTCTATAAGTATGAAGATATTCTTCTGAAACAAACTATTGGACTAAATATAAATGAGCAATTCCGCACAACTCATCATCATTGTAAGTATTTCCTGGGAAGACTTTTCAGTTTTTACGGTCTTTAAACTACATTCTTTTCAAAACATGATCTAAAAAATGTGTCCACAATAAAGCCTTTTAAAACTTTTCTTATATTAAATAAACCAAATTTTGAAAAAACAAACAAACTTAGACATATCTTTGAGGAAGAACATAATAAAATCTCATATAATATTATATAATACATAAAAGAGAAGCAATAGCTCGCTTGTATAAGTCTGCACACTCTTAAATATTTACTTCTTTGCATACTATGGTGGAGTGAAAACAGTCACAACAGTTGGAGGAATACGTGACAACAGAGACATTAACAAACATGGATGATTTTCCATAACTGATGAAAAGAAGAAATGGAATCCGGTCTGGAATGATGCCAAGAGCCTGACAGTAACAATAAAAAAGCTTTTTCTCGCAAGAACAGGTTATGTTCTACTAGTACGGCAAGTTCATGCAGTCCTTGTATGTCTGGGCTGGTTCATGACAGAGGCCTTTTCTTCAAAGAAAGCATTTTGGCCTGGTTAAAATATTCTAAAATCTAGTGGGAGAATGTGCTTTGGTCTAAAGAAATCTTACACACATTTTTGGGTCACGAAAAAGGTGTGCTTTGTGCTGAAAACATAACTAATTCACAAGGAGAACATCACACCCACAGCAAAACATGTAGACATAAACTTCATGATTTAAGATAGCTTTTCTTCAGAGGTGTTTTTTGGGGGGTTTTTTGGCCCTAGTGGCCTTCATTGAACAGTATTGAACATTGAACAGGTGGTAAACAGAGTGGAGAGAGAGGGGAAAGACAGGCAACAAATGGCTTGAGACCTGGAACTGAATCCATAATAACCGGCAGCCTCTGTACATGGCACGTGTGCTACACCAACTGAGTCCATCATTCAGACAGTTGTCTATGAGTTAAAGTTGCAGTATCTAACTTTTATTTAAAAAGAAGTTTCTTACATGTTTGTTAAAACTGTCAATACGTCATGACAGTATGGTATTAGACAGATAATCTGTGAAAAAATCAACGTCCTCCCCTTCCTCCATGTGCCACTATTACAATATGCAAAAGTGCACTGCTCTTAGCTAAAATTAACCAATCAGTGTTAGGGGGAAGACATTGGCATTGTCAATCAAGCTTGAGTACGCGATTACTTACTGGAAAACAACGTTATGTGACGTTATCTGTCGCCATGCTAATTAGCCCGTGCATTTGTGGCAGGCTCTATCAGGAAGAATCTGTAGCGTAGCAGAGAACATGCAGGATATGAACAGTACCTACATCAGGATGATTGACAGACTGGGACTAGGACTGGATAAGACTAATGTATTTGTTTACTAGCGTGCTCACTTATGCAAATAGGTTGTTGCAGGATTTTTTTTTTTTTTTTTTTCATATTTCTCTTATATAAATGTGTTTCTTTGGAACATACATCATGTTAAAGAACATTAAATATTTTACCTCCTTTTATCAGAGGTTTGTAATATTTTTAGAGTCCATGTAAATGTGAGACAAATGTGTTGACTTTCTTTTCAGATTGTTCTGCATCAAATCAGTCCTGCTTCATAGGCTCGCCATATACATCCCAGTTTTATCTATTTGAGGAAGTATAGCTGCTATGTTGTTAGTTCAAGCAACTGGACTGGATAAAGCACTTTGCATATGGAGCGTGAATGAAAATTGTTCCAGCTTTGCATTAGCCACAAATACCTATTACCCTCCTTCCAGTCATGTAAGGCTGGTGAGTGAGTTTCAATGGATTTAGTGGAAACTGGGATTAATGTCTGTGTATTTATTTGCTTGCAGGAGCCACTGCAGCCACAAACACGATGCCCTCAGTGTGGAGACATGCTGGAGTGGTCAGAGGAGCACAGGTGTGTCAAAGCATTGGTTTGCTTGTGTGTGACACAACCCAAATATCTCTATATGAAACAGCACAAAAATCTGTTAAACTAACTTTATCTTACACTGAAGAGAATAGTTTTATTGCAAAGAAACCATAATTGCATTCTTTCAGATCAGTGCACTAATTTGGAGGCTTTGCGACAGGAGGCAAACATTTGTGCATTACTAAAAAGTCTTAACTAAATCCAAGTAGATTTTTTATTTTATTTTAATTATTTATGAGAAAAAGTCATTTCTAAGCTGCAGAATAGAATGCTTTGTATAACAATGTAGCTCTGAGCTACATTGTTAGGAAGGAGGATTAGTGACGACACGGCTAAACCACAAAGCATTCAGAATTCCTCTACGGATCTCAGTTACTTATTTTTATCAAAAATCTACAAACTTCAAAACATCAGGGTAAAAATATTTATACTTTGAAGGATGCTTTCATCTTGTGCAGGATTTTAAACATTAAAAGAAAAACAAAAAACTCTTGATAAGCCTCTAATGTAAAACAACAAGTCTTCACATTATTTTGGCATGTCCTATTATTCTGAATGCTGTGTATAAATCACTTTGCTGGAACCACAACAGAAGGTGAGTCTCTAACTGCACCTTTTACAGTTGCTATGGCTATTTGGCTGTTGCTTGCATGACTGCCTCATCTGTAGGTAGGGCAGTGTTAAAGTGCAAGAGGTAGAGAAGGGAGGGGCCTAAAGGTATAATTTGTTTAAAAGTTCAATCTACGTCCCTCTTTTGTTTGATTTTGCCAAGTTCTACTATTTAATGTGAAATTCTGCAGCGCTATGAAAAAAGTATTCTCCCGTTTTTTTATTTACTACTGTTAAATGTTTCAGATCTTCAAAGACAATTTGATATCAGACAAAGATAACATGAGAAAATACTAAATTCAGTTCTCAGCCGTTTAATTTATAAAGGTACAACAAAAAGCAATCCCAACAAACCTTTTAGTTAGCTTTTATCTCATCAGTTCACATCATGTTTCCAAATCTATGGTATCATCACAATGTTTTTATTGGCAAAAGTGAGACAAGTCTTCTTTATTTTATTTTATTTTTTTTGCTCAGCAATTATTGGGACAGGGATCTCTCCTAGGAATGCATTTTCTTATCCAATCTCTTTGTCACTCTCCTGGAGTGTTTCAGCTTTGGGTTTAATTTGTCTTTGTATGTTTGTTTGTGCTTCTTATTGTTGCTTAATGCATATTTAGTTTGATATTGCTGTTTGTGTTTGATGCTTTGTATGTAGTTTCTAAGTTTATTCTTGTGTTCTGTTTCTGGTGTTTTTGCATTTATGTCTCTAAGATTATTTGTCAAGCTTTTCCCTTTGCTTCTAGATCCTTTGAGTCCTTGTTCGGCTCTTTCGGTGTTCATTATTCATCTTTCCTCAGTATATGCATTTGCCTCCTCTCCCAGCTGCAGTGTGACTGTAATTAACTACATGCATCTTGTCATTCCTTGTTGGATCTTTTCTGCCTGCCTTCAGGTTTCATTCCTTTACCTATTTTTCTCTGCATTTACTCCTATAGGTTTTCAATGACACTCTGTTGTTGTTGAATTATATGGACATTATTAACTTTGACATGTAAGATGTGCAATAATTTAGTAGTTATGTTAGGTTCTTTTGTGATCTCCTGAATATGCCACTGACTCGCTTTTGGAATAATTTTGGAAGACCAATCACTCCCAGGAAGATTCACCATTATGTCATATTTTCTCTATTTGTGGATAATGACTCTTCCAAAATCTTATAAATTACTTGGTGACTGATTTCCCATTTTATCTGTTCTGCAAATGATTGAATAATACAATTGATTTGATAATACATTCATATTTACTCAATGAGTCTTTGTCATATATTCACATTTGTTCAATGATATGATATATTTTAGTCTCTAAGAAACGCAATTTGCAAGAGAGGAAATGTTTCCACAGAAATGCACACAACACACTTTACAGGTTATTATTCTAACACATTTTTTAAATGTCTGTAAAGAAATTAATTTATGCGATCTTGTGGAGGTAGTATGATTTTTTTTTACCTGGAAGTGCCAACGACATGTTATGAGCATCTTAGATAGTCTTTTGCTACAAAGTAAGCAACACAATAACATTGTTAGAAAATACTGTGCAACAGATTACAGGAGAGTTTATAACTTGGTATATTGTTTTCAAGAAGTGCGTCAGGGTCACTGAAAATTAAATGTTTCCTGTTGTGTGCTAAAGATGACTTTATGACACAGAACAATTACCTGTGTCTTTGTAGTGTCCTCCCTGGCTGCTCATGTTGCTCTACAGTGAATGAGACTATTGAGAATGTAGCCAGAGGCCTGGCTAACAAAATGAAGGAGAAAGCTCACTGGGCAGCTGGGAGAGTGGGTGACATTGACTTTGTTGGGCCTACAAAGACTAAAGGAAAGGTGAGATGGAATAATGCAAAAAACGTAAATAAACACAGTAAAATAATAAAAAGCTGCAGAAAGTCTCAGAAAAAACCTTGCAGAAATTGATTTGAACACACGATCCTGACATCATATTTCTCTTCCCTTTATGCAGTTTGTGAGGGTGTCCAGCAACACAGACCCAGTTTTGATTTACAAGATGCTGACAGAGGACTGGGGCCTCTCTCCTCCACACTTGGTCGTGGCGTTGGTGGGAGGAGATGAGCTGGCTCAGATGAAGCCCTGGCTCAGGGACACTCTTAGAAAAGGACTTGTGAAAGCTGCACAGAGCACAGGTTATAATCAATGGGCCAAAGCTGGCCTTGACTTTTCACAGCAAGGGAATAACTTGTGTCTAGCCTTCTGCTGCAATGTGGCAGGATGGTTATCAGCAACAATACAATTACAGTATATTTTTTTCTATTCTAAATCGGTTTTCTTATTTGCATGTATTTATGTTTTTATGCACAATGTAAAATTACATAATTCACTTTTAGCAGAACCCGCACATTATTCATGACTAAATGGGCAGAAATCTAATTTGCAGTGAATGCACTCGTGCAATCTGAGAAAGAGCCTTCCAGTCTAATATCTTTTATAAATTTCCATAAAGTGTTTCTGTTTAACTCAACATTGTACAATTTACTAGAAGTCAGAAGTTTTCTTATACTCATCATCAGTTTGATGTTATATTAATAATACTTTAATTCATGTACTTGAGTCATTATTTATGTAATTTTTAAGACATCAATAATTGGATTCAAACATTTTAATTAATTATGTGCATTGTCTAATCCTTGCATACACCATCACTAATATTGATTAAATGTTCCTTGGCAACTTAAAGATAAACCAAACACTTTTTGAAATAATCAAAAGGGCTTTTTCAAAAATATCCAATTTTTATTCTGATGAAAACCATTCGTTTTGCTTTTTCCTGACACAAACTTGGCCTTCAACCATAGTCCTCTGGTTTTTTAATAAGATTGAGACCTTGGAGTTCCCAGAAATTGTTTAGCTACTTCATCAATTCCAAAACGATCCTGAAAGGATTTTGGAGAATTGCCAAGTTATGTCACCCAATTGCGTCCATGTTTTAAATTTCTAGCTGTTAACTGAGTGTGAACTTGAAGACCCTGGATGTGATTCAGTCACACCAGTACCACTGAAAGCACCGCAGTATGATGTTGTCACCCCCATGTTGAAAAGTGTTTTCAGATTTTAAAGCCTTGTCATGAATCCCCAACTGGACTTCTTAACATAGATAATGAAAAAAAAAAAGCAGATGGAATGGTTCCTGTCAAAAATATGTGGACTCTTTGTAAAAACTCGGTAGGTGTCAGAAAGACAGTCCAAAAAGCCTTGTCATTTATCTGCAGCCTGATAAACTACAACAGGTATGGGTGTATGTACATTTTTGAGTCTATGTTTAAATTTGATCTTGTTTATAAATTGCACTATAGTTCTTGTTCATTAGCTGTATCATCATCCCACTATGGAAAAAGAATAGTTCATGTGCATTATGAAAAGCTATACATGACATTCATGCCTTTGATTAGTAAATATGAACATCTGAGCAGCAGTAGTTGTGCAACTCCTTCTCTGTTCTTCAGGGGCATGGATTTTAACTAATGGCCTTCGCTTTGGCATCACTAAGCACTTGGGCCAGGCAGTGAGAGATCACTCCCTGGCCAGCACCTCCTCTAAAGTTCGTGTTGTGGCCATTGGCATCGCACCCTGGAACATGATCCACAACCGAGAGGCTCTCCTCACTGCCAAGGTTTCCACTCAGATACACAATACTTTTGCCACTAAAGGCCACACTGCCGTCTGTGAACAACCCCAATACATTTGTGCTCTCCTGAGTGTTGGTACATTGTTATAATAATTTTCACAAGGTGGATGAGCCTGCAGCATACACACCACAGGACTTGCCCCATGGTACAGTGTATTCCCTGGACAGCCACCATTCCCACTTTGTGCTTGTGGAAGAGGATCCCAACAGACCAGGAGCCACCAGTGAAATGAGAGTGAAGCTGCTCAAACACATCTCCCTTCAGCGCACTGGTTATGGAGGTAAAATCCTTCTTGCTCACATATGTTTTGGGTACAAACAATGGTTAAAATGTTCTATTCTATTGTTATTTGATTAATAAGTTAAAATTTAGCATTGCAATATTTATGTTTGTGTAAAATATTTGAAAGATCATAAAAATAAGTGAATATTTGTTCATATAACTGCAACCTTCATTGTTTTTAAATTTACATGCATTCAGTTTTATTGCATTGTAATTCTGTACATAATACATGTTGTTGCACCTTATAGGAATATTTTAAAAGAAACCATGATTCATATTTTATGACTTTTTGCTATAGCGTGCTAAACTCAAAATGTCTCAGCATTGTAGAGAAGTGCAGCAGTCATGTTAAGCATTCTTTTTAAGTAGCTGGACTTTGCTATCCCTTATTCAAAGCCTTCACTGTGCAAAGTTAAAGGAAAAACAACCACAAATACAGGCAGTGGAAGGACTGGGCCATCTGAGGACACTGCGTCTCTCCTTTCCATTATTCAGTGACTAAATACTTTTTTACATCTATCTAATTATGTACTATTTAGGATTTGATCATGTCTACAGTATGTTTTCTACATTGCTTAGGTTAATAATGGAGTCTAGTTGGCTTATAGGGACTATACATTTGACATCATGTATTTACTTTTTTTTTAATTAATAACTTCATATTTTATCATGTAGCAATATTGTCTAAGCCATTTTTCTACATCTTAATTCTCTGATATGTAGGAAGACATAATGAAAAACATTTTAAAATTACACATTTTGATAATAGAACACAATTCACTGTGACAAACATTTATAAATTAGATTTTTCCATCACTGCATGCATTATCACTGTTTTAAATTATACAGCTTGTGTGCAAGACATTTTTGCATCTGTCCTCAACCATTAAGCGTGACAGCACATCATGTACTTACTTAACTCTTCAGGAACTATATGCACTGCGTATGCACTCTATCCATGCTGTTCAAGATCAACATTAAATCGGTTTTGATTAATATCAATGTTTACGGGGATTACTTACGTCCATATTTGTGGTGTCTAAAAGGTTTTCATCCAAAGTGCTCTGATGGTAAAGAAAAAAAAAAAAACATACCACAACATGATGCTGTTACCACCTGGTGTAGACAGTTGTTGCAGGGTCTGTGTTTTTCAAAGTTTGGAATATTATTTAAAAGCTACCCCTACTTTAAAGATCTCTACAATTTAACTGTCTGTTCTGTCTGGAGTCTTCAAGGGTGTTCGTGATGTAGGATGTGCAGTACACTTTTCTGAGAAACCTTCAATGCCTCCAAAGAGAGCTTGCATTCATACTGTGATCAAACTACACATGTTGGCTTTGCTAAGAAAGATGTTGACTTTTAAAGGCAATTAGAGAAAGAGTAGTTTATTTAGTGGTATCAGAGGAAAATGGACTAAATGCAAATACACATTAAAATTGCAATTTGAAATAAAAAGCTTAAATATTTTTCCTTGCCCTTTACAATAATTAACTGTTTTATGTTGCTCTAACATCCCAATTAAATACACTGAAGCTTGCCTTGGCAACATTGCAAAATGCTTTTAAAATAAAACAATACGTTAGTCTCAAGGTCTGAATGCTGTTCCAAAGTGCTTTATGTTTTCCATTATTGCAAATGTGGCAGCAAGCATTTCTGACCTTCCTAGTTCATTTAATGCATTTGTACATAGCATGAGTGTTTAAACTTAAAAATAAATTGTTCCACAGTGATAAGCAGAAAAGACCTTGACCTTCAAATGATGATAATCTTTAAGAATATTTTACATCACACAACAATTAAAAAAAAATCTACACATTAACTCCTCTTTGGTTTAATTGATCAATGTATGTTTATCCATTATGCAGTAAACTAACATCAGAGTTGTAAAAGACAAAAATCTTCATTGCAGGAGCAGGAAGTTTTGAGATCCCTGTTCTGTGTCTCCTGGTCCATGGTGAGCCCAGAATCCTAAAGGTAAACTGTTTTATTTCCTTATGCTGTCTTAATTATTCCACAGTAAAACAATAACCCAAAATGGTCTTTTAGAATGTCAGATTTTGCTGTTTTGATTTCCATTGTTTGACTTTTTAGACAACTTTTTAGATAACATACGTTAGTAGACTTAGCTCTGCTCAGCTAAAGTAGCAAGCCAAAGGTGGACAAATAACAAACGCTTCATTTTATCTCACAACTAATCTCTTCATCTAAAAGAAAAAGCTTGTCCAACAATTATTTTTCATAAACAGGGCGATAACTGAGGAGATGGAAGAGCACAGCCCTATCTAAACAACGTGGCTGTCTGCTGATAAAATTGTTTCTCTTCTTGCAGAGGATGTGTAAGGGCATTGGAAATTCCACACCGTGGCTGATTCTGGCAGGCTCTGGAGGCGTGGCTGACATCCTCGTCACGCTGATGAACAGAGGCTGCTGGGACGCAGACAGCGTTCATGAGCTGCTGTTGGACACCTTTCCCAATGCCCACCACAGCACAGACATCAGTAACTGGGTCAAGCTGGTGAGAGCCATGCACACAGCAGGGAGGCCGACACTTACAAAGATATGCACTTGTCAAGTATTGAACACTGGGATAAAAGTGGGGCACACTGGGAAACACAGTGAGACAAGCTACTGTGTGAATTTCATATTTATCTTCAGGAATTTGTGTAAAATTACCTAAATGCAGCATGACAGAAGAAAATTATTCAATGTTTCATAAATTTAATGTTCATTTTTCAAATTTAATAGAGTTTAAAAATATGTCTTCTCTGTTAACTGGCTGTTAACTTGCCTGATAGATCCAAAAGCTACTTGATCACGGACATCTTCTGACTGTCCACGACCCTGAACAGGAAAGCTCCGAGCTGGATACTGTCATTCTCAAAGCTCTTGTCAAGGGTAAAGTTCATTTTACAGATGGAACCCTTTCTGTCGCACAGTTTCTGCATTTCTGTGTGCGAAATGTTGAGCTCTTCATTGCCTGTGGACCTGTTGGCATTTTATGTGTCTGTGTGTTTATCAGCTTGTAAGAGTCAAAGTCAAGAAGCTCAAGACTTTCTGGATGAGCTAAAGCTGGCTGTGGCCTGGAACAGAGTGGACATTGCCAAGAGTGACATCTTTAATGGAGATGTGGAGTGGAAGGTGGGTAAACACTGAATATATCTCTCAATCTGTATTCCTTCTTGCCATGTATGTTGGTGGATTAGATAACAACTTACATTGGTTTAAAGGTGATAGTACTAAGTTTAGGATCACTTTCTGTCATGTCTTGTAAGTATGTGTGTCACTTTTGAACATTTCTACAGTGCAAGTGCATTGCAGTGAAGGGAATACAGTTCATACAGTGTAAGGGGATGTTACTGTTGCTGTGATATGATATTGTTCTGTTGTTGTTTTTGCAAATGTAGAAAACAATTTACCATTTAAGGACAAAGGCTTAATGTTGAAATTGTTAAAATAATTATCAGGCAAAATATTCATGTTGTTTGAGCAGCTTCATCTGATGGCTTTACATTAATAATGTAAAGGTAAGAGAATGTTGATCAGTGCAAGCAGAGCTTTTGCATAAAATTGTAATTGTATCACTTGGTTACTGCTGCAACATTAAATGCCCATATTTTTACAAGAGTAATATGGCTCACCTCCCAGGATAGCAGGGATGTGGGGGCAGCACAAGAACTTGTAACGAGAAGTTATTTGTTGCCTCACAGCTGGTGCTTTCAGTTGATTATGTGTGGACACTCCCCATATGTGTGGCTGTGTGGGCTGTAAAAATATTACACTATGTGTGGCTAACAACACAGATTGGTATCTGATTTGTACCTTCTGATTTACAATTACATTTTTCCTGTTTTTTAGTCCATTCTGTTTATTGTTCCATTGCAATTTGAACTTTTATGCAGTGTTAAGACATAGTACAACTGACCATATCGCAAACTTATACTTTCAACCAGACAACCAGACAAATGCTTGATTTACCCTGAGCTGACAGCTGACTCCTGTGACTTTGCAGAAATGTCTGATATTTAATATCACACATTATTTTGTCAGTATGTCAAGTTATACTTTTAACATTTGCTAAAATCATAATTGAATCACGTTGTCAACAATGAAGCTGTAGACTTGGGATCGTCCTTGCTCACACATTTTATGATAATAAATAATTCCATCCGTAGAGTTGTCCTGTTAGGATGGCTGTAAATCTATCCAACATGCCAACATTTGTTTTTATTGACTTACTAACTAGCTGTTTCTCATGAGATTGCATTCAGCTAAGAACACCAGTGTGCACTGTTGTAAAAAAAAAAGTCAATGACCTAATCATTATAAAACATTTCATTAAACTGCTTTGTGACTGATTGCTACAAAACCCTATAATTATTGCAGGCTTGTGACCTTGAGGAAGTGATGATGGATGCCCTCATCAACGACAAACCAGACTTTGTGCGCCTCTTTGTGGACAACGGGGTGAACTTGGGGGAGTTCCTCACCTACGGCCGCCTACAGGAGCTTTACTGGTCTGTGTCGGAGAAGAGCCTCCTTCACAACCTGCTTCTGAAAAAATATGAAGAGAAGCAGCTCTTGCTTGGGGCAGCAAGAACACCTGGTCCGCCAGGACACCATCCCTCGGAGCAAGGGAAACCCCGCTTCACCCTGTTTGAAGTCGCCAAAGTCCTGAAGGACTTTCTGCATGACTCCTGCAAAGGCTTTTATCAAAAGATGCCAGCAGTGAGTGGCATACACAGACTGTGACTCATATGTCAACTTGAGTGAATAATTACTGATTTCAGATGACAAATTTCTAACCTTGAAGTCAAGACAAATTCTAAACCTAAGTGGTAGTTCTCAACCCAATTATTTGTCATTTAAATGGCAATTTTTGACACATTTCATAGTTTTCAACTGACTTGTGTTTAATTTTGTCTTCTGACTTTCTCAGATTGTATCGTTTGAAACATCAGAATTTACAATGAATCAAATAAAATACAAAATTTATTGGTACACTGAATTCAGGGAGGATATTGAATCTTTAATTGACAATTTCATGCTGTGGTTGAGATGAAACAGCATGTTACCAATGTAAATCAAGTCACAAGTCACTATTTTCCTTGTCCTGTACTCTTCTTTGCACTCCAATTGTCTTTTGGGTATTCTTAGATTTTTATGGAGCAAAAGAAGAAAAAAAGCAATTGGGCAAAAATGACCTTCTTTAAAGCCATATAAATTGTTTTTTTCAGTAATGAACGCCATCAATTCTATAATTCATTTAGGCACTGAATGTTGTGCTGAGTGTCTGCAGCTGCCCCATTTACTAAACATGTTTAATACATGCAGTGTACTGTCTATGCACCCCAGGAGAAGCCACCAAAGGGCCGACTGTTCCACAGCCAGAAGAACCTGCCCGAGCTGGAGGAGCGCTGTGAACATCCTTGGCGAGATCTTTTTCTCTGGGCCGTTCTTCAGAACCGACAGCAGATGGCTAACTACTTTTGGGCCATGGTCAGTCTTATCAGCTTCTTTGCTTATTTCAGTTCCAGCTTGTCATATATCAATCAGCAGCACCCTAAATATGCCTGGCACTGGAAAAATCTACTCTATCAGAACTGCAGGCTTGTGTGAGTTATACACAGAGAGTGTAACTTCAAATGACGGGTGACAAGAGGCATGACGCCAAACACAGAGCAGGTGTAGGTCAGTCCTGCCATATGCAAATGTCACTCTAGATAAAAGAGTGCTGTAACTAGGTGAGCTAAAAAGCAATCTTATCTTAAAGAACATTATTGAAATGAAGGTCATGTCGCTTGCTGAGGCAGTCGGCCGGTGGTGAGATAGGGAAGGCATATCTAAAGTCCTGACGAAGTTAATGAGAAATATATCCAGACATGGGATTGATGCTCTTTGAACAGTTCAAATGACACAAATCAATGATGATCCCTTTTTTGTTTTAAACAATTTTTCAAGGCTCCCGTTTTTAATTTCTTCTCCAGTCATCCCTGTAGTGAGGCAACCAATTATTGTAATCTCACAAGTGGTCACCTTAATGTGCTCCTTCCTGGCTGGCTTCTTATTTCAAATATTATCTGAAAGCCTGTTAATTGCATGCAGTGTGTGCACACCCCCACTGCAAGTCGTTTTCCCTCTCATGCTGTCGCCTGGACAGCACCATTCATAACTTGATTGTTTGAAGCATCTCCCTGTCACTGAAAGCTTCATCAAAATGCAGGGCAGCATATATACTCATCTCATGGCTTATATGTATGTATGCACGCATGTCTGTCTGTCTGTATATATATAACAGAGCATGAGGGATAGAAATCATAATACATTGAAATGAAATAGGGATGGAGAGTCTATGCACTCTTAATGTAACGACTGCACTGCCGCTCTTGTGCTGATGTACTTGTAAGTTATTAACTGGATGTTATCTAACAAAAAACGGACAGGCAGTGTTATAAAAAAAATAATAAGAAAGAAAAGTAGATGTATTATGAGATTTTTGTTGCATATGAAGAGCGTCGTTTAACTGGTACGGTCCCATGAGCCAGAGTCTTTCTGTTTAAGAAAAAGCTATCAAAGTGTAAATCCTTACTTACAAGAAAATAGCTTGGTATCTTGGGAAATATGCCTTGTTGTCATCTCCCTGAGAGATGGAGGTTAATACTGATAGTAATTAGTTTTACCTCAACATTCTTTAGGTATTTAAAGGAAGTGAAATCACCCAGGCTTCTTGAAACACATTAGGCTTTATTGAACAAAATGAATGGTGGTAACTCTCTACATACAAGATGACTACGTCTAATAATCTTTAGATGTTTCCCATGAGGCCAGAACCCACATAAAGGGAGAAATGATCTCTCTCGCAGGTTAGGGACTCTTATGCACATCTCCTCCAGTCACCAAAAGAAAGAAATTGCACTACATGGGCCCTCGATTATTAAACAGTGTGACAAAGACAGGTCATTGGGTATTGGTGCTAGGTGTGCAAACATTTTCAGCCATTTTCTGTCATTATCTCAGTGTGCCTGGGGCCAATTTCCTTTCTCTCAGTACGGAAACACATGAACATAATACTTGAAAAGTATGGTTATAAGGGGTTGTTTAACGTCTTTGTCTCCCTTTCACTGACATTTTACGATTCCGAATAAACCACCAAACCTCTAACATATTCAAGTCCAGCAAGTCACTGGCTTCAATTTATTCCAGTAAGTGATTAAAATCACCAGACAATGATAAAACACATCTGTGTTTTCAATCAGAAAATGTAACCTGTGGTAAATTAAGTTCTCTGTAATAAATTACTTTTGGTTCTTTCAGTTCACTGAATGAACTGAAAATGAATCCTGGGAGGAATGAAAGGAAAGCCGAATGAAATGCAGATTTAATATTGAATAGCCAAACAGACTGTATTAAAGCTCTTTGGAGAACAGAAGGGGTGATTTTCTCATCCAGATAACAAGACATAGGTAGAAAATAATGGAAAAAAAATAAAATAAAAGAATAGTACAGCATTTTTTGTGAAGTGAAATTCTGGTGATCCATTTCAGTAAAACAAGCACTTGAAATGGAAGATGTGAAGCATTTCTAATCTGTCTTACTTTTCAGCAGCTAAATAGTTACTTTAACTGCAAATCCGTTATCTGTACTATTATCAGAACATGTTCTATACAGAAAGGTCACAAGTGGTACACCACCTGCAAACATGATGACAGGTTAAAGGTTCATAGATAAGTATTTGCATAATCTTCTATGGCCTTTATAAGACTAGGGCTATTCTTTGAAACTCTACTGTGGTCTTGGCCAATGGCTTTTGCTTTCAGGATCAACTAATCTGGATTTATATTAAACTATGGGAGTTATCTACTGATGTTAGACTTCTCTGAATATTTTATCCATACTTTAAAAAAATCCAGAACTATGCTTTTAAAACAGCAACTTAAAGACTACAGGGTCAATTCTACTATTTGCCTCTGAAACATAGCTGATGCAGCATGCACAGTGATTGAGATGCAAAAATAAATCCCAAATTCACTAGATGTTTCTTCCAGCCCCATTTCTTGGATCCAGCTTTCTTTTAATCCTTCAGGGCCCCGAGGCAGTTGCAGCAGCCCTGGCAGGATGTAAGATTCTGAAAGAGATGGCACGCCTGGAATCTGAGGCTGAGTCTGCACGGAGTATGAAGGAGGCCAAGTACGAGCAGTTTGCCCTTGGTGAGTTCTTAAACTGTCCGATGATAAGAGTTGACAGTGTGGTTATAGAATCCAAAGGTCAAGTAAGCATACCCCCTACCTCCAACCAGCATTGTCTTGAGAGAAGCACAAACAAATGCCATTAGAAGAGAATAAAAATCTAAATCTGAAAGGTGGAAATTGTCCAACATAAAGGATTTAATTGGTTGACACTTTACTGACTGTTCTTGTCGGGGTTTTTTTTTTTTTTTCAGATGTCTTTGGAGAGTGTTATTCCAACAGTGAAGACAGGGCCTATGCTTTGTTAGTGAGAAGAACACACTGCTGGAGTAAATCCACTGTTCTCAACTTGGCAACTGAGGCTGATGCCAAATCTTTCTTTGCCCACGATGGAGTTCAGGTAACAAGAAGATAACATTTGGCCTCCTGAGATTGGAGGCCAAGTTTTCTTACTCAGCCTGTCAGTCTGCTGCGGAACAATGTTGTGAAAACTGACATGTATATCTAGGTTACTTAGTGACATTATCATTATGGTTATTAATCAGAGCGGTGTATTCCATTAGATACTTCATACAGCACATTTTTTCTTCCCAAATTTCCCTCCAAGATATGTCCTTGTCATTAGAAAGTCATCATTGAGAGTTAATTGGTATTCAGTATCAGCAGGGAAAGTTAGCGCACAGCGAATAACATCTTTTATTTAAAGGATGCAGTTGGAATATTGTAGTCTTTTTTTACTTGGAAGCAGTTAATTATGATTCAGTACATGTGTATTATTTTAAAAATATGCAAGGCAACACTATTTTGTTAGGGTGGACATAGTCATGGCAAAGCATCAGGTGCCTCGACACATAGGAGACTAAATTCAAACTGCAGCTGTGAATCCAAACGTAAATCATATATTGTGTTTTTTTGTTTTTTTTGTTTTGTCTTTTTGGTTATATAACTCTTAATATGTGTCCTCTAAGAATGTAGTCCCAGAGCAGTATGGTGTCTAAATAGAAAGACCTATAGTGCCCCCTTGTGGTAAATACTTTTTCATTCAAGTTAATCCTTCACTGCTAGAAATAATCCTAATGACAACTCTCACCACAGGCTCTCCTCACAAAGCTTTGGTGGGGGGCGATGACGACAGACACTGCCATCTCCAAACTTGTGGTCTCTTTCTTCTTTCCACCCCTTATTTGGACCAACCTCATCATGTTTAGGTGAACAAAAATGGTATTACACAACTTTAACCATGGCAGGTATTTATTTGCTTATGTTCACTGACAGACTGGTTTGTGTTTCAGCGATGAAGAACTGGATAATCGTAATGGTAAAACGGAGTTTGTGGAGCTGGACAGCCTCGACACAGAAAAGGCTTTACTGCTAACGGATGACGATGATCCTTTGTGAGTTTGCCTTCCAAATGTTTTCACTGTAAATCATTTAATTAACTGCCAGGAAAACTAACATAGATATTTGATTAAAATAAGCTTTAATATGTTGTCTGACCTCGAATAAATAAAAATCTTTGTGTTATACACTATTGTGCATGCAGTGTGTTTGCTTCACTGTATTTATGGCATGGTCGTTTTTTCCAGGGATGCTGCACCTGGAGGACAGACATCTCAGAGCTGTGCCAGTGTTTGGTGGCGCTTCCTGCTCCGCCGCTGGCGTCGCTTCTGGAGCGCTCCTGTCACTGTGTTCTTTGGCAACGTCATCATGTACTTCGCCTTCCTCTGCCTCTTCACTTACGTTCTTCTTCTGGACTTCAAGAAACCACCCGACGGTCCTAAAGTTCCAGAAATAATGCTCTACTTCTGGGTGTTCACCTTGGTGCTGGAAGAAATTCGACAGGTGACATACCTACAGAATCACACATGGTCCCTAATTGTTCTGCTTAATATTTTCAAAGCCGTCTCAACGTAGCCCATCCTTTTTGTTTTGGGACAATTTGTCAGGAATATTCAGCTATCTTATGCAAGAACATCACACCTTTTGAGAAGGAGCAGCACTTTTATGAGATGTGCTAAAGCATTCAGTCCCGGCAAGTCAGACACATCTGAGTAGGCGATGATGTGATTTTGTTAGAGTGAGCTCATTCCCTGTAGGGAATTTGAGGACTCATGAGCCTCTCACCCCTCTGCATTTCTTTCCCTCTCTCTCTGGGAGATAGGTCAGATAAGCATGATCGCTTCTTGCCACGATCCCTTGGAGCATTGCTCCCCTGGGTGCAGCAGACCGACATAAGACACGACTTCACCACTGTTGCATTATCTGACTATGCCAAAATACATACATACATACAAACATGCATTCATACATCCAGAGATGCTAGAAATAGGAGGTATAATGGACGTGTTTGATTAATAAGCAATGCGTACATTTTTGTGGATGATGCAATAAATTAAACTGGTAAAAATCCTCCAGAAAACATGATGTTAAAGCAATAACTTTGTTCTATGACAGAGTTTCTTCACTGACGAAGAAATGAACATCCTGAAGAAGTTTAAGCTCTACGTAGAGGACAACTGGAACAAGTGTGACATGGTGGCCATCTTACTCTTTGTTGTTGGGGTTTCCTGCAGGTACAACAATAATGGAAAAATGCAAATTAAATTATGTATGGATGTTCTGTTATAATAGTTATAAAAATGTGAACTTCATCATCAGATGAAATGAGTTGATTAGGGAATGAAATACTGTATTGAACCAATGTTGGTCTTTGATTCTGCAGGATGTCGGCAGGCACTTTTGAAGCGGGACGGACAGTTCTGGCCATAGATTTTATGGTTTTTACTCTTCGTCTCATCCACATCTTTGCCATACATAAGCAACTGGGCCCCAAGATCATCATTGTGGAAAGAATGGTGATTAAGTCAAATGGTTCTACTAGGAAATAAAGTCATTCATTTAGACATTTTCCCACTAATATAGCCATTAACATGTAAAATACCCATGTCTTACAGATGAAGGATGTTTTCTTCTTCCTCTTTTTCCTGAGTGTGTGGCTAATTGCTTATGGCGTAGCTACGCAGGCTCTTCTCCACCCGAATGACCCACGGATTGACTGGGTGTTTCGTAGAGCCTTGTACCGCCCTTATCTGCACATATTTGGCCAAATTCCACTGGATGATATAGATGGTGAAGAACAAATACACTATGTTGAAAGATGTCATTTATTTCGTTTAAACATATAAATATATATTTTTCTAGTACAAAAAGATATTACAACTTAACTCATAACTGTAATATTGCAAACAAGGACGACTTGCTGACCATCTGACCAAGAGTTTCTAATTTTGCCTATTTCTTTCTTTTCTCCTGAAATGTGACCCAGTTGCCCGAATGCCAAATATTACCTGCACCGAAAACTCAGATGAGATTCTCCAGGGTCAGCTACCGCCGTGCCCCAATAAGTACGCCAACTGGCTGGTGATTCTGCTGCTAGTTATCTTCCTCCTTGTCACCAATGTGCTTCTGCTCAACCTCCTTATTGCAATGTTCAGGTCAGTCAAGTGTTTAAAATACATGCAGAAAGCTGCTGATGTCAACAACTCACATATAAAACCTATTGTTTTTTTTTTATTGTGAATTAAGAGTGCCATGCAAAAAATATTCACACCTCTGGAACATTGTGACCTTCTGAAATATCAGAATTACAAACTACCCTGTTTTTTTATTTGTGTTTCATGTGACAAATCTATGCAAGTAATTCATAGCTGGGAAGTGAAAAGAGCTTTAAACATACAAGCTAAAACATATTTATGAGTTAGACCGAGTCAAATTTCTACATTTCTAAAAATGTCTAAATGCAACTGAGAATTTGAAGAAATAATTAGAAATGGTGCTTATAGTTGCTCTCTGTCCAATCTGTCTCAGTTTGAGATATCTATCAAAAAAATTAAAAATAAAATCAGCAAATGTGTCAGTTTATACAAATACAGCTCCAAAAAATTTAATATTGTGGAAAAAAAACTTGTATATTGTCATTCATTTCAGAAAGCATAGAGCATGTTATATGCAGTCATTACACATAAAGAGAAATATCCTTAAGTTCAGTGTTATCAAAATAAAGTTCTAGAATATCCATTGAAAGATGAGTGAAAGGAAGAGACAAAGCTTGTAAAGATAAGATTTGAGTCAAATGCTGTTTCTATTTTATCATTAAGACTGAAATACAATTGCATGTCACTTTTCAGAAACATGTATATATTTCTTTCAACTTAATCAGTTTCTACTTTATGTTGGTATACCCCATTATAATACCAGAAAACTACATTGACTTTTATGGTTGTAAATTGACAAAATGTGAACATTTTCAAAACATATGAATACTTCTGCAAAGCACTATCTAAAAAAAAACCCATCAAGATAATACTTTTGACTATTTGTATCACAATTTGCAGTTACACCTTTCAAGTGGTGCAGGGTAACACAGACATCTTCTGGAAGTTCCAGAGATATAACCTGATTGTGGAATACCACAGCCGGCCTGCGCTGGCCCCACCCTTCATCATCATCAGCCACATCTCTCAGCTCATCCTCTGCATGGTTAAACGGCCCGAGTCTAAGCAAGAACATCTTGGTATGTAGGTTCTACAATCCGATTTCCATTTGGGACTTTTAAACCATTCCCAACTGCTTGTTCTTTTTGGGGCGGGGGGAGCTAATTTATAAAAAATGAAGTACTTCAAAGCACACAGTGTTGTTGCACCTTTTACCTTCAAGGGAATTCTGTTAGTTTTTTTCATTCCCTTTGCCTGCATGTGTCTGTGTGCTTGTTTTCCTGTGTGTTGGCAGAGAGGGAGCTGCCAGCAGGACTAGACCAGAGGCTCATAACATGGGAGACGGTGCAGAAAGAGAATTACCTGGCAAAAGTGGAGCGCCAGCACTGGGAGAGCAGTGAGGAGAAACTCAAGACTACCTCCTCGAAGTAATTATTTTGCAGTTTTAAGGAGCATAAATCCATGAACTCCCAATCTGTTAGATCATTAAAAGATAGCCTGTTTTCCATCTTTTTTCATTTTCAAGATCTATGTAGACTATGTCCAAAGCCAAATAATTTTAAGCTTTAATTTAATTTACCAAGTGATATTATTAGAGATGTGCCGATCAGGTTTTTTCCTGTCGATACCGATACCGATCACCCATGAGGGCCAATCACCGATACCAATCACATAATTATTATTATTATTTTTTTATCATGAACACTACCGGTTACATTATGTGGAAAAAGGAACCATGAATTCACCTTAATTTAGACAAAAACTTGTTTTTAATCAATTTTTCCAAGAAGAAATCTCAACAAAACAGGCATTGTGCAAATTGTACTGCTATTGGTAATACTATCTTTAACAGACTGATAACATATGAAGGCTCTGAAGAGGCTAAATAATGCAAAGAGCCCAAATAAAACCTCTCAACATTGCCAAAAAAATTCAAGTATAAAACTTAACATTCAAAGGCAAACACAGGTTCCATTACAATAAACAATCCAGAGTTACTGAATGAAAACTTCCTGATAGCATGGCGGCTAGCTGATTACTGCTAGTTCTGAGTGGCTGTTTCTGACTGAGCTGAGTAATTATGCAGAGCAGGGAGGAGATCGATTATTTTTTTAGAGATTATCTGTCTCATGTTAGGACAGTGAAAGTTTGAATACGTATGTAAAATGTATTTTTTAAGTTAGATGCTGCAGCGTTAAGCAGAGGTTCAGTGTGAGAGTCACTACCAGGTGGAGCAGAAGCGGCGCTTCGTCTGTGAAATATTACTACCTGTAGCGTAGCAGCGGTTCAACAGCGAGAGCAGAACCAGCGTCTTACATCGCAGCTCGGAGACTTAAATAATTTTGTGGGTTATTTGTTTAGCTTTGTGACCATCATGCTAATCCGGGTGAGTGTTTGTAGCTGTGCGCTGTTTTACCTGCCATCTGATCCTCCATGTCTTTTTTACTGCAGTGAGCCTCGATGTAGCCAAACTCCATCAAGTATGGCATTGTTTTTATGTCGTATTAGCTTTGTTGTGTTGATGCATTTTGACATGCTTCAATTTTCCGCTGCAACACGTAAACTTCCCCATTCACTCAGTGCGTTATAGTTCCACATCGCTTAGGTTTTGTTGCTGCGCGTTTGCGCAGTGTGAAGGAAAGAGGAGACCAGCTGCACAGGCAGGCTGCGAAATGAGATGCAGGTGATCGGTATCGGCAACAAGAGCCAATGATCGCCGATCACTGATCATGCACTTTTTCACGAAAATCGGCCGATTATGATCGGTGACCGATCGATCGACACACCTCTAGATATTATTATAACTAATTTAAGCTTTATGTTTTTATTCAGGGTTCAGAGTTTGCTAAAGATCGTTGGTGGTTTCAAGGATCAAGAGAGGCGACTGATATCAGTGGAAGCTCAGGTAGAGCGGCAGCATCACCTTGATGCATTGCATGGCTGCTTCTGCTGCAACTGTTTTTTAACTTATGGAAGTGCAGAGACTGGCTAATCCTCAGCTATTTCTCCATCTCTGTGTAGGTTCGATATTGTGGAGAAGTGCTGTCCTGGATGGCGGAGTGCTTTGCGCAGAGCACGCTCAAATGTGAAAAAGATGCTCCAAAAGCTCCAAGTGAGTCAAAAATCAGAGACCTGTGATGGCTAACAAAAACGACGCAGGACAATGGTGAGCGTTTATGTCCGGTTTTGTACTAACACGTCATGTCAGCATCTCTAACAGGCAGCAAGGCAGAGCGCACTGCGGACACACCTCAAAGTCACTCTGAGCAAGAAGCCAGACAAGAAGAGGAAGAACCCAAACCTGGTCACTCGGGATATGGAGCCAACAAGAAATTTCCATACATTGATGAATAATAATAGTCACAGCACTAACTTGTAACAGATACCCAGTCCAACCTTTCTTCTTATCCTCCTGGCACTTCTGTTTTTTGTTGTTTTTTTGTCTTGACGTTACAGTAGTTCATAGTGCATTTTTCTTTTAGTAGGAATTGTAAGTTCAGGTTATTTGGTTTATCCTTAGTTTTGGAGCTGCATGACAAATGAAGGGAATGAGTACATTACAAAGGCCAAATTATTGAAATGGAATAACAGTTTTATTTCAGCAAGTTGCTAAAATGCAGGAAATGACATTTTCAAAGGTGCTATTTGTGCGTCCTAAAATGCGAGTTCCTAATGATTACAGAGAGCATCATTTTAACAAGCAACAAATGACAATTTTAAGAAGCCATCCCATAATATTATAAAACTTTAAGACAGTAGCATCGTTTAGATAGTCAAATCAAATGACATTGTTTGCAAAAAAGAAAACAAAAAGTAAAGTAAGCATTTTGCTGCTCAACAAGCAGCAAAAACTTGTTAAATTTATATTTACTAATCACATTACCCAGGAATAGGTAAGAAACATCAAATATTATTTCAAAATTACATTTCTGCAGCTAAAACAGCAGAAAAAAACCCAATGGAACCCATGTTCAACCATTCTATGATGTTCCATGATTGTAAATATTTCTTTTCTCATTTCTGATTATGATTGGAAATTTTAAAGAGCACACCAGGTTTAATTTTTGCAGTGATTTTTGCAGAAAAATGTGTGATGTGAAGTCTTTATTAAAGCACAGCTTAGAGTTATAATCACTTTGTTCTTCTGAGAACTGCTGAAACATAATCACACATGCACTAATTTAAGAAGTTTTCACTGAACATCCAGTGAACTATAAACCAGGGGATGTCACTCCCCATCCGGTTTCCCAAAGCACTTAATTATTTTTTTGTGGTAGAATCTTTTATACGTTATACAGGAGCACCTTATTTGCTTCACTTTCTTCCATTTCTTCACGCCTTTTTATTTTTAAAGTGTCAATTTAGACTATGCAACTGTTTTTCCTGATGTTCTGCAGCATTTATTGTTGATAATTTCATATCAAATGTCGGAATACAAACTGTGGACTCAATAAAATAATTTTCACATTGCTCAGTGCCATTTCTACAGACTCACTGTTTTGTTTTTCTTTGAATTCTTTTGTAGTCTTTCATTTGTCCTGCATTCTGCACTTGATATATTTTCATTCAGTATGGACCAATGGATGACTTCATAAGGAAATATAAAGAGGCTTGTACTTTGAGACCTCCACACTTACTTAGATGACAACTAATTATTGATCCAACTAATTTCTTTAATTCAGTTCTTTTCCTAAGAAAGAAAAACATGTACATTTTACAATTACGGACTAAGATGCACTTTACACAGGCACATAGTATTAAGATTTATCAAGTCCACATCACAACTATGAATATGTTGAATTTTAAGATTCCTTATTTTGAGTAAAAGTCAACTATGCTCAGATTTAGAGCTGAAAGAAGTTTTTTATGCGTTTAGTTGTATCTTGTGAAAAAAAAGATCAGTTCTAACATGCCATATCACTTTCAAAGAAATCTGTTAGAGATAACCGGAGGAATAACGTTAGGTTTTGTAAAGTATTGATTAGAATCAAAGGTTAATACATATTGCGAGTAATAGTAGCTGAAATGTAAATATTAAAGCTGTGATACACAAAGTTAAAATCTGCATCAAAGCGGTAATCCACTAATTTTATTCTGTTACTTAGAAGCACATCGCTTCAAATTGTACCAAACCCACTCCCATGCCTCTAACAAACCGCAAGATTAAATCAGATCAGATTTTCAGAGGAAGACAGACGCCCTTAAAATACAATCATGAAAAGAACAAACATTCAGACATTGGAGAACAAATAAATACCAGAAAATTCACTTTGATGAATGAAAGCGAGGTTTGATTTTCTCTGGCAATACTGAAACACTGGTACTTGTGCTCTATACAACCGAAATGACACCAATCCCAAATAAAGAAGCTTGACCTTATTCTTTTGAAATCGATGCTTCAGGTCCTCTTGGCTGCACGGCCGGTCCCTCCCGATGAAACATGCTATCAAAGCGTGGTGTCACCTCGCAGCGGATTAGCAGAGTGTCATCTTTCAAAAAAGCTTTCTGACTCAGCTGCTGCAGATGCAAAAAAGTGACGTAGCCAAATCCTTTGGGATTGCGTGCAATCACAGGTTTCTGGAAGGCTTGCAGGTCTGGCTTTGTCTCCATGACCTCCATGTGATGCTGACACTCGGGTCCCTGGTCTAAGATGGCAAGCCGGATCGTTCCTTGAAAAGGCCAACTCAGCAGCCCGTCAAAAGCTCCTTGCATAGTGTGGACGAAAAGGGAGATGAAGTTGGAGCAGCGTGGGGCGTTGGGCGTCTGCAGGTGTAAGCGCAGACACAGCTTGTAGCCTGGACGGCCCGTGTAGAAGCCAGGGCTGTGCTCGACCACTGTCCGGCCTGCTTCTTGGTTGCGCAGGAGGTCAGAGAAACCTCTGAGGCGCCAGGTGAAAATGCCGTAGCAATGCTGGGCCTCCAGGTCCTTCACGGTTTCCTCCAGCGTTGCGATCTTACGCCGCAGATCATTAACATGCTCTGCCTGCCAATGACATGGAGCATAAGGTTAGTTACAACATAATAAGTAAATTAAGCAAAGTATCATAATCCATCAGTCTTAACTTTACGAAGTTATAAAGTAATCTCTTCTTTTTAAAAAACTGAAAAACCTGGCTAAAATGAGATGAAAGTCTTCATGTGAATGTAGATAGCAACAGGTGACACAACTCCGTCTTGAGCATTTATTAGCAAAAAGGTTGCTTTTCATTTAAATCACTGACCAATCCTCATCTAAATCCTAATTTTTCATACATGAAATCTAAGGCCCCGCCCACACAGAGAGGTGCACTTGCAATAGGTTTTCGACTTCCAGGCTGAGTCCCCACAGATTCTCTTGAGAGACCAGAAACAATAACTTTTGAAACCAGGTTCCAGGGTGGATAAATTTCAAAACCCCAGTTTCATGTTTTAAGTTTTTATATAACTGAACCTTTAAAATTCCTCACATTTATTGAATACATAAATAATATACCTAGAATTGGAAAAGCAAAAAAACAACAGAAAAGAAAAATGTAGCTCTCTCTCTCCCTCTCATGCAGCTTTCTCTCATAAATAAATGTGGTGACGGTCTGTTTTTGTTCTCTGTCACCATTACAGCTCCGCCTATTGTCCCAGCATACCTACTACATCATTTTCTGTGGCGTTGCAACCTGTTTTGTGGCCACACATTTTTTCTAAATCACTTAGAAATATTATACCGTGCTTATATCTGTCCATTCAGGGCCTAAGATTTGGCACACATATTTTGTTTATTACAAGAATATAACTCAATACTACAAAATGAGTGAGCGGTGACATAAAATAAATATATTGCGAGGGAGCTCATGTAAAGCCATATTCGCAGAGATCTAATATGATCTCTGTTAAAGTGATATAATTAATATATTTTTGGCTCCCAGAAGGAACCAACAATGTTCCGCTGACCTACATGCAAAATTTACGAAGTAAAGTCAAACATAAGCCTGCATAACATGCAGGCAGAAGTAATGTGAGGGCTAGACAGAGAGAAATATACCAGCATTTCTACAATAAGAGACTGAAATTAACATGTCATTAGGTGTAGCAAATATGACTGAAAAAACACACTCACATTTATTCAGAATTATTGATATGAAGATCATCTAGCTCATAAAAAAAAACATTTCAGTGGTTTGCTGTTTGGACTGATAATGTGATTTTAATCAGTGGAGATATTTTACAGAAATCATAATGAGCTCGCTCAGAGCACTTGGTAAGCTCTTACTTGTGCGTCTTTCAGTATGATGAGCTCACGCAACTGGTGATCCTGCTTCACCAATCGCCCATCCATCTCTCTGATCCTCTGCATCTCCTCGCTGGGCTGAGTTGCGGCTGAGCTGATGCTGCAGCTTGCAGCTCCTCTGAGCCCGCCGCAGGCTGCCGCTGGTGCTGGTGCAGCAGCGCCAATATCCTCGGCCAAAATGGACGGCCCTGGAGTTCTGAGAGGTTTGGGCGACGTGCCATTGAGGCTTAGGCTACGCAAGAACTCCGCCATGTAATGCATGTGCATCTGTGTGAACTCTTGCATGTGCTGAGCCAGGTCATGTCGCTGCATCTGTAAAGTAAAAGCAGTTTGTGGTCAGACACACTTAGAGACACATCTGTTCAATTGTGTAACAAAACAAATCACATACCCTTTCCTTACAGCCAAACATGCTAAAGTTACAGGCAATGGGGGCTTTTGGGCAATCTATATCACAATGGGATTCCATCTGAAAAACATAACATGAATCATGGTTATTTAACAAAAACAGCATTAAATGTGTAAATAAAAAGTATAACAATGCACCACGAACTTTAGCTTTTACAAGAGAACCAACATATTGTAATTCAATTGTATGTGTGTATTGACAACATGAGGAACAGTTCCCTAAAGCTTGAGCAAAGGGGAAGCTGTTAGTTGTAAGTAAGCCTAACAGCTTACGGCTCATTTCCTGCACCAGACACAACTGTGACTCTCACCTGGTCTCTGATCAGATCCATCTCACAGTACTGGCACCTCACACTGGCAAACGGGCACTGCTGCTCATGTAGCTAAGAGACAAACCAGAATGAGATTAAAAGACCAATCCTTGTCATCCTCAGTACAGTAATAAATAGGTATGAGTCAGTTACTGGTATACTGGTAGGTTTTACAATCATTTATCTATGTTATCCAAACTTATACAGTAAATGCAACTTTATTAACAGTTTCACCCGTATGTAATTTTAGCATTAATGTAATGTTTCTGAATTATCAGTGTAAAATGGGAGATGTGTAAAGATTCTTTTTTTTTGTAGATTTTTCTTTTATTTTCTGAGCAATTTAAAACATGATCATAAAACATTTTCAAATGAACAATCCAGTTTTTTAGAACAGCATCTCTCTCAGCACTAAGTGAAATACCAAATTATGTACAAACTGCATTAATAAAAAAAAATTAATACACAACTGCCTTAACCATTGTGAACCTTTATGGATTATAGATTTATATATATATAAATAAATAAAGAAAGAAATATTAATGTACAGAACTTGTTTGCAGTAGTGTTTGAGAGTGAAAATCTGTTTACACAAGCACAAAATAATTACAAGCAAAAACGGAAGAATTGCAAAAGCTATAATGATGTGTAGAATATGCAATTGAAAATTGCTACTAGATTGAAGTGGTGCTTAACCTGTATTTGCTTAGATTCACAAATAAAAAATAAGAAATAAGAAAATGTTATTGAGGACAAAGTTTGCTTATAAAACCTTTTATGATTTGCCTTTTTTAAATATATATATTTTTTTCTTTCTTATAGCTATATTTCACCCAATCTCATGCCTAGCAGTGCGGCAGCAGTACCTCTTTATCCTCAAAAACAAAGGATGCCACACAGTCTGGGCAAGACATTGGCCTTCTGTGGCACTCAACAGCTTTGTGCTCCTCTAGGTAGCTCTTCCTTACAGGCTGCTGGCACTGTGGACAAGGCACAGTGGCAAACTGACACACAGCCAAATGATTCTGGAAGGAAAAGCAAAGTAAATGAGTTAACTTAATTACATGGCTAGCTTTACTCAATTCAATTTACTCCAAGTCACTTAAGGTAAAAATAAGATGGGACAGAAATAAATCTGTTACTTAAAGTAGACAGGATATAAAATTCAATGTAGCACATGGATCAGAAATCTTTTAATGTAATTTAAGCAGAGGGAACACTAGCAAAAAATAATGACTGCAGAATGCAACAAGACTGAACACTATTAGCAGAAACAGAACAATCACAGAGAGTATGTGGTTGCTGCTAAGTCTTTGCAACCTAAGTATATTTTTTCATCTTGTAGCTGCATCCAAATATCTTTAAACATACAAATCAATGTCCTTTCACAAAAAAAAGGCTTGATGGAATTGTCATATTTATTCTGTTGAACGAACTGCATCATAAATTAGTTTTTCTTCCATTAAACTTCTAACCTCTAAATGTCGGAGCTCCATTTTGTCAGTGCAGCCAGTGTTTGGACAACGAACAGTTAGCGATAGAATCTCTCTTTTGGCAAAATTATCAGGAAACAGTTGGTCTTCTGACAGCATTTCATTGTCCACAGGGCACCGCTGTCCTGTATCACTGTTTTGCAAGAGGAAGAGTAGCAATTAATTAGGCAGGGCATTAACATAATCTGCATCCACATGGGGCTTTATATTTGGGCAGGAAAACAATTGAAATGTTTCATTATATTCACAAAAGTGAAGCGTATTATTAGGACTAGGGAATTTACAGATGACTTTGCTGCTAATAAGAAATAAACAACAATCCTTCAAGAATAAACCATTTTATTTTACATTAACAATTTGGTTAAATCCCCTTTCAGTTATTTGGTGCAGTCTAAAATACAAGACAATAACTTACCGAATAGACTTCTCAATGCAGCTCTTGCAGAATCGGTGACCACACCGTGTTTGGATGGCATTCCTTAAGGCCATCAGGCAGATTGGGCACTCGTACTTACTCTCGAGGGGTGGGTCAAATTCCACATCATAACCCTGAAGTGGGGCAGAGGTCTGAAGACTACTAGATGAGCTGTTCATTAAGGTGCCAGGACTCTCCGATGGGCTTAAAAGGGATTCCCTTTCTTTTTCCTGCATTAACAAGGCACATCCAGATAGCGATCCAACTGCTCCGTCATAGCTGTCCTCCTCCAAACTCCCCTTATTGCTTTCACAGCAAGCCATCTGTACAGTGTTTGAGTGCCAAATCAAAGCTAGAAGACAAAAATGAATATTTTTTTTATTAAATTGAAATAATTGCTCATTACACTGACTGTGGAGGATCCTCCATCTTTTCCTAAGTGTTAGTATTTAAGTGTTTCATATAATATATTTAGAATTTCACTTTTTCTTTGGTGGTGGTTATTGCATTAGGTTGTTTACTAATTTGGGTGCACACTGTTGGTAAACGCCTTATGTTTATTTAAGATCATTAATATTTTGTTTTGCTGAGTTTAAGGACTGGCTGGCAGAAGGGGGTTGGCTCAAAAGAAAACCAGGAAGTGGAACAATCCATCAGGCTGCTGGAAGCAGGGGACTTGATGTGAAACAATCTGCCTCTCTCCACTAATAGCATAGCCTTTCTCCACTAATGGCATAA
Organism: Poecilia reticulata; assembly: GCF_904066995.2. Classification (NCBI taxonomy): domain Eukaryota; kingdom Metazoa; phylum Chordata; class Actinopteri; order Cyprinodontiformes; family Poeciliidae; genus Poecilia; species Poecilia reticulata. The sequence goes on from NC_088832.1 coordinate 30,762,391, forward strand.
TTGCTAAAACCTTTTTGGTATTAGGTTATTTTGGTTTTTATAGTTGTGATAAAGTTAAAATGTTTTAGTTTAAATTAGTCATTTATGTTTATACATTATTTGTCTTTGTCTCCTTCCCTACCCCTCCTCGTTTGTGTAGGCTAGCCTGTTTGTATAAATTCCCCTGTGTGTTCATTGGTAAGTCAGTCTTTTGGTTTGTTATCTTGAGTTATGTTGCCTCAGTTGATTTCTTTGGGCCCATTTGTTATATTTTTTAGATTTGTTGTTGAACCTTTTTGTTAAGATATTCTTTGGAAAAAATAAATAGAAAATATTTTTTTATATATGCCTTTGTCCTTTTGTTTTACTGGTCGGACCGTCACAGTTGGTGTCAGAAGTGGGATCCACCAGTTAAGGACAAAGGTATATTCACAATTTTTTTTTGGAACCAAAAGGAAGAAGAAAAAGACCTAAACCCTGAAAGGAGCCAGAAGTGGTAAAGGCAAGTCGACTCCATCAGACAAGGAAGCGCAAATGGAGCATGAGGAGTGTGGTGCAACTTGTGAAGCTTGTGAAGAGGATGAAGAGGGGAGAGAGCCAACCATATCAGACTTGGCAGGGATCCTTCAGGCCCACATCGGACAGCAGAAAGCTCGAGAGGAAGAGATGGCACGTCAAGATCACAGGTTTAAGGCTTTCCAACATCAGTTCACTTTATTTCAAGAGGAGTTTCAGGCCAAGTCTTCTGAGCATCTGAGGCCTTTTGTGCAAGAACACACCCCTTCCTCTGCAGGCTTGAGGCCTCATGATGTGGATAGTTCACCACCAGAACCTGCACTGTCTGCTGTTACGCCAGGTGACTCGGTTTCTACACATTTTTATAAAGAACCAAAAATGCAAAAGCTAAGTGAAGATGATGACATCGAGCATTTCCTTACAACTTTTGAGAGGATAGCAGGTGCTTGTAGATGGCCAAAAAGCGACTGGGCATTTAATTTGATTCCACTCTTAACTGGTAAAGCCAGGAGTGCATATGTACATGTGTGGATGAATCAATGAACTATGATAATGTTAAAGCTGCTATTTTACAGAAATATGAAATTAACACCGAGACTTATCATCAGAGTTTCCGCTCTCTTCATGTGGAGCCAAATGAGTCCGCCAAGGAGCTCTATATGAAACTTAAAGAACTGTATGGCAAATGGGTTCAGCCCCGAGGTAAGACTGTTGAAGAGATGCATGACGTCAAAAGATGCAGCAGAGGCGGTTTCCCTGGCGGATGCCTTTGGAAGACCCAATCATGGGCTTTTAGAGCTGGAAAAAGGGAGTTTATGCCGATTCCAGGTAACACCAGTCGTCATACTGGTGTCATACTGGAAATGTGAGTAAGCAATCTGGAAAAGAAAAATGTTTTTCCCCCAGTCAAACAAAACCTGTGAAAAAACGTATCTGCTATTTATGTGGGCAGGAGGGCCAAACAAAGCCTATGTGTCCTCAAAATCCTGGTACTCAGAGAGAACCATGTATTAAACAGACAAAACCAGCCACTGATGAAGACTACTGTGGAAATACAGATGGGCAGAAGGTCAAAGCTGATTGACACAGGAAGTACCCAGTCACTGGTACACCGCAGGTATGTCCCACCACATAGTATTTGCACCTCTGAAACAATACCCATCTGCTGTGTTCATGGGGATGAAAAACAATATCCCACAGCAAACATTTACATGAGAGTGCAAGGACATGTTTACCTGTTAAATGTGGGTGTCATGGATGAATTACCTTTTCCTGTTGTCCTAGGAAATTATCTTCCAGTTCTCACTGACCTAATAAATGCTTCTAAAATGTGCAATTTTAGAAGATCTCTGGTGAAGATGAGCCCAGCTTAAAAGCCTTGCCATTCTATGAGGCTGAGATTGAAGGGTGTCGTACTAAAGATCGTAAGTCTCGTGCACAACGCAAGCAAGAAAAATTCAAACATACCACAGCCTCTCCTGTGTTACCTGAACCTGAGGTACAGCTAGACTTCAAAATTCCTGATAATATTAGTGAGCTGCAGCACCAGGATAGAAGTCTGGCTGACCTTATGAAGAAAGTTGAAGAAGGTGAAACTGCAGAGGAATTTTACATGCAAAATGGCAACCTCTATAGGAGACATGGAGAATTACAGCAGCTTGTGTTACCCAGAAAAGTCAGAAAAACAGTATTGACTTTGGGCCATTCATTTCCCTGGGCTGGCCACCTGGGGAAACATAAAACGATAGCCCGAATCCAACGGTGTTTCTACTGGCCTGGATTACACAAAGATGTTGCCAGTTTTTGCAGGAGTTGTCCTCAGTGTCAAAAAACATCCACCAGATTTGCAGCGAGAGCTCCTCTTCAGCCTGTTCCTATTAGAAATACACCATTTGAACGTTTGCGCGTGGATGTTGTGGGTCCAGTGGAGAAGAGCAAATCAGGTAACCAATTTATGTTGGTTATCACTGATTATGCCACAAAGTATCCAGAAGTGTTCCCTCTGAAATCTGTTAAGGCTAAGACTGTTGCCTTTTGCCTGGTTCAGTTTTTTTTCACGAGTGGGGTTTCCCAAAGAAATACTGACTGATCAAGGGACAAATTTTATGTCCAAACTACTGAAGGATATGTATAAACTGATTGGCATTAGGGGACTGAGAACCACCCCATATCACACGCAAACTGATGGACTCACAGAGAGGTTTAATCAGACTCTTAAGAACATGCTTCGGAAGTTCATCAATGAAGTTGGGTCTGATTGGGATCAGTGGCTCCCTCGCCTCTTGTTTGCATATCGGGAGGTACCCCAAGCCTCTACTGGGTTTTCCCAGGTCCACTGGCTCTTTTAAAGGAAAGGTGGGAGGGGGAAAAACCTGCAAAAGAACCTGTTAATACAATTTTTTATGTCCTCCAGATGAGAGAGAAGTTGGAAAAGATGACCTCATTAGCTCAGGAACATATGCATGTCTCACAACAGAAGCAAAAAACCTGGTATGATCAAACTGCTCATGTAAGGAGTTTTGAACCAGGTCAAAAGGTATTGGTACTGCTACCTACTGATGACAGCAAGTTTTTGGCTCAGTGGCAAGGTCCATACAAGATTGTTCAAAAACTGGGTCCTACCACCTACAAGATCTGTACTCCAGATCAAAGACGCAGTACTAAAGTTCTTCACATTAACCTGCTAAAGGAATGGGTATCAAGACCTGAGGGGAAGCAAGATGTATTTTTTTTATCAGAAGTGTATCAGATGAGGAGGTGGAGGAACAATACCTGCCTCTACCATCAGCTTCTGCTCTTGACCTGAGTCATCTCTCCCCAGAACAGCAGTTGCAAGTGAGAGCCCTTTGTAACATCAATGTGTTTCAAGATAATCCTGGACGTACTGATTATATTGAACATGATATTCATCTGAAAGAGGATGCAGTTGTGAAACGACGGAGCTACAGAATCCCTGAGCGTCTCCTTGGCCCTTTAAAAGAAGAGATTGAATTGATGCTTTCTCTGGGCATCATTGAGACTTCTCACAGTGACTGGTGTAATCCTATTGTCCTTGTACCAAAAAAGGACGGCACCATGAGGTTCTGTATAGACTTCCGCTATTTGAACTCTGTTTCAAAGTTTGACTCGTATCCAACTCCTCGCATCGATGATTTGATTTGCTGTCTTGGAAAAGCAAAATATCTTACCACCATTGATCTCTCTAAAGGTTATTGGCAGGTTCCCCTTACCACCAGGTCTCGTGAGCTGACAGCTTTCCGGACACCTTGGGGCCTCCATCAGTTCACCGTCATGCCTTTTGGGCTTCATGGAGCACCTGCAACCTTCCAGAGACTTATGGATAAGGTACTGGGAGGTCTTTCAAATTTTGCATCTGCTTATTTAGATGATATTGTCATCTACAGTAACAGTTGGGAGGACCATATGCAACATCTTAAGGCTGTTTTTGAGTCTCTTCATGCTGCAGGTCTGACTGTTAATGCAGCTAAATGCACCCTGGCCAAGAAGGAAGTGCAATATCTTGGACATATTATTGGCAATGGAGTCATCAAACCTCAGATCCAGAAGGTTCAAGCAATTCAGTCATGTCCTCTGCCACAGACCAGGACACAGCTAAAATCCTTCCTTGGAATGTCGGGTTGGTACCATAAGTTCATTCCTAACTTTTCTGCCAGAGCTGCTGTGCTTACAGATATGACCAGTCCCAAGAAACCTAATCAGCTTCAGTGGTCAGAAGAAGCAGAGAGAGCTTTTAAGGACATCCAAGGTGCCTTGAGTGGACCTCCAACATTACACTGCCCTGACTTTGACCAGCCATTTATTTTGCAAACTGATGCATCAGGACGTGGGCTGGGTGCAGTGCTGCTTCAAGGGCCACCAGGGGGACGTCATCCAATTGCTTTTATAAGCAGAAAGCTCTACCCAAGGGAAACTCGATACTCCACTATAGAAAAGGAGTGCCTAGCTGTGAAGTGGGCCTTGGATTCACTCAAATATTATCTGTTGGGGACACGATTCGTCCTAGAAATGGATCACAAGGCTCTGAAGTGGCTTGAAAGAATGAAAGACTCAAACAGCAGAATAACTCGCTGGTACCTGGCGATGCAACCGTTCCAGTTTGATGTTCATCACATCCCTGGGAAGCTGAACTCCACTGCTGACTACCTGTCACGCTGGCCCATGGAGTTTCCAGAAGAGGGGGAGTGTGTGGAGGATCCTCCATCTTTTCCTAAGTGTTAGTATTTAAGTGTTTCATATAATATATTTAGAATTTCACTTTTTCTTTGGTGGTGGTTATTGCATTAGGTTGTTTACTAATTTGGGTGCACACTGTTGGTAAACGCCTTATGTTTATTTAAGATCATTAATATTTTGTTTTGCTGAGTTTAAGGACTGGCTGGCAGAAGGGGGTTGGCTCAAAAGAAAACCAGGAAGTGGAACAATCCATCAGGCTGCTGGAAGCAGGGGACTTGATGTGAAACAATCTGCCTCTCTCCACTAATAGCATAGCCTTTCTCCACTAATGGCATAATTGCTAAAACCTTTTTGGTATTAGGTTATTTTGGTTTTTATAGTTGTGATAAAGTTAAAATGTTTTAGTTTAAATTAGTCATTTATGTTTATACATTATTTGTCTTTGTCTCCTTCCCTACCCCTCCTCGTTTGTGTAGGCTAGCCTGTTTGTATAAATTCCCCTGTGTGTTCATTGGTAAGTCAGTCTTTTGGTTTGTTATCTTGAGTTATGTTGCCTCAGTTGATTTCTTTTGGGCCCATTTTGTTATATTTTTTAGATTTGTTGTTGAACCTTTTTGTTAAGATATTCTTTGGAAAAAATAAATAGAAAATATTTTTTTATATATGCCTTTGTCCTTTTGTTTTACTGGTCGGACCGTCACACTGACAGAAAAAACTTTTCAGAAGTGAAGTTTTTATTTTATGACAGTTGAAATTATTTTTCAGTTCAACAGTTAAGTTATATGGTGCCAGCTCGCAACAAACACAAAAGCCAATTCAATCCAATTATACAAATATGTTGATCATTTGATTCAATGATCCAGCATTTGAAAGAATTATTAATTTCTGTAAAAATGGATGGTATACTGTTATTCAAACAGCATACCATCCACTATACTGTTTGGATGGTACAGTAAGGACTATCCAAAGACAAAGAAAAAAATAATTAATACAGTATATCAATCTATACATTATCAGGTTAAAAACATCTACATGCCTCATGTCCTTTTTAAACGCCCATTTTAACTTTCTCACATCAGCATAGCAACACTTTAACTTCCTCCATTAATTCAGCCAAAAATAGCCAAAATAAGCCAAAATAACGAAAGCCAACATTTATATACATCCCTGCTTTTGATTTAAGTAACCTTTCTTAACAAGCAGTTTGCCTGTTTTCCACACAGCTGTGTTATTATTATGTGCAAAGGTATATGACTTCATATTAAAGACTGTGGTGGTTTTAGAAATAAACAAAAAAACGAACACATTTCATCCCTTTTTGCCAATGAAAATCTCTCCACAAGGCTCAACAAGGCAGAATATTAAAAAACTGAACGCAAAAATGTGTGGTTCTGTGCTTGGCAACCTAGAACTTTAAATGGCTGTCAAAAAAGTTAATCGGTTTACTTTTAACTGATGTGAAAAAACAAATCTTTGTTCATTTTATTAAACTTATGAATTTGTATTATACAGAACTAGCTTACAATTAAACTGCTTGTCTCATTCTTTCTCAGAATGAAGAATTGCTGCAAAGTTACGGTAACAGATAATTTATGCCAACAATCATCCGATGTCAGCACATGCTTGCCAAGAAGGAGATATTGCTGCAAAGTCAATGACTAATAGCAATTGGCCAAGGTTACTTTGATAATCTCTTACCAATTGCCATAATAAGTAGAATTTGAATGCAAAGTACTCTAGGAAGGACTGTTTAGAAATAGGATGCATTTGTCCAGTGGAGTTTTGAGAATACACGTGTTGTGAAATCAGAAATCACTCCAAACACTGTCCTCCTCTCCTATTGTACCATATCTGGAGTGTTGAGTAGAAATCACCCACTCTCCATAAAACAGCACTTAAACCGTTAACTATAAAACTGCAAAAAAAAAAAAAAAAAAAAGAGCAATGAGCATGGTTAACAATGTTGGTTTTTGTGAACATACAAATATAAAATTTTAAAAATCAAATACCCAAAGGTTTGTTGATCTGCTCAAATACAAAACTACACAAATAATGCACAAAATAAGACACAACCTGCTGCTTGTAAATGCACAGAAAACGTTTTCAGTGGCAGCTATGACCACAGAATAAAATATAATCTTGAAATTTTTAGCGTTATAACAACAATGAAAATATTTACATTCTATGTGTAGAGTGAAAATGTGGATTAGTCTCAGTGGAGAAATGCAGGGATGTCCAAAAATGTACTAACTTAAAAGATTCAAAGCTAATTAACTGAAACGGTGTTTAGGCAATAATGGTTTGACATTTTTATAGGTCTTAGGCATTTGTATTTGATGTACATCATGCATATTAGACTTACTCCTCGTTAGTAAATCTAACGAGGAGTTAGACTTACTTACTATCTTAGGCTTTAAGATAATGGAGACTTGAATACATCACTATAGTAGAGTTGTATTCGTGTTCTTTTACTCTTTTATCTTCCAGTCATGTTCGAAATAAATCAAGCTAAAACAAATGGTGCGTTATAAACAAGTGTAAATTAACTGTATTTTACAACTGTGTTATTGTCACTAGTTGATCAATCAATGTACATTTATTTGCTGCCAGTCGGTTATCACTAATATACACATGAATCGTGCCTTAATCTACTCACCTGTGAATTCTAATTGATTTTTTTAATAAGGAGGCTTTAGAAACTACATCGTATGGCTAAAGTTATAATTTGATTCCAACTTACAGCTAAGTTAGAAATGTTTATTAGCTGTTGTGACCTAGCCTGCTAGCAAAGTTATTCAACGTCAAACCCATTTCTCAAGACATAACCTTATGCTCACAAAAGTTAGCAATTGTTTCACCTGACAGTCATGCCTCTAGATGCGGAACTGCAACCCCGAATCTAGCGGCACTAAGAAGAGACTAAAATAAAGATAAATTACACTTATACTGACCTAGACTGTAGAGAGCACACACCCGTGCGCCTTCTGGTGCAGTAGAAATGACTTTGTATCGGTGAAAGCCCGGGTTTTATCTCCGAAATTTAGCCACCTTTGCCTTGAAAAGCCCCGAACATTTAGTTTCAGATTTCCTGTTTTTCTTTTCCTACGTCATCAAAGATGACTCCAGCTGCTAGATTTTTTTTCGCTTGCTGGGCACGCGAGCACCATCACGCGGCAGGAGACTGACGTTGCCGCAGAGCAGCAGGAGACCGAAAAATGGCGGACCTCAGGAAAATCTGTCCTGAGTCTTTGCCCTGCCGTGTCAACCACACACAGAAAACGTCGTTCCAGGGGAAGCTTTTCGTCTTTCTTTGTGTACTTATAGTGGATTCCGGAGGAGCCACGACACATTGGGTCGTCACAGAAGATGGGAAAATTCAACAACAAGTATGCCAGTTAGCTTACTGACCTGCTAACGCTTACGTTATGTGGTTAGCCTAAACAGCTAAGTATTTCCCCCCCCCTATAAATTAGTAATAACGACTGTCTGCATTGCTCTGTAATTGTATTTATTGGAACCTACTAAGACTTACAAGCCCCGGTCTTGTTTTATAGAAAGGGTGTAAATGTTGGTCTAAAAACAAAATGTTCAAGTATCGTGCTTGATGTGTTTAAGTAAGATAACGTCACTCTGTCAATCGGTTGTGAAAGTCCAGTTCAAAATGATGACCACATCATCGCAAAGAAACATAAGTTCATCTGATAGAAACGGCTAAGGAGCAATTAATTTATGTGAGACACATAGTTCATGTTTTAAGTGACACGCTAATTAATGGGTCTGACGGTACAAGTTAGCAGTACTGGAGTGAGTTCAAGATGTTTACGAGTGCAATAATCGTGCTGTTAACCTCATCGAGTAGGTTTGCAGATTTTCTAAATGCTTGTGGATGATAACAAGATAACTCATTTGGACTGAAAAAAAGGGCATCTACAAGGTTTAAATAGTAAATTCTAGGATTATTTATTCACTCATTTAACATTGTAAACTTGTTGGAAATGTGAGTTCTTGTAATAAAAAAATCTAAATCATTTTTGTAGACATTACCAATTGGTCTTTAACATTTTTTCTTAGCTCTGCGTGTAAGAGGTTAGAATATATGTCAGGTATTTGACTTGTAACAATCGGTTTATTCAGCTAAATAGTCAGTGGCATTTCGTTTTCACTATTAGTATTAGGCACTCAACATTCTGCCTTAGACAAAAAAATAATAATTTTGCCCCTTATATCAGATGTCAATTCTCAAATTAGCATAGAAATTATTTAAAGTTTTTTTTTTTTTTTTGATGGACTCTGGAGCTTCAGATTTAATTCTACTTATGTTTAGATGAATGAAAAACAGTTTTGGTTGATGAGAAGTTTAGCAATAAACACCACCTATGTTGTTTCAAAGAATGCACTCATAGACAGTAAATTATATTCTGTATATGTTTATGAAATTCTCAAAACTGCAAACCACAATGGCAAATCACACAGTTGCCATGTTTAATTTACATTACCTACATCCAAAGATTAATCCACTGCCTCATTCCAATTCAGGTGGACTCTCCTTTGAATCTAAAACATCCTCATGATGTGGTAATCTTCATGAGACAAGAAACTCGTGTAAACTACCTCAAGACTTTGGAGGTGTGTGGGTTTCTCTTTTAATTTTACTGTAGTCAAGGAGTTGACAGTTGGATATTTTCATTCCTTTGCATTTCATTTTGGCTTTACCAATTTTAAGACTTGTTTTTGTTTACATTATGTGAGCAGAAGCAGTTAGTAGCACAAAAGATTCACATTGAGGAGAATGAAGACCGAGACACAGGTTTGGAGCAGCGGCACTATAAAGAGGATTCAGATTGTATAATGGCTAAGGTGCCACTTGGAGACCTGGATCTGTATGATGGTACTTATATCTCCTTGGAGAGTAAAGACATAAGGTAAGCTTTAGTAAAATGTCAAAACAAGTAGTTGTGATTTGACAAGAAATATGACGTCTTAAGACATAATCAGATTCTTCTCTCATTGCAGCTCTGAAGATTATGTCGATTCACAATCTGCTCTGCCGCCAGATCTAGAAAAGCCAGACTGTGCTAAAGTTTTTGAACTACCTTATAGTATCCATGCTTTCCAGCATCTCAGGGTGAGTAGTAGTTTAATTGTATTGGAGAGATGCTATGCTCTCCATATCTTTGTGCACAACAGTTCAATAAGCTTTCAATCTTTCACCTATTTGTCTTTTTTAGTTACAATAGTCAAACATCTTGCTGTGTCATTCAAAATCACTGAGGATATGAAAGAACAGACAGTCTGACAGAATTATTAAAATTCACAATATGGGGCAAAAACATATGTGTAACAATAACAAAAATAGACTTACAGTTTACTTTTTAAGATTTTGCTCCTTATTGATAGGCCTTTTCTTTTTAATAACGCAGTGTGGGGATAATTTAGTAGTAAGTCATTTTTGTTACATGTTTTGGTGAAGTATTTCATTTAGTTTTCTTTAAATTAAAAATGTAAGTTGGTAACAGCATGCATTATTTTATATGGGTTTAACTGTTGTGTTATCTTTACATATTTTAGCTTTTGTGTAAGGCGTATTCAATGATTTTTTGATTAAATTTTAGCAGACATTTATATTCAAAGCTGTCTTTGGCATCACTGTGCAATCAGTGGAGTTCTGATTGGGTTGTCAGCTATTTTTATAGTATTTGTAAGGCGCTGAACATAATTGTCTTGCTTCTTTTTGGATCTGTGCAAACAGCAACAGCACAGATGCAGACAGACATTGCTCTTATTATTTTCTTTTTAAAACAGAAGCTAAAGGTTATGTTAGAGATACCTGCAGGGAATCATAAATTAAAGTTAATATTCTAAATTTCAGTTTAGTTCCAACGACAGATTATGAACAAGATCCTTAGGGTAATTATTTGTTGTATAATAACTTGAAATAAAGTTGTTGTTTTTTTTAAAGTGCTGACTGTACAACATGGCACAATTCTGTGTAATCTGTATTTTCATTTGCTTTACCATAGGGGGTACAGGAGAGAGCAAACTTGACCTCTCCACTTCTTTCTAAGGATGATCCCATTTTTAGTTCTTTAACTAAAAAGTTTGGCCGCACTGTTGATGAAGTGGGCCACCGCATTCATCAGACCTTGCAGAAGGTAAACTTTTCCTCAACAACTTTGCTCCTTAAAGTGTATTAAAAAAAAGAAAAAGAAAATATTTTGCTGCTTTTATCAAATTGAATCTGTTTTGAAAAAAACTTATCTGACATGTTTTTGAGATTGATATTTGAGTATATTTTGTGTTCGGCTGAAGTCTGCATGTGACAATGTCTGTACCTTTGAAAGAAATATAAACGCAGCACATACTCTATTTGCATTCTGCATCTTCATCTGCGTGTGAGCCTAAATGGGCGTCTGAGATTCATTGTCCAGTGCAGCTTAATGTGCATCACTGCTGTGAGGTAGCATTTTATAGAGCGTTAAAATGGTTTTACATTACGCTTTTTGTTTTTCAGAATTCATCTTCCTGGGTGTTGTATAACATGGCATCCTTTTACTGGCGTATGAAAAATGAACCTCAGAGGGCAGTGGACTGTGTAGTGCGTGCTTTGCATTTCTCTCCCAGGTAATAACTGGTGGGCCAAAAGGCCTTTGCACTACTTGACTGTGTTCTGTGAGTATGCTCACAGGTGTGTCAATGTGTGTTTTGTTCTTACAGACAGCACAAGGATATAGCGCTGATAAACATGGCCAACATCCTGCACCGGGCCCATTTCTCAGCTGATGCTGCTATTCTTGCCCACGCTGCCCTAGACCTTACCTCAGATCTCTTTACCAGTCATTACACATTGGGCAACATTTACGCTGTAAGTAAAAGTGAAACCTGTCAGCTTCACTGAAAGTTCTTATGTCTACTTCAAAGAGTGGTCATATGCAAAGGATCTTTAGTGTATACACTTTCAAGCTCAGCTTTTTTGCCTCTGTGTGTTTTGAATATATTGTCTGTGTTAAAAAAAGACAATATATTCCTAAACTAAGTGCCTATAAACACAGTTTATAGGCATTAACACAGCATTCATAGTCTTGATTTATACTCTCCTGTTGCTGTTTCACCAGATGCTTGGGGAATACAACCACTCAGTGTTGTGCTACGAGCAGGCACTGCAGGCCCAGCCAGGCTTTGAGCAGGCCCTGAGGAGGAAACACGCTGTGCTCTGTCAGCAAAAGCTGGAGCAACGCCTAGAAGCTCAACACAGGTAGGCCAATGCTTGTGCAGTGGCTCTTGCAGGTTTTCCGTTCCTTTTTTTTTCATGCAACCTACATTTTCTGTTTGAATGACAGTTCAAACTGGGTGCATTGCAAGATTAAATCATAATCTTCTGTATCATCAAATTGTTTGGTATGACTGTTAAACATTTTTGTTATTTCTTATTCCTTTCCAGATCAATAACTGTAAAAAAAACAATGCTGTCAAAAGTGTGCTGAATGTATATTTGCTTTCATTGCAAAATCAGTTTCATGTTGATAACAAGTAGAAATACTTGAGTTGAGAAATGCCTAGATTTGGCAAACTGTCAGTTGTTTGTTCATATTTTCTGATAACTATTCTGTATTTTTCATCTTTGCTTGTGTGCTTGCAGATCCCTGCAGAGGACTCTGAATGAGCTGAAGGAGTACCAGAAGCAACATGACCACTACCTCCGCCAGCAGGAGGCGCTAGAAAAACACAAGCTGCTACAAGAGGAGCAGATTCTGCGCAATATTATCCATGAAACCCAAATGGCCAAGGAAGCTCAACTTGGTGAGATGCAATTCCTATTAGCTAAACTAGACCATGAAAGAGTTGAGAAAAATATTTAAAAAAACAAAAATTTGTGCTTTCACTTTTTGAAGTTCCAACACAGTTCCACTATGTTGGAAATTAATGTACAACTTCCAATACTGTCGGACATTGTATGTTAGGACAGCAGAGATACCTGGGACTGCATGAATCTAAAGAAACGTTTCATGGGAAATGAGATGTCACTCTTGTGAAAAACTATAATTGCAGCTTCTTTTTTTTTTTTTACAGCACTTGTCAACAATTTCAGCAATGCGTTTTATTGTCAGTCATACCTTAGTAGTTTAACTATGAACCACATCCTCTTTTGAAATTGACTAAATCTACAATACACCTTTTTCTGTTTTGAAACAGAACTATTCATATAATCGTAATGTCATTGTTTACTTGCATAATAAGCTGCAAGACACAAATGATGCAAGAGTGTTGAGCACCATATGTTTTGTTTTGTTTTAGGAAATCATCAGATGTGCCCACTAGGTCAGCAGCAACGCCGCCTGTATTGCCCCTTCGATCTCCCTGTGCGGTATCACCGGGGTGATCTTTTCGAACATGTCCACCATGTCCAAGTGAGTTTTGGGATAGAAAAAAAGTAGAGCATGTAGTGTAAGTCAAAAGTGTAGACACAAGCAGGTACTCTTGTTCTTTATTGTTATGAGGGCATATTTGTTTTATTTATGGTACTTGTGAATATCATGTAAGCAAATTATCATACCTAGTAGTAGAGTTTTTATTATGGCAAGAACCATAAAAGTGATTGAAGTGAAAAAGCACTCCCTCCCCGCCTTGATAAAGACAAGCCAAAAAGCCAAGAATATTCCAGGAACTGATTTGGGTGTGGAGGTGAGAAAGTTTCCACCCCTAATTCCCTCTACTGCAAAGATATGTTTATTACCATTACATATGTTATTACCAGTATTATAAAACCTCCCAGTTTCCCAAATGTGAAGCTACATTCACCTTGCTTTTTAGGGAAAATGCAGATCTTGAATGAATGTTTACATGGCGAAAAAGAAATAAAAATCAAAGATTAAATTGTCAAAAACTATTCAGTCTGATTATAATCAGCAGGCTACAGCAGTGTTTAATATATTTGATCAAACTACATTACTCCAAGATACCTTTTTTGGATAATGGATGTACCTAGAAAATATAGATTTCTATTTTGAGACATTTAACTTATTATTACAGTTATTATATTTAACTGAAATAAGAGTAATGCAGTACTTTACTATGAGACCCTAAAGAGATATTTGAGGACAAATTTAACAACAATGGCAAGTTCTTTCTCTGTGTTGGTTTACAGTTTGGAGAGGCGCTGTCTGTAGCATCCAGTGTGGCGCTTGTATCAGAACGCAGCTCCAACCAGACAGCTTCCAGCCACCAGCTCCGTCCCACTGTGTCTGGTGATCAGGACCCTGCTGCAGCCCTCTGGGGTGGCCAAGAGGAGTACACAAAGGCAAGAGGAACACTGACATTTTATTTGTACTTGTTCTATAGAGACTATTAAAATAAGCAGAAATATCTTCCTTATAGCATTGGTTTGAAAACAAGGACTAATTTTTTAACAGACTGTATTATGTGGTTGTTAAAATGTAGTTTTGGGTCTGTGACGACGCCTACGTTTTTTGCATGTGTGGTCTTTAAACTAAGTACTAAGCTAAAACCTAAACTGTGTACTTGTAGATACCTACACTCTCAGTGTCTCAGAAATGTAAATGTATGTTCTAGTACCACTTAAGTTGAGTAAAGAATAGTATAAAAATATTTAAGTGGCATGAGAATGGAGCCTTGAGGAACCCCATTAGCAGGATGAAAGAAACATCTGCACTGTTGTTCCACAAAACCTTGCGATCATTTTATATATTTTAGAGATGTGGATACAAATAAACTAGAAATATCACAGAATCAGTTTTCTATTCTTTTTTTTTTGTGAATCAGCTAAATATAATACATTGTTTGACTCATCATTCTAATATTTGACAGACTTTGGTTTGCTAATCAAACAGTAGATTTGTTTAATTTTGTAGCCAGAACAGTAAATTATGTTAGAAGTTTTTTCTGGTCTTTTTTTTTTTTTACTAAAGCGTTTGCTTCTGATGAGGAATGATTGAAAATGTGGTTTTGTTTTAGGACACACAGAGGACATTGTGGCCTCAGAGGTCAGACTGTGCCCATCAGTTCCCAAGTATACCACCTGCCCATCTGCTACCAACCTATTTCCTCTCACCTGAAGCACAGGGCCTGGGGTTAGTTCACATTATTTGATTGACTTTTGATAAATATTCTTTAACTAAGAATCTAAATTAACAGTTGGAAAGTTAATTTGTCACCTAAATATATTTGTGTCTCTTTCAAATGATTCTAAATGTAATTATGTTTAGGTCCAGATCTGATAGAGGCTAATCCAAGTGTGAATTTTCATACTTTCTATGATTTTCTTTCATAATTTAAATCCAATAAAACCTTATTTGGTGATTTATACATATATACATCACCGAGTAAACCTTGTACTAAGATCGAAGCAACTACAGTATGCTGAGTTTTCTTCACGCAGTGTGTGTGTGGATGATTTTGCAACTTTGTTTTTGTTTGTTTTCTGCAGAACGTTATTGAGGACAAGTTTAACATTATCTTAGCCAGATTTGGCTAGTTTCATGGTCTGATCAGCGGTTTTGTCTGCTTGTTGCATCTGCAAATTAGACTGTGATTCTGGAAAATATCTTTGCTGTTATTGTTTAAAAATTAAGACCTTGCTTGACCAGTCAGAATTAATTAAGCTGTCACTATGCAAAACTGCCTCCGGGAACTTCTGTTATCAGCTGTTCCTGTTTGAGATACACCAAAGATACTCTGCACTGAGGCAGAGAAATATAACTGACAACAAGCAGTTATATGTTTGTAAATAGGGATGCACAATATTACTAAATATCTTTAGTAAATATCATTTGCAATATATTCCCATTTTCATGTTTTTAGTCATCTGTGCTTACATCACTCTGTGATCTAACGCATGTTGGGCAATGTCATTTAGGTCTGTTAACATTTCCTAATTGCTCATAGATTGATCTCACATTGGCAGGTTCTCTGGTTTCTTGAGAAACTACAGACCAAACGACAACAAAAAAATAATCATTTTAGTGCTACATTGGCTGCTCATTGAAAACATTTCATAAACACAATCAAATTATTTCTTTTCAGCCCAGTGGCAACTCTCCTGTATAGCAGCTCTGGCCCCATTTCAGTAGACGGTCCACCAGACTGTAGTCCTGTCCCTCAACCGTATCCAGTTTTCCTCCCCGCCTCATTAGACTGGCCCCTGGAAGAAAAGGAGCTGCCAGATTCCTTTGCATCTGAGGTATCAGTTTGTTCATTGATTTAATAATATACGGCTGTGTTGGTTTAAGTGTTGGTTATTTTATTTCTTTTCTCTTTTCAAAATAAAGTTAAATGATATAAACACGTCTTTGTTTACAGATGCTACATTTACGCAGTGGAGGATTTGCACTGGAGCAAGTTGGCGACAGAATAGCACAAGCTACAAAAGAAGTAAACTCATTTTTATTTCTACACAGCAGCATATTGCATTCAATAATACAGACAGTCTTGGCACAACATATGTAAAAATTTAACAATATAAAAAAACTTTATTCATCTTTAACATCAAAAATTGAATGTACACAATGTTCAGCCACCGTTAAGACACTTAAGTTTTTATTTGGTGCTTATATGCTTATGTGCTTATCTCACGTGCTTATATGTCACATTCTGATACTTCTATTTACATTTATTTTACACTGTCTACCTATTAAGAGCTAACAGGCATTTGTTTATTTAGGCCACTATACCCCACTGGCTGGTCAACAATGAGGCAGCTCTATTTTGGCAGGCCAAAGGCAACGGCAGTCGTGCCTTGCAGTGCCTGCGTCAAGTGTTGAACTCTGCTCCGCCTTCACACCATCACTTGGCCCTCACCAATGCTGCTAACCTGCTGCTGCACTACGGTTTGACCCCCCATGCACAAATGCTGCTGGACCATGTGTTGACACTCAATACATCTGAGGTAAATGAAAGTTGGTTTATAAAGTAATAAGCATTTTAAAACTGCATATTCAAGAAATTTCTTGAGAAGAAAAACTCAGAGATTAGTTTGTATCTTCAGAAATTGTGATTGTGAATATGAATAAATAAGGGTTAGAGATCCAGGGCGTGAGTGAGACATGACAAATTTTAGCAAATTTATTTATTTAGCAATAGTTTTCGGTAAAACCCAACCCTTTTGTTATTTGTTTTTCTAGATTGTTTGAGTAGGTCTATTCAATCTAGAATAAGTGTTTAATAATTACATCTTGTTCTAACTCACATATTGCAGTTTTTATACTTGTTTAATGTAAGTTAGTTCAAATGCCAAAAAATTGCAATTTTGGGTGGGGTTGCTTTTCCATCAGCTGCACTTGCTGCATTCAGGTAAACTTGGTGCACTCAGAGCAGTGCGCCTTGAAAGCTAATAGAGATGTCACTTTAAAAACTGCAATTTGTGAACAAGGATGTTTAGACTGTTGTATACCTTGTTTTATCTATCAGTGTCACATACACAGATGTCTGTTTAATCTCAGTGTCAAGATATGCAAGTTACACCTGAGGTAATTTTCTCTGTGTCTCGTTTTGTTTTCCTCGCTCAGCCTCACGCCCTGCTCAGCTTGGTGAATGTGCATTTGGCCCAGAGCAATGTGACAGGTGCTTTGGCCTTGTTTCGCCACATTCTGGAGACAACCCTGTCCTCGTCGTCTTCCTTCTCATCCATTGCTGCCTGCGAGCAATGTCGCACCAGCCTGCCTTTACTACGCTGTCTTCAGTTCTACCCTTCGCTTTACAATCTTTCCCACCGACAACCTTGTTCACGTAAGTAACCTAAACAGAGTAAGGAATTTTTTTCCTCACAATATGTAAAAAAAAAAAAAAAAACTTTCACTAGTGGGGTACAATAAAAATAATGAATCATATTTTAATGAAACAAATTATTTGAGTCCGTACTCGAAGGTTTACATTTAAATAGATTTTGGTTGATGACTAGGAGAGGTACATGATTCATATGATGATGTACTCTGATTTCTTTCATAGTGTAGTTTATCCAATTTAACCAATCTAGATGCAGCTATATTCAAAATGTCTCTCCTCAAGCAAACAAGCAGCTTTACATTTTTCTCTTTTAAATCACACAACTGAGAGAGTAAAGTTCTTTTTAAATACAGGGCTTTCAGTCAAAGCATTTAATTTTGCACAGTCATTACAGCCTCTGCATTCTATTAGAAATGCGACTTAAAAAATCTGAATCCTTTTCTTAACATACCTCTCTACCCAGTCTGAATACAGAATAATTACCCAAACTGCATAAATAAATGTCTCTGTAATAATATTTATCTATAAAATTTATTCTCAAGCACTTTGAATTGCTTTGTTGCTGAAATTGTGCTATATAAATGAAATTACCTTACCTCAAAAATGTTGTTCAACTCATATTTATGTTGCCTATTGCTGTTCTTTAATTTAAAACCGCCATCAAATGGTGCTGCGCTCATCACTCCATGGTGCTCCATACCATCAGTCAAACACACCAGAGTGGAGCTGCTCTATTCTCATAGGTCACAGATCACTCAATGCTGCATTCATTTTGCACTTGGACATATATTCTCACTTAAACAAGTTTGCAGATGTTATATGTTTTTACAATCCACACTGCAATAAAAGGAGTTACATTTGTTTCTCTAATTAAATAATCAAAATCAAAGAATTAAGCCCAGTCCTATTTTTTTCCCATGTATTTTTTCAGTTTGAATTGCAGTCTATCAGTCTTACAGATGAGCTCTTAAATTTTAAACCATTACTAAAAGTTACCAGTCAGAATTGAATAAGTTGCTCTTATTTTTGATGAACACTAACTTTTTACTTGTACCACAAGGTGGCATCATAAGCCACCAAGTGGACTGGTGACTGCCACTGTCTTTTTCATTGCATCTGCAACTGGTACTACACTGAAATATATATATATATATATATATATATATATATATATATATATATATTAGACGAACAATTGAATAATAAATTTAAATTGCGCAATAAGTTGGTGATATTAAACTTTTGAACTCAGAGGAAAAAAAGTTAATTAGGAAATTTTCCAGATTTAAAAAAATCTAAATCAGCTTTCTGTTGGACAGAGGAAGTAAAAGGAGTCTGAGTGATATGTGCTTTCATGTTGTCCCCTCTGAGGGCCTTTAGAGCTGCTGTAAAAATGCTGTGATGTATGATGTGTTCTTTATTTGAACAGAAACCACGTGTTTTCTTTTTTCAGTGCAGCTGAGGGGAAAAGTGCTTTGAAGTGGAGAAATTCTGCTTCTCAATAATTTAAGCAGCTGAAAATAGCTAATGGTAACTTTAGATAAGACTATATTTTACTCTCTAAAGCTAAATATTGTTGCAGTAAAATATACTTGAGTCCTTGCGTTCAAACAAGCACTAACCAAACTCTCCTGTTTTATTAGTAAAGTTTACAGAGGTGGCTCCTTGGTGCTTGAACAGAAACGTGTTTGCTTATGTTTTCTCAAACTCTTTAAAATTAAGAAATCTCTTATTCAACAGCTTAACTTCTAAAATGTATACGAATGGAGCTTGTTTTAAAATGCAATATGGAGCCATGAAGGTAGTGGAACAAAAGTGCCAATTTCTGTGCTGTAAAAAAAACTAGGGAAGTAAAAAGTGAAAGTCAACAGAGTACAGAAGATTAAAAAACAATAACATGTCAGTTTCTATTGATATGTTTTAAAAACTACTAATGTGGACATAATGAAAGCAGTAATGCTTCGAATACTAATTGAAGTTTTTTCGGTGATCCAGAAGATGGAATCTGCATGACTGAGGAAAACTTTGGCATACAGCTGGAGGAATGGGAGGACAGTGAAGAGAAGCAGGACACAACTGCCAGTTCTGCCATTGAAGACATGTTGCTCTTTGAGAGTAAGATCAGAACTTCATTTGATCTGTTATTAAAACTGACATACAGTTAGGAAAAGGGGTTATCCCACAATTAGAATTAAAGTTAGTTTTAACATTCAGAGCTTTGCAAGAGTATTTAAACCTTTTTCCTCCACATTTTGATACATTACAACGTTAGTAGAATCCCATTCCTTTCAATTCAATTCAGCTTGATATTACAGTACAACCCAATTTGACTACAGTCCAGATAAGTATTTAAGAAGAAGAAACAAGCACACAACATTACGTTACACGCAATAAATAAATAGATTATGCTTTCCTAATCCCAGAACTGAAAGAGTTTTATTTAGTTTAGCTCATAAAGATTCTTTTGTAGTTTGCTTCATGAACAAAAGAAACTGCCGATGACGATTTGATCCTGATTAGTTTTTTTTTTGTTTGTTTTCAACACTTTTCTTCTTTTTTCCAATCTTTCAGATGTGATCCTAGACAGTAATGGCTCAGGCGAGGCGACGACACAGCAGCAGGCTTCTCCCTCCTCCACTGGACCTGCCAAAATGTCGTCATCCTTTGGAGACGGAGGAGTGGAAAAAGAGGATGAATGGCAGCTGAAGGAGGACCTGATGGGAGCATTTGAGGGAGCGCTGGACGTGGGAGGGAAACGCGGAGACCTGCAAGGCATCAGAGTGCTGAAGAATGACCGCGTCATGGGGGCCCGAGCAGGAAGTGGACCGTGTTTTGGAAACTGTGAAGATGATGATGGAGCAGAGTGGGTAAGAGTTAAAACTGAGCTTTTGTTCTAAATTATTAAAAGTAAGTTGGAGAATGTGACTAAAGTTGGCTTGAATGTGTGTTATTGGTTTTTATTGTGTGTTCTTAGATCACCTTCCAGGTAAAACGGGTCCGTAAATCAAAGGCAGATGGGTCAGAAAGTGTCTCCATGACTGATGACAGTCAAAACGAGGAGTCGATGCCTGGAGGGAGCTCTGTACTGGAAATCAGTGGTCCAACTATCCCATCTCCTGGTCCTTCAGGTAGCAAAAACATCTGCGTTTGATATGCCTACTAAGGCAGAAACGTGGGGAAAAATGGTACTTGATAAGGATCTTTTTATGCTTTTTGATCAGGTCGCTGGAGAGACTATACAAGTCTTGGCTGGCCTGGACCAGAGGAGTGCCAGCGCACACGGAGGGTTGACCTCACTACTGTAGCTAGTACATGGTTGGCTGTTTCTGCCAAGAATATTGAGTAAGTCTGTCATCATAATAAAGTAGTTGGAATATATTTTCCTATGTATTTATTTAGGCAAATTGCAAATTTGCAATAGTAGTCGCCTTTAGGAGAAATAAAGACAAAGTTAGCCATAGTTTTTATTCCTGGGAAAGAAAGCAGCAAAATAGCATGATGTCTGTTTGTCATGTTAAATTAGAAGCATTTAAAACAGGTGTTTAATCCATCATTTTGTATCTCATCACCACTTTTATATAGCATCACAGAGCACATAGACTTTGCCACCCCACTCCAAGAGCCTGCAGCTGAACCTTTATGCAATGCCAACCTAGCTGCCAGTATGCACACCCTGGACCACCTGGCAGGTGTAGCCAACCGCGCCTCCATCCACTACACAGGGGAAGCCCAGCTGCGAGAGGTACAGAGGCTGAGGCCAACTATTACACAAACTAATGATCAAAACAATTCAAGCTGTATGTGTGAGATTGACATGAAGGCAGTGTTAAAGAAAACCGAATAAACCGAATCACTCTGACTAAAGTGGTTAGAAATGTTACTATTCTTATTTAAATGCATTTTGTTTCACACATGCAGTTTGATAAATTACAGATTATGTAATTAATCAAATACCCAAGTATCAGATTCTGTTTTTAGTCTCACTGGGGTCTTTTTTTTTGTCACTTCTGAAGGTTCTGCAGAACCTTGGGAAAGATAAGTTTCCTCCCCAGTCATTTGAGCAGGTGGGAACTCGCATTGCTAAAGTCTTGGAGAAGGTAAGTCCACTAAGGAGTAATATTTACTTATGACCAGTAATTTTTATATATATGTTGAGGTGGGAGTTGAGTTTTAAATTGAACATTGCTAATTGTCAAGCACCTGAGAGCTATGCATTTATATTTACTAATAGTTATTTTTGTCTTATGGAGGGAGTGAGTAAAACTGTCTTCAGATACTCTAACATCAAAGCCAAGTTTTCTCTATTGACTAAAGGAAGAACCTCTAGAGATTAAAGACTTGGTGGTTTTATGTCTTGCAGTCAGTTCTGTTAAATGTCTCTGTTTTATTTTACAATTTCAAACATAAAACATGCAAGTTTTCTTTTCTGTTTGAGTTGTGTTGGGAAGGAGAAACATGAACAGGTCTGCAACAAGTGAACAGGTAACTAAAATGGTATTAACTTTTCAAACTCAATTAATTTTGCAATTTTTTTCCTCCAATCAGAATCAGACATCTTGGGTGTTGTCCAGCATGGCTGCACTGTACTGGAGAGTGAAAGGTCAAGGCAAGAGAGCCATCGACTGCCTGCGGCAAGCCCTTAACTATGCCCCTCATCACATGAAGGCAAGATGGACACAATTATTTAGTCTACTTATAGCAAGTAATAAATCCATAAATAAAATATATTTATTGTGTTTTTTCTGCTCTTGAATTATGGAACAGGATGTACCACTTATCAGCTTGGCCAACATCTTCCAAAACGCTAGGTTGTGGGAGGATGCCCTCACAGTCGCTCGCATGGCTGTCGAGATTGCACCGCACTTTGTCGTGAACCACTTTACCCTTGCCAATGTCTATATTGCAATGGTAACAACGCTAAATCAAATAATTGTTGGTTCTGATGTATGTTTTTCTGGTCTTGTACTGTAACAGCATCTTAAATCTTTTTTTCTTCTCTGTAACAGGAGGAGTTTGAGAAAGCAATGCACTGGTATGAATCCACTTTGAAGCTGCAGCCAGAGTTCGCCCCTGCCAAAGATCGACTGAGAACCATTCAGTGTTATCTGCTCACCAAGAGGGAGCGTCGCCAGCCCTAAACCACTCAACCTGACCTACCCAGTGACCATAAACACATCACACACATGCACACATTCAGACATCCTCCACCACAGAACTATTTGAATAAAATTAAAATATAGGGAAGCTGAAAGTCAACGGTCCTAATTTTGTGTATTTCAGGCCCCTTTTCTTCATTGGTGGTCGAACACGGTTCTGTTAATTAGGTTGAAATGTAGATAATTTAGCCCCACAACTGCAAGACTGTTGCTATTTAACAATCAAAACCTTGTGATGCTCATATCATGTTTTTTTTCCTGTTTGCTTAACTTTAAAAATATGTGGGGGTCAAAGTAAGTTATACTTTTAAAGTCCGACTACTTCTGATGTAACTTTTAATTCAACCTGGGCCAACCAGAACGCGTTATTCTTCTTCTTCTTGAAGATATTTTAAAAATAAAAAAAGTAACGTTTTGCTCCACTGTTTTCAAGAATAATGACATATAACCTCCCAAAGGTGGTGCCAGTTTTAAATTCTAAATGAAAAGGCTGTATTACAGTATTTTGCAAGAAATCTTTTGCTGAGATGATAGGGGAATGTGCTTCTCAACTCGGAAGTTAAACGAGTTTTAATTGAGCGATAATGCCCTCTCTGTGCTTCTTTCAATGAATGGGAATTCTCGGTTTATGCACTTTTTCTTTTTATCATTCCTATTTATATGGGACCTACAAACTGATTTTGCTACAAGCTAATTTAAATATGAAAGAGTGAAAATGACATGCTGTTTCATTTGCTTCTCAACATGTGGGAATTACATGGCAAAAATGGATTTATCATTGGCAGTCTATTAAAAACAAATCTGTATTAAATGTACAGTTTTAAAGGCAGCTTGTGGATTTCCTTTTATTTCTTGGTGTGATGTATGCATGACCTTAGGAAGTGAAAACTTTTGTTGTATTCTTCCTAGTTTAGCATAAGCTATAAACAACATTTGTGCTGCTCCTATGTAAAATATCCTGGTTTAAACTCTCATCCAAAACAAGTCACTCTGGTCTAATGGTGGCGCTGCTGGACCTTTTCTAGCCAGACATCATTTGTCAGCTCCCACATTATCTTCCTCTCAGTATGACGACACCACTTTCATTATATTCCATCTTAACGCTTAATCTTTTAGATACTGTTAAAATATGTCTTCAAAGGACAAGGACAAAAGTACTGTGGATTATATAATATATGTTATATAAATACACATGAGTGAAGCACTTTTTCAGGGCATACAGATTTTGATTTTCATTCTTGCAATAAATATATAAATTCAGAAAGTGAGACCATTAAAACTTCATCAACCAGGAAATTCATCATATCCTGGTTGAATAAAACCTTGTAGTTGGGAAGAAATGTTTTCTAAGATTAGTAATTTTTTGATGGATTTCTTTTCCTGAAGCATATAGATTTTTTTTTATTATTTGATGAGGTAAGTCATTTTTTATGCCTTTAATTTCCTTAAGTTGTAGAAGTATTTTAAAGATTTTACTGGATGGTATAAATAATACATTTCAGGTTCTGAACTATTTGTCATAAAGTTCTGTTGCTGGAAAATGTGGAAAGTATCTATAAAGCTATCCAGTCTAAATAAATTATGTAGATGGAATGTGTTGCTCTAAAGAATTTGGACCTTTCTCTAAAAAAATGTCTACAAAACATTGAAGTCTGCAGTGGCTAATGACAAAATATGCCCAAAGTACATGGTTGTTGATTCAAGGAAAATGGAGAAATGATTTTCAATTTGAAAAGAAATTTAATCCCCTTTTCATGTTGATGTTCCTAAATGAATTCAGTACAACTTCTTGTCCTGTTACCAGTAAATCCTGTCCCCCAACATGTAACTTAGTCATATAATTATATACCATAAATAAAGGTTTTAGATCTCAAGAGGTTTATTAAAGAAGTAAGATCTGCAGAGATCTACTTCCCAGTTGTAGTTTGTGTCATAAATGAGATGTCATAAAAAGAAACTGTATATAAGGATAAGTGACCAATGCTTTTGGCAATTTACATTCCAACAAATGCTAACAGATGCTGACTGGCAAACTCCCATCTTTATAGTAATGTTCACTGGCTCTACCTTGTTTCCCATCTGCTTTTGTGTTTCTGTTGATTAGTTGCCACAAGACTGCAGAACATGCATTTTTTTGTGATGTTATTTAAATCTTACATGGCTTGCAAAAAATTCTTTCCAGAATGAGTTATTTGCGTATTTCAACAAGTTTTTCTGTTAAGTTCTATTGTCACTCAACTTGTCTTTGCTGCTATCCAGACTCACATTTTGAAGCTGGTTTTACTTCCAACATAAACTATTTAAATTCCTGTACTACATTTCCAGCATTCTTTAAATATGCTAAGGATCTTTTTTTTTATCACATTACATATATAATACAATAATATTATAGTGAAATATAAAAAAAAGGTTATCTTGCAATCAGACAATATTTCACTTGTATGTATTTTTCAAAAATACAATGCTGAGATATTAATTACCCCCTGGCTGTTTAGAGCTATGCACTGGAATGTGCTGGTGCCTCTGCAGCATGGAGCGTCATGAACCAAGGATGGAACACTGTGTTCATTCACATAAGAAGGAACAGCCACATAGTATTCATGTGAAAAGGCACTTTTTTTTTCCTGCTGGCTTTTTTTCCCCTGAAAATACTCGTTCTAAAAATGGCTCGAGCACAAAACAGGCTGCTATTTTTAGAATCCTGTGAAGTAACAAGATGGTTGCAGAGGAACTAAAGTGTATGCACGGAATCCTATAAAAAAAAGAAAGAAAAGCACATGCAAGGGGAAATTTGCAGCTACAAAGCCCTCCCCTCTCCTTTAGATCCACTGTGGACAAAACCTGCTGCATTGCAAATGGATCATATTTACTGTCATCCCCGCTCGCCATGTCTGTGTACCTCTTCTTCACTCTTGTTTTGGAATGTTTCTCAATGAATAATTGACTGGAGAGGTATTTTTGACCATCCCTGTCTTGGGTGCAGTGTATAAATAGCTCATGTGCTGCAAAGCGTGCATGGATTTGTCAGGGGTGTTAGGCCTGGGAGTAGGAGCCCTGTTATGTAATAGGCATGTGAGTTGGCACACCACAGAAACACTGCATTGAATGGGTGTGTGTGAAAGCTCTGTTCCCATTGAGTGTTTTCAGAGCGATTGTATTCTCACTGGGAGTCCTTTGTTAAGTCTTTTGAAGCTGAGGCAGCTAATTTTTTGTTACCGCAATGGCAGACAGGATGCGTTAATCTTATATCTACACAAGCACACTTATCTTGAAACATTATATTCCAGATATGTTACATTTTGATTTAAATATTATCCTCTCCACAGCGACCACCACTCTCCAAATATCAGCATTTGAATTAACAATTTGTACAGCTTGTACTTTTAAAAAACGGGTCTTATTTTTCAAAGGAGGAGCTTCTTATTAGCTTTTGAGTTCACTAAAATATTCTTTTCAATTTTATTTTTGCAGTAACCAGTTGAATAGCTTCACTGAAAGAAATGCTATTTGGGATTTAGTATATGTAAATATTTATTACACTTTGGAGACAGAAGAATGCTGCATTCACTTCCTAATAAATCAGCTTTATAGATTCTCAAAAGGGATAGTTTTTGACTTTTCAGTCATTTGTCGTTATAGTAAACTTTTGATGCTCATAGGCATGTTGGAATCTGCTCTGCGTATGCAAGCAGCGTAAATTTAGCTCAGCATGGTTTATTTTAGAAACACTGAATGAAAGTGATGCAAGACATTATGTAATAATTGTGAGTTCCCTACATGGACATGAAAGACTATTTTTAAAGGCACTGAGATAAAGTGCATAAAGGTTTCATACACAGGCTGAATCTTTGTTTCAGATTCCATTTCATGTGTTCACTAGAAATTTGAGGCAGTTCTCATCAAATACAATCATTTGTCTACAATTCAATCATATTTTACAGTTTATTAGTTGAGCAGAAGTCTACCTATCTTGGACATAAATAGATATTTTATTGCAGTATTACTCAGATTGTATGATTTTATTTTACATTTTATGCCTCTATGTCACCTTATCTTTGTGAAGTTTGGCTTTTTCCTCTTTTCCAAGTGTGGGTTTACTCATCATACTCTTCGTTCTTTATGTAGAAACAAGACATGTCGGGTTACTTTGCATACCGAATTGATCAGGGCATGAGTGTTAGAGTGTGTAGTTATATGTCTCTCGGTAATCAAATGAACTGTTCAAGGTGTATCCCACCTCTCCGCTGTGGATTACTGGAATGGGCTTCTTAATTTAATTTGGTTAAAATTTTGACTTTTGTTACTTCCAAACAGAGTAAACTCTTGAACGACAAATTACATGTACTTGATAACAAAACAGCAGGAACCATGTCTCAAGTTTTACTCGTATACTAAAAAGAAAAAGGAAAAGGGTTTGTTTTTGGACAGTAAATCATAACATGGAATCTCAGAAGTTGCCTTCTTATAGATTATGGAGATATAAAGGAATATAAAGGAATATTCTAGAGGGGTTGAAGAAGAATGTAAAGTTGCAAAATCATACCTACAAAGCATTTTCCTTTGTGACTCACGACGAGAAACTAATTGGTCAAAGATCCCATTTGAAATTGTTGCTACTGTGCTTAGTTATGAAATGTCTGTTATGTTGTCAGGTTCTATCTAAGGCACCTCCAAAGTTCACCTCACCTCCTGACAATAGACACCAGGTCCCTGGGAACTCTGCAAGAAGGAAGTAAATACATACCTGGATGCATGTATCCACAATGTGGGCTTTGCTTTGTTTTTAACCATAGTTTATGTTGCAACAATATATTTATTGGCATTTCGTGTTGAATTTTAACAGCAGGGGCTTTCTTCTCACTACGTATTGCAGGAACACAACACATATTTATCATTAGTTCATCACCTGATCATTTTAACAGCATGTATCCCAGAGTCATGTTCCAGTCAGTGTACAGTATTTACAGAGAATGTACAGACTTTGTATAATAAATATTAGGAACAGGAAATTGAATGCTTTCACTTAAAAAAAAAAGAATTAAAAAACATATCTCAAAAGGATTGTTGATTAATTTTATTTTTAGTGAATTGATGTCCAAAACATCTTGCAACCTTGTGCACATCATCCTAAACCCCAATCTGAACAGGCCTTCAGCACCATGGACAGCTCACCAATGAGTCCCAAACACTTCATTCAAAATTCTGCTACTAATGGATCTGAGGATATAAGACCCTTTACCAAACAGTTTAAAACCTTTCATCTGCAGTGAGAATGTAATTTACAAATGGAAAACAGTTAAAGCCATCACTGTTTTCCTGGGAAAAGGCCTCTTGACAAGTTCCCCATTGGTTCAGATCATGCAATGTTCAAGCAGACTGCAAAGAACCCAAGAACAACATATTAGACTCCAGATGGTTTTTTGGAGGCCAAAAGACTTATGCAAAAATGTATGTCCTTATGCCAGGGAAATGCAAAAGTAGAAATGCTTGTCCAAGATAGAGAGTACTATGTCTGAAGAAAACCAAATCTAACAGTATCACAGACTACCAGTTGTCAACCATTTTGGTGAGGGGTGATGATTTGGACTTGTTTTCCAACCTGGGCATCTCTAGATGTAAAAATACTCCAGAGTTATTTAGGGCAGATTTTTATCTCAACAATACAACACACTTATGAAAACGAGGGAATCAGACTGTATGGAAAGCATCTGTAAACATCAATGTTAAGGCCTTACCACAGATTTTCACTTAGATTTAGGTCTGGACTTTGACTGGAATATGCTAACACAAGAATATGGTTTGAACTAAGTCATTCAGTTGTATCTCTGAATGATGTGCTGGAATCTTAACCTCTCCACTAGCCTCAAGTTTTTGGCAGACGCCAACATGTTTTCTTCCAGGTTTGCGCTGGATGTGACTTCAACTGTCTTAAAATCAACTCTGACCAGCTTCCATGTAACAGCAGAACAAAAAACATCCCCACAGCATGGTGCTGTCATCACCATGTTTCAGACTGAACAGTGTGTGGTTAAGTATTGTCTGCATGTAGGTCTCATCCAGAGACCAGAACTTCTTTCTTCACATGCTGTCATACTTGCTGCGCATTGCACACACCTTTCATACACAGTTCACTATTCAGCAGTTTGCACAATTACGCAAAATGTTGCTCAGCTGTGCAAAGGGGGGGAAAAAAGAGTAAAGAAATTTAAGAAAAAATATCTGGCACAACATTCTTTTAAAATTGTCTGTCTTTTTACCACTCTTCCATGATAGCTGGGTTTCTAAGTTTATGACTAACAGCTATCCTCCCCACAGGTTCTCCCTGAGTTGTGGATCTCTGCAACTGTTCATGGGTTATCGTGGCTGCCCCTCTGCCAGATGTTCTCCTTGCCAGGCCTGTCATTTTAGGTGAACAGCCATGTCTTGGTAGGATTGTAGTTGTACTACACTATTTCCATTGTTACATTTCAGATTTAATAGCGGTTTGTGAAATGCTTAAGCCTTTTGTGTAATGTTTAATCACTTAACTTTGCTTTAAGCGTCCACGACTGGTTTGCTGGGTTAAGTCATAATAATGGTGTTTATTGAGGTTTTCTATCAAACTTCTTGGGCATTCACATTTAGCAGCATTGATTACCCACAGAAGGACTAAAGTTCAAAGAGAATACAATGCATCTGACATTGATGCCTAGTATAGATCTAATTGTTTTTATTATGCTTTTTCATGTAAAACAATCAGAGATAGGTAGCAACATTTACTCTGTTGCTCTTACTCTAGAAAAATGTATTTCTCGGCGCAGTCATATAGCATCGCATTTTCTTTTTTACTTTTAATCAAGTAATACTTTCAAGTAATACTTATGTTACTTGATTACAATTTGATTACAATCATCAACTATTTAACCCCCCACTAATTACATTTTTCTCGGTCGCTTTGGTGCATTTCTCACATCACTTAGCATTTGGGCAACAGCTAGTGCATTTATCAAAACAATTAGTGCAAACTAAAAATATCAAAAACACACAATTTCACTATGAAGTGATTTGTTTTAACAATAATATATATATTTGATAATGTATGTAAAAATTATTATTTTATTGATAAAAAGAAAACAATGGCCGCGGTAGGTACCGCACGCCTTGCCGGTATCATGAGCTGCCGCGCAATGAGCAGAGCATCCAAACATCCAAAGCTCCAGTCAGAAGTCAAGTAAGCAAAAATAATGTCTCAAAAAAGGACGTATTCTTCAGGGTGGGGAAATGAAAGAGGAAGAATAGAAAAAAGCCAAGATAAAGGTTTGTTTTAATGTGCCTTGGTAATGTAATGTAATGAAAAAGATTTGTAAAGCTGATAATTGAACGGTCCAGTTCAACAGTCAAACTTTTATGCTGCACCGTTTGTATTTATGTGAAACTGAGTTTAAATTTTAAATGAGTTGGTTCTTGTGGTTGGTTCTGTATATTTCTGAGGTATTTTTGGCTTCAAAACGCCGTGTTTCATAACGTTTGATAACAATAATTAAAACTTCTCAGTGTTTGACATTGTCTATCAAAAAGTTTTACATCAGGCAACATGGCTGCCTGCTGTATTAATGTATCGATGAGCTGCTCAATGCTGTAGTTGGGGATATGTTGTTTGCTGCTGAGCATAATCATTTTGTGGCTAAAACAAACATTATTTTTACATCAACTTCTAAGTTATGTGAAACTTCTGTTAAAATCATTTGAAGGCTCAGAATCAGTCCAGTACCGGTCCACATTCCAGGGGAAAAAGACTCACCTGGTATAAATAAAATTTTCAGCTTATTGGAGTTACGCTTAAGAGAAATTTATTTAATCAAACAACGTCATGAATATGTGTATAGGGCTGCATTGATTGCAGTTTTCTGGCCGATTCCTTGTTACCAATCTTTAAAAAGTCTGACCTGCTGATTAGGATTTTTTTGTTTGTCTGAAATGTTGCTAAATATAGCAAGAAAGTCACTGTTGGCAACAGTGGGGTGAATATTGTTAACTGTAAATGTGCAGACCTGACCTGGTTGGTCTGTCAGTCAAACCTCTCACTGCAGAGCAGAAGAGGACAGAGGCTGATTTATAAACCTTTGCTGATGAAGATAAGATCAGAGAATAAGATGGACTTCATGTGTAAGTATCGGCCGATCACGATCCCCCAAAATTAAGGAAATCGGCGCCCAGAAATCAACTGGTCGATAAATCAGTTGGCCAATAAATGTATCCTTTTATACACGTACTGTATATAATGTCAACAGTCAGAGATGCAATAAGTTTATAGCAGGTGTGTGAATGATATAATGATCGGACTGCTGATTGCAGGCCTCATGAGGCTTGGACCGGCCCTGTTCATTGTGTTAATGTTAGTTTTTATCTGTAGAGCCCACTGTGACATTTGTAGGCTAAGTCAATATGCATGAGACATTATACATTTTCTGCACTGTTCAAACATAAATACAATATTTCAGATCAGAAACTGCACATCTACCAAAGTCCTTGTTACTCACTCTAAAAAGAAAATAGTTGAACCAACTTAATTGAATTGCTTCTATAGGTAACAAGCAATTCAATTAAGTGTATCCAACTGAATTTATTAAGTTTAACCAATTCAATATATTATAATCATCCAACTCAATTTGTTAATTTATTTTTAACAAATTTATTAAGTATGTTTAAGATAACAAATTTAAGTCAGTCTTACTCAAATCATTTAGTTTACTTCAAAAATGGAAAATAAACTTTTATAGCGCTTTTCCAGTCATTTTGACCACTGAAAGCACTTTACACTATAGTCACGTTCACACATTTATTTAATGTGCAGATAGGCAACTTGGGGTTAAGTGCCTTGTCCAGGGGCACATTGACATGTGGCAGGAGGAAGCTGGAATCAGACCTACAACCTTCCGATCACAAGACGGATACTCTACCCACAGAGCCACAGTCACACCAGGAAATCTGTCCCTGGTAAACTTGAGTCATGACGTCAGATGAGAGATATATGTTATTTAACTTAATTATTTCAAGTAAAGTCAAAGTAAAAAGGTCATTTAAGGAAAAGAAGCACAAAAGTCCAGAAACAGCCTCTGATATTATACAAAGCTTTCGAATTGCTTAGGAATTGTATGATACAAATTTCCTTGTATCATACTTTTAACTACAGACCTCTCCCTACTTGTTTTAGTTCTCTTAGGTGCTCCATCACCTAATCTCACTGTTTCAGTTTCAGGACTTCTATTAATCAAGCCAGGAAGAAGGGTGGAATCTGAATTGAAAATATACAATTTCTCAGATTTATAGATTATTATAAATCAGGTCTCATTGCAAATATTATGAGTGGATCAGCATTATGAATAATTGGTCTTTTTATTTTAAACATGTGAATGTTAAAAACATAGATAGACAAGAGAGAACATCGTAGCTGCAGCGTAATCAGAAAACATGTTAATAAGACAGAAAAAGAAGCAAAAGTTCGCTCTCCTGCAAATGCAATGCCATGAAAATCCTGCAGGTTGCAGCTTTAATGAATGAGACAGTCTCCATTCTTAAAGAGACACGGTTTAAAAAAAAAAAAAAAGAATACAGAAAATATTGGAGGATTTTTATTTAATTTCTATTTTTATTCTGCAAAGGCTGTAATTTGTCCGATGAAAGCAGCCGTGGGTTAATATATCCCGCTTCCAGTACAGTAACACCTTGAGCAGAGAAACCCGCAGCGCCAGGCGTGTTGAGTATGGGAGTTAAAAATAGCATCATCGGTCGGCCAAGCGCCGCTCCGTTACTACGCGTTTCAGCATTCTGCCCTATGCAGGGGGGGAGTCTGCAGGACTGAGACCGCGGCAACCCTCCACCTTTTTGTGCTGCTCCGCATTATCAGTCGGAGGGCCACTTGTGGTTGTTTCGAAGGAGTAAACCCAGCCTGAAGTCCATTTTAAGCACATTTGCAATCTTTATACGAGTCCCATTCTCACGTTACTCGCCATTTTGCTCCTGATGCTCTGTGTGAAATAAAACAGACGTTTTAGAGTCACCAAACCGCGGCCAGTTCGGTCTATTGAAAGAGGTGTAGGCTAGTCTTTTGGCTCATCGTCTACTCGTTTACATTTTTACTGGCTAATTGGGCCCTCGATGGTGTTTGTTCACATTTAAGGCAAAAGCAGGCTTTGCTTCCACCTTCAAAGTGGGAGATTCTCCACCTGACGTCAATGCCTATGTGACTGACGCAGCCCGCAGCAGAAGGAAGTCTGTTTTAGTTATCCATTTGTTTAGGCGTTAAAAATACAGAAGGACACCCAATTATCCACCACCAAGCTCTACAATTATAGCTTCGTTTGACTATTTTCGCCATATTTTTTCCCCCCTTTCCACATGGTGGGTGAGTCTCTGCGCGCATGGATGCACGCGCGCGTTGGGAGATGAGGGTGCCACCGTGCTTTCAGCGACAAATCATGATTTTTTTAATTTTTTTATTTTATTTTATTTATTTATTTTTCTAAGCGTCAAATTTTGCACATTATTAACTCCTGTTTGCAAACCCGGTCCGAGTGGTTTCCTTGTGGAAATCATGACCACTACATATTGGACAATATGCGGGTGGGCTTGCGCGTGCGTGCGTGCGTGCAGCCCACCGTGCAAACAAGGCTCGCGCTCGCTCTCAAACGCCGCACGCTCGAAATTCCTCCAAGGAACCTCTGCGAGCTTTTCTTTTTTCATCACGCGCGAGCTAAAAATAGAAGCGGGGTTGGATCGTGATCCAGAAATAGATAGGGGGCATCACTCCTATAAAAGGCATACCATTCAAGAGTACAGTGAGAGAAGAGAAAAGCCGGAGCAGATTTAATGGACAAATAGGGTGTTTAGTCCATTTTTTAAAAGCTTCTTTCCGTGCTTTTATCAGAATCTCTGCAGCTACAACGGTGAGTTGTTCTAACCTTTTTCTGAATGCACCTGTTTCCTTTTCATCCCAGTATTCTGCATCAGTATTATTCCTTGTTGTTCTTTTTTACGTAAAATTTTGGGGATTGCAACTCTTTGATTGGGATGGGAAACACATAGCATTTAAGGAGAGCCTTTTCGTAAGAATTGCTGCTATTTCTGCAGCTTGCTGGAAGGAACATCAACCGGTGTGTGCTTACAGCTACACGGGGATCACCCTCAGACACTGTTATTAAAATAGGTAAATTAGTCTTCTCCCTGCTTATGAGAGATGAATTGTCAGTGTTCTTGCTGTTGTTACCTAGTGATCCTCATTCTGAGATTTGTTGAGTGGTTCTCAGCCAAGAAGTGTGAAGGGAGCTGTCCTTCATGTAGCGGTGCTGAAGCGGTTCAGGTAGCGGTTGCTGGTTTACACCCAGTGCAACTACGAATACCGCCATGGGCAGCTCTGATTAGTTTGATGCACCAGAGTTTTATGCTTTTTGATGGGTTTTGATCTTCACGCTTTACCGCTGTGTGAATAAACATGATTTTATTTGTATGCTTAAACTGAAGGGAGAGCAGTTCGACGCCTCACACCAAATGCTCCATTTAGAATTTGAATCCGTTTGCAGAATTTTTTTTTTTTTTTATTTTCATCTCTCCTCCCTTTTGTGCACGATGAGCCTCGAGTCGTGACTGCTAAAAGTGAGTAAGGCGCGTGCTGCGTCAGTGGCGTCTGGCTCCGGTGCGCTCGAGACAGATGGGGAGAATCGTGACAGGCTGGGGAGACGCGTCCTCGACTGAAAGACTGGGCGGCCCAATGAAAACGAGGCGAGGGTGGGGCCCCTACATCAGCAGCTGGTGATTTGGAGCCAAAATTAACCCTTTGCAAATAATGAAATAAAACTTTATGCTTATTTAAGATGAATTCGCTCTGAGTAGCACGTCCAGTTTGGATCCACGCATCTGATTGCGATGAAACGTCGTGCGTTTTCAGCTGCAGCCTGATTGTTTCAAACCGCTCTGATGTCCATGAGAGCAGAGGTAGTCAAGAAACTGTCAGGTGCTTTGGCCTCCTGCTTTTAGGTGCTCTTTTTCTTTGCGTCCCTATTGGTGGAGGACTGGGTACCCTGTCCAATCAGATCACAAGCATTCCTCTGCTGCGTGTTAAAGTCTATAACGGCGATAAGATACCGCCTCTCTTCATCGCCGCTCTTTTTAATAACAAGGCTGCGTGTTGCTGCAAAGCCAATACCAGTCAGACGAGTGTTCAGATTAGATACAATTCAGTCAATGAACAAGTCAAACGACAGTGCAAAAGCTGAAGACACTTTGAGGATGAAGACCCCCGGGGAGTCGTGGACTGGAGATTCACTGTGATTTATAGCAGCTGTCCGTCACGAATCTTTTTGCGGTCTGGGCTTGCTGTGCATACATGAATCCGGGAAGCCCTTACCCCAAAAAGCATTCGTGGAGGACGTTAACGTCGCCCGTGTTGTTTTGGATGGAGGAGACACACTGCTGCTGTCAAAACGGGCTCTCTGCTGTGTTGTAACAACGAGAGCTGGACCCTCAAAGTGCTTCCGCACACACAGGCAGTGTTTGAATGTAATAGCTAGACGTTTGGTTCGATACTTAAATACAACTATTATGTCTCTGCATCTATTGAAGGAGGAAAAGGCAAACACGAAGATGCACACACCTTTCATACACAGTTCACTGTTCAGCAGTTTGCACAATTACGCAAAATGTTGCTCAGCTGTGCAAAGGGGGGGAAAAAGAGTAAAGAAATTTAAGAAAAAATATCTGGATTTCAGAAGAGTTGTGAAATAGAAAATAATGTATGTTTTGGACACATATTTTTTATTTATTTATTTGCACTTAATTATCTATCTATCTGTCTATCTGTCTATCTATCTATCTATCTATCTATCTATCTATCTATCTATCTATCTATCTATCTATCTATCTATCTATCTATCTATCTATCTATCTATCTATCTATCTATCTATCTATCTATCTATCTATCTATCTATCTATCTAATCTCAGCATGTTTAAATTTTGTTCTATTGCTCTATCTGAATTGTAAACAGGTGCATGTGAAAGACTGCGTAATGTAATAAGTGGGAGAAAGTAAAAGCAATTATCATTATGCCCAGAATTTGGCGTATAATAAGTTATCCAAAATCTGGTATATATTTTGATTTTTGAATTTTGAGACATCAATACAAATACCTAATTGCTTTCTTTTTCAACACACTTTTCACGTGCAATTTATCACATATATTATTACATACACTTAATCTGAAAATAGAAGTTATCTATTGAATCTATCCATGTTCATCATATATCCTCCGTCACACCAGCGTGCGCATGTTTTCAAATCATTTTTTCTGTTCGACGCAGCAAAAGAAATTCGATTTTTATTGTTTCTGCTCCCTCGCGTTGTGTTCACTTTCTAATTTTTTTTACCGCTTTAACTCCCAGGTTCCCCCCTTCACATGCAAATATAGCACACAACACCTGGAGACAGCAGCAGTGACCAAAGAACATCTAGGTCAGCAAGTGGACTCTACAGTGAGTGGGAAATCCTGGAAAAGATGTGAACAAAAATTTGCATCATATTCTGGTTTTGCTTTTGTGAAATGTTCAAGAATGTCTGCCTTCTCATCTTTAAACTGCACTTCAGTTTTTTTTCTATCTAGCTATTAATGATGTAAATACTAAAAATTCCACTAGAAAGCAAATTAATTTGTGTCTTCTTATTTTTGCAAGCTGTGGTTAGGTGTTCTATTCATGCGCTGCAAATGACTTAACTTTTTGTGTTCTTTTTTTTTTTAACCTTCCACACATTACCACATCTTTTATTAAACTCTCCATACATAATATTTTTTTGTGTTTCATTGCACTGAACAATTTATACAACATCTGAATGTATTATTTATTCCTCTAACAAATTTCGCACATGATTTTTTTCCCAATATGCTGCTGACGTAAGTGACTGAACCGTTCATTAATCTTAAAACTCCTTTAAATATCTATGAGGCTGATATTTTACCCATGTCGAGGAGCAGGGGCAGTAAACTCCCCTCACACTTTCTTCTAGAAATGGTCAAATTTATCCAATTCCTCACAAACTAAGGAGCGTCATGTTTATGATTCATCCCTTTCTTTGCAATTTTTCATCTCATACACATCGGTCACAGTCCCTTGAAAAAGCAGGGGAATTAAAATATATTTTTATCATGTGACAATTTAAATGAATTTAAAACTTGTGTCTCTTGGAATAAACAATGTTTAGAAGCTGAAAATGTTTTTTACTCTTATTGGGTTTTTTTTTTTGCAGGGTTACACTGTATTTTCATTATGTTATTTTTTCATGAGAAAATCCACCAGAACATGTTTTAACTCTTCATAAATAAAAACAAGAACTATGAATCAACATTAACTGTTATGACTCAGACGATCTTTGACACTATCCAGTCTTTTTCCTTCTCTTTGATTATTTAATTCTTTATTTCTGTACACAGTATGAGCTTGGATTTTAATAAGAAGCAGTTTAACGGTACTAGGAGTGTATATGTATCTGGATGCGAGACATTCTGATCATCATAGTTATTTACAAGCAGCAGTCTAAATTGATTGAACCCATGCATGCATGTGTCCAATTGGTCTCTCTAAACTGCCCTCAGGAGTGAATGTGTGTCGTGCATGTCTATGACAGACTGACGATCTGACCAGGGTGTGCCCCACCTCTCGCCCATTGACTGCTAGAGATAGGTCACCCTACCCCAACAACCCTGCAAGGATAAGCAGGGGTATACAATTTATGAATGTGTTCTAGGTGGAAAGACATTCTGCTGCACAGTTAATCGGAATGCTGTGTTAAGCTCCCACAAAGATGTGACGTGGTACTAATGTCACCAAAGACCAGCATGTATAGAATACTGAATTGAAACTAATATATATATCTCACTCTTTTGGGCTCATTGGAAAGTAGTTGTAGTATGAATCTTTTTTTTTCTCTCTAATAAGGTTGGCAACATAAAACTGATATGTCAGAAGTTATGTGAACGCCCATCTTTGTTTTAAGATCTACATGTATGGTAAATGAATTTACTCCTGTTTTCAATCAAACAGTGAAAACTCCCTTATTTGAGTTTTCATATCTGACTCTTTTTTTTTTACTTATTCTTTTTACTATTGTTATTATGGTTATTATTTAGGTGTGTGAAGTTGTGTATAGATTGCATTGTTATGCAAATAAAACATAGATATTTTTAAACTTTTGTATTATTGGTGTTTACTTTGTCAACTTTACTAATATATCAATGCCCAAGTAATATAGATTAAACACTGCATGTAATCACTTAAACACTGCTAACATGTAATCACTGTTCATGTGAATTCTTATTAATAATAAAAAACCGGAAGGAGAGCCAGATCAACAAGAGCAGTTTACATTAATTTAGGAGATATAATATCCACATTGTGAAGATGTAAATGAAAGCCAATGTAAATGATGTTTATTTTATTAATTTTGTTCTAAGTTTAGTTGAATTTATGCAATAAAGAGTATACAAAAACATGAGTTTATTATTGTCATTGTAAGCCTGCAAAGTAACTAATCAATAAAGTAGAGTTTAAAAAGCATAAAACAAAAGGAAAGTCCAGTAAAATAAGAATGTGTGATCATCGGCCTGCAGCACTGTTTTACAGACATTATAAGTACAAATATATTAACAAGCTTGGCACTTTTTTCATGAACCAATCAATGCAACAGTTGAAATCAACACTCCTCATTCACCTACAACACACTCACTCACTGAGGCATGAGCAGAAGACTCACAGGACTTGCCTGGGGGCATTCACAGTAAGGATCAGCTGTCGGTCCATCTGCGACCAAGACAATGCTCTGATTTAAATTTCATTCAGGTTCCTTTGAAAGTGCACAGCCGACAGTTTAGACCCATGTTTACAATTGGTGCATTTCTATTTTTAGTAGCAATGCGCTTATGTAACACTCACACTAACGTTATAGACCACTGATGTCTGCTCCACTTGACTGAACTATGTTATGCATATGTGCGTGCGTGTGTGTGTGTGTGTGTGTGTATGTGTTTGCATCTGTACACGGATTTGGACATTATGTCTTTTATTAAAACATGAAGGAGTTGTGTTGACATTCATAAAGTTTTAAACCTATTCACATTGTGTCCTTGTGCATTTTTTAGTGCCATTGCTGACTTAAGGTTTATTATTTTTGAACAAGTGATCAAGGTTCTCTAAAATGTTAATCAACAAATCTAACAACATAACCCATAGATGCATGAAAGCACAAAAACCTAAAGAAAGGTAAAAAATTAAACAGTGTTGTATAAAATAGTGGTCAAATAACACAAGTGAAGTGAAATCAGTGATCGACGTTTGAGGTGAAAAATATAATTCCAACACAATCAAGAAATTATTAAAATACAATCAGAGTAAACATTGGCTATTTCATTATATTATATATAGCTACAGCTCAATTTTTCAGTTTTTAATTTTTTAACTGGTTTCCTTAACATGATAAATCTAGTACAAAAATCATGCAAGATATAAATCATGTTCATACCAACATGATTTATGTCATGTTGGTGAAATTCAATATTGCATATTCAATGTCATACGTCTATAAACAAAGAGGTAGACAAATAAGCAAATGTCAAATGGACAAAACAGGTCCTATAGATAAAGCACAAAATTTGAATAAAATATACACAAAATATAATTTTTTCAAATATCTGACTAAACTAACCTGGGTCATGTGAGCCAACAATGTATATTTTCCAGATATTTGGTGAATATTTTTTTATTTTAAACATTGTAGTCGGTGGATGATGCCTGTAAAATCCCTTGTCCAGGAGCAGAACTCAATACATTATAATAGTTTAAAACAAATATAGAAATACTAAAATTATATATTATGACAATTAATTATAAGTAGTCATATAAATAATTATAAAAGTATCAATAAATTGAATTAAAAATCATTTTTATATATTTTCCAACTCCATTGAAATGTGTCCCTAGTTTTGTCAACACCGTCCGAAAGAATGTAAAAAAATAAATCTGGCATTATTGGGGGCACCAGAACTTCTGAGGACCCCATGACCTCTTCCTTTCTCTTCCTTTGCTAAGAGGGCTAGTTAGCTCTGGTTAGCTTATGTTATTCTTTAATTTTTTTATTCTTTTTATTCCTAAGTTGTTTGTCACAACCATGATGTGTCAACACCATAACTGACAATTTACAAAACTTTGATACAATTTTGTGAAATAAAAGCTTAATTTTGGTATAATGTAAAGATTTCATGGACCTGATGAGCTACAATATGACCTCCTTCAGAATAACATCATATAAATTGAAGTAGTTTGGCATTTTGTCAACTCCGTCAGAAGTAAACTCCATCAGAGTTTTTGTGACTATTTCAGTGAAATTGTTGTCAAATTTCACTTAAATGTGCAAATAATTTATTTTAATGTATTTTACATAAATTGCATTACTTCACATGTACCAAGTTTTTCATTTTACTCACTAGTTTGTCACCACCTTCAGTTCTGTGTCAACTCCATCATGCAGTGTCAAGTCCGTCAGATGAACTTTTTGTTGTTTTTTGTTTTAAATAATATTTATTTTGTTTCTTGAGAAGCATTTGTTTGTAAAATTAGTAAAAATATCACTATTCTCCCTATTCTCAAGAATTACTGTAATATTACTTTTAAATATAAAGCATACACACCTTCATATCCACCACCACATAACTTGCAGATTTGATTGTACAGTTAAGTACCAAATATATCAAATTAATAAATATTTAAATAAACTTAAAATACTGTAAAATCTGTGAATTTAAAGATGTAGTTGAAAATCAGCTGTTGCAAATCCGCTGTATAATAAAAAAATGACAAAAAATAAAAATAATAACTAAATATATATTATTAAATACAAATGGAATACTTCAGAATTCTGATAAATTTTTTAAATATCTTGAGATATAAAAAGAAATTAGATGACAAGTGCAAAGACCACATAGAAAAAAGAGTTTGCAATGTATTGAGTGCAAGACTGTGTTTTAGTTCATTGGTTTATGGTTTTTAGTTAATTGGTTATGAACTGTACTGACTAGTATTTTTTTAGCATATTGTTTTTTTTTTTGCACGTATATATTCAAAAATTGTTTCTCCTGAAATGACACCTTGTATTTTAAAGATTTACGAGTATAAATATAGTGGGGAAAAACCAACAACAAACAAACAAAAACAAAACAAAAAAGGCATACAAATCTGTAGAGTTAAGTAAATGATAAATCGGGTCATTAAGCTATAAATACATAAAATAAGCTTAAATTAAAATTCCGCTGTTCATAAGTGAAAAGATATAGCCAGATGTCTATTTTATTCCAGAGTATAAAATAGAATATAAAATAAAATAAAAAAAACAACTCGTGTAAAATGCCTGTATCACAAAAAATCGTTCATTTCCAGAGAAAAAGAGAATGGTCCAGTTATCGATCATTGAACAGTTTGAATTCTTGACATGTTGCTCAACGGTAGGTGGTGGTAATGCTTCGGTTTTTCACTGTTGCTAAGAAACGTACAAAAGAAGAAGAAGAAGCACCCAATCACCAGCAGCGAAACACACATGAGGAAGCGTCTGACTCGGGCGTCTAAGCTGGGATTCCCTTTGCACTTTGAGCAGCGGCTGTTTAATTAATAAAGAAGTTAGAAGTCCAGGTGTTAGTGTCACCACAGAGTAGAGACAGAGGAGGGACCGGTGCGGGAATGTCTTTCAGAGGAGAAGCCATGTGTAAGGCCGTGGAAGTCCCGCTGTTCTGGCTGGGTGCTCTAACCGCGGCCTGGCTGTCCGTGTGCTCCGTGTACCGGCTACTGTCCGGCTTCAAGGTGTGGGTGCTGGGCAACGGAAGACTGATCTCCCCCAACAAACTGGGAAAGTGGGCAGGTGAGAGTCTAGAAGGCTGGAAACACTAATGTCAAGTAATATCGCAGTTAAAACTGATCTTAAGCATGCAGAAATAAAGTGACAGTGAGTTTTTTTGATAAGGTTTTGGTGAAGTGAGAATTGTAACAAGGGACGTTAAATGATAACAGCAAATCTTGTATATTGTTGTACTAGCAACCCAACATGTATTATTTTGACATAAGATATACCTACATCTGTCTGACTGGTCTATATTTTATTATACTTCTCTTGTTAATTGGATTACAGCGAGAGTAGAAATTTGTCATCATAACCTATCAGTTGGAAAGAGAAGCTCAGACTTTTGATCGCCATGTCCAATAACTGACCCTATTTATTGAAAACTAAGTAAGACAGTTTGTCTTCTGAAACCTAAAACAGCATGTAATTTGGTTAAATTGCTATTTTAGATAGTGTGGTGAAATTGCAGAGTTTCTCTTGGGCTTTTTCAGAGCCACTGTAATACAGACTTCTATGAAGATCCTTCCTGCCAACAGCCATAAGCATCAACACATTTTTATTTTTATCCAAATCTGGGGAAACATTTTATCCCATCTCTGACCAATAAATATATTATTTTCATTTTGATCTGCAACATCCATTCCTGAAGACTTAAAAAATCTTGTTGCAAATGTCTGCATACCTACATGCCCTTTTTTCCCATTTCGGTACTGACTTAAGGAACAGATGGTCTTTAGAGTGAAGACACTATCTCACTAGATTGTGCTTTGTACTTAGAATGGCCTTGCAAATGAGAAAATAGCTGGTCCAGTATCAGGACAATGTGCACTATTCAACTGTCACTAGTTGAGTTGTTTTCTTTGTTCCCACCTACAATGTATCCAGTCTGTTTGAACAATGTATAGAATTGCAATGATAATGTGCTGAATCAAGTTTGCAAATAGGAAGGTAAAAAAAAAGAAGCCAAATCTGATCTTTATACATTTATCACAATCTTATTGTCCATACTCTTAAAATGCTGTTGGTCTGCATAACTAATCGTAGCTACAAAATATGTGTATACCGAAGTTTTATCTGATAAAATTAACATAGTAGTTTGTGACACTGCCATGCAGCCGTTTTTCTAACATATTTGAATAATCCACATCTGCTGAATCTATATTTATCTTCCCATTTTGCAGCAGCACACACACATCTCTTGACCTATCTTGTATGCCCTAGCAGTAAATGTGTGTGACTTCCTTCTGGTAGGTTGAACACGATGGAATGATCAGACAGTTTGGTTGTAAACTGTAGTAACTCTTGTGACTGGATTATGGTTCGAGTGGATTATCAAATCAGATTGAATACTGTCCATCTTTCCATGTTGCTTACTCATCAAACCTTGACATTTGAACAGGCTACCTGATGTTACTTCATACGCGTAACCCTAGAGCTCGAAGTCCACATTTCAACACAGATGCTGTAAAACTGCGTGTGTGTGTGTGTGTGTGTGTGTTAGAAATGGGCATACCATATGGGAACTCTTAACAGTTAAAAGTAATCTGTTTTGGGCTATTGATCTTGGTGATTTAGATTGTAAAGAAATTGGGCAGATTGGTTTAGTAGAAAATGTTCAGAATGCCTTTCAACATGCACAGTGACATCAGTCTGCCAGAGAGAGGAAAATGTTTGGAAGTGAAGTTGGGAACTGAAGTTGCTTTTGATCTTTTTTTTGTGTGTGTGTGTGGCTATAAATGGAAAATCATCAGAGGGAGAAGGGAGTTTATTTTTGGATCACTCATGCAAAATGATTTAGAATATGCAGTGAGGCAAAAGGAGCCTGTTGGCCTCCACTGCTACTTTCATTCACAAACTTTGTCTCAGTGAAGTGGACTTGATTGG
Organism: Poecilia reticulata; assembly: GCF_904066995.2. NCBI lineage: Eukaryota > Metazoa > Chordata > Actinopteri > Cyprinodontiformes > Poeciliidae > Poecilia > Poecilia reticulata. Next base: position 30,805,761 of record NC_088832.1, read on the forward strand.
GAGGACAGCCTGATTATATAACAATTCCAGAGTCATTCATAAATGAGGCACACATGAGACGCAGAATCCTCAACATTCTGGTTCAGTGGTTCCCACAGTTCAAAAGACTGTGTGTGTAAGAGATGTTGAGCAAAAGAAGGGAGCATCTATGAAAATATAATTGAGCCCTTGTAGCTGCATACTAATGAAATCCACTAGCGAAGACCTCAGAATTATTAGTGGTATAGATGCCAGAAAAAATATAATAATGCTTCAATATTTTAAAGCACATTATCACATTATAAATTTTACTCATTTTATTTAGCTTATCTTTGGAATCCATTTAACACAACTGCTTACAGACTGTATTAGCACAGAGTGAGTTAGATATTTTAATGACCATCTTTTCATCCACCGCTTGGGACAGGACCTGGTCCCTGACCCAGAGAAGCCACCCTACCCTTTGCAGCTCAGTTACTTAGTCTATGTTTTATTAATAGTGTGATAGTCTTCACATTTACCTTGCTGTCTGATGTGTGTGTGTAGCTTGAGATGTTGCTTGCTTTTTTCTTTGTAGTTTGAGCCCTGCATGGCCTGACCCTAGGGTTGAACATGCTAAATCATGTATATGGATGAAAATTATTGTTATAACAAAAACATACACGCCAAGATTTTTGTTTGTGAAGAAAACTTATAATAATAATAATAATTATAACATTTTATCCAATGTTTTGCATCAATTATACATTTATAATAATTTATTAATCCAGCTAACATTTTAATGCTGTGTTTTCTTGGCAACTTTAAATTTCTGGATTTTGTCTCTGTTGAGTGGAACTCTATGTCTCCCTCTGCTGGTTATTACCTGCAATACTTAATGAGTTGCTTTGTGAAATTGTTTGGATTGTTTTATTTTTTGTGATGTATTTACTTTTTTGTCACATTGAATAAGCGGTACATCCTGCTGTAGTATTATTTAATATATGAGACAATTTTAAATGTAAATTAGTGTGGAATATAAAGCAGATTTTTTTTTCCTGAGCTTACCTATGAAGCAAACCTCTTGTCAACATATTTGTATATTGGAAAATCAGTTTGAACTATTTTTACTATTAAATTAGTGAGGCAGTAAGCAGCTATGTTCTATTATTCTGACATGTGATTGACTTAGTTAAACATTTGCTGGTCTCAGATTATTTTCAGTGATGATTACTTCTGCATATACAAGACCTAAAATGACTGATGTTGGTGGAGACCTGAGAAATGAGTGGTTGTGTTGATAACAGGGGTTCATATGCACATAGTAGCAGTATCATTTAGGACACTTATCCAGTCTGACCTAGTTTTACAGAAGACAACAGCAGCTCTAAAAATAGATCCTTATTTATTTGAGTGAAGGGAACATGCACTCAGCTGTAAAATCTTTCTTTTTATTCCTGTTCTGCCTGAAAAACTGTTTATTCTTAAAATGCCTAAAAATAAACCAGTCTATGTTTCCCTCATCATTTCGCCTACAGACTCTCCCGTACCCCCACCCTCCTCTCTCCCTGTGCTATTTTTAGTTGCCCCCAGGATCCCCCATGTTCGTGTTTGTCATTTTCTTTTCTCTTTTCCTCGGCCGCTCCTTTCTGTTTGGCTCTCCTGCAGCCCTAGAGGATGCCTGGCATCGCAGCATCATCTGCACTCAAGAGTATCACACAAAAGAGAGATGGGCTCAATAAAAAATATGAATAGAGGGAGAAATGGAATAAATAGTGTAAAATAAGAAGAATGTGTACTTTGAATAAGCTTAATTGTTATGGCAGGAATATTAGATTTTGTAAGTAGCATGGGTACCATTTTATGAAAACAAATTTGATGTATCAAACTTCTGTGCAAACAGTATTAAATCTAATATGATTTCAGACTTATTGGGCTGAAAACATTACAAAGGGTTTTGTCTATCGTGCTAGATGAGGCAGTGAAAACAATTTAGAAAATTTGGCTTAGGTAATTGATTATCCTGAAATAAATGGCGCATTTAAAAAGAAACATTGAATCCCTCCTGAGTGAATTTCCCCTGTCTGTCACGTTCCAACTACAAATGTCAATGTTTTTTGAGGGATTTTGTGTGGTTGAGAAATACTAAGTAATAAAAAATTGAAGTGGAAGAGAAAATGGTTCAGCTGAATTACTCTGATTAGCTAGCTTTCCTAAGTCAGCCAGAAACGTAAAGCAATCATCTCCTATATTAAATGTGTTAGTCCCAGTGACCGTTTCACTAACGGTTTTTGCCCATGTGCTTTCTGGGTAAAAATCAATCGAGTAACACGCGCTGCCGCCCCCCCCCGTCAACAATTTCCGGTAGCGCAGATGATAAACGTGTAACACTTTTTCTGTTACAAACTGACTGCGGCCCCCCACCAGAGAAGGGAAAAGTTATGTGGCCCTCACAGGAAAACGTTTGGGGACCACTGGTCTAGACCTTTGCATGTTTGCTGCTTTTAACTATTTTCTAATGAGCATCTTAGCCCTTCAGTTAATTCTAGAATACAATGTGGCACACACACAGATGTGTTTTATATAGTGTACATTTCAAATGAGGACATATCTTCCTTATGAGTCGGAGTGCTCAGACATTTGAGTAATATTGTAGCTCGGGAAAATCTATAAAATAATGGTTACTCAGAATGGATTTACTGAAATTACAGCATTTTATTTCAAAGGACTGAAGAATGCTGCTTAACATGTTCTTATTTCTTTCATGGCTCTTTTATTTCTAGCCTTTTAAATGGAGATTCAAAGAAAATGCGTCATCTGTCTGATCATTCGAATTGCATTCTCTGGTGGAAGTATCCACAGACAATGATGGCTGATTCTTAGAACCATTTCAGAAAGCCGTCGGTTACTTTTGGTGCTCACAGTCCTAGATTTACAGCTAGTTGTAGTTCAAAGAGGTAATTGAGGATCTTGACTCATAGTGAGATCTTAGATGAATATTGATTCGCCAGGGGTTACCAGCCCTGGTCCTTGAGATCTACTGTCGTAGGGGTTTTAGATGGATCTCTGCCCCCAAAACAATTGGAACAAATTATTTAATTATTTGTTGAGGCCTGTTGAGAGCCATTCATTTGATCAAAGTTTGTTGGGACAGGGTTGCATCTAAGGGTGTGTTCACACCAGGAGAAACATTTGGTTTGCTTGTTCGATCCAGACCAAAAACTGATTTTATTGATTTATTTTGTTTGCTGCGGTTTGCTTTCACATTGTGCTTCATTGCAAGCAGACTAAAATTTATAAACAAAGCCACACCTGTGACAATCATTGCTCTCATTTGACAGAAATGACGGGGTAGGGCCAAACATCTTTATAGTTTTTGATTTGTAAACTTAACATTTCAGAATTGCTGTAAACCTGTTAAGATGAAGCTTAACTGGTTAATCTTGCTGGCTTATTCTCCACAGGAAAGATTGCCAAGTGTCTGGCAATCTTCATTGTGAAATAACCGTCACTGTGAAGTAATGTGCTCAGTGGAGGGGAAAAAAAATCACTGATTTTACCTGCATATTTTTATTCCATACATTTATTACATTATGGCTAGAGATGGAGAGTATATGAAAAAATGTCAGTCTTTTGGGTGCAACTATCACCTTGTATAGTCAAAGCCTCATTAAAAAAAATACAAAAACATAAAACTAAAACTTACCCATCATCACGTAAACAAAGCCACACCTGTGACAATCATTGCTCTCATTTGACAGAAATGACGGGGTAGGGCCAAACATCTTTATAGTTTTTGATTTGTAAACTTAACATTTCAGAATTAAGCACTGCGCTTGCAGCTTGGTACTGCAAGCGCAGTGCTAAAGGGTGCACAAAAATGTAATATTTTGAAATTAAAAGGCAGCATTTATTTATGGCCTATTGGAACCAATAGTGGAACAAGTCACAGGGGATTTACAAATGGGGTTAAATTTTTAAGGCGATTTAACCCAAATTGCCTTGAAAAGTGTGTGTCTGCATAGTTGTTTCTCCCGGGTGTCTCTGTGGTCAACTAGCTGCCTGGTCAGGGTGTGTGCCCCACTTGTTGCCCGATGGCTGCTGAAGACTGACACCAGACCTCTCTGCAACCTTGCAAGCAGGGACGGATGGTTGACAAATTCTTGTTTTCACCATACCAATCCCCTTTGGGACATATTTGTTTGCTCATTTTTTAACTCTGTATAAATGTATATTGTCATTGCTAGGAGAGGCATTAGAAGCTGTCCTCCTTACTGCCCCTAACTTATAAAGTAGTATTTTTATAAGTGACTTTTCTCTCTTTCTAAGCCACAACTGGGTATTCATTTAAAAAAAAAATCCATTAATGTAAATGATAATGAATGAAGAAAAGTGGGTTCACCCACGGATAAGATAAGTTTTTCTCTTAAAGAGAGCTTTTTTTAGGTCATACCGGGACATATCGTAGCGCTTCCTGTCTCGATCCACGTTTTGTTATATTTAGCAAGGGATGTGTTGAATCGTTCTTTTTGAAAGCTGGGGACTGCTAAAAATAGTCTGCTGCTGCTGCTGTTGCTGCTGTTTGTGCCAGGCATTTTCAGGGCATCTGCTCGCTCTGCTGCTACCTATGACAGAGAGAACTTGCATTCTCTTTTCTCTGTCCTCATCTGTCACCTTAGCAGCTCTCCACATCTCTTTCTGCAGAACGTCAGTTTGAATTGATAGTCTCTTTAACCTTGAAGGTGTATTCGATGTTTTATTTTTTATTGTTTTTGTAAAGCTTCTTCATCGTTGCCGTCTTTGCACAGCATTTTCTAGATTCATAAGTTTCTGTAGGTGGCACTGTTAGTCTGTGTATTTGTGCTGCTTTCCTTTTTGGTGCCATCATTTTTGTTTGCTTTGTTGGTTCTGCATGTACCTTTTCTGTCTGTAAAGAAGCTTTCCTTTTTTATAACCGCTAACCCGAGAGCCAGATATTTCTGAAAGCTCTTGCTTCATTTGCTTCTGCCCTTTTTCTATTCAAACAATTTTCCACTTGGCCTTGCTGGGGCTTGGCCAGTCAGGGTTTATCTAATATCAAGTGTTCTTGATATAAGACTACACAGAGATCCACGGTTGTGTCTTAGAAATACTTTCACATCTCTTAATGCTTCTACTTCAGAATAGAGTACACGGGCTAGACATAACCTATTTGTGAGCTTAATATCATAGAGAATTGTTTTAAACAATAGTGTCTTTTGTTTCTGTGTTTATTTTTGCATTCGAATCACAGACTTAAATTCATTGAAATGTGTAGGATGGATAGAAGGATAATCACAAAGCACTTTGAAGTTTAAGGAAAATAATCAATGGTTTTCATAGATTTTTGCAAATCAAATCTGAAGTGTGGCCTGCATTTGCTTTCAGTCCCCTTTTACTCTTATCTTTTTATACTCTTTTTATAAAGAAAGTCCAGTGAGTAGTTTACTTGTGGGTCATGTAATCTCCATCTAAATGCACATGTTCTTTGAAGGCCTCAGGGAGCACTGGTAGGAAGAACTACATCATGGACATCCAGAACACAATCATGGATGTCTCCCAAACAGCTGGGTAATTCTTCACCTGAAAGTGGAAAGTGTGTGGTGGAAAACTAACACTGAGCATCACATTGAGCATATAATATTCACCTTGTTGGAAGGAACTAAACATAAGCTAATCCTGGAAGTTATCAGTTATATATGCCTACTTTCATATTTTTTCTCTTCTGTGCTTCTGTCACCCTGTGTGTTTAGCGCTTTGGGTAATGTCGTTGGTGTCCGCTGTGAACGCTGGCTGCCGTAAAACTCGGTTCAACTGATTGGATATTACATTAGGACGTTTCATAGCACTTAAAATATATTGGCCAACAATTGTTGCCCTAGTTGAAGGATCACCTTCCGGAGTCGGAGCCAAAATGTTTAAGATGGTTTAAGTTTAGATGGAAGCATTTTTGTCTTAGAACAGTCCAGTTGAAAGCCACACTAAAATCCAGTTAAGATTTTGTGATAAAACTGAAAACTGATATTCACAGGTTCTCTCCATATCTAAGGTTGAGCTATTTTGCAAAGCTGAAAGGGTGAATGTTTTCAGTCTGTAATTACAAAGATGGTTGAAACATTTCCCACAAGACTTGCAGCTGTAACTACAGCAGAATAATCTGTAAATTATTCCTTTACTATTAACTTGACTTGTCACTTAAAATTCTCTGGCTAAAATAGCGTCACTCTTTGAATATGTCTCCTGCCCCATACATGAAGCCATTGCAGAATTGGAGAACTCCTCTTGTGATAGGCTGCTGCATCTGAAAGGCACAAAAACAAACAGTTTTATTGTAGGTTTTGGTCCCAATAGGTTGGCATCTCTGCTGCTATTTGCACAGTTTTCTTGCAAATACTATAGTTACTTTGTATAAATATACAGAGCACAGTATACAAAGAGCAGTGAGCAGTGTCTGACACCACTGACCTAACTTATTGTTATTCTTATAACTGCATCAGAACAACTTCTGCACACAAGATCCAACATTTGTCTGATAGTCGCCCCAGACAAGTCAGACAAGTTTGACAGTCGCATAATGTTACAGTAGCAGATAAGTACGATTATTTGGTTCTACAAACTACTTCAACTACTCACAGTTGAGCGTGTGAACGATCTAAACAGCCATACCATTGCTTCTCCTTTTCAGTGCAAGTATACCAATTTAATGGGAGGAATGCTAATACTACTTGTTTGTCCTTTTTTGTCCAACTTCCAGTTGTAACAGGAGCCACAGATGGGATTGGGAAAGCATATGCAGAGGAGGTAGGATGGCATGGATAATGTTTCACATTCAGAGGTTGCATTAAGGAAGTTTTGTATCTCATAATGCTAGTTTTTCAAGCTTGTTCATATATGTAGTGTATGGTTTTAGTTATGTGGTTCTTCAATGAATCCGTCTTAAAATGAATCTTTCTCTGGTTCTGTTTACATGTTTTTACATGTGAATGAAAACTCAAATTAATGATGCAACATTTTTTTTCACTCTTGTTTTGTTGTCTCTTATTTTGTGTGATTACAGCAGCATGATTTGTTTGTTTTCTCGTAGACTTGATTATTTTTTTTCCTTTGCTTCTAAACAGCTTGCCCGCAGAGGCTTTGCCATCGTTCTGATTAGTCGCTCTCAGGAGAAACTTGATGATGTATCCAAGGCAATCGGTAAGATATGTGCTCTCTTATTTTTTGACATCTTTGATTTTTTTTTTGTTTTTGTTTCTCCTTCTAACATGGCACATCATAGTAAAATATTAAGGATGACAGAGTATTAGTGTTTTTAAGCAATTATTCAAACAAGTCTTGCATTTCTTTGTCAAGGGAAATCAATATTGCTTGTCTTCCTAAGAAAAAGACTAATACAGGTGATCCATTAAGACAAAGAGCTGCTGGACAAGGGCTTAGCCATCAAGATCCTTGCTGCATATCCTCATTCATCCTCAGCCTGAAGTGTTTTATCACCCAAAGGGCCTAATTGACAAGTGACGAAATGATATAGCACTGAATTGAGTGTTTTGCACGTGATCCTTTCAGTACTGTAGAGATGCAGCAGGGGTTTTATTTTGGAGGAGTAAAGCCTCCTGCTGGAGCCAAGTGTGAATCCATGCAATTGGATAAAAGGGATCCTTTCAGTGATGAACATATTGGATAAATATTTAAATTAACCCTTTTGCTGTCTCTAATATCCCTATTTACTAAGCTCAAATGCATGATTGTGTCCCCAGCAAGCAAATGTGGCGTGGAGACCAAAACGATTGCAGCAGACTTCAGTGGTATAGATATTTATGCAAAGATTGAAGAGGGCCTTGCGGGACTGGAGATTGGCATGCTGGGTAAGTCTGGTGCACCGTTCACCTAGGGTTTAGGATTTTATTTGAATATAAGAAGAGCATTTCTTTCTAAAATGCTCTTTATTTATTTCATCTGTGTTAATGCAAGTATTGCATATGTGGGTGCATCTCAATAAGTTCAATTGTTTTTGAAAAGATCATTTTGTTTCAGAAATTCAGTTTAAAATGTGAAAGTCATTGAATAGTGATGTATTTCAAACATTTGTTTCTGTTAATTTTTCAAACTAAAATTAATTTTTTTAGAATATTTCAGAATATTTATGACATTCAAGTTAAGTTACGTCAAGTTATAACACTAGACCCTGTAATGCTGTAACTCATCCAAAAGGAGCCCCAACTATGTATTGAGTGCTTATACAGTAAAAGACTGCACATTACAAAACAATTAAATGCAATAATGCTGATAAAGGTCTTGATGCTGAATTTACTTGTGATTAATAAATAATTTAGAAATGGTGTTTATCTGTCTTCTGAGGGTCTATAATAAAAATAGTCCTCATATAAAGATTGGAAAATTATTTCCATCTTATTCCAGGCATCACATTCTTTTAACTGGCATCTGTCTGTAGCTGCTGTTTCTTAATGACCTTTTACTTGAACAACTCAAATCAAATGAATCATTAAATATCTAACTGGCACAGAGAGCCTGATTAGATGGAACTTAAATAATGGAATTAGCTAATATTTACTGCAGTTAAAGCAATTATTTGCAAAAATCTATATTGCATACAATTTGTGAGAATGAATTTGAAATATATTTTGCAGCATTTTACTGTGCACTATACTTTTTTAAAATGTATTTTTTGTTCTTGAATAATGTTCTGAGTTGTTTCTCAATCTGTTAAATGCATAAACATAAAATATTAAAATATAGCCTTATGTGCATCTGATTTAACAACCCTTTGCTGCCCCCAAAAGACAAGAAAATGAATAGCACTTTTTTTCCACATTTTTATTTATACAGTTGAGTCTTTTTCTGGTCTAAAGTCAGTAGTTTTCAGTGTATTTTCAGGCTCTGTCACTTAAAAATTTTTTTAAAAAAATCTGCTTTTATTTTGTAGTAAACAATGTGGGCACATCCTACTCCTACCCTGAGTTCTTCCTCAACGTTCCCAACCTGGACACGGTAAGTTGTCTTTCGTTTGACAACTATCTAATTGAAGTTCAGACTTTGCTCAGATCACTTATGTTGAATTTAAATTGAATTAAAAACTGCCTAAAAGTCATCTCTCATAATTTCATAAATCAGTTGGGTTTGAAAGAAATGGACTGGTGTTGTATGACCATGAAAATGTATAAAAACTTAAACTCAGAAAATAATTCCTCAAGATGATTAACTGGTCTTGTTCTTATTTCAGTTCATCGACACAATGATCAACATTAACATAACATCAGTGTGCCAGGTAAGTATGAATAAGTTTTTAATCACAGTAACTAAAAATAAGGAAAACATTTTTAAATACCAGCCTGAAAAGAAACCAACCATGTATACTGAAATCATGGTTGCGTAAGTTTCTCTGCCTACCATTTGATATTGAGATAATGCACTTTTAGCTGTAATTACAGCCTTGACTCTGTTGATGGATTGGTAGTTCTGCTATTGAACTGACAGTCCAGCATGTTTCTAAAAAATAATAATAATAAAAAAAAAAAACTTGGGTTGCAAAAAATTAGGTGGAATAAAACTAGAGTTTGATGAATGTTGTCATATGCAAGCTTGTTTGGAAACCTGTAGCAGATATTAAGTTAAATGTCTAGCTCAGTCCCAGTCTGCATCCAATAAAACTTTATAAAGTTTGAATTATGCTCATATCATTAGTTTTCCCCTGTGGTATCTGAACCACCTCTGAGTAATTACGTTTGTCTTAAGTGGATTCAGATTGCCGGGATTTTTTTCTGATGTGTGTATTGCCAGTTAGTCACACACAGAAGAGAACACTCTTTCACGCACACACAAAAACATGGGAAACGGTGACATAAAACACAGTAAGTCACTTCCGTCCCTGTTATCCGCATATAGCAGCTCCCAGAGAAGCAGCTAAAGTCCACCCACTCTTTTAACACTTAATTTAGGTCATTCAATATTTCTCCAAATGGCTCCCTGTGCTATCATTAACATTTCCTCCCTCTCTTTGTGTTACCTCTCTGACCACTTCTTCACACACTTCCCACACAGGTGTATGTTTGCAGGCACACATCCACAGACAAACAATAAGCATTCTTTATCTGTAATTTCTGTACAGCGTCTCTCTGGCATCTCTTTTTAATTGCTTTTCCCTCCCCCCGTAGATGACTCGTCTTGTTTTACCTCAAATGGTAGAAAGGTGAGTTTTCTTTGCTTTTTTTTTCCCATACAAAAATGGCACCTATGTTGAAAAACATTTTTACACTTATTTACTTTTTCCACACAATACAGATTTATTCTAAAACAGATTTTATTGAAATAAATCTTGACTAAGTAGCCTATTATGAAAAACTGGAAAGACCTACAATAAAGTTAGTTGACTTTAACATGATTTGAAATAAAACACACTTGTCTGTAGAAGGTCACCCTGTTGACAGCATCGGTATATCAAAGGTATGACCTGTAGACCTCAGAGACTGGATTGTGTCAAGGCACAAATATGGTGAGACAGAACTACTTTGACAGCATTGAACTCCCTTGAAAAACACAGTTCAGAAAGGGAATAAGCTTAAAACCAGCTGGACCCTATTTAGATCTGACCAGTTAACAAAACTGAATAAATGGGGAATACGGACCTGAGAGGTGACCAAGGACTCAATGGTCTCCAAGGCAGACGTGCACTATTCTTCTCTGAAGATGGAATGACCCAGAACTTCAGCCATTCACTACTCACTCCATCAGTTTGACATATTATGGTAAATTGATGTCAAATGTATTTAAATAGCATATTAGAAACGTAATTTGACCAAATTGCTTAACAATTACACCAACAGTAACAAAAATGGCAAATCGAATAGACGGTAATAAAATAAAACAAGACTTCCGATGTCTATAAACCATTCAGCATCTCATTCAGAGAAAGAGACGTTTTTAGCTGACATGGCAAATTCTCAATCACTACTTAATTTTAAGTTTGATTGTAGAACATCAAGAAAAAACTGGCTGACTGACTGAAGTGCTGTCAAATATGAGTGTGTGTTAAGGAGATAATGTAGACAAGATGAGGCTAGCCCAAATATGGCCACTAAACGGCACTTTGCAGCAAAGTTGAATTTTGCCAAAAAGCGCCTTAGATTTTCAGACCCAAAGGAAAAAAAGTCTTTGGCCTGATGAAACAAAAAGTATTTCCTTTGGCCTGAACACTGAAAAATAAAAGAAAACACTGCTGTTAAGCGTTTACAAATTATGTTGTAAAGATGTGTTTAAGCAAAGAAAGTGGGTGCACAAGGATACAATGACGGTAGGAAAAAATATGGAGAGATCCTTTGAGACCGCCCCCCACAGAGTGCTCTGGAACTCTACGTCTTCCAGCACAATGACTCAAAGCAGTCACCAGGAGAAAGGGGTGGCTCTAGGAACAGTTTGTGAATGTCCTTGAGTGGCCCAGCAAGAGCCTGGACTGAAATCCAATTGAACATCTCTGGAAAAGTTTGTTTGCTAATACTGCAGGCACACATCCACACACAAACAATAAGCATTCTTTATCTGTAATTTCTGTACAGCGTCTCTCTGGCATCTCTTTTTCCGACCTTGCTAAGCCGACCTTGCTAAGCATAAGGTCGGCTTATGCTTAGCAAGGTCCGACCTTGCTAAGCATAAGATTTGCAGAGACGAATTGGAGAAATACCTTAAAATATGTGTACCAAGTTTGTAGAGCTGTTTCCATGGAGACTTGATTGCTACCAGAAATGCTTCAGCAAAATATTGAATATTATGAAACTCTGGATTAACAAGCTTTTTGCTAAATAAAAAAATACTTATTATTCAAATAAATGTCTTTTACCTTGAGAGGTAATATGTGTAGGTCAATAACCAAATCTATTTTAGAAAACATATTGAAAGGATTAAAGTACTGTTTACTCATGTTTATTCAGTAATTGAGTATGTGGATGTATGATGAAGGCACATAATGAAATGTGGAAGGAAAATGTGATTGGATTCTTTTTTGACCACTTCTGGAGCTGTGCCCAAACTTAAATCAGACCCCAGTAAAATTCTTCCTCTGACAATTTAAGGATTTTTGAGAAATTTGTTTGCAAAATCTACAACTCGGTGAAAAAGTATTTCCTCCATTAGAAATTTCTTTGAGTTTTTTTTTTTTTGTTGCATGTTTCTTTTTAGCATGTGTAATAGTTGGCAATGAGTTTTTAAATATTCCTGTTGAGGAATTTTGGTGCATCTTTTATCGCAGTGCTTTTAAGTCTGCACAACAGATGGTTCTTGACCATAAAAGGTTTGTTTTGGGGTCATTCTGCAGGATTCTCCTTCAGAACATTTTTTTGGTAGAAAGCCAAAGTCGTGGACCATTAATAATTGCAAGCTGTCTCAGGAGTTGAAGAACCAGATATTTTCCGGATAATCATACCGCATTGTTTTACTGTTAATATAAGACGGGTTTTTGTCTGAGATGTTATTGGTGTTATGCCAAATATCACACCCTTCTAACGACCGGGTTGTTTTGGAAGATCTTTGTTCTGGAATACATGACATCCATATTTAAAATCCAACTAAAAATTAACTAATCTGACGCAGTTTGCCCAAAACAATTTGGCATTTGCCAAATGTGGCATCAGCTGAATGCCAGTGGCACTGGGGTAAGCTCTCAATCAGCCAAAAGGGGGAGACAGTGTTGCTTTTTCTGTTACAAGCTGGAAGATGCCGTTGCCACAATACAGAAGTATTTTAAAAGAAATTATTTGAAAATCTATAGAAAATATGTATTTTTTATATCAAAATTTCCTATATTATTTAACACCAAAAACTTTAAAATTTCCTAATATGTTTTGCAACATCTGACTTTATCTATATGTATGCATGTGCTTTCATATAGATTTATGTATGGTATTCTTATGTTGTCACTGTGCTAAGGATTTATGTCTTGCTGAATATTTTCCTTGCAATAAAGTTTATTTTCAGAAGGGAAAAAAAAATCAGGATGAAGGTACCAAGAGCTGAAGCAAAAATGTCATCAGATTGTAAACATTTAAGTATTGATGTTGCTGTATCTTTGATCTTATCATTATCCACCAGCTCTACTTTGATGTACTACGAGTGGAGTTTTGGCTCAGCATGCGAGTACATGTGCTACCATATTCTTTTATCTTGCTGGGATTGATTTCAGGCTGAAGTGTCTGCTGCCCCCCACCTACCAGCCTTTTTCCCCTTCTTTCTGGTGTAAAAGAACATTTTTTTTGTCTCTGTATGTGGTTCCTAGGAAAAAGGGAGCCATCCTAAACATCTCATCTGCCAGTGGGATGTACCCTGTTCCTCTCCTCACCGTCTATTCTGCCTCCAAGGTAATTGTGGTACACGGTGTATGACCTTCGCATCAAATGTTACTTGAAGGAATACCTGTAGGCACATCTCGGCTTCATAAACAGTTTGTTAACATGCACTGTAGCCTTCGAGGAGAAGAATGCTGTCTTGTTCTCATTTTACAAATTATTGTTTTATTGACAAACATTGCCTCAGGCAAAACCTAATCGATATGTGTAGGAATAGAGCAGCATTAATGTCTATTAGTGTTATGTTCTCTTTGGTAGCTGGAAAATGGTCTGTCCCTCGCTGTTACACTTAAGTTCATTGGCATCTTTTTTTTTTTTATATACTGAATCCCATTATTCACACTTTGAATATGCATCTAAACAGTCACTGCAGTGGAAACTTGAGACACTGCTACAAGAATGTGGACAAGTTGCTATATGAAGATTTCCTGATTTCTTTCTTTCTCCCTTCTATCCTTTTCCTTCCTTATGTCCTTTACTTCTTCCTTCCTTGTATCCTTAATGTCTTCCTTTTCCTCTTTCCTTTTTTATCTTGCATTCCTTTTTTGTTCTTTTTTTTTCTTTCTTCCCTTTTACCATTCTTGCTCTTTCTCATCATTCCTTCCATTCTTTACTGCTTTTTCCTTCCTTCTCTCCATTTTTTTACCTCCCTTTCTTCCATTTTATTTGTCCTTTCTTTTTGTCCTTTCTTCCCTCCCTCGTGTTTCTTTTTCTTGGATTTTTTAAAATGTATATTTTACGTTGAGTGCAAAGGCTTAAGTAATCAACTTTTGAGTTTGAAAAGGTCTGGAGTTTTTAATTTAAAACTTTGTAAGAATCCTGCCGATAGACCTTTTTTAATTTTTTTTTCCTTAATAGAATGGTGAGAACTTGGTTAAAAGGAATATTAATCACATGCTTTTGCTTCAAACAGGCATTTGTGGACTTCTTCTCCAGAGGACTGCAAGCTGAATACAAGAGCAAAGGGATCATCATTCAGGTAATTAATGGACTAATCTAATCTAAGGGTTCCTGCACTGTTATCAAGTGCTGCTGATTAATAACTAAAGTTTGGGGAGGGGTAACAGGAAATTAAGCAAAGATAATGAGGCTATTTGAATTGATGATTTTTTTTTTATCAATTTCTCTGTTTTTAGAGTGTTTTGCCGTTTTTTGTTGCCACCAAACTGAGTAAAATCCGTCGCCCTACCCTGGACAGGCCTAGTCCAGCACGCTACGTTGCAGCTGAGCTCAACACAGTGGGTCTGCAGACTCAGACCAATGGATACCTGCCGCATGCGATTATGGTATGTCATAAAATGAACCAGAAACACAGTGGGTACAGTCTGAAACATTTCTAAAAGCACTCAGACTTTAATTGCTTAGATCCCAACATCTTATAAAGAAAGAGTATGAGACAGGAAAGGAAAAGTAACATCAAGGCCACTAACTTATTATTTCACAGTGAGTACACTTTGTATCTTATGTCAAGTCAGTCTAAATGCCAGGCAAGGTGTAACTGTAACAAGCTCTAAATGCACTTCATAGCTGCAGCCTTCCTTTCATGCACATTTGAGGCACGGAAAAGAGAAGAGGGATCTTCAGTTGGCATCACAACCTGATATTTTACAGTTGCAAAAAATCAATCTATTGTTTCTTTGTTTTATGTCTACTACTTTCTAAAACAGAATAAAACCTTTAAGGAAATGCTTACTATTACCGTATTTTCCACACTATAAGGTGCACCTAAAAACCTTCAATTTCCTCAAAAGCTGACGGTGCGCCTTATAATCCGGTGCGCCTTATATATGGACCAATATTGAGCCACAACAGGTCTAGCAGCTACAGTAAGCAGCCGCCGACTTCATTTTCCCCCGTAGAAGAAGCAGCGCGCGGTGCATGCTGGGATAGTTGTCAGAAAGCTGGTTTGTTAATAAAGTGTGGCTGACCTATCTACCTACCGACCGTCTAGAATCAGGTCGTCTGTAGATCATTTAGCACCACGTTCTCCACAAACATGCTGTGCGCAAACGGAGAAGGGTGACCATCGTCCGGCCACGCCCCGGCCCAGACGCTGAAGGCTCTCCTCGCTGACCGGAGTTGGACTGTTTTGCTGACATTCCGTTTAGTGCAGCTCCATCTAGTGAATGCATAACGTAACTCCAGCCTCTACTGTAGCGTCCTTATAATGCAGTGCACCTTATATATGAAAAAAGTTTTAAAATAGGCCATTTTTTGACGGTGCGCCTTATAGTGTGGAAAATATGGTAAATCTCTAATATTTTAAGCTGCACACACAGCAGTCGCACACCTTGTTTTGTTGAGCTTAAATCTCTTTTTCAGGTAAAATTTAAATTTACAGAAAATATAAGCTGGAGAGCTGTTTTACTTGTATGTTGTATTGTTCCAATCAGAGAGTTTTGGCTCCCCCCACAATGCTGTGCTCCAAAAGTTTTGAGTTCCTCATTACCTCCTTACCAGGGCTGTATCCTCTTTTTACCCAGTTAAACATGACAAAAATGGATGGATGGCATTTGGGGTTCAAGTGTCCCTGGAAAACGACCCTGTATCCTGAAAAAGAAACCTGGTCAGCTGTATATATGTGCATGTTAATTAAGAACCATTTATTTAAGTGAACTGCTTACATCATTGCTGTTGTTTAGTAAATCGTTTCTTGGGAAACACATGGGGAGTCATTCCCTGCACCGTTTCATAACATTGAACTGAAAAATACTTGTTGGTATACAGACAGTTAGTCCAGATCTGAGCAGCTATTAGTATTTCAGTTCAAGTAAGTGAAGCAGAGAACAAGAACAGCTTATATTATTTAATGGATTATTTGAAATTGATGTTTCAGCCTAAATGTTTACTTGTTTACAGATTGTACTGTTTTCTGAATTGTGCTCAGAAACACGTAGACAACTTCAGCTCCATTAGGCCTCAGGATGACCTGAAGCATTCTTTTTATTGATCCATTTCTAAAAAAAAATCCACCACAGCTAAGAAACCCATCCCTTATTTTATCTCTAGTTTATCAGTTGTGTAGCCATAGCAAACAACTGCTGACATTTTTTGTACAAAATGGAGGAAAAAAAACATTTTATGTAGCTTGTTTATATAACCTTGTGGAGCAACTAAAACATATTTTGTGCAGGCTCGACGACTACGGAAGTTATGAAAGCATGCTTGTAGTACATAAGTTATCCATTTTTTAAAGGAATAAGCTTTCTTTCTCAGCGCTATAGAACTGGAACAGCATAATACATACGCAGCGTGGTGAAGGTATGCCATGGCAACTGTGTTAAAAGCTCATCAAGCTCCGGTTTGACTTTATACAAAAGAGCCTCCTACGAGCGCTCCTCTATTCACAAAGGTAATGTTGTTCCAACAGCTGCTCCTAGCATCTGTTTGGAAGTAAACATCCTCCAAAATAATGGAGTGGGATGCCTCACTACCTTTCAGCATTGTCTGCATCCTAATGACACCTTATCAGAAATGAGGCGGAAACTTCAGTCCTGGCCTGATTTTCCAGTCTGTGCCTTCATTCATCAGAGGTCACAAGCATATGTCAATGTCAGCGTGCTGCAGTGGACTATATGACCTAAATATCAACGATCATGTTTATTGATTATACATTTAGGTGACACTATTTATTTCAGCACACAGGTGGTCAATGAATTATGTTTGTCATAAAAAGGCTTTTATTAATCCTGCACAGTCGCTGGGTTTTGTGCAGATAGCATCAATTCAGCCCAGATCTTGTCTGCCCTCAGCCACAGTATTTCAGCGGTCCATAAGCAGCGGACAAGCGGAGCTGTTGTGTTTATCTGATAATCCCTCTCTGTTCAGCTGTGTCTCGGCTCTCTGCACGTTTTACAGTTTTAAGCCACAGTTCACCAGTATCCAATTTAGACTGCTGTAAAACTGCAATCTGCACCTTTCTGGGGATAAACAACATCTGTTCCGTTAACTGTGCCGCTGCTTATTTTTCTTTGGTTCTACAATTAGAATGACATAGTAATACGCTTAAAATAATAAAACTAAATGGATAAGTGAGTGGAGTGTGAAATTCCATGCTGTTCCTGCAGTTTTTGACCAACCAGTACAAGTAAATTGCCTTTGGTGCTTCTTGGTCACCTTTAACTGGGCTCAATCAGCTTCTCATTTACTGGGTTTGTAGTCTTTAACTACATAAAGTAAACCGCTTTTCTCCTTTTACTATATAGCCACATTAGGTTGAGTGATACGTAGATTTTCTAAAAGAGAGAAAACAACTGCAGCTCCAAAATATGATGAAACTTAATTACAGTTATTAAAAATAAGATAAAATTTTGTTGGAATTTCAAACTGCTCTTAAGCAATTTAAAGTCTTTTTTTTTTTTTTTTTTTTTTGCATCTTAAATGAAAACGGATCCAAAGAGACGTTTAATGGACTCTTTTTTTTTTTTGTCTGCCTCGCCAGCAAGTTCAATGTGATTATATGTGGTTGTGTTTTTTGTTTGCATAATCAGGCTAACACACAGATAGGCAGCTGTAATCACATGCCTTCTCTTCAGCTCTCTCCATGCTGGAAGAATGAGTTCATTATGTTTTCAGTTAGTCTGAGTAAAACTGCTGATTAGACCGCATAAACCTGCTCATCACTTAGGGAGAGGACTTAAACTCTAAACCAAATCATCTGGTTTTACTGGGAATCTCTTCTGCAAAACACTTTAAAGTTAAAATCGATTTCCATTGCAGGTGGAAGGTGTACATACTCATCGTGAACGTTGATGTCATTAATTTGTGGCTTTTTTTATGCATTTGAACCAATTTTCTCTTGGAGTGAAGTAGTGACAGATCAAATGCTTAAAATGGTTTTAAAATTGGAATTTAAAATTCCAACTCCCAGGCATTTAATTATGTTCCAGAAATGATTAAAAGGGTAGATGTTTGGGCCATTTCAGTAGCTTAATGTGAACCTTCATCATCCTTTCCAAAACCAGTTTTCATGCATGTCTGTGATCTGGACATTTATTTGAGGAGTTGAAGAACATGGAGGTTGCCCTTCTACAGTATTCCATCCACTTTTTTGATAATCCAATATCAGTGGAAGTGCATTGATATTTACCATAATTCTAACACCACCATGCTTCACAGTTGACTCATTTTTGTGGGATTTGTCCATTAATTTCTCCCAACAGATTTTTCTTTTCATCATTGTTCTGACTTTTCATGGATGGATAAATCTGGCTTCTCATATAGCATTTTTAAAATTCCTGGCCTCGACCCATTAGGGATTTGTGAGCTACGGCTGTCCCACAGAAACAAGATATTTAAGTTAACTTTTCAGATTTTGCCAGAGGCTCCTCCAGAATTACACCTGAAGCTTTTTGATGGCTGCAAAAAGCTCTATGGTTGAGTTGCTGAACATTAAGGCGCAGGTGCCAAAGTCCACTTTTTGAAATCTACTGTTTTCACCTTTTGGATACAATCCTGCTCCAACACAACTAAATTCATTCATTCAGCCTGTTTATGAATGAACTATTCATTTGATTCAATTAAAAAAAAACACTTAAATCTCAAATTAAATGTTGCTGGAATTCATATTACAAAGTTTCTTCACAGAGTTGTAGTAGGTGCTGATGGCTGTGAGCATAAAGGATCTCCTGTAGTGGTCAGTTTTACAGCAGCTCTGAAAAATCTTCTGACTGAAGGCACTCTTGTAGAAAAGTTTCATGACGGTGATTTTATGAAGAATCCTTTTTTGCACTATTATCTCCAGTGTTTCCACACAAGAGAACCAGCTTTCATCAGTTTCTTTATCCTAGTTAAGTCTGTGGTTCTGATTCTGCTACTCCAACATTGGGGTAGAAGTTTGGATCGGGAATATGATCCTGCAGAAAATCATACTTGTGAGCAGAAATCTTGGTTTTGAAACCTAGGAGGTCTATATAAATTACTAATATGCATCAGCAACATCCCAAATAGAATGACATTGAACTCCATGCCAGTAGAGGAATATGTAAACTTTCCACCTGTACTTCTCTTCCCATAGCTGCTAAAGTAGTCATTTGCATTCCTTCATAATGCACGGGCTCATAAATTCATCCGCTGACCCCATAAAGTGCCACCTTCTAGCTACAAAAACACTTGGATTGTGTCTTTTGCTTTTTAAAGTGGCATTAAGGAAAGCTTCAAATAGTCCCCAAATAAGGACATGAGTTTTGTGACCTCTGACTTTAACAAATGGCATGTAGTTCAGACATAATTGGAAAAGGGCATATACAATAAGATGGCACAATTGCTTGAATTTTTTCCCCTTGTACAAACACGCTTGCCACATTTGTTGCTCCTGTGGGTTGGAGATTAATAATGAATGCTAATCTGTTATTTGTAAATGCCACCAGATGACCATGTAATTTCCCTCTGTAGGGTTGGGTGACTACAGCTCTGCTTCCAGCCAAGATGCTCAACAGCTACGTGATGGGGATGGGTCTGTCCCAGCGCGCTCGTTACCTCAAGAAGCAGAAGCAGGGGTAGGGGGATCAGATGGACGGTGGGAGCCGCAGCAAGAGATGGAGGGGACCAGGTGCATTAATGTCATGTCCAACTGCCGTCATCATCAGGGACCAGGCAAAGAGAAAGTGACAGTTTCTGGGCAACATCTCAGTTTTCCTCCTGCAAGTGATAGATGATGTGAGCCAGTCTCTATGTGCTCAACCCCAACAGTTGTATAAAATAACCATTGGACTAATTTGTGCATTCAGTAAACGGCTTTAATTAAATATAGAAACTAAAACCAGACCATCTGTCTAAGAATCGTGATGAGAAATTAATCCTACAAGAGAAAGGAGGCTATGAAGTTGGAATTATCAGGGGCATGGTGTCTCTTGGCATCGTGCATGTATTTTATGGCTTCTGTTTGCTAAAACACTTGAAGTGTGACTTGCTTTAAAGGATGATTCATCAGTATTTACTCTTCATAGTTTTGTATTTTTCTTTATTTTTTTTTTAGTGTGTATTGTTCGCCACATTGGTTTAAACGCTTTCTGTTAAAGCACCAACTAAATCATTCCGAAGCTTTAGCTTTTGTTTTTGTGTAATTAATGTCTCAGTAATTTGTATTTATGACAGATACTGAAATAGTTGAACCAAACACTTTGATTAATTGCTGTTTGCATTTCTGACTACAACACATATATTGTTGTGTCGATCTACTTACAAATTTCCACAAATATATTTTGACCTGCTATGTTTTGAGTTATTGTGTGTCATGATGGCTGTTCGGCCAAACCATTGGTAGTTTCTTCAAGTATGTTTGATCAAGTTGGGTCTGTATACAATTTCAGATTTGTCATTTCAATTCTCTCATTCCAGCATAAACTTGTCTTTTTTTTTTTTACCCTGGATGATTGACTTAATGTTGAAACTTAGATTGCACTTGTTCTTCCTGCTATCAATAAATAAATATTCTTTTCAGATCAATTTGTCTTGTTTTTTAATGCATT
The DNA here is from genome assembly GCF_904066995.2 of Poecilia reticulata. Taxonomy (NCBI): domain Eukaryota; kingdom Metazoa; phylum Chordata; class Actinopteri; order Cyprinodontiformes; family Poeciliidae; genus Poecilia; species Poecilia reticulata. The sequence continues at coordinate 30,826,555 of NC_088832.1, forward strand.
AGTTTGACTTTACTTTTGTTTACATTTTACATTTTAAAGTCTGAGCTACTTTTGAAGTATGATTATTAAAATAATTAGAAATCACAGACAGTCAATCATGTTATTTGATTCATGTGAATTATCAGAATTCTGCTAGATTTAGGTGTATTAATACATCAAAAACCTTTATTGCAACTGTAGCATATAGATTTTACTATATGTACAGGGATACACAATAAGTACTGAATAAATCACATCTTTCCTAGTTTAAATATTTGAGTTGAGGCCATTATCAAATTCACACCAGATACTTGAAACAAGCAGCATATTCAAAAATATCTAAAACAAATTAGTCCACACATATTTGTAGTGAAGTCAGAAATAAGTACTGAAAATGTACAGAAATGCATAGAAAGCCAAGATCTGTGCTAAAATCAGTTGGTAATAAAACATTGATGCTACTACATGTACATCAATATCATCTAGTTTTAATATAAACTGCCTAAAAAATGTTCTCATCACCAAAGTGTTGAACAGTTACAAAGAGATCTTCACACAAATGTCTTGCTGTTGCAAAATGTGAATGACAATGACTGCTGCTGCATTTCTAAACTTCTGGATGTTCTAGCTCTGTCAGAGACAAACTGGAAGAGAAAAAATAAACATTTTCATCATAAACCAGCCACAGTTTACAAGAGTACAACTCTTACTCTTGTAAGAGTTGTACAAGAATCAAGAGATACTTGTAAAGAAGCGGGTGTCAGAAAGAGGTATAGTTTCCCCAATGAAAAACATCGTAATGGACTCAACCACAGTGCCTTCCGAATCTCTGCTCAAGACTCATTGCTAAAGATTGTTGAGGCTTTTTTAAAGTTTGCTGCAGAATATTCAAACAAGTAAGGGACATAGTGGAAGAATAGAGTTTGGTCACATGCCCCATGTTTGGATGAGGAATGCATATCAACCCAAAAACACCAGGCCAAAAGTTGAGCTTTCAGACTGCTTGACAGTTTTCCAGCTGACAGTTCTTTATGCTCTACACATGGAAAGTAACACGGAAAAGGTCATTACTAATGCGGCAAGCTGTTCAAAGTTGATCCATGAAAAGCAAAGTGGAAGAAAAGAAAACAGTAGAATAGGGGGAACAAACGAGAGATAATATATAAGTATAATTGTAAATTTTCTTTAGAGCAGAGATTCCCAAATCCAGGCCTTGAAGGTCAGTGTCTTGCAACTTTTAGATGAGCCCCTGAATCACACCTGAATCAGATAGCTGAATTACCTCGTCAGTATGCAGTCGAGTTCGCCAGATTCCTGCTAATGACCTCGTTATTTGGCTCAGGTTTGTTGAAGCAGAGATATATTTAAAAGTTGCAGGACGCCGGCCCTCAAGGCCTGGATTTGAGGACCTCTGCTATAGAGTATTTTTAAGAGGTAGATGAGATTGGTATTAAAGTATTCTGGGTTCCCTTAAGATTCTGCATTGCCACAGGCTAATAACCAATGTACCACACTATTGGTACAGTAATGCAAAAGGAGCTCCAACCAGCTGTTCAGCTACATAGAAAGAAGAGAAGGAAGGGGAGAAAGGAAGGAAGGGAAGAAAGGGAGAAATTAAGGAAGGACGGATGGACAGACGAACAGACGGACAACCAAGTTCTTGTACAATTGGTCCTCTCCAGGAAAATAGTGGTTTAGTCAAATCATTAAGAACCCAAAATTAATACAACAGCTACTGTGTCACTTCTTGTCTCTTTAAACAATGGATGGATAAAACTTTTGAGATTTTAGAAGCCACATTTTTCATAAGGACACATACAGCATCTGTTTTCGCTTGTGTACGTTGGGTTTGGTTAACTCTTTCAACTTTTATTATACTCAAAAACCAAAGTCAAACTAAACATCAAAATATGGGATTCAATCTTTAGTTTGCGATTTTTGAACAGAGTGAATGCTTTTGACATTTCTTGCAACAGTTTCTGTGAACTTTGTTTAGCAAAGATGTTACTATACACTTACTGGACACTATTTATAGCCTGTCAGTCAGCTCACATAACTTTCTTAAGTGATTGTACAATTATTCATAATTTTCACAGTCTGCATCATTGTGTTGCTTTTTCCCTGTTCTGCCTACTCCCTCCTAAACATCCCTATCCGGTTCCCATGCCAACAGTTTCTGGGAGGTTATTCCGGTGCACTGGTATGGAAGCTGCGGAAATGTGTCATCAATGAGGATGTAGGAGGGGAGAGGCGCTCTGTGCGTGGAGGGATGCCCAAAGGAAGAAGTGAGTGGGTTGCTGAAATGTATAAAAGAAGAGCTCAGTGGTGCTCAGACACAACGGCTCACTCAGACTTGTTCACATTTTTTCCCTGTTTTTTAAGGAAAAAAAAAATCTAATTGGAAAAGGAGCTCAACAGGATCTCTCAAAACATCTTATCAAGCAGAACCCTGAGGGATTTTTTTTTCAACGTCTCTCATTGATTAAATCCCACTGTTACAACGTTTTTGTCATTTTTTGCATCATTTGTCCCAGAACACTCAGGACAGCCCATCAGATACATCTGAATTTTTAAATCTTTCATCCTCTGCTGCGTCTCCTCTAGAGCTTTACCCTACGCAGCTCGTCGTCCCTACATTTGGGCCTCTTTTCTCCATGGCGACCAGCATGGACACTGTTCCTGCCCATCTGCTGCCTTTAGCGATGGAGGAGTTCCCTCAGTCTCTGGCCACAGCTTGCGTCTGCAGGGCTGGACGGCGCGAGCCCCGCCTCCGCTGTGTTGAGTGCGGCATCATTGAGGAGGAAGAGGAAGACTGCTCCACCCTGGAGGAGGACCAGGCCCAGCGCTCCTTCCTGCAGACCCTGGAAAGCCTGAGAAGGAGTACCAGATGAACTACTCCAGGGGAAATTTTAGCCTGACGTCTTTGACCCATTTGGCTTGCCTGCAACTGTTTGGGAACCAGCAGATGTCAGAATGTGGCTTCTATGAGTTGTGATGTACTCAAACTACCATCGTTGGATTGGAAATGACTGTATGAGGCAACAGATGAGACAGATGAGTCCTGACATTAACAGAGTTCTTAAAAGAGCAACTTAAAAGGCACTAGCAGCATTTGGCACAGCATGTTTGGTCAAAGTAAATTGGCTTTGTTGTGTTATCATTTTCTGCAAAGCAATGCTTTCACCTTCTCTGGTAACTTGCACATTAAGGCAATTTGTACTGTTTCTCTTCACGTTTATATCGCCTGCTGTTAATGTATAAAGTTTGATAAAGTTTATGTTTCAAAATGTATTTGTCTTTTTGTTTGTAAGCTGAATTCAACAGAAAGCTGATAAATGTAATTCTTAAACAACTTTTTTTACACGTTTTGTTTCAAATTTATAAAACAAAAACAAAAGAAAAATCCTTGATATGTTTTCAGCCCTTCCATTTGGGGGCAGTATTGATGCACTTTCTGGTGTTTTAAAGCCAAAACAGATTCAACTGCATAGCAACTTCTCCATTATTTCAAATAGATTTTACAAGTTCTCACTTTAATCAGTTATTATAGCTAATTTGCAGTTTCTGTGAGATGATATTCTCACTATTCGTAAGGAACAAGCACACGATTACAACAAAAATTCACTAATTAGCATAGAGTGACCTCAATTGGGCTCTAAATGAGACAAAAATGTTGCCTTTTGGCTCAAAATCAATTTATTTCTTCTTTTATTTTTTATAATGTGTCAAATTTATGCCCATCATGGCTATTTGAATGTTTAACACACAGCCTAGCTTTTTATTTGCACACTATTACCAGTATAAAATGATCTAAAACTCTTCTGAGCAAGCTATTACAGCATGAATGTTGCTCCAATCATACACATATTAGATTGCAATCTCTCCGTTTCTTGATAATTTTCATAAAATAGCCAGGGAGGTTTGCAGATGTCCACTCCATGAATCAATTTTGTTGGCGATATTGTGCACCATCTGGAACCTGTTTAGTCTTTGGTTGTTTGGTAAATACCTGCTCTGTTTAATTTTCTGCTAGAAACGTAGTCTGTTACTTCTGCTTGCTGCACCGTTTGATTACAAAATCACCACGGAGTAACAGATGCAGCAGGTTCTGATGACGCACGACAGTTAATTTAGGATAATTTTGTAAAAATGTGAGTTAATTAGACCTATTCAGGGTGTATCCCACCTAACGTCCAATAACTGCTGGACACAGGCACCAGACAATCCTCCACTCCAACTCTCCCTCATAATAAAGTTAGACATTTACAGACATTTTAACATTTGATATCCTCTTTTTGTTCAGTTCTTGCCTTTTTTACTGGATGTCTGAATACTATTAATGTGCGTTTTGGACGCTCAGTCTGTGCTCCGAACATTTCTTTTGAACTTGCAGCCTAATTGTTTTGAATCGCTACAACAAAGGTTGTGTCTCTTCAAGCATTTCTGAAGTATTTTTCAGTCCAACACACTAAATCTTGTCTTGTGAGTTAACAAGTCAGCTGTACACATGACGGGTGGAAACACACTGATCTAAAGTGAACACTTTAGGGTTTTTAAAACTTTCTTTTAGGGGAATTTTCAAAGTAATGCAGCTAAAAGAAAACAGTGTGAAAAGGGGTTTTTGAGACATAGAAATGATTTCCTTCTAAATTAATGAGATTAGAGCACAAATGTTCAGCTTCAGCCAAAATCTTATCAGATAGAATACATTTTATGTTATTTATATATGTGCAAATCATTGTAGCAAGTTTATAAATAATACTAGAACATTTGAGGCTTCAGTTTGATTTTCTGAAATTTCCTTCTTTTTATTTTTTTTTATGAGGTTGGTTAAAAAGAATAAAATCAAATATTTGAATAAATAATTTTGGCCTGCATGTTGGTGGAGTTATTAACAGTCATAACCAAATCCTGTCTTTGTGTGTTTCCTTTTCCTCACTACTGAATTTCCTTCCACCATGGGGTAGATTGCTCTTTGTATGCATACATGGTTTTGTCCCATGTTGGTGACCTGGGCTTCTGCAGCCATGCAAGGATTAAACAGGTATGGAAGATCGATTGAAATGTATTTGGAAGGTGGCGGTGCATTGTTAATTAATGCTCATCACATAAAGTCTTATTTAGAGACAAAAACACAGACAGGTTTAACATCGGCTATGGATATAAGTGCAAATGACAAATGGGAGACTCAGCCCTACAGTATGTCTGTGTAAGCTTACAATCAAATTCAAACCTACATCATTCCTGGCTGCATTTTTTTGAAGCTACTTTTTGGTATGTCTGGTGTTGAAGCTTGCGAGCAAAACTGCCAGCAGACACATAAAAAATGTATGAATTTATTTATATGAGAGCAAAGTTTATCTGGATCCAAATATATTTATTTTGTTGTTGTTATTGTTATTTTTTTATTGGACATAGCGGAAACAATTAGAGATAAAATTTGATTCAGGTTTCCCTGAGGTCTACTGAGACCCTATTGTTTCTTTTTTCTTTTTTTTTTTCTGTACAATCTTTTAAAAAGTAGCAAGCGCTCAAACAACAAGACACTAAAGGGACACCAGGTCAGCCAATTTAACCTTCAGATGTACAGTATGTGCCTTTGGCTTTGCAGATAAATTGTATTAGTGTTTTCCTTTTGATATTGCTGGTGGTTTTAATGGATTGGACCTGCATGTTCCAGAGAAAGTTATAGTTTTTCATAAAATATATATTTTTGTCATGGAACTGGCCTACCATTAAGGATCTGAATTAAATGTCAGTGTTATTAGAACTATGTTCTACTTTTTATCATGATTTTATGAAGTTCAGCTCAGAATAAAGGAAGTTCAATGTCTTTATGTAGTTTGTGTCCAACACTGTGCTGGTCATGTTTATTCAGTGTTCATGTTTACGTGTAACTCCAAAATTTTTTAAACCCAAAATATTTCTGAATGTACTATTAAGGTTTTAGAGTATAATGGTGTTAATAGTAATGGCTTAATTACATTAGATGATATTTAGAGGATGATAAAGATTAGCGTAATGGCATGGAGGCCTTCCAACCTGAAAAACTTGGATTTTCTTACCAAAGATAAAATGTCAAATCACCAGAAGAAACATGGAAGAAGCTGCTCAGTGATTGTGTTTGAATTGATAACTGAGATGATTATACATATTTTTGTCATGCTGTTTTGGATCAAATGTAAAAAATTAAAAAAGGGCAAATTAAATTTTTTGTTTAATTTCTTTCTTTTTACATAATTATATTATCATTTGAGAGATGGCAATCACATTCCTGATCAGAAACAGGCTTTTTGTTGATAAAAAATAAATGTGAATCTACATCGACTAATATTTTGCAATGCAAAAGTTTGAGCTTAACTATATTTATATAAAAACTTTCTAAAACATTTTCACTCTTTACTTACTTGCTCTTCTGTTTATTTTTATATTGGTTTTCTGCTAAATGTAACTGAGAATACAATCATTTTTTTGTGGGCGGGGCCCAAACCAATATTTACCATAGGAAGCTTAGCTTACCGTTTTCTGCACAGTCTGATAACTCACAGCTAAAACTGTTTACTACAAAACTGCTTACTATAAAACTGTTTAACAGCTCCCATTGTAGGCTTTATGTATGAGCATATGTGCTTGTCACCTGCTTATTGTTGTATTTCTTAAAGCGAAACTGCCTACTTACAGCTTCAGGTTTTGTGAAATTTAAGACGATATGCATAATTAGCTTTTGTGAAGCTTTTATGACTCAACCTGCCTCTGCTGCAAATCATGATTGCTGAGCTTAGATTTATCCTCTTCATTTCACTAAAGGTTTCCCCTCCCCTGTGGTTCCAGGTGCCCAGCAGGGGGGAGCGGCCACAAGGCGCTTGGCGCCGCTGGCGTTAGTTCTAACTTTATTGCAAAAACTTGCAGCTGCCTTCTTGTTGCATTGCATAAAGCACTGCACAGCATTCACCTCCAGGCTTTTGAGTTTTTTCTGGGGGGAGTTTACTATCATCACTGCTACGTTTTCGCTGTGCTGAGGTTTGTTTCTGCTTTTGGTGAATGACATGCTCAGAAGCTGGCAGCAAATATCAGTTCTCAGCATTCATTTGTAATGAGTTGGGTTTATGGATGTTTGACAGAAGCAAAAAAATAAATAATAAAACCCACATGTTGTCTGAGGGCAACAGAATTATTCACATTTTATGTATAAAATCTCAAATAAATCCTTGTAATTCACCCAGTTTGTAAATACTTGTTTTTAAGGACTAAAGCAACTTTTGGTGTGACCTGCATCTTAGCTTTTTTTTTTTGCTGTTTGCTGCCTCTTTTGTCCAGCTATAATAACACCTTTATGTGTTTATCGATTTTTGTTCCCCGGCAACATTTCGTGTCTATTTTTCTGAGCTCACTGCTTTGAGCTTCAATTGGTTTTTGCTTTATCAAAATGCGGTGCTTAAGATCAATCCAATAGACACAGAGTACTTGGGTAGCATATGCAACTGTCATTATTCCACAGTGTCAGTATATTTGTACCAACAAATTGCACTTGCCCTTCTATTTTACCAGCAAATCATTCGTATGTTGTTGGGTTCACTTCATTTGGGCATGTCATGCTATTAGGGGTTATTTGTATAATTTACTACTTCTAATTCCGAGGCTCAGCCATATTGGCAGCAACATTCAAGACTAAATTGAGTGTGAAGATTGAGAGGAATTAATGTCTGCTGGATCGCAGGCTTGAAAGCATGCCTTCAGTGGGCCCTCGGCCACCACAAGGACAAGAGTGTGAGCAGGATTTGTACGTTAAAGCTTGACTTAGCAAAGTCAATAATTGAGCTACTCTGTGGGAGTTGGACCGCCCAGGAGTAATCATCCATTCTGTTTTGCTAGAAGAAAGCAGTGGGAGAAAAGTGAACCTACAGGACAGAAAGGCTCAAAAGGAGAACAGAAAAACGGAAAACAAATGCATTATTAAAAGAACATAAGTTTTACCATGTTATTGTAATCTTCAGAAAGCTGCTTTGAAGTCAGATATTTGTAGTTAGTGTTATCTGTCTTTTTCTGTTCTATGAAAAGGTTTCATGAGATGCTTGTGTGTTTCATAATGCAAAAGACAGTGATGGCTCCTTAAAAGTAAAATGTGGAGTCAAAAAATGTTCTCACTCAAATCTGCATCTCGAAGAAACACTAAAATAATGCACTGTTCCTGGCTCCTTTTAAGAGTGACCTTTTTTTTTTTTTTTTACTGCAGTTCAGCTCAACAGGTGACATTATTAAAAGAAAAAAACTAAAGGGGAAACTCAAGACAAAAGGATCAATTGATCACAGTCAGGGGGATAGTTTCATACACCTGGCTAAGCGCTGTACTGAGTTCAGATTTAATGTTACACAGCTGGGGTTGTATTCAGGGCTGCCGTATGTGATGTTTGCACCCGTGACTGGACACAAATGAAGATTAAGTTAGTAAAGACCGCTATTCAAATGACACACAATTCCTGCTGTTTGTTTAATGTGACTTTAAAATTCTAGGCTCAAATCTAGGCTGTTTGGTTTGCAGTCTCATCATGAGCATATAGACAGATCTGTTAGGGAAGAAAAAAAATTGCTAAATCAAAGTCATTCAAAGTCAGTATACACGAATCTTCATGGAAACTGATATCTTGAAGAAACCTTTTTTTTTTTAAATAATATAGTTTAGCTCATAAATTTACATACTATGGCAGAGTATACATTTTTATTTTATGGAGAATATGAATAATAACTCTTGGACTGTCTTGTATAGACAGCAGGTCTTGAATCTCCCCAAAAATTGCTCAGTGACACTGAGGTCAGGAGACTGAGTTGTGTCCACTCAGAAGCGGCATTTTAACTTAGCGTCATGTTTGGGGTCATTATATTGGAGTGTCCAAGTATGTCCGATGTGCAGCTTCCAAGCTGTGGAGTGTACATTTTCCTTCAACATGCTCTGTCAACATTCATCTTGCTATTAAGTTTGACCACCTTGATGTAACTTTGTAAGTCACAGATAAAATATACCGCTACATTTCACAGTAGGTAGACACACTCTTCATGAAAGACTTTTGTTGACTTCTCTCCAAATGTGAGGTTTATGGTTTTGGTCAGAAAGTTCAATTTTTTGTCTCATCACTCCAATTAACGTTGTTCCAGAAGATTCTGGGAGCTTGTCTCTGTACTGTTTGGTACAGTAATTGCTCTGTTCCACAAATTTGGCCATGCGGTTTGTTTTCTTCAAGATCATCTTTTTTTTGCAACTTGAAACAGCGACACAATATGCCAGCTGAAGCTATTTGCAAGATTTTCCTTTGTTGTTGTTTTTCTATTCCAATCAATTTTCATAGCAGTTGTGGTAGACCTATTTGTCAGTGTACCGGATCATTGTTTAGTTTCAACAATTCCTCTTTTTAACTTCTTAATTGCAGGCCGAAAACTGTTTTTTGGCCCCTAATTACTTGGATATTTTATACGTTCTTGTAATGTTACATGGAGATCAACCATGTTCTCTCAAAGATATCTTGGTAATTATTTTGCCTCTTCGGTCCAGGAGTTTCCAAGCAGCAGTGAATGAAACTTACAGGTCCTCCTGTCAAGAGCACAGAAAGTCACTTTTTACACATAAATGGCAAGAAAACAGATCACAGACAAGGAAATGCTTCTAAACCAACGTACAGTACGTAACCTAGTATTTATATCAAAATTATTTGACATTTTTTATTAGAACACATTGAATTATTTTAATATTTTAAATGTAAAAACATGTAAAAACAATACAAAGGTGATTATGTTATTAATCGAGGCGATTCTGTTCCACCATCCGACGTCTCAGGAGGGGGAAGCAGTGCAGCACCAACACTGTTTATAGTGGGGATGGTGTGCTGCTGACCTCAACTCGGGACGTTGTGGACCGGTGGGCGGAATACTTCAAAGACCTCCTCAATCCCACCAACATGCCTTCTGTTGAGGAAGCTGAGCCTGGGGACTCTGGGTTGGGCTCTCCAATCTCTGGGGACGAGGTCACCGAGGTGGTCAAAAAGCTCCTCGGTGGCAGAGCCACGGGGGTGGATGAGATCCGCCCGGAGAAAGTCTCTGAATCAGAGTATTCAAGAGCAAATTCTGTGACAGTCTATGTTCCAGAAATCACATCATCATCAGGCAAATTTTTAGCCTTGATTAAAAGGAAGTCAGTGTTTCAGCTGTTTTGCAGTTTTCTGGAAGTTAGTTTCAGATTTGTGCTGCATAGAAGCTGAATGCTGCTTCTAGACATCAACACAATTTCAGTGTTGTAGTTTGGTGTCAACAAACCTTTAAAAAACAAAACCTAAATGAACAGAAGCAAAATGGTAAAAACATAAATAAATAAATATATAAATAAATAGTTCTAGACTTGCTCTGCCAGACGAAAGAGAATTATTTTATTTTTAAATAGCAACTCAAGTGAACCATCAACAAAGGGAAGTGCAGATGGAAGCTTGCGTATTCACAGGAAGGTAAAATATAAAACAAAAATAAGAGACTGTGCAACAAGGTTGTAATTTACTGCATAGGAAAAGCGATTTTTTTTGTGTGTGTGTGTTATTTTATTGAACCTTTATTTTACCAGGATAAAACACATAGAGATTAAAAACCTCTTTTTCAAAAATGTTCTGGCCAAGAGGCAGCAACAAATACAATAAAAAAAAAAATTACACAGTTAAAAAAACGTCAAGCTATAAAGAAAAATAGGTAAACGTCATTGAATCGACCCCAAGAACTTTTAGTTTGAATGCAAAAGCACTAAGCGAGATTAATTCAGCCAATTTCAAAGTTTCTTGTTAGAAGTTCCAATAAGAAGGAGCAGAATGAAAGAAAGTCTCCTTACTCAATTCAGTCCGAGCAAAAGGGACAAAAAGAAGCAGCAAATCCTGAGAGCAAAAAGCATAAGAGTCAACATTTCTCAGTGCAATTGCAGTACAAATATAGGCAGACAGAAGTCCAAGTTGTACCTTGTAAATAAAGATTAACAACAGTGAGTTCCTTTGGGCAGCCAGACCAGTCCATCCTACCTGTGAGTGTAAATCACAGTGGTGTGTTGCAGTTTGTAATGAACCTCAGAGAAGAAAGGTAGACAGAGTCAAGTATCCTACATTGTGTGGCAGCAATCATATACAAAAGAGCTCATAGTCCAACACAGGCATAAAAAGCTACTGAGCCAAGCCGCTTTTAGCAGGGTGTGAAAAACACAACAAACTGATCAAACTAACATACTCAGATTAAAAGAAATGTACAACTGAGTAGAATCATTTGAAACAAGGTATGAATTTTGACCTTTTGTTTAAATTCACATAATGCTTTGCCAGTTATTACAGTTGCTTACGTCTTAGTTTAACTCAGTTGTGAAACTTTTGAAGCAACTTTTTAAAAACATTTAAAATCCAAACAGCATTTCCTGTTGTTATCAGATTCATTCCGTGAGTTTTCTAAATGTTATTTCTGTGTGTTGAGCATCGTTTACACATTTTGCTGTCACCATGCTGAGTGCTTTATGCATCATGTGCCAGTCAGATTTATCTTGCTTTTATATAAAACCCACATTTACCCTACGGAGTCTAAGAGCTTTTCCTGTCTGCATGACAGCAGTCTATTCATCTGAGGTGGTGTGTTTTTGTAAAGCTGTGCTTCAAAGAGATTAGAATAATACCTGTAAAGAATATTCATTGATAGTGCGATTCGGTAAGCACAATAAACTAACTCTAATGCTATTACAATTTGCACACTCTCTGGTGAGGTAGATCTGTCTGTGAAGAGGGATCAGTGTTATATAGTGTTTAGTTTTATTCTTTCCTTTTGCTGCTTTATTGTCTTGCCTCGTAGCTTTAGTGACAAATGATCCCCGTCTTCCTCCCTAAACCCCATTTTAATCAGGACAACATAGTACCATTATAAGTCTCAATATCCTTAACCTAATATATAGTTTTAGTATTAAAATGTAAGTTCAACTTGTCAGGATGCAAAAGGTTTAACTTATAAAGATGAGGGAATATTTTGTTCTCATTATTTTTGTCATATGTTAAAATGATGTACAGTAGATGTACAAACACATATAAACAGTATGTGACCTTTTATATTACCTAAATATACGATGCTGTGAAAGGTTATTTTCAAATCATCAAACAAATTGCAATATTAGACACAGATTAACCTGGATAAATATAAAATAAAAGTTTTACAATGATAATTTTCATTTAGATATAAGGGAAAACTGTTCAAACAAACTGACTTGGGTTTATTGGAAGAAATAAGAAAACCTCTGCTAAATTGAAAATGTTATCAACCAGTTTATATTCACTACACACACACACACACACGTGCACACACGCACACGCAAGCACACGCATGCACACACACACACACACACACACACACACGCACACACGCGCACACACACACACACACACAGGCGTTACTTTTACGGGACATAAGAATCAACAAATAACTAAAAGTATTGAAAGGACTGACAAGGAAATAGTGGATATTTTTATTAAACCTTTTCATTATATTCGGTGCAAAACTAACAGGACATTAGTCAGTCAAACATAGTGGTGGTACTGTAATGGCCTGACACAGATTTGCTGCTACCTGTATCAGACTCGCTGTAATTGATGGAGCCTTGCATTATTTTTTCTTGCAGAAATTGTGACCTTCAGGAAAACTTTTAGGTTTTACTGCAGGACAAACTTTAGAAGCACTGCAGGCGGTAAAAATCTCTCCAAGGCCATAAAATCGAAGGCTACAGAATGTAACTCTATTCCCTTGAGACTAATAATTTCTTTAAAAAAAATTACATTTTGCATTCATTCAGGTTGTCTTTATTTGATTTTAAAATTAGTTTGATGATCTGAAACATTTAAAGGTAACAAAAAGCTAAACCACAACAATTCTGTTAGGGGGAGGGGGGGCATTCTTTTTTGCAGCACTGTATAATTTGCAAAACAGAATATCAAAATCAGTACACCCTTTGTCTTTTTTTTGTTTTTTTAATTTAACACTCAAAGAGCCACCAAGCACATGATGAGTTGATCATCAAAAAGTAAAAGTAAAATAAATGGAGATATTTTATATTGACAATGAGGAAAAATACCAAATCAGAAAGTGTTAACCTTCTATAACCTGATTAATGGGAAGGTTCTAAGCACCTCAATAAGTTAAATGTTAAAGTTCATGACATGCAACAGGAAAAGAAACTAGCAAAGATAAGTGTTTTTTGGAAATGCATGGGATTTTTTATTCTATCTAATAAAAATGAAGTAAAGTTTAGATTTGGAAAAAATGCATCTGAACAAACTAACTGACTTGTGTAAATATCTCCTTTGGACAGATGAGACCCAAGTGGCAATGTTTGACCATAATTCAAAGTGTCACGTTTGACAAAAACCAAACACAGCATGTCAGCACAAACACCTCGTTCTATCTGTCAAGCGCATTGGTTGAGCACCAAATAGATGGGCTTGTTTTGGAGCCACATGACCAGGACGTCTTGCAGCTATTGAATCCTGTATGAGCTCCTTTGTCTAAAGGCATCTGGACTCAACTATAATGCTGTTTGAATGCTGAAGTTTAGCCCATGTCAGGTCAAGGATCAAGCAAATGATGCTAAGTAGACCGTGCAGATTTTGAAATCCCATGGAAGGACCTGGAAATACCTAGTCAGAAATAAATGCCACATATGTTTGTAAATATACCCATAAATGATAAAAAGAATCGGTTAAAATACCCCACAATGATGTGACAAATCAAAGGTACAAATGATTATTTTGAGCTATTATTGTCTACAATGGCTTTATATATATATATATATATATATATATATATATGTGTGTGTGTGTGTGTGTGTGTGTGTGTGTGTGTGTGTGTGTGTGCGTGTGTGTGTGTGTGTGTGTGTGTGTGTGTGTGTGTGTGTGTGTGTGTGTGTGTGTGTGTAAAACAAGACAACTTAAATCGCGAGACTTTTACCATGCTTATCCCCATAGGCCTCATTTGACAAGACATGACTGGACAGAGTTTTCAAAACAAACAGTAGATATGATTTAGTGTCTGTCATATGAAGGAAGAACAGAAATTCTTCATAATGTTAATAAATAAAATAGAAATACACACTAAAAATTAGAGACTCTGGAAAGGTAAAAGGCCATTTTTGTCATGTAAACTGTGACCTCAACCAAAAGACTTTTCCTACTTAGGTTCTGACTTTCCCTTTAAAGAATTTGTCCTATTCAGATATTGCCTGAGAAATGGTTTATTTAATAAAGTGTACTTTTGTATTAGATTAGTCGACCGATCTGAATGATGCTACACTGGCAGAGTCATAGCTCTGTCGTTTTAGCATGAATTACAATGCGGGGATGATGACAAAAGCCATTTTGCAAGGTCACTTGTCACAAAGAATTTAAAAGAATCCCAAAGTGATTGAATGACCTCACCGTGGTCGAGGGAAAAAGAGAGGGACATGCTGCACCATGTTTGTGCTGTTAAACAACATTGAGAATAAGGAGGTTATTGGTAGAAAACTAGTCAGTGGTTGCTGTAACAAATGCAGAATGAAGAAATGTAAACATGGACTTGTTTCAGCCTCTAAAATGTTTTATTCTGCTTTTAAGGCTTTTAGCAAGAAAGACAATCTTTAAGCAAATTAATTTCTTCAACACCAACTAAGTTATAGATCCAGTAAATGTGTTTGGTGTTCTGTGTCTAGGGACTAAGACACAACAAAGTAAATTGGTCTTTTATTCAGCTTACTCTTGGCTCTCCCCACACTTGGATACTTACTTTTACATGAACAAAGTGTAGTTTGTTCTTGGCTCTTGTTTCGCTCGTCTCCCATCCATTTTAGGAAAGTGCAAGGGCTGTTCATCAAGGAAACTGAGCCTTCATCAGACAACCGATTATTCCCCTAGTCCTGCTTTTCTGTCCGTCTCATTTCATTTCCATCAGTGAGGACTTGTTCTCTCGCTCTGCCTGCCCTACCCTTAATTAGCAAGCACAAAAAGAAAGTTACCATAATGAAGCAAGGAGAAGGGAAACTCCAATTTGGAGGAAAAGTAGGCTAACTCTTCACTATTTCATTCTTCATTTAACCCCCAAGCCAGCCTTACCTGCATTATGGAAACATAAATTCGACTTTTGCTAGTCCACAGAGCCATAGTGTTTTTAGCTTTTTTTTCCCTACCAGTTCTTGTGAATTTTATGTACACAATAATAGTAATGTTCAATATAAAACATGTTTTGCAAAACGGAAAGCAAAGTCTAACTATGTGAATTCTATCTCTGATTGATTTTTGTGTTGAACACACATAGAAATGTATTTTCCTGACTTCCCATGACACTTTAACTTCTGATGGTTACTCTGGCAACACTGAACACCACAAATCCATAAAAATCTTCAATGTAAATAATCATAGCCTAATATGTAAAACCCTAACCTTAACTATAAATGTAAATAGTGATGTGATATATGGTATAGTTCAGTCATTTCCAGCAGGACTGTTAAATTATATCTCTAATTTGGAATATTCCATCTCCAATTATGACAAAAAGGGTCAATGTCTGCCCTTACATTCATTTAAATCATGCAGTGAATAACTGATTGCTATCTCTTTAGGAGACAAACTGATAAGCGGATTGATTGACAGATCAGTGGGTGTTGCTGTGGGATGATTTATCTCCAAATGGTTGCCGTGAGGTTCACATTGAGGGAAGATAAAGTCATTTTGCTCCTAATAAGCTAATGGATCCTAAATCCATTTTTTATCTTGCATATGAGCTGAGCACCATTACTGTAATGGTGATGCACAGACTAGGGTTGGAGAGAATGGCAGGGAATGTTATTTGAGTTTAAATCCACTCTAACCTCAAACATGTGGGGGGGGGATTATGACAGAGGATATGATGGATGCAGTGTTTTCTCTCCAGTTCAGCCTGCCTTGGTGTTCAAGCTATTTCCTCGGAGGGATTAGATTGGATTATCTGGAATTATGGCAATTTATGTTTGATTGGGGATAAATCCCTTTTTGAATTACTATTATTAACTATTTAAGAACATCTACTTAGAACTAGTTATAAAATATAATCGAAGTTTGACTGTAACACTTTTTACGTCTATGTTTAAGCTTATAATGTCAAAAGAGAGCAGAAGTATATTGTTTAGACAATTATAAGAGATCTGCAGTCAAAAACCATTTTGGGGTATTTCAATTGTACCCTAAATTGGTTTAAGTAGGAAAATAAATGTTAGACTTGAGGTTATATAAAAGAACAGTATTATTCCTAAAACAGCATCAATTGCAAAGGTGTTTGAATCTATCACAACCAAACTGTCATTGTAGAATTAAACATAGATTTTTGGATGAAAATTGAATTTTTAAGCTTTCCTTTTTCTTCTATTGTCAACTGTGAGCTTTTATCTGAGTACTGGTTAGGAAAAACATGAAACTCAACTCTCATAAAAAAGTATCAGCGTGCAGGTAATATCAAACCTGAAATAAGCACATTGTGTTAATATTTGGCAGTTGCCAGTTTGGTCTCAATCAAATTTTAGTAACTCACACTGCTATTCATTCAAGATCTAAAATTACTTTTCAACATAAAAAAGAAAACTCTTTATCAATTTTGAATTTCAGTAACAGGTTACACCCTGATGAAAACTGTATTGTACTGTAATAAAGTACCAAAAGGAAAGAAATGCTGTAACATGCTGCCTAGCTGTTAATCAGGGGGGTGAGATCTGTTTTTGTACCATTAAAACTTTATTTAACACATTCATTTGCTGCAGCATGAGTTTTTATATGCATATGTAGTGTTATGCCATCTGCTTCACAACTCTGAGACACCACATATACTTCTTAAAGGTGACAAAGAAATGTACATAAATGGTGTGTAAATATAGCAGCAATGACCCAATACTGATGGTACCTAAACTTATGATGAGCCATGCTGATGTTCTATCTGCATTAATGAAGATTTCCTTACCTTGGTCTGGTAAAGGCTTTAAGCCGCTGCCAAAGCAGAAGATACAACCATGAATTAAGCTAATATTTAGCTGAATTTAGCTATCAGGGAACATCTAGTTTGTGTATTGAGCAGTGAACTTTCCATCCAAGATTCTCAGGTAATCATGAAGATTTTTATAGAAATGTACAAAAAGAGACGAAGACATGACAGCAAAAAATAACACATGATCTATAATAGATCATGATGCTCCAGAAAATGAACTTCCTTTCCTCATAGAGAGACTATATATACCACCTTCTGTCAAATTTTAATCCGAGTTTGATGGATTAAACGTTTTCAAAGCCCGCCCCCTTTAATTAACCCCTTCCCCCTCCCCCCATAGGACGTTTGTGACCTCCTGACCTTCCCCCATGGAAAGTTTGTGACCTTGTGACCTTCCCCTATGGAAACTTTGTAACCTCCCCCTCCCCCTCCCCCCATAGGACGTTTGTGACCCTGTGACCTCCGATACCCTTCAGTCAAATTTTAATCGGAGTTTGAAGGATTAATTGATATTAAACCCCTCCCCCCTTCCTGTGACCGGAAATTCCCCCACGAACAAAGACTTTAATCATACGGGAACTTTGTAACCTCCTGACCTCCCTCTGTGACCATCTGCTCACCGTTAACTCCTCCCAAACTCTTTGAATTAACCAATAGAAATCATTTACTTGTAAGTGAATAAATAAATATACTATATTCTAAACCATGTTGAAATAGATTAGGAATAATATAACTATCTCAGGTTTTAAACAGATTGTCATGCAGCGTGTGCG
This sequence comes from Poecilia reticulata, assembly GCF_904066995.2. NCBI lineage: Eukaryota > Metazoa > Chordata > Actinopteri > Cyprinodontiformes > Poeciliidae > Poecilia > Poecilia reticulata. Next base: position 30,844,332 of record NC_088832.1, read on the forward strand.
TGCGTGTGTATCTGTCATTAAAGAATGGGGCCGGGGAGTCTTGCTGCGGGTGTGTGTGTGTGTGTGTGCGTGTGTGTCCTCAAGCATGAGAAACCCACAGGATACGTCAGACATTCCTTCTGACAATAGCTTATTTGATGTTAGACTACCTCTGAAGGAAAACAACAGTTTAACTGTTTTACTACAATATTTAGCTTACGGTGCGCTATTTGGTGTTGGACAACAGACTTATCGTCTGGTAAGAGGGACTGACCTCTGTCCAGCACAGCAAAGTATTTGTGTGTGTGCGTGTGTGTGTGTGCGTTTGTGTGTGTGTGTGTGTGCGTGTGTGCGTGTGTGTGCGTGTCCCTGCATAAGAGTGGGTAGGAACCTCTGAATGAAAACAACAGTTTAACTGTTTTACTGTAAATATTTAAGGCAGCACGACTAGTCAGTACTGACTGAGTTTGTAATTTCCTTCATCCGTTCCGAAAACAGTCACTTCAATTTTAAACTCTATAGATACCTTTCTGTAACACCTGCTAGTGTCATACATTTCAGTAAAAGTTCTTCATCTGTAATTGCATTTCTTAAAGATATGTGGCAAGTAGTAAACAGGCCTACATGAGGCTACTCAAATTTAACTTTTAGTTTTCTGCAGTGAAAGTGAAAGACAAACTCTAACATCACTGCCTTTCCAGGATTTGTCCTCACATCATTGTGAATTCTACTTTGCTTCAGTCTTTTTCCTGCTGTTGAATCAACACTGATCTTCTCAGTGCTTCATGCTTTCTCCAAAATAGTAAAGGTTGGTTGAAACTTATAGATTTGTTTTTTCTTCAACACTTGCAAGTGTGATACATTTCAGTAAAAGTTCCTCATCTGTAAATGTATTTCTTAAGAATATGTGACAGGGACTAAACAGGCCCAGGTGAGGCTACTGCTCATATTTATCTTTCAGTTCTCCCCAAAGTTTAAAGTTTTTACACTGCACCACCACGCTCCAAGAGTTGCTCCAACATTTTGTTACCTTTAAAATTACGTACAGCTTTTGTCTCTAATACGTTGTTTGTTTTTTGGTACTAATGATTCTTTCCTTCCATTTGTTATCTTACATGCTTAAGTGTGTTTACTAACAAAATATAGTACACATGTAGTTGTTATGGTTTCATTACTAAAAACCTATACATGATCAGTGTCAACCATCAGTCTGTATTAAAGTATTTAGTACAATTTCTATTTATTTAGATTTGATGTTTTGATGTGAGCACTTAGATTTCTATCGATTTATTGAATGATGCTCTATGTAAATGTTTATCAAACTGAATGATCGTTCAGGTTTTATATAGTTTTTGCTTTCCTTTCAATGTTTGTTGCACAAATTCAAATATATGCTGGCTATCGACCAACAATTCAATCAGTGAATCTTAGTTTTTTTTTTTTTTCTCAAGTAACCCCTCTCACAGAGACTTACTTACATCTTCTGACACCTGGTCCTACTTATAATAACATTGACTTGTTATTGCTACACTTTACCTAATAATAAAACATGCTCACTACACAACCAGGCTCCGAGAGTTGATCACAATGTGGTAAATTGTTTTGTTACCTTTAAAAGTATCTACAGCTTTTGATGCTGTCTGTTCACTAATGTTCACTAACAGACAGTAACTGATAAGTAACTGTAACTAATGAGCTTATAAATGATCAATGTGAAGCATCAGTATGTGTTCAAGAAGATCATATCAGTCAGACTTCGTAAAATATGATACTCAAAGGAATAAAAATTATAGTTCACAGAAAGATAATGTATCCTTTTTAGGGAGCTTCGACTGTATGAAAGGAATGATTGAAATATACTATGAAAATATTCTATTTGCAGAATTCTGATAATAAAACTTCAATTGTGAACTGAATAATTAGATTGCAATTAGACACAAAAGAATTGACTGTTAATTAGTAATCATACTATGGAAATGACTAGCAAGATCTGAACAAACAAGAAACTTGACTACCTCAAGAGATTTCACTCGTAATGAACCGTCTGACTTTCTTTAGCCGACTAAATTTAATCTTACCAAATTTTTGCCGTAAAGCAAACAGGTACTAAGTTTGAAGCGGGTCAGATGCCTCCAGCCGTCTTCTAAAGCTAGACTCCGGCCTTCCTCACTGTAAAATAAAACATTCTGCTTAATTAAAGAGTTCAAGTGAACATCACTTAATTCTCAACAACTTGTATGTACTCATCTTAAACAAGCGGCAGGAACTTTTGGATTTAAAAAAGAAAAAAAAAAGATGCTTTACAAGTTTATCTATTTAAGTTGAGTCTGCAACAACTAGAATAAAATAAAAAGTGAACTATTTGAAAGTGGTGAGAATTTTGGGTGGTAAATGTTTAACATTTTAACATACACAGACATTACTCCATTTCTACTCAAGCAAACCGAGAAGTTTTGAACAGTACAACTATGTAATGTAATGACATGTAGTAAATATATTGCTGCTGCTGTAAGCAGAAAGTAAAATAAATTTTGCATTGAATAATATTTTGGATGAGTTTAAGAATATTGTTTGCCAAAATCACACAATGTAACTACACTTGTCTTTTACATGTTGCAGTAATTGAATCTTTTGAGACAATTGGTTTGCATAAATTTAAGTAACTACAACCTATTTTCCTGCTCCACATACTTGGCTAGCAATGTTCCAGTTAGCTTCCCAGTCTGAACTTCTGGACAATGTCTTGATTCAGTCAAATCTTCTATCCTGTATCTCCTGTACTCTGATATTCTACAGAATTCTTTCTGTGAAAGCTTTGCTTGCTGGTCTTCTTCATGCTTTGAATGCAGTATCTGGTTTCTCTTACTTTAAACCGCCCAACTTGCACCTGATTAGCATGTTAGCCTTTCGATTCCCTCCCAGTGAGGCAGTGCTTCACAAAGCAAGCTGTTTGTCAAACTGTTGATCTCCCTCAGAAGACATGGTGCCTGAGTTTTAGACACTAGTTAACAGCTCATCCAGCTTTTTACTAAACGGCAGTCCTAAAAGTATGTATCTTTAAACTATGAATAAATACATACAATTTTATAATTATTCGATCCAGCGGTTATAGAAGTTTGATAATGCAATTCAGGGATTGTTGTTTCTTAATGTCAGTGTTTCTGCTACTGGAGTGAGATAGTGAGAAAAAAAGAATAGGGTTAAACGAGGATTTAGAAATAAAAATACAAAGATGATAGTTGTATTTACTGGGAGAAAGACTATGACTAGTTATCAGGACAGAATGACACCAGTAAAACTGTGGGGTCCATACAGTCATCTGCAGTCACCTGCTCCAACAATTTATTACCCTTAAGGAAATGTTTGGACACAAGGAGCAGGAACATCACAACATCAGATGTATTTTTCATCAGTATATCAGTGATTTAAAACTATTTTTAATTTTTGATACCATACGACAGAAAGCAAAGTTGTGCATGATTGTAAAAGTCAATTATTTTCTTCACTGATAGAAAAGTGAAATGTGTTTATTATTAGTAGGATTAACTGAGCTGAAGGAAAACAAAGGAGAAATAAATATTCATTGATACAGGACCGAATCAGAAAATATGAACTTATAAACTATTGAAACCTTCAAGAATCTTATGTTGTGTACGATATTTAAGAAAATAATACTGAAACCGCACTCATGAATTTCTTTATTTGACTGTTATACTTTTTTATGTTGAACACCAGACACATCTCACCTCTTTCCCACAGTTTTTCACTTAGTTCCACGACTGCAGTGGATTTTATAGTCAGTGTTTAAAGCAGCACTGAGTCTGAAGCGATGGAGGAAATTTACGTCAACATGGAGCCTGTTAGACAAACTGCATCTAATCACACAGGTAAGAAAAACGTTACAGATAAACCTAGCATGTACTGCATTACATTTTGCTAAGGTTCAGGTTTTTCTTAAGGTTCAAGCAGCTCCAAAGAGAGGCTCTGCCTCGGTGTGGCTTTGGGAATCCTGAATGTTTTACTTTTGGCCAAACTCATCGCCATCAGTGTACGCAGTGAGTCTTGTTCTAGTCATCTTAATAAAGATGAGTAAATTTTATGTTTCTGTAATAAAAAATGTCATCGGCTCTTCTGAAATCAAACTGACCAAATAGCAACGGTTTGGAAAGCATAAAGCTTGGTGACTCAAAATGTTGCAGAGGTGAATCATTACACTGCTACATGAGTTTGATTCATTTTCAACAATGGATGCATTTTCAGCCATTTATGTCTTTAATATCTCCTCTTTTTCACACTATTTTATAAGTCTTAAGAAACTACGATGCGACTTCTATTTTTGCAAACATGCTTGTTGATTTTTTTTTTCCAGCTCATGACATGACAGCAGATTTTTCTGACATTAGTAACTTTCTGACTGAGCAGAACAGCGACAGCAAGTTTCCCCCCCACGAACGCTAACTTTACTGAAACGACTCCACGAGCTGAAGACACTTTAAGGTTTGTCAAAGCTTTGAAAAAATTTGGATCTCATTAACATGTCTAGAACCTTTTCCCCTCTGAATTGTAGAGTATAACTAATAACTTTCCTTTTGTGGCTAAATGAATATAATGAACAACTTTTATTTTAATTTATTAAGTACTGTATCATTTGTGTGCTCTAAAAACAACAATGTAAAAGAAACAAAACTTTGATTTTTTTTCTTACAGAACGGACAAACGTCAGTTGTTCCTGTTAATTCAGGAGCTGCAGAAGAAGAGACACTTGTGACTTATAAAGTAACAATTTCACCGGTTGTTCTCTGTGTTTTTCTTTCTTGTTAAAACTCTGACATGTTAAACAAACGTTGGAGGATGGTTGTGGGGAGGATCGGTTCAGCATGAGGCGTTCTGATTGCTTCTTAATGTGACTTTTACTACGAGACTTTATGGAACTCCAGTTGTGTCCATTAATAAAGATACAAAAAAAAAGAAGGCAGCAAATGTACATGTTGGTTCCACAGGGTCCCCCTGAAAATATAGATCAAATCAGACATTACAGGGTAAAAGTAATTTGAACAGGGGGAAGCATATAAACAAGTCAAGTCAATAACAAGTCAATGACATGATACAATCTGCATTTTTAACTCAGATAACTTAACTTTTTTTTTTTTCACTGACTTAATACATTTTAATTTCTGCACTGTTAAGTAGAATGGAAATGACTTTTTTGTAAATTGTCTCGAGATTACCTATTGTAAATTAGTGTTATATAAATCAACTGAATTGTTTTAAGAAAGGTTACAATTTGCCCAACGGACTGGACCGTTGGTATGGACATACCATAGCCTGGTGTCTGAGCAGGTATAGGTCACCCCTTGCGATAATAAGAAGCTGTTGTCAGAAACCGTGATGTTAAGTTTGACTTGCGAAGCAATTTTCTAAGACACTAGTCATAATATCCTGTTCGACATAATTCTCAGTAAACAGACTATTAAAAGTCTAAAACAAGCATAAGAATCACCATAAAGTCATGAGAAAAATGCTTGTGAAAACATTCTTGCTCCTGAATCTGGCTCAGGAAAATTACAATTAAAAAAAAATAAAATAAAAATTCAGCTAAAGTGGGTGGTGCTTTAAGGTACAGAGTGACACAACCAAGTGTTGGGGTAGATGTAGAGGAGTTAAGCAAGGCTGTAGTAGCACTGTTACCAACTTGGTACTTTATTGTTATACACTGCAGTAAGTAGTACTTACTACTAGGGAACACTTAAGTGTTCCCTTTATTTTTTTGAGCAGTGTAGTTTTCTCCAAGTCCTGCTTGAAGCTTTCTTCAAGCAAGCGTGCAAAACTGAGAAACTCTATCGGTCAACCAGCTGGACATTGAACTGCAGATGTATGCCATCTAGTACATTTCCATTTTTTTTTGTTTGGTTTGAGACAAATATCTCCATCACAGTGTACAGCCTGCCACAAATTAAATTTATAGATTCACAGGAACGTTACATTTTAATAAATCAAAAAAATTATGCATCACTAATGTATTTCATCTGCCTCATGTTCTTTGTTGGATAATTTTTGTAGTTTGATGTAGTAGTAGTAATATCATGTAGTGCGATAGTGACAGAGATACTTGATATTTATCATTTATATGGAGGACCAAAACTGACATAATAAAAATTATATATATATATATATATATATATATATATATATATATATATATATATATATATATATATATATTTTTTTTTTTTTTTTTTTGTATTTTTATTTCTAAAATATGTTTTTATGCGTTTATTTTTTAGCAAAAAAAAAGAAAATATATATATATATATTTTTTTTTTTGCTAAAAAATAAACGCATAAATACATATTTTGATAAATATATTATTCTTCATATATTTATTATTTTATTTATATATTTATATTTATATGGAGGACCAAAACTGACATAATAAAAATTAAATAAAATACAAATATATATATATATATATACACTGCTCAAAAAAAAATAAAGGGAACACTTAAGTGAACACTTAAGTGTTCCCTTTATTTTTTTGAGCAGTATATATCAGGCTGTACAGCTGGTGGCATGGCTGGTTCCTGAATGCCATCCTGTTTTTCTCCGTCCGCCGCAGTCTTCTCGCCTCCGTCCACCGCAGTCTTCTCGCCTCCTGCCGCTGCAGTCTTCCCGCCTCCGTCCGCCGCCTCCATCCGCCGCAGTCTTCTCGCCTCCGTCCGCCGCAGTCTTCTCGCCTCCGTCCGCCGCAGTCTTCTCGCCTCCGACCGCCGCAGTCTTCTCGCCTCCTGCCGCTGCAGTCTTCCCGCCTCCGTCCGCCGCCTCCATCCCCCGCAGTCTTCTCGCCTCTTGCCGCCGCAGTCTTCTTGCCTCCGTCCGCCGCAGTCTTCCCGCCTCTTGCCGCCGCAGTCTTCTCGCCTCCGTCCGCCGCAGTCTTCTCGCCTCCGTCCACCGCAGTCTTCTCGCCTCCGTCCGCCGCAGTCTTCCCCCCTCCGTCCGCCGCCTCCATCCGCCGCAGTCTTCTCGCCACCGTCCGCCGCAGTCTTCTCGCCTCCGTCCGCCGCAGTCTTCTCGCCTCCGACCGCCGCAGTCTTCTCGCCTCCTGCCGCTGCAGTCTTCCCGCCTCCGTCCGCCGCCTCCATCCCCCGCAGTCTTCTCGCCTCTTGCCGCCGCAGTCTTCTCGCCTCCGTCCGCCGCAGTCTTCCCGCCTCTTGCCGCCGCAGTCTTCTCGCCTCCGTCCGCCGCAGTCTTCTCGCCTCCTGCCGCTGCAGTCTTCTCGCCTCCGTCCGCCGCAGTCTTCCCGCCTCCGTCCGCCGCCTCCATCCGCCGCAGTCTTCTCGCCTCCGTCCGCCGCAGTCTTCTCGCCTCTTGCTGCCGCAGTCTTCTCGCCTCCGTCCGCCGCAGTCTTCTCGCCTCCTGCCGCCGCAGTCTTCTCGCCTCCTGCCGCCGCAGTCTTCTCGCCTCCGTCCGCCGCAGTCTTCTCACCTCTGTCCGCCGCAGTCTTCTCGCCTCTTGCCGCCGCAGTCTTCTCGCCTCCGTCCGCCGCAGTCTTCTCGCCTCCGTCCGCCGCAGTCTTCTCGCCTCCGTCCGCCGCAGTCTTCTCGCCTCCGTCCGCCGCAGTCTTCTCGCCTCTGACCGCCGCAGTCTTCTCGCCTCCTGCCGCTGCAGTCTTCCCGCCTCTGTCCGCCGCCTCCATCCCCCGCAGTCTTCTCGCCTCTTGCCGCCGCAGTCTTCTCGCCTCCTGCCGCCGCAGTCTTCTCGCCTCCTGCCGCCGCAGTCTTCTCGCCTCCGTCCGCCGCAGTCTTCTCACCTCTGTCCGCCGCAGTCTTCTCGCCTCTTGCCGCCGCAGTCTTCTCGCCTCCGTCCGCCGCAGTCTTCTCACCTCTGTCCGCCGCAGTCTTCTCGCCTCTTGCCGCCGCAGTCTTCTCGCCTCCGTCCGCCGCAGTCTTCTCGCCTCCGTCCGCCGCAGTCTTCTCGCCTCCGTCCGCCGCAGTCTTCTCGCCTCCGACCGCCGCAGTCTTCTCGCCTCCTGCCGCTGCAGTCTTCCCGCCTCCGTCCGCCGCCTCCATCCCCCGCAGTCTTCTCGCCTCTTGCCGCCGCAGTCTTCTCGCCTCCGTCCGCCGCAGTCTTCCCGCCTCTTGCCGCCGCAGTCTTCTCGCCTCCGTCCGCCGCAGTCTTCTCGCCTCCTGCCGCTGCAGTCTTCTCGCCTCCGTCCGCCGCAGTCTTCCCGCCTCCGTCCGCCGCCTCCATCCGCCGCAGTCTTCTCGCCTCCGTCCGCCGCAGTCTTCTCGCCTCCTGCCGCCGCAGTCTTCTCGCCTCCGTCCGCCGCAGTCTTCTCGCCTCCTGCCGCCGCAGTCTTCTCGCCTCCTGCCGCCGCAGTCTTCTCGCCTCCGTCCGCCGCAGTCTTCTCGCCTCTGTCCGCCGCAGTCTTCTCGCCTCTTGCCGCCGCAGTCTTCTCGCCTCCGTCCGCCGCAGTCTTCTCGCCTCTTGCCGCCGCAGTCTTCTCGCCTCCGTCCGCCGCAGTCTTCTCGCCTCCGTCCGCCGCAGTCTTCTCACCTCCTGCCGCCACAGTCTTCTCGCCTCCGTCCGCCGCAGTCTTCTCGTCTCCTGCCGCCGCAGTCTTCTCGCCTCCGTCCGCCGCAGTCTTCTCGCCTCCGTCCGCTGCCTCCGGTCGCTGTTCACCTGTGCTGCCTGGATTTTGTGTTTTTGTCATGGGTCCACTATGTCAACCTCATGACCTACAAACCGCAATTTATGACGATCTGTCCAAGTCATTCTCCATGGGCTCTGGGAACTTCCTCTACACCTGAGTTTCTCCCTTAGCGACCACCCGAGCTGCATGCTAGTTGGACTGCCAGTATCCATCAGCTGCTTCCAGGGTGTCAGTCCAAAAAGACCTGATAGTTCTCTATCTTTGGTTTGAGAGCATACCTCCCTTCTGGTGCCTACGAGCTGATTTTAGGGTTGTCCCCAAAACAAGCCATCTCATTTGGAACAAACAGCAAATACCTGCAGAGATACTACTGCTGGGTTGATGTAAATATCCATACAGGTCAGCGTGTGTCCAGTTTGAGTGAAAAGAGGCGCGTGGGATCTGTGCCGAGGTAAACTCAATCCAGCTACGGCAACACGCAGAAGCAACGCACAGAGGCAACGAGCAGAGGCAACACACAGAGGCAATGCGCAGAGGCAACGCACAGAGGCAACACGCAGAGGCAACGCACAGAGGCAACACACAGAGGCAACGCGCAGAGGCAACACGCAGAGGCAACGAGCAGAGGCAACGCACAGAGGCAACACACAGAGGCAACGTGCAGAGGCAACACGCAGAGGCAACGAGAAGAGGCAACGCACAAGGCAACGCACAGAGGTAACGCACAGAGGCAACACGCAGAGGCAACGAGAAGAGGCAACGCACAGAGGCAACGCACAGAGGCAATGCGCAGAGGCAACACCCAGAGGCAACACGCAGAGGCAATGCACAGAGGCAACGCGCAGAGGCAACACGCAGAGGCAACGCGCAGAGGCAAAACGCAGAGGCAACGCACAGAGGCAACACGCAGAGGCAACGCACAGAGGCAACGCACAGAGGCAACACGCAGAGGCAACGCACAGAGGCAACACACAAAGGCAACGCACAGAGGCAACACACAGAGGCAACACGCAGAGGCAACGCGCAGAGGCAACACACAGAGGCAACACACAGAGGCAACACGCCGCAGATTCAGTTTGATAAATATTTACATAGAGCATCATTCAATAAATCGATAGAAATCTAAGTGCTCACATCAAAACATCAAATCTAAATAAATAGAAATTGTACTAAATATTTTAATACAGACTGATGGTTGACACTGATCATTTATAAGTTTTTAGTAGTAAAACCATAACAACTACATGTGTACTATATTTTGTTAGTAAACACACTTAAGCATGTAAGATAACAAATGGAAGGAAAGAATCATTAGTACCAAAAAACAAACAACGTATTAGAGACAAAAGCTGTACGTAATTTTAAAGGTAACAAAATGTTGGAGCAACTCTTGAAGCGTGGTGGTGCAGTGTAAAAACTTTAAACTTTGGGGAGAACTGAAAGATAAATATGAGCAGTAGCCTCACCTGGGCCTGTTTAGTCCCTGTCACATATTCTTAAGAAATACATTTACAGATGAGGAACTTTTACTGAAATGTATCACACTTGCAAGTGTTGAAGAAAAAACAAATCTATAAGTTTCAACCAACCTTTACTACTTTGGAGAAAGCATGAAGCACTGAGAAGATCAGTGTTGATTCAACAGCAGGAAAAAGACTGAAGCAAAGTAGAATTCACAATGATGTGAGGACAAATCCTGGAAAGGCAGAGATGTTAGAGTTTGTCTTTCACTTTCACTGCAGAAAACTAAAAGTTACATTTGAGTAGCCTCATGTAGGCCTGTTTACTACTTGCCACATATCTTTAAGAAATGCAATTACAGATGAAGAACTTTTACTGAAATGTATCACACTAGCAGGTGTTACAGAAAGGTATCTATAGAGTTTAAAATTGAAGTGACTGTTTTCGGAACGGATGAAGGAAATTACAAACTCAGTCAGTACTGACTAGTCGTGCTGCCTTAAATATTGCTGCCTGACATATCCTGTGGGTTTCTCATGCTTGAGCACACACACACACACACACACACACACCCACACACACACACACACACACACACACACACAAGCACACGCACACACACACACAGACACACACGCAGCAGCAAAGGCTCTCCCTGTAAGCCCCTTCTTTAATGATAGATGCACGCGCACATAGACCCAACAAGAAGACAATCTGTTTAAAACCTGAGATAGTTACAACATTCCTAATCTAAATCAACATGATTTAGAATATAGTATATAGTATATATAGTATATTTAAAGGGGGCGGGCTTTGATAACGTTTAATCCATCAAACTCGGATTAAAATTTGACAGAAGGTGGTATATATAGTCTCTCTCCTCATGTCTGACACATGAAACAAATTAAATACACCAACATGCCTTATGAACTTTACAAACTACAGTTGCATTCATATTTTAATGAAATCTTCTTCCAAATATTGGAGTTTTGGACCAGTATTTTTTCAAGGTCCTCCCAAAAATTCAAGCAGCTGCACATAAACCTGAGCACCTGAAGAACATAGAGCCCCACTGTGCACTCACAGAGGGTGCCAATAATAAATTCATCACTTTATCATGTCCACACTTCTGATTCTGATCTGCCCATCAGTATCCAACCGGGTAAATTTAAGATTACCTGACTACATGGCCATATTTATTTAACCTCAGGTGAGGCTTTTCTGAAAAATATTCAAGCATTCACCCCACAAACAATGACAGGTATTTCCAGTGTGCATGAACTGCATTTTATGTTAGTATTGAAATGTATAAATGTTTTCTTATCATTATCAATCAAGGCCACTTTTTATTTTCTTAACATTATATTTTTGCTACTGACATTCAAGAGGTTAAGATCAGACAATTCACACCAGAAATGCTGTATTTTGTCCCAGCTTCTCATTTGTTTTGCTTGTTTATATGAATTCAAAGCTGCTCCAGAAGCTGAGTGTGTCCAATCGCAATTGCCTGTCAGTCTAACCCACTGCTGTGTGCCCCACTTCTTGCCCCGTGGCAGCTGAAACGGACTCCTGCTCCTCCACAAGCTGGACAGGATAAAATTGATGCGGAAAATCGATGACTGAAAAAATGCTTTAATTCGGTATTCCCCAGTCTTCAACCTTGGGGCATATGGCTCTGCATGTTTCATGTGTGTCAGAGCTAGAAACACCAGATTCAGACCAATTAATAGCCTGTTCTGTAAGTCATTAAGCTCCACTGAAGCTTTTTAAAGGTCTATAAATATAAACCATCTGGTCAGACGTTTTTGGAAAATTAAACTCAGTTGAGAATAAAGTTTTTCATCTGTGGGACAATCATCCAGATCTATACTTTTTCCTCATATTTTTGTATGTCATTTAATTATTATAACCCCATAGCCCCAAAAACAAGCTTTTACATGTACACTATGAAGACTGATTAGTTATTTTGAGAATATCCATTTGATTTATCACATAAGCCTTTAAATAATAATAATAATAATAATAATAATAATAATAATAATAATAATAATAATAATAATAATAATAATAATAATAATAAAAAATAACTAAACATGAACATTTTCATACCTGTTAAAACTCTGAAGCTGGTCATCGTCATCACTGCTGTTTCTCTCAGAGTGATAGAGGCCATCATGGCTGATCTCAACGTTGTCAATCTTTAATTCAAAAAAACCAATTTAACTGATATAAAAAATACACAAATCAAAATTAGAAACTTTGTTTCTTCAGTTCTCTTAAACTTTGCATTTAAGAAGAACTGTGGGTTTAAGCTTCAGAAACATTTATCATTATACAGGCACCTTGCTAAAAATACTTACCTATCTAAATTAATTCTTTGGGGACCAATTTTATTCTTTTTCAGCGCTGATGCCTCTAAGCATCTGTGATACTGAAGCTTAAAAAACATCAGAATGAGACAAAGATGTTGTCTTTTTGGTCTGTGTTTCAAAATGTCAAGAAAAGACGGGCTGATGAGGGAATGTTAGGTGTTCTGTTTGATTTTTGTAACCAAGAGCACCACCGAAACCCGTTTCTAATCTTGATTAGTTTTGTCCTCTACCTGATATCTCTTGTATTTGTATGCCAAGGTTTTCTCGTGAATCAAATACTTTGATAAAATCTCATTTTGTCATTCGTTCCTTTGATTGAACACCTTTGAGGCTGGTGTTTTCCTAAATCACACACCAGGACCTGTGATCCTGATAATAAACCAAATCTCGTCTGCTGCTTTTGCGTGAACCTATGCTCTAGTTCTTTAATAATTTTCCACTGACTGAAGTCCTAAAGAGCTTACAAAAGCATAGCAAAGCAAAAAAAAAAAAACATGAAATGCTAATAGGTTACACAGAACAACACATCGTGAAAGATATATGCACACACTACGGCCGGATAGTAAAGGATTTTATTTTTTACATCGGGGATTTTATCATCTATCAGTTTGGATTTTACCTAATTATTTATATGAGCTTGGCAATTATTGACAATTGTTCATGACCATCAGCATTGGCAGGTAAAATTAACCAAACAGACTTTGTCTAGAATTAAAATGTTTTATTGCTAAACATAAGAAAAATGTTTTTGTTCTAAAATGTCCACTTAGTTAATTAAACAACTTAAAGTCATTACATTATAGAATCCATATTGCTGAAAGGCACATTGTATTATTTTTAGGCATCTCAGGCATTTTGGGGGGGACAAGATTAAATTTTATTTTTTTTTTACTCAACGGTAAGCAGTGCAGAAGGACATGATGGGTTTTAGGCATGACTGGTATAGCAGCTGTCTGTTAGAGGAAATAACGCATGAATCCTGAAAGTCAGTGCAGCCTTTCACTTTAAGCACATTTTGTCATTTTTACTTCCTTCTCATCAAGTATAATTGCGTGAGGAAGGCATTTAGAGCAACACTGGGTTTTGCCACAGAATAAATTTTGAAAGAATGCATTTAGTCTTTTGTGTCTCTCACCAGCTATTAAGTGTGCCATAATAGATTTTATATGAGCAGTCATTTGACTTGGTCCATCATTATGTATAATTTTTTTTTTTCTATATGAGTGTACAATGCCAGAGAATGTGAGGTTATTCCACAACCACGTAATAACAAAGCAACAAAAAAAAGCCACTGTAATACAATGGGCCCCTAGATGGATTCAAACCTTGTCCATTATGCAGAAATCATGGATTTTTTCATGGCTTTTGAAGCACATTTAAGAGGTCTTTTATTTTAAGCCATTATCTCAAAGTGCATTGCAGCTGATGGCTGCGCTAAAACATATCTTGATCTAATGAGTTGCCATAGAAAAAATTCCAAAATTTTCTGATGAAATAATGCATTGGTCAACTTTGCTTTTTTTAAAAGCCAATGTAGTATCAAACAGCCAAGTTCAGTCTATTAATATTAAGTATTGGATACATCCATCCATCCATTTTCTTACATCCTTGTCCCTCAGTGGGGTCGGGAGGGTTGCTGGTGCCCATCTCCAGCTAACGCTCCGGGCGAGAGGCGGGGTCACCCTGGACAGGTCGCCAGTCTGTCACAGGGCAACACAGAGACACACAACCATGCACACACACACACTCACACCTAGGGGCAATTTGGAGAGTCCAATTAACCTGACAGTCATGTTTTTGGACTGTGGGAGGAAACCGGAGAACCCAGAGAAAACCCACGCATGCACAGGGAGAACATGCAAGCTCCATGCAGAAAGACTGGGGCCAGGAATCGAACCCAGAACCTTCTGGCTGCAAGGCAACAGGTCTACTAACTGCGCCACTGTGCAGCCCGTATTGGATACATATTATTTTATTTGTGTTTCCCGATATCCCCTTCTAGATCCATAGTTTTTTCTAAATAGGGTCTCGTTCGCCTCCAAAAACACTAACAGTTGATACTCAAATGCCAAACTGCATCGTCAAAACTGTTTTTCTCTAACTAATTGGTTCACATTTATCTAAGCAACAATTTTGAATAATGATATAATGATAATTTATAGTATACCTGAGAAATAGTATCTTGAGAAGAATTTTTTATTACTGTGATATTAACTGTTGTAAACTCAAAAACTACCTAATTTGACCTTTCACCCAATTTAACATTGGTCTGTGTGTCTGGACATCTAACATTGTAAACATTTGGTGTGGTGGGGTTTATTTTTTATGTGATCAAACTATGTTTCTATGTTTGGTTGCATGAGAGCATCAATTAACACAAGGTTTGTTTCACAATCAATACATCTAAAACTGCTTGGTATTGCTCACTAGTATAGCTGTGCAACTGGTATACTAAAGTGGCCATAAACCTTGTGTGAATCAAATATGAAAGTTATCTGTCAAGGCTCTATATATTTATAGATCCATGCAAAAATACACTGTCATAAAACATTATAATTGTTATTATGTGTTAGGAGCTCACCGGAGTTCATAAAAAAGTGAAATATTTTTGCAAAAAAAAATCTTTTTGCCTGATCTTCTTGTCATGAAGGCCTCTTGTCAAAGGGAAATATATTGTATATTTTCTTAAGATAGTTGAACATGTATCTACAGTGCAGATGTTGTAAAAATATATATATTTTGAAATCATCACGCCTGCCATTTCATCCAAATGCTTGTACTTAACCTTACTTGTTTTGGAAAGCAAATTTGCTCATGTTACTAAACCTTTTACTTTCTAGGTCACATATTGTTGTGGTTGTTGAGTCACTTTACTGATGCCACAGGAGATTTATGCATAGTTAATGATGCCATTCTCAGCATTGTGAGTGTTGTCAAATGTTATCACAGTACCCACTACATGGGGCACTTTTGTGTTGCTTTGGCAGCTCTTGTGCATGCAGACTTTTTGTAATCTGTCATGTGCTGTGCTCCTGTAAAACAACAGGAGCATCTGGAGGCTGGTTTCTTCAATCATGCCTGCCTGAGAACCCCAGGAATGAGTAACTATTTTGATGTTATAGAAACACTTTAAAAATAATAAATATACATACAAAGCATATGTGTGATTGTCTATAGATAGTAATACAAACTGTACCTTGAGTATGTTGATGACCTATTTCCTTGTAAAATCTGTGCTTTCGAGCTTCAAAATAACTAAACTAACATGGGTCAATAATCCAAGCTACAGTTACCATCACAAAAGTCTGAAAAAATGATAGCATCAAAGCAAGAAACTTGTGTTTCAATATTGCTGTTCTCAAACTAATAGTGTGGGCTTCTTCAAGTAATAACACTGGACTTGTTTCAACTGATATTATGTGTTATCTTCAGGTGAATCAAATGGCTCAAATTATCTGCTGTCGCAGTCTCAGGTTTCAATGAGCTGCAAGAAAACAACAACCTCCAGGCCTAAGACTGAGGACTCACATGGCAGCACTGTTTAGGTTTGGTCTAGCATCAAGTTACTCATAGCATTATATTGTTAATAAGCCAAAGATGCAGTGCCAGCAGTAATGTTTGTCACATTAATTAGCGTAAGTGATGTTCACCTCAAGCCAAAACACAAGAAGCTGCTTTTCAAATGTTTGGATTCTTTTTACCCTTACCTTGATTGTCCTAAAACATATTTAAACTGCTAGCTTGATAAATCAGAAGTGCTGGTATTCATTTATTTATTTGCTTGTTTGCCCAAGCCCTGACTTTCCATATAGATTTGTAGCCTGAAACGGTGACATAGATGAGATAATTTACATTTCGGTAATTAAAGAACAGATACCAAAGTCCTTAGAGGGGTATTTAACAGATGATATAAAAACTTGTTAGTTCTCTTCAGGGCAACAATTACACCCTTCTATCCCAGATTTATGTTACTATAGAAATAAAATCATGCATGGATTTGCTGAGAAAATCAGGAGGCTGTCAGAGAGATGTAAAAAGAATCAGTGAACAGATTTGTATTTTTAGTAAATACATAAAAACAGAACATTTTCAAGCTTTAATTGCTAATATCTGCCAGTTGTTTGTGAAAAGCCACATGAAGCATAGTAGCCTTTAAGTATAACATCACAGCTGTAACTGTCTGCCAGAACATGATGAATTTCTGCTAAGTTATCTTTCATTGTGCAATCAGTGGTCTGGGCTTTGGAAAAGTGGATGAGCAGTTGCATTGTTGTTCCCTTATAACAAGGAGAGACCTGTAGGGAAGAATATATTTGGTTTCTTTATCCCTGAACAGCAGTAGATGTGCATATGCTAATTATTCAGATTACAGAAATTAATGTGTCTGGACCTCTAAAAGAAGTGACAGTTGAACACACCTCACTAGCAAATATGACACTGCTGCAGTGGTGGAGAAAGTACTCAAAAAATGTACTTAAGTAAAAGTACAAATACACAGACAAAAATGTACTTAAGTAAAAGTCAAAGTACCACATTAACATTCTACTTAAGTAAAAGTAAAAAAGTACTGGCTTTTAAAAATACTTAAGTATTAAAAGTAAAAGTACTTGCTGAATGCATTACCTAATCGCTAATATCATTAAGTGTACCAATCGTCTTTAATTTTAATACATCAGTAATGTGCCATTTTAATAAACAATGCCGCAGATAAAGCATGTTTTTATTGCGTTTACTCTGTAACATAGTTTAGACTTAGATATGTGATTCTATGCATCATAATTTCAGGGATGGAAACATCTTGTCTCCTGTCCTAACATAACATGAACTTCACTTTTTTTGCCACACATTTATTTTGAAAGAAATCCAACTGGCAGAGGAGGACATGGAACCAAGGAGCCTCGTAGCAGAATTTTAGTCTAGACCACCGAACCCAAGACCAAATCAAAACCAGCACCCCATGCTACATGACAATAACATTAAGTGCACCTATCAAAATTGCTTCTCAAATTGATCTGAAAGATTCACTTTCACCTAGATATTAAATACTTAGAGCTGAAATAAATTTAACCAGTGACAATTCAAACTCTTCTTCATTCTGTTTTGCTTTCATGTCTGTGCCACAATACACAGAGGTCTCCTGCCATCCCTAAAAAAATAACACCCTGGGCGGTTGCCCATATTGCCAATGTCAGAAATTGCACCATTAAACATAGCAATTAACAACGCTCAACTATGAACACTGTCCAAGGCCCAATAAGCAAGAAGTAACCAAGCAGGAGGAGCACCGTGACTGTTCTCATCCTCCCTCCTGCTGCAACGTCTGCCACCATGACAGGTGATGAAAACAAAGAGCAATGAGCATGCTCTGTGTTCTTACGTTCTTGTTTTATTTATTCGCCAATTAAATATAAAGATATTTTCATGAAATAAAATAGCTACTGCAGTGTACGCAGAGCATTACAAGAACAAAGAACGGCTCTCAGTGAGGCTTCAGCACTATAGGACTTGGTCAAGATCCGTCCAGAACAATCGGATCGTCCATGAATGTCATATTACTATATTGCACTTTGGTCACAGCGTTGTCCCATATATGCAACACCTCAGTCAAAACCTCCACACAGTAATTCAGCGCATGAGTGACAACTTTTTTTCATCGCAGATGCAACATGTGTCTCAGTCAATACAGCTAGCTTTGCTAGCATCACGTCCACGGAGCTTACCTTTCTTTAAGCTTTCCTTCCAAGTGACGTTAAAAATTGGACGAAGTCCCCACTGTCTGTGAAAGCGAAGCGCTGCTGATTTTACATGTCGCCATATCTTATGATTTATGCAGCGCTATTATATTACTGACGCTCAGAGGAAACCACTGCGCATGTCTTGGAGCTCTGCGTGCCAGTAAAGGTGGAGCCGATGGGAGACAACAGACACTAAGTCACGTTATTGCTTGGATTTTACGGCGCCACCTTAAATCCCTCAACTTCACATTTTAACGGAAAAAAAGAGCAACGCGACTTGGATGTAATGAGTAACGCGACACTTTTGTAGAAATGTAGTGAAGTAGAAAGTACAGATACTTACTGTAAAATGTAGTGGAGTAAAAGTAGAAAGTACCCATTATTAAATCTACTTAAGTAAAGTACAGATACACGAAAATTGTACTTAAGTACAAGTAACCCACCACTGCTTTGCTGGTTTGTTTAGTGAATAGTTGGGGGGAAAAAGTATATTGTCCAATTTAAAATCAAAATTTACAGTTTCACAGTTTGCAATTAGCCTAAGGAGAAACTATTTTCAGGTACTTGAAGGATTTTGTTAGTCTGGTTACAATCCATGTCTCCTGACCAATGGTAAGGGTTGAAATGAAGATGGACCAGTAAATGGAGAGTTTCACTTTTTGGCTCAGAATAAATGATTGGATAATGAATTCATAAATAATGAAAAGCAGAGCAAACATAAATGATGTTTAGTGGTAAAATCTACCATCACCCTCAGCACTTGAACGCCTCAAGGCTGTGTGCTCAGCCCTGCCCTTTACTCTCTCTTCACCTGCGGCTGCAAGGCTAACAACAATACCCTGCTTTAATTTGGAGTCAGCGTGGCTATCTTAGGCCTCATGAGCAACAACAATGACAGCCTGGCACAGGAGAGTGACCTAAGAAGACAAAGAAGACGGTCCTTGATGTTAAAAAAAAGAGGAACATTCAGCCAACGCTTTAATTATGTAAAGCACCTTGAAATGCCTTGCTGCTGAAATGTGCTATACAAATAAAATTTGACTGATTGATTGGAATAAACAACGAGCAAGTGGGGAGGTTTAGCAGCTTTAAGCTTCTCCTTGAATCAGATAAAACAGGTTCACTATGTTCCAAAAAGAAATATAAGAAAGAATTTCAGCTCATTTACTGATGTGCATGTCTGTTTGTTATATAGTTCACATTCTGCTGAATGGGAGTAAAATTTAATATCTATGTGCAAAACTTGTGAAGTTATCCCCCAAAAGACTTGCAGCTGTTTCTGCACTGAAAGGTAGTTTTCTAAAGTATTAACTTAGGAGATGTAGCTATAAAAACTGACTTCACAATGCACATGGTTACCATTTTTAATAACAAAAGGGAAGGCAATGGAACAGTCAATCACAAGTCTTTATGTTATTCTACAAGCCCCTTGATTGACACTTTGCTTTATGTTCTCAAAATTCCTCAGCTAAAACTTATTCACGTCAAAAGCATATGTTATTATAAGAAAAGATTTTAAAAAAAAGAAGATTAGTTTTTACAAGATAGGGTCTGCTCCTCCAAGTGACCAGTCAATTATTTTTTGCAGAGGAAACAGATGATAATAGAAAAAAGGGGATGGAAGGATAGGGGGGGTCATATCTATAGGATTTAGGTTGATTTTGAATATACCCACAAAAAATAGGTTCTCCCATAATAATTCTGCAAATGAACAAACACTCATGTTTGAAGCATTTTAAAAAGGTTATTTGATACCCACAAATATTTGCAATCGGAATTAGATCTCATAGTGTTTTTCTTTTACAAATCCAAAGATAAAAGTTGTTTCTTTTTTGCTTAGTCCTTATAAATTTGTCCAATAAATGAATTATTTGAACTTTGGTACTTACCACTAACTGTAAAAAACAAAGGTTGTAACCTTGACTGGTGATTTATTTATTTAACACAACTGAAGCACCTCTGAACACAGCGGGAAATCACCTGTGCCTGAGATTATTTAGCTACTATGGAATCAGAATCTATTTTCTTAATTAACTTGCTATCTTTCAATGTTTACTTTACCATATAGGTGCTAATTGAACTAACCAGAACAATGAGGCTTGTGGCTACAATGACTATTTTGAGCTATTTGCTGCTCACCTGTAGTTGATGCATGAGGGAAATTAAACTATGACTGAAACTCCACACATCAACACTTTTAACTACTTTATTATTGGCCATTAAAACTGCAACTGTTTTCTTTTGAAAGCAGAAACTTAATAATTACCTGTTGTCTTCATATTTAATCCCAAAACACTTGAGCCAATTTTGATACAATGATAATTAAAGCCGAAAATGCTCACTGAATGCGAGAGTAAATGTCAGACACACTTCTAAACATCATCATTATGCCGCTCCTCATTACGCAGTTATAGATTTGACTCATGAATAATAAAAAGTAACAAATATAAAGCCATCTAGTCTAACAAATCAGCCAAATTGATTCATAATAATGTTCAGTGGCAATGAAGCCTAAATCGCCAAATTTTCTATGCCTATAGGTCATAACAAATTAGAGATGCTGTCAGTCACCCGGCTAACTTATTTTCAGCTTTTCCCTCTAGAAAAATAACATGGTGTAATTAATTGTTCTCCCAAGTCAGTGCTCCTTTTCTAATTCCACCAGTTGTAGTGGGATTAGATAAAGGCGCAGGATGGCAGAGTTTCTATGTTTGAGTTGATTTTATCTAAGATTGTACTTTAATTTCTTCTTGTAAAGCAAACAAAACATTATCATGGGTTTTCTCGCCATACCAGGAGAAATGCATTGTAGAAATTAATGTAGTAATTCTATTACAAATGATAAATAAAGGTGCAGCAAAAACAATATGTTTAAGTTTTTGAAAAAAAAGAAATGGTAAGGTTGGAAGATTAAAGTCTAGAAATTGTAGAACATCTGAAAGTGTACTTGTATTTATTTGGAAATCAAAAACATTTTATAAATACATTAATTAACAAGGGAGAAATGTTTTCCTATTTTTTTACTCTTGCTAATAACAAAAAACTTTTTGTACAAACATATCTCCCACTAAGGCAGCCTGTGTCACATTTCTGACATTTCTATTGATGTTCAAAAGTTATTTTATAGGAAGAAAGTGTTCTAAGTATGACAATTGTTATGCACACTCTTGCCCTTGACTTAGCTGACACATTTCTTGTTCATTTCATGATCTCCTCTGTCACCAAAAATGACTAAACAACCCAAAGAGAAAAGGGCATGAACTTATTACCTACAATAAAAGGTAGATGTACAGATATAATTGTCTCCCCAACAACATTCTTGACCACTGGGGCAAGTCTATGATTGAGGCCGAGCCCCTTACTGAAGTGTCGAGTGGCCAAGTTGCATTAATGCAATTTACTACACGGCTGTTGTTAAATCTAGAGTCTGTACTAAAACAGGTCACAATTTCTCCTCTGCACAGAATTATTTCCCCCTGTTTTGATTAGGTCTTGGTGCAAAACGATGGCTTCTAACCCCAAAAGGCCCAAACATGGTAATAGCAATTTCACTATGCGTCACATTTCAGAATCAATAACCTTCAGGTTAGACAGTTGAAATTACCCAATTTAAAGATGCATTGGGAGGATATGTAGGTGACTCTACAACAATGTAGAAATAGAACACTGTTGAGAGCCATGTTTCTAATGCATTATGATTGGTAATGTGATTGTTCTGTTTCAGCTGAGTAAACAAATTACACATTTATGCTAGTTTTTCGAAACAGAAAAAGAGTTCCAACCAAAATTAACTGTGCAAACTCAAAAAATATAATCAATGTCATGGAGAGCACTGAACACTTCAACCTTCAGAGAACTTTTATATTAAGTCTTTATATTACATTTATTTCCCTGGTTCATTTTCTTTGTCTTAAAAATACTCAACAAAAGTAGGAGATCAAGTTAATAAGAGTGCTACTATTTATTACTAAAAGGCTTTGAGAAAGCAAACCTGCACTTTTTGGCACTTTGTATTGTAAATAGGAATATTATAGTATTTATCCTTAGACCAACAAACACTCAAACTATTATTGTTGACAAAATCATTTCTCAGTCCATTCATTTAAAGTAGAAGTGGCTTCACAGAAGACTGGACCTGATGCTATTACGTTATTTTCCGCCAGCATCATTGTTATACTCGGTTTACTGTGTATATAGGGTGTAGCCTTTTTTCTTCTCTTTTGACTGAAAATGAGCAAACTCCTGCATCAGTACCATTTCACAAAAGCAGCATTTCGCATTTATATTTGGTCTCATCTTCACACACAGCTCAGTGAAAAGCAAAGTGATACCCGTGGGGTTGCTTATGGCTCATTTCTTCTTGTCTTACGTTTGCTGCACACAAACCCATTAAACTGCGAGGTCTTTTGTGGAGAGCCTGCTCCGTCATGTGCAACACAAACAAATGCGCTGTCAACGCACATACGCACACATGTACACATAAGCCTTCAGGCTTCTTTTCCTTGGAAGGGAGTGCTCACTTTGCAAAGTGGGAGAGTGCAAAGACTGGAAACCCAGTAAGTGGTAGGAAACTCTTGGATGTTTGACGTTGACAGAAGAGTCTGTACACTTTGTTGGTAACGTTGACTGGCACTAGAAAGACTGCATCAAATTAGATTCTATTTTAAGGAGTGAAATTACGATGTAGTGTTCAACCTGAATGGATTTATTTGTACTTTTGGATCTGGTAATTATGATTACCTGAAAGGTCAAAGAAATATCATGGTGTTAGGTATGAAACTCAAAAAATTAACAAAGGATACAACTTTCGGTATTCACTCTCATACAGATTAGGTGCTTAACAAATGAACCCTGACATAGAACTCTTGCAGACATGTTTGGCTAAACCTTTATGCTGTCATGTTGGTTGGTTGGCAGCTGCTCCAGCCAGAAGTAGCATTAGAGCACATAGATTTTTTTTATAGAGGAAAAAACCTGATGGTAGCTAAGTTATACTGCTCAAATGTGGTCTAGCTATATTCAGAATCTAGGAAATGTGATATGTGGTACATGAAAAATAAATGTTAATTTCCATTCCCAGTGAAATTCTTCATACAGATTCAAGCAGCCAACCAGGGGGAGGATTTGCCCAATTTCACATACCTTTACTTTTTTGTATTTTATACTTTTCAGGGTACAGACTCAAAAGTCATGAACCTTGAAGCATACAAGGAGCTGACAGAAGGTTAATTGTTGCCGTATAGAATGTCCCAACCTAGATTTTCTCATCTGAAGCTTAGGCAGGGATCAGCAATAAGTTTTATGCTGGATCAGTTTTGAAATGTGTGGTTAGAAGAGGCTGTGCATTAATTAGACTGTCTTTATTTTAAATGCAAAGTTTCTCTATTCACCATGAGCAGATCTAAGAGGAAATTAGGTAGTCTCACAACTTTATCATATTCTTCTGTATGTAAGCACTTATTTACTAACAAATGAAATATGTAAGCATTTCATTTGCACAGCTATTCTTAGAGTGGTACCTGCATATGTTGCGTCTTTTATGTCACACAAATTGACTAGTAACAGGCTGTACTCTGAGGCTTTTATCACCTACAATGTCCCTTCAGCACACACAGAGCTTTGCAAAAAGACATTCTCATTTGCAGGTCCATCGACCTGGAACATTATACAGCCGGATCTGAAGTTGTCCAGACTAATTTCATTGGGCTACTTTAACATTATTTAAAGGTTCTCGAAAAGTATCTTAAAATGTGCAGCTGTTTCTAGTGCAGAATTACGAAATGCACCACTAGGAACATTGTTTTGGATTTGACGATACTTATAGCAACATTTTATCTTGCTTTCAGTGACCTGCCTGCTTTGATTTAAAGAGTTCTGTTTCTTACCATTTGTATGATGATCGTATGTAACAAATTGCTCTCATATTGTACAATGAATTAGTAAATGAAATCCTGAATCAAAAAGTTTACAGAAAATGTAACTATAAGTCATCAGCCACAAATTCTTTAGTAACAGCCAAGTGCCTAATTTTTGTTCCCTTAGGATTCAATTTAATTTTAATCCTAAATTGATCTTAAGCAAGTGTTGAAAAGGTGATTTAGAATATTCAATAATTTTATGATTGATGAACACAAAACGATTTTGAAGATTTTAGTTGGATAATTTGGAACCACACATAAAGATAAAGCAATACTCAACACTATTTCTCTGTGAGTCCTGTAAAAATAAAACAAATAAAATTAACCATTCAATGTCAAAAGCTATTCTGGAAACTTACAGAAAATCATAGGATGTGAAAGGCTTCAGGAGTCCATAGAAATATCAAACTGGTTTCTACAATTGTACTCCCGCAAATTTTTTTTCAAAAATTATTTACATTTCTTCTGTATATTTGTGCTTGATCTTTTGAGGTAAGTGGTCAGTAGTCCAGAGCAAGTGGTCTTCAAATCCAGGCCTTGAACACTGATATCCTGTAGCTTAGATGTGTCTCTGCTTCAGCAGACATGAGTCAAATAATCAGGTCATTAGCAGGACTTTGGAGAATCTGACCGCTTACTGAGGCCAATAATTCAGCCATTTGATTCAGGTGTGTTGGATCAGGGACACATGTAAAAGCTGCAGGACACAGGCCCTTGAGGCCTGGATTTTAAAATTCAGAAAGGAAAAGTCACCACTGCACATAATAACAACAACTAAAATAGAAATGAAAACATAAGACAATCTCCTTGAGGACAACTATACAAGCAGAGCAGTCTTCCCATACTTTTCAATTGCATGCTGAGAAAAATTCCTTATTGGGTTAAGGAATGAAAAGTAGGATGAAGATCTCCATCAGCATCGTGTTGTGGATGGCAAACCTTGTTCAGATGATGTTGGAGAGATGGGAACTGGAATCCTTCCTCAACCTCGTTTGTTGTTTTAAAAAAATGGTTGATCTTTGGTTGATCTAGTCCTGCACAGATTTACCTATATTGAAAGCCAGGATTTATCTGGAAACAGTTTACCAATACAGGACAGATTTATATATATATATATATATATATATAAAAAAGATTCATGGAACTTTGTAGAAATGTACTTGACATATTATGTCAACTTGTTCAAGCATTTGAACAAGTTGACATAATATCAACTTGTTCAAACAAGACTTATTTGACAAATTTATGCTAAAATGTTGTGGAGGTTGAGACCATTCAACAGAGACCCATTTAATATATGTTGATAAACATGACATAAGCAACTGAAAATGTAGGAAAAAGCAGAGAAGTGTACATAATCCCCTGCATGGATGTACAAAAGCATTTGCATCGTGTTCCCAGAAATGAGAAACAACGTTTTTTGATAAACACAAGTGACACAGCAATTTGAAGATTGAACAAGTACTTCTGAAATTTAAATTCTGTTCTGAGAAAAACACTAAAACGACTGAGGAAAACAGAAAAAGTACATTTACATATTCACTTTTATTTGAAGCCAAAAAAGAGGAGAAATAGCAGAGGAAAGAATCTCTCAAGTATTATTGATTTAATCAGAAAATATTCAGCATAAGCGAACACACAAAAGATATCAAAGGAGTGATTCACTAATCTTCCCCCATATGGGCTAATCTTTGAAGAGTATAAATCCTGGAGACCTCATGCTGTTCAAGTATTTTATCTTGGTCACCATTGGTGGTATTTCACGCATTAGATGCTGGGGAAGCATAGGGAAGCAATCTCATAGTGAGCATTATTGAAATGCACAGCTATGCCATTATGTCTGTAGTTAATTTGTATTGGGCTTTTCTCCACTCTGATCTTTTGTTAAAGACCTCAGGTGGGTTTTACAACACATGCATGCTGACAAAGACATCATAACACATTGAGATCACGCATAGACAACCCACTGATGACACTTTTAAGAGATTTTACTTGTACACAGAATTTAAAAATGTGCCACTGGTCCATAAATGCGGGTCATTTTTGAGTTGCAACAAGAAATTAAAATGGTTATTTGGGTTTTACACATTAAAGTCAGCAGGATTTCACAACACTAACACTAACTGCTGTTTCATACAACTGTTTAGGAACCACCAGCTGATACCACCATTTTAAAAATGTATAAGTTGTTAGTGATAATTTTCATCACTACACCATGCACTCTGCTAAGTTATAATTTTGAACCAAATGCAGCATCTCTTTCACTCTAATTGATTTTAGGAAAATGTTTGTCTCTGAAATAAGTGAAGGGCAGGATTCCAGACTGGAGTAACTGCCTATAGGGGTAAGGAGAAGATATCTGTCAGTCAGGAGGCTTTTAGTTCGAACCTTGCCTCTAGAAAGTGTCATGGAGTGACACACCGAACGCTTTGTTTCTGTCAATACATTGATCCTTGTGTAAATGTGTGTGAGGAAAATAGCACTTCTACCTAAGTATAAATTAAAAGGTGTTAGTTACTGTGTTTGAGAAAAGGTCGATTTAGCTAATGAATGTGAAAATGTTGTGAGTGCAGTGCAATATATTAGCTGTAGCAAGCCATCTGACATACATATGAAAGAAAATGCATCACTGGTCTCTGAATTATGACAGCCACATAATTTCTCCGCTGTAATAACTATAGTTACGTATACATTTTAAAGGCTTCCTCACCTAACAGCATGCTGAAATTTAGGGTTGACGCATTTACTATTTACTGGCAACGCTGTAGATCTCACGAGAAGTTATTTGCATTTTTTAATTGGATGTTTAATTTAAAACAGACCAGCTGAACACTGTAACATATTTTCTATAAAATGATTGGTTATTTACATTTCCCTCAGGAAACAGGAAAATGATTAGGTAATTATTTCTCAATGAATAGACCACAACATCATTTCTTATTTTCTGTGAGTTTTGGTGTTAAAGACCACAGATAAGACACTCACAGTACTCAACCTGCTTTTGAATTGAGGAAGCCTCGAGGTGCTCTTCAAGATGAAAAAGTCATCACAGAGAATAAAATGTTATTTAAGAGTCTTGGGAAGAGCAAGGAGAGTAGATGTATCAGAAGTTTCTGCAAAGCAGTGCATGTTGTTAAGATAAGCTACCAAAACTCATTCTGGTCTGTTCAGCTTTAGTTGAGAAACGGTAAGGGCAAAGGAGTTTCATCTTTTACGCAAATGTGATGTGCATATGCAATATTGCACATCACATATGTCTTCTGTCACATATAACTTTTGTCAAATGCCTTCTTTTTTGTGTTATCATTTTGAGGTCAAACAAAATTTCCCTTGTAGTGCCATGCAGTGTTGATTTGCATAACCAAGTGGCCCAGAGGCTTGATGTCACAGACCTGGCACGAGCTTTTAGCTCAGGTTGGACTGAAATCAAAGTGAAAAATCAAAGCTCTTGGAGTAAAAACAGAAAAAACATACTCAGGCTTGCAGAGTAGAAAGGCAGAAAATTCTTGAAAAATGAATCAATAAAGAGCATCACAAATGGCTTTGAGAGTAGCTTTTACACTTAGGCTTCAATTATGGAGCTGAGGATGCATTGGATCATCGGTTCTGTCTGTGCAATATGTAATACATACACCACCCTGCAGATAGATAGATAGATAGATAGATAGATAGATAGATAGATAGATAGATAGATAGATAGATAGATAGATAGATAGATAGATAGATAGATAGATAGATAGATAGATAGATAGATAGATAGATAGATAGATAGATAGATAGATAGATAGATAGATAGATAGATAGATAGATAGATAGAGTTGTTCTATTTTTATTCTATATACAGCCAGATTATGCTGACTGACTTCAATACCAGGCCTTCACTGGTCTCAAGAAAATAGATATGAAGTTATGATTCAAACATATTTGTACAATTGTACATAGATACTTCTAAATGTATTTGTAGAGGGATGAAAAACAAGTTATAGGTAAAACAATAATTAAGAAAATAGGCACCCCAACACAATTTTTCATTTTGTATCTTTAACTTCTCGTTGTAATAAGTTCTTTAGTGTTATTTCAGTTAGTCCGTGCAATTCCACACACAACCGCTAGTGGCGCTGCCGCGTTGGTGGCATAGAGAAGATGGAGCACACAAGAAGAGTAAATCTTCGGGTTGAACGTGAAGGAAGCTCAACGTGTGTGTCTCGTCTTTCTCATACCACAGGTCAGTAGAAATGTATTTTTATACATATTAGTTTTCTTGAAGAGTCGAAAAGCTTCTTAAATCGAATGTCAACTAACGAGTCACGTAGTTCGTTTTGTGATTGTTAATGTGTTCAAAACGGGACTTGCTCTGAAGGCTAATTGAAACTAATGCTAGCGGACTTCTACACGTGCGTGAGCTAGCTGAGGAGCTAGCTGAAGGACTGCGGAGTTCATTTAAACTTGTGTTTTGCACTTTTTGAGGACATTATTTTGGTTTCTTTGTTTTATGTGATTCTTATTTATGGGTTTGTTGCAAAAAACAAACTATATATGTGAAACTTATTACAGAGGCACATTAAAGGAGTATTGCATTTTTTTCATTTTTGTATTGAGTTGTTTGTTATGTGAGATGTAAAATATTTCTATTGAAACAATTGACATTGTTAAAAGCTAAGATGTTTACTTGATAAAATACATTTTATTTTGTGCTGATTAAAAATGGTAAAAGCTATTAAAATAGTTAAAAGCCATTATATATATTTTTCTTATTTTGATAGTATACAAAAGGTCTCGGAAAACGGGACAAGGTATTGGATTTAAAGCACTAACTACATGGATAATATCGTTTAGAGAAGTAAAAGCTATTTGTGAATTAATTTTGTCATTTGATGGAATTCATAATACTAAATGGATGTTAAAAGAATAGTTTTGGTTTAAAGGAATATTGCAGCCATTTCTGATGTAATGAAGCTAATGGTTCTCTATTGAAGTATGTGATACCTAAAGTATGCAATATCTGAAGTATGTTGTATATGAAGTGTGTTCATAACACAGATGTAGAATAAATCTTTCCGGTTGAATGTGAAGGAAGCTGAACGTGTATGTGTCGTCTTTCTCATACCACAGCATCAGACATTGAGGGAAAATCATTATCTGCATTACCCTCAGCCATCCAAGGTTGCAGGGTAACAAATTCCTTATAACATGAGGGCTCTTCAGCATATTTACCATTTTGCACATATGGCACAGTGAGTAATAGGTGCACCAACACCGATTTACTAAGAAATAAGCATAGTACTCATTATCAGCTGATAGGTGGTAAACTGACTCACATCCTGTGATGTTTCCATAAAAATAGCTCACAACACAATTGCATCCAAATAGACCACTTAAACTTTCTGCTATTCCAACAAATGTCACAGAAAAATGTTTTCATCAGTTGTCAGCGCAAAACACACCAAATAAAGGACACATATCATAGAATCAACATTGACTAGAAAGAATAATAAAAAATAAATCATCCATGATTTAAGAAATGTATGCAATGAGAGTAAATCTATTTAGTGAGAAAGGTCACAGCTTTAATAAAATAAGTGTCTGAAAATATACACTGTTCTACTCACCAACTACACCAACTCAAACAGGATCTGTTGTTTGTCATTAATCTCTCTTTGTGACTCTGAAGGTTTAGTGGTAAACCCTGCTTCTTAGTGTTTTGTGTCTTTTTAGATTAACAGTTGAAATCCCATCGGTCCTTAAAGAGAGATCTCCCTGCTAAACGTCTGGATCCCAGTGTGTCTCCAGCAACTAACTGGAAGAGCTGAGATATTTCTTCATGCTAGTAAGATTCTTTTCTTTAAAAAGCTCACTATTTTATTTTGAAGGCAAAGTTAGAATGTCAGTCATAATACTACATCAATTTCAGTTTCAAATGGGATTTTCAATGTCGCTGAAGGTTGCACTCAGGTTTTCTACTGGGATAGATGAGTGATAAATTCTGAATATCTTTTAGTCATTGGTAAGTTTCTTAAAAAGCCAATCGATCACAAATTAAAATGTGTCCACTTTAATAAAATTATGAGCAAACTTTAAAGTTCACACTCATTAAATCAGCAGTTTGAGTACAAAGAACAAGACTCTGAAGGGAGGAATTAGCAAAAAAAAATTATTTTTTTCCCAGTAAGAACACTCTTCTTCAAAAGAAAGTACAAATATTTACATTGTGTAACATTTCAGGATGGAACCCTGTTAATTTTTTTAATTTTTACTTTTTATGAAAAAAGGGTAACATAAAAAAATACTTTCAAGGCCTTCTCTGAATACCTGTTGATTCACCTTTTACTAAACCCAAACAAAGAAAGAAGCACTGGGAGACTGAGCAACGAGGATGGGAGATCCAAGGTGATGACTTGTCCAGGACTGAGTGCAGGGAACTGATGAAAGCAGACAGGCAGGTGTTCAATGGAGGAAGCATGAGTGGCGAGGGACCACTTTGGCAGAAGGTGAAGATCCAGGTGAGTATCTCTTGGAGGAGAAAATAATGCCTGAAGAAGTAAGTACTTTCAGAGGAGGAAGAAACCTAAGAGAAACAAAAGACACAACATGATTATTTTGGAGATACAGTTTACCTGGAGGATCCTTGACTGCTTTGCATTGGTTGAACATCTGAATAGTAGTTTGTCTGCTAGCTCCTTAAAAGCACTGCAACCCAATCAACAAATTCAAGGCTGCAGTCAGACTGTTTATGCCTAATGGTGGAAAACCTGCAGCTTCAGAAGAAAAAAGAAATACTCCTTTTTGTCTTTCTTTCTCCTGAAGGACTTTGTTTTGATTTGCATTCAGTTTTCATTAATTTTTATATTGTAATCCTAAATCTTTGTCCTAACTCTAGCCATTACCAGTACATGCCTAACTCAATTCACATCTTAGTCCTAAATTTAACCTTTTACCCAATACCAAAATGGGGACTGAGCTTTGGGCCCCATAAGGAGCAGTGGGTCCTCACAGAGTAGATTTTGTTTTGGGGGGGGGGACAACCTTACAAGATGAAAAATGCTGAAACACACGTTAGAATCATATTTGGTTATCATTTTGTATAGCTAACAGCAACTACTTTGGATTAATTACCTTGTGTAAATATGAGCAAATTAAATTGTATCAGGCACTCCTGATACAATTAAATATCAACATTTACTTGATGTAAATGTTGATATTTACATCAAGTAAATATCAACATTTACTTGATGTTGATATTCTTAATCTAAACCTAAAGAAAACACAAACCTACATTTCTTAGTCTCTATTTTAGAGTTTTACCTCTCATTGACCATATTGTTCAACTAATATCCTCTCCTACACATTTTTCTTTTTTTATTCTGTTTTACAAAAGATTCATAAATGAGCACTTAATCTGAAAGCATAACACCTGAAATTTGCTTTTATGTTTTTGTCTCTGATGCAACTGCTCTGCTGGGTGTTTCATTAATGGAGGTTTAATGGAAACAGTTCTTTGTATGATACAATTATAGTTTGCTTGTGATGTGAAAATTGTCCTTGTCTTTCTGTCCCAAAATTTGACTGTAGTTCAACAGGTTAGTGTTAGCATTTGTTAAATGTATGCTAATAAATGATGATTTCTAAAGAAAAACAAAATATGTGTAACCTCTTACTAAATTCTGAGATAGCTATTTAGTCATGTTTCTAAATAAGTATAATGTAAATGTATAATTGTGCATTGGGGATAATTTGTATCATCAACATAAAGAGACACAGGCTGTATTAATCCTGAGTAACTCATGGCAGCACAAAAATAAATCTCTGTGACAGTAAATAAGTCACAATGAACTGACTATAACAACACTGCAGACACACGCATTCATCATAAGATGTCAAATCCTACATTATGCTCCAGCTTTATAGTGCTCTCCTGTTTAAATCCTTATGTAAATGTCTGTGCGTGTGCAATAAGTGAGTGAGAAAAGGAAAAGAGCTCTGTACAGAAAATAAGGTATCCCCAGGGACCATCCTTACTCCTGGTGGAGCGACCTGTCTTAAATAAATCATTCCATTTCCATGCCCAACTTCCCTATCTTTCTTTAATCCAGTGTGGGAGAGAGTGGAAAAAGATAGGAGAGTAAGCTGTTTGCCATCCTCCTTTGCCTCTATGTTGCTTTAAGCCTTTAGTAACTTGAGTTCCCAAACTTTTTTCTTTTTTTGTTGTTGACCCACTTAAATGTTACTGTAAACCCACAAATTGAGTTTTACTGTAGTGCAGGGGAAATTTCCCCCAAAGTATATTTGCTAGTAAACAAGAAGATAGTTTACTAACGATATTAAACCATTTGCAAGTTTCTGAAGCCATATTGGCAGGTTGTCCATATACATAATCCATGAGACTAATTTTATTTGACCTGCAAAATTCAGTGTTTGACTCTGAATATACCCTAGGATACTTTAGACTACCATTGTCATCACACAGAGAACAGATTAAATTAACATTTCTTTTTAAAATTAACTCTATTGCTTTTGGTATTTTTTGAGACAAAACTAAAATTGCAAACCACAAGGAATACTTTACAAGTAGAGATTTGAGGTTGTTGGCCTTGTGAATTGAAACTGTTGTTTACACCCCATGGGTTTGCCTGAAAAATGCACATGCTGCATAACAGATCAGATGTCAGCTGGAATATTGTAGTGATTGACATAGCACTCACAGAAAGCAGATTGCTCTTTACTGTTGCCGACAAAACAAGCTTTTTTTTCTTTCTAAATCCTGATGAACAACTCTTCTGTCTAAAACTCAAATCAGGATCTGCCAACAAAACACACATTTGCCATTTATCGTTATAGTTTTTCATTTCAATTTCATCACTCACAGTCAAAGCTTATTTTGACTGTTACATTAAATAGAAATAAGATTTTTTTTTCTTTTAAGCAATGCTGAGAAAAAACTGTTAAATCTACAGTTACAAAAAAGAGTAAAGAAAATAAGAAAGTAGTGTAATCTTCATCTTCTGGACATGTTTTTTTATATGCTTGCCTGTTTATTTCTGACTGAACTCACTAAGCAGGCTGCTCCAAATCCAGTCTGCACAGACTCAAACACATCCATCAAGCTCAGGAGTAATTTACATCTATTTTTGCATCAAGGTGTAGTTGTCCGCTTTGCATAATGATATTTAAACTTTGGCTTAAAAATGTGCTCCAAGCCCATCTTGAAGGCTCAAGATTTAATATGCTATATCAGACGCTACACAACTTGGGTCGTTTAGATTCGAACACAGGTTGATGTGGCTTCCATGACGAACATCATTTTAGTGGGTTCATACTGGACAGTACAGATGAAAGAAATGCTTTTTGCTTACAAGTACCATTATGTTGATTAAGTAATGTGTGGTATGAGAATTGTAACATACAAAAACTGTGGAGGTCTTAATACAATGTATGCTGTTTTATTTGTGTATAAGACAGTAAAAAATAAAATAAGTTATATATATATAGGCCTATAGCAGCAGCCATAAAATTCTGTTTGTTTTGTAGAAATTCCAATTGTTGTTACACTGAGAACTGTGTGAAAACCATTTCAGCTTCTTTACTTTACTGCAAGACAGAAAATGTCCTTTGTGACCAACTATAAGAGTCAGATTTGTGAAAATAAAGGGAGTCCCAGAGTTTAGCACTTACCCGTTAAATCAAATCCTCTGGCTTAGCGCTTTCTCCAGTCAAGTCTCGCTGGTCAGCCATTTTTAACATTACTTCCTTGTATTTGTTTGTGGTGCCCACCAGAAAAAGCTTACACTAGCTGTTTTAGGTATTTCAGGCCTTCACAAGTTGAATCCAATTCACAGAGCACAAAAAACATGACAGATTTAAAATAGTTTTGTTGGCGTCATTCAATTTCATGTTACAGCATCATAAAATATATATTCTGTTTCAAATGTGGGTCTGTCTTCTTTTCAGCTAAATTGTTTCCCTAGATCTTTTAAGTTCAGTAATAAGATGTTTTGAAATGTCAGCATGTATCCCAATTTGACTTACACAAAAAGTATTACATATTGAAAAAGACTGGAAAAAAAGCAAGCCCCCCCAACACACTCAAACATACACACCCATATAATTTTAGAAACAAAAGTCAAGTGTTGTATTTAGCAGTACAGTACTTGTATTGATAAACCCACTTGACTAATTTTGG
Organism: Poecilia reticulata; assembly: GCF_904066995.2. Lineage (NCBI taxonomy): Eukaryota > Metazoa > Chordata > Actinopteri > Cyprinodontiformes > Poeciliidae > Poecilia > Poecilia reticulata. Next base: position 30,878,624 of record NC_088832.1, read on the forward strand.
AGGTATTGAAATTACATGGAAACCACTATTATGCATCTCAAGATTCTGACAATTAATATACAGCATGTTGATGTTTGTTGTTCACTTTGTTTCAACACCTCTGAATGACGGCATTGGTGAAATGCACATGATTTGCTGGAACATATTATTGATAAGGCGATGGCTTTTATGGCATAAAATTCAACATTCATTTGAAATTGCAAAAATATTATTAAACATTAAGTAACATTTCATTAAAATGTATATATGTGTGTGAGTTTTCAATCTGTCTTTTTGTTGAATTTGTGTCTTGCTAAAAAAGAACTCTTTGTGGGATATATAAAAGAAAATTCTTACAAAGAATTTCAGTAATAAAGGAAAGAAGAGAAAAACAACCTTTTGAGATATTTTCAAAGGCAGGAGGTCACTCTCTAATGCATGGTCATCTGCCCACTATGTTTCTAAACAGTTTCTTGTACTGTGCTGAACATGTTTCAGATGTATTATTGTTGCTCTTCGGTAGAGAAAACCTTGAAGACTTAAACTTTACAAGCAATATTCAGTTAGACTTCCACAAGTGTGCCAACAAGAATGTACTGACGTCATTTTCAGTGTCGGCCTTGCCACTTAAGAGGACATTCTTCTTTTAATCATGTAATGATTGAATTATAATGCTGTTCACACTCTTTTCAATGTGCCAATTAGATGTGACAGACAATTTATGTAATACAATAATTTCCTATTGTTAAGTCATAAATTACCTATGATTAAATCCAATTATTGGCTCAATTTCATGAACCCTACATAGGCCAGGTGACGGCCTGAGCTGCAGAATCAAGAAATTACCTAAAAAGAACATCTAATAAAATGCCCTAAAAGAGCCCCAAATCAAAAGTCCCTGTCTAAAAGAGATGTAGAAGAAACAATATATATATATATAAAACAAAATCCTTCAGACTGGAAGGGGTTACAAAGCCTTTTCCAAGACTTTGGTAATCCAAATACTGAAATGATCTGTTTTACCTAGATAACTTGCAGTAGTTGTTGGAATTATGCATACTGCTCTCTACCGGAAAGTTCTGCAGAAAAATATCTGGCCATGAGTTTGTGACCTTTGGTTCAAACAGACTTGAGTTATGCATCAGGACAATGATCCAAAACACACCAGCAGGTCCTGCTCTAATTGGCCACATAAATAACAAGCAAATAAATTAAATAAATAGTCAAAATCCAAACTGTAAGGTAAAGTCCAGCATTACCTTAAACAGGCTGTTAATCCTCAGAGCCATCATACAATTCAGTGAGGCAAAATTCATCCACACTGATGTAAAACACTCGTCCAAAGATCAAGTGCTTGATGGCAGTTATTCTCACCAAGTGTTGTTATTTTTTTTTATACATAAAAATTTACTTGATGCTCTGAAACATTTAATCATGACAAAAAAGCAAACATAAGAAAACTGCAAGTGGAAGCTCAGATTGCTGAGGCAGTCCACACGCTGCTCGTTCACATGTAATCTTTTTCACACTCCAGAATCCATAGAACGTACTCTAAAGATTTTGGTGGTTTATTTAAGCTGCAAAGCCTCCAGCTGCTCTTTGCATCTTCTGCACTACTCCTGTCTGCCTGCCTGTCTTGTGCAACTGCTGCTCCCTGCATGCTGTTGCCAACTTCACCTTGGTTCCCTTCAGTCCATCCACCATCCTATCACCCCCCTAAGGCTCTGAGTTCAGACACCCTCGCTTCACTTCCTGACATGTGTAAGACATGTTCAGGGGGAAGAAACCCATTCATCACAACATGACACATTGAACAGCGTCATTGTGGAGTAATGAGACTGCAGCCTAGTTGCCAAACTCTAACTCAGTGTAGTGGCTAATAAAGATGTATTTAAACATTTACACATGAGTTTCTTTCTGCATTTGTCTGCCTTTCTGGGTAGATCTTGAATTATCTACTGGTGTGTGAGTGGCTTGTCTGAGGGTATTTTAGTATCTGCCTGCAGTTCTAAAACACAAATGTTTGCCTAATACCCTTAAGGTGTAACTGGATGCACACACGTCTGTTTGTCTGGTTTGGTTTTGTGTTGCTCTTGTGATGGAATGACAGTCTGGTCAGGATGTCCCCCACCCAATTTATTTGTTTCAGTGATTTTTCACACTTGGTTTAGAGATGGGTGTACCTCTTTTCTTTCCCCAAAAACTTGAAGTTCTGTGTCATTTTTTTCATAAATAATGCCATAGTGAGAGTTATAGTTTGTTGTTCTGCACTCTTGAGGTACAATTTTAACAAGCTTAGTTGTGCAAAGTTTGGATGACTTGTATGTTAAAGCTAAATTAAAGAGTGTATTTTTCCTTGCGACTGTATATCTTTAGGAGAAGGTTTTCTCTTTACCTGGATGCTCAGCAGTTTGTTCTTGGATAAGGCAATGCCTGTGTGGGAACCAGACAGTTAGGAGGTGTTGATCAATAGCATTATATTGGGTGTATAGAATTAAACTACTGTAATATCCCTAGGGAAAGACAGCCTCAGTTTCAGTTGCAAGAAGGTGCACACAGTATCTATTGCAGGATCTTTCTGTCTGTGGAAGAGGAGATTAAATTTGAGAAGGAAAGACTGGAGGACATTGCAGAAGTTGTTTTTGATAAACCACCCAGCTTAAAACTGAATCATTTTTCTGAAAACTATTACTGAATAATGTAAAATGCTGAGAGATTTCTCAGTCTTTATATGCTTATACTTTAGGACCTCAATGTTTGTCACTGCTTGGTGGATTTCAAGAATCTAAAATAAGGTATGAGTGATGGAGAGCTAGCTGAATTGTGTGATTCTCTTGATGCTATGTAATAAAACTTTCTTGTTTCTACGTAATACTGTTGATTCATTTTCACAAACTGGATGTGGTACATGATTTAGTTTATTTCCCTTTATTCTCGTTCTTTGATCATATTGACAACTGGGAGCTACCAGTAGCAGTATGTTCATACACTAATCTAAAACCAAAATCAAGCTGCCGATCTAAATTTGTGTTTTGGCATGTGGAAGTATTTGAAAAAGGGAAAATTAATTGAAATCTGCTGTTGGTGTAGACTTCCAAATATACAATTCAGCATTTTTTTAGAAACTGAAACCCCAAAAATATCTGGGAATATGACCTGTAAAATTGAACTTGGTTGAATAAGTCCAGTTTGAACTAAATTTAAACAATTTCATAATAAATTTGTTGCAATTCTGTATTGCTTGATGCTTTCCTCTTATTATATTTCCTAAAACCCAGGATTTTTGCAAACTAAAGTAAAGCTCTCTGTTCATCACACCTGGCAGAACACTTTCTATTAAAGAGATTTTAATTGCGGTGTCAACCTCTGAAATGCACCTCCTGTCCATATCTGCAAATCCTCATTATTAGTAATATTCAAAAATGCCTACAATATTATTTACCAAAAGAATTAAATCCTTAGTTATGTATTTTTTTGTTTTTTTATTCAGGGACTTGAGGGACTGGGTTTTGGAGTGTTTGTTGGTAAAATTATTAAGCTAAAATAAGTCAACTAAAAAAAGTTAAATCGTTTGTTTATTTTGTGCCTTTTTGAAGTACTACTTTATAAAGTGAAATTTGGCACTGAACATTGAAATTGCACAGCAGATTTATCCAATAAAAGCCAAAGTGCTACATGCATCAAAATCACAGGTTCAAACCAAATAAACATAACATGTCATTGCCGCCCTTGAGCTGCCAAGCATTCTTAAATGTGTTCTTATTTTTTCTTTACAAATAGATGCAGAGAAACCAAAAACATAATTTTGCCATTACTCTTAATATTTAGTGTAATTTACTTTCAGTTGTACATACCGTCTTAGAATTGATCATATGAATGAAATTGTATTTACACACAAGCTTTTTTTTAAAGCTTTCATCTGTTTTATGTGTTTGCATTTGATCTATCCATATTAGTGCAAATCTAATTACCCTAATAAGCTGAAGTAGCATGTAGTGTTTCGAGTATACTTGAACTATTATTAAATGCAGGTGCTGCCCCTTGAGCAGTCCATGTCAAAAAATAGTAACGTTTGAGCTGCTCTGGACCAGCATATTCAGTGTTTCAAATAAATATTTGTGTCATTTATTTGTTTTTTCCCTCATGGGTCAGCCATAAATTCAAGCATTTGAAGATGTGTTGCTTCTAAATTTAATTGCAGTGTCTGAAGGTCATCTTTGCAAAACAGTTTTAGAAATTATCCTTATTTGGAATAAATGTTTTAATGCTTGCGACAGTCCTTGCAATGGAGATAACAAAGACCTTCATGTTCATTAGTGGCAGTAACAAAAATCTTGAACATGTTAAAAACCGGGCTTTAAACAAAAGTAAGTCAAGTAACATGTTTATTAAAGAGTTAAAACTCAGTGTATAAGGTCAACATGAGCAGATATGCTTCACGTATTATGAGATAAAAAGGGTACTTTTAAATATTTATATTTTTTTATAAATATAATATTTATATTTCTTTTCTTTGCTGAGCTAATAGTGAAACATATTGCATCTAGGACTATCTTTCTTACAAAAGACAATGATAAGGTAGCAGTTTACAAAGCAAAGCTTGATCAAGGCCTCGGCAATGCAGCTAAAGTCAGCAAATTAAAGCTGCAACTAATCTCTTAAGACCCGTGTAAAGCTACATTGTTCTGCAGCACAAAACAGTTTTTTACAAGCCAAGTTTCATCCCAGTGCAAGAGGCCAAACATGATAAATATTGAAAGAACGCTCACTGCCAACCTGACAGGAGCCTCCTAGCATTACACTTTAACATGCTTTCTGCACATTTTGATGTGCAGGGAATTTACCCACAAGCTGTAGCTTGTTGAATCAGCACAAACCTCATTTTACCATGAATACACAAGTCAGTCATAACATTTTAACCACTGACAGGTAAAGTGAATAACCAATCCCATTTATTTTATTTTGTAGAGAAACCTGCACAAAGATTGGATTTTTACATTTCCAACTACATTGCAGCAGCCCTCTCCAGTAGTTGCAGTGAGATCTTAAATTAAAGGCAAACGAACACCACAAACAGTTTGTAATTACCAAATGATTTTTTCCCCCTAAAATACTTGAGGACAAGTTATACCAGGGCTGCACAACGTCTAGTCCTGTGAGGCATTTGCAGTGCTTTAATGATTGTGTCTGGCCCATGACCACAAACAACAATGGGACAAATTTGGCCTGCCACTACAGGTATTTTATTCCTATTAAATATATTTTAACTCAAAGTTTACTGATTTCAGGCTTTCGGATATTACTGGTCTTTTCTTAACCATATGTTTTGCTTTCATTTCAATTCTATAGCAAATATGGCCACAATTGTCCAGTGAATTTTAGTTGAAAACATAATTACACTTGATTAAGTACAGCTTAATAAAGTTCATTCTGTTTTCTGGATCATTGCAAAGCGACTGTGCATTTTTGTTTAGAGAGCGATCAGAAAAGAATTTGCAAGTGATCAGACTATTTTTGTCAAAATAAACAAATATAAATATAAGATATCACAATAAATTAATGTAATTTTTTTTTATTTAAATGTCCTGTTTTGCACATGTGCTTTTGATGCGATGGACTGTGTGGAGAAAACTTTGAACTGATTCGTAAGGACATTTTAGTACAAGACGTTTTCAGACCCCTTCTCTTTTTGCACACCTTGCTGCTTTGGGTTTTATTAATAACTGAAGTTTATTATGCTTTCAAAAAAAGGCTTTGCACTGACAAATACAATTTAGATTAAAGACCAGTTCTCTCATGTAGAGTTTAGGCCCTTTATTTACATAAGCTCCTTTGGCAGGATTTATACTTCTCCAGTTCTACATCATCTTTTTCAAGCCGCATCACAGTAGATGCAAACGATATGCAAACTGCCATGTTCAGTCCTCTTCAGAAAAGGTTGTCAAAGGTGGACAAATTTGCTGTTACTGCTACAGTCTGATCAAACTGTTTTAAAATGAACCGTTCAAAGAGTCTTAAACTCACCTGAGTGCTTTATGGATTTGACAGAAAAAAATAACAGAAATATGAAGCTAACTACTTTTTTTGCATTATTGTTTACATTATTGTTTTAGGCTTAACCAGAATGTTTTTCCCTATTGTAGAAACTGTGCTATGTAGTTTTGTATTGAAATGTGTGAAGCATACGGATAGATCAGAGTGAGCCTTCCTGAATTATGACTTCCATGTGTTTGGGCTGTGATCTGTTTAGTGTTCTGATTTGAGTATTAGTTTGCTTTGCTGGTTCAGTGATTCTTTGTAGTGTGTTGATTGCTGTTTTATCATTCATGAGTTTTGTTTATGGATTAATTATCTTCTCAGTTTCCGTTTCGTCTTTGTTCAGTCATTCTTTCATTTACTTTCCCTCCGTTTGCCTCAGCTGTCTGAGTTTTCCAGGCCCTTTAAAATAATGCAGTAATCATTCTTCTCAGTATTCTGTTATGGGAAAAGAGGACACTGTATTTTTCAGATGAATTTCTACATATGCGTATTTCATATAGATTTTAACACTGAAAAATGCCATTTCCAAAAGACAGTCAAGGCATGCTTATATTTAATCCTACTTAAATGACTATGATTACAGATAATGGGTTATTGCTCAGACATTTGCAATGATTTTGTCAAGAGCCAGTTATTGAAATCCAATTAATTTAATAAACTATCCGACTTTCCCTGAAACTAATGTAAAGTTTTACTTTTCAATAAAATACTGTAAGTCATATTAGACCATGGTTTTACTGAGCATGTATTTTATAGTTGAATACATCAAAGGTTATTTCAAGAAAAAAAATCACAGAAAAAAGCAAAGAAAAATGTAATTTGTATAAATAACAAATGTCAAAATGTCAAGGCTTGTAATCCTTTCAAAAGGTGGTGATGTCGCCTCTTAGTTACTGGCCTGATTCCAATCTCCAATGCAAAAAAAAACGCTTACTCCTAGTCCTGAAGGTGAGCACTAAGTTTGGATTCCAGTTTCTGCTCTCATTTTCTGGCTTAGTGGGGATTATTCTGCTATTATTGCATATGGATTTACTGTATTAGTGTACAGTATTTTCCTTAAAGCATGCCGGATTTTATTCAGCATCAGCAAACATCAAACACTGAAAGGTTTTTGCAAATATCCTTTGCAGACGTATATTGCAGGTGGGGTTGTGTTAATTTAGTCTCATATAAGCAAATGTGCTAAAACCATATTTCCTAAAATATCCATTTAGTGCTAAAGAGGATAATGTGCTTTCGTAACTAGAGTTTCATCATTATCACATATTACATTCCAAAAAAACAAAAAGAAATAAAAATGCAGCTAAGTATATATAACACAGTCATGTCACAGCTACAAATAAAGATTACTAAGCAGATTTATTTGGATTGCTCAGCTAATTAGTGAAAATGCTGCATGATAATATTTATATTAATTAAAAGACTCACTTCTCAGTTACTTAAGTTGTGTTAGGGAAATAAAAGGCAAACAATCCTTTCTGAGCAGAGTGTTTTTAATTAACCCTTAATGAAAAACAAAATGATTTTTCTATTATCATGTAATATAGTTTCAAAATATAGTTAGTTGTTCTTATATATTTAATTTCTTCTTCTTCAAATTCAGTGGTTTCACCTCCAACTTGGTTCCTTTGTCAGGTCCCTGCCGGTTTGAGGGTTGCATGCAGAACCTATCTGTTCCTGTACAGAAATCTTAAAGTTTGTCTATATAAATCTGCCACTGACCAATGGCAACTTTTAGGTCCTCAATGCCCACAGCTTGTTATTTCTCCTTTGAGCCATTGGTATTTGTAAAGCTTTGTGTGCTCCTTCTTGTCAATGACCTTCCTACTGAGGTATAGAAGAGACATAGGAAGAGGTAAAGCATAGTTCTTGCAAAATTGAGAGTAACTAACTTTGACTTAGCTCACATATTTCTGTGCACTACTCCAACCACTTGGTCAAGTCATTCCATCAGTGCTTTGTGTGCCTGAATCTTGTTGCTGCTTATGTGGTAAACTGTGTGGAGGACATCTCTGCACTACCTGATCTTTAAGACGCTCTCTGTTGCTGTGTACCTTTGATTTCCATTTCTGAGCTCTTCTTATTGGGGTTATGATTAATACAGCTACACTGTACATCAGTCTGCACTTTTCAAACCATTGGAAAGATTTGTTTATCAGCCACTTCCTTAATCTGGTGACAATACAAGCTTGCAGATTTATAACAATTTAAAACCTTTGATAAAAAAATTATTGAGTTCTTTGCTGTTTTATTCTGCCTGGTACATGTGATGTTCACTGGTCCTAGACCTTCCTCCTCCAGCTGAGCTTATTAGCTTAGTTTTTTTTAATACTTCTGTGTATTGTAGGGACCTTATCCGTCTTGATATCACCAGCATTGATCTCCTCCTTTGGCCAAGGTGTTTTCATGGTGGTGGTTTCCGATAACTGGCAAAGCATACAAGTGGTTCTTTAGATCCTCTGCTCTTCTGTCTTAATAACAATGGTGACAAAATTATATATAAAAAATAATTGGTGATTTCAAATGAGAAGGTCATAAATAATTGCTTAGTGCAAGTTTTTTTTTCATTTTCATTGCAAGCTATATGCTTTTGATGTATTTTTCTATTAAAACTGGAACATTCCGTTTTATATAAAGGTTTGATATTTTTTTTATTTAAAAGACCTAAAAATAAAAGCAAAATACTTTGTACTTTAATTGAAAAATCTAAGCAACTTACCTATATTAGATATTGTAAAATACTCTATTCTGTTTTGAAGAGTCATGTAGCTTTTAAAGCTCAAAACTGAAGGCAAAAAATGACTCTTAGGCCTGCAAAGGTTGCTGACCCCTGCTTCGATTTTAGTCTCACCACTCAGCAGGCTCCGCAAGACCTGCTTTTTTTCTTAGTAGATGCTTTTTTGTGGCTTTTTTTCTTCAACCTCTTCATGGTTACACAGCTGTTTTATAAATATTACTTCTCCTGGTCATATTCTAGATGGTAGAAAAGTCGTTTGTTCGGTTGTACATACAGGCGTTCAAAAGATTTTCAAACATCATTCCTCACTGCCTTCTTTTCTGCCCACAGTTGGTCTTCCTTCCTTTTCTATGGAAGATGTTCCAAAAAAAGAGCATTGCTTTATTTAATATTCTATGTATTCCTCCACTACTATTTAAACATTCTGTCCGACGTCTGTCCTCCCACCACATGTCTGTCTTCCTTTCCTTACAGCAGCTGTTGCCAGGCAACAGCTCATGACTGCGTTAGAATATTAATATATACATAAAAACAATATCAACCGGTTGGCAAATGGATATTAGATGTAAATTGCATCATTGGGTAATTCACTGGAGCTTGTATGTTATGTGTAGACAGGGACATCTCCCCTTGTGTGTCAGTGGTAGTGCAGTCATCAGCAGTGCTCTTCTGATTTAGTGTTTTTCTGACACCTATGTTTCAATGACATTATTCAACTGTAAGTAATGAACAGTTTGAGACAAATTGGGTTTGCTCATGTTGTCTTTGTAAGAATAAGGAGTTGAAGGTATAGTAAAAGAAAAAAAAAAATCAAAATTTTAAAAATAGCAGATGGATAACATAGCCAAACAATGGCATTTCCTGTATTCGTGTGTTCAACATAATTTGTTACGTTGATATCACATTGTAGTGTAGATAACAGGTGAAATGTCAGCGTGTGTGTCCAAAAAATCCAAATACAACTAAAAATATTTATTCCGCTAGACTGCCACCACATTTATTTTTATGTTAGTTATTTTTGACATCCAGAGTGCCAGTGGCTTTCTGTCATATTCATGGTTTTCCTTTAATCCACCGTTCTCCTTCGCACCTGCTGTGAGATAGCTCCAAATTTGGAAGAGTTCCTATCACAGCTCATCTGAATACCAGCTGCCTGTCAGGTTTTGAACAGGTTCTGACAATTTTAAGCATTCTTTTTGTCTTTCAACCAGCAGAAGGTTGTTCAAGTGTTTTGATTCATTTTCAAGAGAGTGTTTTAAAAATCTCAGACAGGGTCAGGTTAGATATTTTATATATCTGGCTCTGGTTAAACATTAGAGAATCTTGTGTTAGTATTCCTTGTAAGAAATAACTATTTTTTTTATTAATTGAAGGATGTTACATTTCATAGGAAGAATGCTTTTCCAGAAGTGTATTGTGATTCCTTTTCATTCACCAACTCTAACATCTCCCAGTTAGATTAAAATTGTTTTTGGTCGCCACATCACTACTGGACATGTAGACTCTTGTTTCTTCTCCTTACATTCTACCACAATGCTATAACCATGGGTATTACTCCTGCAATCACAATTTATGCAATTTCCCAATAAATGTTAACGTTTTTCTGCTTCCACCATGAGATTTATTGCAGACATTTTGCTTACCCTGTATTCCTCAACTAAGACATGTCACATATACTGTAAAACATCGTAAACATACTAATGTGTAATATTCAATTTCACATTTGTTATTACCTCATCATAAACAGTTGGACCAACATGGTGCTTTGTACTGCTAGATTAGCTCGGTCAGATTGCAAGTGCCAGACTGAAGAAGCAACTGGTCACTTGAACAACTGCACAGCAAGGCTGTCTGCTGCCAGCTCATCAAAGCTTGGAAAAGGGCAGGTAATTTCAGGGGCACTGCCAGCCATATCTGGCAACACAGGTAACCACCTGTTTAGCATAAGACACGTCTGGTGCATCCAAGCCCACAACAGTTTCCACTGAAGCAAAATACTAATTCTTACCACCTGTGCAGGACTCTCAATCCCACACTCATATAGTCACTACCATTTATCCAAGCCTGCAAGTAACAGCTGTTGATGAATCATCAAAATGTCAGGTATAGTCTTCAGTGTCACAAAATCCACAAGGGTGTAATCAGATTGCCTACTTCTACTTGCCCAGCACTGGAATAATTCAATGTTTAGTTGGCGCTGATACAAAAAAGATAAGATCTCCAAATGCTCTTCGAATTAATTCATTGATTTTCTTTAGGCAATCAGAGTGATTTAGGTTCTTCTCTTGATATTCTAACACTGCTCTATGCACTTACATAGCATACCAAAATGAATAGGCATTTTAGTTTGTCTATACACACTTGATATGCAGCATGACAGCCTAATTTGTCACCAGCACCTGTCAGGTCCTGTGGCAGTTTGCCCTCCATGAAATGTGTCAATCTTGTTATGTTAAACTCACTTCTAATTTGTCAGCACCAGTTAACTAAAACCACATGTTTTTCTGCTTCCTCACAAAATGGATTCAATGACAATTGCTTTGTTCAAGCTTGTCTAAATGCAAGCTTTAACAATCAGCGCAAAGAGCTGTAAGGGTGTTCACTTTTACTTTAGATATTCATGGTTTTGTCTGGATGGGAAGAGAAAAGAATAGCAAATAGCTTGGATGGAGAATGTAATTGGTGTCTTTTCTTTGGATTTCATTTTATGTGAACCTGTTTACAGATCCTACGAAATTTAATAGGTACATTGTATATTCAGTGGTGCTTATCTTGCCAGATTTCCTCCTGTAGTGAATTTATACACACACTAGTACCCACAATGTTAGTCTTTTTCTGAGCTAAATGGGCAACACTGGATGTAACAAAATAAAGAATTTGCAGCTCACATGGCAAATGTAAGTGTGTAGCTGACTTTACTTTTTGTGCCATTTTTTCCTGTCTATTCACCAGTCATCCAGCAGAAAGTAAAGTAAAATTAACACAAGAATAGCTGTTGCCAAGACAACTTGGAACCATTTCTCTTATATGCCACAGCCATGTTAAAGTGTAGACTCCTCATAATGTAGTCCATTATGAAAACTGTTTTGTATGTGCCAATATCTACGTCTTTTCATACTCTTCATTTGGTCAGTCTCAAGTGACTCTGAGCCAGAAAGCATATTTGGTATTGGTAGCAGCATTTTGTTTGTACACGGAAAATTTAAATGTTGCAGCCTCTATTTTGCTCTACTTCTGTTCGTCTGGTAGATACTGCAATAAACCATTCCAGAAATCATTCTTATATTTTGAAGATGAAAAGTATCCCGAGCAGAATACACACAGTAGTGGGCACTGAGACCACATAAATATTTCCTCTTCTTTTTCTACCCATAACATTACAAGTTATTTGGCCCTTTTCTCTTATCCAGTCATTGCAGGCAAATGTCTGAAGCTACTCTAAGCACAAAAGCTGCCAAAACTGTGAGAGATGCCAAAATGCAAAAAGAAGAAGCCATCACAGCCTGGAAACTGAATTTAAACACTTGGCCTACAGCTGTTACAAACTGGCTCCCTATGATGTCAACTGTAGCAACGTTGCTTCATGATACTACTATTAACTGTGTTTATTTTAACATTCAGCTAATTATCTAGGAAAATGGTAATAAAAAAAAAGTCAGTATTTTATGTTTAGATTTTTCTGTTGTTTTCTTGTCAGTGATATGTTTCACCATATTTAATCAAGAAACTAGTATTGTCCTAACAATGTCATTCGGTGTGGGTATGCATGGAGACTTTACCATTTTACAGTGCCAAGCAAACGTAGTAAAGCCACTTTCACTTCATCACACATTGTCATGTTACAAACTCATACATCAAAGTAATTCAATGAGATTTTTTCTTTAGATTGACGGAAAGTAATGCATTATTGCAAGAAAAGAGTGAGATGTGTTATTTTCTTCTTTAAAAAAAGTTAATTTTATAAGAGTGACATGCTTTTGCATGCAGCATCTTTAATTCTGATACCCTAAGATGGGTGAAACTAAATAGAGGGCATTCTTGAAAGTAAACTTGCTAGAGACAGAAAGAAAAACACTTTAGACTGGAACAGATATTCACCTTACAAATCTTGTGATGTAATAACATTTTTAAAATATACAGGTGCTATAAATACCTTATTGACATAGATTGAGCTAATTAATCTAGTATGCTTAAGTAAGGTTATGCCCTGTTGCTGTATGTCTCTTTAACACCTGTTTTCAGTGTGGAAAATGACTAGAGAGCTGAAAAGGGAAACAGTTTGAACTTTAAAATATGACTATGATTGCTTAACCATCTAGACTAGCGGTTCTCAACGTGGGCGGTACCGCCCCCCGGTGGGCATTCAGAGGACGGCAGGGGGTGCTGGCGGACATTTTTACAAAAGAGGGCAGCTGGGGGCGTTTGGTCGAAGGTAAACTTTGCACCTTAAATGCACAACAATACCAGTTGAGACTTTGAGCAACTTGGTAAAACTGTATTGTGTAACATTAAATCATGCTTGGCTGCAACTGTATCGATGGCAGCTCTTCTTCTATTCAGTGTTTGTTAGCTTCTGTTAGCTTTTGGCGCAGCTTCGCTCCTGCTACTGGTAGCTTCACCGCATCAGTTCAGCGTTACACCGGCTGATGACGTTGCTGTGATTCACTTTGTCTGGTATTTTTGTACATATGTTTTGGCAATTCTGTGATCATGTCTAAGCAGCAGCTTATATTAAAAAGTGTCTTATTTCCGTTTGAAAGCTGCCTGCTTCCATGGAAGGACAACAGAAAATCGCTCTTATAAACATGTAATTACTAAAATCACGATACCCTCACTTTGTATCTCTCTGAAAAATGAACCCATTTAAATAAAGAAATCCCTCCATGGGACGGTAGAGAGCGTTCATTTTATAGCGTTAACACTGGTGCTGTAAGTGGTCCGGTATGAAACGGGTGTGATAGAACACAGCACTTTTACATTTCAATAATCAGAATACCGAAATTGGCTGCACAGTGGCGCAGTTGGTAGAGCTGTTAACTTGCAGCAAGAAGGTTCTGGGTTCGATTCCCGGCCCCGGGTCTTTCTGCATGGAGTTTGCATGTTCTCCCTGTGCATGGTGGGTTTTCTCCGGGTACTCCGGTTTCCTCCCACAATCCAAAAACATGACTGTCAGGTTAATTGGCCTCTCCAAATATCCCCTAGGTGTGAGTGTGCATGGTTGTGTGCCCTGTGACAGACAGGCGACCTGTCCAGGGTGAACCCCGCCTCTCTCCCGAAACGTTATCTGGAGATGGGCACCAGCAACCCTCCCGACCCCACTAAGGGACAAGGGTGCAAGAAAATGGGTGAATGGATGGATGGATGGAATACCGAAATTGTTTCCGTTGTTTTAAAAGGTTTATGTCAGTCTGCCTTTTCCCCATCGATACGCTTCCCGAACACTGCACACCTTAGGGGGTAAAAAAAAACAAAACTACGCGCACATTGCAAAAAACTCTAAACAGGAGAAGCGGGATATAAAACAGAGTGACGAACTAGATGTAAATTATGGCATAAAAACAGAGAATCCGACGATAAACAGTGAAAAATCAACACATGATGTGAAACACATGACAATTAGGCGGCGCAGCAGGTGATGAGTGAAGATGACTGATGATCAATAAACGATAAAATAAATCTAGCAACAGGAAATAAACTAAAGTGGACATAGCAATAAACCAAGAGAGGATAATACTAATCAAAGGAAACCAAATGGAAATGAACAAAGAACAAAATGCAAGAATAAACTAAGAAACTAAAGTAAATACAGAGGAATAAACTGGTATGACAAGATCTTTTGAGCAAAAATTAATACAGAGACTGTATGGCAAGAATAAACAGACACTATTTCCAGATAAAAGGTAAAATAATATTGTTGAAATGCCATGGGTTTGTTGAGACCATATCTAATACTGAGAATAAATATATCTTACAGACCATAACAATAAAGAACTGATCAATTATGTTTTTTATTAGATTTGATATATTTACTTCTTCAATATTATTTTTCATGTCAGTGTTAATGTCATGAGGCTGATGACTCCATGACACTTTCAATTTGACTCATTAGGATTTGATTTAGAACCAGATTTGTTCTTTGTAATTTCTGTCCAGTAAAACTATGAATCTATAAATCAATAGACAGGTCTATATAAAGATATAATCCATGTTTCTGTCTCATATTTGTATGGCATTAAAAGGATCTGGAACTTTGTTTTTCCACTGAAAGCTCTGGTTTGAATAATAAATGCCATGTGGGTGAAATTTTATGGACGACACTCTAATGTCCCATTATCCTGAAGGCAGCACAGAGCTACACCACCAGAAACTGACAAACACTGAAGAGAAGAAAAGTTATGATTAATGTAGTTACAGTTCTATCCATGTTTTAATGTTGCAGAGCTCAGTCGTTTTGCAAATAGTTCAAAGTTTAAACTGGCATGTTGTACATCTTTTATCTGGTCATTTTGTGGAATATTTAACAACTAGAAAATGGCAAAGAACAATAATATTGTTTCCACTCTGATTGGCTGCTGTTAGACCTACAAATTTTAACTTGAATGTTCATTGCATTTTTTGTAGACCCCTGTGAAAATAATTTCTATTCACATGGCTTTTTTGTTCTCTGGGAAATTATTTTTGATGATAAATACAGAACAAGCATAAAAATCAAAACATCTACAATAGGATAGTAATATTAATAATAAAATAATAGTCAGTGCAAAGTAGCCTACAAATTCTTTGGTGGGGGGCGGTGAGGGACCTCGATAAAGGCTAGGGGGGCGCTGGCCCAAAAAAGGTTGAGAAACAGTGATCTAGATTGCTGTTCTAGCTGGCTCCGAGTTACAATATTTTCAAAGACTTTGCTGCTTACACAGCTTTGTTATCTGCTGAATCGTCAGGAGCAGGGGGGTGTATTTCTGCTAACAGTTGTCAGTAGATAAATTGGCATTCAGCTAAAATCAACACATAGATGCACTGATTTTATTAATGCATGCACTGTCATGCTGTTATGTCAGTTTACATCAGCAAACATGCATGTTCTGAACAGAGCTTCCCTCAGTTCTTAATTTGCTAATTGACCTAGTTTTGCCTAATGTGGTCTGCAAATAATCCATGCATTAAATCAGCCTCCTCCACCCTGGATATCCCCTTTCTGAATCTGAGTCAATTATAGTTAAAACAGAACATGTATTTAGAGTGATTCTTTCTGAGAACATTTACAATAAACCCAATTACATCAGGATTGTTGAGTCACCAGGAAGGGGTTCTTATTTACTTCCTTATTGAGATTGCTCATGACTAAAAAAAGAACAAAAAGAAAAACACATGTACTTGAAGTAATGATTGTGAGATTTAACATATTACAGATTTGACTTTTTCGCAAGGTTGTTCAATTTTGCTATAAGATTGTGTCACTGCTATTCACTAAACTTTACAATTTCTCATGTGGGAGTTTTCAAAAATAGCCTAGGGCTTGCAGTGCTGCTCCGTGCTACCTCATCTCTAATTTAAGAGTCAATTATGCTGAATTTTATGCACGTAACTACAGCGGATAGTACGTTAAGCGTTCAGTGATTCCAAAATACAGGTGATCTATCACTCAGTAATGTGACCTGTTTTCTGGTGTTTAAGACTGATGAGGAACTGAGCTTCAGCTGCTTCTCTAAAAATGCTTCAAGCATGCCCCCTGTGCAATCATGGCTACTTAGCATTCAGAAACACAAGCCACTGTTGTACTCCCTTCCTTACTGACATTCAACAGATTTTGCATGCATGCCACTGGTAGGCAGCCTGACCTCTTCTCTAGCTGTCCACCTTTCACATGTGTAACAGGTGTTACTAGATACAGGATTATGAACAGCAGCAGTCAAATCTTAAACCATCTGTTTCACAGCTTGTTGGTGGACTGCTTAACTCCCCTGTCTTTCGGCTACAACTCAACACCTTCAGTAGAGACTTTATTCAGGATGTCCATAAGTGTATTATTAAACAGGCATGGAAATCAGAGTAACTTGTTTGATAATAAGGCGTATTTTAATTTTTGTCAAATACACTAAACAAAGGGCAAAATTATATTACTGAATAAAGCATTGAAATGAAGCAGTGGTTAAATGTAACAAAAGAACCAAATTGTTTTCAGCTTAAGAGATGGGATTTTGTCTCGATAAAAGAATATTGTCACATGTGCACACACTGTAGTGCTGCTTAGGAAAATGTGTGAAAAGGTACAATCTCTAATTACATTGTTATTTATTTATTTATTTTCACGTTTTAGCGCATGCATTCACCATGACCTCAGCAGGTGAAATTAACAATGTAGTCAAGCAGAAAAGCTTTAAGTAAGCAGGCAGAACTAAAGGTGAGGATATTTATAGAGCAAACCAGATTACAGCTTTTTAACAACAGGGCTGTGAAAAAAGTATTTTCTTCTGACAGATTTCCTTTGCTTTTGCTTTTTGTCAACATAAATCATTGGCATCATTAAACAAATTTTAATATCATCCAGGAATAACTTGAATAAATACAAAAAGTAGTTTAGAAATTATGATTTATTATAGGGGGGGCAAAAAAAACAAACTATCCCAACTGACCTGGACATATGTGATTAAGTAAGTACTACACCGTGCTAAGATATTAATTGTATGTAATTGAATACTTTTGAAAGCCAGGTTTATTTTCGCTAGCTAAGTTGTGAACGCACAGATTTTTGTGACCACTGACTGTGCATCCTAACAATGACATTAATATTGTCATTCAAAGGGTGGCGCCAAAAACACTGCAGAAATAGGAAACTGCGTTAAACAATGAACAGAAGAAGAAAAACAGCAGCGATGCTTGATTTTAACAAATAGAGTGATGGACACATGCTATTTTCTCAAGTTCGATCATTTATTTTGCCGGGATCCCAAGGACACAAAAAAGGTTGATTTCCAGGAAAGAAATCCCTTTTGTTTTCCTTCCTTTGTTTCTTTTACTATTTTCACCTCTGTGGATGGACTGAAAATTGCAGTGAATGGGATGTGTGTTTGTTGTTTAGGTTCATGTGGCTCACCTTCACGGACACCAATGTTTAGATCTTCATGTATCAGGCTGCTGATGAGCAGGTTTAGAAGGTATTTCATCTCTCTAACCAGCACTTCAATCACTCTAATGCTGGCAGAACTTTTAAGGTAATTAATTCCATTACCTTAGTGCATTGCAACAAGTGCATTGTTACTGCTTTAAGATTAGTTAATTATATCAAACAGGTATAAAAACTTTGAAATAGTCAATTTGAACTATTACAATTAGCTGTTCATTTCCTCCTGCTCCGAGCAGCTTATAGCATGGTTTCTTGAATCAAATTCCCACTTATACTTCAAATTATGATCACAATGATTGTGGTCTTGCTGCTGCTAAGACACTGACCTCTAAACAGTGCTCGAAGGAATCAACCTAAAGTTAAATAAATTGGAAAAAAGAGAAATCAGTATAAGTCTGGTCTGCAGTCAAAGGATGATGTCAAACTAAAAATAAACCACCATGTAGTATGATGCTAATTAACAAACCTCAATTGGGCTTTTATTAAGCCTACAGCTAATGAACAACATGTGTTTTTAGTTGTGATTTTGTTTCCCCTATGGATATCTTTTTCCTTTCGTTTGCAGGCTGCTTTGTGTTTGACTGACATTTGATGTGTAGCTGTGTGTTTACGGTACTTTATGTTCCACAGTCATCCAGCATCTAAAATTTAACTAGGAAATGCCAAACGGTAGAATTTGTACTGACAAACATCATCGTTATTGCACTAACAAAGACGTATTCCTAGTTTCTGTTGATCCTACATCGTACTGATAAAAAAAAGTAGAATATTAGCATTTCCTCTGTGGAGAAAAAATATGATTCATTTTTCACTTACCTTTCATTTTTTATTGAATTTGGCTTAATTTTATTTAGCCTTAATGAATCCATTACGTGGCTAATTAATCAATTAGAGTATTGGAATTGACAGTGTGCAGGGCCAACCATTTATCCCAGTAGAATCTGAATGAAGCCAACTCCATTTGCTTAATTTTGCTGGGCAAACATTTTATAAGTACTTTGTGACAGCAGTGGAACAGTTTCAAAAGCATTTTTGACCCTGAGCAATTCTGTGCCATTTGGGAAGATGGTCCTGTCAAAATGAGATGCATGCTCGTTTTCTTTTTTTTTTTTTTTGAGGCAATACATTTTTACTTTCACTGAAGACGTATACATTTATTTTGAGTCTATAAATATTCTGTAATATCCCAGTGTGTGGGTGAGAATGGGTATTTTCTTTTCCTCTCGGAAAGATTTACTTGCCTTCTTGAATTTGTCTTCTTGAACTAAATCACACTTTTCTGTTTAGTTTTCTTAGCACAAATGTTGATACACAAACAACACAAACACATTGCAAAAGGAAGCTCTGATTGTCGTCTTGGTTAATGATCCATGCCAACTCTATAGAAAAAAGAGAATTGCCGTTTTTTTATTTGTATTCATGTACAGTATGAACTACAATCTCAGGTATCAATATTGAACATCATCCTTAGTGAAATTATTTGGACTCCATACAAGCACTCTTTTTTTCTTGTTTTTGTTTTGCTTTTTGTCTTTTTTTAACAACTTGGAGCACATGTAAAATTATGATCATAAGATTTTTTTTTTTTGCATTATGTTTTTGAAAATATTTTTTTTCTGTAGAAATTTAGCCATGTGATGATTTTCCTCTCCAAAAAATGAGAGATGTCCCCACACACGATAACCCTCCCCATATATGGACAGTTGGCAGAATTACACACAAGAATTTGATCACCTTGGCTGGGGGTTTGCGCAAAAAACAAACTTAGTCTGCTGGTACGTCGAGTCCAACATTCTGCTCGACAGTCTTCATTCAATTCCATCCCAGCAATCAAATATCTTTCTAGATAAGCCATCCTGCCAAAAGCGACTACCAATACACAGATTTCCCATTCATTCTGAAAAACTCACAAGCTCCAAATATATATAAAAAATCTGAATCTTTTTTTTACAGTAGCCAGCATCAACATTGAATCATTAATCCACCAAAAGCATTGAAAAGGAATTGAGCATTTGATAAAAGAAAAGAGTGAAAAGGGAAAGAATGGTTTATTTGTTGTCCTTACTCTGAAGAGCACCATTCTTGTCATCCAAAGTGAAGAGCTGCAGTGAGTAGTTCCTGGTTCAGCTACTCAGGTCTGACATGCATTTACATCTGGAGTGGCTGCAAAGGCAAAAGCTGCTAATTTTACTTCTGTTTGAGTTGTTATTCTAGTGTAAAATCCAAGAACACCTTTTGTTTGATGAGAAAAAATATTTCCCCAAACTATAGTAAGACATTGTTCAAGGGGTATATTAAAAAATCAACTATTTCCTTAAAGAAAAAAATACACTCCTTAATTAATTAATTAATTAATTAATGGAAAAGCCTTTATTGGCATTGCAGCAAAAAATCCTCTAATAACCATTGACCAGCTACTGGTGTTTTTTGATTATTCATGTTTGGCAATAAGTTCCAAGTATACCTTGCCAGTATTTTGTTCCAATAGAGACTCCTCTTGGATCACTCCAGAATGTTCATTAGCTCCAGTCAGCAAAAACATGTTGGTTGAATTAAGAAATTATTTTTTAATCAATTCTGTCAACTATTTGAATAATTTTGAGCCTACTTTTTTGGAAAATTCCCAGAAATTTAAATTTCGTGACTGGACATCAAGGACCTTTTTTTTTGCTATTCTGACATGATTTGTTTGGAAGTAACAATCAGTGACACTGCAACCCATGTTCTTAGTACAATGTACTGTGAGTCAAATCCCACCAAACCCAGCAGTAAACGTACATTCCATTAAGCCAGGTTGGTTAATAATTGGCCCAAATTGCAAATTTGCCAGTGGGAAATTAAAATATGCTTGTTGCACAGAGACCAAAGCAGAAGGCATGTCTACCTCCTCTTACTCTCCACATAAGGTCACTGTTTCCATGGCGACAGGCTGATGGCTAGTTTGCCTCCTTATTTCTTATCTATTTTTTACTTCTCCCCCATCATATGTGCAATATCAGTGTTTGAAGACCTTTCATGACCACTGTTGATAAGAGCCCCCCATGACTGCTCGCCTCTCGCCTCTACCCCAAACACTGCTCTTTCCTTTTCACTCCTATTATTCACTTCCTTAAGCCTCCTATTCTAAGACTAAATGAAAACCGCAGCATGTAAATAGACAGGGGGAGAGACAATGTTTTGATGGTCTATAAATGGTGTGACATCAAAGTGTCTGTGAGTTTTTTCTCTGCCAAAAATGAGACTGAGCAGGGGTCGCATCAATATCAAAGCCCTCTACCCTCTGTAAGATGTCAGCCACAAAGTCTCCTGCTGTTTTCTTATCAGCTTTCCTCTATTAGTCCGGAAATGAACTGCTGATACAGATTAATGAGCTATAACACAACTTTTCTTAGTTTGTTGCAGGTTCCTAGCTGCTTCACTGACTGTGCTACCCCTGTTTGTCTGACAGGGTCACACTACATTACAAACCAGCCTCATTTGCCTTTTTATCCGAACTAACAGATGGACTATCAGCGCCTGAGCTCTCGTGACCCTGGGGTGACGGCAAGGTGGCGCGACACCGAGTGGATGTAGATCATTACCAGGTTAACAGGGAGGCTGCAGACCACAACCTTATGTTACCCTTCATTTTCCTAAGAAACATTTTGCCGTTGTGCAGCACACGTATGCAGACAAAGCAAGACAAATGAGAGATGAGAACGGGGTGAAGAACATGCCAAAGCTCAATGACAGAAAGGCAATCACACAAACTAGAGGAGTGAAAACAGGGCAAATGTTGACCAGGGAAAATGGATAATTTAGCGATAAAAGAACAGAGGAGGAACAGAAGGAAAATGATTAAGGGTATGAAGTCTAGAGAAATGTGAGGAGGCAGAGTGGGAGCGAGACCTTAATCTTAATTAAAGCAAAGGATGTATGGCTGTTGTTTAGGAGCCACAGGGGAAATGCACATTTACTCATTTGGCAGCTTTGCTCTGCAGGCATGCTGGTTCCACGGTGATATAAACCAGAGCTGTGTCATTAAAAGATCTAATCTCATCGTGAGTGACAGCTGGAATATGATGGTTAGGAAAATAACACCGCAGTTGTTTTGTTTTATGTCTTGTAAGCTTCCTCCATTTTGGACACAGCAATGTCCTTCAACAAATAACAGGTTAATGGAATCAGAAACATTTGCACACTAGGCCAAAATCTGCTGTAGTTTCATAAGCTGCATATCATCCAGCTCAGATTCACATTTAATAAACCATTCTTTCCCTTGAGCAGTATCACACAGAGAGAAAGAGAGAAAAAATGAGCTAAAAAGCTATCACAAACTGTTTTTTTTTTCATTTAGCCACTAGACATTTTTAATAAATAACTTTTGTTTTTGTAAAGACCCTTTTCAAAGTTTCAAGTTGTCTCTTTGCCAAACACTGATTGAATGCCGTCAAGATCAACTGTCAAGTCAACGGCATTTTATTCTTTTATTTTTTAAAGTTTTGGTCCATTGTATTCCAGTTGTAGACTGGCAATACTGGATATGTAGTCAATCTTAAGGTCAGATTTGGGTTTCTTGGACATTGTCTTTTGAACAAGCTTGAATCAGTAAAGGTTCTTGTGTGGCCGAGCTGTGTATGGTACTGAGCATTGGAGGGTGGTGATAAGTGCTCTTGTACGTGTTGTAGTGGTTGTAGTGCTCCAATGGGGGGAGCGATAGGTGTCTCTCCATAGCAGCAACACCTGCAAGCTCTTCTTCAACAGTAATGACTTCCATGGACGAGGCAGGACCATCAGGGTCCTGTTGGTTATGCTGCTTCCTCATCTTGTAGAAAATAACCAGCAGAACAGCGGCCATGAGTGTAATGGCTACGAAACAGCCAATGATAATCTTGGTGGTTTTCATCACCTCATCCAGACCATTGAGGGCCCCTTCTCCATCTCCATTAAGAATTGGTATGGTGTAAGTCCGTTCTGTGGTCCTTGTTAAAACGGGCATACCCTTTGTGGTAGAGGATGGTACCCAGCCATATGGGGGCAGTGGTGTTTGACTGTCATCAAAGGGGGTCTCAATGGTTTCCACAGTGACTGTGGTAAAATAGGTAACTCCATTGTTTTCCACTGCAGTGACATTAAGGACTGCAGAAGCAGTAATGTTTCCTGCTGTGTTGCTAACCATACAAGTGTACGTTCCAGTGTCCTGCATTGTTACGCTAGTAAAATTTAATGTCCCATCATTGAGTACAGACAACCGTACCTTATAAGCCCCATGTGTTATCAAAGAGCCATTTGGTGTGAGCCAGCTGATGGATGTCAGCGAGCTTGTACGGCATTTAAGTTCAGCACCCATGCCTTCTGTCACATTCAGGTCACTGGGGGGCTCCACAATAACAGGAACATCACACTGGAAGTAGCTGTGGTCCAGTTCCCCAATATAACGACCTCTAAAGGTTGAAGGAGAATGACAACGAGCACAGCAACTAGTATTGGCAGGCACAGTTTCCTTAAGCCACCAGCTGAGCCACAAAATATCACAGTTGCAGTTCCAAGGGTTGTGATGGAGGTGCACTCTTTCCAGACGATGCAATGGCGTAAAGAGGTCATGTGGCAAAAAGGTCAGATTGTTGTGAGCCAGATTGAGTTCCACCAGTGACTGAAGATCATCAAAGGAATTTCTCTCAATGGTTTGGATCTGGGCATGCATCATCCACAGCTTTTGAAGGCTCACTAAACCTGTAAATGAACTGGGCTTAATGACAGACAACTGGTTTCCCGACATTTCTAGCTCTTCGAGCCTAATTAAAGGTATGATATTAGGGATCTCTTTGAGGTTGCACATTCCCAAGTTCAGGTAGCGCAGGTTGGTCAAGTCCTTAAAAGCTCCATCAGAAATGTAGGAGAGACGTTTGAGCTCCCCTAGATCTAGCCTTCGAAGTGAAGGAACCCGGTTGAAGGCATAAGATGGTATACTTTCAATGGGATTGTTCCGTAGCCAGAGTTCTTTAAGTTTGGACAAGTACTCAAATGCTCCATTGGGAATTGTCGTAAGTCGATTATCAAAGAGTTCTAATGTGTTCAGACTTGCCAGCCCATTAAAAGCACCAATTTCAATGCTGCGGATATGATTCTTGCTGAGTTGCAAAATCTCCAGATGGCGTAGATGCTTGAAACTGTCTACCTTGATCACCTGAATTAGGTTGTCCTGAAGATTCAGGTACCGAGTATTGGTAGAAATGCCATCTGGGACATCCCGTAGACCACGGCGTGTGCAGATGACTTTGCTGAACTGGTTACTACATGAGCAGACAGAAGGACAGGTCTGAGCACGAACTAGTCCAGCCACCACCAGTATCTGAAGAGCCAAAAGCACCACAAAAAGGGGGTTGGACAGTGCCCCCTTCAGCCTACGACCTCTCATTGTCTGGCGTTGGAGGGAGTAGATCATTGTGTTCCGCATTCATAGTTCATCTGGTGTTAGGCTTCCCTGTAAGAAAGAGAAGAAAAAAAAAACTCAGTACTTATTTAATGTTGGTAGAAGACTATTGATTGTGTTGAATTTAATGATGGAGAGAGAAAAAAACATATTTTCGTCATTAATGTCATTAGGTCAAACTTTCTCAATTGACATCCATCAAGTACAGTTACTTCTTACATGTGTTTTATTTTCCTGATGATTTAAATGAGATATTCTAAAAAGTCAAGTAGAAAATGTGGAAATCATCATGTCAAAAAATTGTAAAACTTGGTTTTGTCTTTTTGTGTATATTTTTTAAAACATAAACACTGAGAAGTAGCTGAATGCCAACAAATAATTACTTCCATGCTTTAAAAAAATATTTTTTCAAATATTAATGATTAATAACCATCACGCCCCGAAAATACAATGAAAAAATGGAACGTGGGGATTCCACTGCATATTAAGGGGTTTAGGAGAAAATTAATTTCAACTTTTAAAGGGTAACATGCAAAAACATACAGAAGGCTTTAGCTTAACAAAGGATGTCTATGGTCAGCTTACTGATGTTTTGATTTGGTTTCATTGATTTGTAGTTTTGCTCACCTATACATAGATATTTTGTAAATTTTTTTGCTCCACATCCACAACAAATGACCCAATCTTTTTTTTATTTTTTTTTATTTTTTTTGCAGGTAGCTGATATTTTTAATAACAATCTGAATTCATATACTACATCAAAGCACAAGGAAAAAAAAACCTTAGTCTGCTATTTCAGAATCAAATCATATTGAGATTGATGAGTCAATTCAACCAACAGGTTCATGAGTATGCGTGAAAATGCTTATGATAAAAATAAACCCAGAAAATCATACACATGGAGCACAGCCTGTACCTCTCACTTACATTCAGCAGTGCTTTTGTGTCGCTTCTACTCCTTGCTTTTTTACATTTAAAGATAACAACCTACAAATAAATCTATACATTCCTTAAAACAAACATATATAGGTGCTAAAAGTATAAAATGTGACAAGGCTCTGTCAAGATGTGCTGTTAAGTGATTCATACTCTGCAGTGCAGTTACTGGCTTTGCCAAGAGCAGGGCGCACTCTGCATCACAAAGTAAATGTATTATTTAAAAATTAACAACAAGTACTGGGTCCTACTGGGTTTTTCTGTTATCTGTTAATCATCTCTTTCTGTCAGCCCACAAGCAGGGAAACACCAGCGTATTATGACAGGTGTTTTCTAAACTGTAAAAATTGTTAACTGAGGTGGAAATGCTCACCACTGAGGGTGAGGGGCTGACTTAATCAGAAGAAATGAGGCTAGATGCCTTGATTTTGCACCAACAAGGTTGCCACAATACTCGTGATGGAACGAGGCTGCAGAGAGACAAGCCTCTGCAGGGGAATCAGATCGAATAAGACCTCCCACTGGCTGGAGCTCATTTTGTCTGGCTGGAATTACAACAAACCCTGCACTGCCACCAAAGAGAAGAAAATGTCAGACATGGCAAACACACTGACAGTGATTATCTGCTGCCAATAAAACATATCAGTTTGTAAATCCACTGGAATGCTAAAAGGTATGAGCCTTGCAACCACTCCAAGGGTAAATTAAGCTTTGGCCACATGCCGTAGTCATAGTGCATTTAATGCCTCATTACATGCAGAAATGGAATATATATCATAAAAAGGAAAAAAAATCCCTCCTTTGTTGATGCAACACTGCATGGATTAATTTCCATCTAGCTGTGCTCAACATGTGTTCAGAGCTACTGCAAGCAGTAAATGCTTACATCTAAAATCCTGCCAGTAACATAAAAACACCCACCCTCACTTTTCAGCTGCTGCACCAGCAGCACTGGCTTTGTGTCTGTCAGTGCTGGGACTTGCCAAATTCAGTGGTTATAATGAGTTATTTGGGAAGGTGAAAGGAAACACATTCTATCAAGCGAAACAAGAAAGCTGTAAGATCTGTATTCAGATCTTTTAAATTAAAATGTCAGATTATTAAAACTATTGCCACTGTTAAATCCCTTAAAAGAGCAATGTATCGTTTTCAACTAGCAAGATGCGCTAACTTGGACATTCCAACACAGCATTGAAGCCAGCTTGGCACAAAAGCATGTAAAGCCCTCCTTTGAGGAACTGAAGAGCCTAACACATTGAAAGAAAAAAAAAATCTGTTTCATCTTCTCATTGTATAAAAATGAGATATGGTATTCTAAATCTATTCTGCACAAATCCAACTTGTGAAGATAATAAATCTTTTAGGATGAAACAAAAAGCACAAAACGTTGCATTATGTATTACTTGCTTTGCAGTCACATTTTGATTTTGATATTTGCGCAAACTTGTTTGCATGTTTAGCATTTTCCCTCTGGGTACTAAGGGGAATTTTGAATCTTTTATGTGCAACAGGATTAGACCAACCCAGTGACAAACACAAGCATTTGAATTTGCATTTGTAGAATCAGACTAAATAGTTTAATGTTTAGAGGACAGGGATTCTCAGAAAGTAAAAGTATTGTTTTCACAGAACTCCTTTCCATTACCTTTTTATTACAGTGCATATTTCTACTAATACAATACTTTTTTTTTTCTCAAATTAGTCCCCCTTTACGTAGGACAACAGAATAGAAGAGATCATAATGCAATAAAAATAAATAGGGTTGGGTTGTTGATTAAACAATTACAGATAATTTCCAGTTAATTATATGAATACAAAATTGAAAAGAGTGTTAAATATGAAGTGGTACGGAATCTGGCGAGACCTACAATGAAAGCGAAATAAATTCCCGGCTACTGCGGAGGATGTCTGATGAGTTGAGTACCATCTTGCTAATTGATTCAACACATTACCGATTCATTACATTTGCATACGTTTGTTGCATGTCTGCTTTTCAACCTCGTTGGGGTGATGTTATAACCTCACAGGCCATCTGGGTCTGTGGAGACCTGGCTGCAGACAAAGCACCTCACAGATATACGGATAGATGACAAGTCTGATGCATCAGTGTTTGAAATTATCATAAATCTTGACTGCTGTGAATATATTTGCATATACCGGGCATACGCCTAAACAGCACAAGCATAGAAAGCAGCAGGCCATCTTATCTTATCTTGATACTAAGTTTAAAGCACACTTTATTTTGTAAATGCTGATTATGAAGTGATTTATCACCCTGCCTGCCTGCCTGCCTGCCTGCCTGCCTGCCTGCCTGCCTGCCTGCCTGCCTGCCTGCCTGCCTGCCTGCCTGCCTGCCTGCCTGCCTGCCTGCCTGCCTGCCTGCCTGCCTGCCTGCCTGCCTGCCTGCCTGCCTGCCTGCCTGCCTGCCTGCCTACCTGCCTGCCTGCCTGTCTGTGTATTAAAGCTTGTTTTAAATTCTCAGTTATTTTCCTGGGTACTTAAATCAAGAAGCTAGTAAATAACTGAGAATTTCATTATTTATTTTAATTTAATTACACTGAAACAAGCCTTATTCTGGACTGTAGCTTAAAAGACTCAGAAGGACATAACTATTTTTCTAATTGCAATATGTTTACAATTACATTCTTATGATGTGAACATTAACTGATTGTATACAATATCTCAATAATAACCACTTAAACTTGAAAATCCAAAACTCTGTGGCACAGTCACTCCTACCAGCAGGTGCACAACAGAGGATACATAATAGGGTTAGGATTCCACCAGCACTTATTTTGTTAAGAAACCAACTTCATTAGCAGTCCAACACATTTTGTGACATGATGGACACAGAAACTGGCTGTGTTTCCCTATCCACTGTGCAGTTCTGCTCCATCTTGGCAACAGTGCTCAGAGTGCTTGGGTGTGTGGGAAATAAATCTGCCACAAGAAGCTGCTGGGTGTTGCTGACTTATCAGTATAAGATTCTTTAATAAGAGCTGGCATTATTAAAATTATTTCAATAACATAGCTTTAAGAAACATCTATTTTTGTCAGGGCATTTTTGCAGTTCAGGCTTTTTTTTTTTCTTTTTTTTTACAGAGGCCATTTCTGAACTATGCCCGTCTATAACCAGGGTAAAGTTGCTTGCCAGCTGTCACATGCAAAATTCTGTGTCATGTTTAGAGCGGTTGCGCTAATCACATCTGTTGTTTTTCACTAGCTATTTAATCTGGACATCATTTTTATCAGCCACTTAACTCCATTGTGTGGATTAGTTTGGTCGACCGCTTTAAAAACCAGAACTAAAAGCCATGTTGCTATTTTTTGTAAAAGAGTGGCTGGTGGTTCTGTCTTCTCTGTGGCAAAGCACAGCTTTAATTTACTGGAGTCGAGATAAACACATAATGCTGCTGATATAATGCTTGTTTGTATCTGGTGTATGAAATGCCAGCTTCTTTTTTGATGAAATACCATGAAACATAGGAATGATTAACCTAAAATTAATTCTGTTCTGTAAAAGTGGCAGCTGCTTAAACACTTTTCCTTTTCAAGATGATGAAAGTGAATCAGCACCCTTGGAGAACTGCACAGTAACACTGTGTTAAGCCAGTACATAATAGATCCAGGTTTTCATCATTCTGATTCCACAGATAATACTACCTTTGGCAGAATTTGTAAGGTTTTATAAGATTTACTCTCACTGTTTCAGATCTGGATTGTTTAAAAACAGCAAAAGAGCAAATATATATATATATATATATATATATATATATATATATATATATAAATTATATCTTATGTTATACATTTCTCTTTGTTTTTGATAGAAACAAAATGCTGCCTGAACACCATTGGTACTTTAAAAAACAAACAACAACAAAAAACAATGGTTAAAAGAAGCCTTTTTGTAGCCATGAGGTGAAGGAGAATTTCTGACTTGTTAAATTGAATGCTTCCACATATACGCCCCTGGTTTATTTATGTTTTCAAAGCTGTCTTGATTTATTGCTTTTTGTATGGGGCAAAAATATGGGAAAAAAATCTAAGGCATCTTACAAATAGGTTGCTTTGTGTTGGCAGTAAATATGCAGGCTAGGAAACAGAAACTAGGCCAGTAAACTTGTGGAACAATGCAGTATCAGCCTATTCAGCTAATTCATTGCTTAGTAGATATTTCAAGTTGATTTAATTTGGTTTTGGTCCTGGTTGTTATATAAATCTGTAAAAACTGCAACGCACCCTAATAGATACAATCACAGCATGTGCAGCAGTGTATATTTCCATTATTAATGTGACGTTTCTTCTATATATTTCTAGAGTGCTTTGTTTCATCAGTTTAAAAAACAAGAACAGGTAATGATCCAACAGAGGCGGTGCACTTGACCCTCTCCCCTGGTCTAAACCCTGGGAGCCCCCAGAAAAGGCAAAGGTTAAACAACAGCAGCAATCCCTGAAAGCATAATTGTTTCCTTCAAAATCTCTGTGCCTTTTGGAAGACCAAGTTCATTTTCCTCAGACTTTAATGAAAGCTATTCGATTAAAAATGGACAGATATGAGAGCAATCAGTTTGCCATCTGGAATTAGAGCCAGATGGATAATAACTGGCTGTTTCAAAAGCAACATTATAGACAGTTTCCAATTTAGCATCAGTTATTATGCCTAAAAATGGACTGTAGACTTTATTTGTATTCATTGTCTGGTGTCTGATGAGAGCTGGGATACAATTATCAACCAAACACCAACTTTATTTCATAGACACTCGTCATGGTGAATGCCTTTATTAATATGGATTTTAACATTTTTCCAACTATAGAAAAATTAAAATAAGAAAATCTTTGAACGTTGGTGTATTAGCAATTTTTTTAGATCTTAGTTTTATAAACTCATTGAATTGAGTTTTTTCATACAAAAATGTATTCAAGCTGTCTAACTCTGTCGAAATTTTGCATCTTGCTTTGTGAAAATGTCCCTAAATGTTTTAACATTTTTTTACATTGCAATAAAAAATAAAAAAAAACTCTCTCAATCTAATTTATTAGACTTCAACGTCAGGCTGGGCTGCATGGTGGAGCAGTTGTTTGAACTGGTCCACCATGAAGGTCCTAGGTTTGAATCTCTGCCTGGGGTCTTGCTGCATGGCGTTTGCATCTTCCCCCTGTGCAAAAGTAGATTCTGTTTTCCTTCTACAGTCTAAAAATATGACTGTTTGAGGTTCATGAGTCTGTCTAAATTGTCCTTGGGTATGGGTGCGCACATGGCTGTTTGTTCGGTGTATCTCTGTGTTGTTTTCAAATGTTGTATAATGCTCCTACAACATAAGTGTTATAGGAGCAGGATATATGGATGGATGGATGGATGTCATAAGCTAACACAAAGGACGAAAAGGAAAATTATGCTGTACTGTTTATGCAGTTTTTACACAAAAAACGTCTAGTGTGCATTTGTATTCAGCTTGCTTTACTCTGATGCCCCTAAACAAAATCTGCTATGACAAACTGCATTGACAGGACACCTAAATCATAAGTCCAGTTTAATAGAGAACATTAGTGAAGAAACAGCATCACAAGGACCAATGATCAAACCAGAACAGTTTGGCATACAGGTGTGAGGAAGTTTAAACAATAAAAACAATAACTAAAGTTTTGGACATCACTGACGGTCACAGAGGATAGATGAGAGCAAAATAAAACATGTGGCAGAGAATTAACATTCCACATCGATCTGAACACCTGATTGTCAGTTGTGGTTGTGGAAGCATCATGCTTTGCAAAGGTTTTCAGCAGAGACAATGAAACTGGAGAAGTGGCGAATGAGGTGAGGGGTTCCTACAAATAAAGCCTGGGCCAAAGTGGATCGGTTAGAGTAAAACATCTTCATGCTTTTGAATGGTCTAGTCAAATTTCAGAACCAAATCCAATTAGGGATTAGAATCTTATATTCACCTACATACTACCCAGTATTGGCTCAGGGAGGCTAACATCCACATTCACACAACACTTTTCAGATTTCCATTTTGTAAATATATTATTTCTTTCATCTTCAAACTTGTGCTGAACTTTGTGTTTTTTTCTCGGTTATAGTACATAACAATTATAAAGGAGTTTCTGTTTGCAAGGTGAGAAAGCGAGAAAAAGTGGTATAAATATTTTTGCAAGACACTTTGTGATTCACTGCAGAAAAAACTAAATAAATAATGAAGAAATGACTCCTTTAAAATCAAACTGCAGAGTTTTACAATATGCCAAAAATCTACAGTGATGACAAACTAAAAAAGTCTGACATTTTACCTTCTTTTCTGATTTATTTTTTTCTGGTAAATAGGGGGAAAGCTTTTTCTGATCAAGGCAGTATACTTTGAACAGAGTTATGAATACTTTTACTTTTGTGCCTTTTATTAGTTGCAATTGGGCAGTACAGAAGGGAGACAGAGCAAGAGGGTAAAGAGACACCTTTCAAGTGTTAATTCAATTCCTATTCACGTACCATCTTATGGTGCCTCCATTATGATAATTGCAGAGGCTAAATAATCTGCAGGGACCTCCATGTTCAAATGCACTTTGCAAAGGCTCTGTCTAGTCTCTGCAAAGGGATTAAGACAGGATGCCCTGGGTGGCAGACTGGCTGAATGTGAGGGTGCACTTAGTATTCGTGTCACTTGTCTGGCCCACCAATCTGCTCCCATGACTGAGCTTCAAAAAAGAGATTTGCAGGATTGGCAAACTGTAAGTGGAAGGGCATCGCAGTGGAGTTTAGGCTCATTAAACTAAATGAAAACATGGCACCATGCAGTATGTTAGTATGACTCAGCCAGTAGTGACAATCTTGTTGATTGGCTCCACGCATACTGTATAAACTAACACTGTACTGTAAAACAATTTGTTTTTAGCAATCAGAAAGCTGAGGAACACTGCTAGCAAACACAATGGTAACGTGCGAGAAGCACACAAAGCCTCTGCTCTCAATAGGCAAGATGAAAAAAGTATGTGAGGTTAGGAAGGTGAGAACACACGCATCCTTTATCCAGCCTATTTACTCTAGTTTGACACATCATTGATTTAATACAATCTTTGAGATGGTATCTCATCATGTTTATTTGACAGATGGATTTTTAGATGTTTACTTAGATTTCACATCTCAGCATTTTCTTCTTCATTTTATGATTAACTAAAAAACTTGGCTCTTTGCAAGAGTATACATACCATGATACAAATTATTACTTTTCACAAGATATGGGAGATAGGGATGATCTTTTAACAATTCAACACAAGCAGACTTAAAGATTTTGTGACCAGAGATGAAAACTGAATCTGTTTGCAATTTTTCAACATTTCTGAAATCTCTGACTGTCTGTGGCGTCATAGTAAGAATAAACATGGTCATACAGCTGAAAAACCATCATGCTGGCTTCCAGTGTTAGTACTGGATGACAAAACTGTGTTGCATTAAATATGACAAAATTGCACAGTAGCTTCAATGGCCAGACTTGGCAGAATGTTGCTCCCTCCAAAATGCGGAGTGCTTGAAGGGATTAGTTCACTGAAGTGTCCTCTGTTCAGTCACAGCTATTTGCCAATGCATTCCAGCCATTCTAGTTTGCAAATTGACTGAAAGCAGAAGTTGCAGGCAGCTGCTTTTCCTGCAGCCTTTGTGCTCACACTTGGGGTGAAAGGATACTGACACCAAATGACATCATACCCAGCGCAGTCATTTGTTCTTTTGTTTAATTGCTGCCCATAAGAGAAGCTGCTGCCTCTCATGAAATCCTTCCCCTGGATCCTGTCTTGGTGATAAGTTATTCAGATGTTGTGCTATAGTTGTTATGGTGGAGTCATATTGTGATTTCTGACACGCAGTCAAAAACAGTTAAACACAATTTGTATTTTAAATTTAAAGTTGAAATTTAATTTTTGACCTCAAACAATCAATTCACCGAGAAATCAAATTACTATCAGAATATTTTGACAGTTTTTTCTTTCTAGCAAAAAGAATACTACAGGAACTACTCCGTTCCTATAATATAGATGTTTCAAATCTCACTGAGAAATTATACTAAAAAGTCTGTTTATGTTTCTTTGAACTAATTACACATTTATCCAAATATTGTACAGTTATAGACATATTTTTTCCAGTAATTTTCATATATTATATATATATTCATATATTTTGCATTTAAAATAATTTTCCTAAGAAGCAGGACACTGGGTAGGCACATGTTTATATTTCAGCATAAAAAGAGAAACTCTTTGTTTTAAAATATTTAAATATATAATGGGAAAATATTGCATTTAAATTCAGATAATTAGATATGATTCCTATTTGTATTTTGTAAGTCAGAATTGGAGAAAAAACAAAAAGGTAGTGACCTGTTAACTCCTCAAATGCACTTTTCTATACCAACAGAATAATGTTTACATGTTCAAAGTTTTCTTACATTTTCAACTAAACGCACTGGCTTAAAGAGAAAAACTAAGCTCTCACTTTCCTTAGTTGTCAAACTAATAACTGAAGCATAAATGCATAGCATGTTTGCATGTTCTTCTTGTAAATACATGGGTTTCCTCAGGTACTTGAGCTTCCTCCCACAGTCCAAAAATATAGATGTTAGGTTAATAGGTTATTCTAAAGTGCCTTTAGGTACTGTATGAGATCATGTGTGTGTATGTGTGTGTTGCCCTATGATGAGCTGATGACCTATCTCCGACCTCTGAGATAGGCACCAGCCTTCCCATGAGTCTCTAAGGATAAGCAGGTTTAGAGAAAGGGCGGACGGATAGCTTTTAAAAAACAGGAATAAACGATGTTGCTGCTCTGATTCAACATGGCTGAATAATTTTAGTGCCGAGACTTCTAGTCAGACTTAAATCTGTATGCACTCTGAGGCCAGACTGCAGCACTCATAATCATGTTTAGAGTTTTACGAAATGCCCAAGATGAAAGCTACGAGGCAGCACTGCTGCTGTACAGATAATGGCTTTTCCTCAAATGAATTGGCCTCTACAGCGTCGTCTAAAAAGCATGTTGCCTGTAATCAGAGAGATCCCTTAAAGAGCAGACTGTGTGCACCTGTGACTAGATATCTATTTTTGGAAATGAAAGAATAACATGATGTACTAAATTATGCATTTAAAGCAAATTGAAGTAATAAAACACTAGCATGATACATAGAAATAGGTTCTTTTGTGCTATTCTTTTGTAACATATAAAAACCGATGGAATGTATAGGTGTGGAAATCAATGATTATAGAATTGAAGTAAAACAAAATCGACTAAGCATCTGAGAAGGGAATTTCAATAATGTATTCCACCAATAAAATTACTTCAATACCAAAACAGTTCACATCAGGTTTTTCACAACTTTTCTCATTGATTTAGGTCAGAACTTTAAAGTCCTTCCATCCATCTCTTTAAGCGATTTAACAGGTCTAAGAAGGAAACCCAGACATCTCTCTTACTTGTGACCTTCCTCAGCCCTGCATGGAGGATCCTGAGACCGCAGGCCAGAAGAAATGTATATTTCTTTCTGTAACTTCTGAGTTTTCTCAGAGAACAGAATATCTAAATAAAGTTGTCCAGGAGGATTCCTGGACATTTGACTGAACCACCTTAACTATGCAGAGAGCTCTGCTCAGAATAGTTCACTAGTTTAGATTTAAGACAAAGTCTTACCACCCTATAGAGGAAGTTTATTTAATTTTGCATTTGGCATAATTTGTTGTGGTCATGATTCAAATCTAATGGCATATGGGTGAGTGCTAGAGCGCACATGAGCAAATAAACTGAGTTCCTTCAATAAGAATAATGACCGGGACAATGCTTTTGCTGCTACCACTACCTGAGATGATTTTTCACCCCTCATTTCATTCTACCATAAATTCAGGACCCCTAACAAAATTCACTTTTTCTCCGATGTCCAATCCGCATTCAAAAACAGTTTTGCTCTCACAAATAGGCTGAGTTATCCCGACAGATTTCTTTTTCAACTCTTTGGTCAAATTTAACTATACTGTCATAGTTAAGTTCTACTGTTGAACTGTACTGTCATATTAGTGATGGAAAACTACCCATGTAGTAAATCTGTATTTTGATACTAACCATGTTAGTATTATCTTTCCAAAAGCAGAATGTAGTAACCCTTCATGACAGCTGAGTTTATTCTTCTGTTTAGGATACACCTAAAATGGGATCTTTACATTTTCAGTGGTAATGTCAGTCTTACAGATACAGAAATAACAACACTACCTCATAGCAGCTGTGATTGGTTGACTTTGTTTATTTGACTACATTTGGTGAATGTGTCTATGTTCCTTTTTTTTCAAAAAGAGTTTAAACAGCTTAGAGAGTGTTTTTGAGATGACTTTAATGGCGACGTGCTTCAAGGTGGATCATGTGAGAGGTTACATGTTGATGAGGAAGATCTTCGACCATGTAGAGGACTCCACAACCCCTCAAACCACTCAAATTGTTAAACAAGAGAGCATAGAGAAAATGTATTCTGACAGTACTAAAATTACTTTGCTACAGGGGATTTCTGAGGATTTCACAACGAGAACAAAGCTATAGAGTCAGGGAACACATTACCAGCAAACACAAGGACAAAGAAAAATGTGGGTCTTTATTTTGAAGATGCAACCAAGTTACAGTCACAGCCACAACAGAAAGTTGTTAGCTACAGCTAAAACACATACCCTGTTTCCCCACTGTCTGACATTAAACTAAGTTAAAGTTTTCCATTTTGAAATCAGTTGGGATTAAAAAGATATTTCTACTTGCTATATTTCTACTTGCTAACTTCTAGAATAATGAGGACACTAATGACCTTGATAATCTTGGCTTTGTAAGGGTCTAATAGGCTAATGCATAACAGTTCAGTGCAATCTAGTACACCTCTGGATATGTTTTAAAGCCACATATCTTTCTTCCAGAAAGCCACAATCACTGCTTTTTGCTCAGCCTTCTCTTTGTGACATCGGGGAAGAATCAAAAGAAATCAGGTAAGGTGTCAGGAAGTGAACTGTGGAGCTCAATGAGTCTGAATCATGCTTGGATTCCATTTCCAGATGCCTGATGGTGCCATGTCCGTCTGTTCAAACAATTACCTGCAAGTAAAAAACAGCATGGGAATGTCCTGCCATCATACTGATCAGGAAGGAGAACTGTTCTGGGTCCCAGAGATAGGTTCAAAATATGTGTGGAGAATAAAACCCTGGAAAAGAAGCAAAAAGCCTGTAAAGATGCTGTTTGAAGCTGATGAGAGAATGCCAATATTTGCAGTGAAAGGAGATTTGTACCAATATGGGCTGAAAGGCCACTCGGGAGGCTGGGGGAGGGGGGCGGAGATGCTCCAGTTATTAAATATAAAAAGACAAACTTTAGTTTTCAAATTCACACGGGGGAACAAAAAACCCTAAATTTTTTTGGAAAAAATGTCATGTTCTGATTAAATGTTTCATTATACTGACTGTTATTACATTTACAGAAAAAATGGAACTTTGTCAGCCTGAGGACACCTGAATCATTGTGATATATATAAAAAAAACTGTACGAAAATACTGAAGGAGAATCTTAAAGGGTAACTGTTGCCTTCAGTTATATATCCTGTATATCCAACATTATTCAAACAATCGTATTTCGTAATTTGACCTTGAAATTAGGCCTGAGCATTTTAAGACCAGTCACATAGAAAAGAAATTCCAAACTCCCATCACTTAACATTTATGTCCTTTTGACTTTCACACTGGATCGACTGTAACTGTTTTGTTTGTTTGCTTATGATGTACATATAATTCACCATATGAAAAATCATATATTTAGGTTCAAACTTAAATTCTAGATTAAAACTCAATTAGTGCTTTGCTTATCTTTTTACTAAGAAGATCGTATTGCTGTACTTTAGCAAATTCTGAAGCAAAAACTAAAACAAATTGTTTTCAATTTGTAACTGAGCTCATAATCCAGCAAAACCAACAATAATCAAAGTTCCTCTATGCTCTGTTAAAGAAATCTGTATCTCTAACACTGAGGCAAAGACTGACATTGGGGTTTACTAAACACCGTGAAAGGACGGATGAACAGAACAGATGCTGGCCTCTGTTGGTCAAGCATGCTGCTTGAATAAAATATAAAAAATACTGAGTCTCCAATCGATTCTGATACAATTCTCTTTTCGCTCTTTCTGGGGAGAGCAGGGTGTTGGGTCATCTTCACAGAGGATGTCCCTGGAGCTGGTGGTGAGTCTGCGGGGAATTGCTGACTTGCTCAAGGGCAGGACTAAAGCTGCTTGCTTGTTACAAGTGCTTATGATTTGTGGTTACAACTTTCTCTTGAGTATTTTCAAAATAAATTTGCATCACAAAAGCAGCTCCTAGACCTTTATTTCAACTGAAACAAGGAGCAGCTTATAAAGATGTCCCATTATACAGATAGCTTATTCACCTGGACCTGTATATTGAACAAGAGAATAATGGGTACTTCTCACCATTTCACTTTAAGTATATACCTGCCATGTGCCTCATATTCTCTTATGGTTAACCGCCAACCACAGGTGCCTATTACTGTCTCGGAGTTGCAATGGTTTATTCCGAACAACGTTTTTCCATGTGATATATGTTTTCATCCGTATGTGCAAAATTGTGGAACACAATACTGCAATCATTAAGCAACTCTTCTGTTATGCTGCAGTAATTTACAGCTTAAAATTAAATTCCCTTTGTCCAGATTGCTATAATTAACCACCTCACAATGAAGGGCGAGGAGAAGCTTAAGGTCTGTTTAAAAATAACCACCATCCAATAAATTTGGACTCAATAAATGAAAGCTGAAGAGCAGACGTTTTCTCACTGGAGTGATTTTGATTTTTTTTTTTTTCCCTCTCCCTCTCCACTTTTGCCCCCTCCCCTTTCTGCTCTCTCTGATAATCTGCTTCGATTAATCAGCAGTGAATGCATAATGCTTAGTGGGAAATTGTTATAAAATCAATCAGAAATCAGAAGTAAATGCAAGTGGAAGCCTATAATTTCCTAAAAGCTGCTTTCACACTGTGCACACACTTTGCCATAAAGCCCCAATTCTAACAAGAGGATGACAAATCATCAGCATTTGCTGTACCATTGTTCTTCGAGTGTGCATATTTGTTGTATTTTTGCAGCATGAGCAAGACCTAGATGATCATTAAGACTTATTTTGATGGTAGAAAAGGTAGCGCATTTTACATAGCGAGCCAGCTGGTGTACAGACTAGCTGTGCTTGTGCTGCACAGAGGACTGGGCTAGTTTTCTCTCTGCTAATAGCTGATTGATTATGTGTAGCCAGTGTTGACAGCACACAGTAGGTAGTCCGCTTTTTGTCATTATTTGTTCATGACAAAAAGTCTTAGCTGGCAAGCTAATAAGTTCTGGTGGTGTTTATCTCCTATTAAAACATGTTTTTATTTTATTTTTTTGTACATGTTTGTCATACAGTCCCGACCACATTCATCAGCAATCCTGTTGACGATGTGCAAAAAGACTTTAAATAAATTCATTTTTATCGCAGCAGGGCAGTTCCAGAAAATCTTAGAAAAGTCCATCCTCTCACTTAAGCACGTTTGCAAAGAGGTGGACAAAGTAAATAAGTTACATTTGTTATTTGCAAAATCAATAGTTGGCAGTTATTTGCATTTCTACTAGTAACGCTTCAAAGAACCTAATTTTCCTGACAGGAAGTGCTGTCCTTAGTTTTCTACAACGTTGCTGAATATCGGAGCATAGAGAGAGGGATCTTTGACCTTCTTCTTTGTACAGAATCTCCCAGGGACGACCCGTTTGTGGTGACACAGCCCAACACATTGTCATTTAAAATCTCTGGGTAATTCAGAGTTCGTGTTGATGCATTCCAACAAGCTTTAGGCATGGCAAAGCAAGTTTATTTGTACAGCACATTTCAGAAACAAAACAAAACTGTGGAACACAATACGGCTTGTTGTGCTTCTCACAACATTCCGTCATCGACGCACACATTAACACGTTGATGTCGGTAAGCTATTACACTGTAGCCAGAGATGCCCTGCGGCAGTCTGACAGAAGCAAGGCTGCCATGCCTGGTGCCACCAAACCCTCTGACACCATCAGCAGGTGACGCGGGTGAAGTGTTATTCCCAGGAACACGATGACTGAGACGAATGGAGTGGGGATTTGAACCTGCAACCTACCGGTTCATGTGTAATAAAAACACTACTTTGACCTATTTGAGTGAATTATTTGCTACTTTTAATTGAGAAAAAATGAATGCTCCATGGTTATGACAAACATATCTTCCAACACTTAAAGCATTAACCTTGAGTTCTGTCAGCAGTGAATATAGTCTGGAATTACTTTCACATGTAAGAGATTATTCATATTTTATGTCCAACCCCTGAAGTAATTGTTTACATGAAGCAAATTGTTTTCCTCCCAGGACCTTTATGGTACCATTCAGACATCCAGCTGACATACCACTTGATTACTTATCACTCACACAAAATCTAAGTAAATGTGAGATTAATCTCTGTCCTTGCTTCATTGTTTTATGTCAGTATTAATTTAACCAAATAATATACAGTAAGCACCGTCAATGAGCACCTTTTTAATCCAATTTAAGTAAATTGCCTCCTCCATCTTACTCAGCTCTCCTCTTTCATTTGATTTAACCGAACACATGAATAGAAGCTCCTCAACATGTAGCTGGCAGGATATTAGAAGTCAAGTACTTTGAGAAAAGCAGTTACTACATTTAAATGAGATCTGAAAAAAATAATGAAAGATAAATAATTGTGTGGTATATTGATGAACAAATTATACTTATTTTAGTTTTCCCCATCTTGTTTCAGAATGGATGAATGAAAACAGTAATTAAAAATACTTTATTAATTGTCTGCACATAGTTAGATGGAAAATTATTGTCTAAATCAAACAGATTTAGACAATCTGACAGCAAACAGTTTAAATATTACTTACATTTATTTAATAAACTTTCAATTGTGTAAGTAAAGGGACAAAATGTCATGAATCCGAAGTAATTTAAGGATGTTCCCCACTAGTAATATAAGCATAACAAGCATGATTTGACAGCAACAACATTAAAATTTATTAAAAGATACAACAATTTAATAAAACGACAAGCTTAAACTTTGATCTATGTGAGATATGAACTTAACTGTTTTTATGGAGTCAAATTTGCAT
Source organism: Poecilia reticulata (assembly GCF_904066995.2). Lineage (NCBI taxonomy): Eukaryota > Metazoa > Chordata > Actinopteri > Cyprinodontiformes > Poeciliidae > Poecilia > Poecilia reticulata. The sequence continues at coordinate 30,919,049 of NC_088832.1, forward strand.
GCATATTAAGATGCTGTGTACAATATTTTTCCATAAGGCATGTGACAAAAATGAATGCCGAGACGCCGTTGGGTTACTACATCCAGGGTGATGAATACGTTTATTTGCAGTTTTATTATTATTATTATTATTATTATTATTATTATTATTATTATTATTATTATTATTATTATATCTACCTAGAAGACATAAACAATAACAAGTTTAAACCCATGCAGTACGATGAGGTTACGTCCAATTATGAAAACATATATGGCTGTTTATCTGCAAAATGCTATGTATCATTTCCTAACATTCACTCCCAACTGTTTGGCCCTGGGTATGTAGTTCACAGTGGTTGTTTTTCCTAAAACAGCTGCCAGCTGTGATTCGGATCAATTTTCCTGTCCAGAAAACCAAAACAATGACCTGAGGGAGGCTGCAGTTCAATGAGAAATCCCCATTGTTAGCAACTCTTGTCACATTATACAAACAAATTCTAGAAACTCTGTACATATGGCAAGTAACTGTAGTAACGAAACGCTGCCAACATGGTGAAGTACAGGGACTACAGGTTTTTATTTGTTTCAAATGAGTTAAAAAGAAATTAGGACAAGGTTTGTTGAAATATAGTAACAGAGTTTCAGCCAAAATGGAGAACTTTTCCTGACTAACTTGACAAATTCGGAGTACACTTTCATGAGCAAACGTGATAAAAAAAAGCACATGACTTTCAATGTACTTTTTAACATTATGAGTTTAGGTGGATGTACTACAAACTGTATTTGAAATTTTTAAATGAAACTTCATTTGGTCATCTAGATAATTTCTTTTAGCCTCTTGATCAGTTTAAAATATGTAAATTATTTCAAACATATTAGCTTTAGTGAAATTTTCAGTAAAGTTACTTATAAACATTTTTTTTTTACTTTTGCCACCCTTTGGATTTGGAGACTATTCAGTGATCCATTGGGTGAAAACCACCATGGACATGTTTTCTTTCTATCACAGCGATGACACATATAGACAGGAAAACACATTTACACCTACGGGCACTTTAGACTCTCCAGGTCACTTAACTCACTTGTAATCGGACTGAGTGGTGCTAGTGTATCTAAGTGCATGCCATTTCTCCCTCTGTTCAGAAGAAATCAAAAGCAAATGTTGCCTTTTTATTTTATTTTTTACAAATTTCTCTAGAAAATTTAGTTGGTAGTGATTTCAGAAATATGTACTTTCATTAAAAGAAAAGAAACTATTCAACGAATTTGTTTTCCTTAAAAGCCTAAATAACTAATTGACACTGTATTAATTAGTTAGCCGAACATCAACTAGCCATTTTTCAATGTTTAGATTTTATGTTATCACTGTTTTAAAAGGGAGGTATTATGTATTTTACAGACACATAGTGCCATTTAATTGCACAATTAAGTAACTATGTTACCTTCAATTATTATAAAAACACTGCATATATAAAACAACTTAAAAAAAATTAACTTCACAATTTGATGCCTTGAAATTGGGCCTTTGTCTCTTTAAGTAGCTTGTACTCTTTCCAACACTCACCAACATCAGCACATCATCTCAGCAATACTTCTCTTTATGCGACTAACATACATTTTTAAAAGCACCAGACTGAGAATGCGCAGTTCCAAGAGGTGTTGGGACTAGTGGCAGCTGCTAATTTCTGCTGCCACTAGTCTGGAGGAGTGCTCTGTGGAACAGAGACTCAGATGGAGACTGCGGTTCTAAGGAGGAGCTTTGTCGAAAAAGGCAAAACTGAATGGCTGCCAGGGAATATACAGTATAAGAATTCCTCAAACATGCATACAAGAATCAAAGCAACATTCTAGATATGTTTTGATGAGAAAATATAACATTATATGAAGTAAAAAGAAGTAAATATTTTAGATAATATCCCTCTATTTTTTTCCAGATTTCTTTTTGTCACTCACAGCCAATTTGGAAGACTCATCAATATATTTTAAGTATATAATATTTACCCCTTGTCATTGAGTAAAACATGTCTTAATTAATTAACATAAGTAACACACTATGCAGACACTGCAGTAAATAAATAAAAAGATAAATAGATGCTGCGACACCTTTCTAGTAGCCCATTAGTGGTGACTGTTACACATTCTCCTGCATCACAGATTGCCAAATGCTGTTTAATAAAACCCCACAGTAACATACATATGTGCAAGGTGTCATTTTGAGTTTGTACTGGGACAACATCAGATGCCAACAGCAAGTGCTCTTTTCATTCTGAAGTGTTTCCTAATGAATAAAGCATGCAAAGCAAGTAAGGAGGTGGATGTTTAGTGGTACGACTTGAACACAGGAGTCATATGAGCTGTCTTCAAAAGCAGACTCATGGGACAACGCTTTTATTATTTTGTTTTCATTTAAAGTTTAGTGCAACAGGCTGTTGGTTTAGGTTATGCCATTTAGTTTGTTTAAATAAACAAGAAGTTTTAATTTAGAAAAAAAAAATCAAAGCTTAGTTTTAAATAGTTTCTGTCAAAATATAGAAAGGTAATGAAAGTTAGATTTTGCTTATGAAAGCAGGCTCATTATTTAGACTTAAACTGAACCCACAGAGCTATAAAAAGCTCACACACTTGATAAAATGGCAGGTTTTGTTATACTAAAAACCTTTTCCACATGAAATATGACATTTTATCTGTAGAATTCAACAAGACAGCAGAAAAATCTGTTCGTGAGGAATAAAAAAATAAAAAAGGTGTTATAACCTGATTACATAAGTCTGCCAACCTAAACTAACACTTTGCTGAAGCACATTCTGATTCATCTTCAGCATTCAGTCTTTGCGAGTTCACACCTACCATGATTATATTAAATCTAATTAGCCTGAAATAAAATTCAGCTTTCCTTATTGTTTTTTTTCCCCTTTTCCTGGTTTATGTGGCTCTGAAGGTTCAGGACTTGTTCCATCACTACACCCAGATTTCAGGCCTGACCATTGCTTTAGCTGTAATAACTGAAGCTGCGTGCTGACTCTTGATTGATCCTCCTTAAGTCCATGGTTAATAACTTCAGTTCGGAGAAAGTTATGGCACATTCTTGCATTGATTTGTTCTATGCATCTGTTCAGTGTTGGATGGGCTCAGAATCGCTCGGTGACATTGAGCTACGTGTCATCTGAGTAGCTCTGGTAACTCATTTTTTTTACTTGCTACAATCAGAGCCAGCAGAAGCATGAAGATATTAATTACCAGTGGCCCCAAGATGGAGCCTTGGGGAACCCTGCCTGTGACTTCCGATGAAATGCATACAGTAGTAGCACTTGTTCACAGGTTATGTCATTAATTTTCTTAGTCTATTTAAACACCCGGATGACGTCTACTTTCAGTTCTCTCCTGTGAAATGCAAAACTTGGCAAAAGCTCTTCATAAGATGTGTTTCTGACGCCGGCACATGTCAAGCCACATGTGCTCGCTGGTGGATGAACACTAACTCCCACCAGGAGACAATAAACACACAAAAAAGAATGTGTGGCAAAAATCAGCAAAGCAGGTGAGAATCTGTGTTTTTTTTAAATGTGTCAAATTTTATTTTGCGACAGCAATTAAACGGTGAGTTATTGTTACGCTTTGAAAAGTTGGATCTGAGCGTATGAGTTGAGGAAGCCATGTGACGTTTATTCTTGATGGGTATTTTGGTGCAGTATATGTTCCAAAAATATTGCACCAAACAGGCGTATACATGCTGCGTCGACATTTATATGCATGTATTTGGCATATAAATGCCAATACAGGAAAACCTGCTCTGTAACAGCATCCTCCAAGACCTCCATTTTGAGGTGGTGTGCACAATCTGTCCTGAGTTACAAAACAATTGAAACGTATTATTTGCCATAGTCCTTCCACGTTTGCCTCAGTCCTCGCATGCACAAGGGTTAAATGCATCAACTAAAAAACTTAGCTGTAATCGCGTGTCTGTAGTAACTCTCATTCCTGGTACACATAGCACCAGGTGAAACACTGTATGATATAGAACAGTTTTTAATATATGTTTCTTTCAAGAAGATCTCTGAAGCATACAAGAGCAAATAGAGGAACCTGACACAGGTAAGTGGTGAAATATGCAAAATAAATTGCATATGATCTCTTCTTCAGGATTTGATGTGTTTGAACGACCAAGTAGGGTCAAGCATGCTGTGCCTTGCATGGGCAATTCCATGTTACTAATATTTTCCCCACAATTAAAGACATAGAATTTTGATGTTAAGTATTCCAAGCGCATTTAACACATTGTCTCTCATGGGTTCTCTCTGCATGTGTGCAGCTGCTCTTCACCTTAATCCTGGAAGCTTTTTCCACTCTCTTTCCTCGAAGCACCTTCCTCCTTCTCCCTCACTCCCTCGAGAACCACTATCCATCTCCCTCTATCCTGGAGCCTTTCTCCGTCTCCCTCCCATTCTCTACTCTCATCACTAAATAATTCCTTACAGAAGAAAATCTAATCAAATCTCAGTGAGAGTGAGAAACGCTGAGAGATGGGGAGAAATTGTGTGTGAATCAGACTTGGTAGAAGAGGGTAAAAGGGACGGAATCAGAAAGCAGCATTGTCGGTGTGTGAGAGGGTTGTAGAGTGACAGACTTGCTAGTGCATTAGCAGTCAGAGCACTTAGTATGAGGAATCCATTCATTATTCATTAGCTAATTCACCATGTGTAGTAATTAAAATGAGAGCTTGCTCTAAAATGGAATGAGCTATGATAGACTGGTTTTCTATGTACAATATTTAAAGGAGCTGTTTTTTTTCAGTGCTCATGCTTCGGGGTTTTATAAATCACGTTTTCATGTTTAAATGCCTCAGCTTGCTTTGAGGACTGCTTTAGTGCCATAAGTGCACGGGGGTAACAGTTTCCTCACATGAGAGTGGATCCAAAATAGAAAATGCAAATTTCCAACATGGCCTATAAATAACATACAACACATAAATAAGAAACTGTTGCTTCTATTCTTTATTGAAAATCTAATGAAATTTTTAATTAAGAAGATAAATTAGCATTGTCAAATATACATTTAGTAATTAGCCTAATGCATCAATTTACATTTTTTTTAACAAATTTATTTTGTAATGTGCCCAAGTATGTCATAAAAACACATACCTATAATGTAATTTAACCCATGACTTTGCTGGTGATATTCCAGAAAGCATTAATAATAATAATAGCTTTTAATAATTATTAGCATTGAAAGTATAGTTTAATCATTACCTCATTGTTCAGTCTGTGTGGGTAAAAGGACAACAGGGTTGCCTGTTGTGCCGTTTCTGATAGCTGCACTGATGAAAGGTTGGAGACAAAATAATCACACTAGATGTCTGTTGGTAACACTTATTTTTTCTTTTTTTATTGCAACCATTAGACTAATAGTCTCTGTCAGATGTAGGATAAATGTGGAAGATTTCATTTTTTGTATACCTATGAACAAATACAGACGCAGACATGTCACCTTCCAGCACTAATCACTAGGTTAGGATCTAAATGAGATTTTTTTTTTGCTTACATGTTTAGAATAAAAGACCTTTTGAGAAGGAGATGCAGGGCGCCATATAGCAACTGCATCATGTGTGGGTTGTTTTCTGTAGTGTTATGAGACCTGACAGCGGAGAAGGCTGAACATTAAAATTTAAATGGGAACACAGATCGGTCCTACCTGATCTCGCAGAGTGTATGAAAGAAACACGTTTTCATTAGCATTGCTTTGGGCTCTTGTTTTCACTTGTTGAAATTAACAGCACCATAGCAACATGGAAAATTAAAAGTCAATTAACAGCCTGGTTGTGGTGGACACACTGGTTGTGGTGGACACACAACTGCTGAGGACATATTTGGTCAGTCAATTTAGGAGACAAGAAAGAAACTTTCAAATAATTCCCTGAGCAGGGAAGGACATAATTACCATGCCTTTCAAGCACAAAATTAAAAGCGCTCTTGTATCTGATTTCCCCCCCCCTAGAAATGTGACTGCATCTCCTGCCAACAAAAAACACAAATTCTAATGGTCCTTTTGGTTTCCATTCTTACAACACACTACTTTATTTAAATACTATAGTGCCCTTGTGAAAGATAAATGTTAAGTGTGTCAAGCATTTCTAACAGAATCAGGCTTACAAACAATGCTGACACAAAGCTAATCTTGTTGCAGTCATTTTCCCGGTTAACATTCCTTCTCTTCACCATATGAACTATTTTATATGTGTGCCCAGTTATTGCCCTGCTTTACTCTTTTCTGTGTTGCCATGTTACAGAAAAGCGACTGTAGCTTCTCACATAGTAACTGAAGACTGTTCGTTATCTGGAGTTTTTGTATGTCCTCCTTTGCAAAATAACCCAGTTTCAGTCAGACTACATGGAAAACATCTGTGAGCAGTAATTTCCTAGTCCATCTACAGATTCTCAGTGGGACTTAAATTCAATTTAAATTAATCCAAATATACTTTATAAACCCCAATTGAATTAATAAAGAAACTGAATTATGTTGCTAGAAATGAAAAGCTATTGTACCTTAGATCTGGACTTTGACTGTTCCATTTTAAATTATGAATGTGCTTTGATCTAGATCAGTGGTTCTTAACCTGGGTTCGACCAAACCCCAGAGGTTCGATGAGTCGGTCTCAGGGGTTCGGCGGAGCCTCTGTTGTGGAGGTAAAGACACACTTGTTAAAGTCGTGATGACGCCCCGCTTTGCCATCACTTGCTGCATAGGATCACGTTACATTGCTTAGCCAATCAGAGCTGCGGAGGAGCCCTGATTGAAGGAGCTCCACTCTCAGCATGGATTTGAACTTGTGTTTTTCAGCAAAGCTCAGCGTTTTTACCAAATTCTGTAGCTATCAGTGAACTTCTAAATCTGCTCCTTAGTCGCATCTTTTCGGGGTTGCTACTGCCTCTAGTGGCGTGGGGGTGATAACACAATTAATATAATTACATTAATAAATCAGAATACTGCAAAGTCTTTATTATTTATTATTAATTTTTCATTCTCTTAAGAATGTAGAGCTAATTAAATGACCTAAACAAGACCTTAAAGTGGTTCCAGTTTCATTGGGTCACCCCTATGTCTTAAATTTGGAGGAAAAAAAATCATATTTTATTTATCACTAAAGAAGGGTACAGTGAGTGCGCATATGAAACTGGTGGGTTCGGTACCTCAAAAAAGGTTAAGAACCACTGATCTAGTTTACTGAACGGTGAATCTGAGGGAGGGCGTCATTTTACTGAAATTGTGTTCATTAATGTATCATCCATCCATCCATCCATCCATCCATCCATCCATCCATCCATCCATCCATCCATCCATCCATCCATCCATCCATCCATCCATCCATCCATCCATCCATCCATCCATCCATCCATCCATCCATCCATCCATCCATCCATTTTCCTACACCATTGTCCCTAGAGGGATGGGGAGGGGTGGTGGTGTCTATCTCCAGGTAATGTTTCGGGCCAGAGGCGGGGCACACCCTGGACAGGTCGCCAGTCCATCGCAGAATGCATCATAATCTGATAATCTTAATAAAATACACTGACGTATGGTAACCCTAGGTGAGAAACTACAAGCACTGGGGATACATCTGGAAGCTTTGTAAGTTATCTGGTCAGCCTTTGTTTCTTTCCAAAGAAATAGAAAAGCGTAAATGTTGTCCATCTGCAATGTTTTGAGAGAAGCAGCATTGTCACCACTGCCACAGGCAAGAACCATCAGTCTGAAATCCAGCTAGATGTGATTGACATAGGTGAAACAGACATGACTCTTTAAACCATTTTGTCAATGTGTTAGACATTTGATTCCTTAACCAACATTGGCAAATCATCTTCTGTGTCTCTTCAGAGGTTAAAGTATTTGTCTTTTTTCTCTTGGCGTACTTTGATATTGAGTCTGTTGTTTAACTTACTTGTCATTTCAGTCTCTGCTTCATCAGCACAACTGATGTAATAGCTTGAAAAGTCACTAAGAAAATCATTTTGCCTGGAGTTCTGAAATGTGCTCATCACCCCAGCAGAAACAGAACTAAAATAACCCTGGAATGAGCTGTTTTCTTCGTGAGATCATGATACAATGAGACATTTTGCACATTTGAGCTCTTGTTTTTATTTCATTCAGAGTTTTATATTTCTATAAAGTTTGTGTATTAAACCCAGACACTCAAATTGAACAACTGCTTTTCTTTGGTGGTATGATTGTATTATTTGATATTAAAAACACTCAATGTGTTTTAGGTTTTAAAGAAACTAAAAACTTGCAAAGACTTGAAGTCAGAAAGAAAATATCCATCCATCCATTTTCTTAACACCCTTGTCCCTTAGTGGGGTCAGTAGGGTTGCTGGTGTCTATCTCCAGCTAACGCTCCAGGCGAGAGGCGGGGTAACCCTGGACAGGTCGCCAGTCTGTCGCAGAGAACAAAAAAAATTCTGCATTATAAGACCTGCAATAGAGAAGCTTGTTTGGAATAAACACAGGATCATCTTTTGAATGTTGCAGAAAAGCCAGCAGCCACACAGAAACATTTTAAAATACAAGAACTGCTAACATACATAAGACTTTTGAAACCACTAAAATAAGCCATGTGCAAGCCAAAGGCAGAGTGAGTACTGTTGTTATTCCTGTATAAAAAGCACTTATAAATGAAATGGCACAACTTTTTTTTTTTTTTTCCCCAGACAGATCTCCATCAAATGTAGCTAAAAGAGAGCTGTGAAGCCGGGGTGGGGGGGGAAGTATTTTCATGATTATTGAAGAGCACTTCAATGTCAGTGTCAACATTTTGGACCTTTTGTATCTGTAACATTCATTATACTTTTGGAGCGTTACCAGAATGTCACAGGTTTCTCAAAATTCTGAAAAGCTTTTAGACAACACTTCTCACAGCGTTTTGGTGGTCTGGGGGTATATGCTTTACTTTTTCTAATAAAGCAAATTTAGTAAAGAAAAAATAAAAGTGGAATAAGAAATGACATGATAAAGTTACAAAGATAAAAATGGGCCATATTTGGGCAACATTTTCTTGACTTCAGTCTTTAACAAGTAGGATGCTGGAAGAAAGAACCCATTCTACTTAGCAAATGGGTTCTTTTTACCCTTCATATGTTAATTGCTATATTTTCCACAGCATAGCATGTCCCAAATGCACCTTAGTGCCAAAGGACAAAAGCAAGATGTACATGAAGGAACTGAGGATTGAAAGGCAGCAATAGATGTTGGCTTAAGCCACTGTTGCTCCTCTCCACTCTCTCTCTCTCTGCCTGGTGTAAAAGTGGGTGTTCATCCCGTGAATACAGATGGCATTACACAAGCAATCCTCTAAACGACTGAGACAAGCTAACATGCTGATGTCTGAAATGGCCTTCCTCTATCTGCAGTCCCTTTGCAATGTCAAATGCCTATTTTCATCTTATACAGCCAAGAGCCTCTTTTAAGGGTAGAAGCTCCACAAAACATTTAATCCAGTTTTTTTCCACTCTCGCCTCCTCAGTAAATCTATTTCTTTTCTTTTCTTTTCTTTTTAGCTGTGATATTAGTGGGGGGGGGAGAGAAATGGCAGCTCTTATGTAGATAATTGGAGAAACTGCTTAAAGCAGAGTAAGGGACTTCTGCAATGAAGAATCAATGTTTAATAAAATTATTGCTTAAATGCATATTAATCCCAATAAAAGTGAATGGTGCTGTGGTATCTCTCCAATCGTCTTCTCTCTCATGCCGAGGTAGAAGACAGAACAGAACTTAACACGATTAACCTTGAGCGCAGTGGGCCGCTGACAGACCAAATCTTTGCGGTGCGAAATCCATCTCATAATTAATGCACTATATCCATACTGACGCTGCATTATCAAAATTAAGCCACGTTATAATACAATATATTTGAGTAAGACCATGTTTTTCCATTGTTCATGTTATCCAGTCAGTTCTGCATGGGCAGTTTCCATGTTTGTATGATTGTGTGTCTATTTATCTTGAGAGCCAAGGCACAGACTTGTGTAAATTGGCTTAGGAGTTATTATGTGTTGTTGCAAAGACAAATGTAAACTGCAATAGAGACATGAAAGAAAATCAATTTAACCAGAGCTGCATTTGCATCATGTACAATGTAGTAATTGGAACGAAAAATATCAACGGCTTTGTTATTGAGAGCAGCAGCGCAAGTATTTGGATTTGGCTGCTCAAAGCCATGCATATTGCTAATTTTAGTTTGTGCTGAAAGATTAGTGTGAACAAACACAGCCTAACTAGTTCAAGGCTTAAGACAAAAGACTGGATAATACATGCACTTCTTTAGCACAAGTGAGGATTGAACTGCTCAAGTTAAACATCCGCATGTTGAGGTCAGAAATATTTAAGCATGAATTTAAACAACAGCCCAAAATAAAATTACTTCTTGCCATTCAATAAGTATTCTAATTTGCAGAGTCTCTCTGATTTTCTGGAATAGAGGTCAACAGCTGTTGCATAAAAATGACAAATACCATGTTTTGTTTAAAGACGGCATTCTCAAAGTTACTAGTCTTACTGTATGAATTCCTTTTCGCTCTGTCTTAACAAGAGAGAAGAAGCATCCGCTTTAGGCTATACATATTTAGAGGCATTGGCTACTTTTAGTGACAGGTGAGTGTCTGAGAACAAATTGTTGAGAAGTGGGATTTGTAAGACTCTCTGTCAAAACGAAGAGAACTGCCGGTCACTCACTGAACAAACTCCTTGTTTCAAGCTAATGCCTATTGATCATCATACGGCAGGAAAAACCTGTGAACGATGCTGGCATGGAGCCAGTCCAGCTCAAACACCAACACTGGGATCCAACAACACGGAAACTGGTCAATGTGCATGACTTAAGGTCAGCACCCAGCTGCTCTGGGTATGGCACTGATGGATGTGACAGCCTCTACAAGGCATGTATCCTGTTTGAAAAAGAGAATTTTAATGGAGTGAAAAAACAATTTATGCTTTTTTCAGATGTAAAAGATTTCATTTATGTATGCATAGCTCTTAATAAATGAAAAGAAAATCATTAAAAACAAAAACATATTTTAACAATTTAATTAAATAAATTGGATTGTATTGCTTAAGTACTGGACAGACACATTTAAAAGGATTATTAATGAATATAATTGCTATGTTAATTACATATATCTCACAATTTTAAGGTATTCTATAGACTTAACATCAGACATGCAGATAGTTACCAAAGCCTCCCCGCAAGGAGAAAAAGTCAATATCCCACAGCACTGATGGAAAGGTTTGTGAAAGGGAAAAGTGAGGCAGAAAAAGGTGTAGGGGTAACCACAGTTGTGTGAAGATAGTTAAAAATCTCACATCAAGGTTTTTTTTAAATGGCTCAAAGTTTTCTTTTTAGATGAAAGTAGATTTAATATTTTACACTCTTCTGAAGGAAGAGAGGAGAACAAAACTCAAATTATTTGAGGTTTTGGCAGTCAGTCATGATTTTCATAGAGCTGATCATCTGTGTTTTAGAAAGTCCAATGTCTGTGCAGCTGTCTACCAGGAACTTTAAGAGCACTTTCTGTTTTTCTCTGTTTAGAAAACTTTTGAGACGCTAATTCCATTTTCCTGTAGGGTTTGATAACTGGGGCTGCACAGTGGCGCAGTTGGTAAAGCTGTTGCCTTGCAGCAAGAAGATTCTGGGTTCGATTCCCGGCCTGGGGTCTTTCTGCATGGAGTTTGCATGTTCTCCCTGTGCATGCGTGGGTTTTCTACGGGTACTCCGGTTTCCTCCCACAATCCAAAAACATGACTGTTAGGTTAATTGGCCTCTCCAAATTGCCCCTAGGTGTGAGTGTGTGTGTGCATGGTTGTGTGTCCTGTGTGTCTCTGTGTTGCCCTGCGACAGACTGGCGACCTGTCCAGGGTGTACCCCACCTCTCGCCCGAAACGTTAGCTGGAGATAGGCACCAGCAACCCTCCCAACCCCATTAAGGGACAAGGGTGCAAGAAAATGGATGGATGGATGGTTTGATAACTGGTCACTCTTTAAAATCCATCGTATCGATGGGCTTGATTTGCTATCGACCTCATCTACCCCAAACCACTTAAAGAATCTATGGGGTGTTGTCACAAGAAAGATGAGGACAGGCTGAAGGCTGCTAGTAAAGAAAACTCAGAATAGCCACAAGCTGCTCACCTCTGTGCCAAACCACACATTGATGCAGCTACAAAATCAAAAGTCGCCCCAAAAGAAGTACTGAGGGCTCATACTGCAGAGTACATGAACATACTCTTCAGTAGGATAACATTTCTGCATAAATTTTTTTTTCATATTAGTGGTATGTAATGGGCTGCACAGTGGCGCAGTTGGTAGAGCTGTTGCCTTGCAGCAAGAAGGTTCTGGGTTCGATTCCCGGCCCCGGTCTTTCTGCATGGAGTTTGCATGTTCTGCCTGTGCATGCGTGGGTTTTCTCTGGGTACTCCCGTTTCCTCCCACAGTCCAAAAACATGACTGTTGGGTTAATTGGCCTCTCTAAATTGCCCCTAGGTGTGAGTGTGTGTGTGCATGGTTGTTTGTCCTGTGTGTCTCTGCGTTGCCCTGCGACAGACTGGCGACCTGTCCAGGGTGAACCCCGCCTCTCGCCCGGAACGTCAGCTGGAGATGGGCACCAGCAACCCTCCCGACCCCACTGAGGGACAAGGGTGCAAGAAAATGGATGGATGGATGGTATGTAATATTAACTGTCTTATAAACTGAATTTTAAATGTTCTAAAAACATAGGCCATAACTTTTCAAAGTAAAATGAAATAAAAACATTAAATTTATCACTGTGATGTGTTTAGCATGAGCTTTTCTTTTTATATCTGAATTATTAAAAACCACACTCCAAACGATTAACTGCTTAAAAAGAACAAACACCATAAAGATGTTCCAGTAGACATCTATTCTCCAAACTGCTCATATAGAAATGTTTTATAATCTGTTTGTTTTTATATCCACACTTTAATGGGTCAAGTATACTAGACTCAAAAGATCATTGAGTTTTTAAAAGGCTTTTCAGAAGGATTTTTACACAGAAGGAGATTTATTTGTAATTGTGACCTCCCCAATGTGGATTTGTTCTTGGGTAAACAGGAGTCAGTGTGGTGTAAAACACTTTGATCACCTAATGGGTGAAATGTCCCATAAATCCTCACCATCACAATAATAAGTTACAGTAATCACAGTGATTAATCTAGATTTGCGTATGGTTATTATAAAGTACTGGCACTCTACTTTAATTGCAGTCCCCTATTAAAGTATTTTTCTCCTTAGATTTTTTTCTCATATTCTCTTTTTGTCACACTTCCACATGTAAGCTCATCAATACAATTTTAATAACTCGACTCGACTTAAAAAGTGTTTTCAAATGATCACTGAGTAATGAAGATCATTTTTAACAAATAAAATATGAATTTGATTCTTTTTACTACTATTTTATTTCATCCAAGGTATCTTTTATAGAATTTGTTTGATGATTTGATAAATTTAAATGTGTCCAAAAACTAACTGAAGAAATCTATAAGGAGGCAAATCAGATCTATTTGATTTTATTTCTTGGCCTTTAAGTACACCGTCTTTCACCTGATGTTTTTATTTAGTTGGCATTTTAATTTTCTTTGCCCAGGCTTGGAAGGTAATACAGCAGGTTTACAGCACACACTTTCTCTCTCTCATACGCGTAAACTGAATCACATGTGCAGGTGTCTCATGGGGCCACCTTGCTGTGCTTCACTGTCCTCTGGATATTCGCAAACGGGATATATGTGCTTTCGGGTTTGGAATAGGGCCAGGCCCATCTCCTCAATTTTGGGTCATAAACAAGGCCTCTGCCCAAGGACTGCAGGGTATTTTAAAACAGGGCTCAGCTTGATTGGACACACTTCTGTTGCTCCCACCCGACTACTAGCAAGCCAGCTGATCAGAGAGGCAGAACAAAGCTGTTCTCTTACAAGCCAGTCTGCACTCAACCCCTTGTACAGAAAACAGGATGCAATTGTACAGAAAGAAATGGTAAAAAAAAAAAAAAAAAACATAGGCTGTCTTGTAGATGGTGAAGAAAATGCTGTAACATTTACAGTGAGAAATTCCTGTAGACAAAATTTCTCTAGGACAAACTCAGCATCGGTTGCTCATCTCAGCAGGGAGATCAACGCTGGGATTAAGTATGGGGAGAAACAAAATCCGGAACCATCCAGAGGGCCTTGACAAGGTTGAGGAATTTAAAGTGAAAGTGAGGTTTATGACAGCCTATGCATTCTGCATACAGCCTTACTCATACTGGTGTTTTCAACGTCTAATCTGTCCATGAATATTACAACGTGCACCATTTGGCTCATGAATATGAAATAGATGGAACCACAGGCTCTCCTCATAATCAACAGTCGACACACACAGTTCATCGTCAGCTCCATAGCTCTGCAGCACCTTTTTCTCTGGTGCATTTAGCCAATCACTGCCGATCACAGCCATAGCTGTGTGTCAGTGTTGGGGCAAACTGCTTTGAACGCCATGTCAATGCAGCCTTTTGTTGCCAAGGATACTTTAAATGTTTGAAAGCACACTCCTTTTTTCCGTGTTTCACTTTTCTGTCTGTTATTCATACATAGACTATATTTATTTACAGTGTCATAGCCTTGATCCCTTAAGAACACCTATTTACACAGAACAGAAAAAAGAGATGGTTAGGTTTAATTTACCCCTCGTGGATAAACAGCAAAGCTTACTGTAGAGCAACTCAGAAACACGATGCAGAGTTAAACAGCTAATGCACCACCAATCTCTACCCATCCGTTTACCCCGCCTTAAGCAGCATGGCTCTGATCCAACATGGCCATATGCCCCTTAGCTGAGCCACTCTGTGCTATAATAAATGACTCATGATACATAGTCGACATATCATCACCGTCCAAGAATGACAAACCACTACTGGATGATACTGGTAGGCAAACTAATGGGTATGGGTGATGCTTTTTATTTGGCTCACAATGGCATAATTCTGTTATATAAACTACTGTTTTGTGTCTCTGATTAATTTTTGTCATTGCCTGTCATTTTATTTGACCAAGGCACCTTCTTCCAAATGTTCGCTGAGTTCCCTACATAGCTTTTGTTTTTACTATGGATTTGTTGTTGCTCTGTCAACAAACAATTGGAATTTGATATTCGGACATACCGACTGCATACATTTCTCATGACAGATTCCTTGATTTTCCACAATCCCAATGGATATTAGCAAGTTTGATGAGCTGGTTTGGTATGTAGCCCCATTTCTTACGTCTGTCAGGGCAGTGGCTGCTCCACCCTGTGCAAACATACAAAACTATTTCATGTGAAAACGATTTTGTGCCGAGCGGGTTACTGTGTGACATCGAGTGTACACAACTATAAAAACTGACCTTTGACATGTCTGGCAGAAGTTCACGATAAATCTGTCTCAACTATACGCAGACCTCCGCAGAGTGACATACACCTGAGGGCCTTAATGTTATACTTGCCAAGGATGTTAGTCTGTGAGGAAAAGCGTCTATTCAAAGGAAGGTAGTTTTGAAATACTTTTCCATTTTCAGACAAAGCTTATTAGCCTAACCCTGCTATACACTGCCTGGTGACTGTATGCTGCTGTGTTACTTTGTCTTCATTGTTCACTAATATACCACAACAAACCTCTGAGGCATTCACAGAATGACTATGTTTATGCTGAGATGAAAATACATATATGTTGATGATTTACTAATTAGGCAACTTGAAAACAATTTAACTAAGGGTGTCAGTGTAAAGACAACAATCTGGTTTTGTAAAGTATTTTCTTTCTTCTTCACATTTATATTGAACTTTGCTTTCGTCTGTTATGTAAAATCCAATTGTGTCTCTTGTTCAAATGTTTTTGAGAAACATTTGAACAAGCAGAGTAAACCAGAGTAAAGCTGTCTCTGAACAGCGTTAAACTCAATACTGAAGACAGTGATGCATGCTCATCCAGTCACATGACAGGACCTGTTCAATGAAACTGCGGCACAACAAGCTGTGGGTAAAGTGGTCAAGCAGCATTGCTTTCTCGATCATTATTAATGGGCTCAGAATGTGTGATAAAGGCGACTCCCTAGTTTGTGTCAGGATTTCCTGCCTGGATAATTAAAGTCCAAGCTGCAGGTGCTAGTTAGATGAGCCAGCAAAATTTTGCTTTGGCTGTGTACTACACAGAAGTGTTTTACACTCAGTGAACACCAGTGTTACCTAATGATTGTTTTCATTACTAATTAACATCTTGAGTACTTTGTTAATTAATCTGGTGTCCTGTAGGCAGATGGTCATAAGTGTTTAAAATGCCATTTTTGGTAATAAAAACCTAACCAGGCAAGGTTTGCCCTTCTGACCTAATACTTAGCTTTTTTTTCTAATTCCCTGATAAGAAATAGTAATTAAAACCTTAAAATGCATCTTTCCTGCAGGACCATATGCTGATCCAAGGTGGCTTATGTGTGAATATGAAAGGGCTAAACAACCATCTGGAGGGGCCAAGGATTGACCCGCTACCCTTGCAGTTAGGGGTGAAATGCTCTACAGACCCTAGTCTTGTCAGTTTATGTGACTTGCGGTTTTCTTTGCAGTGGGGACAAAGTGCGACGAAATGACAAGCAAAATGTGTTAACTTGACACCTAAAATATCTCTTTACAGCTGGCATTCATGGAGGGATTTCATAGACCGTGATTTGGATAGAGACGCAGTCACCATAATGCAAAAAATTCTGCTACTGCCTTGTGTTTATGGAAATAACTCAAATCTTTGCATCATGTTGACTGCAATAAAAAATTGATTTGTTTGAAGACATGTTACTGAGCAAATATGTGATGACTTTATAATGAACCGTCTTGAAATGTAATATAGCTATTTGAAAAAACAGAATACTGAAGCAGCATTTTGCTTGGCAAACATTTTCTTTCTAGGTTAAGTGGTAAAGCCTGTTTTGTTTCTGGACTATGAGTTGTCCTAACAGCATAGTTATGTAAGGCAGCGGTCCATGAGTGATTTTTGAAGGCGTGAACATTACATTCAACGTCGTCATGTGCTAAATCCTAAAAATATTCAGACAACATGGTAGATAGGAATATAAAAAACAAAATTATACATCATCAAAGGTTATGTTCCCATATAAATCCTGTTTTTGTAGCTACAGAGTAAAGCCAAAACGTTGAATAGAAGGTGGATTTAAGTATTTTAAATAGAATCATGACTCGGAGCATCTATATTCAATTATTTTGCAACAATCACACAGAAGGGGAAATATCAAACAACTGTGGTAACTCTCATTAATCTAATAAACTCACTGAAACTTCACTGGTAAAGTGATAATACTGAGGAATCAAGACAATGACAAAGAGAAATTCCCTTTTCCCCTCATTTATTTAGTAATTGAAGAGGACAATATTTTATTTCAACCAGGGAGTTACACCAAAAAACTTGGGAATCACAAGAGAGGAACTTGATGTTCTTGCAGTGCTTTTTTATGAGTCCCTCAAATGCCACAAAACAGTATAGGTGAAAGATGTGTTAACACAAAAGGGTAAAGATGTAGCTGAGGAACAACACACTAAAGAGACAAGCTTGTCATCCCTGCAATTTCCCATCTCGCTCAAGTCGTGTTTGTCTTGGCAACAGTTACCGGGCCTTTATCTTTGCCAATTAAGCCAATCTAGTGGACTGCAGTAACTTCACTCTGTGGTGTTTGCCAGAGCAGTAATGAACTAGATATTAATTTCATTTTTACACTGACTCCGTTAACTCCCACCATGAATCATGAATCCTTGTCTGTTCCTCATAAGTTGTAACATGAAAGTCCATGCGTGCATAACTCTAAGTGGTGTTAAGATATTCACAGACATCTAAGCCAAATGAACTGGCAGGAGATAAAATGTACATCAAAATGTGGGGAATTAGATAGATTTGTGAGGAGTTAGAAAGAGAAGAGAAGAAGGAGGAGGGGGAACTGAACATGAGAGAGATACAGGCTCATCATGCCAGTCATCACTTCAGTTATTATCCCTAATTCTCGAAGGGAATATCTCAGTAAGGCGGAGTAAATTCGATGCTGATAAGCAGACAATGAGATTTGCCTGTGCCATGAGGCAAAGCCCTTCCAAGGGCTTCCTTTCACCTACAGTGGAGTTCAACTTAATGCATCAAATAGCAGAAAACTCACATCGCTCTCATTAGTGTTGGCTGGATTCCGCTTTGTTGTTTCGTTTTGAAGCAGCATTTCCAGGTGCTGCACAAACTGTTTGTGGGATTTGACTCTCTCCTCTCTCCCCTCTGTGAGTCTCAGTCTAATTAGCACTATAAACCCAACCACAAAATGTTATAGGCAGAACCATGACTTCTCACATTAGGACACCCCCCATGAAATTTCTAGTGTATAAAGCCCTGGGTTATGGGTAAAGCCAAAGCAGTGAAAAGTTCAGATTTTCCACACAAAGAAGAAAATGATGATGCTGTTGAAGGTTTACAGTTTTACACTCACTGTCTTCAGCAAAACTAATGTCTGTTCGACAGACTCTTAATTCAATATTCAGCCAAAAAAATTAAATATCATTTATACTGCTTGCTGGATTGGCACTGAGATGTGTACAAACACAATCTGCTGAGGATCAATCTGACTAACCTTGGTCATCCAAAAACCTGCTCTCCTAGTTTAGCAAGGTTTGAGATTTTTTTCTATAGCCTGAAAATAATTAATTTATTCATAATAGGCAGAGGATGAAACAAAATCACAGTAGTACCACAAGAGCTGAATTACTTGCTTTGATTTTATGGCAGTGTCGATAAAGTCCTTCAATTTCACTTCAATTTTCAAAAAACATAAAGGGAGGGGGGAAAAACTGTAGAGGTCACAACGCTAGAGGCATTTGTTGTGTATAGAGTAGATTTGTTGTTTAACCAACACATTTCAGATTAAGTTTCATAACGTCCCAGCAGGACTATAGATCAAAACATGCTTTACAATAGAAACTATCTTGTATAATATGACTGTGACAGTTTCAGCATAGCTCCAGCAGCTTTCTCACCGGCTATAGAAAGTTTATCTTGTAATGTAATCTGGACTATTTCTTGAGTCTCCACAGACAGTCAGTACTGTCCTAGATTTGCAAAATTTTGGCAAAAACTTGAATGCAGAGAACATAATGATCTTGCAGATGGACTGAGGAAGAACTGCAATGGGAAATAGATTTATAGACATTTTTACTTCCATCTGGAGGTCTGGTATTTCAAATTCAAGCTGCTGTCCTCCTTTAGAAAGAAACCTTTCCAAAACTGAAGAAACATAAATAGAACTGCATAATCATATAATGTTATTTTTTTTTATCTTGTGAGTAATTTAATTATCACAATCTAGGTGATGCAAAATATCTCAATAGAATGGCTCATTTGTTTGATTAACTTCTCCTAGCCACTATTCAAATACCTTTTCTGTCTTGATATATGTAAAGCTGATTAGCAAACAGATCAAATTTAAACTGAGCTTTCCATCAACAAACACTGTTGATAGTACATTCCTGGGTTTCATACAAGAGCACCATATGATCAGTGTTAAGTATGGCGAATGCTTGATTTTGTTGGTCTTTGTCTCTTCCTGAGAAACATTACTAGAATACATGATATCATAAATTTGATAAAATACCATGAAAGCTCTGAACTTTAGAGACTGTTTCACTGAAAACAGTTTGTCATTGAGGGTTTTTTAACAGCACAATCATTTGAATCAAGATGCCAAATCAGAAATGGTTCAACACACACAAAACTGATCTTCCTCCATGACCTTCCAATTCTCCAGGCCTTATTCCCAGAAAAAAACCTTTGGGATGAGCTGCAGAGGAGAGAGCAACACAGAAGACCAAGGACGCTGGACAACACAGGGGTTGCTCTCTGTGTTTACTACAATGTGAAATACAGCAGGAGAAATATTGTTCAATTGGCAAAAAGAATTGGCAGCATGAATAAAGTACTATGAAAAATTAGTTCGCATATCAAAGACTTCAGTTTCTTTTCTCACACTTTCATGACTTATTCTTGAGTTGCAATTAAGAATAATTTATTGAAATGATCATTTAATTGGGAAAAATGAGAAAATTACCAGAAATGAAAAAAAAAAGAAGCAGTGGGAAATCTTACCAGGACTGACCAGTTCACAGAAAACACTCCAAGATTGTTCTGACTCATAAAAAAGTATAAAAATAACCCAGAACCACATCCAAAGCCCTGCAAGCCTTACGTGTCTCAATTAGGGATAGGATTCATGATTCAACAATACTAGAGAGATTGGGCAAAACAGCTGCCGTGAGAGAGTTCCAAGGCCAAACCACTGCTGTCCTCACAAAGGTCTGTCTCACATTTATCAAAAACATGAAACTATTGTCTTAATGATTCCCTACAGCCTGTGATGAGACAAAAAATAAAGCTTTTTGGAAGGAGGACCTCCTCTGACATGTAGCATAAAACTAACAATATTTCAGAAAAAGAACATCAAACAGCTATTATGTTCTGTAGCAGTATTGTGACGGTAAAGAGATCTTTTAATGCCTCGTATCCTTGTCATACTCGCCGCATCACTTATTCTGCTCTTCATCAGAAAATCCTGAATGAGAATGTTTGGTCATCAATTTGCGAGATTAAGCTCAAGAGAGCCTGCATTATGCAGGACAATGAACCAGGAAACACAAGTTCACTTCTCCATCGCTCAGAGAGAGCAAAATAAAGTTTTTGAAATTGCCTAAACTCAGTCCACACTTTAATCTGTCTGGGCTGCTGTGACATGACCTTAAACAGGTCATTCATTCCCATAAGTCTCCAATGGGGCTGAATTAAAACAATTCTGTGAGGAAAAGTGGGCCAACATTTCTCCCCGGTGGTGTAAAAGACTAATTGCCAGTTACAGCAAATGATTGATGGGAGGTGGAGAGAACTAACTTCTAACTAGGCAATGCTTGGTTTGGATATATTTCTTCCATAGACAATTAAGT
Organism: Poecilia reticulata; assembly: GCF_904066995.2. Taxonomy (NCBI): domain Eukaryota; kingdom Metazoa; phylum Chordata; class Actinopteri; order Cyprinodontiformes; family Poeciliidae; genus Poecilia; species Poecilia reticulata. The sequence goes on from NC_088832.1 coordinate 30,940,061, forward strand.
CATAATTTGAAAATTGCTTTTTGTGCTGAATAGGTTATCTTTGTCTGATATTAAAATGTTGCTGTACAAATTGAAACCTCTAAGCATGTCACTATAACTGCAACATAAAATGTAATTAAAAATGACCATAGCATGGGATTATGCTACTACAATAAAAGATACAAAATAAAAAAAAACTCAAACTTGTTGTCAGGATTTATCAAATCGGGCCAATTAATTCTATCTAACATGTTCATTGATTTGTTGTTCCTTTGTAAAGCCTCCAGGTGTGCAAAAACAAAAGGAGTGATTGCAGTGGGGTGGCACAGTCAAGCAAAAATCATAATGATTCCACTCAAGACTCTGACTGGCTAATTGTGTTAGTGTGACACAGCCTATCCGTTTTTTTCTTTTTAGATAATAACATTGAGAAAATAATAATAAGCAAATCGATTGTTTGAGACACTTGCAAAAAAATATTTATTTATAGCTAAATATTGTTTGACTGTAACTTGTAAGTAACTAAAATATTGTGAATTTAAAAATGGCATGTAAGTACAAATTTTGCATTGCTGCATAATTAAAATCAAAAGTAATCTAAGAGCCCATTTTTACTTGTCAATAGAATACAACATGCTGACTGCTGAAAAATGAAGTGTGACATTTATTTGACTCTGAACTTAATTAATCAGCATCTCCTGCTATCAGCCTGGGATCAGAGCGCTCAGATCTCATCCCGAAGAGTAACTCATGAAAAACAGCTTTATGTGTTTCCTTCATTGCTGCTTTAATATGTCTTGATTTTATTTAAGTTGTTAACACTTATAAAAGTTTGAAACCCATAGAAATAAATAGATATGAGGGTTATGGCAAAAAAAATAAAGCATAATTGCCCTTGGGGTATTGTTTACTGTGATTATGCATTCTTCAGAGCAGGGGGCGGAACTCAGCTGTGCCACACATCACAACACTGCCATATCTAGTATATAATCACAGAAAATAATGTTGACTTGTGCATTATTGCAAACTGTATATGTGTGTAGGTTGTTGGGAATCTGTAGAGAAATCTATAAAAGGTCATTATGGCATTTGCAGAAAGTGGCTGGTTGCTGAAGAGGCAGAAACATGGTGCCTGTCGACTGAAAATACTCTTTCTATCAGAGCGTCTCGCTAGAGTTGATTGCTGGCTTCTGCTGCAGGCCACTGCAGACACATGGTACACAACACAGATGGTGAAGTAAGGCACCAACAGTCGCAGTCAAAACAATTATGACATTTGTGCCATGAGTTATATATTTTTTTCAGGCATCACTGCAGCGGCTCCACACAAGTCACATTTAATTGTAATGAAATACCACATACAGTAAGTGAATATCATCTCTTCATACATCACCACATTCATATTTGTTGATTTGGAAAAGCAAAATTGTGAATGACACAGAGCAGGATTCAGAGAATAATCCCCTTTCTGGTGCACAAAGGCATAACTTAAGCTGCTACAGTGAACACTAAGTCTCTCTCCAGCCTGGCATGCCTTGGACTCTTTCACACCCGAGTGGTCCAACTGAGATCACCCTGTCTCTTGACTCGACACAAACACATGTTTTCTAGAGGTACTACTGGAAAGATAGCAGGAGCAATCTATCAAAATGGAGCTGGCTGGAAGTCAGTCCAATCTCAAGGTTTTCCCCTCTCTCTTCTTTATGTCACGAGGATGCATACTTCAGATATATACATAAAGGCAAGTCATTTTTCCGTATTATATACGTTTTTACAAAACGCCTGTTTTGAGCTGAGCTGTTTGTCACTTTATTCAGACAGAACACGCGACACAAATTACACAAATTAGCCCCACTCTCATCCTGGGTCCTCAATCCCGCTGAGATATTCAGAATCGTGAGCCAACAGCGTGAATTGATGAAACAACAAAACGGGTCCTACATATCATGAAGCATATTCCTCAAAAACTCTGACTGCCACCATCAGTCACCAGCTGGGAAAGTGTAATGCGGAGCACCGTGGAAATGAATCAGCATTTCTTTGGTGTTGACAGGCTGAAACCAAAAGCTTTCAAAATCAGGCATTAATCCACAGTCAGTCTACACAGCACAGCGTTCAGCAAAAAAAAAAAAAAAGAAAGCCAGAGTTCATGCAAAACTACAATCAAAGGTAATCATGACCAAGGTCAGTTGTGTTAAAATGAAAGTTTTATTTTTATAATTATTCTAACATATTTAGCTTGCATAAGTACTGAAACTCGCTTTCTGATAAACTTGAGTAAAAATACCACAGCTTCAAAGTATTCCAGTAACTTAAAGGGGTGGTGTGTATTTTCAAGACACAGATTGCCTTTTTAAGGCACAATTTGTTAAGTTCAGGTGTTATAAAAATGCCGTATATTATCAAACACAACTAAAAAGAAATCTGACAAATTGAAATTGGCCTCTGTCTCTTTAAGAAGCACCTGCTCTTCCCAACATTCCGCCTTCAGTACACCATGCCTTCCCATTATGCCATTTACTACTTGGAAGCAACACTGAGGGCTCTGATGAGGGAATAACATTATAACATGATATACAACTTACAAAGATGATTTTACATAATACCGCCCTCTTTAAAAAATTATGATGCGATCTAATTTTCTTTTAAAACAAGAAGATATTAATTACAGATTATTACAACAACAATAATGCTATTAATATTATTTTTGAATGCTTATTGTTCAGCATGTTGTACCTTTTTATAGCTTCTTAACAGGTCAGAAACATGTGGCAGTTATATGACACTTCTTATAACGGAAAAAACTCACTTTGTCACTTCTGACATTTCACTAAAAAAAATTGAAACCATGAGTACAGCATGATACTGTTTCAGTCCTGAAACAACAGCCTGCCAATTTCTTAGTACATAGATCATCCATGCCTGTTAGGCAGTGGCTGGTAAGGATTTTTTAAAGAATTTTGAACTTTACTCACAATAACACAGTTTCATGCATTTTTTAAACAAAAACGGTTTACTATGTCATTTCTTTATTTTGAAAGAACAATCACTTGTACCTCTCACTGCCATTAACGAATCACATAAAATACGAAATACTGATTATTACAAAATCTATCTCATGGACAGACTGATAGATTTGCCCTTCTTTGAAATGCAGGAGAAATGAAGATCTAACTTTCTGTCAGCTAACCAGCTGGATGCAGCTGCAGGTGGGGAAGGGGCGGGGCTGCACCACTGATTATCTGTGCCCTCCTTTCCAAATTCATATAGAAGTTGACTTGATAAATCACCAGTATCATTTTTCATTCCTTGTCCTTTTATAGACCAATGATTAGCATAAAATTATTCTTTGACACATACCAAAACCATCACTACCAGGCACTGAGCAAGTACAATCATCAGACTTTCTTCTTTTTTTTTTCTTTATTCTTGAAAATGTCAAACTAAAATTAGACTGAGACTTGGCAGCACCACATGCAATCTGTCTTTAACTTAATGTCATTGACCCTATAACATGAGGATCTTGGGCGGAAATTAGCAAAGAATTATGATTTGCATGAGTCCTTATTCAACATCTGAACAAAGAAAATTGCACATGTGAGCAACCAGCCCTAAATATTACTTGATGATTAACATCCCAGCAGGCTTAGCGTTGAGTGTGAAAACCCTGGGCAGACCCAGTTGCTCATTATTTAGACTCCTGTGGCTCTGTTTAAAAAAGAAGGAATATCAAAAGAGGGCTGATTGTTAAAATACACTTAGTTCAAGACTCTAACACATATAATGTTGTTGAGTGATGACAGCATAAATAACCGAGGTTTCATGTTGTTTTTCAAAAAAGCAAGAGAAAATAGATTAGACAAATGTGTCACAATATGTGTCACAGGAGTAAAGATAGAGCACATCACAATAAATTTATGGAGGAATGTCACTGCAGAAATCATAAATTACCCTTTTTGCCCGAGTAGTAATGCAAGAACAAAAAACATGTTTTGACACAGAAAAAAATCTTGGATAGATGAGTCACCGTTCACCCTGTTCTCTACCAGTGGTTGACTACATGTGTGTCACGCATGAAGAGAAATTCATTCACCCAAGTGCTCATTTCCCACAGTGAGGGCTTCTGTCAGGGCTGCCGTAGTGAGCAGCCCTAGTGTGGTTTGTCTCCATTCAGTTGCTTGGCAGGCAGGTAAATGCCAAACCTCCACTGCGTTTGTCAGGGTGATCACATTCCTTGTGTTCTGCTGTTTCTCTCCTGATGACTGAACAATTTAACAAGGTGATAAACTCGCAAACTCAAAGGCCGTGACAAGAACCGCCGTTGCTGCTGCATAAGCTCAGAACTCATGTTTTCCACACTTAATGGCTGAAAATTCTCAACCAAGCAGAACACAACGCTTATTTCAGAAACTCGGCTGGCACACAACCCTTCAGCGAACTTCATTTTTTTCCCCCAAGAACATTTAGGAGCTCAGTGTGGCTCCTCAGGTGGCCAATTGTCCTACTGAGAGACTAACAGGTGTGTGGTCCTAGTGTTAGCACTTCTAATTCGTCTATCTGAAAATCCGTCAGTGGATTTAAAAAAAAAGAAGAAAACATCACTGTACAAATTCTATAGCCTATTTGTGAGAATAGGGTAGAAAATAAATTGTGACACATGTAATAACAAGATAGGAAGCATCTTCAGGCCCCGAATGGCAAACAATTTGTGTTTTCTGTCATTCTAAATTATAAATGTTCACATGGGTAATAATCTAAACCCCTGGCAGACTCATTTGCCTAAATACACAAAAAACTCACCTCACAATTCAGTTCTCAAAGAGGCAATTAAACCAGCTTTAAATGGAGATACTGCAGATTGTGTCAGCTGTGCTCATACATGCATGCAAATATCGTGGTAACCAGCCCTCCTCACTCAGAGCGTGTCCTTCATTTTACAGGCTGGCCGTAAAATCGCCAGATGTGAATATGGTAGGGCACACTTGAGGATCAGTCGGTTACGGTTTAAGTGGAAAGCTTTTGGCTGCAGCAGCAATTTCAGTTGCAATGTCAGAGCTCTAAATGCAGGACTCTCTTCAAGCCACTTCAAGCAAAGCATTTTCAGCACCACACACTGATGGACAGCTCCCACATAGATTTTTTTTTTTTTCCTTTAAGGCAGCATTGCCAAAGCAACAATTCTAGGACTTGACATTTTACATTTCAAAAAGCAACCTGTTCTTGTGGGTAACCTTCTCGAGCTGTGGTAGGGAGGGGTGGGCGTTTGGGGGGGCAGCTTTTTTTTTTTTTTTTTTTGCTTGAGGTGCATTACCCATGGGTGGCTTGACTAAGGTTTTTTTTTTTGTCTTCGCTACATGGTCAGGACGCAGGAGGACAAAACAAAATAAGACACAATGAAATTTAGGGTGATGCGGGAGAAGATTTTTTTGTTGTTGATTGTTTAAAACATGATTCTCTGCTCTTCAAACTCAAAGCGCCCTTCACATGGACCAGCCAGTTCACCTGGCCAATCCGGCGCCCCTTTTGCTGCAAACGTGTATGCTGAGAATACCTGAACTGAATTTGAATTACCATATGACGTAGGCCTTTTTCTATCAGTAATGTCCTACTGGCAACAGGGACTAATACAGACTCACGGTCTCTATAAAGCGCTCAAAGATTGAATTTGTTGCACCAGTTACCTCTCAGGTCTCCTTTTCCTTAACGTTACATGTCTATATATCAGTCACAGCCTTTGAAACACAAAACAAAGCTCAATGTTGAGAGAGAATGCGACAGATTTTTGAACATTTCTACACAGACAGAATTAAGACGCAAAAAGTATATTTCTTGGCATGTAAATGGACAAGCTAAGCGCAAATCGGGAGCTTAAGTGGCGATGGTAGATAGTTCCGAACAACCGAAAAAGGGGATAAACGGAGCAAATCTGAATGAAATACTTACGCATTTTTTCGAATAAAAGAACTCGAGGGCGAGAGCAGAGCAGGAAAATTCATCAGGGCCCCCGTCCACGTTTTCAAGATTTGCAGTACCACCGAGACACAAATCTCCATGTGAAAAGGGGGGCTGGAGGCTGCTGCAGTCCGCGTCTCTCTCGATCACAAGTCAAGATGCTCGCCTGCGAAAAACGCCAAACACTCTGAGAGTTGCGTTCATCTGCGGTGCGGTCACCATTCTAAACCCACAGAGGAGAAGCAGTAGCCTCCCGGACTTGAAGGTATTCCTCTGGACCGAGGAGGAGGAAAATCCTGCAGAGTTTTTTTTTTATTTTTTATTTTTTGTTGTTGTTTTTTTGTTTTTTTAAAAAAAGGGGGAGTGAAGTCCATATACAGGCCGCTTCTCACCCTAAAACAGCCTCCCAGGCGAATCCACAAAAATAAAATTTTGCCAAAAGAAAAAGAAAAACAGACAGACAAAAAAATAAAGTGGAAAAAAAAACTGTCAGTCAATGGCTTTCCCAAGTCAGATGTTCATTACTGCATGGCAGTCAACGTTTACCTATTTAAAGCCTTGTGAATAAGGTCAGCGCAGCGAGAGATGGAGAAAAAAAAGCGTCCAACACAGAAAAACCTTAGAATGCCTATTGGATAAAATTGAGGATATCCGTCCCACTGCAACCATCAGACGCTCCGCATCAGGACAAATGGCTTGCCATAGGCTGCTCTGAAATTCGCAGAGCATATGGCACACAGCGTTTCTGTCAAGTAAAATGGGGAAGATTGTACAGGGTGAGATTTTTCATCCCTACCCGTCAAAGCCGTTCGGTTTATTGATCACATCGGTGATAATTCCGCTTGTCAGGCAGCGTGGGTCCAGTCCGCGCGGTTTAGGCTGCAACGTCCGTGTGTTGCAAATAAAGCGGCTTTCTGCCAGCGGCTCCTAATGGTCCCCCAGCTCGCTGCCGTCCATGACTTGAATAGCGAGCGCGCTCAAATCGTCTCCGGGCGCAGATCTGCCGTGCGCGCTTGTGACTCACTAGCGTGTGTGTCTGTTGCGCATGTGTTGGCGTGCACGCTGGTCCCCTTATTGCCCAGGGACCACTTTAACTTTGACCACTTTGGCTTCCCGTCTCGCTGCCCATTTAAATCACACAGCAGTCATTAATTATCGGGGATCAATAGCGCTTATGTATAAAGCACGGATCTGATGGGGTTGGAAATGCGCCTGTGTGTACCTGGAGTGCGCGTGCGCGTGTGATTCAGTTGTTGATGAGGTATGGTTGCCACCTACAGGCGTTATTCTCTATTCAGTCATCTAAAACGGACTATCTCCACAGTCAGCGTCCTCAAATAAATTCCCACTCAACATGTAGGGGTATTATCACTCCTCCGCGTTAAGCACTGACAGATGCGTGTGCCCACCAAAATCAGAAATATCTATCATTTTATATCTTTAGTTTCAGGCTATGAGACCATTACATAACATCCGCTGCCGTTTTTCATTAAACATGGTTGCTTTTAATTACAAACATCTCATGCAACACATTTGGGCTAAAATCTGCTTTGAGACAGAGGATAAAAAAAAACACATAACAAAGGGAGAAAACTCACCCACTGCAAAGAGCACCAAGGCACACATGTTGGCGTTGCCCTGAAGGTGAGCTTAAGTGAATTGAAGATAGAGAGAAGTGAGTGAGGTTTCATTTGAACTCAGAACAGCCTGTCTCATTAGCAGACATAATGAAGCAAAAATCAGTCATGTGTTAGAACACCTCCTGGACTGTGAGGCCAATAAGGCCCATAATTCAACTGAGAAAGAGAGAAAGATTATTTTTTACCTGTCATAATGTTTCTGATCACCTAAGAATTTAAAAGACAGATGAGTGGGAGTTTTTGCACAACTTCACCAAACAAGGGAGTTAGCCCTCTATTTTTTTTTTTTATTTGATATGAGAAATATATCTAATGGTCAGACGTCCTTACACTCTTTTCAGTTGTGCCACACTGTTGAAATGCAAAACTGACCCTCTGTCTATCCATACTCACTCAGTGGCTTTCAGACATGATGCCTGTCTTGAAAATATTAATTAGTCATGTATAATTAAAACTACAAGTCTGATTAGATCTGTGATCCTTGGACTCCGTGATGCACCTGCTGCATTGTTATTTAATCTGCTTGGTATGGGGCTCGGTCGTTTGGCATTCTTATGCAAAACATAGTCAGCTTGCCAACATCTGGTACCAGTTAGAAGATACATCCTAACTCACTTTTAACTAATTGTAAAACTGTATCAGACAGCAGATTCAATAACTACAGATTTGTTATGTAGTCATTTTTATCTGCTGTGTTTCATCTGTGTGGTTTTCTTTGTTTCAGATTCCTCATCTATGATGAGTGAAGTGGGATCATGTTTTAAAAGTGTTTTGTTATAACACGCATTCAGTAAAAACAGTTTGAGCAAAAAGATATCATAAACTGGAAACAATGTCAAAACAAGAGGAGTAACATGTATTGCTAAAATAACAAACAAGGACTGTCAGACATGAAAACCATCCCCATGCTGGTGGCTGAAGAAAACATTGAGGAATATCAGACAGAATTTTATCTCTGAAAACAAATTTTGCATCATTCCGTTGATCAGTTAATTTGCATAGAGCCAAATTACTACAAATAATATCTCAAAGCATTCCGGAAACAGGTCCCTTTCACATACATGTCTGTAGAGTTCAGTGAAAAGTTTGTCCCATGTACAGATCTTCTCTGTTTTAGGTCTTTAGCCACACTAAAATGTTTCCAATCATCAAACAAGTGATGATGTCAGAAATAGATCATCCAAATAAATACAAAAAGTAATTTTCAAATTCAGATTTTATCCATTAAAACATACCTGTGTCTTGCAGCAGGTTAATTACCAGAAACATACCAGAAAGTTCACCTTAAAAAGACTTAACATTGAAATAAATAAAGTTTTTTGGCAGTTCTACCCAAAAGCCATCCATCCATTCATTTTCTTTACACCCTTTTCCCCAGTGGGGTCAGGAGGGTTGCTGGTGCTTATATCCAGCGAGACATTTTGGGTGAGATGCAGGGTGCACCCTGGACAGGTTGCCAGTCCATCGCAGGGTTTCTACACAAAATCTAGAATTAAATAAAATATAGACCCTTTTACATGACTTGAAATAGCTCCTTCATGTTCAGAAACCCCCCAATGTGTCTGAATATGAAAAGTTCTAAAGAGTAAAAATGGGACAAAATTCCTCACAGCAGGATAAAAAAAGTCACAACCACTAACAGCAAAGGACTGAGAGCAGCTGTCACTGCCAAGGGAGGCCAAACCAGTTGTTAGGTGGCAATTACTTCCTCATATAGGTTCAGTTTGCCTTGGATATTTTTTTTCCCTTTAACTCAAATGGACTCTCTCAACTATGCAAATGGTCATGTAATCATTTAACCATTTATGCATACTATTCACTTTGTATGACTTTTCTCTTTATTTAATGGCATAACGTCACTTCTTGACATTATTTTTGCTTGCATCGCATTCAGTGATTTTTTTATTATTATTATTATTATTATTATTATTATTATTATTATTATTATTATTATTATTATTATTATTATTCTGCTGGTCTAACAGTGATCAAATCAGTGTGAGTTATTGAAAATGTTACTTTATAGTGTAGGGCAGAGGTGTCAAACTCCAGTCCTGGATGGGCCCGTCTCCTGACATGTTTAGATGTGCCTCTGCTGCACCACACCTGAACAGAATAAGTAGGTCATTAGCAGGACTCTGGAGGATTTATCTACACAATTAGGAGGCAACTCAGCCGTTTGATTCCTGTGTTTTCTACCTGTGGCATATCTAAAAACTGCAGGACCGTGGCCCTGGAGGACTGGAGTTTGACACCCCTGGTGTAGGGCATGGTTGGTTTGACTAGCTTTTCCTGTTTCAATTCTGATTAGTTTTTTGTTTTTTTGTATTTACTATAGTCAGATTATATTGATTTCACAATAACACTTTTTTTATTGTGAAATCAGGACACGCTGGAGGGACTATGTCTCTCGGCTGGCCTGGGAACGCCTTGGGATTCCCCCGGAGGAGCTGGAAGAAGTGGCTGGGGAGAGGGAAGTCTGGGCCTCCCTTCTGAAGCTGCTGCCCCCGCGACCCGACCCCGGATAAGCGTAAGAAAATGGATGGATGGATGGACTTTTTTTTTTCTGATTGGAAACATGGATCTGTAACCAAAACCAAAAAACAACAGAAATCTGCAACAGAGGCAAATCTTATCTTAAAATCCCTAACAATCCATTTCAGCTAAAATTCAAATACATTCAGTTTATTTCAATCTGAATTCAAATTCAGTTTGCAGTTTACTTCCAACTGTAAGACACTGCATAAAAATTAGTTATTAACTTTCTAGCTATCCCTGCTCATGAGCAACAATTTGTCAGTTTACTTCCAACTGTCATGTAGATGAGGTGGATTATCAGCTAGCATGCTAAACGACACCATCCTAACAGTTTCTGCTCCAGCAAGGCTAACTGTTGCTTATAAGGTTAATTGATATTCGCAAATAGTTGCAAATCAATTGTGTGTTTTTCACTCCTCCACTATTCAGCTAATTGATTTAGCCCTACAAGAAATATCTTTCATTTGAATGTGATTTTAGAGAGTTGTTCAATGTTTACAGCTGATAACTCAAGGAGGATATATCATCCCAGCATCTCATTGACATCCTTTTATAATTCTGTGGTTATGTATTTGTAGAGAGAGTAGTTATCACTGGAGAGCTACTCAGACTGGGATCAATTTTAAATATGTTCCTTCATTTATCATTTAATTCTGACACATTTATATTGACTCATGAGGATGATGTTTTTTGAACCCTTTACACCAATGTCACTGAACTATCAAATGATTATGTACATTACAGTTTGAAGACCCTGTTGGGGCTTGATATATTGTATGTACGCTGCTGTTCAATGCACGTTTGCATTGAATAACTACTCTTTGGCAGGTTCTGTTTTGTAGTGTGCTTCACATAGACCTTTACCCATTTTAACAGATTACAGCCCACGGCAGACTTCAGCATAACTAGCCATGGATGTCCATGTAAAGAGACATGAAGTACATAAGTGATGGCTAAGTAGAAGGAAGAGCTGCAGCAAGAGGTCTGATGAAAATTAAAAAGTGACATATTATTTTAATGTAGCTTCCCTTCATTGCTGTTAAATCCAGAATATAATTTAAAATTCTCCTTCTCACATATAAAACCCTTAAAAATCAAGCTCCATCATACATCAGAGACCTTATAGTTCCTTATATTCTCTGTTTGAAGGTTTGCTGCAAACTCAATGAGACAATGCAAGTGACTTCCCACTGCAGCACATCCAGGAAGAGTGAATGCAAATCAGTGACTCAGTGCAATCATCTGGTTTTATTAGATAGAAAATATTTGAACCAGTTTGAATAATAAATCAAACTCGACAACATTGTTTAATAACTAGGATCAACTTTGAAAGTACTTACTTGATGTGGAATCTCTCTGTATGATTTGACTGAATTTCCTTTTTTTGTAAAGTACATTGAGATAACATGTGTTGTGAAAGATAGCTATAAAAATAAACCAAACTGAATTAATTTGAAATTGACATAAATTAGCTAAAGCAATAGCTCCATTGAGAACTCATTTTGTTTCCCCAAACTGAGATCTTTCACACAGCTATTGACTGCATGAAAAAAAGACTGATGATTGACTTTCCAGAGCACCACTTCAAAAGAAATCTCAACCACTTTCTAAAGTTAAAGTTTTTAGTTACTTAAGCATAAAAACAGCTCCCTTTCTTTCATGTTAGTTATTTTTTATAGAAGTCTGTTTTTTTCCAGAAACATAATTAAAAACGTAGCTTGTCAAAAGGATTTCCAAGTATTGAAAAAAAGCTAAGAAGCCGAGTAAACTGAGATCACTCATGATGTAATTTGCTCTGCATTGCATGTAGGTGCACACAGCTGATCCTTGTAAATGTTTGTATTAAGTTCATTCATAACTGACCTTCTATCAAAACCATCTTTCCTGCAGTGCAGTACATTTATGAGGTAATGTTACATAAGCTGAAAAAACTTTGCCTCTCCTGTACAAACACCAATTATACATACGATATGCTGCACTTTCAGTTCTCAGCATTTTATTTATGCTTTGATGAAATATGAATTTTAAATCCCGGATCTCCCAAGGAGGAAATTTAAAAATAAAAGTGGGAGGGAACCAGGGAGAGGGTAGCATGCACTGTTTTTTTTATTTTTTACAAACTAAAACCTCAGCAGATCTGTTCAATCAAATCAACACCAAACCTTTTACTGCATCAAATATGTACGTCCTCATTAGGATGCTTCCATTCACGGGCAATATAAACACATCCTTTGTGTTACTAGGACTTATTTGAAACAATACAGCAGCAGTGAACTAAAGCCCTTATATTTATTTCAAAGGAGATATCAGCATTTTGGCTCTAAAGGGTATATGAAAGCTTCTTTTACCGTTGCTTTAAGAAAGAAAGCAACGTTGGGAATTGCTTGAATGAGTTGTGCTTTCCTTCACATTTTTAAAAGAATTTCTTCAAACACGCCTGCGTAGAATATGTATGCCCTATCATGGATGATGTGAAACTGTCTACTTTCAAAGGCGCTAAGAAAAGAATGGATACTTCAGATTCAAAAATACTGGAATATATTAAGCTGTAGTATATTCTTCAAGTTTCTTGGCTTTCTAAATAAACTGTGTTGTTAACTAGAGGAAAAAAGTCTCCTTTAACAGGAAGAAACCTCCAGCCGAACCTGGCTGCGTATGAGCGGCCATCTGCCACGACCGACTGGGGGGATGAGAAGACAGAGCAGATACAAAAAAAGAAACAGAAGAACTGATGCAGAAGAAATTTCTATGTTAATGAAAGTAAAAAAAAAAAAGTTACTAGCAGGAGAGGGAGAACATTTAACTGCTGGCAGCAGTTTCTCAGGCGATGCCCTCCTCCATGAAGGCACCTCAGCCAAAACAGAATGCCAGACCAGATGCAGCTTCTATGCAGAGGAAAAAATCTGAGAAAAAACATGTCAATGGTAAATAATGTAAGTTGGAGAGTAGCACACCAAGAAACTGGAGAATGTGGTCAGCCTGTTCCTCAGCAGTCTGAGCCTATTGCAGCATAACCAAGGAGATAGCTCAGGATAACCTAAATCCTTAAAATGAGGATAGAGGCAGAGTTAGGGAGCACTGTCTCTTTGGACTGTTTTCTCCCCCCGCTGGATCATACTGCCTCCTACTCCCCCACTCAACTGGGCAAACATTGCTGTCTTATCTATGAGCTTTATCAGGGAGGAAAGTTTTAAGCCTAGTCTTAAAAATAGACAGGGTGTCTGCATCACGGACTGAAAGTGGGAGCTGGTTCCACAGGAGAGGAGCCTGATATCTGAAAGATCCGCCTCCCGTTCTACTTTTAGAAATCATGGGAACAACCAGTAAACCTGAAGTCTGAGAGTGGAGTGCTCTGTTAGGAACATATTGAACAATCAGGTCTCTGATGTATGATGGAGCTTGATTATTAAGGTCTTTATATGTCAGAAGGAGAATCTTCAATTCTCTCCTGGCTTTAACGGGGAGGCAGTGAATGGAAGCTAAAGTAAGAAAAATATGATCAATCTTTTTCATTTATACCGAAACTCTTGCTGCGGCATTTTACGTCAGCTGAAGGCTTTTAACTGCATTTCGTGGACTTCCTGATAGTAGATAATTACAGTAGTCCAGCCTTGAAGGAAGAAATGCCTGGACGAGTTTTTTTCAGCATCACTCCTGAACAGGATATTTCCAATTCTGGGACTATTCCAAAAAACACTAAGATTTTTTTACTTTACTGTCAAATACCAAAATCATGTCATCCACATCAAGTGATTGACTAATCAATACGAAACAAAGCTAAAAAACCTCCTGCATCCGTAAGTGCTATCTAGCATTATTATATTTTAGGTTGAGAGTGTTACATATAGTATTTCACTGGTAACTTACAACACATATTTATATATTTATATACACATCAAAACTACATGCTGGGTAATTAGTCAGTTTATGCATCTGAAAAAAATTATACACTTGTGTTAAAAAACAACAAAAAAGGAAAAAGAAAAAAACTTGAATTGAATCTGACTGCATGCTGTTTGTTGCAGTGGTGTTTTATTGTACTGTAGGAACGATCTTTATGAGCCTTGTGTTTGTGTTAAAGCATTAAGTTAATGAGGCCACTACATTACTTTCTCACCTCAAGCTGCTTCAACACATAAACACCAAAGGATGTCAGAAAAAGCACATTCAAAAATGTTCTGCAATTCCTGTTCACACGAATGAAAAATATCCCAGATGCATTTGATTCTAACGACCTTTACATTGAAGTGGTTGTGCATGTAGGTAGACTCTTCAGGATCACAGGATGTGATGCAATAAGAATGCTTAAAAAAATTGCAGTGTTTTGTTTACGACATTTCAGCGACGAGGGACGAGCCCAAAGCTGTCTTTTAAAATGTGTGTTTCAGTGTTCACGTGTAAACTACATGTAACCCCAAATATCGACATTACAGTGGGAAACCAACAGAAAGGCAGGACGGGAGGAGAAGAGTTTGGTTTGATGCAACAATCCTCATGAGCACCCAAAATCACTCACCATGAATTCTTCAGGGAATTCACTGCTCTTTTCACAGATGAGCTCATTCTGACACTTTCTATGGTTAAGCCTACAAGGCTGACCTGGCTTTCTGTTTATTTTTATTTATTTTTTTTATATAAAGCATATTGTCGTCAATATGCTGTCTTACATATTGACGACAAAGAAAGGAGAGGAACATTTGTTTTGCCTGTGACGATGAGCAATCTTATATTCTGAAGAAAACAAATGGTAGTTTGTAATTTCATGGTGCTGAATAATGGAGCAGTGTGATGCTAGGGCAAGGAAGCAGAAATGCGTGGACTCTGATGGATCACACTTTTGCAAAAAACTGAAAAAATTCACCTCATGTGGAGCAAGGTCAAACAGTTTTCATCAACAATGTTTTTCTACTAGACTGCATTCCAATCATGTTTGCTATCAGAAACACCTGGAAGTATTTATTTTAATTGGGAAGTGTCAAAAAGTGAAATATGACCTGAAAGTGAAGTGTATTTGATGTATAACATAATTGGAAATCCAAGGCTGATGCTGGACAGATGTTATAAAAGGCAGATAAAGCATTGGAAATTTAAAATGAGTGTATGCCTTTTGCAGTCTTTTGGGATGAAGAGCTTTCTCTCCGTGATTTATTTAGACATTATGGGTATAAAGTCTGTCAAACAAATTGAAGGGCACAGTTGGGAAAAGCTAAGTGAAAGTGTTTAACAAATTATGGGCAGAGACGGCTTTAGTTGAGTCTTTTTATCCATCATTTTGGTCCATAGCCACTTTTCTGTCAAAATATATTTGGCCTGTATATTCCTGTCTCTGTAAAAGACATCTATCCTTCTTATTTCTTCTTTTCTATCGTTCCCCATCTACCCATTGGGATCCTTGGATCAGCTGCTGTTGAAGCACATGTCCCAGACTGCTTTCTGGGACAAACTTCAAGAAGCTGGGAAAAAAAAAAAAAAAAAAGATAGAAGGGGGAAAATATGGTTAGAGAGAGAAAAAGAGAGTGGCTCCTCTGGCACTACGGAGCCTCTTCAATTATTCAAATGGCCGCTGTCCCTCTGCACTTGTTCACTCTGCTTGGTTTGAATATTAAAATGGCCGCCCCCAAAAAAGACAGATTTGCAGAAGATGAAACTCATGCAGAGAGCAAAGGCTGGGTGTGCTTGACTTTTCACATCTTTGCCTGAGCAACTATTGAGCAGTCTATGCTACTGACAGCGTGACTTTGAGGAGTAAGATATTCCTGTCACGTATGGCCTAAATTCCATTAAAGACAGGCTGATGGACTGCATTATTAGCATGAAGAAGAGCATGCTACCTGTGCCCCAAAAGACAGGAAAAGCCCACTCAGGAGCAAACTTTGAAGTAGTAATACTTTCCTTCCCTGTCCTTTATTTTTGCAACTTGACTTGGTCTCTATGGTTCAAGACGTTTACTGACATTGACTTTAACTTCGAAAATTGTAAAAGATCCCGAATTCCAAATATGTTGAGATTTGGACCAAGACCAACTATAACAATTGGTCAGATTTACTGAACTTTAGCTAACTATAGGAAGGTTTGCAATCAATAAAAGCAAACAAAGCAAAACCAGGTCTGTATTATTCTATTTGTCTAGTGAATGAACAAAGCAGTCTCAAATTATAATTGTATTTATTACAAAGTTACCCTAATAAATGAAATGTACGCTCAAAAAGGAAACATATTTTACTATAAAAACTGTTCTTTTGAGAGTGATATAGCTGGTGAGCTGTTTGATTTTCTTTGTTCTGCTTTGTTAATAATCTAAATACGCAAACATAAATATCATATTTCATTTATGCAACTTATTGGAAGACCTATTTAAAATAAGACATGTACATATGATAATTTAGCACTAATGGAAATTTTGTTATCTTTTTACATTATTTCTGACTTTTTTGGTCTGCAAACATACAAAAAAAAATTGAATGACATATTGTGTCTTAAACTTTGTAAAACTCAAACAAAGGTCAACGTCATTTGCTTTAATGAATGGAAAGAGATAGTCTACTTTCAAAACCCTTACCTCTATTAACCTGGTTATTGCTTGTTATATCTAATTACTAAAATAAAACAGTTTGAACAGAACTGTTTTTGTGAGTTTAATACCCCATTCTTAGAAAAATAATGGAAATCAGAAGCTCAGACGTAAAAAAAAAAAAAAAAAGCCGGGAATCTTTGGCATCCACTAAAAGTCTTACTGGTATCTCTGCGGTTATTACTTATGTATGATGTTCCTAAACTGTAAGCTGGTGGTCTCCTGTGGTCGTCGCCACCTTGATGTATTCACACAGCCAGATGGTGTATTTTTCTTCATAATACAAACTGTGCTGTGATTCTGGAGCAGAATTTATTTCCACTGCTACACAGCTGAGTGTGTCTTGGGAACAAACGTTGACTGCAATCGACCAAAGCAGCCAAAAAGCGATAGGAGGAGGCACAAGTTACTGGAGCTGACTTAAAGCTTTGTAAACTGTTTTCTCTGCAGTGTTAATTTTCCATAACAGAGCTCTGTGTGTGTTCAGGAACCACCTGAGTTTTCCATCCATGCCAAATGTTTTGCAGGAGTAAGAATAGAGGAGGATAAGCATATTTTCAAAGGTGAAGTTATAAAAAGATTGTTTTAAGGAGTAAAAATAGGTAAATTAATGAGGCCACTGATAAAAGATGATGAAAGATCAATAAGTGGAGGGATTTTGTTTTTTAAAAGGGCAGCTAAAACAAAATGTAAAAAAAAAACATGAGTCAGTGTGCTTCCTCTTACTTTACCGTTTTGTGTAATATTTGAAATGAATTGTTATGACAGCAGCAGGAGTTTTTTTTGTCTAAATAAAGGAGCTATCACAAATTAACTTCATATATCCATGTGAAACTAAAATCTGTTGAAATTGTTTTTTTTCTTATTTCATTGCATTTTTTGTGTGTAAAATATAATATTAAGTGTAAGGACCTTATGGGGAACAATGTTTAACGCCCCTTTTAACAAAAGGACAGCACTATGTGTTCTCCTATGATAAGCTGAAGCAAACAGATAAAGAAGATATCTTTGAAAATCTCTGTAGATCGCCTAATGTCCTGGATTCTCCTTTATGTTCTCCTATCATTAGCCAGCCCAAAAGGTTTTTTTTTAATATATATATAAAGGATTAAGGTCTTTTAAAAAGTCCAAGTTGCCTTGCACTTAATCAAGGTTCCCAGAACCTTTGGAAGACAAATATGTCTGCAAAATTGCCGCTCCTGTGTTCATGAGGTCTTGTCTTACATGATAATTTTTTTGTTTCATTTCAGAGCTACCTTGAATCCTTGCTGAAGAAAAGAGTTTGTGACCTCAATATACCATTTTTTGCAGTTGTCCTTAAGCAGTTAATTAAGGACATTCAGTATCATCTCATACTGTGTGTGGTGGCAAGATAAAACTGGATCCTTGTTTAGTTTTGTCATAGTTCCAGTTCTTTAAAGCAAAAGATATTTCTCTGACTGTAGATAAGGAGTTCAATACAAAATGAAATCTTATGAAAATGGAAGATTCTCCTGACTTTCCCATTCAAGAAGTGGCTAAGAGAAATGGTTCTTGGTGTCCTGTTGTATCATCACTTGAAGAAAATGGAAACATTTTTATCTCAAAGCACTTACAGTAGTAAGCATCCACTTTATGAGCTACACCTGTTTAATTTCTTGTTTAGTCAAAAACAGAATTTGGATATAACCAAATGCATTTAGGAATTAAAATGTGGTGAATTCCACTTGCCAAAGTTAAAACCCAGCATTGGAATTGAGAAAGAATTTCAGGTAAGTGACTTTGAATGGTTGTTGGTGTCAGACTGGTTGGTGTTGGTTTGTCACAACCTTCTGATCAACTGAGACTTTCATGCACTTTTCACACTCAACCATTGGGTGTACAAAGAAAAGTCTGAAAGAGAGGAAATAACCAGTGATTGACAGTTGCGTGGGCGAAAATGCTTTGTTGATGTCAGAGGTCAGAGAAGATTTGGCAGACTTCTTTGAAATGATAGAAAGTCTTAGGAACCCTAAATAACCACTAATTAAAACCAACGTTTGCTAAATACCATCTATGGTTGCACAACACATCGAGATGGGCAGGAGCTACAGAAGACTCATTGAAGTGCCAATCGGTTTAGAAAAAGAAGGTGAGGTGATAACTCACATACTCACCTAAATTGGACAATTACAGAATGAGAAACATCACCTGGTCTAATTAGTCACAATTTCCTGTGACAACGAGATGGTAGGTTTTGAGATTTGGAATGAACAGCATAAAGGGAGTCGGATTTAATAGTAGACTTTATGTGATTGGCAAAATGTAGGTCTGAGTCCAGAACTGCTCCAAGGTTTCTGCAGTGATACTCAAAGTGTGGATATTTTGGACCAAAAATATTGACTTTTTTTTAAGATATAACTAGATCAATGACTATAGGAAATGCATTAATGTTGTAATACAGGAATATCCTATATGGTTTTGTTTTTGCATACTTACAGAAAGGGGACTAAATAGCAGGTTTATAATTACCAAATGACAAAAAGAAGTCCCATCCACTTTCCATCAGATCAGTAATAATGCTTTTATAATCAATGTCAGACACAGTAATAACCAGTAATACTCAGTGAAAGTTTTTGACATATCAGTGTAATGACATTTGTCATCAAAACTTTGAAAAGTGAATTCTCAGTGCTGCAGAGTTGCTGAAATCTTAACTGGAGAGCATAAAAAATATAACTTTGTACGAAATGGAGAAATGTTTTGATAATCTGCCTTTTCAATTATCTTTTCCTAAGATTTTAGGCTGGATATGGGCTTGTAGTGATTTATTATTTAGGTGTCGAGGTTAGGCTTCTTCAAAAGAGGTTTGATCTAATTTCAAGGACTAAAGAAAATAACTGTAGATAAGAAAAGTATTTACTATCTGTGCAGCGATGAAACCCAGAAGCAGTTTACAAAATGCACTTTTGGGCACCATGTCAAGGCAGTATGTTGTGGACTTAAAGGTAATGTCAGAGATACACAAGTCAAGGGTTGAAAATTAGCTGAATGCACAAGCAATTAAGGATGGAGAGGAGACTTAAAGTTAGATGGAGCAACATAAGGCTCGTGATGTCCTCTTAATTTTGTCAGAGATAAAAATCTCCAGTTTGGTAAAGAAAAGATTTGTTGAACAGGTGTTTGAGAGGGACACATTGTGAGGAACCCATTACCCTGTCAACAATATTTATTGATGGAAGGAGTTTATGGTGAATATAACACTGTTCTGTATTGAAGACTTCAGATGTGTGGAAACAACCTGCACAATCCTCTTTCAAAGAATCTCAGCACACTTCAGGCTCTCTTAAGTGATGTTTTCCCACAAATACGGTTTGCCTACGGTCACTTGAAGTCACTCATATTTACACAGATTTTAAGATTGTTATTTAATAACACATCCTGCTTTATCGCTCAACATGATGATTTGTGCAGTTGTAAGTCTTTTCCTTCTTTGTATGGTCTGTTCAAACAATACATGGGGGAGGGGGGGTCTTTTTAATAACAAATATGCAATTTCAAAGAAAAAACACATCTGACAGTAATGTGTAACTCTTCACTTCAAAATTGCAAAAAAAGGGTCTACACACTACTATTTCCAGAATATGCACATCAAGGTCACTAACATCACAGTCGGCAGTAAAAATTGACAGTAAAGAGCAAATATGATAGCAAAAAGCAAGGAGAAATAGTAAACACTTTATGAAGGTCAGCAGGCTAAATAAAATGCGTTGGTAAGTGAGCAGCTTTAGATCCCAACATGAATTCTGGAGGCATTTGATTTTATTTCTCCTGATGATTAAAACAGAATAAATGGAGAATAATTAAAAAATAGAGATTGATTAACAGTCCAGAGCCTGAGTTTGACTTGACTAAAACAATGGTAATTAAAAAAAAAAAAGTTTATTTCCAAAGTAAGTCTCATGTTGTGATTATTTAATCACCTTATCAAACGCTGTGCAGCGCAAATAGTTTTGGAAAACAGAACATCTAATGCAGTAAACAGAATGGAGGAAATCACCCAAACTAATTATCTCTTTATAAATGAAGAACATTGTGATTTCCTTTCTCATCGTTGTCTCATTGTTTACTTCTGGTGTTGAAAAAGAACGATGAGTCTGGATTACTTTTGACCAGCTCTAGTTTAGATTCTGAGTTAATGGAGGAAAATCTTTTTGAAAACAGTAAAATAACCCATTACATGCAGTCAAATCATTTACTCCTGGACAAATTATCCCAAAACATTCATGCAGTGTCCTCATGTTTTGCTGCACTCACTTGGAAAACAATTGAACTCATTTAAGGGAGACACAAAGAAAAACAAAAGCAGATGTACTCAGCAGTACTCTGATTAAATGACTTACTGTGACTCAGTGGAAGCTCTACCAAAAAAAAAAGCAAGGCCCATTTTGGTTTGCTTTCTTTAATTTCTCAAATTTAATAATAATTTATTTATAGTTCCTTTTTTTTTGTATTTGGTGCCCCCAGTGAGTGGAAAAAGAGGATGACGTTTTAATGGACTGTTTTTCCTTTCATTATAATAGTTCCAGATAATTAATGTAGCATTTCACCGAATGCTTATTGCTCTAAAGCCTCTTTGTGGATTAAAGAAAAAAAAAAAACTCCTCTGGCAAAATGGCTGTGGAAACTGTAAATGTGTAAAACCTATAAATGAATGAAAGCTGAGATCCAGGAGCTCCTGAGGGCAGAAAAACCACTTGCAGTTTTAATATCCCACCAATCCACAGAACCTTTCAGGAAAAAAAAATATATTACTAATTCTGTGGTTTACTAATATCACAATAAGTCTGAATGTGCACAGAGCCTAAGTGAAGCTGTTTGATATTAAAATGGCTAAATTGTTTGCAAAAATAACTTCTTAGCTTCAATGCGACAGACTGGCGACCTGTCCAGGGTGGAACCCGCCTCTCGCCCGAAACGTTCACTGGAGATAGACACCAGCAACCCTCCTGACCCCACTAGGGACAAGACTGTACAGAGGATGGATGGATGGATGGATGGATGGATGGATGGATGGATGGATGGATGGATGGATGGATGGATGGATGGATGGATGGATGGATGGATGGATGGATGGATGGATGGATGGATGGATGCATGCTGTACGTAGCTTGAAATATATTATTACATTTTCAGTGACAGTGTCAAATGCACACTTCTAATAATGAGAATTGTCCTTATTCTCATTACGGAGTACCGCCTTTGATGAGCAGAGCTGTTCTAGAATAAAATGTTTTCTTTTTTATATCAATGATACTCAAGAAAATATGATGTATGTAGCCACATAAAGCTAATGTGCTCCGCGGGCTGTTACTAAATAGAGGAAATTCACAACCTACATTTATCATCGTCCTCCTGTGAATTGTGTTGTGCTGTATGCAATGCCCCATTGATTGTGAAACCTTGCAGTATGTTTTGAAAGCGCAGATAGCCACATGATCTCGCTGAATGGACTGGATGTGATGTGAATGACATAGTGAGCTGCAAAGGGTTTGTGTTTTTGTGTTTATCACAGAACTATAATTAGAAAGTGTTGTAGTGGCAGTCTTAGATTAGAGCTGCTGTGATTTTTGTACAGTAATAAGAAGAGATTTCAAACAATTACTTGTTTAAAAGGGATTTAAACTAAAAGCCCTGAATTGTTGCTCACAAGATAAAATTCTATTTCACTTCAATAATTTCTGCATCATTTGTTATCCATCCATCCATTTTCTTACACCCTTGTCTCTTAGTGGGGTCAGGAGGTGCTGGTACCTATCTCCAGCTAGCGTATCGGGCGAGAGGCGGGGTTCACCCTGGACAGGTCGCCAGTCTGTCAGCAACACAGAGACACACAGAACACACAACCATGCACACACACATTCACACCTAGGGACAATTTGGAGAGGCCAATTAACCTGACAGTCATGTTTTTGGACTGTGGGAGGAAACCAGAGAACCCGGAGAAAACCCATGCATGCACAGGGAGAACATGCAAACTCCATGCAGAAAGACCGGGGCCGGGAATCGAACCCAGAACCTTCTTGCTGCAAGGCAACAGCTCTACCAACTGCACCACTGTGCAGCCTGCATCATTTGTTATTACGGCCAAAAAATTTGAAAATCCAACCTGACGCAAAATGAGGGCAAATATTACCACACTGCATAACTTAATAGGCATGTTTGTATCTGCATGCATTCAGCCTAATCTGCTTCAATAATCAGATGCAAAAATAAACTGTTTTGCAACGATTGCAAAACAGTGGCGAAGATTACTGTGCTTCATAAATTCCCAAGATGTGACGCTGTTTTCGCTACGCCTTTAGCCCTGTCTCCCTTTTCACTGAAACTCTGTTTAGAAGTTGCAGGTAGAAGTTGTTCTTTCTCGCTTGACTCTTATCCTTTGCGCGGTCAATCGATAAGCAAGCCCTGCGTCCTCAGAAGTGAGCCAACATACTTGATGTGTTGCTGCTAGCATGAGCCAGACATATTGCATGATGCTTGCAGACAATTGCACTTCTGCTCACAGCAAATGCTTGTCTTAAAATACAAGTGTAAAGCAATAAATAGATAATCTTTTATGTTTCTGTTGGCTTCTACTGTGGTATTTTTCAGAAAGAATAGCATTAAACCATATTTTGTGTACCAAGTTGTAGGATGAGCGGTTATTTACTTGGCGTGCCGTAGCTCGACTGGGATCACAGACGTATGATTTGTCTATTTTTATTAATTTAGCCAACATACTTCCACCTCTTTTACTGTCACAGTCACAGTAGGTCACACTAATTAAAACACAATCCCACATAATAACCCAAACCAGTACTGCTACTGATGTGGAATGTAACTATGAGATTCCCTTGGTTTTATGTAAAGTAATATTTGTCCATTTCCAAATGTTTCATCTTTAGTAAAGGGCTATTATTGAGCTCTATACTGACAGTGGATAAACCTGTGACCGTGTGCAAGCGCTGCGCAACAGTTGTTGTTCATGCCAGGTGCAGCACGTCCTGTTGGCTCATCCATGGAATCATCTGGGGTCACTGATTGACAGCTCAAGGCGGGGAGAGCTGGGTAGGGAAGAACATCTTCTAGTCCTTGTAAACCAGAGTGAAAATTTCAACAGAGCAAAAGCCAAAACTAAACATTGGGATGTTTTACTTCTACATTTGTTGTGGATGATGCAGGGTTTACTGGGTCAGAATGGTTCAGCAGTGATATAAATAAATAAAAATGTTTCTTCTGGTGCTTCAGCTACAGGATAATGTCCAGAAACAATGTGAAAGGAGAATCAAGACAGAGGCATCAATGAAATAAAAAATAGATAAATATCTGTTTTTTAATTGTAAATGGAAAGTTGGAAATTATTCATACCTTTTTCAGAAAACAATGCAGAAATCTTTATTGTCAGTAAAATCCTTGTTTTTTTTCCCCATAATACCAGAGAAAATCAAGTAACACCATGTTACCTTTGGTATTGAACTGGAAGTTTATAAGGTTGAAAGATTTAAATTTTTACCCCACATATTCTGGAGATCCAGCTGGAACAATTCAAAACAGAAATATGACTCACAGTCTGAAAAAGCTTATTGGGAGAGTTAAAATATTGCCTAAAATCTAAATCTCTGCTGGTATTAAGAACATACAAACAATGCACAGACAAATTATCAAAACATTAATTGTAACCAATGCCTATAAGAAAAACTATAATTTGAAAAAAAGCAAAAACAGAATTAACACTCTGCCTTTATGTATTCATGAAACAGATCGCTTTTGGACTAAAAGGGTCTTTTGAATCTATTGCTCCTAGAAAGAGGCATCCCCTGTTCAGAGCCAGAGGGCAAGAGCTGGAACACAGGATGCAGAGGATGGGTGCAGTCAGGAAGGAGATCAGTGGCCTTTGTTACAGCCTGCCTGCCAACGGGTCACAGAATGAGCTCTACCGTTCACGAAGGAGGCTCCAAACAAAGAGAATATGCTGCAAGTCCATCATGCACAGCTTTTCAACGTTTAAGGCAGGGGTCACCAACTCCAGTCCTCGAGGGCTACCATCCTGCAACTTTTAGATGTGTCTCTGCTCAAACACACCTGGATCAAATAAACTGCTCGTTTCCAGCCTATTGCAGAGAGGAATGAATGCTGGTGAGGAAATTCAGACATTTTGGAGCAGAGGTGAATCTAAAAGTTGCAGGATGGTATCCCTCGAGGACAGAGTTGGTGACCCCTGGTTTAAGATAACAGTTGTGATGGTTGAATCGTCATGTTGACCATCCTCAAAAAAGGAAAGTGACACTGTATTTTAGCATGAGGGAACCTTATTTTTTGTCTCTGTCTGACCATCTGTATTGTAAAAATATGCACTTTATCATGTGACTTTAATTATTTTAAAATAATATATTGTGTAATAAGAAAATGCTGAAATGTGAAGTATTGTGTCTCTAAAAAGTCTCATTGTCTTACACACTTTCTGGTTATTTGAGGAATTTAGAAACAATAGAACATTATGCTGCCATGCCTCCTCTGCCAGTCTAATATGGATGTGCTGGAACATGGTCAAATAAGATCCATGTCCATGTTATTATCAAATACTGCTGTCCAACAGGCCTTGCTTCTCCAGAATACATTATTTTGATTAATTACACCAAGTCCCCATTGAATTTGAATGACCTCCAAATGAGTATACAAAGTCTTAGTCATGTGACTTCCTGTATGGTACCTAGATTTCTATAAAGCATGATAATGGATCTATTAGCATAAACACGAAGACAGAGGGAAGCTTCTAAAATGGGCCTGAGTGCTTTATCTTCTATCTCCAAGCTTTTGACAGCTTTACCACCTCACATGAACCTAATGCTCAGGAAAAGTAATGCATACAAGAGGATGCTTAATGCAATGTTTCAGAATTTGAACAAGAGCAGCAGCCAGACATTTTTTATCTTACAAGAGTGTCAAAATGAAGAAAGCATCAGAGTCACAGAGCATTCTCATAACTTTATTTGACACATGATGTCAAACCTGATCTGTGGGGTTCATTCCTGTGAGCCAGGCTTTTACCATCTAGATGATTTTGAGACCTAAATATATCAAGGAAAACATAACAAAACATGAATTATGTTTTGAATTGCATAAAACCCTTTAGATGAAATATACACTTCAGATGTTTTCCCAATAACCTTGTAGTGCAAAGATTATTTATGTTAAGAAGATTATGTGATGCCAAAATCAGATTTTTTTTATGCAAAAACTACTGCAACACTCCTGCAAAGGCAAGTGGCAAAGTGTGTAAGCAAATTATGTTTTACCTGCAACAAACATTTAGCGTAAATGTTTAGTGACAGCGTAAAAAAATACAGATGTAGTGAATCTTCCTTATTTCAAAGAATATTACCAGGAGAAAAAAAGATGTTCTGTCCTCTTGTATGCACTGGAGTGGCAGCAGGATGGGTGCATTAATCAGACAGGGGCCACGGGTCATTATCATGTTGAATAAAAGAACTGACCTACTCACCAAGCAGCTACTTTCAGTAATAGAGTCCACTATAGATTATTATTGCAGATGTAATAGTGCTTCCATGCTCAACAATTCACAGATACTTCCTTCACTCTAAATCAGTATTTTCTGCTGTCGACAGATAGGTGAGGTTTGTGGAATGACTAAAGATCACCTGGAGGCCTCTTCTCAGATCAATACAACCTCATGGTCGACGTTATCTCCTAAGGAGGGGAGTTAAGATTGATTGTCGTTAAGCACTTTACAGGATGGAAAGAGGATGAGGACGGATCATAAAACGCCCACACACCACCTACCCATCCCTCTCAGCTGCAACAGAGGGCAGCCGATCGATGAGAGCGGGGTCAGCAAAAAATAAAAAAATAAACTACAGTCAGAAAATAAATATCTAAATAAACAAGGGAAGCAATATTCAAATCCATGACAGTTCAAATGATAATAAATCATGTAATAAACGCCACCATGTTGATTAGAATTTTTCCAGTCACAGCTGATCTGGCATTTTTAATTATGTTATATAATCAAAGAAGGAGTATTGGTTAACCCTGAATCAGTACTAATCTCTGTGCTTTTACCATAACAAGATGAAAAAAAGGTTCTCAGATTAATAAGAGTCCTCCTAAACCACCCAGTGAGAAACAGATATTTACTCAATTGATTTTTTATACCTAATAGCTTCTAAAATAAAAGATGCAAATATGGAATTAAAATGTATTTCCGCTTGAGTTAATCATTGAATTTAATACAGAGCACACAGAGTTCACAGTACAAACAATACAACTACATTTTCTGTTGTTATGCCACAGTCAAGCCTCAATATTATTTTCCTGAAATGGTCCACATTGGGAAATATACATAAAAAACACAGACAGACTGCTTTGCTTGAATTAGCCAAGAGTCAACATTACGTAACTGCTCAGGTCACCTTCTGTTTGTACGTGCATCATATCTTTGACTCAATGCAAACAAGCACACAAATAACACCATGAAAAAAGAGAAAAAGAACAAAACTTTCTTAACATGGTGTTACTTGATTTTCTCAATCGAAATGAATTTGCTGACATTTGAGCACGCGATGTCTGCAAATTCCTGCAGATGTAGACATGCTGAAAAAAAGCATGTTTTTATCTCAATAAACATTTAATTTAAAAACCAGGTTAAATGGAACACAGATACAAAAAATGGAACACAGATACAAAAAAAGAAAGCTACTACATCTTCTTTATTAATTCAAAAACGGAGTCATACATTGCACTAGTAGCAAATTCTCAGGACGGAAAAAGATTTGACTCACAGTTGGACACAGATTTATGTGCAACTGTTTGATGAGATTTGTGTGTATTCTTGATTTCCTTCACTGCCTGCTGTTGATGACACAGCGCAATAGTGTTTTATTTGCTTCTGAATAAATAAACCAGAAGATGTGACAGTATTTTTTTTATCAGCTCAAGACCTGCTGAGCCTTTCAGCGAGCAGAGAAGAAAATACAGACACAGCATACTTGTGCTGCAGTTTTGATGATTCACATTTCCTTCACCTTATTTCTGATAACACACACTGAATAAAAAGCTGTTTTAAAAAGTATATTTTTGTACATGTCATATTGATGCGACATGTGTATTAAAAATACATTTAGCTGCACATAGAGTTAGCTTAATGATCATTTATTTTCCTCCTGGTTTGACCTCTAACTGAGCATTTTAGAGATCTAAATGAAGCATGTGTGGCTTCAGCTCCTATGTTCTTAAAAGCATTAGTTTGAGAACATGTTGTATGGTAGGAATGTCAAATTGGACGTCTACAGTGGACAACATTCATAACTGTCTGAATTTCAGCATGTCAAATAAAAAAAAGTGCATTTATGAATCTGAAGAAAAAACAGAACAAAATAAAACTTCAATAAATTTAACTCCAGGCCAAGTCAAAAATATAACCATGTCTTAAAGTGCAAATTATAAGAAGTAAAACTTTGTGGTCCAAAACTCACTCTCTCACACACACACATGACCCCTCCCCTCCCCACCCCCACCCCCCCACACACACACACACACATACACACACACACATGTGGTCGTGTTCATCAATCTATACTGGGACTCTCCAATGACTTTCATTCATTTCTACACCCCAATCTTAACCCTAACCAAAACTCAATTCACACCTTAGTCCAAAACCTAACCCCTAACAAAAAAAAAAAACATATATACTGCATACAATTGTCCAAATGGCTTCCTTTTGGGGTTAAATAAAAACATCTGCTTGGTGAAAACACATAAGGGAAGAGAAAAAGAAAGCGCGTTTGATAAAATAAAGCAGTAGTTCAAAATTTAATCAGCATGTTTGGAGCAGATGCAAAGTGTTGGGATCAACTACTCCAGATGCACATAGATGTTTGTTCACATGGAGCGTATTAAATGATTGTTCAAATACTTAAAGCTCTCTCTTAGCTATACAAACACACACATTAACATAAAATATAATACCTAAAGTTTAGGTCAAATATATGCAAAACTGCTGTCATGACATTGACTCCTTGTTTTTATCTTCTATTTTCGTACACCGGAAGGATTATTTTAATATGCTAATAGATGTTTTTCCCCTTCTAATGTCACTTAATGCTCTGATATGAGCTTGCATTTAAACATTTTGAGGAGAAAAAGGGTGAAACTGGAGCAGAGGGTGACCTATATCTGTCTGTATTTGTTCGCAAAGCTGGTCAGGTTAAGGACAACACTGGGAACCACCAGCCCGACTTTCGCTGGTAATGCTGTGGGTGTAAATGGAGTCATGCTCTGCTGAAACAGTAAGGCTTGTGTGTGCTCTCCTCCCATCCATCATATTTGAGGGTGCCTGTGTCTCGGCTATGTGGCCAAGGAGAGATGGAGGATGCTCTCCAGTCAAGCCCAGGAGATGGGGCTGAAGTGAAGATGACAGATGACAGATGAGGTGCCGTCATGGTTTCCTACGAGCTCAGTAAGACCTGTCGTCCAGCGCACATCTAAATTATTACCTCAGCTTCAGCGCCATTTGTAGTGTTCAGCCCCGGTGTGCATTATCCAGTTGAAGCAGCAGACCTTTAGCTTTTCTTGGCTCAAGTGCTTGTTTCAATCAGTCGGGAAATAAGATAATTATCAACATACCTCTTGCTGTAACCAGCACCTGCTTTTTCTCAGAGACTGTGATGATCATACTGAATATGTGCGTATTTGCCCAATTTTGCAGTGCAGTATGGATTTAATATATATAAAGTTTGTATATAAAACTCATTTTCACGCTTCTGGAACATCTGGTCTCAAGCGATTACTTCCATTATAAAATACTTGACACAAACAAGCCCTAATGATAAATCCTACTGCAAACTCATTAATTCAAGACTTAAAAAAAAAACATGCATGAGTCTGATCCGCTCCCTGCAGGCAGACTCTCTTGCTGTGAGCTTGGATGGTGAGGGCCTCATTCCACTAGGTTTGACTGTGGCCCCAGAACAAAAAAAAACAAAAAAAAAATCTGGCAAAGGACGCTCGCAGAAATGTGAAACTACACACACGTATCTGCCAGACACTATGGGCTTGTGCTGAGTGGGAGCTCCAGCATGCCAAGTTGATGTGGAGGAAAGTAGGGCAAACAATGAATTCCAAAAGACAACAAAGTGGATGCATTCTTATGCAGAGCAATTACACAAATATAAAGTATTAACAAGATTTGCACATATTTACAGAACAAAATAGCAGTAAGAAGACCTTTTCCCAGTAAGTGGAGCTTCTCTGCAGTCCCATGCCACGGCCCGGTCATTACCCGGGGCAGTGGACTGTATCTTGTCCAGTTCAATGAGTGAAGAGTAAATTTATAGGTACAAATTACGTACACGATTATGAGAAAGTCTCTGAATTTTCTTTCATTGAAGGTGTAATACAAAGATGTTTTCACCCCCTCACTCTTTTGTACAAGATCCTGCTCTGACTCATCGACTTGCTCATGTCTGAAAATTTTGCTTTAATATTTTCATTAATTACCCTCTCTTGCAGAGGCTAATAAAAGCATAGCACTGAAATGTCTTTCATGTCATAGGAGACATGTTTTGTGTTTTTTTGTAAGCCGCTTTTTAAAATAGCATAACTGCATTTTTTTCCCTCCATTTATTATTAAAACAATGTGCCTCATTGTGGACCAAAATTATGCCGTTTGATTGAAATCGTCCTGTTTTGGTTTGACAGCTTGAGAGCCTGCACTCTGCTCCACCCTTTTACTAAACCTTCTCTTCAAATTGAAACTAAGTTTTATGAAATGTTCCTGTTATTCATTGTTTTTTAAGTAAGCCCATTTCTTTTATTTCTTTATTTTTCAGTATAGGCCCACTTCATCCTTCGAAAGAAAGGATCATTAGAATAGAATCGAAATAAACCTTGAAGATTGCAATGTAAATTATTATTCACAACATCTATGAAAGTAATATTGTTGAGGAATTTTTTTAGCAAAAAGTTATAAGCATTAAATTGTGTAGCTCTTTCTACACAGGAATAGGCTGTGCAATTATTTTGCTAGAAACACAGGAAATGTAAACTTTTTATAAAGAATATGAAAAATCTGTACTGTATATATATATATATATATATATATATATATATATATATATATATATATATATATATATATATATATATATATATATATATATAACAGCAAACTGAAGAATGTTGTAGTTCTGATTATAGGGTAGGGTTAGAGGGTAGTATATGTATAGCTTTATTGTTAATAGTTTTACTTTATACTTGACTTTAAATTAAATTGGTGTTCTTTGTTTTATTGTTATTAAGAAACAGTCAATTATTTTAACATTTTTATCATTCATTATCTATAATTTCTTTATCAGCTGTTTAGTTTTAATACTTTTATTAGTATATGGTATCTATTTTATGGGCTGAGTGGCATTTGAGCCACAATAGAAACAGGTTTTAACTCTGTGTTCTTGTTATTCTCTGTTCCTCCTATCTTTTAGTGTCTGAAATGAAAAAAAGTATATATATATAAATAAGAGTATGTAAGTGATTCTTCTCAGGATGTGTACAATTTTCTCAGCCCTTCACTTACATCAACAGTTATTATATTTAATTATCATTTCCATGTTGTGTTGTTTACCCCTTTTTTTTCTTTTTGATGTGTTTTTTTATTTCCTCCTGCTTTAAAGTAGCTTTGATTGCAGTATTGTGAATAATATAACATACTCTGATTGATTGATTGATTGATTGATTGATTGATTTATTGATTGATTGATTGATTGATTGATTGATTGATTGATTGATTGATTGATTGATTGATTGATTGATTGATTGATTGATTGATTGATTGATTGATCGATCGATCGATTGGACATTTTTAGAACCATCAAGCCCAAAATAAAATGCTGCAGACTCACAGACTGGTTTCCTAGAAAGAAGTGAAATGAGCGTGACGTTTTTAATGACAGATTATTTGGAACAGAGTGTGCTGGAATTGTAACAATTGTAAGAGCAATTTGTGCTCCTGAGCTCAAAGCAAAGCAATTTGTACATGTCCTGTGTTCCCGACAGCCAAGTAGCGTTCGCTGATACACACGAGAGACACTCCAATTCCTCTCACATTTCAGTCAACAGAAGCTAAGCTTGTTGACCAAACATGAAGTCAAAATGGCTTTTTAACACATAGGCAAGGTTCCCATGGCAATTCATTTGTAATTATGATAAAGGCAAATGCAATAAGAATTAAGTTTAAGTAGTATAAAAACAAAATAATTGCTAAAAAAAATAAAGTATCCCTTGCTCAATGTGGATGTTCTCTGTGAGAACAGATGAAATGCCTTGGAAGGGTGCCAGCTTTGGCTGAAGTGCATTTTACCTGGCAAGAATTAAAATGGTGTGAGTCACAAGCTGTTTCTTGTCTGAGCTGGCACTGACCAGCAGTTACCCAGATATATAATAACCCTGCTAGCCCCCGAGATTAAAGTAATTGCTGAAGAAGAGCACGCTGTCCAATCTTTCTCATTTTTCCTTTCTTTTCCCAGATCTCTGTTTTTGAATCAGACAGCTTCTTTTTCTTCTGAAATAAAATCACAGGCAACAATAGCCTAAGCAGCCACCTTCTACTACAATGAGAAATGTATCTTGACAGTTTATTTTCTTCTAACCAGTTAACAGAATCGTTCTGATTCAAATTCCTTTTTAATGCTGTTTCAAATGATTGTTTCAGAGCTGACAAATAGCTTAATGTGACTTAATATTGACAACAAATCAAATCTGCATAAGCATATGCAAAACACAGCTAAAATCCTGGAAGAATAAGGTCGGACATTATATAAATATATACTTTATTTTACTTTTTTCTCATCTAGAAGTTTTGGGTGTCCTTCCACAAGCTCATTACAATAGAATGCTGAACCCTGGTGTAACTAAATGCAGGTTTGTAGGAGATCTGGCTATGACACACTTTTTGGTCCTGCCCATAAATATGAGGTTGAGATCAGGGCTCTTTAACACACAAACTCCAAAGCTTTGTTCGTTTGGAAAACCCAACTATGCCCAAACTTTGCCTTCCTGGGTGATGTATTCAAATGTTGCTTCAATATTTCACATGTTTTGCTTCTTTAGGTCGTCTACGTTGTGTTGTGCCCACCATGCAGTGAAATCACATAATATGATTCCACCACCTCTATACTTAACCGTTAGGAGGGTGTTTGTAAGGCTTACAAAGTTCAATTTTCTTTCAACAATCTAAATGTTATCGCAACCAAACACTTCAATTTTAGTTTTCATCAGAACACAAATCTACTAAATCCAAAATCTTTGAATCTGAGTACATTTGCACGCTGTCACCCTTTTCTGTTGCTTTCGAAGTGGTGACCTCTTCCTCAATTAATGACTTTTCTGTCCATAACAATATAGAGTTGTTCCTGTTGAAAACCTTTTCCCTTAACAGCTCCATCAAGCATTTTCACAAGGTCCTTTGCTTTAGTTCTGGGTTTGATTTG
The DNA here is from genome assembly GCF_904066995.2 of Poecilia reticulata. Classification (NCBI taxonomy): domain Eukaryota; kingdom Metazoa; phylum Chordata; class Actinopteri; order Cyprinodontiformes; family Poeciliidae; genus Poecilia; species Poecilia reticulata. The sequence continues at coordinate 30,973,246 of NC_088832.1, forward strand.
CACATTTGACATCAGATCATGTCCATCTCTGGGACAAAGAACCCGTCTCTTCCCTGAATGGAAAGAATGGACATTTCAACATGCTTGCATGCCATCTTTTGAATGTGGCATCTTCAACCATTTGCAAATCTTATCCAAGAAAGAAGCAGACTTGAGCATGTCCACAATTCTCTTCCTGACGTCTTGCTATGGATATTTTTTCTTCTTCTTTCATGATGTCAGATAAGTAAGCGGTGAGTTTGAGGTGTTGTCTTAAAATACGCTCATAGAAGTGCCTCTATTCAACTTAAATGTTGTATATTTATGTATCAAAAGCTTACAGAATCTTGACATTATCGGAGGTTATCCAAATGTTTAAAAGCATAGTAATCTTAATCTGTGTCAATTTCTGACTTTGATGACACTGATGAAACAAATCATTTAAATATTCCATTTCTGGTTGTTCTGAAATACAGTAAATATAAATAACTTGGCTAATCCTGGCTCGATTAAAACAATAAGAGTTTAGTTTAATTTGACATCAGACAGTGAGAAGAAAAAACAAATATGGGACTTATAAACATTTAGTTTAACTGTATATTTTGTTCAGAAAGTTTTGCACAAAAACAAACATTAAACAAAATACAATCCTGAGAAGTTGTTCTAGTTGGTGGGTACACATAGTGCCCATCGTAATGAATTAAAATGTACATTTTGTGCCAATTTAATTCTAGGATTGACTGTTCTTCCATTGCTCATTTGCTTTTACAGGAACCTATAAAAACTGAGCAGGCTAATTATTGTACAGGGCAACGTTTGAAGGATAAATACTTAACCTGAACCTTAACATGAACATAATTTACAAACTGCGGTGGAGCCACCATTTTTCTCATCTCAGACAGAGGGAAAAACAGTTTATGCGTTTCTGTAAATCACTTGGAGAATGATTTACACTGACAAGCTGTGGGCAGTGAAGTATGATAATGCACAGATCCAAGGAGTGGAGACTCACATTTGATTGTCTAAATCTCCCTCAGTGAAGAGCATGAGGCTCTATGGCAACAGCAGGGTTGAGGAAAATTTTAACTTAGTCAGGAACGCTTAAACAAAACTAAGATATTTCTTTTTCCAATTCTGTTGCTTTAAATTACAAAAAAAAAGAAAAAAAATCCTCAGCTTAGATTTTTCTTAAAACTTTTCTCTCACTAGGAAAGTTTATATTGTTCTTAAATGTGTCTGCATATTTGATCACTAAAAGATCTTTGAAATAAAAATTATAAATTTTAGACACCTATTCTGTTGCCAGATAAAAATATGTCATAGTCATACATCTGAACTAAAAAAAAATGTTAAGTTGTAATTACTGTTCCATGAGCAATTAGCAACAGCAGGGTACCAGCAGAGGGCAACAGAAAATCATCGTCTCCTCTGCTAGGTCTATGTAGGACACCTCCAACAGCTTCTTTTAACAAGAAAAAAATCAAACACTGAAACCATGTGGGCAGCCAAGTTCTGCTGGGATCTGTCTTTGACAACTTCTCTGATCTTACTTATTGCTGTCATTTTATGCTGTGGAGCATCAGGGAAGCTGTCAGCATGTGCGAACCTAAAAGTAGAAGTAACCGGACAGTACTGGCTCTCACAAAAGCACAAACGTCAGAACAAGTCAGATTCTGCTTTTTAAAATCATGTTCTCTTTGCAGAGTTGTTAAATCTCTCAAAATGCAGCCATTTTTCTAAATCACTGAGTAAACCATTATAAGTTACAGGATAAAAGCAAGGACCAATCATTTTACGAGTGGGAGCAGCCTTTTATTTCTCAGAATTCAGATCTAGAAGATTCGGCTCTAGTAATCAACTTGGCTTGCAGCTCCTTTAATGAGTGTGAAAATAACTAAATTAGGGACAAGCATGTTGTATCTTCTCTGTATGTATCAAATCACTTTATGCATGAATCATAGGAATATGGAGTATTGCTCTGCAGATAACCGGAGATGTGTGGTGGCAGCTGCACAGGCGATCGTGTGCCTGCCTCTTGGCACACGTCTATGCCTCTTGAAGCCGGCATGTGTGCCAAGAAGGAACTAAGTTCCTTGCAAATCCATTCACTGGGTATGGTTGTCATTCCTCCAATCCATTCAAATTTGATTTGGCAAAAAGTAGTTTGCATGAAAGAACCTTGAGCTTCAATTCGGGGAGGTGATGAGGAGGAGGGGAATGATGCATAAAACCCAGGGAGCTAAATGAGTCAAGCAGAGGATAGCAGTGCACATACAATACACTTGGTTGATAAATTTAATACCCCATTTTGAAATGGCAGGTTTTTTTATAGCGAGGACACAGTCTGATAGATTTACTTCAGGGTATACAGTAGATAGATGAGCATTTCTCTGCAAAGAAGACCCAAAGCTCAAAACCCCTGGCTGCATGGTGCCTCTCTTTGTGTATTTTGTACGTCCTTCCTGCCTGTGTGTGAATGATTATATGTGTCAACCCTTCCAAGATGAATAGATGGTGGAAAAGCTGAATAGAGTAAGGTGAGAGGTGACAAGCAACAAACAATTAGTCATCACTGTCCAGTCTGTTATTTTTGGTACAGCTGCGATCCGGTGAAGAGGTTGATTGTCTCTCAATAAGAAGGCTGGAAGTTGATCTCCAGTCCTTCTAAAATGGAACTTGTTTGGTTTATGACATGCAAGATGTTCCAGGAACAACCTGAAGTCTAAACCACAATTACTGGGAGTACACAAAAGACTTAAAGTATGTAGTAGTGTGGAGACCTGATGACTCCAAAAGTTGACCTTTTTGCTGCAGTTCTATGAGATTTAGTTCTATGACCACGAGTTTTGGACATTTCATTTGGCTTTTGCTTTTTCCTCTTCAATCACCAAATCAAATGTGCCTCCTTGCCCTGCTGAGATGGCAGGTTTAGGTGAATAGCTGTTTTCTAGTTGCCATCCCTTAACTTGGCAAAATCAGCACACATCTGCTTTATTTAAATATCTCGTGTCATTCCAATTTTGAAGTGTGGCTTCTAGAAAAGGGATACGGAACCAGATTGTATTGATACTTCAGGGTATCACCTGTATGTTTTACAAATTAGAGTTCATCATTTTAAAGTAGGTGATTTTATAAAAAAAAAAAAAAAAAAAAGTTATTGACATGTTCACTAGGGGTCACCAATAAATATGGAGGATGATTAGTTTCCAAAATCAACACTGTTAAAACAAATCATGTATCTGAATAATCAGAATGAAAGAACACAAAAAAACACTTAGCAAACCATCTGCTTATATAGAACAGCAAATAGTAGAGACGTGAAAGATGTTAATGCAAATTCAATTAAACATGTTTCTGGTACAACAAGACTTAAAACTGCAGGCTTTCAATAAACTATCAGGCATAAAATAATTTCCAGATCAGTTAATTCACATGTGCATTTTATGCAAACAAATGTGCCTACTGTACATACTTGACCATAGGAGTGTATGTGTATACATGGTTGTCTGTCTCTGTGTTGCCATGTAGAGGACCACTGACAAGTACAGACCGGTAGACCCAGACGCTGTTAGAATTAATCAGGCAAAGAAAATGTGAAGATGGAAATGTTAGCTTCTCTCCACTGCTGTTTTATGTTTTCTCTACACTCAACTGTCCCTCTGTTGAAAGCAGAAAATTAATCTCAGTAAAATGTCTGGAAAGGAAGGACATGTTAGCTTTTCAATAGTACCTGAAAGAACGAGGATGTTTGGACTAACTGTAAGAGAGGAACCCGTTGCTATCACGTTTACCTTGTGTAAGATGGTAAAGGGATCTGTCTTATGTTTCACTAGCCGTAAATATATAAATTAACAAACAATACTAAATGACAAAATGAAGAATAAAATGATCATGGATCAGCTTAAATGCAACATTACCAAAAGGCACCCTGCATTTGTTTAAACAAACCACACACCTATCATCAAGCAATGCTACGTCTCATATATTTTCTGAAACATCAACATGGATCATAATATGTGAACCAAATGGCTCAAGCTGTTAATGTTTGCTTCCTCACCGCCTCTGCTCAGAATGCTGCATATGTGTGACTAAACCTGAGACATGCAGAATAATAATGAAGAGAAGAAACATCAAATTGGAGCTGTTGCCTTGCAGCAAGAAGGTTCTGGGTTCGATTCCTGGCCCCGGTCTTTCTGCATGGAGTTTGCATGTTCTGCCTGTGCATGCGTGGGTTTTCTCTGGGAACTCCGGTTTCCTCCCACAGTTCAAAAAACATGACTGTTAGGTTAATTGGCCTCTCCAAATTGCCCCTAGGTGTGAGTGTGTGTGTGCATGGTTGTTTGTCCTGTGTGTCTCTGTGTTACCCTGCGACAGACTGGCGACCTGTCCAGAGTGTATCCTGCTGCTTGCCCGGAACGTTAGCTGGAGATGGGCACCAGCAACCCTCCCGACCCCACTGAGGGACAAGGGTGTAAAGAAAATGGATGGATATATAAATCTCATTATTATTTAGGATTTCCGTTCAGTGCTGAAAACATGACAAAATACTCAAGTTTGAATCAAATAAGTATTGTTCCAATAATTGTATAAACTCTGGCCTTGTAGTTAAGGACGGTAAAGTAGATGTAGGAAGTCATTTCCCCAAACTTTGTTTTGTGTTTATTTTTCTTCCTTCCAAATTATTCAAAGCTGAGAACGTGATACACTAATCCAGCTTCTCCTCTTGAAAATAACGTTTTATCATTAGCTCAATGCCTTTTTGTAAATTGCTCATCATTCTCTCTTTGAATTTATTTAAAGTAACTCATATTTTGCCTAAAAGTTTGCCTGTAAACAACCTCATTATTTATATTCCTTTAATAAACAATTAAAATTTCCAAGCAAGAGCAGAGAACAGTTTTGGCAACTCATACAAAAATGCTTTACTTTTTTCCTGACTGAAGAGGTTTGCTGAAGGTGAAAAACTCTTGTTTCCTGTTGAGTTTAGAATATTTTTGTCTTATGAGTTCTTGCAAAGTTTTTGTTTTAATAATTAGAATTTTAAAAAATGACGCCAGCACTTTTCCTTGGCCCATCATTACCTTGGTGACTGCTGTCTTGACTGCTCTCATGAGAGGTATGAAAGGATCCATGACAGCAATTTATTATCATAATCCATTTAATATTTGTGAAGTTAGGGACATTATTCACTGTGCCTTGACAGTTTGAAGGACAATTTAACATCATAACTCTGTATATAACGGCTTTCAATCAAGTAACTTTTATAGATGTGCTGGTGTGTCAGCTTTGACTTTCTAGTGTGGGCTATCTATTGCAAAACTTTTTTTTTTATCAGCTTAATCTGATAATTTACACATTTCAGACATATATTAGGAACTGCATTCATTTCTCTTACACAAGACCAAAGTAATTCTCTGTCTTTCAACTGTGCTGAGCTCTTGCTTATCAATCGATGAACAGTCTGGCCTCTGTAATCTGATAGGTTGATCTTCTTTTTGATTTGCTATGAAGTTTGGAAAAAAAAGCATCACATCAAATATATCAATCATAAATAATTAACATGAAGCAAAAGCAGCAGTGGATTCACATTTGCACATGAAAAATAGTGAAAAAAATCCTGTATTTTTTTCTTTAAAACATCTTTCTTGTTAAATCTTTCTGAGGATCTGCTCAGAGCCCCTGGGAAAAGCACCTCTGCTCTGGGGGAAACCCGAGGCTGCGTTCAAAACCAACGCTGTGTACTTGAAATCGAGGAAAGCAGAAATCTCCACAGAAAATGTCTGAGGAGACACCATCAGATATATAATTTGATGATGTAGTTGATTTAATTTCTATTCATTGTGTTAAGTAAACCAACCACTCAGAAGCATTCAAATATAATAGTAAAGAATATTTGTTTTCTTCAATAGTGATATTTCAATGTATAATCTCCAGGAGAAAAAAGCCATGCAAAAAGTTGCATGAAACATAAGACATTTGGTTCAATTCATATCCATTTAATTTTGTTCTACTTATTAAAAACGTCTATCTGCTGAGGCTAGTCAAGTCCTATTCCCATGTGGTGCATAATTAAGGATCCTCTTAAGGTAGGACAGCTGGGAGAAATCCTGATCAAATGCGACGTACCGCCTTGACTAACTCCTTTTGATTTACATGACCCCTTGCTCCACTCCAACTTCTCTCCAGAAGTCCAAACTCATCTCTCTCTGAAATCAACTTATCCCAGTAAGCTGAGTGCAGAACTCCCATCCTTTCACTCACCAGAAAAATCACATAACCACAGCTAAGGTTAGGAACCTTAAAAGGAAGTAGCATAAAGAGCTTTCCTATTTAACTTAGCTTTGTCTTAAAGATACAGTATGTGCCTTTTATGAAAAAAAGTTTACCTATTTGTTAAAACTGTCATAAGATGGATAATCTGTGAAAAAAACTTGTGGATTTGATTGATTATTTTCAACCAAGAGCGGTGCATTTCTGACAGCTCAGAGAGGAAATGGAAAGCTTGATTCTTTCATAAATGATGTCTCATATTAAACTGTCAAAACATAGTGAAAACATATATTTTTTATATAAAAGTTACGTACTACAGCTTTAAAGTTATAGTATGTTTCATAAACAGTATGTCAAGTCCAGAGGAATGATTCCTGTAGCATCTCCACACAGCCAAGTGTGGTAGTAACATTGTTCCACTGAAGGAAACGACTCCCAGACCATGATGGAGCCTTCTCCCCTGTGCCCTACAGAAAACATCTGGAGTAAGAACTCCTGTGGATTCTACTATCTTTGTCCATTGATCCCTTCTCTTGCAGACCGTTTCGTGTGATTGTTGGGCTGCAGTCAGCGTCAGGAAGGATCTTAATTTCATGCAGTGCAGGTCAAACATTTTGCAGTAGCTTTGGGCCCATAAGTCTCAGCATCTATTAAAAAGTCTAAATGTCTCACTGTGCCTGAAATGTCCAGGGATTTAATGTTTTCAAATCTGCCACTTTCAAAGACTTTGACATGTGGGGAAAGAGGGCGAAAGAAGTGTAAATTCCTGACAAAATAATATGAATCAAGATATGGCCTAAACATTTTTAATAATTTGACAAGTGACCTATTTGTTTTTGTTAATTTTATTTTATTTGGTCTCTTGCTCCTGCTTCGTTCTTTTGCATTTTGAAGTTCTAGTTATAAGCTGGCTCCCACCTAACAGCATGAAATGTGAATATTTGTAATTTATTCGCCAGTGTTAGATTTTGATCAGCGGTATTAATGCACTTGTTTGCTTGAGGCAAAGAGAGACCCCCAACTAACAGGTTTAATTTGTTAAAACCCTCACTGCTGCAAAAACTACATATAAAATCAAATCAGTTATAATCCAGACGACGTTAACAGAACCAGACTGATATAAGAAATTCAACACTACTTTTTCTTTTACTACAATTAATGTATCTCAAATGTCTTTGCCTTACCATAATAGTAGCATACCAGCATGTCAATAAAAGAAAAAATATATATATATGGATATATAAATAGTCATTTCAAAATTCTTAAGTTACTTCAGCAGCCCACATTCAATACCTGTACTGCCATTGGAGGTTTTAATAAAGTTACCAGGGCTGTACCACACTGTGTTTACACTGCTATGGTTTTAAATATGCTTTTATTTATTTTCTATATTTAGTAATTGCTTAAATAGTTTTCCTACATATGACATCCTTTTTGGTTTTGGTTTCCAAAACAAACAAGGATGTTTCAAACTGTTCCTAACAGGTGGAAACTTTGGATTTAAACCTCAAAGCAAAAATAAAATGACATGTTTGGCATGTAATTGTTTCTGTGACGTTGTGAAATGGTTGTTTAACTTGATTCTGCATAATTATGGCTGCAGGCTGTTTCAGTGAACCCTGGTTGGTTAGAAGTGGATAAACTGGTTCCTGTTGCTACCAAACTGCGGCGAGATGAGTGAACCTCATCAACCACAGGCATGTTTCTGCATTATTTTAAATAAAATAACCATATAATGTAAAATTAGAGGTTTAGCAGTAAATTATGACAGGGTACTTCAAACAGAATAAAAAAAAGCTTTCTATGAATGAATGAATGAATAAAATGTATTAAAAATCTCCTAGGAGACTTTAGTAAAGTTTATGCTTATATTTCTGCAGGTATATAGATGGAATTATTATTAAATGTAATGCATAAAACAACCTTGACATTAGTTATGAACTTGTATGAAATATTTGGTGAGCATATTCATTGCTTTATTATTAAATGCGCATACTTTTTGCAAAGACAATTATCATATTTTGAAGAAGTCACAAAAGTATTCATATCTCTTGGGTTCTTCCATAATTTGTTATCTGAAAACCATAAACGTGTGTATTTTATCTGGATTTGAAGTGATAGATCAAAGCAAAGTAATGCTTGATTGTGAACTGAAATTAGACACATGGTTTTCAAATTCTTTTCACAAATAAAAATCTGAATATCTTGGCTTTCCAGTTTTTGGGACCACATGAAGTAGCAGCTACAATATTTCTATAGTATTTCTTTACCATCTTCACACATTACCAACTCTTCGAAAAATAGCTCAAGCTCAGTTAGATATGATCAAGAGAAACTTGAAAGAGCAGGAGGCTGGACTAACGTTTTCAGAATTTTTTTTTTTTTCCATCAAAAAATATTACAATAAAATCCAGCAGAGTTTGTTCCAACAAGACTAAATATGAAAATTGATATGGATACATTTTCACAATTTTATATAGCACAACTGTGAAACACTTCTCAGATTCAAAGCGAAAAATCTTGAGTCAACAACCATGGATAGGCTAATTGATGTAATGGTCAATTTAGGCTCCAGACATAAAATATACTATCTTCTCTGCTGTCATTATATAACCACAACCATCTTGTAGTGCAAGTAACTAAAAGCGAGAATGACTAACATACATTGCAAAAAGTATTTTAGAAAAACAATACCGATTTTACAGCTCAGACTTTAGCTTTGGGGGAAAGTATAGCTAAGGTTGTTTGCATCACTATCAACAAAGTCAGAGCTGACAAGAAGACAAAAGTGAGACCCGGGTGAATGGATTAAGGGTAGAAAAGGGCTCACAGCCAAGTGCTGCAGCTGGTTTGATAAGTCGGCTGAGGAGGTCGATTTCCATTGGAATTCAGCAGACATTAAACCTTTACACACGGTGTAAGTAAAAGTACACCATCTGTTTTTCACAGACTGCAGCTACCAACATGTACCAGTAAACATAGTAGCTGGCAGGAGATCTTGTTGTTTTTCTAGCACTAACTCACATCAGTACTTTATTTTACCTGCATGAGTTGTTACCCTTATCTACAAAGCCGTATATGCTTATTTTTCTCACTTGGTTCAATAAAGTAATAATTTTACAAAGGTTTAATGGTGTCAATGGTAAGCTGACACAGATCCAGGGCCAGGTTTCTATACTAGTTTCTCTACTGTTCACAAACTATACAAATATAAATAAATGAACCTACATTTATCTAATCCAATCTCACCCATAAATACAAACTAAGCCTTTACTTGCAGAGAGGAACATCAATCAGTATTCTGTTATATCACAAAAAGTGTTTCTAATTAAATAATTCACTGGCTTTTGTCAGCATCATATAAAAAATAATTTACCGTTTCTTTGTACTATTAACTGAATTTCCAATTCTGTTCAAATTACACATAGAAAACTTAATGACTACCTGGATAATAGATTTAAAGAGCCAATTTAAAAACTTTAATTAGCTGGCACTTAATGCACACATCCTACACATTTATTGTGTTTTAAAAGGTTTTTCTTATCTCTATTACCTTTTACATCCATTAACATTTCACACTAATCAGTGTAATAAGAGGCTGTAAACTAGCAGAGCATGAAGCGATTTCGAAACAAAAAAAAAAAGAAAAACAGAAAAAGAAAAAAAAAGCTCTTTTGTAACATGACCTTCAGGGTGAGGTGGTCATGTAAACAAACACCTATTAGGCAAGGAGAAACATGTAGTGACATTTGCAGTAACTTTCAGCACGATGAAAAATCTTTGTGAATAAAAACCTGTGTCGAACAAAAGCTATATTGTTTTTATTAGCTTCATGTTACTAATGGCTAATGCTATTCTTGATTGTTGAATGTAAAAGTTTACTTTCACTTTCCTACATTTTTTTTTTGTTTGTTTGGTTTGGTATAAGCCCCAGATTCAGTTTAATCCACCTCAGATTTGGGGTTAAGAAGACATGACTTGTGATAAAAAAAAGAGACTTTCTTAGTAAATCTTCACATTTTCTTTTTGCTTACTAGGTAACAAGTCCAAATTTGCCCAGTCATTTTAATAGTTACCTTAACAAAACACTGCAGAATGCTGCACTTCTGCCCTTTGAGTCACACGGATAAGGGCCTCGTGCTTCATCCTCGTCTTGTAAAGAAAAGGGGCACGCATGAAAATCCACACTGCTTTGTTGCCGGTCACCGAATAAAAAGGTCATAGATTTCAACTTCTTGTGTTATTGTATAAAATGCATACTCAACACATCTGTCAAAGGTACAGGGGGGGAAAAAACAGGATACAGAAGTTCTTTACAGGCTTTAGGGGCAAATTATTCCCATTTCAATCACAAAAGCACTGCTGATGTCTCAAAAAACCCAACCTTCAATCTGGAGGGCAAAAGCTGTGCCACTAAACCTCTAGTTCCTTGTTTAAAATGAAAAACTACAGGTGTCTCCTCTCTCACTCTAGCTTTTGACATCCTTCTGTAATAAAGATAAAATAGAGCAAAGCATCAGAGGGCCTGAAAGTGGTACATGACATGTTGATCATTCTTGAGATTCCATTGTTTTCTATTTGGATGTGTGCGCCGAGCGGCTGATACACACAGAATTACAGTACTTTGGTCTGAACGTCAATAATATTAATTCATGTCACCATTTGGCCTGTCACAACGCTTTTACTGGAGCTAAAAATCATAAACACATTTACACTTTAATCAATATTGTAAAAAATATGGGGCAGCAATGAATGTTCCTCTTCTCCTGAGACATGGGTGCCAAACACGTTAATACAAGTTGAACATAATTTATGGGTTGAGAGGCGCCACTACAGCACTTGAGCCGTTATACATCCCTCAGCTGATTGAAAACACTGGTGAAAATAACATTTTCTGCAATGCTTTTAATGAGATGCTCTGCGCAGAAGCTGATAATGTGTTCCAAGAAGGACATTTAATGGGTACAGTAATAAAGCAGAAGAGGATCCAAAACATTAATTTGATTTTGTGGCTATTCGGTGCAAGCTTCAAGCTTTTCTCAATAAACATAACCATCAAGGAAGGTTTTTGTGAGAGTTTAAACCAACATGCAAATATAGAAAATGTAGAGCTTGATAAGTCCTCAGAGGCCAAGTATTTCCCAGAGATTTGGCTTCTGGGAAAAACAAAAAGCTCAGTCTCCCCATAAAAGTTGGAAATTATAATTAACAGAAAACACAAACATAAAAAAAAAGAGATATTTTTACAGTTTTGTGGCACAAAGAAGAAACTTTTTTGTGTAGTTTTTCCATAGCTTGAATGTATGTTTGTATCTTTGCTAAGGGAATCTGTGGGATACTACTTACAAAGGTAATTTCTAAAAGTAAATGTTTTTTAATAACGCATATAGCATTTGAGAAAATATTGTACAATTAATACTTTTTAATTCTCAGTGATAGTAAAGGATAGGCTAGGCTACTCCCAGTCTTCTAACTTATCTACCTATGACTTAGAATTGTAATTTCTCTATTATTTTCCACTAAATTAAAATTATGAAATGGTAACTTCAGAGGTTAATTACGAATAAAAAAACCCTACTTGAGGCACGTATGTGCTTTATGCTGAAAAACTAGCCTAAATCTCTACAACCAAGCAATGCACAATAAAAATGGTGAGTAAAATCAAAGCCATACTGATATACATATTAATATACAAACACTTGACATAATTCTTGTAATATCAACTTCATCAATAATCAATTCCATTGCAGGTTTTGTTCCTGTCTTGTCATTTTCAGAAGCTGAAAACCATTTTCTTTCCTTAAAGATCAGTTTGGGAATATTAAACATTTAAATTTATATCGTTTAATAAATATGTAAACATCAAATGTAAGAGTGATCAGCTGGAAAATGCCCATAATTTCCCTTTTAAAATCACTGACTCTATTAACCCTAAGCGACTGTTTATTTTGTTTTAGTTACACACCTTTCCAATACTGTAACATTTTAAGCCTGAAACCACACATTAAGATTGTATTAGTGGTTTATCTTCAGAAGCAGAGTAGTGCAGACACAGTGCAGTCAGATTCACTTTGTACCTCAGTTTGTCTTGAGCTCTCAATAAACCCCGCCCCCATCTTTCCTTGACTTAATGTCATGTTCAAACCAGGTCAAGTTTAGAAAAAGACATAGTGGGTCATTTCTCTACTGTATGACAGTACCTGTCCAGCAGTTCAACTAAATCATAAGGTATCTGTGACAAAGATTTCTGTGCCATGCTGGCCTCGTTCCATGTGTGATTGATGTGCCACAGTGTCCCTCCAGAGCTCTCATATTGTAATCTTGATGTGTCTGTAAGTAAACTTTTTATACAGGCCATCAATATTAATATAAATGCATAATAAAGCAAGTATTTGGAAATACGAAATATGCAACATTCCCCCCAGTCTGGCATTTGAGAGTACAGAGTATTTGCATGTTTTTATTTTTTAATGCCCTGAATGTGAATATGCTTTTAAACTATCAAAAAGAAACTAAAACTTTGTTGTTTTTTTTCCAGATACTTGTGATGTTCACACGGTCTTTTTCATCTTTGGGACTGTTATTTGGGAGGTGATTTATCTGAATTCTTCATTAGGAGGTGAGCAATCTTGGCAGCACAAAAAAAGATTTCTGTTATTTTGTTTCACTTCCCACCACCACCACCACCACTCTAATAAGCCTGCGGCACATTTGACAGCGCTCTGTTTTGAGTGAGTAAAGTTGTGGAAGCGCTGGGATAGTGGCAGCAAAGGGAGCTTGTTAAAAAAATGACAGCTCTGCCTTTCATGAGAAATAAGTGTGCACACAACTGAACGCATGCTGTGCGAGGATCTACAGGCACTGTACAAGTTTTGCGCTAAACATGCTTCCCTGCTGCTGGGACGGTGGAGCGGGACTGAAAGGACGTCCACGAACTCAGCACGACTTCTTTCGTGCCACATAAAGTTATTTTCTGTAAAAGATGTTTGACAAAATGACCACAGGCACTCGAGAGTACGCTGTGATTTTTATTCCACCAGTCAAAGTTTTGTCTCATTTGTAAATGAGTTGTTCAATATGAAATGTGGCTTACAAAAATCAAAGAGACAGATAAGTAAACAAAAAAAATAAATCATCCAAGTCACAACTGACATCTCATGTTTTATTCGCCGAGGCAAAAGAAGTTAAAAGTATTACAGATTAAGTGAGATCTGTGCTCTAGTTCTCTCTGACATGCAGCCATTCCTTGATTTCAGTGCAGCCAGGCTTGAACAGAAAGGCATTTGAACCTGAGGACATTGGTTTGACAGCTACTCTCTTGTGAGTTGTCCCACAGTGCTTTACAGTGTACCTGCAGCTACCTCCAGATTGCAGGCACTCGATCTTCAACCCCGAATTTGCCCTCACCATCACATTTCATCCATTTTGAGGCGGGCTGCCGTGAAAGGCAAATGATTACAATCTGCTCCCCTGATTGAACTCGGCTAACCTTTCTGTAACAAATGTCTCAAAAATAAGCACCAGTAAATGTCACACTATTCCCTTTTCTTCCACCGGAAGGGCTGAGGGGTCCAGACCGCACTGCTTCATCTGGACAGCAATATCAAACAGGTAATCATAGCATTCACACCTGTAAAACACAATGATTTAGGGAAATAATTAACATGAAAAGTAGAAGTTGAACGTGTTTGCTTAACTATAATAAAATAAATATAGTGTATATGCTAGGTTAGATTTATTAGGGAAAAAATATTGCTGGAAAAAATAAATGCTTACATTGTTTTTGCTTTTTCCCAAGACTCTCCCCAAACATAGACGCCATGCCGGCGAACAAGAACTGCACATGAATCCGGGTATTCTTCCATCGCTCGGGCCATCCTGTCCTTCAAGTCCTTCTCCTCTGGTGTGTTTTCAATAATAGGAACTACCAGCATGTCATCATACCTACAAAAGCCAAGTATCAAAACCAAAAAGGCACAAATTATTGAAACCTTCTGAAGCTGTCCATTTTATAGCAAGAATCTCAGTCCCTTACAAAGCACCATCACACCTTGAAATGTTCCACATCCCAGGCTGCTACAACCACAAACTTCAATACACTTATAACAACCTGAAAAGAGCAAATGTGTTGCTATTTAGCGTCTTTGAATCCGATATTCCTGATTAAAATTAAGTCTATATTTCTTCAGGAACCACCTCATTTCTAAATAAAGAGGCAGCTGCATATAGTCTAATCTCTATACACATAAAGCTGTTCTGGAAAAGCCTCAGAGGTTTGTTAGAAAAAAAAAAAAGTATGAATGAACAATGAATCATGAAGACCAGGAAGCACACCAGAGAGGACTGAGGAAAAGTCCTGGGTATATCAGCAGGGTCAAGTCATAAAACATTCTCCCAAACTGTGCTAATTAGAAGACAAACCTAGAAGAAAACCTGTTAAAGAGAAATGCAGTTGCACAAAGTTTTGACTCAGGGGAGCTGGATATAAATGCCCGTTACACTTTTCAGAATCTTTAATAAAATTTCAAAACCTGAGCATTGTTATGCTACGGCCTCAAAATGATTACTTTGTTTGGCCAAGCACATAAAGTACATGGAACCTTTTGGTTTGTGACATGACAAGATGTAAGAAAGTTAAAGGGCAGGAACCTTTTTACAATCCACTGTTAACTACCATAACGTTTCTTTGATACAAACAACATATAATTCTGGCTTTGCACTTAAATAGTCATTAGAAATATACATCTCTCTTTTCCTGTGTTGTCTGCTGCATTTTTCGTTTCAGGCAATAAGTGAAGCAAAACAATCATTTTCATTATGTTTAAGACAAAACAAATTGGATAGTTGAGTAGTTTGCTTTGGTTAAAATCTTCGTAAAGCTAAAACTAACTGTGGGAAACCAAACAGTGGACATTTCAGAAGCAGTGCAGACAAGTCTTAAATGTTAACAAATCCAATCAACCATCAGATGAGTGTGCGTCAGGTTCACTGGGAAAAGAAATGGCAAGACGGGGCCATGTAGGCACACTGTCAGAGAAAATTCTGGCAAACACTTATTATGGGGAAATAGTACGTGCATGCAGTGAATCAGATGTACGATGATTTATGCCTTTCCCAGGAGTGGTGAAGGACAAAAGCCAAAAAGCAGCGTAACCAGAGGAGGGTGAAAGTTTCCACCATAACATTTCACAGTGGATGAACCTGTTTCAGAGCAACACATTGATAAATTAACTTCGGAGGGAAAGTTTTCATTTAAATTACAAATGTTTGTTGATGAGCCGAATGTTTCTCTTTAACCAGGAGATTAAACCTTTCTCCTGACTTTACTAATGCTTGCCGTTTGATTACATACCGATAGTTTGTGCCTGAGGTGCCCTGACGAATCCCCTTTATCATCTCTTGGTGTGTTATCCTGAATTCTTTGCCAGGATACAGCAGCGTTGTCATGACAGCAGCCTTGGAGTGGGTGTGTATAACTGCCTGTGCCCCTGAGTTTTAGCAAAGGGATAAACAATTTCAGGTTTTTAAGTGTTGTACTCCGGTGCATTCTCTATTAAATGTTATTTACGGTCCAACTTAAGGAATAAAGTATAACACATGGTGAAATATGAAAGAAAAAACTAAATTGTGTATGTTGATAGATTCTAATTTTAATGACTGAGCATCAATTTGAAGTGAGAGATTTTTTGAAATACTGACCATTGTTGACTTTGCCTTTATTAGTGGACACTCTTTAATGCTTTTATATGAAAACTGCAGCATTTCTTAAAATCACAACTCCCACATGTAAGATATGTGAGATGGCCTTATTAAGCATTTCCTGGAGATTTTTGCTAGCTATCCTGTGATTATCATGCAGGTTAGCTGTGGGCAAGACAACCGCTTCTAAATTCCCTGTTTTTTTCCAAAAAACAGAGAATTTTTGCCCTGTTTTTCGGAAAAAAAAAACAGGGTGGGAAAGGGAAAGGATAAGTGATACAGGCAAACGGTAGGGAAACTTTAACAACATGTCTTCAAGCATGAACATTGTTGCTACAAGTTCAGTCTAAAATGAACCAGCAAAAAAAGGATCTAAAACCAGTCTGACTCAAACTCCCTGCAGCACATTTCATTTATCTGATCACTGAATTAAGTCTTGAATACATTAAGCTGACATAGTGCTGTAAAAAATAGGAAACTTTGTAACAACTTCCATTCACCCCATCTGATGTGATTTCATTTTCAGTGGATATTGGACATGATTTGATATGAGATTCTAATTGCATTATAATCTTGGTTAAGCTAAACTCTGTTTTGCGATGTCACAGCATTTGTACAAAACTTTAAAATAAAAATGTATAACATGATCTTTTTAGTAAAACTGAAAATGACAATATTATTCCTACCAATGAAAACATGTAAATTTATCTGACATGTATAATTTGAGCATGGTTAATTAGCCAAGCTATCTGCTCAGGTAGCCAGCATGTAGTTGGTTTTTAACATATCTGCTGCTCATGGCTTACCACAGTAGTTTTAAAAACAGTGATATGTGAGGTCTTTTAATATTCTTAACATCTGAAACATTTTCAAGAGCTCACTTTGTTTCTTTTGTTTGTTACAAAGAAAAAGCGTAGTACCCTTCATTTTGCCAGCTGACATGCAGTGTTGCATTACTCTATGCTCCATACAACCAGAGAAAACTGATCACTGGAAATTTATTTGGGATCTCATTAAAATAACTTTAATCTGTAAGAAAAGCAGGAAAGAAAGTTGGAACTAACACTTTAAAGCTTTTATATACTTCATTAACTCCAACTGGCTCTTGTCCATTTCATAAATAATATAACAGTGAGGGACAAACAACTCATTGCAACACACAGCTCCCATTCAAAAGAACTCACTTCATGCACAAAATATTAGATCAATACAACTTTCACCTACCATATTTTCACTTACAAATGAAGCCCTGAATGTGTTTGCTATAGACCCTAACCTTTAGGGTTAAATCTATAACTAGCTTTAAAGGAAATTCATAAAATTTGAATCTCCAGTTTCATTCTCTTCTTAAAGTATGCTGTCTTTCGGTAAGAAAAAAAAAAAGAATAAGATGGCCACTGACAAACTCAAATTGCAGTTCAGACACGGACAGGTCCATTCCTCACACCCTATAATTTAAATTCTCCTCCAGTCTTTTGCTGAAGTTTAAAGTTTATGGAACTTTAAAATGAATGATTGCACTCACAAAATGGATGACTTGTAACGTTCATATTAAAAGGTACAGATGGGTAGAAACAGGTTAGCATAAGTGCGACGCCATGTGTGAGGAGTGACTAACCTCTCATGGTGTAGGCGTTCATAAAAAGTGGCGTACACTGGCTTTTCTTCAACTTCTTCCAAGCAGGAGGACAACTGATGTCTCTCTCTTCTACGTCACACACAAACATATCTTCTGGCTGAATACAATCAAGAGATAAAGCATGAGAAATAGCCACAGAGCTACTGAGAAATGTGAGTCATCTTTATTGTGAACACTTTATAGTTAGGTTGAAAACTGCTCACCTGTATTCTCTCCTTCTGAACGCCTGATGGTGCAATGTAGATCTGATCACTATGAGTTATAGAGAAGTGGTTATACATTATTGCCAAGAGAAGAAAGAAAAAGCTGCAAGAGCATGACGTTTTCTTTGAACTAAGCTTGTGTTTTCCCTGCCTTGTAAAAAAAAATGCCATCATAAAACATGGGGGAAAAAATCCCCCATTACAAACCCCACATCCTAAATTACGTTTATTCTCGCTTCTCTGTTACATTAGATTTGAATTTCTGTCAACAACTGGCATAGAAGGTAAATATGATTACAATGCATGTCAATAGATCTTATTCTCCAACTACTACATTGAATTTGCTGCAAAAATTCACATTACGCAGGCTCAGTGGCAGCATCGAATAGAAGAGAGTCTGCAATGAAATGTAAATAAATGCAGAACTGCAGCATTAAATCGAAGGTGCTAGATGATCCTCTCTAAATCTTTGGAATAATCTTGTTGTAGAGTGTTAGCGTTTCCAAATAGAATGCAAAGGATGAAGCTATTGTAGTGAAGCCTATCGAGCTAACGTGTCCAGAGAAAGAGGCATTTTATTGATTTTGATAGGATGGTTTGACAAGGCTGCCTTAGTCTGTGACTCATTTCTGAGTCAAACCAAAACTGCAGCCGGGGGATCGAAACTTAACATCCATGCCTGCACTCACAAAACAAAAGAAAAAGCATTTTCTTTATATCATCCTATAACATTAGGATAATATCCACTCAATTGCTTGATCAATTTAACCTATGCTTGTGAAAATCTTGTTTGCGTTACCTCAAGGAATCCAATTGTTTATCATCTGAAAACACAATGAGGAGATAATAAATGTTGGGCCCAGACTAATTCTTTAAAGGCAAGGTTATTTCAAATTTAGATTTTGTTTTTGAAGAGGATGAAAAAACAGCCTCTGCACAGGGTCTACGCTGCAGAGGGACTAGGAATTTTATATGGGAATCTCGGGCATGGTCATTAAACAAGATGAAAGGGAAATTCTTCTTTGACTCATTTTAGCGTTTCAGTGTTTTTCTGTCTGAAATACCAATGCACATGGAGCGGCAGTCAGTGAGTCTGATTTAGCTTATTGGATGTTTCATCATGATCCCTTGTTGACTTCAATAAATGTCTGCAATTGTACATTTCAAACAGAGATTTGCTAATGGGCGGTACTTTCTTTGTAGCAGCCAAAACCACAGATTTCATTCAAGTAAGTAATAACCTGTCAAAGCCTTCAATTTCAATTCCAGTTTGTTGTAACAGAATTGTTGCCTTTACCTTCAATTTGCAAACACTGCCTTGACCTCCTACTGAACTTTATACAGCTAATTCATGGATAAAACTTCATATTTGGCACTGTTGGACATTTGCAACAAGTTATATGACATCAGAACAGGAGGGCAGATGAAAGGAATTTTCTTAAAGTAGATGGAATAGGCAATCACAGACGGACGACAAAGAATAAAAATAAACCCGCATTACTCTGCGGCAAATATATCCATATACGAACCCTCGTCTCAAACTGATCCCACCACCAGTCCCTGTCACCCATCCAAGCTGGTAGAAGAGCCGGCATAACTCGGGAATAAGAACACGGGGATGCTCCTTCTCCTGCAACACACACACACACACACGCACGCACGCACGCACGCACGCACGCACGCACACACACACACACACACAAAACCACTCACTAAGAAATAAGGGAATTATAGTTGAACAATGTCATTTCAGATGTGCCATAACAGCAGAAATGGGAGCAATAACAAATAAAATATTTTTGTAAGTTGTTTTTATAGACAAATAACACATTCCAAAGAGATAGTATTATGTATTTTCCAGGCACAGAGTGCCCTTTAATAGCACAATCCAGCAACTATTACATTTAATTTAGAGAGTAAATCAAAATATTGTTTTTGTCAGTTTCACTTTATTTATTTTAAATTGACTATTGTACTCCTAATTCCACTGACTGAACAAAATAAAGTTCTGTTTTTACATGCTTGACCAAGCTTTTGAAGTAATTGGTGCATTTAAGTCGATTCAGCACCATTTTTCTGTATCTGATCAGTATTGGTCGATACTAAACCTCAGACATCTCGATTGGTATCAGAAGTGAAAAAAATGGAACAGGTATGTTATAATCAAGCATGACTTAAAAGAAACTGGACTTTGCATTTTAACACCTTGAAATTGGATCTCTGTTGCTTTAAGAAACTCCTGCTCTTTCAGAGACTCCGCCTTCAGCACGTCATCACATCAATATTTCTCCATTAAATCTTTAATATTGTTCTTAGGAGCGTTGTGCCGAGAAGTAGCTTATGTGACGAGCTCGGCATATGCGCAGCTCCACCAGGTGTTTGCTGTTGCCACTAGTCTGGAGGAGGTGAGTGGGGAGGTGTGGTCTGTGAGGCAGAAGCTTGGCTCGGATACTGAAGCTCCAAGGAGGAGCTGTGTGGAAAAGGAGGAATGGCTGCCATGTCCACGGGTGTTTAAAGGATTTCTCAAACATACATAATACCCCAACTTTACATATGATTTGATCAGTGCATATGTGATAAAAAAATATCCTGAATTCTGTGCTCATAATTTATGAAAACTATATTCCAGACTAACTATGTAGAAAATGCTTCACTTTGTCTAAAACGACAGAATAAAACATAATCTACCTTCTCGATGCACCTTTTCTCAATGAATTTAGGCATTTAGACATGGCAGGGACAACTTGCTGAAGTCCAACTTGAGTACAAAAACGAGAAATAAAGGAGATTTAAAGGACTTTGAATAGCTAAGGCCTAACAGTCTGCTCTGAGTGTTTCAAAGACTGCTGATCTGCTAGGATTTTCAGGAACATCCATCAGTGGGGTTTACAGAGAACAATCGGAAATAGAGAAAATATCCAGTGAGTAGCAGTTGAGTGAACAAAAATACCCTATTGATGTCAGAGGAGAATTAGCAGATTGGTTTGATGAGACAGAGAGGCAGCTGACCAAAACTGGACAATAACAGATTGGAAATACATCAACTTCGTTGAGTCTGGGTTTCAGTTGCAGCATTCAGACAGGAAGGTCAGAATCTGGCATAAACAACATGAAAACAAGAATCTAACATGCTCTAAATCAACATTTCAGGCTGCTGCATGTGCAAAAATGTGGATAACATTTTCTTGGCCCGCTCAGGGGTTTATTACTAATTGATAATCAATTAAACATGACAGTGCACCTAAAGATTGGTGTTGAACATTTCTACTCTTTCATCTTCTAATTTATGGGATTAAACTCTTGACCAGAGGGGACCAAAGTGCGGCTCCGAAATGATACAAATTGGTCCCATCAGTGAAGGCAGTTGGTACAAAGATTTCTTTTTTATTTTTAATTAGGACAAAACTATGGCTCACTTCTTAAAATCCTCTTGCAAAAATGTCAGCTATAGCACAAAGTATTCATATTTTCATAATCTAGCTTTCTGCTTTACTTTTTCATAGTAAATAATACCACATCTTTTCACTGACTAGTACACTAAAGCAGATCTTGGCACACCAAAATCTGTGTTTCATTAAATTAATAAAACTTGGCTAAATGTTTTCAAATAAAAAATCAACTAAATCATGTTTTTATTGCTGAAAATAGACAATCTTTTTGAGTTCCTTCTATCAAGTTCAAATTAAATTACTAAAGTGGTTCACTTTCTTTTAATAAGGAAAACATGCCAAATGTTCTAGAAGTTTTGGACTACAACCATTTACACATTTCTTTCCTACAAAAAGAAAATAATAATAATAAAAGAAAATCTGACCATTTTATTTCAGTTGCACCTCAAGAGTAAAGCAGACACCTTTTATGACAATAAAGTCCAGATTTCGGACAAAAACAACAGATAGCTTGAAAGAGATAAAGAAATTCATTTTTAGTCAAAAGACAAAAACCAACACTGGACTGAGGAGGAGTTTCAGCTTTCAAGCATCTCCAACCCTGTTTTGAAACTCATTCCAAAGAAATTGCATAAGCAATACCGTCATGATTCAAGTGACCAAGCACACAACCCACTCCAAACAAAAGACCCAAATGAGCCAGGTGAGGAATGAGCAGGCTGTTGATTAAGGGGAATGTTTCAAAGAAGATGGGTCTCCATGTGCTTACAAAACAGCAAGTTGCTCAACTTCAAGCCTCCAGATTGACAAAGAATCACAGACGCGTGTTGAAACGTTTTCAGGAAACCCAAACAAAAGTCTGGACGCATTCAATTTAAACCTATTGTAGGAAAAGATTGTAGGAAAAGTTATTTTTCAGAACATAAAGGAAAAAAAAATCTCAATAAAGCTTTTTGTGATTTCAGTTTTTAAAATAGATTTTTTATTTATTTTTGCCATTTGAGAACTCTTGGTCCATGTTACAAAAAGTACTTTGAACATCCCTGCTCTAGACCTGAGGGGCCATTTGCTGTGTTTCTATTGACCAGACAATTGTGCAATTTGACAAACCGAAAATAAATTTGCTGAAACTACATGGCCATTTCGAACTCTCTTTTTTTTGATAAAAAAGTTTTAGCACTAGGATGAGATGTGTTGGAAGCAGAATGACGTCTAAAAGTTGCATAACTCTGGCCCTTGAGGACTCGAATTACATTTGGAATTTCTGTTCTAAAACTTCCAGGAGGATAAAACACCATGTAACAAAGTTAAAATGAACTCAAACCACTTTTTTGGACACAAGGATGACTCCTCCAGTGGTATCCACATAAACAAGCTAAGATCTCATTACAACAGAGTGCCTTTTGGATGTGGAGCAGCTGAAAAATCTGCAGAAACTCTGTGATGTTGACACGTTAATATAGAAAAAAAATCTCTGACAAATGTGTCCAACACTCAACTAAATCTATACAAAAAAATGTTAATGTAGTTTTATAGTTAAAAGAGAGCCCAACTATGCGTTATTTGTTATTATAAAACAATAAGAAAATTGGTAACCTGACTGGATTTGCAAAAAGTAACTAATAGTAAAACTTTAATCAAATTTGGAGCCTGAAATCACAAGGATCTCAATTTGAGTAAGATAAAACAAAAAAACACACTGATCAGGATGATTAAACTGACTGAAAAGTTACTAATATTTTCTTACTATAATCTACATTCACAACATAAAATGTTCATGATATAAATTAGTGCAGCTGTCTCGTTTCTTAATTAGCAGTTGATGTTGTAGCGTAACATGTAAATACATCTCTCGACATTTGTGTGTTTGTTCCTATAAAAAATTAACAAATTGACTACACTAAAAAATTACAGACTCATGAGACGGTTAGTGCAGCCAAGGTCAGTAAACCGGTTATTAGCAGGAAATTATTTTTTTCCCCCCTTCTCACTACTCTTTGGCATGCACAATGTTAGTGTTGCAGTTTATGTTGAGATTTTGGCTGAGATGTGATTTTTCCTTCTTTCCTTTTTTTTTTTAGGTAAGGTTCTTTAGAAGCTCTTATGCAATTTTGGCACCGTACTTTGAGGCGTTATCATGCTGGCATGCAGCTCTTCTGCCAAGCTTCTGCAGACTGGGAGTCATCTTGTCAGACAGAATTTTGGCATTTTCTCATGCAAACATGCGAACTGCGGTCGGCTTGGCTAGAATTACTGTAGGCTTAACTCCTTCAGAGCCCCCTAATAAAAATATACTAAGACTGGTCACATCTGACCAGAAAATGTGTTGCAAAACTCAATTTGCCTGCTTTGGAATCATGTCTACAGAGGTTGATGGTACATCCCTGACACCGAGTTAGGTGTCAAGTAAACTTGGATTTACACTCATAAACCTTGTGCCAATCCTGGAACGCTTGTATGTTTGCTAGTGTCTAGCTTATTCGAACATAAGGCTCTTTTCTTACAGCCTATTTTGCAGCTTTGAATGGACTATGTTTCAGCATTCTATCATGTTCTGGTATCCTTTTGTTTTTCCAGTCGCTGTGATTGCATTTACCATTTCATCTTTTACTTTCCGCATGCAGGCAACACACTGAAAGTAGTAGCAAGGATTTGTTGTTTAAAATTTATTTTACATCTCCACGCTGTTATTTAAAAATCACATTTGTTCTCAACTCTACATTAATATTATTACCTTTTCTAGTCTCATACTTCCTTATTTTTTTTAGATGGTTTATAAAAGAAAATGCTCTATTTGCCTGTTTATATATACTGCTCAAAAAAATAAAGGGAACACTTAAGTGTTTTAGTGTTCCCTTTATTTTTTTGAGCAGTGTATATTCAGCTATAAAAATGCTGAGACAGCATTCACCTTTTACTTGCTAAAAAGTCGACAGGATAAAAAATAAGCACTTTTGTTCTTTACTCCACTCTAGTTTCTCTTTTTATAGGCTTCAAAGTCTGTTGTGCTTATGAGTAATATTATACTTGCTTGTTTCTCTGCGGCATCTTGCCACACATCTGAAGAGCCGTTGCTAGTCCCACACAAGGCCGACATCTCCTGTGAGAAAATGAGAAAACCATTAAATGCATTAGATGACAATTCAGCACCTCATTAGAAGACGTCTGTGCATTTTTTATGTCAAATAAAACAGGATTAGGGCTCTTGAGTTACAAGGAAAATTGTTCTATTAAACTTAGCTTCCTGATGTCAACTAATTACCCAGTGGAAACATTTTAGTGGAAATACCAAGGAAGAGCTGGGAGGTGGAGATCTGAATACCTTATAACTTCTTCCATCGTTTTCCACTATAAGACAGTAACTGTAGTTTTGTATTAAACTGAAAGACAATTGCGCACCACTGGAAAATGCCCACTGTTATTTTGAATTAGTCTCAACAGTGAAAACTTGTACTCATCTTTTTTTCTTCTAAAGAAAATATATTGTATATAATTACTATGGAAGCCTGTCTCTGCCACCTCTGGTAAAAAAAATAAATAAATAAATAATTATCTCAAAATAATGAGATGGTATCTCAAAATCAAGATCCAGGATAAAGCGGGCATCCCCTCTCGATCCGCGTTTCCCCATCAGACATGTTTCCCGCTGCATCTCCGCACTGCCCAGTGCTGTGGGTGGTAACAGGTGGTTTTGATTCTTTCAAACACTTCCGACTTGATTGAAAAAATATATATCCTTTATTTGTTAAAATATCAACAACATAGAAAAAAATCTCTTACAACTTAGTTGAAAATGAAAGTTAACTTAATCTGACGTTTCAAGTTCAAAAAGTGGTCAGAAAATAATTTTACAAAAACCTCCCGTCATCACACCGGACATTTGCCCAAAACAGCAAACCTCCATCAAGCAGGTCCGGTGTGTTCTTAATTTCTCAACTTAATGGAAGGGTCTAACAGTTACCAAAGTAATCTAAACAATTACAAACACATAAATTAATGACAGATTTTGGTTCTAACTGTTAAATATATTCTAACTGTCCAAAGAAGAAATGTGTGTGTGTGTGTGTGTGTGTGTGTGTGTGTGTGTGTGTGTGTGTGTGTGTGTGTGTGTGTGTGTGTGTTCGCGTGCGCGCGACATTGTCTCAATTTGTATTTTTTTTTTTTTTACCAGTAGCTGAAACAAACTTCCATACATTACAAACTTTTCAACCAATAATGTGAAAGGAAAAAAAGTTAAACATATAGCGTCTAATGATTTTATATGTACAAAAATTTAAAACCTAAATGAAAACAAAAAAATAATTAATGTTAGTTCAGCCACTACAATCTATCATGTGGTTCAGGGGCAGTCAAACTTCATTCAATTGTTCAAATATATTATTTAGAGACAAAGCATTAATATATAATGAACATACTGATTACAGTGATGATGCTTTTCATGTTAGTGCTTTTTTTAGATGTAATTGCTGCAAAGGAATTAGCAGTTGGTCCATATCATGAACATGGCAGGCAGTTTAAGGGGGGTACTATAAATTGTATTCCCATTTATTGTGATTTTGTAGGAAATGATTTACAGGTAAAACCAGGAGATTATAAATATATAACTTCTCTGCTCTGACTTGTATGAAGTAATTTACTTTTTGTTGCAAATCTGGACTGAAATTATATATTTCTAAAAAACTAAAGGATCCAAAACAGTGATCATGTATGCTTTGTTGTAAGTAGTTGTCACTGTCATAGTGACTTGAGTAAAATGCAATCCAACATTCTTCTTGCATCAGAAATGTGTGACTAGTGAGAGTTTCGGTCCAACTTGGGTCTCTGTCAAACGCAGGTGGAGCCGTTCAGCTCTAATAAAAAGCCAGTTTTCACTAGTTTTACAACTGAATTGTTTCCAACGAAAGATTTCTGACTCTACATGTCAGAACACAGACTCTTTGATGAGCCATGCTATCATTAAACAAAGTATGCAAATCTTTATAGAGGGTGAAATGCGATCATGAGATGAAATTTTAATAAGAATATCCTAGCTTAAGCACTGTCAACTGACACATACCTGAAAAGAACATGGAGCTTAATATAAATGACTGGCATAACTAAATTCGGTCCATAAAACAAATTAACTTGCAGCAAATAAAAAGTAATTGCATCTGATTAATCCTACCTGCTCAGGAACAGGGCGGCATGATATCAGGAAAACAAAAGCAAATATTGCTGAATATAGTACAATTATCCCAACATTTCTCTCACTCCTCTCCATTCCAGCGACACACACAATGCCACAGAAATATCAAAGAGTTCTGATCTTGGCAACTAAGATTCATATCTAGTGTGGGGATATGAAACTATACAAATGGCCAAATATGCTAATAAAAAACACTGATTTATTTAATACAAGGCGCCTGAAATATTTGTCTGCCAATATTGCATCCAAGTTGCCTTTTGTTACAGTAATATTACGGACATCGGCGTTGCGATAATGACTGCTAATTCACTTTACTGTGGAAATCCACTATAGGATAAACACCTCATGGTATTAATGGCAAACACAAAATGACTTAAGAGGACTTTGATTATTGCTGTAAAAAACTGTAGACACTAATTATCAAGTTTTGTTGATATCACTGTCCTTGATGTCCAAACATAATATGGAAATTAGTGTCCAAAATGGTTAAACTCATTAAAGTGTTGGGGAAATTGTGATGATGGAAAAGAAAAAGAAAAAGAAGGAAAATGTGAGTTAGAGACATTCAACAGGGCTCTGGGATAGCGCTCCGTGAATCTGATAATAGCCTATGCAGATATATTTGGATGCTTTATTTTACTGGATTTCCTAATCAAGGAAGCTCTTGTGAATTCAATTTAAGCTGAACAACTAGAATAAATAAAATGCTGAATGACAAAATGGTAATTGCATCATCTGGTGTTGGCTGGAATAGATGTTCCATATTATTCGCATAATATAAAAGCAATAATGTATATTATTATAAACTTATGTTTACTCCAATTTGTTACTATAAAGGGAATCCTGCAATGACTGTCTGTGGATAAAGGGCCAGTTTTTCTTGTTCTTCATTTTTAGTTTTGCATTTGAATAGTTTTGTTTTTATATATATATATATATATATATACTCTGTTTTGGTAGTTATTTTATCTGCCCTCATTCCTGGATCATTCTAAATTCAGCCCTCATATACTTATAAGGTTTGCTTAAAAAGTCAATTAGACAGCTGCACCTGCTGTTCTCACTAAAACGGCGAAAATAGAGCATATCACCCCAGTTCTAGTTCTTGGATTGGCTCTCTGTAGCTAATCACTGAAGGGCTTAGCACCATAATACATTAAAGATCTGTTGTTGTCATATCCATCCATCCATCCATCCATTTTCTTTACACCCTTGTCCCTCAGTGGGGTCGGGAGGGTTGCTGGTGCCTATCTCCAGCTGACGTTCCGGGCGAGAACGTTAGCTGGAGTTCACCCTGGACAGGTCGCCAGTCTGTCGCAGTGCATGTTGTCATATCAACTTTCCAAAACACTCAGGTCTTCTGGTTCAAGTTTACTGTGCTTCCCCAGAATCCATGTTTGCATTCTCCAAACATGGAGAGGCAGCATTTAGTTTTTCTGCTCCTTCAATCTGGAACAAACTTCCACAAACCTGTAAAAAAACAGTGACTTCCTACGAATGTTGTTTGTTTTTGTATTCTTTATTTTAATTTACTTAATAAACGATAGTGCATATTAACCAAGCTACCATGTAAGCATTCCAGATTGAGCAAACAAGGCTAATCTTTACCTATGTACTGTTAAAGCACTTTGAATTCGCTTGTTGTTTAACTGTAATGTCCTTTATAAATAAACTTCTCTTTCCTCAAATCCATTAAATTATGGTCACTTAACTTTTAGCACACGAGAAGCAGACAATCAAACTACAATGGCTGCATTTTTCCAAAATATATCAGCAGCTAAATTAGAGCAGCTGCAAATGGTACATGACCATAATACTTTAGGTGGCTAGGCTAACTTTTTCATTTTTTATTGAATAAGGTATTGCTCCTTCCCTCGAATTATGCTTTTAACTAACTTATGTACAAGAGCCCTGTAATATGCCAGCCGGCCCCAGCTTCAAAGCAGACTTTTTGTCTTTCCACTAAGTTTGATGATAATATAGCGGCTAACAGCCGAGACTAACATGCTGGTATTAGACGTTCGGTTTACGAAACTTCATTATGACGCAGTTCACCACAGCTGATTAGATTGGGATCCAAAATACTTAAAAAATACATAAACGGGACAATTACTTACCGCAATTTGGTTTTTAATCTACGATTAAATTCACAAAGTTACAAACTGATCACAGTGACGTCATTCACGTGCGACATCCAAACATGTCGATGACGCGAGTGGTCCTCCTGTGCTACAGATTGCTTACAGGGGACGAGGTGGGATGGTCAGTCAGTACAACTGAGGCAATCTAGCGCTCTCTTTCAACACACTTTCCCTTTTTTGTGGTGTTCCATCCCGTAGACCTGAATCTGTAACAAGGGGTGTGTTTTAGAAAACCAAAAACCTGCTCCTGGGGGATACAACAACGAGCCTATTGCCTGATGTGAAATAAGAGATTTGACCCAGCTTCAGCTTCCATAGGATGTAGCTACATCACTCAGGACTATTTTACAAGACTTTCAGATTGTGTTTCTGTAGGAGAGACTTGAAAGTGTATTTGACCTGAAATGTTTACCTTTGGCTCAACTGCATTTTATTTAGGATTATCAAAGGGGGATGGATATGCACTTCAAAACATGCATTGTTTTTAATTGTAGTTGTAAAACTAAACACTTCATAAACATGCACTACTTTGTGTTGGCTCATCACATAAAGTAAAAACAAATAAAAGAGTAAAAATACTGCGATGCTTGTGATTGTAACATGACAAATATGAAAAGCTGAAGGGGTAAAAATACTTTTTGCAAGATTATGTATCAGAATATTGTTAATTTACCTTAATTTACATCTAATACAGTTAAGAATAGTGTTGGCCCCTACCCTGCTTTATGTTTATGCATCTAGGTTATAGAAAACACAGTCAGGACAGACAAAAGGTTGCAATTAAATGAACATAATAACCTATCTACATGTATTATTTATCTTTTTTGCTATTTGAAAAACAAATCTGATGGTAAATAGCAGATTGCCAGGGGTGGTTTGGCACCTTTTTGTGCCAAACCACAAAAAAAGTGGTTTGGCACAGAACAATATGGTCTAATGAAGCACTCCACCATGTTTTTTTCTGGATTGAAAAGACCATGATTTTTTTTTTACACAGTTTTCTTGGCACATGTGTTATAGTTACAATTATATGCTTTCAATCTGTGTCATTCAAGTGTTTTATTGGCACTTCAAAGATAAATGTCAAGGCACATTTAAAAGCAGTTTAAATACAGCATGTAACTTTAGTTAAGACAACAGACATCTAAGAGCTCACTAATCTATTGAATACAGAAATCATTGTGTCAAAGACAGATATATACAGGTAATTCAATGCCTTAGAACAGGCAAGCTTTTGTCAGTTTCAGATTACTTTTTTTTGTTGTTTTCTTTTACTGAGTCACGCACATACTGAGCATGATAGAAATACTGTTTATCATCGCTGCAGCAGTCAAAAGTGAACAGTTTTTGTTCTCGCCTTGGACACAACTCATTTAACCTGACGGCTTAAATATTTACATCTGTATTTTAAAAACTAACTTGGAATTCTTATAAATCATTAAAATGAGATGTTTGAACAATTGATGTTGTCTGAGACAAACTAAATCTGAAGGTTTTTGGAAAAAAGTACTGTCACATTTCAGTCAGCATCTCACGAAAAGAAAGAAAAATGATCAAATAAACTCTTTTCAAAGACATGATGTAAATATTTCTGTTAAGACTTTGAGGTCTTAAACAAGTCTTCCCTTTTTTAGAGTTACTGATTGAAAAAAGTGCTTGCTTTTAATGAGAGTTAGGAAATATATTTAAGAAGTGTTCAGAGAGATTTGCTTTTGATAATTAAAGTAGACACCACAAAGGAACTGAACAAGCAGCTAAGGGGGAGCTTAAGGGAGCTCAGAGAAGGCTTTATTGTACACAAAGCAGAGTATTGGTTTCAGAACAAGAGGATCATTGACTTCCTGGTTTGTTTAGGTTTTCAAGACTTTGTCCTTTTTACAACGTCATAACATAGCTGGGGTTTTTTTTGTCTTTTTTTTCCAGTTTATACCAGATATACACCGAATAAAAAGATGCAGGCACTTTTTTTTTCTCAATGTCAGTTACAGTTTCCAAAATATTTTCTATTTGCAAAATGCCATAATAATAAAAGAAGGAATGTCATGTATTTATTTATTAATGACTTCAAAAGCAGAAGTTTGATTACTGTCTCTTTACACAATGAGAGAAAGCCCAGATGATGATGACATGGCTTTGGGAATTTCTGATAGATTATCTGAGACAAATGGAGGCACACCTGTGGATGTATTAAGGGCCACACCTGGAACACGCTGCTTTCAGGATATGTCTCATTTTTTGAGACATATTCTGTAGACTGATGAAATTAAAGTGGAACTGTTTCGCAATAATGATCATCAATACTTTTGGAGGAAAAACAGGGATGCTTGTATTATGATAATTTGGGGCTGTTATTTCCATAAAATAGATGGAATAATGGGGACAGAAACACTAGTGTGAGAAGCTTGTGGAAGTAAATTCAAAAGGTTTGAAACAAGTCATACAGTTTAAAAAACAGTTATCCGTGATTCTAAACAAATCTGTGTCAACTTCTGAATTTGTAGAAAGCTACAAAGAAATCACTACAAAATGTTATTGTTGACTATTTCTGGCATAAAGCAAGTAGAAATAATTGTGGTAATTGTAACTGACCTAAAACAGGAAATGTTTAGTTTGATTTACCTTCAGTCAGTGAGAAAAAAATGTGCATGTCTCTTTTTATTCAATGTATGTAAATATCTGGTGTCAACTGTATTTTCTGAAATCACTATTGAAGTCACACAGACATCTTTCAAGTAAATACAGGCATGTTTTATATGTTCAGCAACCAAAAGCAAACCTCTTTTTATTTAACATTTGAACAGGTTTCTTTCATTCACACTTGCCTTGACATGTTAACTGTTGGACCTCTTTCTTAACTGGCTAAAGTGTTGCTCTGATCAGGCACTCCTCTTACTGTTTACTTTGTTTCCTGATGGCAAGACTCCAACTGTGGCTCCCTGTAGAAATAAGAGCTCCAAAAAACATTGTTACAAGCAGCGAGAACTGTCTCAGCAATATTTTTTTTTTCTGACAGAAGTCAAATAAGGTCAGGCTGTTGGCAAAATAAGAGTCAAGATTTTACCCAGTAGCATCAGTGACATGAATGTTGGTCTTTTTTGTGTTTTGGTAGCAAATGATGATTAGATAGGTTTCATACAGTTCACAATGACTGATGTTTCTACATTTTGTGTGGAGTAAAATGAAATTAATAATAGTCTACATGTAAATACTTTGAAGAGACCAAAGACAAAGCACTGAATAACTAGACCACAAGAAAAGAAAATGCATATCTCATCATATCTGTCATCATGGACTAGGATACATCGGAAAGATACTTCAAACTTAAGCAGGAACAAGGAAATTGTAGATGCACAATTTTTCAGCTACATATAACTTGTTTTCCATGGAAAATCAGGTGATTCAAGGGAAATCGTGTAGAACAAGTTCTACAGACACCCATGCATCTGGAGCATATGAGGAAGAGATTTCAGACTTGACCATAACTACAAGCAATGCATAACAAGTTTGGAAAATGTCATGACACGGAAGAACTCGAATGTAGGAATATTGTTGTAGGAAAAATGTCCACACAAAGATAAGACTTAAAAAAAAACATCAAAATGAGGAAAACGTTGATTGACTCAGAAATGGTATACATATATAAAGTTGTTAACAAAAAACAACAAAAGATGCAAAAAAAAATGCTATAATATATTTTTTAAAGAAAACATCACACATATCAGACAAAAGTCTGGATATCTGTGTGTGACGGTGTGGGAATTTGAGGTGGTGAAGCACCAACTTTAAAGGCCTTTGAGCTTGTTCTTTTTGGTTTTAAGTTGTTTTAAGTTATTACATCAGGTATATATGAATAGCGAGAAAGACAACTTACTCTAGTTCTTTTTTCCACTGTCAATGCTCCTTCATCTTTGACTTTTCAAAGATAAACCTTCTCTAATAGAGCTGTCATTTTATCTACAGAGCAATGTCTGCAAGCTACCTTTGGAGCCATAACACATGGTTAAAAAAAGAAAAAAAAAGACTGTATGCTGCGCGTTTGCCTTACTTAAACCCTGACTATTCCTGAAGCCCAGAGTTACATCAGTCTTGCTCTCATTGAGCTCTATTGAATTGAACAAAGTATCGTGCTTTATCAATCTCAACTTGCTTTCCTTTCACAAAGAAGGTCTAGATTCTGCATTAAGATTATCTTTACATGTTTCTTCAGATGTGGCATTTTTGATTTATTGAAACTAATCAACTGCAAATGCTTGTGAGCAAAAGCTGACACTTCCTTCAGTGAAACATAGAGGCGTTGCCAGAATTAATCAAGCTCTACTCTCAGCAGGAGTCAAATCAGGTATTATTTTAAAGCGAAACTCATTTCACCATGATTTTTGTTGCTTGAATATGATTTCTGAAACATGGTAATTGTAATAAAACATTGCACAGATTTAGCAGTGATCCTTCACGCTGCGGGAAAGCTCGAGTACTGTGCAGAAGTATTTGCCCTCTCTGGCAGCCTGTGGTGTAGTGGTGGAGCTGGCGCCCCATATAACGAGGCTATAAGTGCCTGGCACAGCCATCTGGGATTCACTTCCTAACCTTTCGATCTGTGCTGCATGTCGCCCCCACCTCCCTTTCTCTGCCCATTTTCTGCCTGATTGCTGTCAGTAAAAATCTTTAAAAATAATAAATGCTGTCTTATTGAATTTCTTCTGTTTTAGCATGTTCCAAGTCACCAAACTAATTTTAAATTCAGGCAAAGATTAAAAAAAAGCAAATGATTATTTCATTATTAAGAGGAAAATGTTACTGAAACCAAGTTTTCTTTTCCTCATTGGCTTTTAAGTCAGCTTGTTACAAAAAGTGTTTTCTGAAACCTCTGAGTTCAGTAGAACTGATAGTGGCCACTTCTTGAAGAAACAACACATTTAAAACAAAACTCAGCTGCAGCATGATAAGAGGTAGAATAACCTGCACTTGTTTAGGACTTTATCTAATCAGAGATCTCTAATCTTTTTCACACTGCAATCATTCATTCACCTGTTCACACTGCATCTCTCCTAGTTTGATTTATTCTAGACAATGTCGTCTGATCAGTGTTTGCCATCAACAAGAGGAGCATTTTTTTCCCTTGAGTCTACATTTTATTGTTTATGTGGTACTAATAACAGACATTTCTTTTTTATAAAACACAGTTTATTTTCTGTCAATATTCTAAGAGCACGTGGATGTGCAAAATACTAGAACTTGGGCTGTTAGACTGGACGTTACTCATCTGGACCTTAATAAGCACTGGCAGGGTAAAAGCCATACCTTTTAAATTGTAATATTCAGCATTTGGTGTTCTCATGAATTTCTTATAGCTATAGAGATCTTAAGAGCTCACCAAACCTATATTTATTAGATTTTGAATGAATGAGTCAGAACAAAATCACTAAAAATAAACCATTCCAACATGATGACTTAGAAATCAATTTGAAGGGACAGATTTATAAAATCGACAATATGAAGACTAATAAAAAAGAAAAGTTTATCACAACCTTGGTATGTGATTCTCACTTAGTGTAGCCAGTCACTAATATCTCTTGAAGGGGATACATGGTTAAAGATTACAAAAGTTGGTGCTGAAGACTGATGTGAAGGCTTTGCAGCTGCTCGCACTACTGCTTTGCAACAGGAAGTTTCTGGTTTCACCTCTCAACCAGGAACTTTCTGCATAAAGTTCATGTTTTTCCCTCTGCATGAGTGGGTAGTCTGGTTTCCATCTACACTCCAGAAACTGCATGTCATTTTCATTGCCAAGGATGAGTAATAAAGACTTAAAATTTTATTACAGTGTTTTGTGACATTTATTGTTATAACACTAGAAGCCACAATGACATGATATTTGCTCTTCAGGAGAAATTTCTCGGGTTTATAGAAGGTTCTTCTACTTCTAAGCCTCACACCTTTTATGCATCATCTACAGCTATCACATCCATTACCTTTGATTGTTTGTTTTCTCTCTGTTTATTTTTTCTGCTCAGAGAAGTCTCACTCGGCCTGTTTATTCTCCTTAACGGTGGCACCTTCCTGGAGGGTGGCCAACTATTGTGGCCATTATTTACGGTCGGTTTTTATAGATGAAACACACAGCATGTTTGTCCAGAAAGAGAAATTGCTGTAAAGGCAGCGCTTGATGCAGTCAGCTGGATTCCCTCCGATTTAGCATTCACACTCAGCTTTTCACCATCTGGGAGAATTAGGAAGAGGCAGTGATATTTTAAACATAGTCAAGACACACCATATGGTTGCCAGCATAAATCATTAAGGGTAATCCCTGTCATTTGCCTCCCATGTAAACAGATCATTTTCTTTGCTGCCAGGCAGCGCGGGATGATTTGGCAAGTTAAAATTGCATCCAGCAGCTGACACAACTGAGTGAAATGGAAGGACGTGGATCTAATAAAGTGCTGTATTTTATTTTGTGGTTTCTGTTTACACTCGTTCCCTTTCCTCCCACTCTCCTGTAGCTGCAGAACTAATGGATTAAACTTTTTGAAAGCACAGAGGTGAAACATTCAAGTATTTTTTTTTTGTATAACCTTATATGTAAAACAGTTATTACAAGCTCTTATTTTTCAGAAATGTTTACAGTGAGCCAGGATTTGCATGCTGCCTCTGATTTTTAATGCAGGTCACTGACACACTGGACCCCTAATGTTTCTCCCTCTTTTCCACAGTGGCAGCACATTTGAGTGCTGCTGTTC
Organism: Poecilia reticulata; assembly: GCF_904066995.2. Classification (NCBI taxonomy): domain Eukaryota; kingdom Metazoa; phylum Chordata; class Actinopteri; order Cyprinodontiformes; family Poeciliidae; genus Poecilia; species Poecilia reticulata. The sequence continues at coordinate 31,008,485 of NC_088832.1, forward strand.
ACAGGTCACTGGGCTCAGTTGCCTCGGGATTTTGGACATTGGAACAATGTTAGCTTCCATGGAACATGAGATAACGGTGAAGCAGAGGATGAGGGAGGACAGCTGCTAATTGGCTTGGAAAGGCCATTGGACATGCCCTTGAAGGGTTCCTGCAAGTGTTTATCAATTCATATAATTCATTTTACAAGAATGGGAAAAGGAACTTTTTTCTTCTTATCTTCTACATTCAGTCTGAAACTTTATGATAATGACTTGAAGAATTCACATGAGAAAATGATGTGTATGCTAAAATGTAGACCCTTAAAAATAAGATGCTTGGCCAAATGTGCTTGTGGACAGACACTGCTTTTGAGAAACTGGCTTTTTGCTTTCCATCGCTTAAATATAATGAATTTTTAATGAAAAACCTCATAACCCTGGGGGCTATGTGTTTGCTGCTTCATAACCAAGTCTGCTTTTGAAAACTGAAAAAAAACTATTCAGGCAAAATTAAATACTGCTTCAAGTCCAAACATCTGAAGTCTCTAGAAAAAGGATTGCGCCATTACCATTTCACCCATCTCAGATGAACCTTTGAAGTTTGGGTCTTGCGGTTACATCTCAAACGGATCAACGTTCTGATGTTTTAAATTCTTAAAATTCTCACATTTCTACACACTGTACTTGTTTAAGTATTGGAGTGGTCAGTTTATCTGGTCAGTTTATCTGTCACAGTGACATCTTTTAGCTTTAATATTGTAGATCATCAACAAAGAAATAAAATCATGAAATAAACCTATTTAATCCACAAAATATTCACTATGTTGTGGAAATAGGAAGTTATTTCTATTTTATAAATAATAATTTCATGTTTTAATGGTGAAAAGTTAGCTGCACCATCTTGGGGCTACAAGAAAATGTAACTATTCACCGAACCTAATGAGTACTTGAGTCCTTCTAGTCTGATAAATGCGACAGTGACTTAGTTTCTCATCTGTTCATGAATGCCATCAGATCAGGGCATAATGTGTTCACATATTTTATCTCACTTCTTATTGTATCACAAGTTCAGTTTAATCAACCGCTTGATTCTAATGGTCTGGCAGAAAGCAGGCCTGCGTATGGGTAGTGAAACTGAACTCAGCTGTCACAATTTTTTTTATTTATTTTTTTTTATTTCCTTTATTTAACCAGGCAAACCCCATTGAGATCCAGATCTCATTTTCAAGGGGGACCTCATGGGCAGAAGTCAGCAGTGCACAGCAACCTACAAAACAAAATTGATTAATACATATACACAAGTAAAAACCGGTTAATCAAAGGTAATTCATGATTTAACAGAAGGTAATTACTTCCATGTTTGTTTGTTTTTTGTTCTTTATAACATATCATTCTAAAACATTTAAATGCGGAACAAAGCTAAAACAAAAGAATTCAATAAGCGACTGTGTTAAACATAACATCAGTCTATTTCCTCATGCTTTACATCATAGAACTTATTCTTCCTGTGTGACGTAATTTGAAATCTACCTTGTATCACATACCGACTAGACAACCCTGAAATGAGCCTGACTGAGAATCACAGCAGAGTCTAGCCACAGAAAACTCACCATTACACCCATGTAAAGGCGAGTGTTGTGCCTGAACCTATTCATTATGTTGTGCATCACAGCTAATATGCTGTAAAATTCCATTCTTTCCGGTGGCAGAAAGCAGAGCCTGTGCTGGGTGTGGAATACAAGCTTGGACAAGCACTCACCCACTCATGCTGAGTAATTCATGACGCATGTCGCAACTTCATGTATGAGCCAGATAGCCTGGAGCTGCAGCTCTTCTGTGACGCTTCAGTTTTGTCAAGTGCAAGCGTATCACAACAGCCATTATGTAGTATACAATACACACAACCTGCAGGGGGATGATAAAGAGCTGAGTTTGTGGCAAAACTTTTCAAGCTAAGTCAAAAATCACAGCTTTAAAGGGTTACAGGCAAAGGCAAGGGAAAGAGGGGGAATTAAGTTCCTGTCTTTCTTGACATGAGAAGGACAGAAGATGGAATAAGACAGTGCAATGAGATGGGTGTGTTGTTTGATGTGTCTCAAAATTTAACATAATTTATGATGTGCTGAAGACTTGAACAGTTTCAAGTATGTTTTCCAGTAAATAGTGAATAAATAAATAAATGTTAAACCAGTTTCACACAGTTTCAAGTGTAGTTCCTATGTGTTTCCCATACCCTAATTAAAATGCTATATGAAGTGGAGTACATATCATTTTCTTATATATTTTCGTATATATACTTATATATTTTCTTATGTCAACCCTAACTTGCAGCTGAATCTTTCGGCCAGTTTCGACAGTGACAACAAAGACAACATGCATCATGATTTTAGCATAAACAGTTTTTATTGTAAGATTAAATTCTTGTTTGCCAAATTATGTAATGGGTTTTTCCATTACATAAGAAAGAAAATTTGGAAGAAGAGATAAGCTTGCTCACAAAAGCTGATTTACTGGAGAAGAGTGCACAGGCAGAAACCTTGAAGTTGGCTGCTGCTTGTATCGTCGCAGCAAACTCCCTTTCTATGCGTACATGTATTTTCCAACTCCAATATTATGTGACCGCCTTTTGTATGTTCTGTATGTGTTAGTTCCTGTTCCTTTTTGTCCTTTGTGTAATTTCAGTTTTTTGTTGTTGTTTTTTGTCTGTGACACTATTGTTTAAAGACAGTCCAGGTGTTTAACCTGTTTTGAGTCCAGAACATAAGTGTATTATATAACTTTTTGGTAACACTTTATTTGAATGGGGGTGAATAAGACTGACATGACACCTGTCATAAACATGAATAAGCCTTCATGAATATTTATGACTGTTGTCATAAAGCGTCATTCGGTAAATTATGACACTTTTAAAACAAAGTTGACATTATTCAAAATGTCTTTGTTACTGATTACTGATATAAATTTGTTATAAAAATATTACTGATTGCACTTTAAAAATTTGGTAACTTTATGTTATTAAAGGTAAAGTTTAAACAGTAATGATTTATTGGTTAATGTCAAGTTGACAAAGCCTCACATGTTTTGTGGTGTTTCTTTGCATATTCTTTAACGCTGTATAACCCTAAGGAAACTGCCAAGAGAATGGAATTTCCTTTTACGTGCATTTTGTCATTCTCTACCTAAGGAGGAAGCCGAAAGCGTGAGAAAGTGAGTGGAGGAGGAACTTTCCTGAGCAGGTGTGTCTACCTTCCTGAGTCTGTTACCATTATCTCTGACGCGATACCTGCTGCTAGTATATAAAGGCAGAGACGTGATTCACCCGCTTCAGATTCACACTTCCAAAGTTCAAGCTTGCTAATTGTTGACTTTAGCTCTGGGCACCACTGCTTTTATGAAAATGAGGAATCTTCTTCCAGCGGTTTTACTTGGTCTTCTTGCCGTGATCCACTCCACACCTATTGACTGTAAGATATATATTTTTTCTATAATATTTCATTTTCAAATCAATAGAATATATTTGATGATATAATTGTAACAATTAATTGAGAAGTAAAAAAAAATAGCTTTGAGAGATTGTCATTTAATTCTGAACTTACTTTAGTATGACAAACAAAATCTAAATGTTTTATTCTATAGTATGTAGTCCTTTAACTTTACACTGTGACTCAGCATGTAGCCTGAACTCTCTGTGTATTTTAGCTCTCACTCCTGCACGAGTCATATTTCTTAGCTGCTGCTCAAATCTCAACGCCACCCCCAGAAAACACACAGAGGGCTTTGTAAAAAAAAATTGTGAGCTGCTCCAGGAGGTGCATTTATGTGTTGATCTTGATTACTGTGAAACCAAATATCAGCAAATAGTTGTTACACCAGTTTGGGCAACAGCTAATCTCAGAGGGGGGGATACACCTTATCTGAACATGACCGAGCAAAAAGGAGAAAGAACATGATTTAAAGCTAAGGCCTTTAACTTTCATTTATTTTTTAATGTAACACACCAGTTATTGTTTTCAGTGATGGAAAGAGAGTTTCCTACCTTTTCAGCATTACTATAGGTATTATCTAATATCTAAAAGTGTTAATGCAATTTCTTTTAAATTTTACCATCAATTTGTTGATAAAAAATTATGTAAAATAATCCGTCAACCTTTTAGATATGTAAAAATGAGCAACAGCAAGAACAAACAAAATAAATAAAAATGTCATGAATGTGAGTTCTGACTCCTCACCATCAGTGATCATGAGTCAGCGTATGGTGACACAATGTCTGTTGACAAAAAAAATATCTGAAATGTTGCAAGAATAAGAAATGATCAAACACAAATTGAAATGTCACTTTTGCAACTAAAACAGAGAAATCGATTTAAATGAGAAACAAACTTCTAACTTCTAAAAACATTAGATCCTTTAAGTGCAACTAAATCAATGATAATTCACAAATTTACATTTGTAAGGCCAAAAAAAACATCAGCATGCTTACCAGTGAGCTTGCTCCATAATTTGTCCGACTGCATCATCTTCAACAATTATCCATTCCTAGTAAACGGGAAGCAACTTCATTAGTCATTGCTCTGACGAAACAGGTGTGTCACATTTTGAGAATGATGCATTGTCAAAGCACTGGTCTCTTTTGTTACCCAAATATTAGTCACCCAGGTTAATTATTAGAGTTCTCACCACACCTCATGTCACAGAGGAGTGCAAAACAAGCTAACACAAGAATCCATGGTTCATGGTTCTGTTGTAATACATAAAAGAGCTTCGTAACTTTCCTTTCCACTCATGTCAGGACCAGTTTGTAAATATAACAGTTTATCCATAGACTTTTCTCTTTGTTCTAGCTATGACCCAGATCCCTGCAAGGCCAGAGGAGGACGTTCTGGAAGAGGCCATGACTGATGGGTTCCTTGTTGAACATTTTGCTGGCCCCTCATTCACAACTGAGCCACCCAAAATAAATACAACAGTTCAGGCATCCCAGCAGCCATCTTTGGAAATCTTACCAGAGGGCAGCGGTTTCTACCCTGCTTCTATGACTGAATCACATGAAATGACCACAACCAACGTGCAGACATTCTTTGCTGACGCAAGTGAGGGCAGTGGTTTCTTGGGGATAACTACTTCACCAACAACCGAAACACCTGAAATCACTAGAACTATTTCTCCATCTCCACAAGTGACCTTTGAAACCACAGTCGGAGGAAGTGGCTTCACAGAATCCCCTACAACAGAATCATCCAAGCTATCTACATTGATTCCACAGACAAGCACAGATTTCCTAGCAGGTGATAATGATGACAGTTCAGTTTTCAGTTTAGGTACCACGACAACATCTCCGAGTGTTTCAGCTGCATTGACCCCTACCTCCACAATGGAGTCTGTGCAATCACCATCCATTGAAGATTCTCAAGGGCCACTACTCAGAAGCTTTAACAGAGGATTGGGATCAAATCAAGAGGAGGTCTCTACCGATGGAGTTTCAACAAAACAAGTTCATCACCCCCATGGTAAATATTCAGTAAATAATTATGATTATACATAAATAAACATTTGATAGAACAATATTGTACTGTCCTAGAGAATGTTTAATTCTGAGTTGTTCTGTTTCTTATCTACCAACAGAAGATGAAGGCATTCACAAAGGACACAGCACACCTGGTAAGTTTAGGAATAGTTATTAATATTATCTATTTGTGGCTCATTAATTCCATTAAAATAACCAATTTCCTCATTTGTACAGATTGGATCATCATCCTTGCATTTCTAGTTGCACTGGCTGCACTTATAGCTCTTTGCGCTGCCATTGCTACCAGAGACAAGTAAGACCTAATTGTCAGAATACCAATCACTATTTCTACTTCTACACTCTGTAAGTGCTGAACTAAATTTTTGTTGACTTCTTCATGTGTAGATGGAATGGTCCAGAGCAGATATCTGAGAAAAAAACGAATGCTTCGAACCAGAAGAGGGAGCAGGAGATGCAGACTTTCCTGCACAAAGAGGAACCCAAAGAGAATGGAATGGAAACTGAGTACACGGTTATTCCACTGGACGATCTTGCTGATCATCACTCATAAGACTGAGTTTGAGAGACCGACCCTATGCAGACTCACCTGTTAATCATAAGACTGTTTCTTAAAGGATCTAAAATTTGAACTGAGGAACAAAACCTGACTGTTAATCAGAATTAATTCTGGGCTTTATCTGGCAGTCAAAATGATGCTTTTCTTTTTTTTTTCTTTTTTAATGATGCCTTTCAAAAGCTTTAACGAGACCTGTACTTGAAATGGTAAAAAAAAAAAATGCCTGAGATATTTATTGCCATAATCATCTTTTTTTTATTACTTGTAAAATAGACAACCGTTTGAGTGGTGCACAAATATATTTTATTTCATTTCAACAAGAAAAGATTTTACAATGTATATTATTTTATCCTCATTTTTTACTTTCTTACAATTTTTATTTTTTAAAATGTGTGTTTGTTTTAATATTATCAGAGAGCCTTGATAGTAATCTTATTGAATAATGTATTGTGAGTTCTAACTTATGTGAAACTGCTCTGCTGCTTTCCCATCTTCATTTTGCAAGCTGAGAGCGCTGAACAGGGCTCAGCCTGATAACTCCGCTGCTCTTCCTTCTCCCACACAGCACTTCAAAGGTTGTGAAATGCACTTGCCGAATATTCATTGCATCCCACGTCAAACAGGAAATAAACACAACAGAAACACATCGGTAAATATTTATCTGTGTTTTTATTTAATATACACACACATGTATTAAAAGATTTACGCATACTATTTTCTGGACCAATCCTTCAGTACAAGTCCATTCAGTTCTGTTTGCATGTAGTCAGCCAATGTTATGAACAGGGAAAATGTTATTTATTCTTCAATATATGCACTGAATAAAATTGAAAATATATATAACGTACCTGACATTTTACATGATAAAAGTAAACAAAAACAAAATGAGTCCAACTCACTAATAATGTATATTTCAAATCAGAAAACCATTGAAAAATGAACTTTGATGCATTTCACATATAGCTGATTTAAAAAATATAAATAAAATTATGCACAGTTAGTCTTTCAAGGTGACAAAGCCATAGAAATCAGAGGGCTTGATGGTTTTATTCATGTAGGCATAATGTAGCTGCCAACATCAAGTTGAACACACACTCACAGCCTCCTCAGCAGAATCAGAACCTAAAAATACAGTCTTCATGGGATCAGTCATAAAATGTGCTCTTTTTTAAAAAAGAAAAAAAAGTGAAATAGTTTTAGTACGTCTTTATCTTACTCTTTCACAGCCCATCAAAAAGTCTATTAGGCCAATAAATAAGTACAGATATAGCATTGCTCTATTATTGCTTAACACTGTTAATAAGAATAGTCTTTTTTTAGAAATATTTAGGATAGCAAAAACACTTATGACAAAAAAAGTCAAGTCTATACATTTGATTTGTATATCTCTAAAAGTGAATATATACACAAAGTGCAAGCAGGCACTTTAAAAACAAGGATATATAAGCTGCTGCTTATAAAAAAAATAATCCATTTGTTTGCTGGGATCAATTAGAGTTTCTTATCCTGTGATACTCAAAAACATGTGAAAACAACATTCAGTGACCTTGTTGTTACAGTGCTGGATTCATGAAAGTGCTGGAGGCAGAATTTAGTGTGCACTTGCTAAACAGATGTGACCATAGATAATTAAGTCTAGATCCAATTACAAGCTTGTTATTTATATGCAAATCTGATGTGAAAAATCTACAAAATCTAATACAATCTTGCGAGAAGGCCCAGCCATCCTCAAATGCTGTATTTTCTCTGCAAATGTATCCGGTGAACTAAAGTCCACTAAAAAGCTTAGCAACGTCAGTCCAGAAATATTTTAGTCAAAGTGATCACACTCTGAATGTGACATCTTCAAGGCAAGGTTGTTATATAGCACAGAAAAAAGAACAGTTTGTAATAAAACACACAAAACTATGTCCTACTTAGATTTTCAGAGGAAATCATTTTTTCTTTGTTTTCTCTTGTTGAACCACTAGCTTTCTTTCTTCTTTTCATCTTTGCTCTTTTCAGCCCCAAAATGCATGGAAATAATCAAACTTCCTTCCCAGGTCACAGGCAAACGGACACTCATTGGTTCATACGAAAGAACAGACACATAAAGTAGAAATAAATAAATAAACAAACACAGTAACCGATTTCCTCTCTGCAACACATTCTGTTCTGTTTGTTGCCGCTTTTAGAAGCCACTCCCTGTCTTAAGTCTTAAGCTTCACTTCTTAGACTTGACCACGTGTCTGTAGGTATAATCCCATAAATCAAACAGTCAGAGGTAATGCAATGCTTAACAGCCCTGTACTTTAAGTTAATGCCAGCAGAAGCAGGGCTTCACTTTGGTTATGTTCTTTTTAACCTTTGGATAAATCAAACGGCAATGAAAGTTACACATTTGTGAATGTCAAATATTTAATGACAAAGCTCGCATTTCACCAACAAATTTCTTACTCCATTCTGATTCGTTGTTACGATCTTGACTGCCAAGGCAATTTCTCCAACATGTTCATGTCTTTGTCCTTTTTGTCCATGGAGCAAATGCTTAAACACAACAATAAAGAAATCGATTGTCTTGACAAGAAAGGAAGAATGCAGCAACCCTGAGTAAGGTCCTGAGTGTCGTCAGCCAACTTTTTGACTCATCCGAAGAATTGCTTGAAGCAGAAAAGTTCATTCCAGTTTATGTGCATGCATAAACTTCCAGACATAAAATCATATTTTATGATGCAAAAGCACAGCGTCCTCCAGCGGTTACCCAGGACAGAAGGAGAACTCTTCGTTGACTTGACAGCAGTTAGTTCTTGCAGAATAGTTTCCATTCTGTGTCATCTCTGTGTCCTTGCACAAAACATATATGCTTTTTTTTATTTGTTTGTTTGTTTATTTTTATTAAATTAGTGTCCTCAGAAAGTTACAGCTGGTCAAATTCAGGCTAAAGTCCTGAATCTGCATTACTTGAAATTCCACGGATCCTCCTCAACAATAGTGAACTCTGGAGTGTTGCCATTTTTGCCGTTTTTGACCTGCAAGCAATTATCAAGAACAGCTAACTATTTGGGCCAAGGCACCATCATTAACAAATACTCAGTGGTTGTGGGAAGAGAAGCCATTCCTTCATTACATTCAAAGCATTGTCCGGTTGACAGACTTTAGTTTACAAATCCCCCCATAAGAGTCAAATACGCCATACCACAAACAAATGGAATGATACAGAGGTTCTGTTTACATGTTCCTCTAACTGAGAACACCAAAACAGTTCTCCAAACTTGGTCATGTATCTTATGGATTCTCTCCCCAACCGAATTACAATACTGATAGTAAAACACAGGCAGTGAAATGTCAACAAAATCTGCTGTTTGTACACAAACAGAACTACAAAAATAAGTCTGAGAGGCATTTATGAATGTAATGCATCGCTAGCGATGACATATGGTGAATCAGCAGTCTTTGTGCACACCACTGGCTGCAAAAGAATTTAAAAATGTCTGTTGATTGACGAATGTAATTTGGTTAGGGTTGCCATAAATACATGTCCAATTAGACAAAGCAAATACAAAAATTACACCACAAAATAAAATAAAATAAAATAAAAGTAAAAGGTAAGCATTCACAAGAAAACACAGTGTTGTTAAAGTTTAAAAAATATTTTTTTAGTATTTATGTGACTTCTTGATTAATAAAACCCAAGAGGATAAAAGTACAGACTTTGCTTTTGCTGAACCGGGTATCACAAAAACTGCTTTTTCGTTCCATTTATGGGTGAACAAATAAATATGGACATATTTATTTTAGAGTTTCACCACTTATAAATATATTTTCATAAATGAAAATATCACAAGTGCTATGACCAAAGACACATACAGGGATCAATAATAAAAAAAGAGAGAGAAACAAGCACACCAATAGGACAAACACAAAGCTGAGGGGCTTCTCTACATACAAGTCTCTATGTCCGTTAATGTGAAATGTACCTTGCAGTCGTCTATCAGGATTGAGTTGTGGTGAGCATACATATTCTGGTTGGTGTTGTTTTCATAAAAAGACTGTGTCTTTGCCATCTCAAAGTCATCCATCCGGGTCTGCTGGGCATCATACATGTCTAGTTCGTCTTTTGAAAGGTGGTAAACGATTCCGGCACCGTAGGAGTCCCCGACCACGTTAACGGAGGTGCGGAAACGATCGCTGCATGTTGATGAATGATGGAGAGAAAAAATATATGAGCAAATTATCACAACAAACTACAAACATTGGTATTGTTCTTTTAGATAAATATGGTTCAAACCTCTAAAATTGTGTTACTTGGTTCTAAATATTGAACATTTATTATGAGATCTTCAGTTGGTTTTCTCTATTCTCTTCATGTCTTTTTTATGAAGTTTTGATGTCATAAACATTAAATATCATCATTAAATTATTATAAAAAACCTGTTTTTTATATCAATTGGGTAATAGATGTGATTTTCTATTACCCAACTCTTTCCATTGCTTCTAAAATCATAAGTTTTAGAATCTAATGCTAGTATGGTCTTCAGCCCTTCAGTTTTCAATAACGGAAGTAGTGTTTGTGTACAACTCACAGCAGCCAGTCAACAGCGACCAGGAGGCTTATGTCCTGAGTGGGGAGCCCCACTGCTGTGAGAATCAGAAGCATGGTCACAAGTCCTGCACTGGGAATACTGGCAGCTCCAACACTGGCCAAGGTGGCTGTCATGCTAGACAGGAGACAAATACATCTCTTAGCAGGTGAGGCCAAAGGATGAATGTTTTAATTTTTCATTGCAAGTATTGAATGCAAATGCAGTAGAAATACCATAAATAACAGATTCACAACTAAAATCTGGACATTCAAGGGATAAATAAATAAATAAACAGGTCCTTGAATAATTAAAGGTTCAGTTGATCAAATCAACTGTTTTAAATTATTTGAGAACATTTTAAGCCTAGTAAAGAATAAATTAAAATATGATGAATGGTACTTATGATTTGATAATTTTAAAAACTCAAGGAAAATAGAGTAATACAGTGCAGTTGTAACATTTATCTCTAGCCACATTCTCACCTCACAGTGACTATCTGGCCCCAGTCCAGCTCAATCCCATTCATTTGAGCGATAAAGATGGCCGCCACTGCCTCGTAGAGCGCCGTACCATCCATGTTAATGGTGGCCCCCACGGGAAGGACAAAGCGAGTGACCCTCTTGTCGATGCCCAGGTTTTCCTCTAAGCACCGGAATGTGACAGGCAAGGTACCAGCGCTGGTGAATCAAAAGACAAAAACATTCTCCATGACGACAGTGATATTTAGGTTTTATACTCCACTTTCATTTATAGCTAAATATTAAAACAATAACAACTCTTCTAGACTCTCAGTAATTATTATTACTTTCAGGTCTGGACATAAATAAAGAACAGCCATTACAAAAAATATGTGAAATTATCTAGATGGCCACATAAAATTGTATAATTCAACTGAAATTACTGTTTTATTTTACAGTGACTTGATCTATGTTTCTGCTGTAAATAATGATTTATTCCTGACAGGTTGTTATTAGATGTTCATGTACCGTATTTCTTAAAAGAGTAATTGGATTCTGCTAAAATCAGTTTCTGAAAGTAAGAGTTTGACGAAAAAGCCTGAAATCAAAAACTAACACCAAAATGTGGTTTGTTGTCTCTCTAAACAGGTCATAGTATCTGTTAATGCTGATAAAATCTCAGTCTATACTGTTATAATGCATAAAAATCACAGTTTAAACCTTGATATTAAATTTACCAAAGAAAAAGTACAATAGCTTGTTTAGAATCAACTGTTTTTTGTATATTTGGCAAAGAGTGGGTGGTTAGAAACTTAAGCTCACATCAAGAGGGAATACAATGCTTTACATTCCTAAACAATTAGAAGCAAAGTTGAATTTATGTAGGTAAAAGTTTATGATACTGCTATGTAAAATAAGGCATGCTAAAAACCCTAATTAGATGCAATTTTACAGAAGCAATAGGTCAGAAATTTTGTATTCTGCTGAAAAGAGCCATATTGATTTCTTCTTATATACATAAGAAGAAATCAATACAGTTATAGATTACTGTATAATTGCTGTGCAATATTATAACATTGATAGGGAGTTCAAACTATAGAACATAAAAAAATATATAAAAGTCTATTTTACCTAGAAGCCGTTCCGAGTGCTGTGACCCAGGCTTGAAATATTCCCATAAAGAAGGTGAAGGGATTCTGTTTTACTATCACAAAATATATTAGCGGAAGGAAAATGCCTCCATGGATGATTAGGCCCACTATCACAGTCACCATGTACATCCCAAGCTGCCTCGCAACCATCTCCAAGTCAGCAATGGAGATTATTTTTCCACAGATAAGGCAGGCGATACCAACAGGAGAATACCTGAAAAGAGATATAATGTAACATTGTTAAGCAGTTTCCCTTCTTTCCAGAATGAATGCACAAAAGGCAATAATGGAGAAAACCTGCACTCACCACATAATTGCGCTCACAAGCTTCATAACGATTTCATTCAGAACGTTGAAAAACTCCAACATCAGCTTGGCCTTCTCTCCCATTTTCCCCATTATAACTCCAAAAGCCACAAAGAATCCAATCAGCCCTGTATGCAGAATAATAGTGATGTTAATTTTGCTAGAATGAAAGATTGTTTTTAACACATTTTATCTCTTGCATTATTCATCATAATGAGTTTAACCGTCAGTCTGGGAAGGGTTTGGATTTCAATCTACGAAGCTCTTGTTCATTATGTTTGATTCATACCTCCTAATTAGACTCATATCTCTTTAAATTGAGGATGAACAGGTCATGTAGAAATGTAAAGAGATGATCTAAACAACTGGTGATGAAAAGACTGAAGGTTTTTCTCTGGTATGCACTTACAAACCTTCTTTAGCTATGAGCTTACACACAGAAATAAAACACATTACAAATATTTGAATTAAAAAAGCGGCTTTTTTTCTTTGCTTAAATAACTAAAAATTTAAATGAAAAATGTTTTATTTTTCTTTAAGAGCACTGTCAGCCTATTTCAGACATAATGTGGGTTTTTTGAATTTGCACCTACCGAGGACATTCATCCCACTCTTGAACTGAAGTGACCTCTTAACTGTGAACTGTGGAGGTGCTCTCGTCCTGTTGGTTGGCACTGGTACTTTGGTGGTTACTGTCTGGATCTGGACAAGAAAGACATTTTAAAAACAGGCAAAAAAAAGAAATAAGTGGGAGCAGCTGACACATCACGTTACATGGTGAGAGAACATTCTTTGTGTGACTCCTACCTGCTGGAAACAGGCCTGGACCAGATTCTCAGGGAAAAGATTTCGAATGAGATCGAAGAAAGCATCAACGCTGGATACATCATCGTTCTTTTTTCCCTGTCCTAGATTAGCTCTCAGTTTGGGATTCCCTGGATGGATGACCAACACCAAGATTACTCCAAGGACGGCTGCAATTACTGTTGTTGACATGTAGTACACCATCGCTCTGGAGCCTAAACGACCACTGGATTTGGCATCCAAACCCGCAAGTCCTGTTGGAAAGAAAATAAAAAAAGTTCAGAAAAAAAAATAATTCCAGGAAATGTTGTTTTCTTGAATTTTTTTTTAACATTAAAGAAATATTTGTTGAAAAGTTTATACTTGGAAAATGTTTTTCAGCGTTCCTGTTTTTCCAAGGTTACAACTTTTATATCTAATCAAATCCTGGTTTATTTATAAAGTGCCATGCAAGACAATGGAAACAAAAAATTACAATGTGAACTTTGTCTGCCATAAATCATAATAGAAGAGACAGCATCAAGAACAATACCCTGAGCTATGTTTAATGTTGCAAATTAAATCATTTTACAGTTCAGGTTTTGTCTTGTGACTGTTTCAAAGACACAAGCAGCTTCAAACTGAGGGGAAACAATACCAGCTGTGAAACATACACATTGCTCATAAGTTCCTTAAGACAGAAAAAAATATATATCTTTGGAAGAACATTTTAGTTTGCCAAACAAACACAAATTTTAAAAATTAAAAAATGACACAGACTCTCTCTTTTTCCCTGTTGCAATCCAGCTCCCAGGTTACAGCAAGTACAGTGTGACCTCATTTCAGGACACTTGTTTGCAAATTCAGCAGAACATTTCATGCCGCACAGACACCGAATCTCACCCACCTGTGACCAAACTGGAAACAACAAGAGGCAAAATAAGCATTTTTAGCATCCTCATTAAGATCTCCCCAGGGAAGGCAATGATCATTATAACGTCAGGAGGGAGGGGGGATATGTGCCGTAGAAGCATTCCAGCAATGGAACCAAGAAACACACCTGTAAAAGAGAGAAAGAAACATATTAAAGATAAAGCCTGGTGACTTTATGGGCTGGAATAAAATATTTGAACTCTTATGCAAACACATGTTCAGAGGAAATATGTCAACACCCTTTCTGCAAACAGAATCTCATATTATTCACATTTACTATTTATTTTAACAATCAGCATAATAGTTGCAGTTTCAAGATATTTGCCTTCCACAGACATTGTGATTGCCGTGCTTTTGTAATAAACAAAGAGCAACGATTTAGAAGATCTCTTAAGTCAATCAGTGACTAATCTAATTTATCTTCCTCTACCTACCCTGCACTGAAATCTACATAAATAAGAATTACTGCAAGTAATGGTATGAAAAGGGTGGCCATTAATCAGTGTATTTCAATGTAATAAGCTCCAGAAAACTCTGAAACGTGCTTTCTTTTACAAGAGATTCCAACATGCAAAAGGTTGAACTCTCTCATATTTGCGCTCCAGTGTGTTCACACTGCGTGGGTGGATTTCTCTCTGATGTTCCGAGTTCCTCTCAGAGCCCAAAGACAGGCAGCAGCAGCTGCTGCAATTGTTGAAGCCAGGTGCAGCAGTTGCTCTCCACTGATTGCACATGTAGGCATGATGGGAAACACTTGGCTATCACCTGATACTGCCAGTGGCTTTTTATGGTAGACGATGAGCACAATGTGAAATAGCTGCGATTGGATTTTGGTTCTGGACGACAGACTTTCTCGTAATTGATTTTAATTTTTCCCATCATGAAAGTTGATGGAGCTTTTCTCTTTTTTTCAGACGCTTCTTCAAAACAACACACAAAAATATGTTCGAGGAGGATGAACTGAATCAAAACCTTTGCTAAGAAGTTCGAATCAGATTAGGAAGGTACGTTCCCTAATAGTCAAGCAGATCCCTTGGCATGGCGGTGTGGGAGGAGTTTTGCTTTTAAACGGTGAGAAAAATACGTCTACTGGCTGGGCGAGATCAGAAGTGACCTCTCAGAGGGACTGTGTTTTATTATGACATATTCACGATAACCTAAACATGAAATAATAAAAGTTAAACTACCAGGATTCTCTCATGCACAGCCTGCAGTCATCCCATTGATTCATTCACTTTATTCATTATTTCAGATATTTTTTTGATGCTCTAAAAAAAACCTGTTAGGTTTTTTGAAGAATAGAACATCAGAGAAAAATCCACCCACACACTGTGAACACATCAGAGCTCAGACGTAATAGAGACTCCCACTTTAGATGGTTGAAGTGGGAGTCAACTTTTCTCTTCGGTGGGTTTAAACGGGGGCATCTGGCGCAAACCACGGCCAAACTGTGCACCAGTTTTCTTGCTGATGGACAAATGGTGCACACCCAGTGAGTCAGACATGTTTTTGACAGTTATTTCATGATCTGAATGTCCCAATTTAAGAAACACCAAGTCAAAATCCCATCTGGGCACCAAATCCATACACTGCTGCAAACTGAAATAATGGCCTGCATGAGCAGGACAGTTCAGTTCTCTTTGAATATTTGTAGATCAAATAAACACAAACACCAATGCACTTTTGTTTGCTTCCGTATCATTTACAGGAATAAAATAAATAAAAGACGGCACAGACTGATCCTCTGCAGACTCTGAAGCCTGCAGGGAACACTCAATCTTCACTGGAGCTTTTTAATCCATCCACTTGCTCCAGTCCCGTTTTTTGGTGACCCACTTCATGTCAAACCAATCTATTGTTTGAAATATGCTTCCAGCCCCTGTGTGTCCCTGAACAGGATATATGAGAATTGAAGATAAATGGACTGTGTGTAGACTTATGGAAGTAGGGGGACAATGGACTTACCCAGGATTGTGAGAGTGAGAACCATGTTCTTCATTATCTTTTCACAGATATTGCTGCATGGATTCTCGGGAGTCTCCACGATTGGGTCTATGTGGCTCTCGCTCATCCTGACCTCCACTTGCTTCTGCATTTTGATGGCACTGAAAAATACATAGACAGAAGAGTTGGTGTTTAGGAGAGATAGTTTTAATTGTTCTGCGGGTTTTGGTTCAGTTTCAGGAAACATCTTCTTGGTTTAATCTTGTATTCATTGAGATTTGGCTCCTTTTTTCTTATCCATATGTGAGTTTAGATTCTCAGTTGTCCTTTAAACTTAAAGTTGTCTCTAGAGTCCCTGATCTTGTCTCTAAATGCCTTGTTACCAACTGTTCTGTCTCTTGTTAATCAGTTCAAGCCACTATAGCCGACACTCTCTCCAGTATTTGTGCTCTATGTTTTTCTTTATTCTTTTCTTATGGTTGTTGTTGACTTCATATTTGCTTTGTCTTAGTTTCTGCTGCTTTGTTCTGCTTAGTAGCTGTTCAGTCCTTTTGTTTGCCATTGGCACTACTTTTTTATTTTTCTCAGTAGATTCATAAAGAGCTTTTTGAGTTCTACTTTCTGGTCCTCTTCTAAATAATCATAGCAACACTAACAACACTTGTGTAGTGTTATTCGATTGTTATTATTTCTTTTCAGGTTATAGAAGATAATGACAGCCAATGCCAATGCAAAATTGTTAGATTAAATTTTCCTCTATTTTATAATTGAATAAGTGTTAAAAATACTAAACACAACTGAATTAATTTAACTTCTTACCATTTGTTTCATTAATGTGGGAAAACTCGTTAAAAGTTTCAGGAATACTATCAAATATAGTAACTGTTATTCTCAAAAATAAAATGAAATAATTATAATTCCCTCTGTTTCTGTGCCATTTGCAATTATTGTTATTAATGTCCCCCTGTTGGAGGAAGGCCTAGTCCTGTGTTTCTGTGTTGAACTGTTTCTTTCCTGTTAGATGAAGCCACAAACAGAAGCTAGCTGCCATTTACGCTACATATTCTCTTTTTCTTCTGGTCCTCACAGCCAGTCTCAGCTGACATCCCATCATACTGAGCCTGATTTCTTCTTGTTATCTCTTTCCTCACTTGCCACATGCTTAGTCAGGAGGTCAAATCTCTGCAAAGTCAACAATGCAGTTGTTTAGGTCTCGTTGGATATGTTTTTACCATTTAGTATTCAATGGTTCCCTGAATTTGACTGTATAAGATTGAATGAAGGTGTATGCAATGACTGCATATGGACTTTGTTTGAATGTGCTGAATTTATATGAATTAAATGGGGACTGAATCTGACTCTTAATGACAGGGAATGAAGGTCACCATTTTGCCACGTGAAGTGCCTGGAAATTATGTTTCTTTTTAATTGGCACTGAATAAATAAACTTAATACAACTGAATTAAATCAGAAAAGAAGTTACTAATAATTTGTCTTTCAAAATAATTTCTTTGATGTTTCAATTTGAATAAACAGAATGCTTAGTTTCACAGATATCCTTGCCCAGGGCTATGTTATCTTTGCCTTTGTTTAATCAGCTTTGCATGATGATTAATGCAAATTTGGAAAATTGTATGTACTGAAGATATACAATTAATCATGAAAGATGTATAAAGATGTGAATAAATAACTGGCTCCAGGATATTTTGTGTTACCAGACTGTTATTGAAAGGTCTTTTGCAGGTCTTAGCGCACTAAAGTATTCTACAGTCTATTCAGAATGCTGAAAATTAAATTCTGGATGCTAATTGCACTTAGCAAGCTCATCCATCCTAACGTGTACTTCCCCAGCGCTCTGACCCTCATTTTGTCCTTAAAGCAACACATAGCTAAGGTTTGTTGTGGTCTCAACTAAAGCCTCTTTGACTAAAGATCAACTCCCCTGAGGAGCCTTTAAATCTCCTAGAGAACACAGACGTACACAGTTATGCAACAGTGAATCCCTGCGGTCACTTGAACCACCTTGACCTCAATGACACCGTCAACATCAACTTCAGCAGCAAAAACTACAATAAAACCACTGTTGTTGTGTCTCACTAAAAACTCTCTTCTGCAAACAACTTAATCAAAAGTTGTTTGTTTTTTTGCATAGCACATTTCAGCACTAAAGCAGTTTAAAGTGCTTTATGTCATAAAAACACAAAAATACTAAGTCATAGAAGTCACCACAGCCAATAATTGAGAAAACCAGTAAACATTACATTTTGTAAAGTGCCATCATTACACATCAAAATGTTGGTCAGTGCTTCATTTATGCTGGTTCAGAAGCAACTCTAAACAGATGGGGTTTTAATTCAGATTTCAAGGAATTCAGGGTTTCAGCTGTTTCACAGTTTTCTGGAAGTTTGTTCCAGAAAACGGCAAAATGATTATAATTTGGAATTACTGCTTAACAAAGAAACTTAAAGGGAGCGCATAAGGGGAGGACATGACAACTGCCAAGTCAATCAAGGCTGTCTGATACAGTGTGCTCTGGCAGTAATGAGACTTAAGCGATTTAGTAAGGATAAAATTAGCTCTTCCAGCTCACAAGTGGTTGACTTATGTAACAGAAAATTGGCTTCCTATGAAAAGTCAAGGTGGTAACATCATCTGCAGAACATTGCTAATTAGACTTCATGAAGCTTCATGACAGACTTCAAGCACTGCATTCGTAGAAAATAACATTTCTTCATATTAAGAAGTTAACATGTTAATTGTTGATCAGTAGGCTATGTAGTATCTGTTTTCTAAATGGTTGTCGCATAGCAACAATTGGGTTACTGTGAAACACAAGCAAAGCATTAGCATGGAGGGCAGATTTGGTAGAGGTATAGAGCAAAGACAAAATAATATATGCACTTTGTCCAGTACACAATGATTGAATAACATGTTATTTACCAATGCATCGCAAAAGACAAGATATCTGCATGAAAAACATTGACGTATACCATCATTGCATGAGTACACATGGTTGTAATATGGAATCAAAGTTGCATCAGAGATAATGATCCTTCATCTCAACCTTTAGTTGTCATTTGCAAAGCAAAGACAGCAATTGCTATTTTAATAATAAAACTTACCAGATGTATGTTATTCAGGACAATGTCTGCACTTGTTGGGAGATATCACACGACCAATGCAACTTTTGGAATCCTTTGCAAAGTCATGGCTCAATCATCAGCAAAACGTCAAAAAGATTTTAGTCCCCTCAGTTGCAACAACAATCTGCTGGTCACTTGTCGTAAATCCACAATCAAAGTCAAAGATGCCTGCCCTTTCAGCTGCAACGACGTGTGCAGAGGTAAAGTGGTTAAGTGGAGGTGTGACTGAAAGCTCCCAGACAGGAAGGGTGGAGTCATCCTGCCAAGATTAGCGAAGAACTGAAAAGCCTTGGTAGCATTTTTTTCTTCTTCTTTGTCGTTATTTTGATTATGTTTAGTTTCTTGTGTTTTCCAGAGTATCTGCTTAAAAATTAGTAATGCACAGATGACCTTTGACACCAATTTGTGCCTGTCCAAACGCAGAACGTGTGTCTCATAAGTGATAACAAAAAGCTGCATAAAGTTTGGATCGTACAGAAGGTTAAAACTTGAAAAATGGGGGTTTTGCTTGAACATTTCATTGGTAAGAGAAGCACAATGTTCATATGCATTTCATATAATGATGGTTTGTTAAGAGAAGGCACTCTGCACCTAATCTTTGATGAGCAATGTCCAAAACCTAAACGTAAATAAAATTCAGCTTCAGGTAAGACACCAACCAACAAGAAACTTAGGATATCTAATCCATTTTTAAAGTCCAACTGAACAGTTGTTGAAAATCAATTGTCTTTCCTGCCATGTCAACAATAGCTACTTTTGAGCAAAATAAACATACATAATAATTGAATTGGGATAATCTTTTTTTTCTGATTTCCATGGAGAGTGAGAGAGTTCTGTAAGATCTGACACTCAAAGTTACCAAATTCTGGGATAATTTACCAATTTAAAACTGAGTAGAATAAACTGTTTGTAGTACTATAACATGAAAGCCTGGAAGGCTTCTTGTACAGCTCTCAGCTCAGAATCGCTTTAATGGACCCAGTTCATTAATATACTCCCTTTGTAGATGGCAGCAACAAATAGAGTGACTCAGTGCAACCATTTATTTATGTCAAACATTGCAGAGTCACATCTCCTCAAACCAGCTTTGACATTTAGTCTCAGTGGCTCTAGGTGCATTATTTTTTCTTTTTTTTGCTATCAATAGTTCAACCTTACGCCACCGGCTTTAAAAGCATTTATTTTTAATTTGTTTGTAATTTGTGGTAAAAGCGCTATACATTATTTGGAACATTAACTGTGTTTCAAATAATGTATGTCAGCCTGAATTCTCCTGAAATTTGTGGGGGTCAAAATGATTAACTTTTAAAATCCTTGGCTGCTCTGAAATGTTAGAAGATTTTTATTGTAGGGAAGTCCTCAGCGCATGCACAGGTAGGGAAAAGCCAATATCAGAGCACATGGCAAAGCATTTGTCCGTGCAGCTCCACCTTTTTCTTCCCACTGCAACGAGCCGTCCTCATGCTGCAACACCTGACAACACAAGGCCATGCTTAGACAGCAGGTGTCTATAATTAACTAATCTGTCCTGAGCCATCCTAATTCCAGCGCACATTTACACCAATATGTTTCAGAAACAGGGAACATGTCTACAGCTGCCTTGAAGTTGACAAAACTTTGAAAATGTGTATAATTGAGGAAGGACATGTAAATCTGTGCATTAGGCCTCATGTCACTTGTCAGTAATAGTTTAGTTCTTAAAATTTCTAAGGTATTCTGTGTGACTGTGCACAAAAATGTCCAAAAAATGTCAGTTTGATGCATTAACTATAATAAAATGTTATATAAATCCATGCCGGCAGGGGAAAAACTTAAATGCCTCCTAACTGCTTTCCAAGGGGTTAAAATGGTAGACATTAGTCAAGTAATCAAATCTATTTATTTGATGGATCATCATCAAGAAGGAGCAATAAAAAAAACAGAGTCTTGTTTGTGTTAAGC
The DNA here is from genome assembly GCF_904066995.2 of Poecilia reticulata. NCBI lineage: Eukaryota > Metazoa > Chordata > Actinopteri > Cyprinodontiformes > Poeciliidae > Poecilia > Poecilia reticulata. The sequence goes on from NC_088832.1 coordinate 31,029,768, forward strand.
CTTCAGGAAGTGACATGTGCCTGCACACGGTCAAGAATATGAGAAATTTGCTGTAATCTAATCTACAGTGTAAAATGCCAGACTTTTGGATTAAGAGGCTTCATGGTAGAGCAGCTGTTAGCACTGATTTCTTGCAGCAGGAAGGCATTGGGTTTGAATCCTGGCCTCAGGCCATGATGTTTGCATGTATTCCCTGTTCATGAGTGGATCCTGCTTTACCTTAACATCACCAGAAAGTCTTAACACAGCTATCCCAAACCCAGCTATGATGACATTCCCTCAGCTTACGGACAAAACCTCACTTTGCAAAAGGATTTGGGATTTTCTATACATCACACAGCAGGCAATACATTAAGAGGTAAGAAGCAGCACTTTATCAAAATAAGCACAGGGAGTTCCCAGGGATTTGTCTCAAATCTCTGCTCTTCATTCTGCTGACTCTCCAGTTTTGCTGATACTTCAACAATGAAAGTGAAGAGCAGAGGTGGAACAGTGAGTGAGCTGATGTGGGAATAATGTTTTGTCATTTAATCTAAACACTAAACCTTGAAAAGAAAAATCCTATTCGCGACTCTAGCAGAAAGGATGATCAGCACAAAATTCTGGTCTGATTCACTCAGGATCTCATTTAGACTTTCAGGATCATAAACTATTTCAGCTCAGCAAATAACAGACTTCTCATGAGACTGCAGTGAAGGAAAATTCCTCCTCTTACCACCTCTCTAACCTTTTACAGAGCACTCTATTTAGAGGATTCTGATAAGTTACAATTCACATTAGAATTTAACTGGAACTCCCACCGAGGAAAAGACTGTCATATTTGGTAAGAATAGCTGCAGGATTTATCAGGGTCACCTCCTTGGAAACCAATTCCAACGACCATTATAAGACGAAAGCTCTCCGAATTGTGAGACATTTCTTTTACAGTCTAGGTGTTTAAGGTGTTTAATCTGAAAGAAGACACTCTATACCCAATCAAAAGGTAAGAAAATGACACTGCTTCATGTCTTAGGCAATAAAACTGCTTAATTTATCCACCCATCCATCCATCCATCCATCCATCCATCCATCCATCCATCCATCTATCCATCCATCCATCCATCCATCCATCCATCCATCCATCCATCCATCCATCCATCCATCCATTAGAAATAGAAACTTCAATGGACAAGCAATGGCCTGGATTTATATTATGTAAAATGCAAAACAATATTGTGCATGTATTGACATTTATTGGCAAGGCTATTAAAGATGTGCAAAGAAAACAGAAATGTTTTTCTATCTATTTTCTGTTCACAAATTTAACACATTTTGTTGCCTAACATTGTTGTTACAGTAATTTTAATTACCTCTGCAAATAATCTTTGTCATTTTGTCTTGGACACAAAAAAAACCCAACAAAAACAGCACATCAGCAATAAAGCTATGATTAAGTTGAAAGGTTATGGTTTATTTAGAAAACAATTTTGCAAGCTGTTAAATTCAGGTATCATCTAAGTCATGGAAAATAGGACGGCACAACTGCAAACCTACCAAGATATGAAACTCAATCTAAACTTGCAGCTGGAAAAGGAGAGCATTAATCATGTAAAGAGCTTCAGCGATCCATGGTGACTTTTGAGGACCTGCAGAGATCAAAATAAGTCAGGGCAATATGTCCACAGGCAATTACTGGTCGTGAATTCAACTAGCCTTTTATGGAAAAATACAAAACAGAAAGTTATTGTTGACAGTATGTTATAAAAAGTTCTATTTTCAGTTTGCCTCAAGCTGTGTGGAGGACACAACAAACGTGTTGAAGAAGGTGCTCTGATAGCACCAATGTTAAACTGGTTCACTTGGAAGAGACAGAGTGGCAAAAAAAAACAACATTAAACATCAACCAAATTGGTCACTGTGAAATAAAGCTGTGGCAGTGTTATGCTGTGGGGACACTTTTCACCACAGCAGTAAAGCAGGTCAGGAATAAAAGGAAACTGTGTTTGAATAAAAGTAAAAGTAAATTAAGTGAAAAAATTGCATCTGATTAGCATGAAAGCCAGTTATGAAACAAGCAACAAACATTACAGACATAGTCTTGATTTAAAGGAAGTCAGTGTTGTGGCTGTTTTGCAAGTTTCCATCAATTTGTTCCAGATTTTTAGTGAATAAAAACTCAATGCTGCTTCCTCTCGTTTGGTTCTTGGGATGCATAAAAAGACAACATGTCTTCAATGTATTGTGGTGCTAAGATATTAGTGAATTATAAACTAACAGAAGTATTTTGAAGTCTATTCTCTGAGCTACATGCTACCAGTGTAAGGGCTTTAGAACTGGCTTGATGTCAGCTGTCTGATTGACTGTGAAGACACTGCTCAGGATTCAATTTGTCTCAAGATAAGGATATTTCTCAAGATTGTTTTGAGACATTAGTCCTTTAATCCTAGAAATATCATTCAGGTGATAGAAGGTCAACTTTGTAACTGCCTTTATGTGTCTCTGAATATCCATCACTATACTAATTTATTGCAATATTCTGAACTGGTGCAGATATTTAACAAGATGGGTTACCTATTGACACAAAGAAGTCAGTGTTCTTGAGGTCAGACTGGGACCAGTCCAGGTCTGTACCAGAAAGCTCTCCAGTCGCTTTAATATTTCATTGACAGTGTCAAATGCTGCGCCGAGGTCCAACAGAACCAATGTCCAGGTTCTTCCAAAGTTTGTATTTATTTGAACACTTTACAAAGGGCATCTCTGTCCTGTAGTGAGATTTTAAATCACACTCAGTTTTTGTTAAGAAAGTATTTAACGGTTGAAGCAGCTTTTACAATCATTTACAGTGATGCCCTCCTTTGCGCTGGTCTATTCACTTATTTTGAAATATGTTGATGTTTTTCATTGTAAAATGGGAAATAGCACAAAAGTCTAAAATGTTGAACAATGTTAGAATGAATGTTTGAAAAAAGTACATGAATACCATAACTCAAGTTTAGCTCCCAGTCAGCACTCATTATGAACAATAGAATGGATGGATGGATGGATGGATGGATGGATGGATGGAAAAATAGATCAAGTTAGTAAAAATAACAAATTACGTTATTTCTTTTTGTACTACAAATTGTTTTCATGTGAGCATCCTTGCCAGCTGACAGTTTTCTAAATTCCAAATAGATTTAGTCTTCTGCTCTCTTCATCTGTTTGTTTGTGTTTTTAAGAAGCTTCAACAGAAATGAAGGCTAGATTTATTAAAAACACTGAATCTGTATGAATGAAAAAATAAATCTGAGATTTAGGAAGAAAATCGAAGAAACACACTACAGAGGAACTTTGGTTTATTTTTGATGGAAATCATCCTGACAGCTGTTTTATGTAAATTACTGACCTCAATAGAATGCATGATCTATTTATTCCACAAATCAAAGGAATATTAACTCAAAGAGCTTTGTGTCTTTTATACGCTCAGCAGAATTAATGAAGCAATTAGTGTTTGTCATTTGTCTTCTGCCTTTCCATCTCAGTTGTCTTTTTTTATCCAGTCATTTTTTTTAAATATCCCCAAAGCAACTGATGTAGAATCTAAATTAGGCATAAAACCAAAATTAGAATGGGTTTTGAAAAATGGGCCCACCACTTTTTACACTATACTAATATTTAATTGGTAGAGACAAATGAGCCAAAAAAAAACTTCATAAAGTGATAATTGAGTTAACTGCAAATCAGCAAATGGACCATGAGCACTGATTTTCTGCAAAGACTTTTAGGGCCACTGCTCAAATGAGACATTGTTTTAAATATCATGAGGATTCAGCTAAACGTTTAACAATTTTAGAGAAATTTGTCCTTCTTCAGATCATTTAACAAAAGTCAGAATTTACTTAAGGGCTGTTTGATATAGTATTTATAAACCGTTCATGCAGCACTGCCCATAGTCTGTTAATGTTGTCATGCATTCAAAACAATCAACCATGTTTTGCATGAGCTTGGAGTGAAATCACGGTGCACCACTGATGATTATGCATCAGCGCTGATTTTAATGACATCTGTCTCAGAAGAGCAGGATTTCAACGCCAGAGCTCATCTCCAGTTCCTGATTAAGGGAGTTAATTGCTCTTACTTATGCAGAAGATGTACAATTTAAAAAAAAAATATGGACAAGAAGCTCTTAACTTGCCCTGCCATCATGCCTCCACTTGAAAATGAAGCAGAAGCAGAAAATGGCATTTTCTACTCTGACTCATTTCAGTGCTCTTGTTCCTTATAAAGCAGAATATCACTAAACAAAGCTAAATTATGGGGATGTTTTCAAATCATGCTTTATCAAAAATTAGACAAAAAAATGGACACTTATGCATGTCTGCACTTCAAAAAACCTGTTTATAAATGTGTATATGTACAGAGACACTCTTGAATTCAACATTAAAATTAGTAGCTACAGCAACTAACTACAAAATTATTATGACAGTGAGAAAAAAAAAAAATTGCTTTTTTTGTTGATGCTTTATAATTTAATTTAAGCAATTATGCATTACAAATTAGAAAGCCAAGGACAAGAACAAAAACAATGGTGTGTTTTAAATTATCTTATGATAAGATTATTATAAAAATATGTTTTACCTTCTGATAAGACTGTTGAAGTAACTTTTGCAGCTTTCAGAATCAAAATTCTTTCACAAATGATAGAAACCAAGCCCAGTCAGAATTGGATGCATTTTGACACATGGTGATCAGTAGAGATGTGGGTTCAAATTCATCTTCCTTCTCATGTCAGTGTGCCTTTTGGCAAGGCATTATTATTACTTAACCTCAAGTGAAATGAGATTTTCTAGTTCTGAGTTGTTTGAACGGTTGGTTTGACCAGAGAAGCGCTATATAAAGTAAGTTCATTTACAAAACTGTGCTGTGAGGCTGCATAATAATGCACATCAGACTTATCAGATTGCTTTTTGGTTAAAATAAATAAATAAATAAATAAATAAATAAATAAATAAATAAATAAATTAAAAAAAAATAAATAAATAAATAAATAAATAAATAAATATGTATCATTTTACTTTCAGGAGATTCAGGAGATCATTGTGCTGGTCAGTTTTAATAAATCCTAATATAAGTACATTAAAATTTGATTGATGGCGTCAAGTACTGTGACAAACTGAATTTTAATTCATTGAGTTATTTCACAAAAATCTTGACAATTTCTGTGAATTTTCTTTATCCCTTGCCTAAAACTCTGAAGAAGAAACTTTTACGGCATATTCAAAAAGCAAATAGACATACATCTTGTGTGCTACACTGTTGAAGAAAATTAGTTTCTGAAAATGCTATTTTCTGTACCATGTGATTATACAGATTAGAATAAGATTTTCTGTATAATTAATTGACTTTGATAGATATTTGGAAGATTTCATATAAACCTAGAGTGTATCTGACATTGCATTAACCTGACAGTGCCGGACAATTATCCCTTTTATTTCAGAGCCAATTTAGACCGAATGTGTAATTGGTAAACTAGACTGCAGTGACATTCAAACTTTTCAATATGATCAATAAGAACGACCTGTCTAATATTGTGCTTTTAGAAAATGATCAATTGGCCAACATCAAAAAGAATACAACATTAAAATTATGATTTTTTTTAGGACCAAGTGATTGCTTGAAGGATGCAAATCAATAATACATCAAAATTTTTAATTTAGACATTCCGAAGTGTCAAATAATGAAAAACAAAAGTGAAATGTATCTTATGAGCCTGCACACCAAAACCCAACATGAGTGTCTATCATGCAAAACCACAGCAAAAAGACTTGCAAAAGTGTCAAACTACATTGCACTTGAATAAAAATAAAATGCAGAAGAAGGCATTTCAATTAGCTTCTTTAGCTATAGTAGTAAATCTGGCCAGCAGGCATATCTGTTAGCAGTTTTCAAACTTGGAGCATGAAGAGCATAAGTAGACACTAACACTTGTTTCTGGTTTTCTGCTATTCACTTGTGCTGCCTGAAAATTAACCTTCTTTTTTCCCCACTGCTCTTCTCATTTGAACAGTTTCAGCTTAACAATTCATCTTTCTAGCCGTTAGTGTTTATTAGCTCTACATCACAGTTAATTAGTTTGTGTTACCTTGCCAATACTTGACAGCAAAATCTCTTCTGAGTACCACTAAAAGCTCAAGTACCATCAGTGGTATTTATCTCACAGTTGGAAAACCATGGCTCTGGACCACGAAGGTAACAAAACTGTACAGAACTGTGAAGACTCCTTATACACACAGGCCTGCAGCATCTCCTTGGTGTGACTCAGGCCTCTGTCTGTAGGCCTGAAGTAGCAAACCCAGTTAGCACCACAAGCTAATGAAATTAGTTAAACAGTAAAGCACAATAGTGATACTGAATTTCTTTGGACCACGAATTATATAACTTTAATCAAATGAGGTTAGAGATTTTAGACAGCAGTGTAATGTAAGCATTGGCCACAACTGACCTTTATGGAAAACAAATGGCTCAAGGAATGGTTGCACAATGACAGTCGTTCACAAGCACATAGTTGTTACATGAAGATGAAGGAGTCTCTGTGCTCCATATCGAAAGTAATAATAATCACTTATAATAATTTTATTAGAACAACCACACAGTTTACCCTTTTGTTGCCTGAGACAGCAGACAGATGAATTTGTACCATAGTGTGGCTGAAAAGGAGATTCTCGTCTGATGTGACTACACCTTCTTAATGGATGCGACCCAGAAGTTTATGAATAAAAAAGGGGATTTACTTGGGAACTTACTTGTACACATTTTACCATTTTTACATTCGGTCTTGACCACATTTTTTCAACAGTAGCTAGTGAGCCAGCAATATTTTTTTGTAGCATGAAAATTTATGTTTTTTGGAAAGATTTCTGTTTGTGATTTTTGAGTTTTTTTTGGGGGTTTTTTTATCCAGCTGGGCAGCAATCAAAGTTTATGTTATGCCATCAGAAGCAAACAAACAAATTAATGAATTAAGAAGCTGAAGTTAAATACAGAACGTTTCACAGCAGTGTATTGAAAGGCTTTTTTCTTGTCCATAACTCCACTGCCATATTTCTGATGTATTTTCAAAATGTGCAATACCCAACAAAAGCACATTTTGTCTTAAAATGCAGATTAACGTACTAAATTAACTGCTTCTCGTTAACTTCCCTGTAAAAAATATTCAAATGCCATGGTCTCTGCCTGCTTTCTGTCCTCTAAACCCCACTTGATTAAGGCAGATAGTCTTTTACACTCAGCCTGGTTCTGATGTAGGCTTTTTCTTATTATGATCTCTTCCTGGTCACGACATGTTTCCTCAGAATGTGGAATTAATACCAAGGCAATGACATGCAATCTGTTGCGAGACACAAAACTTTTCATTAGTTAATATAATTAACTAAATTTGATTGCAGTGTATTAAAAAAATTGTATTTTAATTGGACTGTGTGTAACTGTATTTCAATCTGCCAAAATTATGGAATTGCACCGGATTGATTCCATTATGCATTTCTGGATAATTGGATTTGAATTGGACCTGTTTTTTCTTCTGACATGCCTTGAGGTGACATTTGTTGTGAACTGGTCCTGTGTTAATAAACTAAATTGAACTGACTAATTAAATAAAGATCATTATGTGGTCTAACTCCCCCTTCCTAATTGGAATAAAATGTAATTTTGTGATGGAATCTGCCCTTATTTTTCTTTTTTTTTTTCATATGTTTATAATTTATCTTACATTTTTAGGAATTGTTGTGTTTAGCAGATGTGTTTTAATCATGACAGGGTAAAATAATATATGTTGCATCTCAATTCAATTTTTAGAAGACATTTCTATAGAGACAGATGTTTTTAAAATCAGACTTTAGAGAGTATCCTTTTTAAAAATATGCAAGGCCCATTTTTTTTATTTGTAAGAGGCATCCCAGAGCCCTCTGCTGGCCAGCTGCCCATGATACTTATGTTCTCTGACATTAGGCACAGCAAAATAAACTGTCTGATGTAAAATCCATCAAGTTAATTTCCTTGGAATTTACAGTCTAAGCCTTTAGGCAGTTCTTTTGAACTTCATCTTCATGCAGCCTGTTCTTGAGTTGTGGTGGGAGTCGATCGCACACAGCATCATATCTTTACTGATACACATGTGGCCCAAGGCAAGCTGTTTTGCATCGCTTTAAGAGCCTGTCACTTCAAAACAATGCATTAGCTGACATTAGTTCCTGTCTTGAGATGTAATGTCATTAATCTTTTAATTTGACAGTTTATGTATTTCAGCTCATTTCAAGACTTTGTGGACTGATGATTTTTATTTCTTTTTTCTTTTCTTTTTTTTTTTTTAGTAGAAGTGCTGCCAGTATGCTGACGTGACCTAGATCAAGCCATCATCCCAAGACTAGGAGTGGGAATTCAACCAAGCACCAATCATCACTTTCAGGTATGCTCAGAATGGGGTCACATCACTGACAGAACTGTTTGTAACAATTTCTCAGTCAGAACTGTATTTTGAATTATTTTTCAGTCATGAATTGTATGAGGAATGCCATTCCTGTAAAATATGTTTTTTTTTCTCTAAAAAAATGTAACTGTAGTCACTATGACTACATCACTACAAACATTCATGCAAAACATGTGCTCTGTTTCTAATTTCCTATAATATCCAGTGCAAGTGCTCACCTGAGGAAATCTTCTCTTCTTCACTTTATGAGCTTTCCTGGTTTCCTGATGAATTCCCTGCTGTGCCTACAACTTAAGCAGCAATGAGATTTGTGGGGGTTTTGAAGATAAATTAAGTGTAACGACAGGTTTCTCCTACTCTAAGTTAAAGAAGTCTAAGCAAGCTAAACAAACACTCCAGACATGCACAACGTACACACAGAGGAGAGAGGATTTGAGATGAGAGCTCTGTGTGCCTCCTCCCAGGTGTGGGTGGGATGTTCTCCTAGTTAAGGAACTTCAAACCATTTTGCATCATGGAATCCTATTAAATCAAGGACTTCTGCAAAACACAAACTCTCAAGACCATTTGATTGACTCAAATAGAAAACCTTTTATCCTTTTTACAACTATTTCTCCATGTAAATCAACAACTTTTACTCAATTGCTCAAGGTAGCTATTAAAATTTTATGAGCAGTGCTGAATATTTTATAGAACATTTATGTAACCGTGTAATAAACATTCAGATCTTTAATTCCTGGTCATTATATGTCTCTACTGTTGCAACTTGTCTTGAAAGAGGAGGAATCTGTGCACTCACTGTTTAATTGGCTGGCTGGCTTTACAGGTGTCCTGCATAAAGCCTCGTTGATCACAGCAGGTGTCTGCGTCGCAGGAGTAGGAGCTAACTTTAGCAAATCCTCTCAGTGTGTTTCTCAATGACAGCACATGTTGGACAGTCTGCAGAGAAACTCACAGATGCAGAGTGTCCCATGTGCACATAGCACAGACCCACACGCTATCTACTGTGGCAGGTGAATTTTCACCTGGCACGTTGTGTGCTGCCGAGCACGTGTACATGTGCAGAGCTTAAACCTGGAGGCAAAGGGGGGGATTTTCCTTTTTCAGTGCATTTTTGTTGATGAGCTACTCGAATGCAACAAACTGCTGAATAAATGTGACATTCAAAGTGAATTATGTAGATTCAAAAGCCAGATAAGAGAGCAAATTTGCGGAAAAATGGCAGTTGACTTTGCAGACCGAGTTTTTATGCTTCTTGAAAAATGTTTATCTCTAGACACTCAGAGGTAAGAGGCCCGGGGCTGGCGGAGATGCAGTGACTTGTTAAGAAGGACTTTAGCACTTAGAGATCTTCTCTATAACATCCAGACAAGCTCTTGGTTCCTCTTTAGCAAAAGATAAATTGGGGCAGCAGCTGACTGCAGATAACTTTTGGTTTTATGACACAGCAGAGTCAGAAAAAAACACACCCCCCGGGTATTATAGGAAAAATAAATTCTTCATAGAGTTGTTCCCTCCAAAGGTGAAAATGTCATCAGTTAACATATATCCCAGGTGCTGTCAGGTAAAGAACATGAAGACAGCAAACAACTTTGTTGAAAATACAAGTGACAAACAAAGATGCCTAAAAATCAGCAGCTGTTGTGTAAAGTATTGACTTTAGCAGCTGTGATAGACTTGCGACCTGTCCAAGGTGTACTCCAGCCTCTCGCCCAATGACTGCTGGAGATAACCCCTCCTGTGAGCCTCCCCCTCCCCCTCCTGCAGCCCTGAAAGGATAAGCGGGTTTAGATAACGGATGAATGACTGGATGACCTTAGCTGGTATCGGCACGCTAATTTGCCAAAGCATCATTGCCCCTTGGATTCTTTGTGACAGACTGGCACCAAGGAATGCATAATCGTGAAGGAAAAGTGAGACTAATCTATGGTTTATTTAATTTTTAGAACTAAATGTCTGATAATTGCGGCTTGCATATGAATGCAGCTGCTGATTTAATTCTCTGCAATAGTACTTGATTAGATTTAGGTGTAGACCAATCTAACACAGGAATGCTCTTTGCTGTATGTTTTGGTTTGTTTTCCTTCTGAAAGATGAAACTCCTCTCCAGTCTTAAGCCTGTTTCAGCTTTTAACAGTTTTTTGCAGCACTGACTGATCTTCCTATTGACCCTGAGCAGCCTCTCCCTTCATCTGACCAGAGCACCTCATTTCACATGTTACCTCTGGTCCCTACTTGTGACAGACTGTAGAGGAAAATCCTTTTCATTTTCTTGAGAAAATAAAATAAAATCTTGCCACTCTTTCATGGAGAACAAATTAGTAAAATGCATGACTATTAATTGCATTGTCATGAAATCCCTCTACCTAATTACTGCAGCTTCTCCAGAATCACTATGACATGCAAACAACATGGTAGAACACTACCATGTTGTTTGCATGTCATAGTGATTTTTTATACGGCTGGAGTGGATAAACAGTGCACAGTGGGATATTCAAGACTTGACATATTGTCATTTACACTAAACCTGGTTCAAATTTTGATCTCTTCTTCCATTTTTACTCCTTTCTTTCCTCATTATAATGCTGTTTGTTCACTGAAGTTCTCTGAGGATTGTAGAATTAAGTGACTTGAACATAGCTTTTGACTACACTAGATTTTATTTAGGGGTAGAGGAGTAAAAAGGGTTGATTTTCTTTTGAAAAAAAGAAAGAAAAACATGTACAGTATATCACAATCCCAGATGATATATGGAAGCTTGTGGTTTTAAACATGTGGAAATGTGTCAATGCAGAGCATCAGCTTAAGGAAGATACTGTCATGGTTACATATTATTCATATTTATGCTTGAAAAAAATGCTAAAAAATATTTAGCTAATATTAATATATATATATTTTTATTTTTTTATTTTTTTTTTACACAGCACTTGCTTTTCTCCCATGGCATGTTTTTGGTTCTTCTGGAAAAAGACAGGTGGCACAGTATTGATGTTTGGAATTTCACTGGGACATGGGCCTTCAGGACTGGACAGTTTGCTAATAGCACATGTTGTCAACAATCTCTGTGGTATGTGCCCCGCCTTAAGAAAACACTCCTTTGACAATAAGCACCACAACTGTTTCAGCGTGTCCTGCCAGGTTTTAGGCTGTTGGTTGTTTTGGTAAATTCCACGTTGCACTGTAAAGTAATTTGTATTTTTCAGAGATGCAAGGGTTTTTATGTGATCACAGAACTTTGCTTTGTGTGAAGTAAAATAAAATGAAATATGCTTCATTTCTAAATTTTACTCTATTTAGGGTTTTTGTTTAAAAGCTAGATTCAATACTTTGAATGTCATCCTTTAAAAATCACAGTAGAAGTTATGATACGCTATAAACTTCTGAAAATTTTGAAATACCAAAATTATTTATGTATTTCTTTTTTGCATTTTTGAGTCTCAATGCACCACCTGTTTGACAGTCTGTACAAATAGAAAAAGAAAGATGAGATAGATCTTCTCTTAGTAACTTAGTATTTCTTGATGTGTTCTCTGTGTTTTGCCCTGAGGCGCTAAAGGCTTTTCGGTTCATAAATGCATGTCTGAGATTGCATCCCTATGACAACGTTCACATGAGCAGGATGAAGGAGCTGCTTGTCTTTGTCTGCCACACACTGAGCTGCCTCCAGTCCTCGTCGCTGTACGAGCAGAGCCTCACTGCAGGCTGGGAACCAGTATGTGGACCCCTCTGAGGCCCCCTGCTGGTACGACACGGTGCCTCCACAAGACTCGTGGGCGCTTGCAGTGTGATCAGGAGGTGAGCGGATATAAATGGCTGCATGCCACGGCCACTGAGATTATGAAAGGTTGATCCTGCTAAAAGCTTCTAATTTGTCACAGACTGAATGGTATTAGGAACCAGAAGAGCATAGATGGAGAAAATAAAGATGAAAGTCATGATGAAGTAACAACCAAAATGATCTTGCATTTTAAAGTGAGGCTATTAAAGTTTGGTAAATTAGCTGTCGCTCAAGTCAAAGGCAGAAATTACAAATAAGAGCGGATTCTAAAATCTGTTTTCATGACTAAATTACAAATTTCTTTACACTGCACATCCTAATCTTAGTCACATAAAGTTGGTCGGGTCATTATTTAAGGTCAAAAAGAAAACTTAAAGCTCAGTCATTTTAAACTTGCTTTTAAATGTATAAATCTTGCCAAAGTAATTTTTATTTTGAATAAAAATAGCATATGTTGGAAAACATCTAAAATGAAATGTGTGTAAATGAATTTGAGGACATTTTATTACAGCTTTTGAAAAAAACAAACATATTTTTTATGCACATCACATCATGTATTGAGCTATTTATATTTTTACATATTGCATGACAAAAGATTATTTTTGTATTATGGACATCTGACAATGAAACAAGACATACAAGGCCATATTTAATAACAATTAAATATGATTCCTATTTCTTCCAAAATGTTGAAACTTTTAGTAAAATTTAATACAGGTTTATATTTGATATGTGATCATTTGCTGATTAACAAGGCACATTCAAAACATAATAATAATAAATTATCCAGCATACATTCTTTTTCACTACAAATTGAAAATGAATGAAGACAAGGTACAACATTCAACATTTTATAAAAGTATATGTTATTCTGGCTGCCTTTCTGTATCTAAATACTGAGAAGTATTGCAAATTTTAACAGCACAGACCTTGGACATGAAAATAAAATCATAAACCAAAATTTGATGGAAAAATAGGAATCAGAATGAATGGGAAGGAAGGAATAGGAATGTTTCTTCCTTCTGAAAAAACAAGAAATCTTTAGTGATTGTAGACAAAACATCTCTAAGGTCATGCCTGATGTTAAAATCATAAACCAAAATTTGATGGAAAAATAGGAATCAGAATGAATGGGAAGGAAGGAATAGGAATGTTTCTTCCTTCTGAAAAAACAAGAAATCTTTAGTGATTGTAGACAAAACATCTCTAAGGTCATGCCTGATGTCCAGCAAGGTAAACCAAAATTTGATGGAAAAATAGGAATCAGAATGAATGGGAAGGAAGGAATAGGAATGTTTCTTCCTTCTGAAAAAACAAGAAATCTTTAGTGATTGTAGACAAAACATCTCTAAGGTCATGCCTGATGTCCAGCAAGGTATTTAATTTTAATCACATTTGGTTAATTAATAAATAAACAAAATTTACAATGGGCTTTAACTCTTGCTATTCAGTGCTGTTTGATGACATATACTGGTTTAATGTTCTAACGTTGGTTGTAGCATAAACAAAAGTGCATAGAAAGATTGAAGGTCTTCTTGTTTCTATGTGTTAAATCCACTGTACTTGTTATTTGCAAGGCAGCCTCTTTTGCACTGTACATTAGTATGAATGAGCAGAGCAGGGCGGGGTTGTTTTCAGGTTAACTCAACAGATTTCACCACAGACTCTCAAAGCAAAGCTCAGCAAAGGCTGTTTTCTGTATTCAAGCTCCCTGGCTCTGCTTTCAGCTCTTCCTTGTTTCCTGATCCGAGGCTTGTTATTGGAGAAACACCACATCTTTTTGAGGGCCACAGTGTTATCCACACAGAACTGAATGTGGCCAGTGATGCAGTCTGTGATGCTGTCGTTGTCCTCTGTACTGTTAGATGATTCAGAACTTATTGATGGTGCACCAATGGGATATAAGTTATGTGTGTGATTTGCTTCATAGACCGCAAACTGAAAGAAAGTCTGATAAATCTGTCATCAACTGTCCGTCTCACATCACTTCCCCGAGCAGCATGCTGCACAGACAGATAAGAATAAAAGTGAAACAGCCCAGGGGTGAGCGTACATTATGTATGGGGAGGCAGAACAGGGTCATCTGTTTTATTTATAAAAGGTATCAAAAGGCAGTACCTACAGAAAACCAAGAAGATGGATATGTGATACTGAGAAAAGGTGGCTATAAAAACATGGCTCTCCCCCAAACTTCCAGATTAGCCATATGGTGGTAGGTTTGCAGTTTGCAGCTGTTTGTTCACTAATGTCCTCTAAAAAACATTTGATGTCTTCAAAGAAAAGCTTCATTAATACTGATATTGAATTACACTGGTGGACTCTGTCTCCCGCCGCAGGTGAACATTTCAAAGGCAACTGGGGGCAGTGGATGTTATTTAGGATTGACCGAGTCAAGGTGCCTGAATTTGGATGCATGTCGAACTTTTAAGATTTAATTTGAATAAAATAAAATAAATAAAATGTAATCAAATTTGACTCAAGTTAAAATCATATTCTTTCCCTTCATGAGTAGTCATTACTTTGTTTTAATCATCCATCCATCCATCCATCCATCCATCCATCCATCCATCCATCCATCCATCCATCCATCCATCCATCCATCCATCCATCCATCCATCCATCCATCCATCCATCCATCCATCCATCCATCCATCCATCCATCCATTTTCTTACACCCTCAGTGTCCCTTAGTGGGGTCAGGAGGTGCTGGTGCCTATCTCCAGCTAACGTTCCAGGCGAGAAGCGGGGTCACCCTGGACAGGTCGCCAGTCTGTCACAGAGCAACACAGAGACACACAGGACACACAACCATGCACACACACACTCACACCTAGGGGCAATTTGGAGAGGCCAATTACCCTGACAGTCATGTTTTTGGACTGTGGGAGGAAACCGGAGAACCTGGAGAAAACCCACCATGCACAGGGAGAACATGCAAACTCCATGCAGAAAGACCGGGACTCGAACCCAGAACCTTCTTGCTGTAAGGCTACCAACTGCGCCACTGTGCAGCCCTGTTATAATCACATAATACATTTATTTTGCAGAATGTAACAAAATGTTAACTCTTCAGCAAGGGAGCCAACATATTGACCAAAGATACCGTGGCTGTTTGAGGTGAACACAATGCAGCACAACATTTCTGAACTGTTTGGTTGGCAGACACAGATGAGTTCCACCAAACCAATCAGTAACTTTGGAGTTTAGATTCTCAGAATGTAACGTTCTGGCTCCTACGTGAGCCTGTGAGATCCACAAGATCAGAGAAATGTTTTGGATTTTTGAGAAAGTCAGACGTTTCAGGTTTCAAAGTAAGAATGGTCTTAAAAATATGTGTGATCCCTTGCTGCAATCTGTGATCCCATAGTGACTACTACTGTTTCATCTACGTTGTACTACAGCAGAAAAAAAGCAGAAATACATGAGCCTCCTGTTCTAGAAGCAGTTTTAATGAGATCTACGAGGTAGTGCCGTTTTCTTTTGTTGTAAGAAGTTATAATGGTTCTTCCTCTATCGTTGCAGTAGAGGAAGCTGTGCATGATTCCTCTACTGACTGAAAGGAAATGATTTGAATTTTTGTCTTGACAGTCATGGTTCAGTGACCAACGGAGTTCTCCTCTGAAGGAAATGCAATGCTAAAACAAATCTTTATGTGCAAGAGTGAACATACCTATCAGACAGATAAACAGTATACAGATGATAAGGCAACTCAGGTAATGAATTTTCTAAGATCAGCATAAAGAAAACAGAAGAGCCAATATATTTTTTGGAACAGAAATGTTTACTTCAAAATATTAATAATTGTAACTGGAATTATATTATGTTTATACACATAAGGCAGAATGAAAAGTTCATCTTACTTCAACATTAGCACTATATAGACAGATGTCTCATAACCAGATGACAGATTTTCACAAGCAGTTAACACATTTAACTGTGTGTATATAGACAATAGGAATATATTTTAATTAATAATAGACAATGATATTACAAAATGTGACATTTATCCTAACAGTAGTAGTGAAAGTAATGACGTTGTGTTAAGGAAACAAATTTAAATCTTAATATTAACTTGAATTTCATTAGGCTGAAGAATTTCTTCCCCAAGTCGATACATCATAATTACGCTCATCCTAGCTCATCTCTATTCCATACTTTTAGTTAATGTTGTAGAAACAATAATCATTGCTGCACATTACTTCATCACACAATTAGCGCACAGCTTTTTGAAAACAGTTTCCTTATTATTGTAATATTTTCAAATTAATGCTGTGCAGTTTCTTCCTCTGTTCACAACAGGCATCCATTGGCTCATATTCCAGAACAATGTGACCCAGAGCTTCTTCCATATTCTCTACCAACTAAAACAACTATAATTACCTTCCACTTAGTAAATGCACATTTCCATTAAAAATCATGTTTATCACAGCTGCATTGTCAGTTTTGAGGGGCGCATGCTGGACCACTAATGTGACATGCTGTGCAAAACAGCAGATAATGGCCAAAAAGATTACAAGGGATCAAACCCAAGCAGACATTTTAACAACCACAATGATTAACGTCACACTGACATTCATGCTGATATGCGAAGAACATGCAAAGATTGGCAAAACGTCCAGAACGTTCTCCCACATAATATCAGTAAATTGTCACTGAACACAGTGATTTAATCTGAAAGGCTTTGGCTTTTCAACATATCCTAAAGCAAAATTATTTGTTGATCTGAAATGTTTTCAATATCAGACAAAGGTTTACAAAAGTAGATACTAAATACAGTTTTCTGGGAAGGGGGACAGGCAATGTTAAAATGATCCCAAACAAAGCAGCAAACCTAAAACTAAATGACAAAAAAAGAGTTAAGATGTTGCAATGGGTCAATCAAAGTTCATGCTTTAAATTTACTGGTGCAAGAGTGAAACATGAGAAAACTGTGCAGAAACAAATGTCAGTGAATGGGAGCGGTGTTGCATAGAAATCAAAAATACAACAGTGTGTGATGCATGTTAGGCATTTTTCTGTGTTCTACATTGCCACGGATATTCAAAATACCAGTATTTCTGTAATGTTTGTATTATGCTACTATTAAACTCTTGTTGCATCATTTTACAATGACCAGCAAAGCAGAAAAGTAAAAACAAAAATGCAAATGCCACAAAAATGATTAAAAGAATATCTGTCAAAAATGTTCAGCATCTCAGGTGTGTTGTGTAGTAGGATAAGATCTGAAATCTATACAGCAATAACTGATTTAAGGACTGAAATTGAATATTCATTAGAGAATGACTTCTCTAGCCCGCTCTATACTGGCTTTACAAAATGCACTGGTAACAATTCAATGAAATATGATGTAATATATATATATATATATATATATTTAAATATATTATTATATAAATCTTGTCTTCCAAATACATTTTGGCAACAAGAAATGTAAAAATAAATTAAAGGTGTTGTCACATAACAACCACAAGCTGCAATGTTCTGAGGTTACAAAACTAAAAAAAAAAAGTTTGGTTTCTGATTCTCAGTACAAAAACTTTTTTTATATTAATCAGCTGTTAAAATTAATCATAATATGTAAAGTTGTGTGCTAATATTAATCTCTGAAATAACCACATACAGGGGATATGTAGATCTAGGTTTAAGATGTTGAGTCCTGTATCTATTCCATTGTTTGTCTTGAGTTTACTCATAATTAACTCCCCATTTATTTTTGTTTGAAGTGACGCATTGCAGCTTTCCAGAAATGTGATGCTTAAAAATACGCCTCACAGACATGTGCATATATGTTATTTTTATTTTAGTTAGGCATATTGACAGAGTCAATAAAAAAAATAAAATATCATTCATAGTTACTTAGAAACTAAAGAAACAATTAAGGTATTCTTAGGTGAAACAACACAACCAAACTTTGTAATCTAGCAAATCGACTCTAGCAACATTTAATCAAAAAGGTAATTGTAATTCATATGTACAACCTTTATCACCTGGAAATAGAAACTGAAAAATGTCTACAAAAGCAAGTGAACAATTTAACAGTTAATTTATGACAAAAGTCTTTTAGTCTGTTTGAAATATAATCCAGTCATGTTGTATCACTTTCACAACTCTAGAACAAAATATAGGGATATATAATCCACACTTAACAGGTCTCCATTGGTAAACCAATTTCAAACCATTCAGTGCATTTTGGGTTGACATAAAATCTGCAACAGGTTTCTGTTTCTTTTATCCCACTCTATGACTCATGAACGAATGAGACTATATGTCTCACTTAAACACAAAAATGTGGTAATTGAAAAGACTCACAATAGAAGAGACACATCGAGAAATAAAATGTTTTTACAATGTTAAAAATATCAAAGCAGCTTCAATAAAATACCTCTCACATTTCTGATGAATTTATCGGATGTTACATGAAGAAAAGACAGCAAAGTTTGAAAAACCGAAAGTACTTAAGATCATATTTCAGTTTAATTAAACAAACAGGAGTTTGATTCAATTTAGAAAACAATTAGTCTCTCCTAATCTTCTCAGGTCTTTATCTGACACATTCTGAAATTGTTTTTTGCTTCACAGAAAGATTGGAAAAGGATTAGTATAAATTTATGAAATGTGAAACAGATTTGTGTTGTAATTTCTAACTAATCACAATGCTAGTTATAAAGTACAAGAAGATATCTTTTACGTATTTCAGACAGTGAAACCCACGAATTATATATATTCACTACACATACAGGGGGACATTTGTTTACTTACTGTAATATTGATTATCATTGATCACCTACACATTGTCACATTCCTCAGGTCAAACTCTACTGAATCAGAGAGAATGATGTCTATTTCCTTACAAATTTTCATGACAGACATCAGTATCTGTGTCCATAAAAGACTATTGAAATTGTTTTGTAATCAATGTATTTTACATGTCAGTCAACAATGTAGTCAATACAATACCAATTTTTAATGTTTTTTTGTGAATAAAGTCACATAAAATCAAATATGATTCAGAGTTTTTCTGGTTAAATACAAATACAAACTCTAATCTTTTACAGAGACACACAGCCTTCTACATATACCAAACATGCCCATGACGAATATCATGGGTTTAACTACTGAATCTTTTATTGTAGTGACATAATCTCACACCGAAAATTTGAGAAAACTGAAACCTAATTTTCCACCATACATGGATTTTTGTGTTTTGGTTCCGTCTTGGTGTGTTTGGATAGTTATCATTGAGGGTGTATTGTATTCCGGTAATTTCTTGATGTTGGGTTTCTTCAGACTTTCTTGTGTTTTACTCTTTTGGTTCAAATTCTCATTAGTGTCAGTTTTTTTGGCTTTGTTTTGCTAGATTATCATGTCTTATTCTTCTCACTGTGATTATTTATGTGCTTATTAGTCACCTCTTAGTATCTCTGCTTATGTTCTTCATCAGGTGGACTGTATTCCCCTCATTTTTCACACCTGGTTCTCACACTACTCATTAAACTGTCAGTTTCTTTACCTCCTAGCAAAATTCTCTTGTTCTCCATGTTCTGCTTTCTTTATGCTGCTTATCCTGTGTTCTTGCTCTTTTGTTGTTCAAATCAGTTTATGTGGATCTCTATTGCTGGTTGTTCAATTGTTATGCGTCTTTTTTAATTTTTAAATAAAAATCCTTCTCCATGAACACTGTTTTCATGTCTGCACTTGGGTCCAACTCTTGCAACAAAAGTCCTATAAGATAACTCTAAGACAAGTATTGCATCTCAATAAAAATATTATTGAAATGCTCATTTATTTCAGTAACTCAGCTCACTAAGTGAGACAAATGGTATGACACAGTGCTTAACACGTGTAGTCTCTGGCCACTAAGTGCTGAGTAATAGGTTAATGTTGCTTCTTCTCAAAGAGCTCTTAGCTTAGCTTAGAAAAACATTGAGGCGTT
Organism: Poecilia reticulata; assembly: GCF_904066995.2. Lineage (NCBI taxonomy): Eukaryota > Metazoa > Chordata > Actinopteri > Cyprinodontiformes > Poeciliidae > Poecilia > Poecilia reticulata. Next base: position 31,049,922 of record NC_088832.1, read on the forward strand.
TCCTGATTGTTATTTAGACTCTGTCTGGATTGGCTGGATATGAATCAGACTGTGGTTTGATGTCGAATCAGATGAAATATAAGCTTAAAACCACATTGAGTTCAATGTTAGCTGTGATGCTGTGGCCTGTTTCTGAGAACCTTTCTAAAATTACATGCCATCATGAATCCTCCAAAATACTAGGATATTTTAAGTTTAAATCTACTGGCCTCTTTCAGTAACATAAAAACTGGTTATGATTGGCCCTTTCAGTAGGATAATTCTGTAATAAAGCATGTGAAAAAATTGACTCAGAAATATTTTGCAACACAAAAACAAATGGCTTCTGTTACTATCTCAGTTCCCAGATCTAAGTCCTTTGGAAAAGCTATAGGCTGAGCTAAAGTTCATACTTCAGGACCCTGGAGAGATGAGATGAAGAATGATAAGTGAAGAATGAAAAAATCCTCAAAGATCTTGCTCTCTACAATGTTGTACAAAAAAGACTAAGAACTGTATTATCTACAAAAGGGGGCTGCACACGCTACGGTATTAATGGCAGGGGTTTCAAACCTGTGGTGCAGGGGATTTTGTAAAATCAAGGCACTGCAAAAAATTTACTCAAATTGCATCATTTATTTTGTGAGATCATGCTACTGCAAAAAAAAAATTACAAGGTTTGCTACACATTTCAGAAGAAGAAATAGCGTAAAAGAAACTATAGGCTGTTTGTTTTTGGTAATCCAAGCGCTACCTGACATTTTGTAAATATTACAAAATGTTTTTATAGGATGGTTCATAAACAAGAAGGGCATTGTTTTCTTTTCATTTACTCCTGATGTGTCCTAAACCTTTAAACAAAAAATAAAAAAATCTGACATGCAACAACAACACATTATCTAAAGTGGCTCTCATTCATTGGCATCTTCTGGAAAACCTTCCCTCAGATTTAGATCTCATGGGTCTCATTAGCATCACGTTTACATGCATCAACTTGCTTCTGCCAAAAGCTTGGATACAAACCTCTTTCAAGTGACTGATGAAGGCTTAACTGAGGCATTGTTCTTTTGTAGACAAAACAAAGCTTCAATAAATTTGAACTCTGAGCTTGAATTTATCAAGTGGTGAATGCTTATTATGATTGCTATCTTGTTTGTATGAGCACATCATGTTTTAAATCTTAGAGCTTGGCCATGATGCATAATGTTTCAGTGTTATTTACGCCGTCCTTTGCTGCCCTCAAGTGGTCAAAATTCACCTAATGTTGGTTTAAGGCACCTCTAAAATACCTCTAACAAGACTGATGACATTAAACTACAGGGAATAATATAGCTACTAAAAACACTCCGTGTGAGGATCTCGTTGCATGGTGGGGGAATGCTTTTTTGCACAGCAGGGAAATAGTTTAGTCTTAGCTGAAAAGCTCACAGCAGTAATTAGCTCTCTCACCAACGAAGTGACAACCATATTTTTTCCATCATCAGGAGCTGACAGATGTAAAGAAACATGAGTGACTACATTTGATAGCGGCGTCCTTTGAACTGTCAATCACGACGGAAGATTTTGCCTCATCCTGTCAAACTGAACCTGCCAAAGCCAGAGATGAGGCAGACGGCTGAGGAGCAGGGCGTTATGGATTCCAGATTATGACACAGTTATAAAACTTTCATCAGGGTCACAAGGACAAGTCATCTCTTAAGATGAGCTCTCAACATCAGCCACCAACATTGTTCTTTTTTTCCAGTTCATGTAATTATCCATAGTGCTCTGTTTGCTATTTTTAGCCCTCCTGTTGCTCAGAGAAATATTCTATTTGCAGCCTAGAGACTTTACTTATTCAACCTCTAGCATCTATGACCTTCCTCGCCTCCATCCAGACACAATTGTCAGAAGGGATTCTGCTCAGGATTCTCTCTCGTACCTACACATTTCCATTTTCTCCCTTCCATTTTCAACCGTTGAATTATGGAATCCCAAAAGCTCAAATATCTTGCATTATTTAATGCAGCTGTATGTTTTCATTGAACAACTTATTATACACCTTACTACCCTGCTTCCCTTTTTTGAGTTTACAGTTGATCATTTACTGTGGATTCATTTTTGTATTAGAAAGCCGTTTATACAAACCCACCAGGACAAAACAGTCAAAGGATGTCACAAAAGCAGAGGAAGCGACACTGTTGGCTGCAAAAACAAAACCAATTTAGTCAAAATATACAGGGAACATTAAAATCTGTCAAATTAGTTTGTGGTATTAAGATGTTGGATGAAATACTAAACATAAACAGAGGGAAATCGGTGAGTCTAGCAATAAATAAAGGCCCAGACACTGGTCACTAATAAAAAGACTGTTTCCATGGCAAAGAAAAAGTCCAATTTCTTCTTTGTCAGAGGAAAAGGTTTGAACCCACAAAGCGCACTCAGTATACGACATATAAATTACTATAATGTGCCATGAAGAAGTGAGCTTTTTAGAGCAGAGTTACCTCAATCTTATTGAGTAGCAATAATATGTGTCTGACTGTGGTCACAAATAATTGTTCCGTCGACTCACTTTTAGTAACTTGACATACACTCAACTTTTATGGCGTGCATTTTAGTCAGCCATAATTCAGTACTTTAAGAGGAACGTATTACATCATATCCAGTATTGGAATAAAAATTAGCATACATTTATACAATCCACACTTCATGTAAAAACACTGCTAAGGTGCTGATTTAGCATCACTGCTCTCCATTATTAACCACAATTTAGTTATTATGCTCTCATTACATGGAATATGATTGTTTTCTTAGAACCTTATATCTCTAATCGTGGCAAACCTGAAAGTCAAGACCTGAAAGGTCAAATTATACTACGCAAAAAAAACAATTTAAATGCAAATGCAGTAATGGAGCAGGTGAGATATATAAGGTGTAACAACAGCAAATAAAAACCCATTTCACTGCACAATGACCAGCTACCACAAGAGAAAGAAACTCTTGTTTCAGTGACATTGTGAGGCAATTGTACACATCCTGTTGGAACAGTCATCACATCTTGAATATGGACAATAACTTGTCAGTTCACCTGGACATCAGGCTGGACTAGAAGCACAACTCTGAAGCTGTACACAGGAAGAGAAGACTGTGCTTATGGAGGAAGTTTAGACTCTCAGTTTCAAGCAAGATGCTGTGAAGTGCAATGTCCTCTGTCATCATCTGTCGGGTAGCAGCATCAAAGGCAGTGACTTAAAAGGGATGAACAAAATGAGAAAGAAGGCTGGCTGTAAGTCATACATAAAACATAATTTTTGGATTATTTCAGAAGTGACAGGCATGACGTTTCTTATTTTTAACTTTTGGCAATCGCTCTCTGGACGGTACTGCAAAAAAAAAAAATAATACAACTTTATCATTACAATTTGTGGTTGTTTGGTTTCTTCTTCATTCATATATGCTACTATATTTTGTTGTACTGCATCCTTACAGGTCTGTTCTATTAAAGTTATTGATGCAGTCTTTTTGACACTAGACATGTCATTTAGTTCCTGAGAAAAGCCACAAAGTTCACAAATGTTCTCAGATCTACTCAGTAGGGTTTAATCATCACTTAGGAAAGAAGAGGTAAATACTTTTTACCTGCCCAACAAAAGTCTTTCAGATTTACAAAAACTATTACATTGGTAACGATTGTTTATCCTATGTATTACTATGATAATAGATCCATCTTTAAACCAAGTTTCCAACATACCAAAACAAACAGAAGAAACATACAAGGTCTTTGTAGTTTTATTTGACAAGAATGTCAAAATATATTACATTTATACAGACAGTATTTGAAGAGAGTAGATTAAAAACAATCAAAAGGCTTACAAATAAAGTACAACATTTCCTCTAAAGAAATTTCTAGTTGATATAGTACTGAACTAAAAGGCTGCAATGATTAACAAAAAAACAAAAAAAATGTTTTTGCTTTTAATATGAACGCCTCGTGACATAAAATAAACATCCTTATATACCATAAATCAACAGGTGGTGCAGTTAAACGCAGAACCCCGGGGATTCTGTTCATTATTGTATGACAAGTTTGTTTAAAACCAACTGATTAAACAGAAAAGCCCATTTGAATTTCGAACTGTCCCAACTCAAAAAACATGCAGCAGTGAATGACCAATTTATATCGCAGCTATAAAACTTAAATTCGTAATGTGGGAGCTTTTCTTTAAAAATGAAATGAGCATTGGTCCACTAAGAGCAGGCTATTTATTAGCTTGTTCATTTTTTTCATCCTTGAACTAATAAACACCTTTTATATGCTGTTCATTCTACCCTTAAGACTTTCTGCAAATCCCCAGATTAAACATAACAGTGACTATGACTTTTGCAAACCTTTTATTTGTGAAAAGATTGCACTCACAGTTGAGTTATAGAAAAGTTCCACAATGTGTAAAAAACATGTGCAGTAAATACCAATATCACAATCCTTATTATTATAATCACCCTCAGAGTGTTTTTCTCTTCCCTTTGTGTACTAAACTATAAAAGAAAAAAAATATACACATTATAAAACCGTAATAAAAAGCTGACAGAAAACTAGTCTCGTAAACAGACTGTCACATTAATTTAAATTACAATCATTCCAAATTCAAGAGCATTTCACATTCATAATTTACTTGTGCTAACCAAGTGTGGTTACACTCCAGAGTTCTCTTTCTCCCCAGAAAGCAGTTTTTCCTTAGCAGAGTCCTGCGGTCCTCTATGTGTAGATTTCTGCATTTCTCTGCTTTTGACCCATGTGTAAGCTGAAGAGCCGCCAAGAACCATCATGTTACTGGTCCACCAAAGCAGGCTCTTACTGGATGAGTTATACACCACTGCTATAACAGTCTGAGCACAAGCCTTTGCTGTTCCTGAGACGTTATGAGTGAGTGGGCTGGTAAATTTGATCTGGAGGCCTGTGACGTAGCCGATGCCGAAACCAAACACTCCTCCTAGCGTCATCATCCCCCAAAAGCGGAGATTGGTCAGTCCACTGAAGCTGGCCACTTTGCCCACCTCCCCAAACACAAGGATGAGAGGAAGGAAGAGGATGCACGCATTGATGTTGTTGTAAAAGGACAGTTTCCAGATGCTTCCATCCACAGCAGGCATCACCTTCTTGGTGTAAATGGCATTGAGAGACACAAAGGCACTCGCCAGAACCCCAAAAAACACACCCGACCAAGACAGGGACCCAGCCAGGCCTTCCTGGTCCACACCCAGCCAGAATCCACCTGAAAGGCAAAAGCGTAAAGTACTGAGAAATCACAACTGACATTACGTTAAATATTTATGCCCAAACTGTGTGAAACTCAATTTTTTTATTAATAGCAGTGTTTTTCATGAGTTTTCGCTGTAAGTGTACAACTGTTCTTCATTGCATATTATCAGTCAGTCACTTGACTGATGATAAAAATGTGATTGGAAAGTAAGCTTTGTCCATGAAATAGTAATTTCTGAAAACCTCCTGGCTCAAAACTAAATGTTTTGGTTTAAAAAATTAACATGAACTCGCTTTAGGCTTCATTTGAAGTCTGAAAACAGGCCAATTGAACTATTTTGATTGTTTTTGTCATTTTCAGCAGATTAATATTGAGATATATTTTTATTTGGAATTTGGAAGAAAAATGATCAGTAATTCATGAAAGTAAAAAAAATAGTCATATTTTCATCAAACACAAAACCTGATGATTTTGTAGTGCTCTCTAAATGTCTGTCTTAAGTTAAAAAAAATCTGGCTGCAGCACGAGTATTTTTTCATCGATATTAAGGAATTACTTAATACTGAAACAAGCTCATATATCTTGCTCAAAAGTTAGTTTTGTTTTATTTCAAGTGTACTAATTTGCAGTAGAAACCAGACCAAAATTACTTTCGTGTTCTGGAACACTACTGTCCAATATGATCACTAGTGTAGTCATATTGGCACTTAAAATAGCTGCAAGATTATTTTTGTTTTTGTTTCATATGTCCACGTCCTGTGAACTGGTTCAGTAACCAATCAGACCGGGTATAGAAAATAGATGAATCTAGCTAAGGATTTTTTTTTTTTTAATAAGATTTTACATGGTTAAATAAATAAAACAAAAAACGATATTCTAACATTTGTTGGTGTATTTTTGCATGATAATCGCAACAAGAATACACAAATATAAAAAAAAATGATCAGATGAGACAAATCCAGAGGTTTTAAAACTGTATTAAACTCTCCCTACTCAATGTTAGAAAAACACAAATTAACAGTGCGAGATACAGTTCAATAATAATCAGCAGAAAACAAGTTGACCTACCAAGAATGATCCCACAGCAGATTAGAGCTTGAAAAGATGTGGTTTGCTTGAGGATAATAAACGATAACAGCACGTTAAAAACAGTGCTGAGGGATCGTCCGATTGTGTAAAAAGCCACTCCGACGTATTTTAAGCACATGTTGTTGAAGGTGATCATTCCGATGAAGACGATGGACAGCGGCAGGACTTCACGCGACGTTTTCACGTCGAATCTGACCGACGGGAAGTCGACGACTCCGGGACACAGCTTGGCGAAAAGCTGCATGAGCCAGCACAGACCCACGGTCACCACACACTGGTAGAAAGTGACAAACAGCGGCGCATCCAGCTCTCGGTTGTCCAGCAGGTAGTTATTGAGGAAAACCATTGTTATTGAGACGAACCAGTACAGTGCGACCACAACTGCTATCCTGAGAGCTCGAAGAATGAAAGAGTCTTCGTGCTCATCTTGGTTCATCGTTTCCGAGCCGGACAAAGCCATCCTCAAAATGCTGGAGCGCTTCAGCTGAGTCCTGTTCATGATTGGAGACAAAACAACACCAGCTGCTTTCAAAAATGCGACATTTACCGAGCTGAAGTGTAACTACAGACAGACCAGGATGGAAACATGAGAGTTGTATCTTACCACCCGGCATCAACAATCTAACTTCCGGTCACAGGCTTTTCAACATAAAAGTGCAAGCAAATGTGTATGTTTATATATTATATTTCATTTCTATCCAAGCGTTTAAGTCTTTTCACATTTAAAACCCAGTTGACAGTAAGACAGATAAATAAATACATGAATAAATATATACAATAATTAGACAAACTTAGTATGATTAATATACTTTACTGAAGACAGCATGAACGAAAGCTTACAAAGTCGGTACCAAAAGTCTTCATCATATTTTACTCTATCATTAATACATATCCTGTTACATAAAGCTATTATATTAGGCGTCTGAAAACTTTCCACAATATTTACATGTAGCATCGCCCTCGTCAAACTGTCCGAACCGGATTATTCAGTAACCGCAGCTGTTACTTCCTCATGTGAATTATGTTTTTGTTTTTTTTTTCTTTAAAGTGTGCCAGATTAATTACATAAATATACGCCGGTTTAACAAATCCTCTTCGCCTATTTCCCAAGTAATGAAAAGTCTCTATTTGTAGCCATAGTTTTTCATACAACGAGTCAAACGTAACAATAACTAAAATAAAGAGATACAAATTGAACATGTATGCACGTATCCGTAACATTAAAATGCTTTCACAAAATACTTTCGTACCTGTTTCAAATATATGACCGATCTACGCCGTGTTACAGTCCCCGGAGGTCTGACCTGCGCAGTTAAACTTGGTAGTGATGCCTGTGTTTCTTGAAAAACATCATTCTTGCGGTTTATGGCAAGATGTCACAACGGCGGCGCTGCAGCAAAAGGAGTGCTGCTGATGACGATCGAAGAAGATGGCAGTGTGACTGCGCATGTGCGAATGACTTAATGATTTGGAAGGATCAGCTGAAGTAAGTTTTTCCGTTGATGTTGGGATCCTTTTAACTCAATGAAAAAAATGCAAAATAATCCAACTTTTTATATAATATTTGAATTATAATTATTTTTAGAACAATTTTATAATGGACATGCGTTCATCCATTACCTGCATCCACTACTGCAATCAGATTGCATTTTGTATGTGTTTTTAGTGACTCACTATTCTATTCTATTCTATTTTATTCTATTCTATTCTTACTAATTTGATCCAAAACTGATTTTATCCGCCACATTTTGAGCAATAGGCATGTTCATTTCTGTTTGTCACAAGCAATATGACATTCACACTCTCTCTGCTTCTCTCTGCTTTGCTCTTTATTTCTCAAACTCTTGTGACTGCTTACTCTGAATGCAGTCACAAGTATCAGCCAGTAGGTGGCAGCAAATTGTCATCAATATTTTTTAAAATCCTGATTGTTTACATGGATATGCAGCCTAGCCTTTATGTGCTGTCTGGAATTAATTTTTAAGATTAGTTTACTCTGTATTCATTCGAGCCATTTAATAAGGGCATTGCAGTACTTGTGTGTAATGAATGGTTATGTGAATTAGTACATAAGCAAACATAGGTTTTAATTTAAAATAAGTTACCCATTGCACTTACCTGATAGCAACAACCTTCATAATAACATAATAACTCTTGAAGGTTCTTCTGGGTCTTTTACACAAATTTTGATCTTGATTTTCTTTTTTTTTTCCTTTAGATTTTCATCTGGATACAAATCAGGTGTTTGAATCAGGCATTCTGGCAGTGTTAGTGTCTTTCCTTCAAAATAATTAAGAGTTAGTTATGATGCTTTTGGATTATTGTCTTGCTTTGAAATCGAAACAGGCTTTATCTTTAGATTCTTATCAAGAATGTTTGCATATTTCTCCATCCTTCTCTCCTGCAGTTATAGAAAGTCTGCTGATGTTAAGACACACTGTAATGATCCCACTTGCGATTTTTAAGCGTTTTTGGTGACTTGCAGAGTCACTTTTCTATCAATCTCGGTGTGCTCAATGCATCTGACCAAACTACATATATTTGACTAATATTTCATTGGCTTCTCCAAGTTTTCTGCACTTATCTTTAAACAAGCTTCAGCGTTGATTTTGCTTCACCAGAGGAGTAACAACCTCTACCTATGGTAAATGTATTTAGGTGCCGTTGTGGTTCTGTGCATTTTGCTCATAGGAAAGACTGCACCAGGTATTTCCAGGTATTTCTGAAGCCCACTGACAGCATTCCTTGGCTCTTGGACAATTATTATGTTAAAATAATGTTCTTCCCACTTCCAGACAGATTAGAGAAAGAAACGATAAATAAGTGCAGATGGAGAGACAGACAGATAGATGCTTTATTTATTTCACTGACCAAACTTTATGTCAAGCTCCATGGCTTCCAGCTGTCACTGATCTCTCCCACAGTTCCAAGCTTGTTCACTTGCTGGAAAATTGTTGAGAGTTGTTTTTTTTTTTTTTTTTTCTAGTTTCATGCCTTCTGCTACAATGCACAGCAAGTAACTTGTTTTACGGACTGATGTTTGATGCTGAGCCAGTAAGCTATACTTATGGACCTGTAGATTCGCTCAGCAAGGGTAAGACACCATGTCTCTCAAAGAACATATGGGTGGTATTTCATAATTCAGCATATACAACACTTACATCAGTGGGTGTTCAACCCTTCACTGTTCACCTTTGTTCTAGGGTTTTAGAAGGGGAGATAAATTATTTTCTGTTGTCAATCTCAAAACCCAGCCATGTGCCTTACTGACCTGGACCAGATGGTGTGAAGTCAACTTTTTCTGACACTGACAGAAGATAAGAAATATGCTGTCTTCTCAGAAATAAAGGTGAGCAGAAACTGTATGCTGATTGGAGTAAGAAAAAAAAAATTGACCAGGAAAGAACTGTAGATTTGGAAGTATTTTTAAATGTGACGTAACAACCATCAGTCATTTAAAATTATTTTTATGTCCACACATCAAACTCACTCATTATCAAAATCAAATAAATCTCTTTCAACAACTTTTTTTAAAATTCCCATCACATTTGCACTCTCGAAGCAAGAAAAGCAGATTTAACTTTTTGTTTTCAGCACGTAATTATTGGAAAAATAAACTGTAAAAAAAGTTGCATACACTTTAAAGTGCAAAGTTAATGTGTGTGTGAATGAGTGAATGCAGTTTGTAATGTAAAGTCCTGGCATGGCCATAAACAACTGGTCTATAAAGGCATCTCCTTTTGCATATAAGTTTATGTGGAAGCCGGCCGGGATCATGAGGATCTCTTCTGAGTGCGTCTAAAGCATATCTGAAAGGTCTTTAATTGGAGGAACACTTCTTTAGTCAAGCTCATAAAACAGCCAAGTCTTTTAAGACTTTTAGAGTCCAGTCAGAATGCCATCTTCTTTAATATATGACAATAAAATACGAATGAGTTATCTACCTCCAAATTAAACCGGAACATTTTAACTTTGCTACATAAAATGCACCTATAGAATAACTTAAAATGTTCTATTTTTCCTTGTCTGACTGACATGGTTGCTCAGTAGGTTACAGAATGCAAACTTTTGTCCTGGGAGACCAAGGTGACTCATGTGGCTCATCGTTCCTAAGGGAACCGCAGAGGAAATGTGGGGCAGCATTATGACAGTCGTACTGCCATTTCAGATGAGCCAGCTTCCCGTGTGTCCCACAGCACACCAGGCACTGGTGAAACTCCCCACACAGGTCATTATTTAAATACTGTTGTTCTAAACAAAGACTGATATTTGATGCATTATTTATGTAGAATATAGTCCCAACCCTAATTTTAATATTTGAACCCTGTCCTTAAAAATGTTGTCTTTCATTCTGGAACTACAGAGCTTGTTCTTGTCTTTCTGTCACTTGGCATCTGCTTCATGGTTTACCTTCTTGCTTTCGTGAAATTTCTGAGAGATTTTACGTTTTTTTTAAATTTTTTATGTACTTTACTGGTTCAGTTCTGCTGTCTGATTCAACATGAATTTAATTGTCAACCTACCAGACCACCACAGAGATTGATCTTTTTGCTAAGTGTTATGAGTTTACATCATGCATGTGAATATAATATCTTGGGGGATGGCATCGGCTGAGATAATGCTGCCCATAACAACACTCTCCTCCTGCTATTAACCTTTTACTCTTTTTTTATTCTTTTTTGTGTACCTGCTCTACCTTCTAAAACTCCCAGTCGGTCATATAGCAGATGGCCACTCGTACTTAGCCAGGTTCTGGTTCTGTTGGGCATTTCTTCCTGTTAAAGGGGAGGTTTTCCTCCCATCTATCATGCATGCATCCTTAGCATGAGAGACTCCTGAAAATTCAATGGCACAATGCATATGATTGTCTCCTGCTGCTACATGCTCATCCAGGAGGAGTAAATGCTGCAATCAGGGACTCAATGCAACCTGCTGGGTTTCCTTTAATAGGTAACTTTGTAAACTGACTTGAATAATGAACCAAACGTAATGCACTGTTTAATAAGTAGAATTAATTGGGATTCATGTGTGATTGATTTTATTTATTTATTTTTTATGCAGTGCCTCAAGCTGATATCTGTTGTGAATTGGTGGTACATAAATGAGTTGAATTGCAATTGTTAATTCCTTATTCTTATATTTGGAATGCATAGGTGTTACTTTGACTCTTGCTTCAATTCCAGTACAGTTTAGCAGCTCAGTAAAAACTCAGAAAAACAAAAGTGGCAACACTCTGTAGAATGCCAGTGGGCTGGAAAAATCCTCTCCAGTGTTAAAAAGTTTGAGGCCTCTAAAAGTCCCTGAAACCAATCTGATGGGATCTGATGGCATCTGTTGGAAAGTGGCCCAGTCTACAAAGACAATCTAGAGGGATCAAATGATTTAATGCTAACCTCCACTTAGTCACCCAGGGATTCCTGGAGGTTCTGCTTTAACCCTCTGAATAGTCCTTTCCCTCTTCTTTTCTTGCGAGAAGTGTTGTGTTGTTTGTGGGTTCTCATAGTGTTATTGCTATCTGTATATTGCTCAAAGCAAACAAGCTGAATAGCATTGTTTAGACTAAACTAATTATTTCTGATGACTTGATTAAAACTATTTCAGTCTCAAGAGGAGTGAGCACAACAAAAAACAAACATTCAACTGTTTCACAAAGGTCAACAGCGGACTAGCGCATAGAGGGACTTCGTATTTTCAACATTGCTAATGAAGCCTAAGTGGTTATGTGCTGCACATTTTTGTTTCCGCTCCCATGCTCTGCTGCGCAGGGTCTTGGTTAATGATCACTTTTGTTTGAAACAGTTTTCACACCAGGCTAGAATCAGCTGTTGAATGAGCTACTGGAGCAAGATCAATATCAATATGCTTTATGATGGCAAATAATTTCAGTCTTGTTTTTGATTTCTGCACAGGCTCTTAGTTGTTTTTCTTTTTATCATTTCTTCTTACTTTTATGTTTTCTTTTCCACATCATTCAAAACATAATGATGATGAGTCATTATTGCAGGCGTAATTTAACCACTTTTAAGAATAATGTCATTCACTTAACATTGATCTCTTGCATGTTTTTGTTCAGCACATTTTTGTGTTTAGTTTTAGGTAATTCAACCTCTTAAACTGGGCCTTTTGGGCTACTGTGGAGAATGATAAGTGAACATTTAATTTCTCAGCTTATCTTATTTGATTAAAATACTGTAAGATACATTTTTCATATTTAAAATTCAGAAAAACAAAGTCTTTGCACTTTTCCAATCTTTATTATTTTGTAAGCCAGTCCTACCTGAGTAGTGGTGAGATTGCATCAGTACTTCTTGTTTGTAATAACTCAGAAAAAAATCCAACCGTCCAAAATCATTTAATGTCTAAAAACATGTTTCAAAGAAAAACAACATTAATCAATATAAATTTTATTCAAATATATCCCATTCATTCCAGTACAACAGAATCAAGTCCATATTAAATTAATATAATCCATTCCACATTAAATTGCATTCATTCATCCATCCATCCATTGTGTTCCACTTATCTGTGACTGGTTCACAAGGATAACAAGTCCAGGAGAAAACTGCAGTAAACAATAAAGACACACAAACACCTCCATCAATGGTTCTATCCAGAAAAGAAATGAAGTAAAACACATAATCGGTGATTCCTTTCTGTGGGAAGGGAAAAACAAAAAGGTACACATAGTTGAAGGTAACTAAATACTAATTCTATAGGATTTAGTAACACACTCCACATGTGACATGATCCTGTCCTTCAAACTCTGCCACCTATAAAATAAGCCATTACTGTTACCAGATAAATAATGATTTAATTGGGACAGAGGCATTGGTATGTGCGCACTGTAACAGTGTGATGGGAAGGTGGAGGCTGGCTGCTAAAAAAAGAAACTGTACTTTCCATTCTCTGGTAGCCCAAGAGTGCTTTTTTTTAAATTCTGCTGACACAGTGAAATATTAATGTGGAATAAATTCCCATCTAATTAGGGCGTCTGAATTAATTAGGAAGCATTTAATTAGCGTAGTTTCCTCTTCAGTTGAGGGGAGGTTTTGATCTGAGCCATATGGCTCCTTCCTCAGATGGACTGTGGTTCAGAGGCTTATAAATATGAACTACTTTAGTTAGCCGTTACAATGATAATCCTGTTTTTGTCACCGAACATGAATGGTGTATTAATCCCCGTTGTTATAAAATTGTTATTGTGGTGTTGCATTTTGTAGATAATAGGAAAACATGATGGGGATATGTGGACTAAAAGACCTGTGTCCTGAAATGTTTTTTTTAAATAGCCCCTGATCTCCAAACTGTAAAACTTGTGAAAAACAGGAGGCGTAGAAGGTGGACCAGGAGTTTCCTCCTGCTGCTGCTGCTGCAGAGGCACTGTGGTGCTGCTTCATTTATAGGTTCAGTCTAAAGCAAAGGATTTTTTTTTCATCTAGCTACATCAGATTTGTGAGTTTGACACGACGTTTTGTGGAACAAGACGTATCATTTATGATCAATACACTTACAGATAACTGCAGAAAAATATCTGCAAAAATTTAAAACGGGAACAGCAGAAAGTCAAAATTTCACTCAAGCCAAAGCTGAACAGACTAGCTGTTGAGTTATCCAGCTGGGCACATATAATCAATATGTTCAAATATTTTATAAAGTTTGAGCAAATAGAACCAAAAGAAATGAGCAGAATTTGTTTTTACATTTCAGTACATCTCAGTACATTCAAATGAAATCCAACTTGTAGTTTTTTTCACTTTCTTTTATTTCATCGCATCCTTTGGAACATTCAAATCTTTGCAGCAACATGACTGGATACAAGTGAAGATATTCTCCATATAGAGAATGCCATCCTGTGCAATAATTTTAACTTTGCACTAGGCTCTGTACACATGACTGTGTGAAAACATTCTGTAAGATTCATGCACATAATATCTAAAATATATGTTTTTTCACTTATAGAGAGGAGATCACACTCGATCGCTAACGGCTGAAGTTGTTACATATGAATTGCACAGTTACAACTATATAACTTGTAAAAGCTATGATACATTTTAAATAGTTTGAAAACTGCTGTGGCTAAGAGGTCAAGACTCTATTGGAACGTTAAATTGAAATAAAAAACAGTAATGTAGCATGAATGCATTAATGTTGGTGCCTTTCTGTCGACAGTAAAAATCTTTGCAATGCTCAGGAGAACTCTAAAGCTATTCTGATGTTCTTAGTTTTCTGTTCATCTAAAACATGCCACACCCATTTCAATACCCTTGAACAACACTGAAAAAACATGGTGTTTTTAAAAGGGTGTAGAAAAGAAGACACTGCATTCCATCTGGAGATCCCGTTAGGGTGGTTAAAATTTAAAAGAGGGAAGAGGTGAAAACTAAGAATTAGGTCCTGCAAATGGAAATGTTTTATTTTTGGGGTTTGCATTTAAAGCGCAACAGCATTCTCACTTTAATCCTCAGTTCCAGGCTGACCGCAGGCTGATGATATATTTGAATCTCCTGGTAATGCCTTAAGGTGTGGAGTTATAGATATTGCTGATGCAGTCATAGATGCAAAGCTAAGAGATTACCGTTTATGCAAAGGAAAAGTAACTGCAGAAAATTCATCTGCAGAGGTTTCCAAACAGAAGGTAGGCCATTTCAAAAACATTGACATCTTGTTGGTGAAGGGGGGAAAAAATGTGGTTACCATATTCTCTAACATAGACAAAAAATATCAGCAGCTGACAGTTTTAATTGTTCTTGTTTGTTTCTTAATGTAACCCATGCTTTTATCTTAATATTGATAATATTGCACTTATATATTTCTCAAGCTCTGTAAATACAGATCCAGTCCTGTACAGTTATATGTTTTATATATCATGATAGATTTAAAAAATACTGTTAAAAAAACCATTTAAAAAAACTCTGATTAAATCCAGCTTGTGATTATTAAGCATATAAAGAGCAATTAAACTGCTGAACATTCAAAGATGTACACAAATACATGCTACATTTTTACTTATACTAAATAAGGAACACGATCCTGCAGGTTGTTTAAATTATAAAACAGAGGTTGGTAACTCATTAAAGTTGGTATTTTTTAGCTTGTAGCTGTTGTCTATTGGTCAAATAATTTTTGTTCAGATGTTTATGTGTCTCTCCACTTACAAACATATTTACTGTTAAATTAATGCTATTCACAAGTCCTGGATGACAGATAAAAAGTAGCTGTGTGGCTAAATCTGTCACATTTACACAATGGACTGAGGGGTTTGCAATGATGGATGTGGTTTTGTTCCTTTTGAATAAATAAAGAGAAAAAGAAGCAGCCTAGAAACAAAGTTTGAGGTTCACTTTTCTAAGATGGTAGGAAAGCTGTCAGCTCCAGCACAGGATGAATATTCCTGTTCTTCTATCATCTTTGACAGCGCTAAGGCATCTTTGAGCAACAAACTGGTGATATACAATTATATCTGCCCACTGCCCTAAAAAGTGTTGCCTTTCTCTCTGTCAACTTCTTAGTAAAGTACTTGCGGGATTTGCGTAGTTGGTAGGTTTAATTGCTGTGTAAAAAGCAAATAAAGATTATTATTCAAGTTGAATACACAACGCCTCCAATTAATATGGTTCAAGTGTATTAAAAAAGAAAATAAAGCAACTGACAGTTGTGAGTCTTGAATGTAATCGCTTCTTGTAAATCCACATGAACGCAGTGTCTAATGATGTACTCAGTTTCTTCCCACAGAGTGACACGCTTCTTTAAATAATAGGCAGTAAAATCTGTAATAATAGCTTCCAGTTCTTGGCAATATTTCTTTTTACTCTGTAAATGTAGTGCCTTATTTTGCATAAGAACATCAATCCAAAAAAAAGAGACATCAACATATAATTGTGCATTAGAATAAGAGGTAACATTACAGATAAGTGCAACTCTTCAACAACAGGAACAAAAGTTTACTAAGGAGTATAGAAGGATGGAGTCAATTTCGGTTGGGTTAAGTGTAAATAAGAACATTTCTTTATCCAAATTTACTTATCACTGTTCAGAAAAAACAACAACAAATAGGTCCATTAATGCATTTTACAGCAACAAAAACCCTGCTCATCTGATAGAACCATCCCAGCAATAAATAAAATGGCACATTAACATCTAAAGGTGTTAATCTTCATGTGCAGCCTCATAAAATAGGTGTCATTTGTAAAATGATTGATGAGATCATCAAAAAAATCTATCCATCTGCTTTTATCAGTCTGTTGGTGATGAATAGAACGAAGGTAAGAAGGATGACAGAACAGTGGCTGAGGCGACTGATAGCTTTGTTTATACTTCTAGAGGCGGATATGCTGACAAATAACTGTCAATCTCTTGAATCTGTACAAATGAACACAATTTGTACTGGCTGAGTTAATTTTATCACAGTCTCAGACCAATGTAGAGAACTCACATTAGAAGAAAAAGTCTGCACAGACGTGTTTCTACAAAATGTTTAAACTTTGGATAATTTGTGACTTTATGTTAATTTAACTTTTTCAGTGGAAATAGGAATAAATGGCACAAGTGCAAACCTATCATCCACCAAGCTGACAGACAGACCTATCAAGGATGAGTCAGAGCAACAGTGATCTATGGTAAGTTTGGAGGAGCTGCAGAGACAACCAGCTCAGGTGGGAGAATCTGTTGACTTAAAAACGTACTACACTTTACCAGTCAGGTTTTTACCAAAAAGCCTTTGAAAGATTTGCAAAGGCATCTCTTTAAGATGCCTTTGCCTATT
Source organism: Poecilia reticulata (assembly GCF_904066995.2). Lineage (NCBI taxonomy): Eukaryota > Metazoa > Chordata > Actinopteri > Cyprinodontiformes > Poeciliidae > Poecilia > Poecilia reticulata. Next base: position 31,066,995 of record NC_088832.1, read on the forward strand.
ATACAGTTTTGGATATAATATGTAGAGGACATTGAAAATATGTGGATAAAAGAGTTTGTTTTCAGACACACTTTTCATATACTTAATCGTGACATAGTTCAAGGATTATGAACGACTTTACAAAGCACTGTATCTCCTTAGGCTAAAGCAAATGAGGTCTTCGTCAAGTATATGACCAAATACTCTAAAGCTTAAAGATGTTGACTATTTTGCTTGAATCAAATGCATGTCAACTACAAATCTTGGAACTTTTAAACAAAATCATATGCAAATGCTGTTAACTGTTTACACAACAAGCAGAGAAAGACAAATTATCACAGCTGCCCAGCTTGCAGGGCAAACACGACTGTTTGTTTGTGATTGGGATCTTTCTGTTTGCAGTGTTGGGTCATTACCTCCGCAGTTCAAAAATGTAAGCGGATGACCTTTCTGCTAAGTTATTTTTCATGGCAGTCCAAGCCGAAATTGCTACACTTATTCATGTTGACATGAAATGTTCCAGACCCTCAAATAAAATCAAATCTGGCTGAATAAATATTGACTAACAGTCAACATTAACTAGATGATCGCAACTCTTTTGGGCTGTGAATGATTACAGAGCCTGCTATTGTATCTGTTCTTTCTTTGTTTTGAATATTCATGAGCAGAGCAAACAGTAGTTAGTTTACATGTAAATCTTTTAAATAGGAAAGTTGTGCAGATATTTGCATAATCATATTTTGAAATTGTGTTCTCTGTTTACAGTCAAGCTAAACAGTAAAATTCATCTCAGTCAGTTTAAGTATATTTTTGGACAAATGTTTCAAACGACAGGCATAATTTAAGATCAACGCTATATGGCTTTAATTCACAACAGCTATCATATCAAAGAGAAACAAATATGGAGAGTATGATGCAACATAATTTTATAAACACACTAACATCCTTAAAATATAATTAGATACCATTTATCACTTTGTGAGTTAATATAAAACACAATTGGTACCCAAATGGTACAAAAACGCTTTTTTGTTTCAGTTCAATACCAAAGATGTGCAGAAGAAAATTCAAACCTGCCAGTCAGGCACCTCAAACACAATGACCTGTTTACTCTGGCTTCTGTTGTCATTTGTATACAAAAGGCTGAGGAGCTTGCTCCGGTGAACGTCCACAAATCGCCTTTGTTGCCTGGTGAAAGTGTGACACTGATGACTGAGCAGGGAAAGTGATATCATGGTCGCATCTTTTATCCTGTTTGTCACGGCTTCGCCATTCAGGAAGTGTTGTAGAGAGAAAATTAGTAAACACATCTTTCATCTCGCCATCTTGCCACTTCAAAGTCTTTTTATTCTCTTTTGTTTGTGTATTCACATGGAAAAAGGTGAACAAAAATGAGCAGTTTTTTGTTGTTAAATATTAATACCTCTTATAAAAAATAAGCTTGCTTAAATTTGGGATGACAAAAATATGACACCCTGATATTTAAATGTATTCTAGCATCTCTACATGCAATCACAAGTCGAGGCATGTTTATTTATTCAATCAAATTAAAGAGCCTGAAATGGAATTTTTTATTGATTAGCATCAGAATTCGCCTTTACTGCTGTAATGTGTTTGATGCATAGAATAAGCCCCTCCCCCCCCAAAACAAAAACAAAGGTTTTCTCTTTCACTAAAACCTTACACTGAGTTAAGAGCTAAAGAAATTCTTACAGGTACCAATACTCAAGTAAGTAACTTGACTAAGGAGGTCTAGTCTTTGTTTCACAAAAGAGAAATGGTGAGCAGAGATATAATCAAACAAGGTCAGTGAAGGGCCATATATTTCTTCAACAGAGTGGAGTCTGTCACGGGTTTACTAATGGACTGCAGAGTTAAAGCAGTGGGGGTGGGGATTCTTGACTGCAAGACTAATTCAATTTAAGAAGAGCTAGCAGCTCTCAATATCTCATTACAAATCCACAGTTAGTTTGGTCATGGATTGTATTGGATTTAGAATGCCCAGAGAACAGCAAACAATGTTTTTCCAATATATTGCTCTCAGTACTGAACATGATGCTGGTGCGCTTTCTAGTCTGAGTGAAATATGGAGAATATGAGTAAATGCTGATGCAGTTCTACTGAGAGCTCTGAGTTGAGAACAAGTGACACGGATGGGTATTTCAGCTTCGGATCATTTTGCTGATCTCACCAACAAGACAAAATATTGACTTGTGGAAAACAGACATGCTGGATAGCAAAGAAAAACAACAAAATAAGTTTTCTAATGCAATGACTTCCACTCATGTTTGTAGTTCTCTTTTGCATCTATTTTTTTAGTGCTGCGATCAGCCATACTATTAGCCCTGAAGATATAGTCCTGGTTTGTCATAGGAAATGATTGGCTACATGAGATCAATACTGTCAGTGAAACCCTGTAGCACTCGCTGAGCGGTTCAGCCAGTATCTGAAATATTTTCACCAGAACTTGTAAAAGCCCTTTGCAATTGTTTTGGGTCAACTTTTATGTTTTTTACATAACTTTAATCTATTATTTATTAATTTGGAAGAGAAAGCTAATAATAGTTTTAGGCATACTTATTTACTTATTCTGTAATCTACTAACCGTGACTTTCATTAATGTCAGCTGTTACCATTCCCCATTGGATCTATTTGTGACTTTTCAAAAACCAAACTGCTTGTGATTCCACCAGACATGCTGCTGCATAGTCCAAGTTCATCTTTCAATTGCATCATCATAAAATGTAATCATCATCCTTTTCTTTCTTTTTTTTTTTTATCACAGCCTCAAATATCTATTTAGCACATAATGCAACCAGGAAATTAACAATGAAAAATAAATAATAGACACCTAAACAAATCTCACATTACTTCAATTAAACCTCTTGGAGCATGCAGGCTATAGCCTGTCAGTTGTGTAAGCAATAAATGAATGTGAGTGTAAACCCAATAGCTGCATAAGCCAATTTTTTATTTATTTTTTTGGCAGGAACAGGGGTAACTGCAGTGAAAGTTTTCAGGTAATAGAGTCAGGTGACAGGTTAGCAGGCGAATGGATTTTTTGAGAATAGCAGACAAGGTAGTTAATGAGCAGTGAAAATAGAAGCTACGTAATAAGGAGGACCAGACTGGATGGCCAGATGTATGAGGTTTACATCTAGTATCAGCAACCTGACAACAAGAGCCAAACTACATAATAAAATACAACATAGGTGTGAAGACCTGCTCAAGAAGAGACATACCTTACCTTAAACTCAAACAGAAATGAGAAACTTCTCATGGAGCACAGAACAATGCAACAGTAACAAGATTATTAGTATTAATAGTGACCGGTTCAGAATTGGGAAAAAAACACAAATATGTTAGTATGACATAATATGTTACAGGGATGTACAGGATTCTTGGGGTGAAAAGATGGAAAAGGAGATTGAAATTATGATGGAGTTTAAAAGAGAGGTGACAATAAGACAATACATGCCTCACAAAGAAGCTACAAGGAATTCTTAGGAACAAAATGTTTTTATGTGTGTTTTTTTCATGTTTCAGGTTTATTTATTTTGAACAGGGAAAGTGTACTTATTAACACTTGCAAGATGCAGTACTGTAGCCAGAGGCTAATTTTAATATCTAATTTTAATTTTGGATAATTTCATGATTATTTTTAAATGACAACAACCATAATAACTAAAACAAATATGGAATACAGCAAAAACAAAAATCTAAATGAGTTGTTTTTGTAACAAACATACATACTTATACAGTGTTGTGATCACGTCTTTGGGTTTTCCAGTAACAATCTTAGATGCTTAGTAAATAAACAGTTATAGATGAAAGTTCAAGTGTATTGTTTGGCACATAATTCCCAGTATGAGATTCTTGATATGACAATTTGGAGTCATTAGCCATTTCAGTTAAGCTCCCATTGGCTTCAAAACAGTCTTTAAACGTTTTGGCATACATACTCTGAGATTTTCATCCATATTGACATCATCACCACCATCATGCTGTTGCAGCCGGTGGAACATTAATTATATATTACATAATGCATCACCATGCTAAAAGTAACAATCAGACAATGGGTACACGGTGGTTATAAAGCGATGGGTATGGTCAACAAAAATACCCAGGTAAGGTGTAGTATTTAGCAAGGTTCATTTTTACTTTGGGGCCCAAAATATCCCTCACATTACTGTACTATCACCACCAGCTGAACAGCTGAGATTAGATAGAATGAATCAATGCTTCCATGTTTTTTGTGTCATATTCTGGTCTTAACACCTCAGCTTCAATGCAAAAATAGAAGGGTTTTTTTTTGTTTGTTTTTTATCTTGGAAAAACATTTGCTATCCATCTATTATTGCGTAAGTTTAGGAGTCTATGTGAAATATTGCCCTAGTTTCCTGTTCTTAGCTGACATGAGTGTGGTCTTCTGCTGTTTCAGCCCATTTGCTTCAAGGTTCCATATTTTGGCCACTCAGAAATGGTATTCCACATGTTTTGGTTGTGACAAGCGGTTACATGAGCTACTATTGCTTTCTATCATCTGGAACCTGTATGCCCATTCCCCTGAGGCATTTTTGACCACACAACTGCTCCTCATTGTATATATATATTTTTTTCTTTTTCAGATACATTTCTGTAAACCCAAGAGATGGAAGTGTGTGGAAATCCCAGTAGGTTATCAGTTTCTGAAATACTCAGACCGGTCCATTTGGCAACAACAACCCTGAAATGTTTAAAGTCATGTTAAGCCTGTTTCCTCTGCCCAAATTCAAAGGCATTTGATTCATATTCCATGTTTGAATATTTAAGAAATTAAATATGCTATTTTTAAGAAATTCCTACAATAGGAGTGAGAACATTACAATGGACCTTACCAAGCTCCACCCAGAAACGCCCCTCGAAAGTCCCACGTGACTACATGTCTCACATTAACAGGTTAGCTCCAATGTCTAAACATGGCATTTTTCGTTCTCTGCAGAGTATTTCTGAGTCGATTAGTTTAGCATTTCTGCCGGATTTTCACAAAATATCAGCCACGACAATGGACAAGGGAACCAACAAGTTCATGTCATCTTTTTTGGACGACATCAAGATGTTTTAGCCACGCGATGCCTCCAACATTGTGCGCGTCGCAGCTAAATGCTACCGGTCGATGAGAAAAACAGCAGATTCTCACACCCTCAACATAAATATAGCTGTGGACAAGATCACTGATGCCTATTGTTCTTGCAAGGCTGGGTAAGTCGGACATTCATGATTTTGAGGGTTCGAATGTGCCTAGGACTTATACACGGTACTCTGTGCTAGCGTGGCTAACACGATTACAGTTTAGTAAAAGCTAGCGTGGCTAACACGATTACAGTTTAGTAAAAGCTAGCGTGGCTAACACGATTACAGTTTAGTAAAAAGCCTTTTCAGGTGAAATAAAATCTTTAATGTATGTCAGATATGGTACACATTGCATATTGATCTGTTCAGCTAACGTAAAGCTGTAACAGACAGGCTTCAGGATGTAGAAGTTGCATCTGTACTGCTATTATGCTGTACTTGGCGAAAAGGTTTTCATAATGGATGTGTTTATTATTGACTTTCTTTCTTTCATTCACTAAACACAAAGAAAGCAAAGCAATAATACTTACGCCAGCAGACACTCCTTTGTTCTTATTGATCCTACAATGGTTGAGCAGCAAATGCGGTCGTGCACAAGCTTTGATCCAAGCAAGACATTCCATTTCAGATTTTGGAAATCTGTGAATTTTAGTTCCACAAACACCATCAGGATACCTGACATCGCCTGTACAGATACCCCACTGACGGAGAACCATTTTTTTTCGAGTCCTGACGCAAAAACTTTCTGTCGGTCTGGTATTCCACAATGTACATTAGCATGAGTTTGTGAGATGGTAAGGCACGTGATAGCTGCGCTGTGACGTAAAATGGGCATTAGCCAATGAAACGCTGCCCCTGTGGTAAGGTCCATGGAATCAATGAGTTTATCAGTGCTGTTCCAGGTTAACAGTCATCTAACTGGGATGGTCTTACTGATGCCCAGCTTTTGGGCTACTAAGTTTAATGTGAAAATGATAATGCATTTGCACTGAACATTTCTTCCATTCTAATGTTTCTCAAACTGGCTTGATAAAATTTTATTTGACTAGAAGCTTCGTTGTAGGCCAAATTTCACAGATACAGTGATACAGTTGTGTCGTCATGCTATTTTCAGCCCTTTTTCCCTCCAGTACAACATGTGATTCTATGCCAAGGTTTGTCTTTTAATTAAAACACACATAGGGGACATACAAAACTTTGAATAATATAAGCATGTGTCATGTTGCATTTTCTAGAGAACAGCTGCATACCTTTATGAATAAGCTATGCAATAATAGCTCAAGAATAAAATATGGTACTCAAAGATTGTTCTTACATGTCTCTCTGCCCCTTGACATTTTTACTGCAGGTTAGAAGTAGGTGAGAGAAGTCTCAATTGGATTTAAAGTCCCCAAAGTTATAATGCAATATAACCCATAATGATTAGTAGTTTTTGGGATCATGCTTGATTTTTAACCCTCTTGTGTACCTTTGCACACTGTCCAACATGCTGTATGCAAACAAGCAACACCTGTATTATGCACATTTTTTATGACAGAATCCTGGCAGATGGAGGCACTGAGTACCTCGACATACAGCCCCAGCTGGAGGCAGAGTTCCTGGAGGAATTCCAGCAAAGCCACAATCAGTCTTTTGCCAGATTTATTCTAATGGCCTGATGTTTAATTCCTGCAGCAAACAGAAAGAGAAGGCTATTTTCCTCTATAGATTAGGGGATATGACATCCAAAATATGTACTCACTATAGTTTATATCTTTTGATTTGTTAAAAAGATGGGCTTTAGGGGGGATTAAATAGTACAGATATTTATTTAGAAAACCTCGATGAATTGGGCATATGAAAATATTAAATTCTCACACCCGTTCTTGCCCTAGAAACATTTTTTTATGCACAATTAGAACCATCATGTTTCTGGATAACTCCCTGACCTACATGCAGACTCGTACGCAGAACCCAAAATTAAAAGTGTAGAGTTTGTATGTGTGAATGAAATGCGTGTGATGAAGGAAGGTTTGGATCAGAGTTTGGCAGCGTCTGGAGGAAGACAGGGACGGTTAGGGATGGTGAGGGAGTTGTGCTGATGACTCTCTAAGGAAGAGTAGATAAAACCGGTTTACTGTTTTAGGAGGTGGATTGATGTTGAGGGGAAAGCAGAGATTTTGGCAGAAGATGGTGAGGTTTGTATTTCAGAGGAGCGTCTACTGCAAGCAGAGTAGATGGTTTGTGAGAACATGATGGTGCTGAACAGAGAGCACTGAAGAGCCGGAAGGCAGATTAATAACTATGGTTTTGTATTGCTGTACTTTGAAAACACACAAAAAACAATCTGCACTGTGACGTTTGACATATTTCATGCTCTTCCGGCATCATAACTTTCATCTCTTAAAAAGCATTTTATTCACAAATAAAACTAGATATGTGAACCCATGCTGCAAGCCAGCAGAGCTGCTATGTGTCCACTGTTCAGTAAAAAAAAGATTTTGAAGTCAAAGATAACAAACACATTTTAAATGTCAAGATGCTTCCTGCAAAGTTTTTAATCACACAATTGAATTCTTAGTTTTATCTGGAGTTTAGAAAGCCAGCAGCCTTTCCTTGTTTGTAACACAGAGAAAATATGTAAGAAAGAATATTGCAGACAGTGATGGTAATAAATAATCTATAGTGTGTTGTGTGAAAATGTTGTAAAAAGCTTTGCACAAAAACTAAGAAAAGAAAAGTGTTCCCTCAGTTGAACCTTTCTGACACTCGTCACAGTAAAGTACAAAAATGTATTTTGTTCTTCTGTGTTGATATTTTTGACTCTGTGAAAAGATAGCCATGATAATTTGATTAGTTTGTTTTCTCAGAGTATTGCTCAGTTTCTCCTTCAAATTTATTTCCTATAAGTCAAACACTTTGCATGGTCAGGGTTATCTTTCACTCAGTGGAGCTCCATCAGTTTCAGGGGATTCTGAGATGTAAGCAGTGACTTCAACTAGATGACTTTAATTGTCATGTTGCCTCTGTGTAGCTGAAAGCACAGAAACAGTTCAAGACCTGGATTTAACCTCTGACTTATCAAACGAATTGAAAACTACAAAAGCCACATACAGTTTCTTCCATGAAAATGTGTCTTTCTAGTTTCTAGGCAACTATGTAGATGACAAAGCTTGCATGAGCTTGTTCTGTTGGTTACTAAAATAGAAACGTGTACAAAACATAGACAAGCAAAAAATGCTGACATATTCTACACTGCTGCTGACACTCATAACTGCAAAATGCACCCTAAAACCATTAGGATGATTTAATAGTACAACCATGGTTAGCTTTATGATGTTGACATTTAAGGAAATATAATCAATATCACTGCTGTGTTCATGTGTATGCTTGCACCTCAAACACCATGGCAACCAGCAAATGGGTGTAGCGTCATGCTCAAGTACCTAGATAAGTATTTTAATCAGCAGTTAAGTGTTGATTGCCATTCATCAGGTTTGAACAGGTAAATATCTGAAGTGGAGGTCTAATAGGTTACACAAAAATGTATTCATGCTGAGATATATGGCTCTAGCATTAGCTCATTCCTACCACAGGGCTGGTATAACATATTTGCCTTTTTGGATATTTTCTCTTTTTGTTGTTGTTGATGTTTTTTACAGAAACATGCTTCAGATTATCCTAAAAATGTTAATGTAAATAACAAAATGTTATTTTGGAAAGAAGAAAAGGGAAAAATCTGTTCAGATGTTCTTGACCCTGTTGAAAAAGTCATTGCCTTAAACTTAATGCATTCCACTTGGCGACAACAACTGAGACCAAGTGGCTACAAAAACTGGCTTTTACATCACAGTGCAGGAATTTTGGCCCACTCTTTGCAGATTTACATGAATGGTCTGTTTGAGGTCACAACACAACATTTCAGTTGGGTTTAAGGCTACTCCAGAATCTTCAATTTGTTTGTTTGAGTCATCAGATGTGGATTTTCTGACTTTGTAACTTAGTATTATTTTCCAGATTTATTTTAGACTGGGGCATAATGTGTTACTTTGTTAAATAATTGTGTCCTTGGGGTTGTATTCCTTTTTAGCATAGTGAGAGGTTGGTTGGTAAATTTTATATAGCCGTTAAAAAACTGAAATCATTACTTCAAGTCTGTGTTTTGAATTTTCTCAGATTATCTTGGGTTGATACTTACTGTTGATCGGAAAGATTTTACTGTGACAAAGAAACAGAAAAAATCTGCAACGCGGCAAATATATTTTAAAGGCAGTGTAAATGCAAACAGCCCCCATTTGTATTGGCTCTACATGTCCCAAAATACAGGATATTTTTTAACAAAATTCAACCCCATTGCATTTACTTAAAAAACGAAACTACAGAAAAGAGTTTGGCAAAAGCCACACCCCTGACATTCAGTTGAAAGAAACCAGGTCACAGAGTGAGGTTCTGTCCACTGAAGCCCAAAATTAAAGCACATGGTGGAACAGTGTGAGAGCAGCTTATTTCATGGACTAGCAGCAGAAAGCTTCAGGACTTCCTACTGACTGGAAAATGTGTGTGTGTGTGTGTGTGTGTGTGCGTGTGTGTGCGTGTGGGTGTGTGTGTGTGTGCGCGCGCAAGTGCTTGTGGAAGAGAGAGGGCAAGAAAAAAAGAGAGACAGAGGGAGAGAGAGAAGGAGAAAATAGATACGTGAGGAAGCAAGCTGTTTTAACTGGCTTGTCCACACATTTCCATCTGTCACACTATGCTTAGACGCTGAGGAAAAAGTATATATCATTCAATAGAAGTTGGGAGGCATACAGTCGTTATCAGGTTCACAGCCATCCAACACAATCCTTTAAGTGGAACCTGTCTATTTCTGTGTAGCACAAATCTGACTAGTGAACTGTTTTTATTGCTCTTCAAAGCTGGTTGTATTATATAAAGTTATTCTCATTCATTTTTGGTTTCTGATTGTTCTTTGCTGCTCAGACTGATTATGCAAAATTACTTTTTCTGCCAGGATTACCCATGTATGCTACGTGTTAGGTAAGGGAAAAGAAAACCCTCCCGCTCAGTTTCTGATTTTACCTTAATCCGGCAGAAGAATCATTTCAGCTACACTTACAGTCGCCTTAAATAAAGTCGACTGTATTGCATTTCAATTAACTTGCTTGACGAAGACCTTCAGCAACCACTTCAGTCAAATTTGTTAGCCTTGTTTTCTATGTGTAGCTTTTATTTTCTGCCTTTCACTTTCACTTTAGAAATTCTTGTTCTATTTTCTCGACTCTGCAGCGTGCCTTTACTAAAAACACTTGATTGAAGGAACCCAAGGAGTTTGACCTTTGCTTTCAAAGTGGCACAGGCGAATATAATAGGGGAGGAAAAATAAGTCCCTTTGGTAAGTACACCAGGTTATGTACCAAAAGAATAAAAGAAAAGAAAAAATACACATCAAACAAATGGAATGAAATGAACTATAAAGCGCTACATTCCCACCTTTTATAGAATAATAAACATTGGATTGTACTTGTATTTAACCTGAATCTTTATTTTAGCCTGATCGCATGCCCTTCACATTAAGATTTATGTTTTCTTTTTAATTCTGAAAGGTACACAGCACAGCCAACGTAGGCAAAGTGAACTGCATTATGTACAACGATCCATCTGAATCCTTTTCCAGCAGTTCTAGACTAACTGCAGAAATGACTCGTCATTACTGGCCAGCAGAAGTCTTTTATTCCAGGGTAAAATCTTGTCCTTTTCATTCAGTCCCTGCAAAAATGTTCCTCTTCTCCATTATGTTGTTATCTCTGTCTGCGAGGTGGCAGAGAAATTAAATTACTTATCTCCAACTTCATTAACTTTCTTATCTTTGCACAGGCACATATCAAACACAACTTCTCTAAAAATATGACTCTCTTCTGTGCCTTTTTATTCAAAAGGCATTTTTGTCTGGCACAAGAGAAATGAAATGAATGTAATTTAGTCACTTGTGGAGGAAAAAAATTGAATTCTACTTCATTTGCTTGAAATGTTGAATACATTCTTTTTGCATAAGTGCAAGGCTGTGATTAGTTTTGTGCATGAAAATACAGTTCTGCTCTCTTTTTGGCCTTTATTGAGGGGACTAGCTTGCTTTAGTTAAATTGCTCAAAAACAACAGCATGAGAACCAGATGCTTAGTTATTATTTGAAGATATGCCAAATTAGCCACGAGACGAGATTATACAACCATGTTTAGGAAAATATATCCTAAAATTATAACACTGACGAGTAGATTAAAAAGCTGGACTACTAGCTATGTTTTTGTCTGTCTTTAACACAATTTTATTCAGTTTATGTTATTTTGAGCTCACTAATAACATTTATTATATTTTTCTGTCAGGTACAGAAATTTCTCTACCAATATTGAGGTACATCTCAAAACTCTTTAAGGAACATCGTACCACTGTACCCGGGTGTAATTATATGAAAGATGCCATTCAGTAAGAAATGTAGATGGTTTTAATGGAGAGCTACACTTTGCAAAACATTATGCAATTAAATAAATTGAGTCCAGTCCAGTGCCTGTGAATCTCTGGGAACACTGCCATCTATTTGCGTTTTGTAACAAAAAAAAAAATGCAGAAAAAGCCAATAAAACCTTAATAAATCACGTTTCACCATTTTTTAATGTGGAACAGTAATATACATTTTGTTTAATTGTGTAAAAAATAACCCTTCACTTCTTGCAAAACATTAAAAGTGAAATTGATCCTACCTTTGCAAAGGACATGCAACGTGGGAATACAGGAAAAGAGATAAAGGGGGAAAAAAAGGTGTCATGTAAGTAGGTCCACTTATTTTAGCAAGTAATCATTCTTGTGAGAGAAGTTGTGTCACGCTGGGTCGATTGCTGGGTAAACTTCAATATGGAAAAATGGTGTGCAAAATCCCATCGAGTTTATCTCTTCTCGGCCTTTGGGAAATCACACTGCAGTTTACCTGGCCTCTTTCTAAAATCCACCTTTATCATCTTCACAACAATTTCTGTGTTGTAGGTGGTGGTTTTTGAATTAAAGAGCACTTCACATCATGCAGCAGTCTGCTCATTCTGAATAGAAATTACATTTGAGGCCTCACTTGTGTACAATAGCTTTATCATCTATAAACCCAAATTAATCTTTTAAAATAACATGACAAAACACTAAGATATGCCAATGATATGCAAGTATTGACAGACTTGATCAGAGTCCATTATAGTGTTGTCACTGGAAGGACTGGCTTTACCCGACTGGCTCTTTTCTCTGCAGCGAGTTTTGTTGCTTCCCTTAATGTGAATGTCCTCATGAAGGTTCAGCAGTGAAATAGGGTTTCCTTCAAAGCAGAAAAGACTAACGACAAAAACACCTGTGTTCAAGGTTTGGGGTTTCAGATTTAAATGAGGAAATTCAATAAGAAGAAAAAGATATATAGCTATATACAAGAGATTATTGTTCAAGGCAAGTAAATAAAATTATGTTAAATTGCCATGTGGTATTAAAATTATTTGGAAGAGAGGTTATATGAGATTGTGTTGGGTGGCTAACATTTTATTAGTGTTCACCTGCTGTTTTAGCAGATTTAATCAATTTAAAGCAATTTTAGTACAATACATTGATGTGCTGTCAGATGTTGCCAGTTTACAGTTTCACTTGATACCTTTCTCAAGCTGAGTACAATGTTGTCCATATTTTTATGTTATGTATTTTGAGCATTCTGACTGATATCACTCCAGCACATCACTTTGGATTTCGCTAAAGTTGTGCTTTAGCACTGAATGTGAAATGTCCCTGTGAGACATATCACAGTCCATAGAGAAATAGTGTAAAGATGAATAGCCTAGAATGTATCTATGTGTATGCTTTAATCTTGTGAAATGCTGAAATAAAAGACTGAATGGTGTCCCACTAACAGAATGAGTTGCAGAGTTTTGGAAGCTGAAGGACGAAAGACGGTGCCACCAACAACTTAATAAAAAAAGACATTTTTTTTCTTAATATGAAATTTTCTTCCCACACTGAAAAGAAATGAGTTTAGATTTTCTATAAAAATAAGGGCAGATTACTTTCAATAGATAATTTAATAAATTTTTGCTTTCATGAATGCCTCACATTGTGCCTCATTTACTCTTCACTAGCATAAAGACCCAAAGACGATAAAAATAATAGCTTTTTTTTTTTCCTTTTTACAAAAGTTACTTTCACACTACCATTGGAATAGCACATGCAACAAGTCTCGACAAACAATAATCACATGCAGTTTTCATAGAATATTGTTTTGTAATCTTTACCGAAGCAAAGGAGAAGCATCTACAACCAAAGAAGTGAAACCAATAAAAATGACATCTTTTCACCCAAAGTATGCCAAGCTTTGCTCAACTTCAGTTATTAATTCCTTAGTGCATAAATCAGTTTCCTACTGACCTTGCACATTAATTCATTTGATTGTCAGCGCATATTTTTAGAGAGCACAGTTATTAAGTGCCTCCATTCAAATTATTAAATTATGCTAAAATAGAATTTCTGCTGGCAGTTTGATAGATGATGGAATCGCCTCCACCACTGCATTTTCTGGGAGCTTGAATGCATTCTCCAATAATGTGATTTATTTAAATCAATTCCATGTTTATTTCTCCTGAGGTTTGCTGTGTTGTTTATCTAATAAATCCACTCCTCCAATTTCTTTCACACCCACACAGGAAATGATCATCACTTGAAAGAAGACATTGCAGAGATTCTGAAAAAAAAAAAAAAGTAGTGATGATATGATTGGAAATGTGATTAATATATTTAGCATGTATACCTTAGCTTAGACTGGTTTGATAAATCACCTCATCTACCTATCTATCTATTTCCAAACTGCCTGTGATATTAAAATCAAATGAATAACCAACTAGAATAAGAAAGTGACAGAACAGTTTTTGTTTTCACACAGCAGAGATTAAATTCACCCCAGGAGCTTGACCCAATGAAAATGCCTCCGAAACATTCAAACAGCAAATTCTGCTGTTCTAATTGTATATCAGTGGCTACATGATATGAAATAACACCAGAAAGATACAAGCTGTTTTGGTAAAGCTAAAGACAAATGCTCAAAATCCATCTCAGTGGAAAACATATCAACCCCTCCTCAGGTACCACTGTTGTCAAGACACAAAAACTCTGATTTTACTCAATGTTTAATGGTTATGAGCTTTGGCCCTTGTCTGTGACTACTGCATATAACAGCAGTTATTCCTTGAATTATTGACGTCATGCCAGCAAATGGAATAGGTGAGCATAAGGAATGTTGCTGAGGCTCTATTAACTGCAACATAATAGCACTCACAGTGCAGGGTCTGTAAGTGGCTGCAATAATATACAGCAACTGTATACATTACATATTGTACAGGAACTGATCTGAGCAGAATATATTCTCCTAGACCCAAAGGGACGCACTGCAAAATGCTCCTATGGGACTTGAATCCATTTTCAGAGCTGCTGGCCAAGCACCCATACATAGCAGAGGCTGACAAGGAGCAGAAGACAACAGTTGTGATAAATGGCAATCTCAGAAGAAGTTAACATCAAGAACAAAGAGCATTTTATGTTCTGAGGTCTGAAAGAACAAGTGCAACATCTCCCTGAGGTAACAGGAACGCTGGGGAGGTAACCCTTAAAACCCATGGAGTGGCTCTCCTAATAACAACTACAATGCTGCAGAAATCCCTCAAACTCCATGGCCTCTGGCAAACGATCTGAGCTTGAGGGAGACAAACACACCACCCTTACAGTCCACCGAAATGTCTGGTTAAATTGGCATTGTTACATAAAACATCAGCTTCTCAGCTGAAATGCAATCATCCTAATGAGCACTGCGGAAACCTAGATTAATTCACAGCCTTCATGGTCCACTGTCAACCTAATTAGCACGTCAAATTGCTTGAACACTTCACTTTTTTTTATAAGGTGCATGGAATAAAGAAATATAATAACCAGACAAGAAAAGAACTCAGGTTTTCTTAATTACAGTTCTAAAACTTACACATTTTTAGCTCCTTAAAAAAGAAACTCTCCTTTGTTTTCTAGGAAAAACAGTATAAAAAATTCTAATACACTTCTGTATAAGGTAATTTCTTTAGGATTATGTTGTGTCAATATCTAGTATGTTCAAGTGACAATTAAAAGTGGCATCTATGATAAAAATTCTACAGTTCTCTACTTCTGAAGACTTTTCTAGTGTGGAGCAATGGAGATCTTCTCAACGGCGGCTCCAGCTGTTTGGGGAGAAAAATGCAGAAATATTGGTAATTTGTTAAATTTTACAATCACATCAGCACAGTTTGCCTAAGCCTGTTGATCAACTGCTGTTCCTGAAGAAAATGAATCACAAAAAGCTTTTATTTTTGCGTGTTAAGGAGTTGGTGGAATGTTTTTGTGATTTAATATCTGTGGAACGGCAGACAAACAGATTCGGACTCCCCCACTCACCACTTTGAGGCCCCATAGTCCTGAGCATGAGTAATTTAGGCATCTCTCCCTGCTATATGGCATATGAATTACCTTCAGGTCACAAATAATTTTGCTCCACATATCAGTGTGGCAAATTGTACAAAATATGAGCTTACCAAAAAAGAAGATGTGACTTGTGAAGCAGCACTTATGACTCATCAGCGGTTTAATGCGGTTGCATTCACACACTTGTCTGTGTTGCGGCAAAACATGATGAAAACATGTGTCTCTTGGAAGATGTTAATAAGGGTGAGTGAATTAGTTACACTCTTAATTTACTGGACTAAGAGGCAATATTATAACTATAAGATTGTTTTATGTGACTAATAATAACATTTGAAGAGGAGTAGCTGCTGTTTTGTATTTGAGAACAACTGAAAAAATCTACTGCTATGCAACTCCTTTGGGATTTTTCTCTGACTTCAAATATCCAGTTACAATGCACAAATAGTCTTGCACCAAAAATACCTTCATAGAAACATCTAATTTTATTTTGCATATTTTAATTCAGCAATGATAAGAGGGCTTTTTTATGTTTCTTTTATTCCTAAAGAAAATTTTCTACCTGTATATTTGGATTATTAAAAAGCAACAACTAAAGAAGGAAATATGTCTACTAATTCATGCAGTAAGAGTGAACTGATAAGCAGTTCACTCTTACTGAACTGTGCATGAGTTCAATGAGAGTAGAGAAACAATAACAGGAATTTATTGACCTCACATAATCTATGCATTTAACCTTTTATTACACATAATTCCATGACCTCATAAACAAACAATATTAAGAAACTAATTCACATTAAGGTCATAATGACTAGGTCACAGGAGATTCTAAGTCACAGCGATATACAGTAACATTACTTCATCTTATGCTTTAGTGTTATCATACTCACTTCAGGATGCTAAATGCTTGAAATGAAACGTATGGAAAATGTGTCAAATCATCATCATGAAGTTTAAAGGTTTAACAGGACTTAAATCATTAACAGAAATATCAAGTCTTTATGTTTATGCTGATGTACATGCTTTCACTACAGCATCATTAATGGCAATATAGAACAGAATTATTGCAACTTTACTTTGATATCATTGAATAAATATCATTCAGAAACAAAGAATAATTACCTCCCATGTCCATGCATCAAATCTTATATGGAATTACACAGTTTTAGAACAAATAGTGATGCACTGAGTTGCCAGCCACATTGAAGAGATATTCAACCCTCGTATGTGGATAAAATTTGAAACATGCCCACAGCTACACCCCCTAGTTAAGCCCTTGAATGATTTGAAGTGGCAACAACAAGAAACCGCACCATCCACTGACTCCTACTCATATGATGAAAACAAGACATGAGAACACAGAGGACACACTACACTATTAAAGAAAGATGGTGTTGTCACTTAGCAGCATGCATTTCCATACAGATTGCATTTATTTCCGCTGAGCAGCCACAGATTAATGAGAAGCTCTGTTATGTGGAAGATAGTAGAGCAAAGTTCATTTCTATACCTGAACATGGTGTTGAGCAACCGCACAGCATGTCCTTATGATACAAGATTCATTTCATGTACTGAAAGAACCTGGCTATGTGCAGGATGGGTTTGACATCACATGTGAGGGCATGTGATTAAAAGAGCTACTTTGAGTTTTAAAACAGACCTCCATTACATTGGCCTTCCTGAAATATAAACTGTGACTGCTTGACTTTTGCAATATTTCTTGCAATGCTTTCTAATAAAACCATGCAAGTGGGAAACTGAAGAATCGCTGGAAATTAAGGGCACAAAGCAGTAAAGTTATGATCATTTCTGTTTTTTATTTCCTAGTACAATATGATATGGTGCCTTTCATGGATGACTCACAGTTTTAATATTCAATTCCAGAATTGAATTTTCCTCCCTAGGCACAAACAAGTGCAATTTTCTGTATTTCAGTTTTTAAAAAGCCACACCAGTCATTGGCCTGTTTAAAAAATGATAAGTGATCCGTAATAAGAACTGATCATTGTTGTGATGGTTCATTTCCCTCGCTCTCTTCCTAACATTAATTCTAATTATGGGCAAGCTGTTTCAAATTCCCCCTGTGCAAGAATTTTTGGTGTCAGATTTTCTGTCGGAGCTGCTTCCCCTAGATAAGACAAGGAGAGGAGCCAACATTCCTCACTGCCAGGAAAGCAGCAGATTTATCAGATGACACAGCCACAACCAAACATCTGCTTAAACACTGCCAAGTTAACTCTAATATGGACATGTGAAACCAGTATGCAGAATTCTTAGACTGTATGTGGCTTCAGAGGTTTTGATTAAGCTTGGGAGTTTATGCAAAACTAAACATAAATGAGTAAGCCAGACTACAGCAGCTTCTTTTTAAGTTGACAGTAGCCATCAACAAACACCATGCAGACCGTTTTGCACAACACTGTCTCTCTTTCTGTAAAACCCAAGTAGGCTTTTGCACATTGCGTTGGCCAGGGGCGATATGCAAATATCCTGACAGAGCTGAAATTTTATTTTTCAGGGTATTCATATACAGCCAGACAGACTTGAAACTCACTAAACCAATTCTTGTTTTGGAAGCAGCTTCTCAAGTACAACATTTGAGAAAGTCATTTGTACAACTGGAGAAAATACACCAATTGCTTTTGGTCAACTTTAAAACCAAGAGATTAATTATTGAATTTAGTCAAATGTATCGAACAGTAAAAACAAATAAAGCTAGGAAAATAAAATAGTGTCCAAAGTGTGCAGAAAACTGTCACAATTTTTTTAAGCAACTTTTCAGAGTGGTACACTAGCATATGTGTTGGGATACTTAAAAATGACATAAGTGGGTTTAGAAACCAAATGAATTTGCTAGAAACATACAGTATCTTTTTCAACCATTGATGCAACTGATGCAGCATCCTGTATTTTCTGCAAATCACACAAAGGTGATTAATAGGATTTGCTGTGGCTCAGTTTGCTAGCAATATATTTGTTTTATTCAAGTGACGTGTAATGTATTTGAAGTTTGTATGATTTATTCTTGTTCTGAATAGTGCATGTATGTTAGAATCAAAGGGGTGACATTCAAAGTGTTTTGCTGCAGGGCACTTTACTTTTGCCATGGAAATCTGGTTATACTTTTACTTTTTTTTGTTACAAACTGAACTAAATCCACAAAGAACCGTCTAAAAACTAAACAAATGGAAAGTTCTGAGCATAGGCAAAAATCAGAACTTTATCTTTTTAAAATGCTACAGGGTAACTTGAAACAGAAAAAAAAATAAGAATAATAATAAGAAGAAGGAAACATCTTAGAGGTAAACATAAAGGCTTGGGGAAAATACTTCAAACTAATTTTACACACTAGTGGATGCCAAAAGGGAAAAAACAATCTATAAGAGATAGAGTGTTCAGATTCTTGTGTGACAAACAGATTTCGATTAGATTTTGGAATATTAGAATTTCCCCTTCCTGTTCCCCTGTCTTCTCTTTATGTCATCAGAGCAGGCATCTTTATTTATCTTTGCAAGTTGGGTGAGAAAATGCTAATGTGGCAACTTTTCTTGTGCTTTTGACTGAAACTAGAAAATAAAACCCACAAAAAAGTCACACAATAGATGAATGACTGTGATTAATGTGACACTTTTGCTATTTGTTAGTGATTCATATGCCTACCTTTCTCTAACAGAAAAATCAAAAGTCCAATTAATCTTTGCGATTCAAAAGACTGCTGAAAAACAAAACAAAAAAAGACAAATTATAAAAGAAATACAATCGGAAAAAAATATTGTGATTCATTAAAACTGTTTTTACAAGAACCAGTTAAAATTTAACGTTAATATGGATTTGGGAAATCTCAATGTATGAGTGTTAAGAGCTGTTTTTCTAGTCATTTAAAGCTCTTCTACAGGGTTTCTGTCTCTTTCATCAGTATTACTTTCACAGTACACATGCTTTTCATCAAATATGCAGATGATAGAGTGATTAATAATCTTCATCATTTAGACTATCCTTGTGGATGAGATTGTTTCTTGGTGAGGTCATTTTTGAAAATCGATATTTTGAAAACTAAGAAAATGATAATTGACTTCCAGAAGTTATCTCACCATCCTGCACCAACTTCAGCAAATGATGGTGCCATCAAACTGGTGGAAAATTATAAATGTGTCAGGATTCTTCTCGATAATGCTTTGTCCTTTGAACTGCATTTTGCTACTCCAAAAAAAAAAAAAAAAAAAATCTTTCTAAAGAAAGTGAGAGGTGCTATTGTTTCATTTGAAATTATCCTTTTTTTATATAAAAGTTTTGCTACAAACTCAGAGGCACTTTTCTAACATCTTAGTAATTGAAAATGCACATCAAATTAACCTCAACGGTGACCACAGGTATTGTTATGTATGACAGAAGAGTTAAAAAGACCTTTTAACACTAGAATGAATTGAAATTCATCGCTTCATGAATAGAAATATTCCTATATTCACAGTTACAGACTTTTTTGAGCTATGGATCCTGCTGGAAGTACAAAGTCTCACTTCCATTTGGGTAGCATTTTATCTAAAACATTCAAGGCATTCAAGGAACGGCATGTAGCGCTAGAATGTTGCCAGGACACAATCCAGAAAAGGACAAAGATGCAGCATCAAGCTCAAATTTTCCATTTTCATTACGACTAGTCTACAACGGAGCCACAGCAAATCCTATTAATCACCTTTGTATGATTTGCAGAAAATACAGGATGCTGCATCAGTTGCATCAATGGTTGAAAAAGATGTTTCTAGCAAATTCATTTGGTTTCCATAGTTTTATAATATAAAGTGTTATTGTTGACTTTTCCATTTTGTTTAAGATATCTAGATTATTCAACTTGAAATAATGTTTAAAGTATTAAATATCGATTACATCACTTTTCTATAAATGTCCATGTTGTCAAAGTACTGAGAGGTTCAGATTTTTTAAACAGTATTGACATTTTTACATTACTGTTTATCTTTTTCCCAAAGACTTGAAATTTGAGCTTGATTTAAGTCACAGTGATATTCCAGCTATAACACTCTCACTATATAATTAATGAAGTTTGCAGTTTAAAAGTAATGCTGTGCCACCATCATCTTAAATGTTTTGGAGGTCCATTGGGATAACTGGCTCAAATACAAAGAGATAACCACTTTTTATGCTGTCTCTTTCTTTATTTTATTTTTAGCCTCACATAGATAAAAAATGTGTTTCTCTCAAAAAAAAACAAAAAAACTTTGCAGTTTAAGCCAGCAGGCACTCTTGGGATGCTGGTTTCTCAGATGCTAAAGATTAATTCAAGTCGTGTTTCTGTGTAGCTTAAAGGAAACACTTGGGATTTAAAACAAATAAATACATCACAGAACTATAAATAATTTAATCATGCTACTACACTTAAGCACAGTGATGTAATAATGCCAGTCAACATCTGCAGAACACAGTACTTAAGACTGGCAAAAGTTTTACTATGATGACATTTTTTATTGCTGAAGTATGTGTTCCTGACAGAATCATTTATTGATTCACAACATGCGGAGTATCTGCAAAGCTTAGTTTTCATCTTTAAGCTAATCTTTATTGCTTTGAAAACCCTTTTGTTAATAAATATCTCAAAAGGGAAAGGTAAAGAAATGTAATAACATCAGCATGTTAAAAATATAATGTAGTGAAACTTTAACAAATCCAAAATGAGCGTGTCAGGCCTACTCTGATCAATCATTGCCTTTTTTTTCTGCTTCTGCAGAACCAACAATGTCAAACAGGTTCCTTTACAGCAAAATAATTACTGACAATGTAAGACGTAGAAAATAAATTTGGATTTGTTTTATAATTTATATAAGCAAAGCTTGACATTATCCAGTCTGAGCCTATCAGAATCTGTTTGCCTTCTTCACCCAGCAATGAAAAATATCACTCTTAGAATTAAGAGTATTGTATTATTTCAGACTGTTTTGTTTCTAAGACACAAAAACACTCTGAGTGCATAATGGTGGGGCAGAATTATTTATAGCTTGCCATCCCTCATTTTATAGGCAGACCTGATTATTTAAGGAACAAAAAAGATTTGCTGTGCCAAGGGTCACAGGTTCCAGATGGTGAAAATAGTCAAGTTTGAACTACGACTTTCTCCACAGATGGCACTTCATGAATGCACCAGAGACATTATATTTATGTGGGATGTCTAGAATGTCACTGCTGTAAAATTAAATATGGCCGTTTGTTCTTTATTTATCCACATTGATGACAAACAGGTGAGAAAAAGATACCGTAGTTTCAGCAGGTAGGAACTATTCCACACTCGCTCACAATAAGTTCCCTGCAGAGCTAAATTCTCTATTCACACATGAGATGAATCTAAGATTTTCCTGGCCTGTTACACAGCAGTGGCCCCCAACCTTTTTATTACCGCGGACCGGTCAAGACTTGGAAAATTTTGCTGCGGCCCGGGGAGAGGGGGGCGGCGGTGTTGGTGTTCCCGCTAAATCCTAAATATACCCAATTTGTCTTAGAGTTTTTATCGCAGCCTGTGGGGTTTTTTTCCTGTCTGGGAACGAGAATACGACCTGCTGAATGTGACAGGTAGCCAATCAAAAAGCGCGGTGACGTAAGAACAGAGGGGAATCCCAAACAGCTGACATATCGCGCAACTGGGTCCGGTGGGTATCGGAGATGATATGTGGAAATGTTTATTATTAAATCTAAAGGTCATTATTATGTTTATTCAGTTAAAAATGTTAACTATGAAAAAACATATTCACCTCCAAATCATAGTGCAGCAAATAGAGCGGCTGCTCCCGTCGTCTTCTATCCACCGCCTTTTCTTTTTGTTACATCTTTTATCTCTTAAAATGAGTCCACAAACTATCACTATTGCTTCTACATCGTCATCCGTGTTTGGTTATTCTAAATTCCCGCTATGTTGGGGGTTTTACTGGATTATCCTCTGGAATCGGGATGTTCGTGACTGGAATCGGTTCGTGTTGCTCCTGCCTTGGACACACGAACCGATCGAACCTGTTCTTTTATCAGCTCTGTGGTCACAGAGGTTTGGAGAATCGGCCGATAATTCTTAAATCTTTCCGTCTAAACCAGACTTAAGACTCAAGCTCTACTCATCTCCTCTCGACTGCAGCCCAAACGCTCTGACTCTGGTCGCTATGGTAACGTTTACATATCCCTTCAAAATAAGATACAGATGCACCACAAAAACGAACATTTTACTTTCATGAAAACTTTAACTCACAATACTGACTAACTTGAGCCCTGAGCTTCTTTCTCTGCAACGAGACGGTCCCATCTGGGAGTGATGAGAGACAATAACACCCGAAGTGTTGCTTATACCCACAGCCTGCTTGATCTCTACATGGCGAAGCAGCTTTAAGCTTCATTGCCTCATTAGCAGCCGGTGCCGGTCGCCGCATGTTATGCAGAGCGGCTTGTAACGTGGGACTCACCTACCGGTCCGGGATAAATCCATTCTCCAGTCTCTTCTCTGGGCCTTTTCCCTTTGCAAAGAAACTTTCCAAAGACATCTGATCTGTTTCTTACTCATTTTGCTGCTTGTGGCCTCAGTGTTGGCGCGCAAGTAACCGAGAGAATCCGGTTAAAGGATTTTCAAAATAAAAGATCCTCCAGACTCAAATAATACATAAAACGGAAATATTTCAGTATTTCTTGCGCGGCCCGGTACCAATTGGTCCACGGACCGGTACCGGTCCACGGACCGGGGGTTGTGGACCACTGATATACAGGACCCTCTTCAAAACAAATCTGGCCTAGTTCAAGCAATACTTAGCATTCCTGTCTACATCATGTCTTAGAAATGTCTTTAAGACTTCAGAACTTTTATGCCTGTATAAAACTGACATGAAACTGTTCATCCAAGCTCATCAGATTCTGATTAGCTATTTTGCTGTTTTCTTATTTTTTTTATGTTGTGTGTTGCTAAATTTTTCAAATTCAAATCGATTTGGCTAGATAAAAAGAATAAAAGTGAGAGAAAAGAGAAGAGTTGGACTTTTACCTCAGGACAAATAACAGCTCTGTGGAAGCAGATTAAATTCCTCTTAGAAAATACTTATAGCTGGAAGTTAGAAGCAGAACAATTTCTAACGACAGTCAATAACAAAATGCTAACTTTACACTGATTTGTGACTCCATTTAGAGTCCTGCTAATCATAAATGCTGCAAAGCCATATTCAGTTTATTTTCTTGTTGTATATATTTTATTACTAAAATACACAGAAGTTCTTCCAGTAGCTAGCAAGATAATTAAATCTAAATCTTCCAGGTAAAAACGTATCAGTATTATTTGCACACTATCTCCAAATATCTAATTTGTGAATTACTTCTCTCTGCCTTTAACTGCTGGAGCGTGTTTCCAATTTTTCCAGAGGACTATTAGCATTCAGTTCCAATTAGAAGCTCTCTAATGGATGTTGACACTGAATCTACTCCACTTTAAAATCCGGGAAGCTCAACTCTTCAGATGAGTAGAAGCGGCTCATCAGCAGCTGCCCCAGATGCTTTAGAGATTCAGTGTGACAGCTCCAAACCACATGGCTTGTAGAATCTGACCCACATCTCAGGATGTTAGGGGAGACGGTCAGAGGGTTAGAGTCGTGACAGAATTTATAAAGAGTAATTCACATTCAAAGCAAGTTGCGCCGCAGCATAACCCTGAGGTCTAAGTTTATTGCATTTTCAATTAGGAGTGCTATTGAAAAGTTAGTTCTTGATTGACTGAAAACACTCTTGGAACTCGCTCACTCTATCCTAAAACGTTTCTCTTGAAGATTTATAAAAACTGAACATTTTACACTTGAAGCATGTCCTCCAAAATGTTTGCACCATACTTAGACTTTACTGTCAAACTGCTCCATTTTGAAATTTTGCTCAGTATTATGAGTCCAGATATTGCTGCTGAATGTTAACAGGACTGATATGCATTTTTTAGTCTAATTGCTCAAGTACTAATGACGTGGTAGCTAAATTTTGAACCTCTTGATAACTTTGGTCACATGAGTGGTAGATTTTCTTGTAATGCTGTAGGCTGAGTTGCCCACTTCTGACTGAGGTTTTGAGTGAGACTTGAGTGTGACAGTGAAAGAGGTTCAAAGCATCAAGTGCTCACCTTAACAGCAGGAGCAAGTAATGATAGCGTGGACTGACAAGGCAGTTACTTTCACATAACTTTGATGTGAGAAATAATGTGTCATTTTAATATCGCCTTATCACGATCCATAATATTGCATAGATTTTAGAGCTACTAAATTACACTAAATTAATACTAAAATGGTTAAATGGACGTTGAGAAACATTATTGTTCTTTTAATATACAACATTTTAGTTGCTGGTACACCTCAGAGAGATGCACACCCCTGGAGAAGCAAGAGCATGGTAGGTTTAAGCAGAAAAATGACAATTTAAGTGAAATAGGTTTAAAGAGATTATTTGTAAAGACCTCATTTCAATCTCTAAGCAAAAGGAACAGCCAGCAAGATATGTTATGTCTTCATTTCACTCTTGTTTAAGTTTATGCTGCAGTTTATTTCCATGGTAGAGAAGTATTGTCATCCAGGTGATGCTGTAATAATACCAACTGTAAGCTTGTACTTCTTAGGTTAAAAGCAATGTCATGCCAGCAGTAAAAAGAACAATTTATCGACATTAAGAAGATGTGAAAGGGAAACATATAATCTAAGATGTCTGCAGCAGTGTACATGCACACCTTGCACTTTTATATTCCAAAGGGAGTATAGTAGTTCCCTGTAAAAGAAATACTATTGTTTTCCCCCAAAAGAACAGCATTGGGGAAAAAAAAAAAAAAAAAGTTTTGCTTTTGAGTGCATTTTCTGGGAGGTCAGAGACTTTGAGAAGTATCGGAAAAGCTTGAATCATAGCTTTGCAACCCTGGAGGACTCTGATTCATGGAGTTAAATGACAACTACAAAATTACTGTCAACTACAAATAAATAATTTTTCCCACATCCTACAATACAATCTACACATTTTTTATAGCTGCATTCCACCCCAGGAAGATGTCGAGAGTAGTATTATGTCTATTGTCTGTAAGGTGCGCTGCCTTACTGTGGAGGTTCCTCCATCTTTTCCTCAGTGTTAGTATTTAAATGTTTTCATATAATATATTTAGAATTTCACTTTTTCTTTGGTGGTGGTTATTGCATTAGGTTGTTTACTAATTTGGGTGCACACATTTAGTAAACACCTTATGTTTATTTAAGATCATTAACTATTTTGTTTTGCTGAGTTTAAGGACCGGCTGGCAGAAGGGGGTTGGCTGAAAGAAAAACCAGGAAGTGGAACAGTCCATCAGGCTCCTGGAAGCAGGGGACTTGATGTGAAACAATCTGCCTCTCTCCACTAATAGCATAATTGCTAAAACCTTTTTGGTGTTGGGTTATTTTGGTAGTTGTGTTAAAGTCAAAATGTTTTAGTTTAAATTAGTCATTTATGTATATACATTATGTGTCTTTGTCTCCTTCCGTACCCCTCCTCGTTTGTGTAGGCTAGCCTGTTTGAATAAATTCCCCTATGTGGTCATTGTTAAGTCAGTCTTTGGTTTGTTATCTTGAGTTATGTTGCCTTAGTTGATTTCTTTTGGGCCCATTCTGTTATATTTTTTAGATTTGTTGTTGAACCTTTTTGTTAAGATATTCTTTGGAAAAAATAAACAGAAAATGTTTTTTTATATATGCCTTTGTCCTTTTGTTTTACTGGTTGGACCGTCACACTTACACTATGCATTAAATCTTACTGGATAGTGGATGTCTTGCACAGATCGCTGGACTTCAGTCATGTTATTAAAAGTAACCATATGAAGTCAAAAAATCTAGAGAACTTAATTTTACTTGCACTTTCATTGATAAAGATTTTTGTACTCTCTTTACAATGGATATCAGTATATGCCCTATAAAGGCCCTACATTTGACAAGCTTTGTGTCAAATGAAGAGATCAAAGAGAGAAATGGTTTTGTGCCCCTGTGTAATTAGGTTGTCACAAAAAAGAAACTCTTGCTAGTCAAAGAAATGTCAGAACACTAGAAAAGTCAGTCTGCTGAAACTAACACATTTTTTTTACAGAATAAAAAAACACAGTCATTAATCTGTACAACTAATTGGTAGTATTTGGGATCTTGCTCATCTTAAAGTACCTGTAAATTGACATAGAGCCTAATGATTTTTGTTGCTTCTTTCCATTTGAAACACCAACACAGCAAACACATTCCCCTATTGTAGCATTTTTTTTTTTTTGTCTTGCGGGAGAGCAAAACCGCCCTGATTAAAATTCTCTCTTCATATAGACCCAAAGCATTTTGATGTTGACCTGAGAACCGGACAGTCATTTTTCTTATTACGTCGGTTTAGATTTCATGTTGATAGATTTCTGCAGTCTGCTACTTCTATAGCCAATCATGTGGATGGTAATGTTTGGCACACACTTGTTATTTTCAACATCGCTCAGCTATTACAATCAACCCTCAACCCTTGGTCAACTCAATCACGATGACTGACACGGTGTTTAGTGCCACAGGATAATCAATAGTCGAGCTACAAGATTGAACCAGGTTGGTGTAGAATATCAAAGGCTTTAACAGTTAGCTGTTTACAATTCACATGGGGGAAAACCAAAGTAATTTATCTCTATTTTTGTTTGACCCACGCTATCTGCTCAAGCAGTTGGATAATGGCTGGTCTTTCCTTACAATTTGATTTATATCTCACTTTCTTCCATCTTGTCAATCTGTTAGTCTCAGGAGACTCGCATCTATTTGTGAACCTAATCCCTTCTGTTCTTGTTCCATATTATTATGATGAGCAGTGCAAGGCGCACTTCAGGCAATCCATTTTAATGTTTTAGAACTCTTCTTGTAAGTTATACAGTAGATTTTTTTTATTGCTCATTACCATTTTTCATTTCTTTTCCACATTTCTTTCACATTTAGACAATTCCTTCCCCTGGGTAGGGCACTGTGTGCATGAGAGAACATCATTTGGTATTATTGTATTGCATTGTGAGACAGATATTGCTGTCATTAACCTCAGAGGAAATCAAGGCTTATATCGGGATGACAATAACCATCTTAAATTAATTTTTTCTGAAGCCATTCACTGGGCTGAATATCTGTTGTCGTTATTGCACATAAAGGGCTCAAACTAACTAATCGAGATTAGATCTATGCAAGTCGCAAAACAGAGAACTAATTGTCCTGTTTTTCACCTAAGACATTCCTAGATTCATTTATTGGTCAGGTGCCATAACATTAACAACGACGTGTCAAAGGCTGAATACAGCAAATTAAATTGAGACATTGAGGTCATTAAGTTTTTTACTATTTTGCTCCTGCTTTATGCTTTATCTCTGCACTAAATTCAAGAAGCAATTTGCACTATTTACATGGATGAGAAATCTCGGCCATAATTGTCGGCTATTTCTGACTCCAGTTGCATTTTCTCAGTTTTTTTGTTGTTGTTGTTTTGCATTATCAGTCATTCAGTAAAATTAACATATGCAATGTTTTACACCTTTGGCTAGTTGTACTTATATCATGTAGAGCTAAATACATGATATCCACTGGCCGATTTGTATATTCAAAGCTTAGCATGCAGCTGTTGATCAAGAGAAAGTTGATGCTTAACTGTCCAACAACAATAAAACATATTATATAAGCATTCACAGCAGAGGGAATACAACTTGTACCATGCATTTAGCACCAATACCGTTTGATCAAAGTTAATGAAATTCAAAGTAAAGAAGGAACTCGTTACCATGCAATGCTGCTATAATATTAAAAGGTAAGTCAATGTTTAATATGCAACATTAGAAAATGACTTGTCAACGATCTGGGAACATTTGCCATGCATTCTCATTTACTACTGAAAGAACTTAGTTGATGTTTTCCTTGCGATAGCAGCAATTCCTGAGTGATGTAAGATGTTTTTGAGCAATGTCAAGTGAGGCCAGCAAAAACAGCTTTGACTCTAAATGTGTCAAAACATTCGTTCCTATGAACAAAGTAACAGTAAAACCTCACTAAGGGATTCAGGGAAACACTGCTTTCTCAGTTTGACCCACATCAGGTCTCCAAAGTGAAGTTTTATGTTAGCCTGAAGTGTGCCTAAAGATCAAGTAAGGGCGTCTTGGCTGAAATGCCCTTGAGAAAATTGCTGCGCATGAGAGTAGCATCGTTTCTATAAAAGTTTAAAAGTTCATAAAGTTTCCTCCCTCACATTCTCAGTAGTCCTCTGGTGTCCTCTTTTCATACAACTCAAAAAGTGACAGAATAACAACACTGTCACCATGAATTCTCACTTTCACATTATCTGCAGACTTGTTTTCTGCCCGTCAGATATATTTATGCATCATCATGGTGAATTTTCTGATGGTGACATTCTGTATAGATAAAACTGTAGATGTGCCTTAATAAAAATGTTTATATGCACTATTGCACACCCAGGTGGATTTTTATAAATCTCTCATGAGGCCAAAAGAAAAACTCAAGTGCTTTTTTATGGAATGATAAAATGTATTCCATAGTATTCATCTTCTCACAAAAAAATTAAGCCTCTTCCACAGCTTATTGGCTAACTGAGGAATGCAAGAATAAGTTTAAGTTGAAAGTTTATTGAACTGTTTGAGGACATCTGGCAGTCCTGCTGTCTGCCCACTTGAGCTGTCTTACAGGAGAATTTAATGTGCCTGATGCCCATATGGGGAGTTTTTTTATACCAGCAATAGCTTTTCCCTGTAACATAAAAGAACCTCAGGATCAAAAACAACACGTCCAATTCCTCAGTACGTGTAAGCAATTCTTAAATTTCTATTTGGGTTTTTTACCATGAGATTTCAGATCTAATTATAATATTTAGAAATGTTATAACTAGATTCTTTCTAAACAGGAAATGTTATAACATTGTAACAAGGTTGACATATATTCTTTAAAGGCTTTCAGCCTATGAATAGCTCTTATAGACACACTACAATCATGGATGAATTAGAATTTCCACAGCTGATCTGCATCTCCTTTGAATTTGTAGGAGGGCAATACTATTTATGCTACTCTTGCTAAAGCATAAAAACTCATAAATTGAAAAGAAATTTGGACTGTAAGACCACTTAACCTGACTTTACATTCCAAACTACCCCATTCACTTGTGCCCTTATGCTGTGGGAAAAGTTTTTTTTGTGCAATTTACACTTGGATTTAAATTGTTTGGCTTTCTGATAATCTTTGCACTCTAGGAAAATATAATGTAGAACTTACAGAAGAACCTATGCTCTCAAAGTTCTTGTTTTTTTCTTCTTGTCTTGTTTATTTTAGTCTTTTTTTTATTTTGATTCACTCTCCACATATTTAAGTTTTTTTAAGTGTGCTTTATGTACATTAAATAAAAGTCATCCTACTCAGCTACACATCCCTTGGATCACAAGTAGGATATTTCTATTCTAATAACCACACAGTATCTTTACACTACACACTTGAACAGTACAATTACTACAGTTATTGTTGATCTTCCATGATGAGTTGATTTGGTTTCCTATCAACCTTATCAAGTTGGACCAATGGATAGACAGATAGATGTGCATGCATGTAGTTGTGCAAAATAGTTTGAATTTCCAAATTTCAACATTAGATGCCATCAAAGTATCTAAACTGCTCCTGCAACCATTTTCTAGTAACTGCATCGGACAAACCAGCTACCAGAAAACAACAATATGGTTTGTGAATACTTTCCTTTGTTTATAGGACTGACAAGATACATTTCACAGAAGCCTAGCAATATGCTATGATTTCCTCTGTTTACCACTTGTTATGGCTTCAGTTTATGCATATCTCATGGCTGACACCTTATAAAGTCTGGCAGAATTTCCATGGCTTAGGCTGTTGTGTGTCTGTGTCGAAAGGGAAAGGAGGACGTTTTTATATGTAAGTACAGAACCTCTTTTGGATTTTTCCTGTAGGCCAAAACATGGACCAGAAGTCCTTTAGGCATTTGGAATTTGTGCCACAGCTAATTCAACCTGATGAGGCATGACAAAATGGTAAAATGACTTCATGGTTTTTAGATGTGCACCCACAGCTTGGAAGCTAGAGTGTAATTGTTCTGACTCTTGGTTGTTGTTGTTGTTTTTTTATGACTAGGGCAACCTGCCACATTACTGTAGGGTCTACATGGCTGACATGAAGAAAGCTAACCTAATTTAATTTGTTTGTTTACCAGAGTGAAATGCCCATAAAATTGTTCAATGAAATAAAAAAAAACAATCAGCAGCAGTGTAGGCTGCTCTGATCAGTTGAGAATATTTTCAACAGTCCCAGTTGGTAATTGGATTTTAGGAGAGGTGAAACTAATAAAGACATTCCTATCAATGTAAAGCTAGATGGGAATCAGAGACATGCATGTGTGTGCTAGTCCACAGAGCACTGTGTGTGTGTGAATAATATCATGTGAAGTATTTCACTGTCTTGGAGAATGATATCTTAAGTGGTGAAGGAAATTAAAATGCATGCACAGAGAGCATGACCAATTTGATCATGTGCTTGTGACTGGAGAAGGGTGTCACTCAATGGGATGTGAAGAAAAAGTAATTCTGTAGAATTACATCCAGTTTAGCAAATCTGCTTTGCTCAAGCAGCACATCTCGCTCTGGGTTTAATGTTATCCCTAAGTATCAATGGAGTGTATGAATTTATGTCTGCATCAGCCTGATCCTTTCTAATGTAATAAAAGTTTAATATGTGAATATCAGAAAATCGGCTTCCGTTGACATCATGGCTTGATGTACTTATATACTTAGACTGAATCTCAGTAATCTAGTGTTGTGGTGGAAAACTGCATGCAGAGCAGGACAGACTGATGTAGCAGCAAGGTTTTAAAAAAGACTCCTTTTACTCAGAAGGAGAGCTTACATCTACACATCTAAAACTGCCTTGGGTAACTCAAGAAAGCAGTCAATTCAACTCAATACTGCCAATTCACAACATATGTTGTGTGGAGAAACTTAACAACAAAGTCGTTTTAGTTCAATCACATATACATCACAATTGATTGTAGTTATCAAACAGTTAATTGATCTAAAGTAGAGTAAGACGTTTCATGGGAAACTCAGCAGATTGCATCAAATCATTGATTAGAAACATTCACTCCTTCTGAACGTAAAGGTAGCAGCAGCAGAAAATCGCTTGCATTGTCTCATTCACTTTACAGTAATCCATTTTACAGAGCATGCATGTATAGTGACAAAAAAAACCTTCACCAGGACTTGGCTCAATAAAAACAACAATAATCTTCAATGTGAGCAAGACAAAATAGATGCTTGCAGATTTGAAGAGAAACGGGGATTAGGTCAAATATGATTTCGGTCATGGGAGAAGAAGTGGAAGTGGAGGAAGGGTATTAATACCTCGCTGTACCATCTGCAACACGACTTTATTTCTTGAGGAAGCTTAAGTCCCTCAAGGTTTGTGGTTAGATGCTACATAACTTCCATAAGTTTGTTGTGGAGAGTGCCATTTTTTCTGCCATCATCTGTTGGGGTAGCAGCATCACAGCCAGAGATTTAAAAAGGCTCAACAACCTAATCAAGAAGGCTGGTTCTGTTCTGGAGACGACTTTAAGGATTTAAGTAAGGATTCTTCTTTCAATAAAGAAAGTTATTGACAAGTCTGAGCATCCTCTTAATGAGACTTATACAACAACAGAGTCTCTTCAGTCAGAAGCTTTTTCAAAAAACATTGTAAGATGTCCTTCCTGTCCACAACCATTGGCATTTACTCTTTGAGGAAATTTGTGTAACATGAGTTGCAACAACAATTCATTTTCTTCTCGGATAAATGAGGTATTCATGAACATAATTGAATTCAACAGAATACTGGGATGTAAAAGCAGAATAAGCAGTGCTGTGTTTTTCCTCTGGTCCAATAAATGTGTGGTAAATTGTCTGCTATTCATTAGCCTGTCTATTAACATATTGAGGCAAAGCTCTTTTTACTTGTAACTCATTTCCTTTTTGCTGAAAGCTGCCCTGCCATCATTTATTTCAGTCTCCCCACACTGGACAGCCTGGAGTCCTCCTTTTATTTTTTGCAGACTCTAAAAGCTCATATTTAACGTTCATTGCTTCTTTGGACTGACAAAAATTCAACCATTTTCACCAATAATTACAGTGTTGTTAAAGAAGGTTGCTCGCATGTGTGACACGAGACCAGCATTTCTATTTCAACAAACTACTGACCCTTGACAGGGAAGTGGAAATAGCTACTTGAGGAGTTCAGCTGATGTATGACCATCTAGTAATACAGCAATATCTAATCATACTGCCACATTTACTCATTTTTATGACTGCTGTTTTAGAGCCTTTATCATAGTCCTTTAGAACAGTTCTTCTTTCATTCCCTGAGGTAATTTACTAGCCTTTGAGAGCATAGAAACATAATAGAATAGTGTAGCAAATCTGTTGCATCTGTTACAAAATGCTTCCTTCTTTTCTGGCAATTTGTTGAGTATAGACAACCCAAATTGTGTAATTTATTTTAAAAAATCTAAACAATTGTCTTTATCCCTCATTTGGTAATGTATAACAATCCAGATGAATTTGCCATTAATGTTTTATATCATATAGTTACATTTCTCTAAAGTAGACAATTCTTCTTTTTTTTTTTTTACTGATGGCTAACTCTTTCTTATCCAGATCCATCCCGGAAACAAGCTCCACTTCTCAATTGTCAATATTTTGCTCACTGCAGGTTTTCCAGTGTGAAAAATAACTAAAAAAATTTTTTCTTTTAATTTATTTTGTTGTAAACATTATCAGCAGTTTTTCTCCTCTTATTCACTTGTTGGGTTTATTTACAAGCAACTAAAGAAAGAGACAAGAAAGACTAACAAGCTGAACCTACTGAGCCTAATTTTAGTTTTCTAATACAGCAGTAATCCTCCAAATGAGAAATTCTGCAACAGTACTCCATGGCTAGGGTTCACTACTTTTTCAAGGGCACTCGACTTGGATGAATGTTTCCCGGGGATTATTTGGCTCGAGACATTCATATTGGAAGGGAATTGCTCTGCTGATTTGCACTACTACAGTCATCCTGATATAGTTTTGTTTTTTCATTTGAATGGGAAAGCACTCTCTTTGGAGTGTATGTCACTGTGATAATAAAAGGGAGAACACAAACTCTTATACAACCTATCTTACCACCTGATCCATTTAGAAGACCTCATTCTTCATATATTTGCCAGTTTCACTTCCATTTACTGTAGTAAATAAAAAATCTGACTCACTTTAGTACCACTACTTTGAGAGAGTGGTAGAGACGATGGATGTTTTCTGCCTGAGCAGTTTTTCTAACTTCCATCCTCTGTGCATTCTGAGAGAAATCAAGGTCAAAGGTGAAGCTTTTCTCAGCACTGTCTTTAGTGCGCAATCCTTCTTTCCGCAAGAAGGATTAATGGGTTCTGTACAACATTTATGATGTGCCTGAAAAACGTCAGTTGCCATCTTGTATTCCTTTGTTCCACAATGGGGAAACCTGTGGTCAGGTTTCTGTTCACTGCTTCTTTCTTTCAACTATTACTATATGCCTTAATTTGGTTTTCTCTTTTTAATTTTTGAGTATTATACAGTATATCCACACCTGAACTGATTAAACAATAAAAAACTGATCACCAAACTATCCATCCATCCATCCATCTTCTTTACACCCTTGTCCCTCAGTGGGGTCGGTAGGGATGCTGGTGCCCATCTCCAGCTAACGTTCTGGGCGAGAGGAGGGGTCACCTGGACAGGTCGCCAGTCTGTCGCAGGGCAACACAGAGACACACATGACACACAACCATGCACACACACACCTAGGGACAATTTAGACAGACCAATTAACCTGACAGTCATGTTTTTGGACTGTGGGAGGAAACCGGAGTACCCGGAGAAAACCCACACATGCACAGGGAGAACGTCCAAACTCCATGCAGAAAGACCGGGGCTGGGAATCGAACCCAGAACCTTCTTGCTGCAAGGCAACAGCTCTACCAACTGCTCCACTGTGCAGCCCATCACCAAACTACTGTTTCTCAAAAATATTCTTGCAAAACCTGTATATGCTCGACCGACAGGTTTCCAACAATTGCCCTACAATTTCTCTTTTCATGTCATTGTTGAGGTCGCCCCATTCCTGATTTATCATTAAGGGAGACTGAGGCTTTGGTGCAGTTGCAGAGAGCTATAAAATAACCTCTTGCTGTCTTTTTTAAGTGAGCATTCGTTGTTGATGCTTATTAAATACTGCAGAAAATTAATATTTCCCCTTTGTTTTTTAAGTCATTTATATTTAAATTTTTTCTGTTTTTCATTATTCATTATGTTGTTTCTGACTTGTCTTTTCAGTTTTTGCCTAATTGTTTTTGATGATTTATTGTACAACTGCCCTTTTAAATATGTCTTATAAATAACAGTCATTTGGTTGGATTCAGCTCAGTAAATGCGGTCTGCTTAAGTGGTAATGTACTACCACTTCCAGTTTATTTCTCGGAATTACTAGCAAGAAAATATATGAAGTCATTACCTTTATGGTCTTCTTCCATTTGAAAACACAATTGAGTCTGTCCTTGTGAAGTCTCCTCAAATGAACACTAGCCAATTCTGTCCCAGATCAGGGAGCAAATTAGCAGTCATTGTGTAGAAAAAGTCAGTTTATGGTGCGGCTCGCTCCAGCTTTGATGTGCTTTGATCTCAGACAAGCTCTGAACAATGACAAAGGAATCAAGGGTCACATTGTACACAGACAGTCGAAAGCAAATACTTTGACTTTTTCAAAAAAGCAGACTGGCAAAGGACATTGAATTCAGAGGAAAGTATTATTTTCCCCAAAACACCATCACCAAGCCTTTCTTTACACATCCTTTCTTTCCATCTTTCTAAATCATCCGCTGTATCCTTCTATCTGCATTCATCTTGTCCTTCCTTCCTCTAAAGTCATCTGCTTGGAGTCTTATATCTGCATAGCATCTTGTTGACTATATCTAAATGCTCAAGCCCAAATGCAAGCAGAATTTTAATCTCAGTCAATGTTTTTGATTAGAATCAGATTTCCTCTATAACTCAATAAGAACAATGCACTTCTGTAGTGCCTAATAGTAAAATAGTGGCATTTAGACCGCTATCTCACACTGCACTGACTGCGCCAAGTCTTTAATGATCTATCCCATGCTCTGTGAGAATCCAATTTGTTGCTGTTGTTTTGTGAGTTAGCTTATATTGTTATTGATGAAGCAGAACAGGGGAATCTCAGAGGAAAGCTGCGCCCAGTCTTATTAGGTTTATATAACTGTATTAAGTACATTTTATGATGATCTAACTGCACAAATAGGTTGCTAGATTTTTCACCTATAACATTCCAAGGTTGGCAAATAGTTAGTTCCTGGGTCTCTTTCCTTAGCTCTGCTCCACTGAAGAGGAAAAACAACATATTATATTATAATATATTATGTTATATTATTATATTAAGCGACATTTGAGTAACCTCTCGTGACTACTTTTCAAAAAGTGACTACGGTCAATTCCAGTGATTTTTTTATGTTATCAGAAACTTCAGCGACAACACTTAAAGCACCAAAGGTGCCGCAGAAATCTACACAGCATTTGAATCATGTATGTCCAAAGCCGTCGCTGATACTGCTCTGCATTAGAAAAAAAAAAATAGTATAATGTAAATATATTTTTTCATGTTGCTTAACATGTCTTTAACCAAACATATTGAACTAGAACTCTTGCATTTGATTCACAGCCTCAGTCACTGATTCACCTTCTCCACTGTGTGTGCGCCTTCAATAACATATGCAAATTAGGTGATAACATCATTTAGTGACTTTTATGGCAATCAACAGCCACTTCCCTTGCTGAGAAGTTGGAAATGGTGGAGAAAAGCCCCATTTCTTTGGATTCAGAATGCACGCAACCATGATGCATTGATCAACTAAATGAAGAACACTTGGTAATGGGGTTCTTCATTTAGTTGAAGAACCCCATTGTTTGTGCAGAATTTTGCAGAAGGAAACTTGTAGTAGTTACAGGTTACCCAAGCATCCTGCTGTACAGATAACACTAGTTGCTGGACTCAGGCCTTCATTTATTATTTCAAAGCCTTATCAGTCTGTTATTTATAAAAAATAACAGACTGAACGATTTGATTATTTTGGCAATAAGTGGTGCCGCGACTTGATAATTCTGATCTAAATTCTTAATTGTATCCAACCACTACAACACTATCGAATGTATTTATCCACATGAAGCCACATGCCAACATTGCTGCCGTATCACCAGTTATCAGTGATTCAGTGTGTTCTCTCTGAAAAAGCTTGCTATTTTTTTGTATTCAGTGTAGCGTATGACTATTCTTCATAGCCAGTATTTTTTGTTGATAATGACTGGTCTTAAAGGGCACAGCTTCATGCAGACAGCAGAAAGGATTAACCATCCTGTTGAAATATGTCGCACTGAATGGGAACTTTTGCAATATAATATTAACTGACTCACAACTCAGCTCTCTTTGTCTATTGAAATGTCAGAGGTGAGTGTGCACGCCTTGAAAGACATAAAATTGGTTGGTTTTTAAAATCTGGGATTTTCTTTTTTTCATGATCAGGAGGACTGCTCAGGTTTGCATCATCTACTTCAGGTGCCTGCAAAATTCCCATAGCTGCTAGTTTGGCTGTACATGGAAAGCAGTTCATGTTTGGTTTTTTTTCCCTGCAGGTTTGAATCACACACACTATGTAGATGTAGGTGGAATTAATTTTGGCCTTGGGTCAAAGTTATTATTATTAAATGTAAATAATAATTATGAATAATTTTTATTTAACTCTTCCTATTAATCAAACTCACTTTGTCCCGAAGACAAGATTTTACAAATGTGGGAAAAAAAAAATGCAAATGATTAATCAGCCCCAACTTTGTAAGAAAGTAAGTGCTGTTCACTGTAACATCATGAGAGAAGCTGCCCAACATGATGAGTCTCAGTAAAGAAGAAGCCCCCAAGAGTGCATGCGTAACATATTATGTCTGCACATCCTCTTATGCATGTCTGCACATTGAGAGCGTAACAGTGTGGTCATGATGGGCGGTTTCAAACAAGGGGCTGGTTCTGATGTGCTGTCACTGCAGATCTTCTCAAGGTCCGATCAGCCGTTTTAGCCTCTTGTTTCTTCAGGCCAGCTGCCCAGACCTTCAAAAGCAAACGACATAACAGTGCATCACGCTGAGCAGCCCATTTCCATCAGCCATTCAGGGCCATGCAAGGCATCAGCTCCCAAGCTGTAACAATGACCAAATTAGACTAAAACAAATAACCCAACATAAAATTGGTTGCTGTTGTAAATAGAATTTATATGGAAGATAACCTGCAGGGACAGAAGGGGAAATGTATTTCTAATCAAATTATTTCAGGAGAGAAAAATAAATGTAGAATACTTTATTTCAACCACTGCAACACATTATGCAGCCTCTTCCTGAGAGGGTTCATTTTCATAGGGTTTGGGGCATACTTATGGGGGAATTACCGTGTGCCTTTGGGGAACTTATGGGAGTACATATTGGGCACATATAGGCTACTTTAACTTTCACTCATGAGGTACTTACTGTGATATTGACATGGAATACATAATGTAACACCAGTAATGAGGTTTCTTACAGATTTACCTTTACAGTCCTTACCAAACGTTTACTGTGCCCTTTACATGAAGGGTACATAGGTGTCTACAGCATACTCATAGTAATGGCTCCAAGGAGGGTGTTATGAAATGAAAATTAATCTTAATTTTATTCATTTAATGTTCTCCTTTGATTGATGACTCTTGACTTTCAGTCTTTGACCCTGATTTTCTCCCAGACAAAACTATTACCTGAGTTTTTACTGGGACTAACTGTGTACCTCTTTCTCTCTGTAGGCTGGAGAACTGGATCAGAGCTTATCTGTTTGACTCCTGGAAAAAGACTCTAAAGAAGCTACTACAGCTATTAACATCATTTAGTTCTCCTGGATTAGGGCTTCTGTAGATTTTTTTCTGTGTTTGTGCTGTCTTCTCAAACCTCTGGTCACTGGTGGTAGATGGTCAGTCACAGTGAATTAAGCTATGTTTCTGCTGGAGGTTTCTTCCTGTTGAAAAATGGATGCTCAGTCTGCGTCATCGGTGCAAAGTCAATGAGACAATACAGGTGATCATCCATCCATCCACCCGTCACCTCTACCCACTTGTCCTTGCAAGGTGGTGGACTCGATGTGTATCTTCAGTGATGATTTGACAATAGGTGGAATGCCCCTTTAACAACTCCCCAGTCCATCATCAGGATCTGCTGCAATCATTCATGAGATTTGTTATTGAAGGTTTTCTTGATCCATCATGTGACACACTTGAAATCTGCAATGGATGATGTATAAAATCACACTTCTTAGCGTAATCAACGAACAATGACATAACCTTTTTTTTCAGAATTGCAGGCAGTTGCAAATTAAGGCAAAGTCAAACAAGTCAACAAACCACATCTGCCAGGAATAATCAGACAACAGACGTGACTGACAAGGTTCTGTGGCACAGCGCCAACCAACCTCTGCTTCTCAGATTAAGGTCAACTCGTCAATTTCATGAGATGAATATATGTTGGTTACCTTTTCATAATGAAGACTTATCAACAAAGCATACGCCTCTTCCCACGTAATAAAACTAAAGGTTAGACATCCAACTGCAGGCTCATGGCATCTAGTTAGATATTTCTTGCGATATACTGTGGCTGTGTTGTATTCACAGCCATAAGCATTGCGTTATATTGTCAGGAAGACGAGTAGCTTTATTTGAGTAGCTTTGCATTTTGGCTCAGTTAGTTGTATATTTGCTATTTTTTATGTTAAAGGAACAGACACTCAGGAGAAAAGGCAGTAATTGGAATAGCTTTTCAGACCTAATTAGGTTATGCTCAGAATCAGTCAGGAACATTTGTTTTCCAAGAAACCAAACAGGAATAAATTCAAGAGAATGCATCTAAGGAACATATAGAAAAAAAACCTTATACTACCATGCACATGTTATTTAAGTAAAAAAAAATGTTTAAATAATTTAGCAACTATTATTATATTTAAGCATTGCACAGCTTACGGATGGATCTGCTCAAACGAAAACGGACATCATTCATCATTTGTTTAAAAGTCTCTAACAATCAATGCTTGAACCCACTGGCAAATGCTTTATTGTTGTCTGATCAATGAGATTCTGTCAGGGTCAATACAATCACTGGAGTAATGGGCGTTATGGCTCCCATGATCCTATTGAAGGGTTATTTTGATTATGTGATTTAGTTTTGGTGCATCACAGGTGACCACCAGTTTTATTGCCATAATTTTATATGACAATGCAGTAATTTACAGAAATTTTTATATATATATATGTAAATGACCTTAGTTTTAGTTCACTAAACATGAAGAAAACCTCGAATTTGGAAAATAATTTCAGCTGATGACTCTTGTTACTCCACAGTCAAATTTGATCTTTATATGTGTTACCTTTTTAAGTTGTAGTGAAAAGACTTAAATGTTGCAATGAGTATAATCTAAAACACTTTTACACGCGTTTCTTAAACTAATGACATTGTTAATACTGTTAAGTCTGACTACCAGTAAGTGCAAACATTTAGACACTCATATGTGAGCCTGAATTTCACTGCCATTTAGTCACATTAGGAATTGACACAACCATACTTAACTAGCTTTGTCAGCAAAACTCACTCTCTTTCCATAGTCGAAAGTCATGAATGTTAGGCTATGTGAAAAAAACAAATTTGATAAAAAAAGAGAAAAGAAACTCTTGCTATATTTCAAATGAATTGAACTGAATTTAATTGTATTCAAGAAATGCTTTGCAAAAGACCTTAAGGCAAAGAATAAACTGGAAAGGTCCAGATTGCTAAAAACACAGGAGGGCAGGCAGAGCTACAGTGAGCAGTCTTTGGGGAGAGTGCATGTGATCCACAGGAAAAACTGGAGAGGTAAAGGAGATTTGAACGATAGCAGAGTGAGAAACCAGACTAGGGATAGGAGGTGATCACGGTCAGAGTAGGCGAGTTAGCTGAAGATGAGAATAAACAAGGCGGCAGATGGTTTGTGTGTTGAGTTGAATGTGCAGACTGGCTGCTGAGGGTGATTCTTTTGAAGAAAAAAAAAAAAAAACAGGGAACTGCTAAAGAGCTGGAAACAAACAAAAAAATATATAAAACACTGAAGTCATTGTCTAAGTAAGTTTACTATTGTGTATCTGTTTAGAGAATACTGTATGTCTGCTAAAAGCACCACCAAAACCTTTGTATTATACACAATTTACATTTGCAGAAATAAACACTTCAAGAACATTCGTCATAGGTGCAGGAGGAAGAGGACTAAAAACATTTTGGTATTTTAAGCGTGCTTTTTGGAAAGACTGGAAGTCGTATCCTATAGTCTGAGTACAGACAAGTGTAGTGAATGTTTTATCCAAACCTTTCCGAACTGAAAGGACCAGTGGACTGCTGGCCCTGGAAATTTAGCAACAGCTGTCTCCTGATATTCAGCTCAGTGTCTAAAAAGAAAACATCTTCTCATAATGTAGAAACGCTGGAAAGAACTTTCATAAATCTATGGCCCCGGGTTTATTCTGAAAAGGAACCCATCATCTACAGCGTTGACATGACATCAGTTCGAGGCTGAAGTTAGGAAGGAACTCTATTACTATTTTAAAAATCACACCCCAAGATGAAATGCAAAGGAATTACAGACAAGCCATTACAGCAGAGATCATTTATGACATTTACCTGACATTTTCAAAACTTTGCACAACTTTGGCTTCTTCCCCTTTATAATCATATTGTTAGTCGGTGCTTGAAGGGAAAGAAATTCAATTTTGAACTTTTCAGTTTTAAAGGTTATATCTCCATTAAAGTCTAACATTCGGAATGGAGAATATGTATGATAAATCTGACATAAAAATATAAAAATGTATGTATTTTTTATAGTAAAAATACTCAGAGGTCTAAAAGGACTTGCAGAAACTGTACATTCTCCCCCCAGCAGTCCAGTAGGATTCTCTGCACATGTATGTGCCAACCATGGTTTGTGTGACTGTGCATGCTCTGTGAGCAGACAATGAAAATAACACCACCAGACGTTCTGCTATTAAGGAAAACGGCAAGTCATCACAAAAAGAAGGAAGAATAATAACGATGAAACTTTATTTTGGAAACGCAGTGAGTATAAATCTTCTGTTTTCTCCATTTAGATAATTTATCTCACAGAGGCAACCAGGATACAAACACTGATATCCTGGTGAGAAATCATTTTATTTTTTTTTTCTTCAGAGTAGACAGATGATAAACTAGGAAATTGCTCCCCATGAGGTGGCTGTAAAAGCTATATATCTCTGAGTGAAAAGCAGTGTTTTAGCAAAATGAAATCTAGTACGAATAGGGGTTCATGCTCCTCCATGAGGTTCAAAACCTTCACTGTAAGTTTGGACAATTTTGCTGTTCTAAATTGTACGGAGGTCTGATTCATTAAATAGGAAAGGAGATTTCAAATCATATGCTGAAGCACTTTTAATCCAGAGTAAACTTTTCATGAAAACGAACAATGTCACCCTGGTTTGTGACTTTTATTGTTGAAGGCAAGGAACAAGTGCTGGCCAAGAGAAGGGAGCATGGAATGCCAAATGGGTAAAATAGTCTCAGTTCAGAAAAGTCAAAGCAAACATCCATCCATCCATCCATTTTCTTAAAACCCTTGTCCCTCAGTGGGGTCGGGAGGGTTGCTGGTTCCTCTCCAGCTAACGTTCTGGGCGAGAGGCGGGGTACACCCTGGACAGGTCGCCAGTCTGTCTCAGCAAAGCAAACATCCGTCTGTCCATTTTGTCTAAATGAACTACATATCTATAAAGAAACCAATCAACCATAGGTTACACCATGATATGCAAAGTATGATGCTAAACTATTAATCCATGCAGGGCAGTGCATAAATGTGTAAATATAGTAACTGACAACACAAAGCCTAAGAAGGAAAATGTTTTCACATTAGACTTTTATTGATGTTGGTTTAAGAGACAATATGAATAAGAAGCACATACACTTATAAACATCATAAATCTATACAATACACACACACACACACACACACACATATATATATATATATATATATATATATATATATATATATGCTACATGTATTTCTAACAAAGAGGAAGGCAAAATATATTACTCATAAATATTTTGTTTGCAATT
This sequence comes from Poecilia reticulata, assembly GCF_904066995.2. Taxonomy (NCBI): domain Eukaryota; kingdom Metazoa; phylum Chordata; class Actinopteri; order Cyprinodontiformes; family Poeciliidae; genus Poecilia; species Poecilia reticulata. Next base: position 31,109,874 of record NC_088832.1, read on the forward strand.
TAAATTGTGAAGGTTTGCACTGTGTTAGGCTTGGCACTATGACCAGCACAATGTCTGTTCTCTTCAGCTTGTCAGCAGGATGTGCTCTGGGAAAACCTGCAAGCAGCTGATGCAAAGACAGAGTAAGTGACTCAACACTGTTCTAAAAGTGTGAACAGACTGATGGGTTAGGGGACACGAGCAAGAATGTCTTTCTGCCTTGCCAAATGGTCTCAATTTCCACAGAGAAGCCAATAGAGTCTGAAACGGGCAGTGAGCCAGATGGCATCATGTTCATCATGAAAGTTTTAGGAGACTTAGAACATTTGTCACCGTTTAAGACTTTTTGTTCTTACCTTATGGTCAAATCCACACACCGCAGACTACTGCTGGATTGTTGCCTCTTTTATGGATTTCTTTCACTTATGCACACTAATTGAAATTAAAATAATAAAACCATGCTTTTTTTTTTAAATCGCATTTTATTTTTCCCAACGTCCGTTTCTTCATTTTTTGATTGCTTATTATATAAAATAAACACGCCTTCAAACTTCAAAAGCATCTGTTCATAAGATGAAGCTATAAAAATCATCCAACTTAATAGAAAAACAGATTTGTTATGTCTAACTCTACAGAGTCTGTCAATTATCTAAAGGATTTTCCATGATAATGAAATAGTACATCTTTTACATGAAAGTTGAAGAAAAAATATTAATATGGCCTGTTAATAATTCAGGCCAACATATGTTGTTTATCCCTGTAGACTGTCTTTTAGTATGTTTTCACTGTGATCCAAAGTCTCGAGGTCTACTTTGACTATTACATTGATCTGAATTTAATCCAACAAATACAATTTTAAGGTAAAATTATTTGAGCCCATTGGTCAAATCATAAATCAAAAAAGGAGAGCAGAAAGTAAAAATATTGGACATGGCCCCAGGAGGCGTGTTGTTTTTGTGGTAACAAATGTTTCCAACATAATGTGCATGTAATCTGCTGGAAACAGAATTCTTTCAAAATCGTCCTTTTATTCTTCAATTCCAGAACTATGCAGCTACCCTAAGTTATTTAATAGGACACACAATTTTAGAACAATGCAGACAAAGGACTAAATTCTATGCCTGTATTATAGTTACTATGTTTTTAGAGAAAACACTTCAAAGAAAATCACTTCAAGACAAAGAAGCTGTTATGTCTCGACTGGGACTCAATCAATCCCTTTTTTTTCTTCTATCAAAACAAAAGAAGATGGACATTTTTTTTTTATGGAACATGGTGTCCTGTTTGATGAGTATGTATATTGTGTTGAATTAGGAACCATCTACAAACTATATTTGTCTATCTTGGGGCTACAATGTACCGTTTCACAACCAAACAAGCAGTGCATTTTCTTGGAAATTGTGCTCCTTGTCTCTGCATTTAGACTGAACAACCTGAAAAGTTCATCCTGAATAAGCTATTCCTTTTAGTCTGAGCATTTTATGTCCTTCAAGGAGGAAATATAGAGGACAAACTGTCATGATTTCTACAATAAGTATGGTTGGCATTGGTACAAGGTATAATCTCCTTCCAAAAGTGAACCATGTTCCCTCTGAAAAGTACAGCAAGCTTAATATCTCCAAAGGACACAAACTGAACAAAAATATTACAGAGAAACAACCCTTCAGGATTCAGAGAAGTAAAATGTTGTTTTTTTATTGTTTTTTTACATTATAATAAAAGTGGAGCATTTGACAAGGCAATTAGTGTTGTTTAACAAAACAACACTTTCCTAACCGGTTTTTAGTGCCATGAACACATTTACTCCCCTGCAGACCTTTAGTTTTGCTAAAATATTTCAGATAACAGATTTTTTTTTTTTTTTTTTTATCAAAGAGGAGCTTAGTGATTACAGATAGAAGTTTTTAAAACAAGAACTTTATTCATCAGGTCACTGTTCATGATTCACCATCCAAGGGATACTTTTGGCATCCAAACGCAACAGCTTCTGAAAAAAAGAAAGAAAGGCTCATCTCACATTTACCCCAAAAGTTTGATGATCCCATAGTTTTCCAGAAAATAAATAAATAAATATATAAAATGTGGTTGGGAAGATGAATATGGAACTTTTTGTTAGGTGTTAGTGAATTTTACACTCACCAGTAAAATCCTGAAGTGGGCTGTCCATCCAGTGAGCTGAATCGTATTTGCATTATGCAGCAGGGCAAAGATCAAATTCACCTCTAAATGACTCCAACAAAAGAACATTTTGGTTTTGAAGTGGCTTGTCATAATCTTAATTTGACTGAAATGTAGCATTGCTTTCAACAGGTTTTTCATACTCAAAAAAAATTATATATATATATATATATATATATATATATATATATATATATATATATATATATATATATATATATATATATATATATATATATATATATATATATATAATGAGACCAGAAGGCTTAATATGCAAAATATTCTAAATGAAAAGTTTGAGTGTGTTGATTCTTGCTGCTGTGATTCATCTCTTTCCGCCCTGTAGCAGTTTGCACACACTCTACCCTCCAGTTCCACAATGCAACTTGTCTCATCTGCTCTGAAATCCTTTTGCAGGAGGCTGAGGAGGCTCCAGCTGATCCATGTGCTGCCTTGATCATTAGGGGACCCTGCGGCTTTTGCTTCTCTCAGTGATCATTTTCAATTAGGACTCCATTTTGTGCCACATGTACCTGAGCACCCGAGGGGGACAGTGGTCTGTACAGCAAAACCACTGAGGTGGGAGAAGACACATTAGAATGTGAATTTAAATGGTAACCCCCGTCACCCTACGAGAAATGAAACATGCTTCTGAGACATCAACTCAGTTCAACTAATTAAAAGTAGGCTTTTGGCAAAGGAACTTTTGTATTTTTTGTTTTTTTTTAATAAAGGAAATTCATCAAATCATGGATGCTTATTTTTCATATCTTTTGAGATAAAAATCAATTAGGAACACAGTCATGAATGATGAACTTCCCTAAATTAAGTGATGGGGAAGATCAATGACCCAGACATCAAAATTATCTACTTTATGTGCATTTTGACTTTTAATGGAACATATATATTCAGCTCTCCTGGCCTTCCCCCTTTTTGTTCTCCGTTTCTTTCTTTCCTAAAACTGATGGGTTTCCTGTCAATGATAGAACATGTTCAGCATCTGTTCAAATTAAGATTTTTCCTTCACTGGAAATGTTTACGTCAAAATATATTATTATAAATATGAAACAAAGTAGATTTGATTGTGGACAAAAAATATCAGCTGTGTGGGATCTTTACCAGTACAACATAAAGAATTTGACCCACCTGTTTGGACAAAAATGGGTGTTTCAAATGTACAATTACCCTAAAAATACCGTAAAACTAGTTACATTGCCAAAGTTTGGATGTGATTATGACAAAGCTCTGATATTATTCCTATAGAACATTTATGGACAAAGCTAAAAAGGTGTAAATTAGCAAAGTATTAATTCTTTCACCAGAAATTAGCCAGATTTCCAGAAAACTATCCGGAGAAAGATATCCAAAATGTTTGTCCCAATTCAAACTAAACAGTAAAAATGCAACTCTATCAAATATTAATGAAATGCATGTGAACTTTTTAATAAAAAAACTAAGACAAATTTCTTTTAAAAAATTATCTAAAAAAATAATGTCACATTATCTTGGCATTTAGCAATTATTATTTTCTTCTCATGCTGTTGACCTTGGTCAGGTAACATTTGGTCCGATTTAATATCAGATGGTGAGGAAACAGGCTTTGTTGTTTTCTGTATGTCGTTTTGCAGATTAGGTTTGCACTGAAAATGTTCATTGAACAAGAACCAAAGGAACATAAACCTGAAATGACAACACACACCCACACAAAATACTGCAGAGTTAAACTTGGGTTTGCAGAGCTAAACATAGCACACAAAAAATGAGATGCGTCTCCCAATGGCTAAAACATCAGGTTAAACAAAGACAATTAGAGACATTAATAAAATACATGATAGACAAGCTGTACAAAGAAGTGAGTGTAATGTTTGTCTGGCTCTAATCAATATTTACCTCAAAGAGAGAACACATTTACTACCGGTGTAACGTAATAGAGTGATGGCAATACGAATTGAACAAACATACCCTCTTCTTCCTGCAAGAATGAAAGAAGGCCTGTGAGGAGGAAACAGAGCGAGCCGAAGTGTCAAGGGAGAGCTCAGATCACAGCTATGGTGCTGACAGCTACACTCTTTTATAGCAGACCCACAATCAATGATTGTCTGGCAACTGCAAAGTAATAAAACACAACACAGAACCGAATAAATCAAACGGGACTACAATATGCATTTCCCTCATGAGAATTACTCAACAGGCTGAGTACCAGTCATTAAAACTGATCACTCTGCTTGTTGTCCATTAAAAGCCCTGTTTGATTTAAATAATTGCAATAAGACAAACAAAGCATGGTACATTAGGTAGAAAGAATATAATCTTTAATCTTATTCTCTGAAGTTGGAGCAATAAGCAGATCAGTCAACACAACAATGAAAAGCTATTGAAAGCATCCATATCAGGAAAAACTGCACAGATGGAGCTGCACAGCATAAAGACTAGATGTTCCACTGAAGCTAGCACTAGCAACAGGGATTTAGTCAAATACATCACACGTAGAATCACACAGACTGCATATGGCTCATGGAGAGCACTCCAGGCACTACAGAAAGAGGCTACTGTGGGACAGATGGGGAAACAGTCAGCCTCTGCAGCCTCACTTGCTGCAGAGAAAGCTTTATATTAAAAGGTGAGTGAACACTGACTTGTCTAATCAATATCAACTAGAATGACTTTTCCTTGTGGTAAGCAATTGTGGAGCTGTAAAATAGTCAATGCTACAAAAACAAATGAAAAAAACAAAAATGGACATCCATAAAGTCTTGCAAAAATGCATTCATTCACTTCACCTGACCTTTCACATTTTATTGTGCAACAACCCAAAAATATAATACGACTGTGTTGGATTTTAAACCAAAGTTGAAAAAAAAACATAGTTTGAGAATTCTATATTGATGAAAAAAAAAAGGGGGGATTTCCTATTCTGGTAAAGGTAACACTTTATTTGAAGGGGGTGAATAAGACTGACATGACACTTTCATAAATATGACATAACTCCTGTCATGAACATGATTAAGCCTTCATGAATATTTATGACTGTTGTCATAAAGTGTCATTCGGTAAATTATGACACTTTTAATACAAAGTTGACATTATTCAAAATGTCTTTGTTATGACAACTTGACATTAACCAAGAAGTCATTACTGTTTAAACTTTACCTTTAATAACAGAAAGTTACCCAATTTTTAAAGTGCAATCAGTAATACTTTTAGAACAAATTTATATCAGAAATGATTTCTTGGTTAATGTCAAGTTGTTATAACGAAGACATTTTGAATAATGTCAACTTTGTATTAAAAGTGTCATAATTTACCGAATGACTCTTTATGACAACAGTCATAAATATTCATGAAGGCTTATTCATGTTTATGACAGGAGTTATGTCATGTTCATGACAGGAGTTATGTCATGTTCATGACAGGAGTTATGTCATGTTCATGACAGTGTCATGTCAGTCTTATTCACCCCCTTCAAATAAAGTGTTACCGTGGTAAACAACAGACCAATAAAAGAGAAAAGAGTGAGCTCTTAATATTTCTTGTTGATGCCTTTACGTTGCAAAAATTCAACTTTGTCATAAGAAAAAAAAAGAATACAGTATTGCTTGTCTACTTTTATTTTGAAAATAATTTCTGTTTTCTTTTTTGTTGTTTTCTTTTGTTTCCATTTTTAATCCATTATGAGCCACATTTGGACAGCCACGTATAGGTGCTGCCTTACTCTCTCAATCTTCAGATGAGTGCTTGAATATTATTATGTTACAATTGAAATATTGTAATATGACATAACCCCGATTTAAACTTTTCCACAACTTTATTCCTTAGCTCTCTGGCGTATTCCTTTGTTTCGATGCTGTTTGTTCTCTAACAAGCCTCTGAAGCCCTGACAGAACAGTTGTATTCATTCTGAGGTTAAATTACAGCCAGATGGACAGTGTAGTAATTAGATGACTTCAAGGCAATTGGTGGCACTGGAACTTATTAGCAGTGTCTGAGGAAAGGGGCTTGAATGCACACCGCACATATTTGTTCCAAACATGCTCTAAAGGGCAACGTAATTAACGGCGAAATCACCAGAACAGCGAGTCACCTTACTTTCTCAGTAAAATATAGTTAATAAAATGTCATTCTAAACAAAATGGGCCAGAAAAATTTAATTTTCCTCTTTTTAATCTGAGCCTGCTGAATCAAACTGAGGGGTAAAAATCAGCATAAAGCTCAGTAATTCAGATGCATGCCCTGAGCATCACGTTATCCCCATTCCAGCAATGAATTTAGGTATGAGAAGACCTGTGGCACTGAATCGCTCTCAAAGATTGATGAAATATCTCCTGTTCGGAGGCATCTTGCCACCGATTGCTTTCATCGGACAAGTGCATTCCCATCTGAACAGTAAAGCAATTACAGGCTTAACACATATGCAGATTGTCACTTATAGCAACTGTGCCCTCAGTCTGAACAGAAAAATTCCTCTGCTGTTCAACCGCTGTCAGATAATTGCATTATTATATCTAACATATGTGCAATGATGTACCACAAATTGATACAATACATTGAACATGCTTTGCCAAATTTTACATCGTAGAAACAGTGGAATAATTGTTTCCTTTCAACTGAACTTACTAATAATATGCACATATGTTTTATGTTCACACTTCCTCCTTTGGACAAGAGAACGAGAGCTTGACACTTAAATGTAAAGGAGAAATTATATTTTTCCTCCTCAGCCAACCAGCAATTCTTTTTTAAGTACCAAATAAATGTACTGACAGAGAAATTAAAAATTACTTGGTTGATTAAAAATAATTGATAAAAAGATCTTGAGTTAGCCTACATGTTGGCATTTTGAGGAAAAAAAGAGAATAATAATTTGTTTAAAGAAATATCTGAAAATATTCTTTTTAACTAAATCTTAGAATTTTGATAGAAAATGGAAAGTGTGCTTTGCAATCAAACAACTCTTGCTAAAAAAATCACCTTAAGAAACATGTGAAGCCAAACAAAAAGGAACACAGAGGTTGTTCATTTATGAAAGCCTTGGATTTTTTGTCATTTGTGATCTAATATGACTTTCAAGGAAACCAAGTTGCAGGAAAGAGTTTGACTGACCTAGGATAGATTTTGTTAAAATTCTTTATCCAGGGTCTCTTTTGATCTCCACCTAACTGTGGATGTTGGAACCAAAAATCAAAACTTTTGCTTTACCCTTCTGTCCATGTCTTGATTTTCTATGGTCATGAGATGCTGCTCAGTACTAAAAAGAGTATGGTTTTGGATACAAATCGCTTCTTCCATTGCACGCCAGGGTTCAGCTTTTGTTTAGAGCTCAGAGCAGAGCCACTGCTCCTCTACATCAAAAGGGGTCAGTTAAGGTGGTTTGGCCATCTAATCAGGAGGCTTATTGGTTGCTTCGCTGTGTAGGTTCACCACATGCATCCCACTATAATAAGGTCACTGGTTTTCCTTTTAGATCTGTTATGCCCCTACTGAACCTGAACAGGCAGAAGACAAGAAGCTCAAGAATAATTTTAAGAGGCTATTTCAGCAAATGCTTTTCTTTTCTGTTTGCATTTTTATTTTCCTCTGCCGATAGAGAGCTTCTTGACAAAAAAAAATCATAAAATCTTACAAGATTTACAACCTGAACTGTAGACTGTGGAATGCAAATGAGAAAAATCCTGAGCTGAATTATACTGAGCTTCCTAAGAGTTTGAAAATGAATAATTTATGCTTCCAGTTCGTCAAAAATCACATTTATGTATCTTATCAACACATGTAACAAATATTACCATGTTAGAGGCGGCCTTGTTTTTCTACAGCCAAGCCTTTGTTGTTTTACTGAGAACTCTCAGCTGTGCACAGATTTCAGTGATTTCTGGTGGCCTTCAATCTTTATAATGTATTTTGTTGCTCAAAAGAATTGATGCTCTGTTTGGGATTATTGGTTTATTTTTGTTTCATCTTCACATAACTGCATCCGGCCAGAGCTTGTATTTGTTATAATGCTTCTTTGTGCTCTTTCAGCAATGATATCAAATAGTACAATGTCATAGCTGGTAAAGTCTATTACCTGAATAATTTTGCTTATAAAAAACTTTGATACATTTAACCTTTTACAACAAAACAACCCAAAAATATATTATGTTATACAATGCAATTTATAAGGTGTGAACTGATTAGACTCACGGAAACAAAATGTACAGTTTTGATCTTGATTTCATTCATGTCATTGCTATAAATCATACACATTCATATCAGGATTTAACCATTGCAATTAAAGTAAATCACTAAAGTAATCCCCCACTATGAGTACTTTGTGAGATTAGAGTGGAATATATTGGATGAGGTCCATTGACCTGATTTACTAACCGAGTGCCCCTTGTTATCCAAATCCAGCCCAGAAATCTGACCTTCAGCAGCTGCACTTAAAGCCTCCTAAATCTATAACAGTAAATGTAAACACATGCCTTTTATTTTACTTTTATAAATTGTAATTATGTCTGTATAATGTTTAATGTATACATTCATTGTCTCCTCCAAAAAACAAAAAATCACATAGTTGTTCATCTTTATATTGAAATTAATCAACTTCAATCTTCTAAGATTTAGGTCACAAGTAAGTATTGGCAAAAACAAGAGGTTTAAATCCTCCCGCAGCTCTGAAAGCAAAAAAAGGTCACTGCATGATAAACATTTTCTTTCACAGCTCTTACAAATCATGGTTACATATCTAAAAAAATAACAATTTTATAAAACTGTTTGAGAAAATGATAATAATAAAAAAAAACATAGCTCCACTCCGGATTCATCACAGCTGCAGTCTTGTAAAATTTGAATCTTTGTGCCCAGATTATGGATATATGGTGATGTAGTGGTTAGCACATTCCGCTTACTGCAACCTTATTACTGTGGGAGAACAGTCTGCGCCCCGCCTCTCACCACACCCTGGAGCCCCAAACAGGAAAAACAGGATTGGGAAATGGGCTGATGGATGAGTCCATGTTAGATGCCAATGATTAACCTAGATTAACATGACTGTGGGGTTGGTTTTAAAGTAATATGTTTTTGTTCCCCAACATGGTAATGTACATATTCATCCTCCCCAGAATACTAAAAAACTGAAACTGGAACAGCAGATATTAGTCAGAGCTGAATCTGCTGAAAGAAAAGCTGAAGGTGCTGGCAAATCAAAAGCACTGAACACTAAGGGTGTATTCACACCTGACATATTTGATCCTCTCAATACACAGAATCGAACTCTGGTGTGGACTGTACTACTAGACCTCGACCCGCTCTTTGAGGCGGTCTCGATTCGCTTTCATATGGACTGTAGTGTGATTTGCTTCAGGTGGGAAGACATAACTACAGCAGATATACATCTGTTTGGACTTCACGAGCCACCGTAGCAAGGGATTATGATAAAAATAAGCCCTTCAGTGACGCTAGTGCTGCTACTATGTGTTCTGATTTTATTGAAATTACAAGTGTATTACTTTTGGTAACTACAAGTGTAATACAATCCCTTCAATTTCAAAATGGTGTGGCAGTCGCAGGGTCAGCTACGTATTTTCATTCATTTAATCATTTCTTGATTAAGCTTTTCCTTGTGTTAAAATAGCACCTAAAAAGAGACTTCCACATTTCTAACTTTATATACTTCATTTTTCTGTCCATGGAGGATTTGCTGCACTTTATCTTCTATTTTGTTAGCTCCACAGCCTCTAACCCGTCTCCTTTTAATTGCTCTGCAGCTTTATCATAATATTTAGAGGTTACAGTTAACAAGATGGCCAATTAATCCAGACCAGTAATTAGGCAGTAATTAAGTGTCACAGAGACGGCAATAACTGCTGGCTAAACCAAAACAATGACAGGGTTGTAAAACTCATGCTGCCCCAAATTAGTTTCCCGATTTAAATAGGTTGCAGGACTACTTTGTAGTAAATAATAACTGGATCATAATGATGCCAAGGACATTTTTGCCAGTCATCGTCCAGTTCATCTCTTGACATTTCCTTTGCAGATAATCAATTTTCCTCAGCTCCACTGTGAGACCTTATGGGGCTGGGCTCCATCACAGACCTTTGAGTTTGCAAAGCTGAAATTAACTTAATGGTTCTATAAATTCAAAACATGCTACATAAAACTGCATAATTTGTTATTTCTTATCAGACTTTATGGGTCACAAAAAGTAACAAGATGTGAATCATTATGAAATGTGTTTATTAGTGCTGGACATGATGAGGTTGAAATGCCAATGCTGGAAGATTGAAACCCTTGCAATTATATTTATTAGTGTACCATGAAGAATAGTATGAACACATTGTAATAAATATGTACATTTTTTCTATCATGGAGTAAAACCAGAAGGTTAAGGTGCTGTACAACCCCACTTTATATTAATAAGGTCATTTTAACCCCCAACATGATCATGACTCATGATTTTAGGTTGCATAATGTATTTCCCCTTTACCTCTGTTCTTACTTGAGATATTCTTCTTAATCTGTCTAAAAAAAAAAACACTCTTTCATTCTGGTATTTACAGATTAGAAATTATTTTCTGCAATTCCAACTGCCCTTAAAAATGGTTAAATCTGACAGTGTGTGTTTTTTTATTGAGTGTATTTAAACATTTTATGTCAGTTGTATATTATACATATTGTGAAAATATCAACTTGGAAAACTTTCAAGAAAAAGAAAGTTTGTGAGAGAAAGTGAAATGTGATGAAAGTAAACTTACAACAAACTACAGCGGTTAATTTTAGCAAGCGTTAAAAAAAAGATGGTGCCAAACATTTGCAATCAAAAGCAAGTAATTAAAGTCATTAATTTCAATGGCAGAGGTGCTGCTCCACATACATTTTCTCTTACTGTGGTCTATGTGTGACTTTAGCTTGATGCCTTTTGTCAAAGGTATCAAGTTAATATTTATTTTTTTCTTTTTCTGCAGTACTTTTTCAGTTCACAGGTAGTGGGTGGTGATCAGAAGGAAAGGGATCTACATTAGTCATACAAATTACATGCTGCTAGTCTAGTGTAAATCAGAAACCTGCTGTAGGAAATAGGGTATGACAGGAGATGGAAAGAGCGATGTCTGCTCCTCCCACCAGGCTACAGCATCTGTTTCTCACCAGCTCACTGTCAGTTCACCAAACATGAAGCATGTGTGAGGCCTTATCTGCTCTCCTTTCATGGTCTGCCAAAATTCAGGGCTGAGGGGGCAGCAAAGCACCCATGCGGTACCTCTCTTCATACCCTACTCTTGTTCTTCATCACGGCTTCTGGCTGGACACCGATATGAGAAGCAGTTTGGGGTTTGGATTGTTTTTCACATGCACACAGAGAATTAGCACATAACTGACTGCAGCATATAATAACACCTTTACATACAAATTCTATTTTTTTCTCCAAAATCCTTGATCGCCACATGACTTGTCGCGACTTTTGCATTCATTGAGATGAGTCACGCTTCTCCAGAATCACAGAAGTACTTCAATAATGCAGTTCTCATTTTAGCATACACCTGACACTTCAATCATAAAAGTCCTTCACATTAGTCTCTTCTTCTTTCCCTTCCATCCTCAGATGTTATCATCTCTTTATTCATTTCTAGAATGAGGTCAGAAGCAAATAACTGTAACTCAAGCAGGTGCAGTCCAAAAAGTACATTTTGGTTGTCCTTGTATTTGATGCATTTTGAATTCTGTTTAATATCTTATTCATTAAATACTAGTTAACAACAAGCCATATTGCAAGGTTTGTTTCTACTTTCAAACAGATAAATTAATATCCAGTTACATAAAAAACACAATTGATTCAATCCAGTTCATGTAATCCAAAAAATGTGAGAAATTGTAATTTAGTAATAGAGTCTAGTGATCATATAATCCACCTCAGCTGACTAACTAGAAACAAATTATCTAAATCAGTTTAATCCGGTTTCTTTGGCTTTGCAGCAATCCCTTCCTATGAGCATCCAAAACGCTGTGTTAGTCTGAGAACCCTACTGGGATCTTTTTAAAACAACATGCTGTACTTTGCTAAATGTCGTTTTACTGTCTTATGTGTCTCAACAGTGCAAAGACATCCCAGGCAGTCAGAATCATATGAGACGTATCTCAGACTAGTGAACTGCCTGGGGAGTCTGTCACATTTGGTGCCGTCCTGTACGCCAAAATCTTCCAGTTCACCCAGAGTTCAGCTGCCAAGTGTATTCCACCACTGGTGCAGTGAATGAGGAATTGGCAATAAACAGTAAGCATTTTTGTTCCTATGTTTTTTGTGTTTGTTTTAATCACAGTTTCAGAATTAATATTTACAAATGAAACTTCTGCTGATCACTTCTGCAGCGTTTGACTACAGCAGATGCAAGAATGATGTTCCAAAGCAGGAGAGGGTTTTATATCAAAACACAGGACATGGATAGTTTTTCTACGATTGTCTTAGTTTAGTTAGTCATTATTCTTACATCAGGAAAATGTTACAAAATTGAACCGTGCAAAACACTCAATTTTCTTTTCTCAAAGCTGTTTAAGTGTGATGCAAAACACATGTATTAGGACATTTTAAATGATATCCACTTATTTCACATAAGCAGCAATAAAGGTTGTGTACTTTTAATTAAACCATATGGTCTCTGTGAATAAAATTAGCAGTATTGAGACAGGTCGTATTGATCAAGCAAACCAATTAATTAAAGTAAATAAAGAAAACATTCACTTCAAATAAAATATTAATTCCATGTATAATTAAATGCATAAATGTGTTGTTTACCCTCTGATCTCCTCTACGACAAATATGTCCAAGACTTGATGATTATGAAGGTGGCTAGTTGTTTATATCCAAAATAATAGAAATACAATTATGTAGAAGCCATATTCATGTAGCTTTCCAAAGGGAATTTATTTTGGCTCCGTCATTAAAGGAGAAGGCAGCGGTTTATTGGCCCACAAGGCAGATATTGTCAAGACAACTTGAAATTCTGCCTGGATTCAAGCTGTTATTTTCCAAACTATGCCTAAGTGTAATTTGTACAAAAGCAACATTTCTAGCTGAGAGGTGAAGATATCTTGGCTATCTTCATGGTATCCTCCTACATTAAAAGACTCCCAACACAACTTCCTCACAGGTTAGTAAATGTTTGATATTTTATGATTTTACAATTATCCTTCAGTGTAGTGAAATTTAGGATGTAAATTAAATGTTTTTTTCATACTGAAATTGTGTTATTTTTTTCCAAAAATCTTTAACCAAGCAGTATTTAGATAACTAAAAGTCTGTGGAACTGATCGTTACAGTATAATTGTTGCTATCAGTATCTCAGCCTCTCACAGGAGCATCCCCGACAAAAAGATGCTAATTTGGGATCTAAGGTATAGTAATTTTTTATTAACTTATTTTGTATTGTTTTATTAACAATATATGTATATATTTTCAATATCTACTATATCTTTATTTATTTATTTTTGTATTGTAAACCAACATATTGGAAAAATTCTTGCTCATGTTTGAAACGCTGTTCCCATTTTTCTTCTTTAATAAATTTAGATTACAGAAAAATTGAAAATTACAGAAACTGCTTTACTTGAAAAACATAACACAGTAGCCTATTATTTTTGAGAACAGCAAATAAGCAACAAACATATTTTTTTTTCTCAGATGCATCTCCAGGAACTAGTTACAACTGTGAATGTCCCAGCTTGGGACACATCTGGGACTGTAAAGGTTCTCTCTTCTTGAACGAAGGTTATCATGACTTTGCAAGAATGCACTGTATCTATTGAATGTTGCATGTAGAGATGCATATATAGATATGTATTCAGTGCAGGTCCCAGGTAGAAAGGCATACTTCTACGTTCTCTGCCTCGAAATTTGCAGTCTTGCAGAGCAGTGAAACTGAGGCCTCAGGGCACACTGACCATGAACGTTTTATGTTTCTCTGATTCAACACACCTGATTCAATTCGATAATTAACTGGCCTTAACAGAACTTGATTACAAACTGTGCAGGTAATTTGTGTTTTAATCAGATTTTCTGGAGTGGGCAAACATTTAAAACATGCAAGAGGCTGTGCTTGAGGACGAGGTTTGTGAAACGCTGAAAGAATCTATGGGAAACCTCTGCTCAGAATGTGAAAAATATGTTGCAACAATTCTTGTTCAGTGAAAATTTCTATATGTGGTTCTGTCTTGTTTGGCATTCTCCTACATATTTCTGTTTTGTATTAAGTCAGGCTAGTAGACATCTGTAAAGGATTTCTGGCACAAAAAAAAATTAGGATTAATTCTTGACAAAAACATCAGATTTTCATTTATTTATTTTTTGTGGAATTGGGCACTTCCAAAGCTCTGCTTTCTGTTTTTCAAGGACATCTACCATGTTATCGTCCATAGCTGTTCTAATGAAATTAACTGCTTGCCTCAGCAGTCACCATGGCAATACAGTAAAAAGAAGGTTATATGAGAGCTGTTATATAGCCTCTGTAAAAACAGTCAACCATGCCTGGAATGTCACATTCAAAAGCCCTTATCAGGCCCTGCTTTTCTTTTAAAATAAATCACACGAATGAATTTTGTTCAAGCTACATGAAACCCAAAATTATATATTAAAATTAAACTGTCAAAGGGGAATTTGAAGTTTACAGCAAATGTAATAATTTTAAATATTTTTCTTATTGTGAGTGTTTAATGGTTGGTAACATTATCACCTTTTGGCATTTAGTTATAATTGACATTTAATCCAGATTAAAAACTATCCACTATTTTCTTCATATTCATATCCTTGAAGGGAAGTATGTGCTATTTTCATGAATTAGAGAGATAAACAGTCATAAAACACTCAAATTTCACATTAAATCCTTTTTTGTGCATCAGTTCAGCTACACAGTTGGTAGCACTGCGGCCTTGCAACCAGAAAGTACTGTGTGAGTTTGAATCCCAGCCTCAGGTCTTTCTCAATGATGTTTGCATGTGTCCCTGCCTGGCCATGCGGGGGTCCTCTCTGGGTCAAAGTCACTTTTCTTGGCCCACTGGGGAACATTTTTTACTTCAAAAAAAGATCTGATGGGACACTGGAAATTACTATTGTTGTCCTAAAAGGAGTCGGTCTGCCATCAAAGCTAGTCAAGCTTAAAATACCCTCTCAATACAAGACATGTTTCCGCAAGCTCAGTCGTCCCCAGCGTCCACATTTCTAAGGAAATATATTTTTCAGCGAAGTTTCATGAGTGATCAGGGGTTCTTGAAATACTTGAAAGAAGTATTTGCACTTTACACCAATCTGATGGTTGAATAAACTAAATGACAGACATTAATGTTAATAGATTTATCATTTCTAAAATAAATATCTTTGTTATTGAGCTCATATGTCTATTTATTCAATTATTTAGGAGCAAAGGACTGTTGGACTGAAGATGTTTCTTAATTTGTTCATATTTGATTAAAATTTGATTAGTTGTAACTTGATTAAAAGTTGCTGATTGAGTCACACCATTGTTATAAATATTTCTGGTGCTTTA
Source organism: Poecilia reticulata (assembly GCF_904066995.2). NCBI lineage: Eukaryota > Metazoa > Chordata > Actinopteri > Cyprinodontiformes > Poeciliidae > Poecilia > Poecilia reticulata. The sequence goes on from NC_088832.1 coordinate 31,125,542, forward strand.
AAATCAGATAAGACCATGAGCAGAACATGGAAAATTTCAATGAATTGTTGGTTGTCAAAGTGGGAACAAAATGTCTTCCTGGCAGGTAAAAACTAAGGAATGATCAGTTGGACAGGTCCGGTGGCATCCGGTTCTTGTTACCTTAAACATTAATGGGAGTTGCACTTACTGACTCTAGAGTAAATACTCAGTGAGAGTTTGAATCCTTTAATTCCATTTTTTTAAAGCTTTAATTGTAGTTAAATAATTTTTGATGATAATACACATTTTCACAAACCAACTAAGGAAACTTTGGCTATGACTAGCTAAAGTCGGATCACCCACTTGATTGAAAATTTGTGATGGAAATTGAAAAGAAATGGTCCATGACGGGACGCAGTTCTTTAAAACTAATCTGTCGACCGGAAGCGAGAACCTGATTGATGAAGAGTATTTGTTCATTACTGATAAAAGAAGTCCAGTTTTTAGAAAACCATGAGGAGGTTCAAGAATTTGTGCATCTAATTGTTTTTTCCAATTTTAGAAATGTGCAATTTTATGCTACATTGGCTGTGCGCTAGTTGTGTAAGCATCTTTGTTCATTGTTGTGTTTGATGTTGTTTTCTGTAGCTCTGCCTTTCCTTATTGGTTTCTTTGTGTTGTTTTCTATTACTTAATTCTAATATCTCGGCTTTGTTTGTTATTACCATAGCTGCTTCATCTTCTCTTCTGTCATCTGCTATGCTAAATATTTTGTTCTTTCCAGGATTTAACGTATCCATTGTCATATCCACTTTACACTTCATCCAACTATGTTTTTGCTCTTGACTTTTGCTACATATCATCTGATTTCCTTTATATTGTTTGAAAGTGAATATAATACTTATTAACACTTGGTCAAAAAAAAAAGATCACTCTCCATTTTTGAAGAATAATAGACCAGATTCAAACGCCACCGGCAGCCTAGCAAGGAAGTACGGTTCCACTCCACCGAACTGTAGAACAATCTCTTATCCTTTCAGTAATTTACAGTGTATGTCACGAGTGCAAAACTATAACAATTCACAATGCTGCAGTGGAACCCAGGGAAAGAGAGAAGGATCATTTACCTGGACAACAAATTGATCCTCCAGCCAGGAGAGCATCCCAAGGGTAAAGTGAAACAAATTTTCAGCCCCTTCAATGGTTTTCGACCCAGATGCTAAGGTGCGTTTTGTCTCTATTAAGAGACCAAAAGATTTATGAGAGAAATATTGACCACTAGTTCTGCTGGCTATTTTATGTGTCCCACTTGAGAGCAGACAAGGAAAAGGGGTGGTTTGTCTTGAGCATCTGCAAATCTGTGAGGTCTGCACTCACAAGAACTGAGGGGAAAAATGACACAGTCATGTGTTTACTTGCAGATGTTCAGATGTCCTTGTGGTTATATGGTTAGTTTACTCCTTTCCTTCAGACAGTTTCCATAATTTCTCTATGCTGTGGCTGCTAAATTGGCTCAAGAAATGAGGATAAGACATAAGCCAAATGAGAATGTTACATATTATGATGACAGACTGTTGTCCTGGACTACAGTTGCCATTTCTTCCTTTTTAAAATGTCTTTCTGCATTCCAGAGAAGCATTTTACCTCCACGGAGTCTGCTCAGATGCTGTTAAGGCTAAAACATCATATTTGATACTTGCTCACTATGAGTAAACCTACATAATCATGTTTACTTTTTCAGTGAACGCTGAGAATTGTTCTGAGGTATAAGTGAAGTTATCTGCCAGATCAACAGGCAAAACTCAATTACACATTTTTGTTGTTGCTTGTAAACAAATTACATGTGCACGACGTGCAGAAATGTTGCACATTTTACAAACAAACAAAAAAGAAACTTTATCTTCACTGCACAACAGAAGAGTTGTACTGAATGTCCACTGAATCATTGTTTTTTCTTGCAAAAAGTTAAAAAGATGTAATTGGTGTTGCAATGGTCTAAACTGACCTGACAGCTTGGGGCCCAAAAAGCCTCATCAGGCAGGACCCAGGATGTGAAAGACAAGGAAACCCTGGAAAGGTTAGAGTGTTTGCTTAATAAAATAATAATAATAAAAAAGGTTAAAAATTGCTTTGCCACTTCTTAATGAAAAACATTTGAGATTACAATTATGTCAGCAACAATGTTTATAATTTAGACATCTTCTTTCTTCTGTGAGGATAATTATAGTACTTCATTTGACAGTTTTTTAATCAGGACACAATCACTTCTCTGGATCAATGACAAAGCCCTTAACCGACCTTGGTCTCATTCTCAGCATGTTACCTCATCAACACTGAACCGTATTGTGTGTCTCTTGATATCAGATATCAGAGCAAGGCAAAGTAGGTGGATTCAGCAAGAGTAAGATTTCTCCCTCTGAAAAGGAGGACTTTTGTCTGCTTTCTTGATCTTTCTTCAGGAGTCAGGCCCCAGCCTTCTTGGCTTACTTAATTAGACATGCAAACGTAAGGTAAAGGAGTAGGTGGAGCGTTTCATTGGCTTTTGAAGTCAGACTCACAGAGATCATATGCATTGGGGGAAACTGCAGAACCTTCTGTAGCAACCTGCACTTGATTCCTGTTCACTCTGCTGCAATCATATCCTGGCTATCGATGAGGTTTCAGGAAGCACGTCTGTGGCTCCAGCTCAACTAGATACTCCACGGGGGAATATTCTTTGTTTTTAACATGTGTGTTATGTTTCTATCGGCACTTTTAAAGATTAAATCAACTCCACAACAAAAAGATATTCTTTCTTTGCTTCATGGGCCAGGAAAGTTGATGCTACCTGAGGGATAGAAACAGCTCTTTGCTTTACACCAGACTCCTTTTATTTTCCCTTCATCAATGATGAAGGAATGTTTGTTTGCTGATTGTAAAGTCTGCCAAGACTGAGCTTTTTTGTGAATGGGTTAAAGATTATATTGTTTTAGACATCTTTTAACATCCGAGCAGTCGGTGTCGGGGAAACATCAGCACAATTTTAAAGCTGTGGTGTTATTTGCCAGAGCTTTGGGTGTGTTGTGTACTGACTGTACATGTACACTGTAGAACAAACACATTTCTTACTTTAGATGATGGATATCACCTTTATGTTTGTTAAATTTTGTATATAAGCCACTGTGAGTGAATAGAGCCCAGGAGTGACAGAAGTGACATTTTCAGTACTATTCTAGCTTGTCATTCTCACTTAGGTAAGAAGGTCAAGCTGTCACTACTATTAGATTTAAAATGTCAATATGAGGGAAACATACCTGCTACATGCTGTGACAATTCTAAAAGGCAAGAAATGGAACCTGCTTACTGTCAGAAAGGAGATTTTGTACTTTTCCTCCGACATAGATTTTCTGCACTATGTGACAGCCAATGCAACAGACATGAAAAACATCAGATATTGAACAATTAAGGACTTTACTGACCTAAAGTCCTTAATTGGCAACCACCGTTGCCTTTGTTGGCAACGGTGGTTTCCACGTGCCAACAAAGGTCTCCTTTTGCAGCGGGTCCTGTCCTGTTTTGTGCTGGGTCACATGAAGGCCCTGAGGCTCCTGCGTGCTATTTGGGAAGAGAGATACATTCTTCTTTTGTCAATGTCACTGTGTTTGTAGGTGAATGTCTGAGGCATGTGTTCTTTCTTTTAACTTAATTCTTTCTGTTATGTACTGTATGTGCTGAAAATCCAAGAACTGGTTGGAAAGTATGCAAGGAAGACAAATTGTAGGGATTAAGAAAGTGAAATGAAAAAACCTTGAATGTTGTGGACAGCATTTTTTTAAACTCTTTATTTTTTGTTGTTTCTACAAGTTCCTCATACAAATTCTGTGATTTCCTTAAAAAGCTTTTATCCTTCAAATAAGGAGGATAGCCACAATATTTGTATTAGGGTAGCAAAGATAGAGTGGGGCAGCAAAAAGAGGAAGGACATACAATACACAGGTCAGTACCTTCCTGTGCTGGTAAAATGTTTTCTTGTGGATAGTCGTGGGTTGCTTTGTGTACTCTTTAGGATTCTCAGGAAGAAACTGATCTCAAGAAGACAAATATGTAGATGATAGAAGGTAACAGAAAGAACTGTTGCATATTTATGTGGAGCTCTGCTTGGAAGCTGTTGCTCACTAAGAAAAGAAGTTTAATTGCTGTCAGTTAGGTTTGATTTAACTTTCCTTGCCCTCTGCATGACAAGTTTCACACATATCTGCATCTTGATTCAAGAATGTGTCCGTGTTTCTGAGTGCGGCTTTTGATTGGTTTGGATAACTAGAAAAATCCCACTCAAGTTAAGATCATTTATAATTCTGTCAGCCATGCTCCACCTCATCCATCCCAGTCTGTGTGCTTTGTTCTGCTCTAGACAGAACTGTGACATATAGTGGTGGTTTTCTAGTGGTGTTATTGAATAAATTAATTTAGTTCTTTAAATAATTTAGACCATTTATTTTCTATACGAGTCACATAGATGATAAAAAATTATTTATTTCGTAATTAATTAATTATTTTAAATGGAAGCAAGTTTTGCTTAATAGACACTCAAAACTAAAATATTGATTGCATTCCCACGTCACTGGTGACACCACTGGTTACTAAACTAGGTACTGGTCCTTTTAGCAGGTGAAGCTAAAAGAACCAAAGATGATAACTACTGTGTTTTTACCTTCACATAAAACTTTTTCCTTTCGCCTAACCTTCTGGCTCTGTGAACAGCCAGCATTTTAATGATTCTTATACTGATTGATGAGAATGTCAGTGGCTCTCTTCCAGACAACTGTCAAGTTGACAGTCTTCCCCATTTTACTGTATTCCATATTCATAATGGAACCTTTTGCACTGAGTGTTTCCTTCAATAAAAACCATTTGATATTTTTAAAATTATTTTCTGGCGAGACAGGACTTTTCTGTTATTTTTATTGTTGATTGTTTGAATTTGTCATTTATTGGAAAAGACCTGACTGAAATTATCTTATTCCATGGGGTATTACATGTCCTCATTTTGTGAAAGCCTCCATCTAAATAGAAATGCTGTTTGCTCCCACTGGTATACTGGGATCATGATGTGGACACAGCATTTCAGAATGCCTACAAGGCTCGGTCAAAGTGAATGTTCAATGCAGTCTGGCCTTTGTGATGATTTGAGATTCTAAGGTTCTGAAAAGAAAGCAACATCGAGCTGCTCTTGAGTAGAGGCTGGGCGGATCTGGATCATTGCCAGATGACACAGAGGTGCTGCTGAACAAATGATACTAGCACTGAATCAGTCTCTTTCTTCAAAACTGTCCCGTGCAGCACTTTTTAAATTGAGTAAAATCAAATTTGCATAAAGAAAAGAGAAGAGTTTTTGAAAAAAAAATGCTACAGGGAGAACATAAACCCATGCAACGATGTATCTCTCACTGAAACTGCTCTGGTAAATAGAGCAAAGAGAATTGGACTAAATAACAAATGTGAAATAAAGACTCTTGAAATAAAGGAATTGTAAAATGAATAGCGGAGTATGAGCAGAGGATATTTAGGATGAATGACAACGAAATAAAAAAGGTGGTGTAACGTTGAAGGTTTTTACTAAGTGAGCGACTTAGTAGAGAAATGTGAGACTTCTGAGCATTTTAATCCAAAAGTAAAATCATTTTCTTATTACATTTGACAGCTTCAAAATGACTTTAGGCCTATATATCCAAATTTATCAATAAGATATCCATACAATGCATCCAGAGAATTTTTACAAACGCTTCACTTTTTGCACATTTTCTGTTACTGCCTCTTCCAAATTGTGTTAAATTATTCAGCTGGAATTTCTACATACAAATACTCATTATGACAATGAGTGTTTTGCAAATTTATTAAAAGTAGAATACCAAGAAATCAAATATTAAAAAAATATGCAAAACACTCCAAAATATGTTCTACTTTGGTAGTATACCAGATACCAAGTCCTACCTTAAGATTGATGTATTTTCTAACCTTACTAATTGAATTTTTGAATAAAAACAACCATGTAGTTCTTGTCAGCTGAATGCTTTATTTTAGTTTGTCACTCAGATCGCATGATTTGTGATTAATGTATTACTATTTGGAAAAAAGGCTGTAGCATAACAAAACATGGAAAAAGTGAAATGTGATTACTTTCTATCCATCCATCCATAGCTTATTCCTTAGAGCAGAGGTGTCAAATTCTAAAAGCCACTTGTCCTGCAACTTTTAGATGTGTCTTTGGTCCAACACACCTGAATGACATGGCTGAATTAGCTCCTCAGCATGCAGTCAAATTCTACAGACACCTTCCACACAGTTCTAATGACCTAATTAAGATTTAGATGTGTGGAACCAGAGGCACATCAAGGGCTGGAGTTTGAAACCTGTGCCTTACCTGATATGATAAACCTGATAAAACAACATTGGAATCAAAAACAGTTTAATTCTGTTAGAAGATAAATAACTTTAAATAATCAAAATCCTACAATACATTTCCATTTGTATCCTTAAATGAAAAATTCTTGAGGATTGTAGAGTGGATTTTCTCCACTCCAAAAACCAAATACTATACAGAGGAGTGGAGAGCTTGGAAACACTAAACTCAATTTATTAAAGAGACTGAGTCTGTTGTATCACAGCACATCAGAGTGATGTGGACACTGTGTGGGTGAAGAAGTAAACAGTGCTTTTCCCACCTTGCAATAGAGGAGAGGAATACCGGTAACCATGGCAACTGGGCTCACAAATGAAGGCAGCTGTGGCCTCAAAAATGCTCAGAACACTTGCAAATTAAAAATGCATGACACAAAAATGAGAGTAAAATCATGCCAGAAATTGGAGCAGTAAAATGTGACTGAAGCTAATTTATGGCAAATCAATGTGTCGGGTGCAGAGAAACTGGCATTCAACAAGGTTTTATTAACCACAGTCTCATGTGACTTCACTGATTCCTTTTTTGTCTCTCCCCTTGTTCTCTTCTCTGTTTCTCCTCGTAGTGAATTAAAACTACAATAACACATTGTCCTCCAACTGAAAAGTAGCATATAGTGACACATGATCGGGTAAGTTTATGTTTGGCCATTGAACTATCTTTGAAGACATAGAAAAAGCACAAACCGCCAATATTAAATTTGGTACGTGACACACTATCACTGCACCACGTTTCAGATTTTGTCTGATTTTAAACCCACAAAGACCTGAAAACTGGACCTAAAAATAGGGACTTTCAACATGTGACACAACAGCATGCATGCACAGCGTCGAGCTCCTGAACCAGCACTTATGTGTAGAAAAGTGCCTTTTCATGTTCAAGAGGGCCTGATTGTTCCTGGAGAAGTTTAATTAGCTCAGATCCATTTCATTGGCCTGAAAAAAACCCCAATGATCAGCTGCAACATTAAAACTGCTGGCAGGAGGAGTAAATAATATTGATCAGTTTATTGTTTGACATACTTTTCCTCTCAACCCCTCAAAGAAAGCAGCCTCGTCCAGCAGGAAGATACACAGACGCAAATATTTTTTTTTGGATTGGCTCAAGGAAAACACAACAACTCTGCATTGTTAGGTTTTAATTGACCCCGGCTGTAATCTCACTAACATCTGCATGGGGGTTTTCTTTTTCAAATTAACTTGCCATTCCTACCTTTCCTCTTAAAAACCCAGCGTTCTCTTGTTAATATTCCATTGCAACGTTCACACAATATCCCCTGGAGGAAACATACACAAAATATAATGGGAATATACATTTTTATTGCTTGGTGATATCTGACTGAAATACATCATTAAACGTAAACAATTTTTTTCATGATAGAACAGAAATTATTGTAATATCGCAACTAATATTTTACATTTTTTTAATATAAATATATGAATATATCTAGTAATCTAAATTAATAGATTTATTGTATAAATCTATAAATTTTAAGGTTAAATGTGGCTGAAATAGAACGACCTATTTTTTCCAGTATGAAGTGCTTGAATTTTTCACTAAGTTCATGCTCTATTTATCATTACACATTAATTCTAGGCTTCCTAGGAGTCCTATAAAACAGAATTAATTTTGAAATATTAATGATTCCTTTTGGAGGCCAGCTGAGGTCTGGGCTATTACACGATCTGTAATTTTTACCAGAAAGGCTGCTTGGTTTGAGCTTAATATTAACACAAAGCAGAAGGTTAAACGACCAGCCTGGGGTAACTATTTTTTAAACTAATTTGGAATTAAGGTGCAGTATTGGCCTTTCTAGTTATTTTCATTTAACCACAAAGATGGGAAAGATTTAACTTTTTTTATTTAGTTATCCAGTAAAGAGTAGAAAATTTGTTTCCTCCGACTATAACATAGGTGTAAGGAGGGTTATTTTGCATTTAACTGAAATATTTGGTTACATTTGACTGTCATTATTCATATTGCTTGTATTTTGTCTTTGACTTTGTAGCGATCCCTCCTACTGAACGTCCATGTAGCAAAGGCGAAAAGGAAAACTCCCCTCTAACAGGAAGAAACCTGGCTGAGTGTTGATGGCCATCAGCCAAATTCTGCACCAGGTGTGGAGCCAATGGAGCAAAGATCATTTTTGTTTTGTTTTGTTTTTTTAAGATTTTCATCAAAACTTGTGTTCTGGAGCAGCTGAAGGCATTTAACTGCATTTAGTGGACTAATGGATTATTAAGGAATAACTAGAAAACTTTTGAAGAAATCTAAACAGCCTGTGTAAGTGTGAATGTCGGTTGGAACCCAGCATTATGATGCTAAAAATTAGCATCATTGCTAAGGTAAGCTGAAATGCACTCAATAGCATGTGCAAAGTCACAAGCATGTTGAGAAACATGGACTTACTCCATTCAGTATACTAAACATAGTTAAAAATAAAATAAAAAACAATAGCTAAAATGGTTATTATAAGGAAAAGGCTATTAACCCATGTATTATTGCACCTATGCATTGCTATGACAGGCCCCGGCAATACTTCAGCTCTGAAGAAGCATTACTTTTTCAAGGTCACTTGCTCATGCAGTAGGTGTGAATGCTGCAAGTCAGTGACTCATTGCAAACTGCTGGGTTTCCTTACATAACTTCTTAGCAATTTGAATAATAAACTGAACTTCACTGCGTTGTTTGATAAGTGGGATCAATTTGGAATATGTTTGCTAGACTTGAAATCTGTCTGATTGCATGTGTTGTGAATCGGAGGTATGGGATGAAGCTGAAATTAACTAACTTAGATACAGATACATTTCCAAATTTCTGAACATTCTAGTAAGTATTATGGGGACACAATAAACCAATAACAACTATGCTACATGCCTTCCTTACCCAAAAACTACTGCAGATGAAAAATCAAGTTGAAGCTAGTTTGGTGGAGAACACTTGAAGAACCACATAGGTGTGTTCACACTGCAGCCTGAAGTGACCCAATTCCGATTTTTTGGACATAATGAGACCTGTATCTGATCTTTTCATGACAGTGTGAACGGTCACGGCAAAAAAATCGGAATTGCCAAAAAATCTGAATTGGGTCACTTCAGGCTGCAGTGTGAATGCACTAATAAAATACATGGACAATACAGTCTGGTCAGATGAGACCATAATTCAATAAAAAACTATGAGAGAAACCCTAGATCAAACAGAATGGAGGACTCTCAGGCAACTTTTAAGATATAAGGACAGTTTGGGTGGGACAGTGGGTAAAAATTTCACCTGTCCAGTAATATTTCACATAATTTCTAGACTTGATTTACTTTGTTCCTGTGTGGACTGCTTGTTTGTGTGTGTGTGTGTGTGTGTGTGTGTGTGTGTGTGCGCGTGTTTCTTTTTACCCGTGTTTGGTGGTAATTTCATGCCAATAGACTTATTAGAATGTTATCTTTATATTTACTGAGAATATTCTATTTATATTTACGAGTTCAGTGCTTATTTTCTCCACTCTATGTGAAAGTAGAGAGACACCATCCAATCCCCACATCTAGCTGAAACCAAGCTCTCAATATGACATTAGATATCAAAAATGTATCTCTACCCTCTCTAAAACCTAGCAAAAAAAAAAAGTGTATCCTTATAAAAATCATCCACAAGAGAGTTCAGCCAGTCATATGGAACACAATCTTATTACACTGAATATTTCAACAAGAAAATCCATTACACTTCAACAAATGGTTTATTGTAACCCTCAGCAATTCTGCAATAAAACATTTGTAGACATAACATAATAAAATGCTGCCCTGGTCTAATTTGAGTTAGTGGACTTGGGGTGAGCGTTATATTTAAATTAAAGTCTGCTGGTGTGGGAGGCTGGAGCACAATACATATTCAGATGCTAATGCTTCGAGATTGTCTGTGGAGCTGCAGCCCATATAATTTGACTTTCTGTGAATGTCCAGAGTCAAAATGAAGAGGCGGAAATTAAATCTTCATGAGAACATGCCAGAAAAATATAGAGAGCATGATAATAAGTGAAAAATAAAGCTAAAACTTTTTTCTTGTAGCTTCAGAGAACATAATGTGCAGACAGGTCACAAAATAATTGTTTACAGATACAACTAAATGTTCCCAGAAATAACAATTAGCAGATAGTCAGGAAAACTGCTCTATTAATGTTATTTATTTTCTAATTGAGGTCTCATATATTTTTACGGATGCCACTATTAGGTGGTAGTGATTTGATTATTTACTCATGTACTTATGATTTACACATGCATTTTATCTTTATTAAGGTTTTAGAATTTAAGAACATTTGTCTTTTCTGATTATGTGTATTATTTTAACAGAGATTATAATTTCAGATTGAGATTTAGACATGAGTTCTACCTAAATAACATAAATCTGAAGAACAAGGAAACAAAGAAATCTCTGTTTTAAATGACTTTGAGTTATTTTAGAACCTTTACCTCCAACATCACTGTGTCTCAATTAATAGTCAGATAATAGTCTATCTGCAATTTAAGTTCTTCAAAATAAAAGCATTTTTTGTTCATTTAGAAATTTGATTTGTTCACTCACTACACCCAGCATCAGTCTTAAGTGAACAGTAAAAAAATTTTAAATTTGAAATAAAATCTTTAAATGTATGCTCACTATCTAAGTTTGCAAAAAAAATTGCAAACCCTCTGACAGGAAGAAGGAAAGCCTTAAATTCCCACAAGTGGACAACTGGAACACATGCAGGGATTAAGAAGTATTAATCTGTACCTTTACAAAGAAAGGTTCATCAAAAGAAAAATAAAAAATCATTGACCATTTGATCAGAAATTCTAGAAACAGGTGTTAACTTCTGAATTTAGTTTGCTGTTGAGATAAATAGCACACAAGTCAAGCTTGTTGAAAAAAGATGTTTGCATTTCCAGTATTTAAACAAATATTTAAAGAAAACAAATTTCATCATGAAACATTTTTCTTCGGATCGGATTCCTTCCCTGGACTAACCTAACAGTCTCCTGCTGGCACTGCAGGACATGCATTGTTTTTACTGCAATCTTTACGTTCAGCCTAAACTCATTCTACAGTTATCTAGTCCTGTTTACATATGCATGTATAATAATTGCACATAAAAATGGGCGACATAATTTGTGTATCAGGGCTTGTTTGTGTTTGTTTGAGCAGATTTAAGCGTATATAGTACATGGCTTCAGAATGCTAGTGTCGGCACTGCTTGATAAATAGACCTGCAGATGTGTGTGAAGCCTATCTCTGGCAGTGAGCAATATTGGCTCTCCCTGGTATTTTATCATGGAAAGGCAGCTATGACAGAAACCCGAGAAAGAAACCTCTCCTAGAAAGGAAGTTGGGACAGCTTGGGTATAATTAGAATTAATGCGGGGATGTGGAATAAGGAAATGAGCCATCACAATACAGATCAGCTCTTCATTTTAATTTTATGCTTCACTCGCTGGATTTCATGGGTGATGCTGGATAGCTAGACTGTCACTCATTACTTTCTTGTGATGATGACAGATATGTACACACTGAATATTTTCTATGCCTCTTTTGGCAGAACAACAATGGACATAAGATTGACAGCATTTCAGACAGGTGAGCAGGGATTTATGCTTGCTCACCTACCAATAAATAAACATGCTAATGTTTATTTATTGATGTCTTATTTCTGTCGATTGCTGCTGCTCTATTATTCACACACAGTCCAAATGTTATGATATTGACTGCCAACAAACATAATGTCCTGCTTTAGAAGCCGAAAAGCATCACGGTTTACTCAATAATCTTTTCTTGTGTCATTACTGAAAACCAATGAACCGACGGACGGACGGACGGACGGACAGACAGACAGACAGACAGACAGACAGACAGACAGACAGACAGACAGACACTGTTGACTTGCTCTCCAGATTAAAACTAACAATAGTGAAAGTTTGTCATGCCATAAAATCTAATGGTGAAATAAATATATTTAACATTTTACCATGTAAGAACTTGTTGCCCTTCACATTCAATCTGGATTGATATCAAAAGGAGATGCTAAAACAGTTAAAACTGGTTAGTTATTAAATGGTCCTGCTTTCAAAAGTAAAACCTTTGTACTGAGTTGTTACTCTAAGGGAGCAGCTGCAAGAGAGAACAGTCATTGTGCTTACATGTTCAATCTTAAACTCATTATTTATTTATTTCCATACAGTCATAGCATCTTTTAAAAATTAAAAACATTTATACGTGGGTAAAAAAAAAAAAAAAAGCTGTGTGAATATACAGTATATGATATTTACGCTGACTGTTTAAAGGTGCAAATAAATAATATTCAGATATTTTATAATGTTTCATAAATGATTCTAAATGGTGCTGCCAGAAATAACTGGAAGGAGGGTCTGTTTGAGTACTTTTGTCTTCTTGGACACCGATTGTGGGTTTTGATAACCACACTTCATTAGCGGTATTATAATAAAGATCAGACATTCAAAGACAGTGTGAAAATCATAAGATATCAGCTACGTTTAAACACAAGCTGTAGGTCTTTATTGGGAAAATAAATCTAAATAAGCCAGTCTGCCACATGTACTGCATTACCTGTAAATGCAAGACTATATTTTAAAGCTATCCTTTAATAAACAACTGACCCATCTCTTTATTGCTCTTCAAAGTACTATTTTTAAAAAATACAAGGATTTATGGTGCATAAAATACAGAACCGGTTCAGCTTTAATCAAATTGTTTATATACATTTCATCTGTACAAATATGTAAACACTAAAGTAAAGTATGATATTGGTGTATGAAACCTTATTATTTATTTGCACTAAGCTCGGCCCAGTTTCTTAGAGTAAAGCTGAGCCAGAGTGAAAAGAGGAAGAGTAGAAAGAGCATACAGGGAGATAGAGACAGCGCTCAGAGCCGTGACTTTCCCAGATAACACTATAATTTAATTTTCTATCCTCTGATGCAGCACAGTGAATATTATTCATCTAAATGGAGTGAAAGGCATTCACACTCAGGAAAGAATGAATGAACCATTTTCAGAATGCTCAAAATGTTTTTGAATAGGTCAATTTTCTCCGAAATATATTTGAGCAGTAAGTTCAGGCAGAGGAACTGAACCTCCATCAATGTTTTAGGAATATGCAACCTTCAACAAATTCATGACAAATTAGTGCTTATTGTAGTGACACTGGTACAAAAAATTTAAATGGGCCATTAAACCTTTTCTGCTCATAAAGCCCCCATTGTTATCAAGGTTGTAGGGCTGACCTGTCATGAAGGGAACCAACATGATGGTGGGATAGTGACAATGGGAAAATCATTTGTCTACATTTCAATGTTAATAAAAAGGTCTAAAATGACATTTTAAAATTCTAATGTGGTTTGAAAAAAAACAGCTTTACATTAAACAATAGAAAACATTGATTGTGATTGATTCTAATTGCAAATCAGTTGAAGAACTTTTATAAACAGGCACTTTGTCAGCAGACTCAAATGTGAGTGATCCTTTATTGTTCTCATCTAAATTGCACTACAAAACCTTCCCACTGCAGCTCCCAAAGAATCCTACACGCTGCTGCAAATTGAACACATGAATGCTCACCCTAGTGGTTTAACACAGCCAATTGTATGATACAAATCCATAGCATCCATCTTCCACAGGCCACAAGCTTCCAATTCTACTTCGGTTCAGGGACTTGGGCTTAGGAAAAGTTTTTTTCTATCTTCCCCAGTTTCACTGTGATCTTCACTACACCAATTAGTTGCTAAAACTTTATAAGAAGGACTCTGAGCTTGAGGGGGAAAAAAAGACCATTCACTTTAAATAGAAATTATATTTTATATGTTTGTTGAATAACTCCTTATTTTCAGGCATGCTGAAAATAATTACCTACCGTAACTAACTCGCATTTAACAAACATAAAAACACTTTCTTATTTGGTGTGTCAAAAGGATCCTCGGCCTCCATGGCACTGAATTAAACTGTTAAACTGAGAATTTAAAAACTAAAAAGCATCCTGCAAGTTCTCCTTTTTACACCAATTTGTCACCTTCCCAGAGTTTTTGCTGAGTTTATTTTTTAAGGCATTTGCCTGGGAGTCTCATATTGCAAAGCCATTAGAGGCAGAAGTACCCAGTGATTAATAAACGGGAACAGGAAGTATTAGCTCTGCTTAACGGTAAGCTATTAGAAGTTCCCTTCCCACACTTGTTCAGAGATTATTATTTTTTATTAATTGTGGTGAGGCAATAAAAGAAAAGCTCACTCTGAATCCACGTCCTCCAGGATCCCCAAATTGGTGGAGACTACCCAGGCAGAATTATTATTTACAACAGGACTTACTCTTTAAATTTAAATTTTCTAACGTTACTGACAACTGAGTAATTTGAGTATTAAATCACAGACATAACAGCACTTAATAGGTGGGTTACAATTTTGCTTGAGGAGAGAAACATAGTGCATCACATAAATCATTCAGTCCCTCAATAAGGCAAACAGTCAATTTGGAAGTCTGAGTTGGACGGCGAATTATTCAAAACAGCCCGAACACTATCCATATTTCTGTTTCTTTAAAGCAGGCGTTTATTCTATACATAACAGGAAATATTTACAGCATGTTCCAAATGAAAACAATTTAAAACAGGTGGTGCTGTGGATGCTTAGTATGTAAATTAATCAGGTCAGCAAAAACTGAGCAGTGCACAGTCGGTGAAGTTTGTGATATAAAATGTGTCTCCTGATGTCTCATAAACCCATTAATGCAGCAGTAAAATCTGCAATATTTTGATGTCCTTGCTTCAGCCTCAAGCATTCTGCATTGCTTAGCCCAACATAACCAGGTATTCAAAATTAAGAGTTGTCATAGTTTTTATGTTATTGGCCATTAAAGTGTAACAATAAAATGCAACATGTGAGCAGTAAAAAGCTGCAAAGCATTGGACATTCAGCTAAAAGTCCATTTTATCTTTTCTCTCAACATTCTGGTAGATTGGCTAATATTTTACTGCAGGCATCAAATGAGTGTTTCCCACTTAACTAACCATCTGTGAAATAAATAATAATCTTTACAGTCCCAATTGTATCAGTATTATTTTCTTTTTAATTGTGCTCTGCGCATTTTAACATCATCAAACCACTTTTTCTGGGTAAAACGTCTTTTGCATTATGTGAAACTTAATGGAGCAAGTACTTTTGTATTCCAAACATGCAGGTGATGTCTAGTCTTATTAACAGCGATGCCTATAGGGCTTACGCTAGCAGGATTCCTCCAAAGGTCTTTTATCACCTGTTGAGAGCTCCTGTGCTTGAGTGCTGTGAAATAAATAGAGGTATGTATACCTACCGACTGAAAAGCCCCGGGAGCCATTATCTTACTGACAGAATAAGATATCAGAGCAGTCATCATGGAATTGCCCAAGGAAGCACAAAACCGCTGTGCACTGATGCAATGACGCTAAAGCATGTGATCTTACTTTTAAAATTGTTTCCCCTTATATAATCAAGCATAATGTCAACACTTTTCTGCTAGAAAAGACACACATGGTGAAGGTTACATTAGGTGGACTGCTGTGTCGCTCCATTCAGAAGTCAGTTAATTCTCTTTCACTAAACGTCTATGTGTTTATAGGTGTTGGCCTCGAAACAAGAAGCTTTTCAAGTTCAGCGGAGTTTTTTTTTTGTTTTTTTTTATGTGTGATACATGATTTATTTCAGGACATGAGAAAAAATTGCAGTAATTGGTTGCTATAGTAAATGATTGTGAAGAGGTTATCAGTTTTACCCAATCCACACAATAATCAAAAAAGATCAAATGTTAATTCAAGCCCTATTTTCTTTGGTTTGAACATCAATAAATCCCGTGTTTTTTCTTCCTGATGTCTCCAATTAGATGGCCCGATATGGAGAGGGTAAGAAGGGTATGTTGATATCTTATTCAACAATTTTCATGTTTGCATTTTGAACATAAACAGGACTCTCATGATATATTTGTCTGGTAAAACATACAAAACAATATCCACCAATTTGACGCAAGGATGAAATCAAATAAAGCCTATTAAGTAGTGCTGGTCTTTGCATATCTGATGATTTTTTTGAGCTGTAATGCATATAAATGCATATCAATCCTGAAACTTTTCCTGGTGGTAATTCTGAGTGCATGCCTTAAAATGTAGGCAAACTGTCAGCATGTAGAAATGCTTCACTTTGCAGCACTTTTAGGAGAATACGTTCGTGAATTACAAAGTTTTGTTTCTTCAGACATGCAGGAGCTGCAAAGATTTAGTGGATCAGACATCTTCGTTCATTACAACCGAAACAGTATGTATTCACAAAAACTCTTATCTAATATATTTTAAGCAAAAAAAAAAAGATTTTCTGAAAGTCTTAAGAAAATTTGAGAGGAAGACTTTCACCTTCCTGTTAAAATATTCTGGAGGTGGCTTTCGGCCCTTGGAGTTGTAAGCTCCAAAGGCTCCAACCCTGTCAGACAACCCTCTGTTTGTAGAGATTGAATATGACCTGGAATGACAGTTGAGCACAATTAAGCACCTGGTTTGGTGGAAAAACAGCAGTTCTGGGAGCTGTGGGACTAACTGAAAAACTCTGCATCCAATCTGCTCTTTACCGCTTAACAATACTGGACTTAACTAGGAGCCGCCTTTATCCAGCACAGAAAATGCTTTAAAAACCCTTTGTTATGATTCACCTCAAATGTATCTCGTCTTGCAGATTCAGAAACTGCATACATTTATATTTTCACACTTTTCTCTTGTTAGGCTTTTTTTTTTAAATAAACATATGAAATGAATAATATTTTTTTAGTCTCAGATCAATGTGCACTGTGTCTTGTAAACGATTTGGTCATTTTCCAGACTTCAATCTGTGATCAACTTTCTTGTAAATCACATCATAAACTGCTGTGACATGTTTGTGATTGGATTTGTTTTCAAATTGCAGAAGTCAGCTTTTGTCCTGGCCGCGCTCTGACAAGGCCAGGAGTCAGCAACAATTTTCCCTTTGCTCTCACAGGATGCAATTGGTTTAAAGCTGCAGAACCTTTCTAAATGTGGGAAGCATTGGAAGAGAAGACGCCATTTAACCCTAAAATATTTGGAGAGAAAAAATAATTAATTTTCATATTGACAACACATTTAAATAATGAAAGCAGCTTGTTTTCGGCCAAATCAATGAGTACTATTCAGCTGTGGAAGCTTTATGCAGTTGTTCCATAAAAATATATACAAATGCAAGCCTGTGTTGTCTGGGTTATCACCATTTATAAGAAGAGCCCCTTTGAAAACATAATTACAGCAAAGTAATTTCCCAAGTATTTTCAGCACCAATGACTGATAATCATTGATTGTATCTCCAGCTTTGAAATAAAATGGCATCTTAATTGATTTTGTTATACGTTTTACTGTACAACCATTGAATTATACTTTTGTGAAATGTGAAAAATTACAAAACTCTTTGAAATAGCCTCATACATGAAGGTTGGATGGATTTAACCTGTACATTTAAACAGCCATTCGCAGCTTCATAAGGGTGGCAAAATAGAGGTCGCTTGTCTCTGATTCAAATCCCATTTTCATTAATTATTCAACATTAAAGATGCCTTATTCTGAAGAGGAACATTCTTGAGGTTGCAGTGGTTTGGATCAGTAAACCATACTGTTTCAGAGTGCTGTTATTTTGCTACAGCACAGTACACACACGGCGTATTTTATGCTCCACATTTTTGTAGAAGGTAAAAAAATAATTTCATCCTAATGCTAAAAAAATACGTTTTGTTTATTACAGTTTTACCATATCTGGGCTGCTTCTCGCCTTTGACATTGAGATACATTTTGGAGTAACTCCATTAAGCCCAGTCTCATTAATTATCATTTCGTTGGAGTGGGTTCACGAGTCAAGTTCATTTCTGCTTAAGAGGTTTTTTAAGCACACTGTAATTAAAATGAGCTGTGTGCTGTACATGTTTTATAAATGCTTTGAATTGTGCGTAAAAAGTAGCCAGATGTGTGGAACATTATATTTTGCAAAAAAAAAAAAAATAGAATCTAAATTCCCAGATTGCTCAGTTATTTTTTATGTTGCTACTTTTAAACCTAAAATATTATTTTTGACAACATTTTCTGAAAGGTTAGTGGTGTAACTAACCAGAGACTTAGAAAAATATCCTTTATATATGTCTTACATGGTCACTTTATCTACTTTTTGAAATTTAAGACCATCTGCAAAATACAAAAAGTGCAGTTATATTATCAAGGAGTCAAATAAGTTTACTTAATATTAAAATTGAAGATGGAATAATTAAAAAAAAGAATTCTAAAGATATTCCTTTTGTAATGACAGATTTCAAGACATGCAAAGATTTGTCAACCATGAGCCAGAAAACCAGGAGTGGAAAATGGAAGTGGATGATCCCCTCATTAAATGTTATGATCAGGCCCAAAGAGAAATGTTCCCAAGTCCTAGAATTACAATCCAACAACAACTGTGTCGTGTAAGAAAAATATAAGAGTAAGACAATAACTTCAGGTTGAACAATGGCCAAAACAATAAACAAACAAACAAACTTTCCCATAAGTACCATAAGACAATAATATCTAATTTCCTAAACTGAGGGGAAAAAAAGAGAAAATTTGTTAAAAAAATAAAAATAAAAAGGCAACACAACCACACTGCTTTAATAACCTCTATTCAAGTTACAATATCTAAAAAATAAATGTTCACATTGCTTAAAAATCAGAAATCCCATAGAAAGTAACAAGTACCTTTAATAAAAAAAAGTCTGATGGCTGAGCAAGTGAAATTCAAAGTGAAAGTGAAAGTCAAAAGCTGCTGCCTAACGCTGGAATCCACATCTATTTTTAAACAGTGGTACGATAGCGAGTTCTCAATCAGCAACTGACAATTTCTCACAGCAAAACATATGGAAGAATGATCCTAAAGAGGGAGACACAAACATCCTCTCTGGAGAAGAGAACAGAAAAACATGGACCTAAAGACAGAAAGCCAAGCTATGTTTAGGGTCATAACTGGAAGAAAATACTAAAACAAATATATTGGACAGTAGAAAACTGAAAACAACAGTCAACAAGGAAGATGCTGCACGTTTACACCCACGTCTTCTCATCTGCAGCAGCTCAAGGTTTCTTGTTGTAGAAAAAAATGTGAAAACCTTTGGAAAAAATTACTAATTTGTTAGATCACATCTTTTTTTGACAAATTTAGCAAAATTCCTTCCCCTGCAAAAAATATTAAATATTCCCTGCCTGCAGACACAAAAACTTGCAGAGATCCACAACAACAGAGCACCTGTGTTTTTCTTTTAAACTCCTATCATGAGGCTGTCATTGTTATGACTTCAACAAACAATCTATATTCTTCGATTTCTTTTCAAAAAGAATAGCAATATCGCTGCATGTGCTTTTGTTACTGTTATTCTTAATCGCTTTAGAAATAAAAAATGTTGACCTCCAATACTTTGAAAAAAAAACATTTAAATGTTTTTTCTACTTCAAAGTTCGTTGAAAAGACAGACTCTTCACATACTGCAGCTTTTTGAAAAGTATAAACTTGCTGACAAACCTCCACATTTATTTTGTTCCCATTTTATTTCATATGTTGACTTGTTTCACTTCTCTGTTCCTGGTTTGCAAATACCAGCTTTGTGTCTACCTGCCTTTCAGTGAAGATTCCATAAACAAGGGGGAGTTGCATCATGTTTATAGATGCACACGGCTTCATTTGCTTATACACATAGTACTTTCTAACCTTCATGCGGATAAACACCCGGTTTGCATGTTCTCCTCTCAATGCAATGCTAACCTAACATAACAAGTCCCAGGAGAGCAGAACCAGAGGCCTACTTATCATGAGGTGACAGAGCTGATCATCATTCATCAACATGCAGAACCCTGCTTAAGCTCTATTGTAATTCATAATGTGGCCATATGCATTGTTTGTTTGGATTGTTGCTCGCAGTCTTCATAGGTAAACCTGAGTATGCAAAACAGACTTTGGCTACTTCCAAAATGCGTCTTTTGCGTGAGATTTGAGTGGTCAGTCATGAAATCACTTTCCACAACTGAGGGTGGAATGTCTTTAATTGGTTTTGCAGTATGCATCCTTCATTTAAATGTTTGTTACTGGTCACTGGAGATAGTAGCAGTTCAAAAGTAGAACTTTAGATTTTGTTTTGACTTTAATTTTCAAGCAAGCCAAATTAAACTGGTCAAAAATGTCAAAAACACTTTGTCTCATAGTGTAGCAGTCACTTAGGCTGCTTTTAATTGACCAAAAACCAAAAAGGAATGTCAGTCGATGCATCTGTACAAGGGTATACACTGGAGAAAATAAACCAGAGGAACAATGTAGCCTAGAGTTAGAAACTATGGAACAACTGTAATACTGCAGATTGATTGTGCTGGTCCTCGTGTAAAGGTAGCTGTACACAAAAGCCACAATTTGCTGTGTGTCTTGAGGTTTAAAAGCTCTCTGACCTCTTTTGTTCTCTTCCCACCTGGGTCAGAGCCCATGGACAGCTTTTACAAAAGAAAACAGAAGCAGGGTGGGAAGCTAGAGCAGGGAGGAAAAAAATGCACAAACTCATTTTCTACAATTATTTGATAAAACGTTTGGTACCGAGTAAAAGTATTCATACTACTTACACTTTTCTCTTCCTCACATTAGAATGTGACATTTCAATGAATTTTATTTGGATGAAGCATTTTCCACGACTTTGTGTTGATCTTAAAGGGAAATGTAACATCAAAAAATCTTGCTTTAATTTTTTTATTAAACTTAAAATGTGGTCAATAAGCACCAGTATCCCCCCTTACCCTTAGACCCCTAAATGAAAAATAAAGTACAATAAATATACAGGAGTTACTTGATAATAAATAAATATGATATGTAATTTTAGAACATTGCAGAGGTTGCATTGCATTTCTCTTAGTGTGTCAGTGTAGAAAAGTTAAATGTGTATCCAGATCTCACTTACACTTGTTTACTCTTTGTACACAACTGTTCCCTGATTTAAATAAGATAGAGCCTGATCCAAAGACCCATTCAGTAAATTAGAATATTCCTAAAAAAATTCAATTGAATTCAAGTCAGTAAAGACACAGAAGATAAAAATTGAAAGAGGTAAAGAAATAAAATAAAAGAAAAACAACCATAGGATCAATCATTTTAGGAACTTTATCATTAGTAAAACAATTTCTAAAGATTAGTTATACACAGATGGATGTTTCAAAGCCTTTATTTTGTTAATTATGTTGATTTTAGACTTACAGTTAATGAAACATAACATTTAAAACTAGAACATTTCTGAAAAAATTACATCATACCAATAGAAAAGCTTTTTCTAGAAACAGAAATGTGGACTTAATAAAGAACATGTTTACACTTGCTTAGAGATCATTATTTTCAAAATGTACTTTTAATCTGACAAATTAAACTTAAAGAAACAGTTTAATTTACTGAATATTACTGTTGGCTCCATTTTAACAGGCATTAATCAATCAATGTGATCTTGTAATTTATTAATGAGTGGAACAAGTCCAAGTATAATTACCTGGAATATTTAAAAAGTTAAATAAAATACAGCTGGAATAAAATTGAAGTCTGGGAAATTCATTTTTCATTTCTCTGTAAATTTTCTGACTATAATTCTAAGATCCACATCTCTGCCTGAAATGTTCCCTTTTTATTTTATTTTATTGGCACAGAATATGAGACTATGAGAGAATACAGAAAAGGCCAGGGGCTGAGTATGCCATATAAATACACTCCTACGCAAATAAGATGTATTCAAGTTTAATGTAATGAAAAATAAATTCAACACCCTAAATGCACCTCCAATGAGCCATTATATTCAATATTCATCCAATCAAAAACTCGTCAAATGTTTCTTAAACAATGTGAATAAGGAAAGTTATGGTGAGTAGGTGTGGTCATTACACTATTCAGTGAATATCATTCACACATAACTTGCTTTTATACACCAGGTAAGATCTTTTTACTAATATGTCCTTGACTGCTTCTGAGTACCAAAATAATATTCTGCCTGGCAGGCAGAATATTTTTTTGCACCCAGAAATACTCAAGGACACTTTAGTAAACAGAATGAATCACCTTAAGACATTTCAATCAATGCACAAAAATTTTACAAACATTTAAAACATATTCCCTAAGACATACTGTTGCTCAGTTAGCTTTATTTTTTTAAGGTAAATATATTCTGTCTATTTAGAAGAGATACACCAATCATAATTTTTGGATGGTTTATGTCCCAGCGACAGAAAAATAAAAGTAGTGAGTGTTTGCAAATGTCCTTCTCCCCAAAGACCATTCGGCATCTGTCTTAACTCATCCTGATGAAAAAATCTGTATTAAACTTAGAAATATTGTGTCTTTAACCATTTTCATTGCAGCTTTTACCTTCCAGCAGCCTGACACCTAAGTTCTGTTTTGGCTCCTTAAGTGTTGACAAAACAAAACAACAACAAAACAAAACGACGTAAAAGTGGGATTTTGTGAGTTGATTGCATCGACTGCAGTTATTCTGCTCCCAGGCATTTCCTGTCAGTTCAAGCGATTGCTCTACTGAGGTTATTCATCGACTTTGGCCTCTGGAGAACCCTCATTGAAATCCAACACATCAGATTTGCCTGGAGGGCAAGTCTTCACCTTCATTTTGCTGATGGGAAAAGCACAACCCTCCAACTTGGAAAGACAGAAAGAAGATGCAGATGCAAGTGAATCGAATTCTTCATTAACTGTACTCTACAGATGGGATAGGTTGGTGGCCTCATTCATTATATATATATATATATATATATATATATATATATATATATATATATATATATATATATATATATATATGAATTTATTAAGTCCTTCATCTCCAATGTTTCTTGTCTTTAAAACCAGAGAAAACAACATCATTTACCGAAAAGATAAGAATCATGGCAGTTTTTGGTTGTGTTTTTTGGTTGTGTTTGTATTGCACATATTACGTAAATAAATTAAAAAACAAAACCAGATGTCATTGTAATTGCTTGTGCAGTCATTTTATTTTGAGTGAAACAAAGCAGGCAGGACTAGTTCCACTGAGCATATTTTAGTGAAGCTTTTATGCAAATGTAATCATTTTGACCTTTTGTGACTCAGGATTTTCAAATTAACTGAAAGGTAAATGGCTAAAAATTAAGGACTTGAGTTAATTTAGTACTTAATTCAGCTTCAACATGTGTAATTCCTGGTCTTTGATATCTCACGATTGACATGAATTCAAGTCACGGACAAACACATTTATGAGTATTGATCTCATTTTACCACACATCCTTGTGCAGCATATCAAACCCACGACTTAGTTGTGTTTTAAAATTTCTCTTTGATCACTAAACAACTCCGTTTAAAATTTTTGAGGTCACAGACAG
The DNA here is from genome assembly GCF_904066995.2 of Poecilia reticulata. NCBI lineage: Eukaryota > Metazoa > Chordata > Actinopteri > Cyprinodontiformes > Poeciliidae > Poecilia > Poecilia reticulata. The sequence goes on from NC_088832.1 coordinate 31,149,386, forward strand.
TTTCCCAAATTTTCACCTGCAGTAGAAGGAATATTTTTGGGAATCTGGTTCGTTTTCTGCCCTTTTTCTCCCCAGTGTGTTTTTCCCTCTCCCTCCTGTGTGTTGTCGTGCTTACAGGTGGTGTGAGGCGGAGCCATCAACGTGCCCTTCACGCTGAAAAGAAGCACCTGTTGCGTATCAAAGAGCACCAAGCTCCAGCTCATAACACTCCATGTCAAATCTTACAATTTTGTCTTGAATATCCACAGCATTCTCCGTTTCCCACACAACACCAAACCCTCGGCAATCATTCAACCACAAGCTTGCACTTGGGTCAAGTATCTCACCCAAGTGCATCTCATAACAGAACATAGATGACTAACAACAAATCTGAACTTCTCAGTTGTTAGGCCAAATAACATTATATCTGAAATCTGCACAGGAAATAAAACATGTGGTGAATTGGCTGAAATGACACACTTTTTTTTATCAATGTACAATTGCTTAGAAAGATTCATTATGAAATATAAACGTCTGTATCGTGGCAAAAAATGTAGAAATGGTTCTAGGGGGAAACTGGATGCTTCGCTAAATGTTGCGAATGTTAAAGCCCACCTTTCATAAAAAGAAATGACACTTTGTCAGAAAAATACTATGAACTCACTGAAATTCAGAGAGCTTAAATTATAAGACCATGAAATGACAATTTCTTGTTTTGCTTATAGTTTTAAGGTACAGAGAGAAAAAGCAATACAAACTTCCTTTAGGGATAAAGTCAATCAAAAAAGTATGTTAAACTAAATTGAAATCATGATGTGCTATGTTAGATCTTGAACTACTGTATTACACAGCTTGGTAATCAGTAACATTTTTGCTCTTTTAGTTGATGAATAAATTCAGTCCTCATCCAATTGGTTACACAAAAAAATAAGGTGTTGTAATTGCACTGCTCTGAAGGTCTTCAAAAAAATTCAATACCAATGTGTTCTCATTCCTGGCAATTTATTCTTCTGGAGGAGCTGTCAGAATTGCTTTGCTACTCTGGCACTGCAACTCAATATCAGCTCAGATCTCTTCTGAGTCCCACTTAATCCAATGATATTACCACTTTGCACCCAATCAAACCCTCCTGGATTAATTCACTTTTATAAATCCTGCACCTGCTGTTGCGAATTGCTTTTCAGAGAGCAGAGTCAATCAGTAAAAACAAACAATAAAAGCAAAGTAAAGAACATCAAAAAGGTACAATAAATGTTGATATATTTTGGTGAGAGGAATATCAAACTACTACTAATCTGCATAAAATATCAGCGAAATTGAGGTAAGTGGATTTTAAAAATACTGAATGAGGCTGAACAGTGAGGTTAATTAAATATTTTAAAATAAGTTTGAGTTGTGGCCAAAAAAATTTCAATGAACCTAATTGGCTCTTTCTGCTGGGCTATGGAACCATTCCCTTGGAATATCTCGGGGTCGACTTGAATCAAACAACTTCAGCATAGGTCTTTCCAGAAAGACTTCAAAAGGTTTGTGTCTTTGATACCAAATTGTGTATTTAAAGTTGCATGACAAGACAGCTTGTACACCTGCATGTATTGTCTTATTCATTCCTCGTAATATGCGCTCCTGTCCAGTCCACTGCAAAGCTTTTGTAAAGTATATATAGTCATCTGTACCGAGTGCCGATGGGAACACTAATGGTCTCAGTCAGAGGTTGCCCCCAAAAGGATCGGAGATAAAGAAAAGCATGGGTGATATCACGAGCAGAAGAAGAAATAACAAAAAAGAAGCTGTTTTTTAGAATAATACAGTGAGGATTGAGCTGCTGTTTTGCCACGGAAGATAATTTATCTTTCAGGGACAATGAATATAAAAACTGCAATGATTTCCTGATGAGAAATCACATTATTCTTTTTTAGTCCTTTTCTTCCCTTCCTCTACATAGCTAGAGTGTAATCCAGTGCATAATTGGGCTTTATGAGGCTTTAATTACAACTGTACATCCGGCTTGAATGTGGTTATTTAGCTGAGCTGAAAAAAGTAAAAATAGTAACTCACACCTATCTGCAAAGTTCAAATGGCTTCAAGCAATTAAAATATCCAAATCAACATCTCAGAATCCAGATAAACATCCTTTGATGTGGCAAACGAAATGCAATATCTCTGTCTTTTGTAGCACAACTCAAAGCTAAGGCCTGAAGGTGAAGTAAAACCTGCAGCATCCTGGCCCTTGAGGACCAAATTTGGGCACCACTGGCTTATGCAAACCACCCTGCTGCTTGAGCACCAACAAATGTGAAAGGTGTTGCTTTCCCGTCCACATTCTGTGCTCCTTTGCTTTCATTATGCTAAGGCTCCGTCTCTATATTTTGACGGTAGGTTATTGTAAAGTTACCCAGTGGAAGCTTCTGTGGATCAATAGGCATTTATCTGCAGCACCTTCTCATATCAGGCATATCTCTTTGCTGATCTTTGCCATTATCACCTTGCATGTGGCTGCAGCTCAATTTGATCACAACTGAATCACAGAAGCCGAGGTGATAAGAATAATTTATAAGAGGAAAGATCCAAGCTCCTAATGTTTTAGCTTTGGTACTGCTGCATATTTTATGTTCACCATTACTAGACAGGCTGAAAGGGCTTATAACACAGAATGCCAGGGTGATGGAAAACAAAATCAACAACACTGAAAAAAGGATCTTAGCACATATCGTAATTCTGTTAATTGCAATTAAAAATGCATTTTTATCTTCTGAGAGTATATCTGTGATGTAAAACCAAGTTTGAAGTACCCTTAATCTGAATTTATACAAGCTTAATCTGAGCTCCCTTTGACTCACCTCCGTAATTGGTTTCACTGTGATCTACAGTGGCTGGTGCGCTTTCATAAAGGAGAGCTGATGTTGCCGTAGGGGGACCTGAACGAACAGCAAGCGCAGCACAGAACTTTGATGCACTCACTTAGAAAAAATAAGGAGCCAAATCTGTGCACTTATGATTTTGCTGAAAAGTACTTACTCCAATGTTTGCAGTGCTTACAACCACAACATAATTTTAAGTACAATTCAGAATGTGTCATACACCGCTGGGCAGTGAGCAAGGCATCACTTTGCCTTCAGTTAGAAATACAAATCTCCAATCAGCATCTATGTCAACCATTCTAGCACAAGCTGAACTCATAATCCTTGATACGGTTCAGAAATCTAATTTATTTAGGAATAGCAGAAAATGCTAGCACTCAGAAAGGTATGGTTACAACATGGGGAAACTGTAACAATTCCTGAATCATTTCATTAATCAGGGGAAAGATCGGGGCCCTTTGGTCATTTAAGTATTTTATATGATGAATGCAATGGCTGGAAACAGGAACACACAATTAAAAAGATTTTGAGGCAGAGCAATAATTGTTTTGACCAACAACTGTTGACACACCAATGTCTCTTTAAGACTGAGGTACTAGGTTTATGGTATTTTATCATAAGTTTCCTTAAAAGTAAATAAAGACTGTTGATATTTCTAGCTAATTTGCATCCTTGCAATAGATTTCTTAGTTTTTGCAATAATTTCATCATAGGATAAAAGTGATTATTTGCAGTACCCATTTCTTTACAGCAGACAGAATACATACCTCGGACGGATAATATTTTCTCTTAAGTTTGCATTTTGTTCTTTTTGTGTTTTGTTTTCCTACATTGATTTTCTCCATCTCTTTTGGTTGCACTCTAAATTCTCAGAGCTCATGGGCTGTCACATCATCTTTTTCGAGACAGGGACTTGAACAAAAAACAATGAATGAACACTCAAAGAATTGCAGCGGTAATGAGAGGGGAATGTCAGGAGAGAGGGAGGCTGGGCTTGATGTGCTGTCACATAGGATATTCTTGAGGTCTGATCAGCCTTCCCTCTGCAGACCAGGAGCTCATAAAAACACAAAGGCACATACACATTCAAGCCAAATTGCTTCCATGAGACACATGGAGCACAAAACAAGGAACAAGAGCAGCCACATACACACACATGTACGCACATGCAACATGAATAAGCAGTGTCTTCACTTGAGCTATGAGAACCCATAAGCCTCAGCAAACCACCGCAGCCCATCATTTCTTACTCGATGCTGTTGCAGCTGACAAGGTCACCAGTCTTCAAAGCTCATTCTTTTATCTTGTAGAATACACTTGCTCAAAACGAGGTGTCCCATCCAATTAACCCACTGTAACAGTTTTTGATTGACAGCCAGAAATGTTAAAGATGACTGAGCTACCATTAAGTTCAATGAAAAATATTGAACTTGAACCTTAAGATTTTGGCAATCTGACAGAAGTTTAAAAGTTAGAAAATATGGCTTATGGCAAAAGCCTCTAGTTACTTACATCTACATCTAATGGAGTCTTTGAAACCCAACACACAAATGTGTAAAAGCACGCAGATTACACATATGTTTTAGAAAATACCAGTTCCTCAATTCAAAAATACATTTTAAATTGTTGCATCTCTATTGACATACAACAAGCATCCAACATTCAGTACAAACATGCCACGTGTTTATAGACCACAGAGCATTCAGAGAGTTGAATGGGGATTTTGATATATCCAGATACCAGGGGTGTAAAAGTATCCAGTACAGCCCTGTTGGTTCGGTACATAAGTGTACCTAATAAATACAGTGTTGTTGTATACTTGGAAAAAATGCAAAATGCAATGCTCAAAAGATGGAAAGTATTTATGGCACAACCAAGTACAGAATGCAGTGTAGACTAGGACAGCTTTAAAAAGTGACACCTAAACAAAACAAAACTCCCATCTATCACTAAAGTCTACTATTTGGGAACATTACGTTTTTTCATGAGGCTTTAGGAATGAAAAAGCTGGGCCAAACCAAACTTTATGCAAGAGAACACATCCTTCAACAGTAATTGGCTGCACTTAGGTGGATTACTCACCTGAAACAATATCAAGCTGAAAGTACAAGAGAAAAATCAACAAATGGCTTCCTGTAGCATCCAATGAACCCCAACTCCATACATCCTATCTAGTGCAAGTTAGCTCCACATGCTGCGTTCAGGTACAGCTAGAACACTTTGTCAAACTTTCAAAACAATTCCCAAGACATCTAAACATGTTTTATTCTAAAATATGGACACAGTCCTATTTTAATAACGTCTAAATATTAACACCGACCATTTTAAAGACATTACATTGCTGTATAATTTATCCATTTGAGGTTTGGACTTGCATGAACACGCATTACAGTGAAATGTGTTGTGGTACCTGCAGCAAAAGAAAAGACAAAAAAATAAATGCAACATAGGAAAGCAGGAGTTTCACACAGCATATAGAGTAATAACATATAGCACTAATTAAAATGAAAACAAATATTTGTTTCAAAAACATGTCAAATTGTGATTTTAACAGTGGTGGAGAAAGTACTCAATAAATTTACTTAAGTAAAAGTACAAATACACAGACAAAAATGTACTCAAGTAAAAGTAAAACTATCACATTGGCATTTATACTTAAGTAAAAGTAAAAGTACTTGCTGAATGGATAATCGCTAATATCATTAAGTGTACTGATCGTATTTAATTTTAATACTTTAGAAATGTGCCATTTTAATGAACAATGCCACAGATAAAGCATGTTTTTATTATGTTTACTCTCTGTAACATGGTTTAGACTTAGATATGTGATTCTATGCATCATAATTTCAGGGATGGAAACATTTGGTCTCCTGTCCTAACATAACATGAACTTCACTATTTTTTTTGCCACTAGTGGCATTTATTTTTAAAGAAATCCAACAGAAAGGGGATGGAAAGAAGGTGGGTGGGAGAGGACAGGCAACCAAGGAGCCAGTAGCAGAGTTGTAGTCAAGACCACCTACCCGAGACCAAATTAAGACCAACACTCCGCGCTACATGACACGCAAAAAAAAATACTTTTACCTATCAAAATTGCTTCTCAAATTGATCTGAAAGATCCACATTCCCATAAAAAACTATATATTATATACTTAAAGCTGAAATAAATGTAATCAGTAAAGATCGGTCCACAAGAATCGGATCGTTCCTGAATGTACCAGCGTTGTCCCATATTTGCAACACCTCAGTCAACACCTCCACACAATAATTCAGCGCGCGCATGAGTTACAACTTTTTTTCATCGCAGATGCAACATGTGTGTCTCAGTACAGCTAGCTTTGCTAGCATCACGTCCACAGATCTTACCTTTCTTTAAGCTTTCCTTCCAAGTGACGCTAAAAGTTGGACGAAGTCCCCACTGTCTGTGAAAGCGAAGAGCTTATTAAATCTACTTAAGTAAAGTACAGATACACGAAAATTGTACTTAAGTACAGTAACGAAGTCCTTGTACTTCGTTACTTCCCACCACTGGATTTTAAAACCTCTACATGTACTGAACAATGATTTTTTATTTATTCATTAATTTTTTGGAATACTGTTTCACCAGATGGAAATGTTTCCACACAGTGGTAAATTATTTCTATCATCAAAATGTCTGTCTTTACATAAAGAAGTAGCTTTAGCTAAAATCTCAAGTGTTGTGATTCTAAGTCACGTCATGCCACTCTTCTGACACGTCTATAAACAATCTATTATAGATAGCAACTTCCTGTTTACCTTTTCAGGTAAAAGGCTACTTGCTTTTAAGAAGCAGTGGCTGCCAGAAAGAATTATTGTGTACGTTGCACAACAGGAAAGCAGCGCTGCCCTGCACAGAGTTGAGCAAAGCAGAAAGTGCAGCTCATTGTCGAGCATGACGTCCAGTCCTTTTTCTCACCCCCCCAAGTTAAAAATATTTTGGGCATTCTGCTTTCCATGCAAAAACAATCTTACATTCAGATGCTGCTGGAGTGGAGGTTGGAAAGACGTACACACCTCAAAGTCATACTCAATCTCAGAGGCACTGGTTTCTAGAAGACCACGTAAGTGGCCCATATTTCTAAGAAGCTCTCTGATCAAGATGTAAACTTATTTTCTAAAGAAAAGGGCTGGCACCTGGTACAGATTAGGTAGAGAAAAAAAATGAGTAACAAGGGTTACTATGGTCAATTTCCAGGAGCTCAGGCTCATTCAGTAGCCTACTAGTATCTTAAAGTGAAGCCTGGGAAGGTACTGACACCACATAGCCTGCCATTAGTTCTTTTTTCTCTTTTCATTTATTAGCATGATTGACAAATGATGTGTTGACAGATTTCTTGACTTGAAAATAGTTGAAAAACCAGCCAAACATATTAATATGCCTCTAACATGGCCTCCATGGTAACAGATATTGACATTTTAATGCAGTATTTTCTATCTAATAATCCACACTGGCAATGTCTGGTCAGCAATGTCATGAGCTGCATTTGTGGAGGACCCAAATACAGTCAAGAATCTTGTAATGCCATGATAATGTGACTTTAATGAGCCAAACATCTATACATTGCAGCATGGAGACAGGGAGAAATGACAATTGAGGTGGCAACAGAACAGACCAGCAAATTTCTGAAAAGAACTCTGAAAAGAACTAGGTAACTGGAACAATGAACAGGTGAGTCAAATTTATTGAACATGTAACTGCTTTGGGAGCATAAAGTGGAACACGTCAGGACTAACACCAAATCACCAGAATGCACCGAAACACAACATAAAAGCTCAACACCCAGGTGAAAATTAAAACAAAGTTCAAAAGGTCATGACAAGCAGCCACTGGCTGAAGGCACAACAGCCAACAATCAATACTTTGACTGAAGTTGACTCATGTTGCAACATGAGTAGAACTGAGACAACTCAGGGTTTAATTAATTGGGTTCCCATGCTATTAATATCACCATCTATTCATTTCCTTTTAATTTTTATTTTTAAGCTGCTACAAAGGATTCCTGCCTTTAAGGTAACTGTTATGTATGTGATAAAACAATACATTATTCAATGGTACTATTTTGTGTTCTATGTGGAAGAATACCAAGTGTGGTATGAGCGTATTGATCTCATGTTGTTCTTCGGGAAAAATGTCTAATAAACTAAGTCACGTTCCACTGAGGCTCTGTTGAATTATAGTTTGTTAAGTTATGAGAAGGAACATAACAAACTGGCGACGAGATTTAAACGGATCCCCTATGTGCATGTCACGACAGAGAGGGGGAAAAACCTCGGAAAGTGACAAAAAGACAAGAAAAGGAGAACAGAAAAACCCTTCGTCTGGAATGCTAATGTGGCTTCCTAGCTAACGAGCTACAGAGAGAACGTGAGTAACGAACACCACACGGAAAATGTCGGGAGGCGTTGGACAAATGAACATTTTTGAAAACGGCACAGAGGCCTGGACAACATATGTGGAACGAGTTGAGCAGTACTGTTTAGCTAACAAAGTAGAGGATGAGAGGAAAGTCGCTGTGCTACTGAGCATAATGGGAGCAAAAACATATAACTTGCTACGCAGCCTCATCACACCAGCCAAACCAGCAGACAAAAGTTTCAAGGAGATCACAGAGGTTCTCCAAAAACATTTCCAACCGAAGCCACTGGTCATAGCCGAACTATTTCGATTTCATAAACGAAATCAATTAAAAACCGAGTCCACTTCGGAGTACATCGCGGAGCTTCGGCGGCTGTCGGAGCACTGTCAGTTTGGGGAGGGGCTGTCAGATGTTTTGTCTGCGGGCTGCACAATGAAAGCACACAGAAACGACTCCTCACAGAGGACAATCTGACATTGCATCGCGCATTAGAAATTGCTGTATCTATGGAAACTGCAGCAAAAGATGCAGAAGAACTTCAGGGAAAATACACGGAACCGTGCACTGTCAATAAAATGCGTGCGCAGCCTAATGATAAATTACAGACCTGTTACAGATGCGGCAAGAAGTCGCATGACGCTGCTAATTGTTGGTTTAAAGATAAAGAATGTCTCCAATGCAACAAAAAGGGACATATACAGAAAATGTGCAGATCAAAACAATATAAGAAAAACAAAATGTGGAAAAAAGACAGGAAACTGCATGAAGTAAATGAGACGGACTCAAATTCTTCCCAGGAGAATTTAGCATGCCTTGAGCTGCACACATAAGGAGAAATATAAGGGGGCAATATGGCTCACTCCTAAAGTACAAGGGGTTAAGTTAAAGATGGAACTGGATACTGGGTCAGCCCTCTTACTGATCTCATATGAAGATTACAGAGACAAGTTTCCAAACCTGAAACTAAAGCACACCTCGGTGAAACTAAAAACTTACACGGGTGAAAGAATAACTCCTTTAGGGAAACTAAAAGTGAAAGTGGAATATGAGAAAAAGAAATGCAACCTTGAACTTTATGTTCTGCAAAATGGCAGTGCACCATTATTTGGACGTGACTGGTTAAAACACATCCAACTCAACTGGAATGAAATAAAGTCCATGAGACTGGCACCAGACCTGAGTGCAAGTTCTGTGGAGGAAAGACTGAAACAGATACTTGAAGTACATGCTCCAGTGTTCAAGGAAGGCATTGACACTCTGAAAAATATTAAAGCACAGGTCATATTGGAAGACGACGCAAAACCCAGATTTCACAAAGCACGTCCTGTACCATATGCTGTATGTCCCAAAGTCGAAGCAGAGCTTCAACGCTTGGAGGAGCAAGGAATACTCACCAAGATGGAATGGTCAGATTGGGCTACACCAATAGTGTCAGTGAGCAAGAAAACAGGTGACAGTGTGAGAATCTGTGGTGACTTTAAGGTCTCAGTGAACCCAGTACTCCGCTTGATCAGTACCCACTTCTGCGGATAGAAGACATATTCACAGCAGTGGCAGGTGGCAAATATTTTTTCAAAAATCGACCTCGCGCAAGCTTATCTACAGATGGAAGTAGAAGAGACATCCAAGAAATATCTAGTGATAAATACCCACAAAGGCCTATTCCAGTATAACCGACTGGTATTTGGTATCGCCAATGCTCCAGCAGTATGGCAACGTGCCATGGATCAGGTTCTGCAGGGCATTCCAGGAACACAATGTTTTCTGGATGACATTATTGTCACAGGTGTCGATGACGAAACCCATTTAGCTAAGCTAGCAGAAGTCCTGGCCAGGCTAGAAAAATATGGACTGAGAGCAAACAAGAACAAATGTGAGTTCTTCAAAGATGCCATTGAGTATTGTGGACACCAGATCGACAGGCATGGACTCCACAAAACCAAAGACAAAGTCGAAGCAGTCTTGAAGGCACCAGAGCCTAAAAATGTCAGTGAGTTGCGCTCATTCTTGGGCTTAATTAATTACTATCACAAGTTTCTACCGAACCTGTCAACAGTTCTGCACCCGCTGCACACACTGCTGCAACAAAATGTTAAGTGGAACTGGACAAAAGACTGTAAAAAGGCATTTAATAGTGCTAAGCAGCTCATTACATCAGAGGAGGTGCTAACACATTTTGACCCAAATCTTCCTCTGCGCCTTGCATGTGATGCCTCTCCATACGGCATCGGTGCCGTGCTGTCTCACAAAATGCCTGATGGAGTGGAACGACCAATCGCTTTTGCCTCTAGGTCCCTAAATGCAGCTGAGCATAATTATGCGCAGATAGACAGAGAAGCGCTAAGTCTGATGTGAAGAAGTTCAATCAATATTTATATGGAAGACACTTCACCCAGATCACAGACCACTGACCCCTGGGGTCTATCTTTAACCCTCAGAAAGGTGTACCAAACATTGCTGCAGCACGGTTACAGCGATGGGCTTTGTTCCTTGGCTCACACACCTACAACATTGAATTTATAGGGACAAAACTGCATGAAAATGCCGATGGACTTTCACGCCTTCCACAAACTCAAACTACTGATCCAGCAACTGTGTTTCACGTTGCAAAAATGGAACCTCTGCCTGTGACAAGTGCTCAGGTAAAAAGAGAAACAAGTCGAGACACAATCTTGTCCAAAGTATATGATTTTACTGTGAATGGCTGGCCGTCCTCCAGTGACACTCAGTTCTCTGCATATTCCAGCCGTAAAGACCAGCTATCACTTTGCCAAGGATGTGTCATGTGGGGAACCCGTGTCATAATACCACCCCTACTACGTAAAAGGGTGCTGAGTTCACTTCATGATGGACATTTGGGTGTAGTCAAGATGAAAAGTCTTGCTAGGAGCTATGTTTGGTGGCCAGGCATAGACTGGGAAATAGAGAACCTGGCTAAATCCTGCACTGTACACCTGGGAGTGGCCATCCACCCCCTGGCAGCACATCCATATAGACTATGCTGGACCATTTATGGACCAAATGTTCCTGATTGTGGTTGATGCTCACTCAAAGTGGCCAGAAGTTTTTCCTCTAAAGCATGCAACAACGGCCAGCACAATCAACATTCTTCGGTCACTGTTTGCCCGCACAGATCTGCCTCAACAGCTCGTCAGTGATAATGGCCGTCAGTTTACTGGAGAGGAGTTCCAGGGTTTTCTTAAGAACAACGGTGTACGACATATCACTTCAGCTCCTTATCACCCCGCAACGAACGGACAAGCTGAACGGTTCATCCAATCGTTCAAGAGATCCACGAAGGCAAGCCGGTCAGAGGGGAGACCTCTGCAATTGAAAATCGACAACTTCTTATTGGCTTGCAGAAACACCATTCAGGTAACAACCGGACACGCACCGGCTATGCTCTTCATGGGACGAAATCTGAGATCTCGTTTAGATTTGTTGAAACCAGACATTCGCAAGAATGTTGAGGACAAACAGCCTTCCTCGATGGAAACAAGAAGGAATAAAACCAGATCATTTGACATTGGACAAAAAGTTCTCACCAGAGACTACAGATGCCCAAGTCAGATATCGCAGCCTGGCACAATTCTGTCTCAGACAGGACCTCTGACGTACAACATAAATGTTGGAGACAACTCAGTCTGGCGTAGACATGTTGATCAGATTCTAGAGGTGGACTCCCACAAAAGTGTAGAGCAACCTGAGGACACATCTACATCTCAAGATTCAGAAGAGTTTGTCTTTACTACATCTTCTGGGGTTCAGGATTCATCTGAAACCACCAGTGTGCCAACAGCTGAACCTTTTACACAGAGTACCTCGGACTCTGGTCAAACATGCAGACGTTATCCTGAGAGAAATCGCAGAGCACCTCGGAGACTGAACTTGTAGATTACCTGTTCATTTATCAAGAAGCAGTTTAAATCTTTAAGAGTAAATCAATCAATCAATAAAATTTTATTTGTATAGCACATTTCAGCAGCAAGGCATTTCAAAGTGCTTTACATAATTAAAATAAAAACAGAAATAATCAGTACCTCCCTAGCCTTGCAAATATCTGAATAGGTGTCATGTTTCTGTTTGAGGAAATTTATTGGGTTACCACATTCATCTAAATTTATTCTTGGTTCGTCAAAGCTGGATGGGAGGAACTGTTATGTATGTGATAAAACAATACATTATTCAATGGTACTATTTTGTGTTCTATGTGGAAGAATACCAAGTGTGGTATGAGCGTATTGATCTCATGTTGTTCTTCGGGAAAAAAGGCTAATAAACTAAGTCACGTTCCATTGAGGTTCTGTTGAATTATAGTTTGTTAAGTTATGAGAAGGAACATAACAGTAACATACACAAATAACTCCTTTAATTCAGTCAAAGGTATTTTAGGATCATAGTGGGCTAGAGCCTCCCCTGAATGCATTGATAAATGGCCTTCTCTGTTTGTTAGTCAGGTTGAAGAGCTATTGATTAAAAGTTTTCTCATAGAATGTAATGTTTTATAGCAGTAGTGGTCAATGTTTGTGGCTTCAGAAATGATTCACAGAAATAGCAGAAAGTGAGGAAAATTATTTATATCCTTTTTCTTATCAGTTAAAGCCAGAAATGGTGAAAAGGCCGTATTCTCAGCTGAAGATCAATATCAACAGGTTTGCCCAGTAGGGATTTTTGTGTGCAGCTGCTTTTTGAAGCTTCTTCATATGCTGTGGCTGAGATGCCCTACAGCCTTCAGTAACCTCTGAGTCCATATCTGACAGCAAAGATTTTTCGAGTGCCTGAGATGGTAGTTAAGATATGAAGCTGGACAGAGAGAGAATGTGCGTGACGAGCTGGCACCGTATACAAGTATTTTCTTCCACAAGAAGAGGAAGCAACTCCCACGTTACTCTCTCAAAGAGCAACGTCTCCGAAACCTGAGGTCATTTCAAGCTGCGGGAGTACAGACACTTTTAAATGGTGTGTCTGAAAAATGTAGCTGAGTCATCGCTTCATGACTAGGCAAAGTTCACAAAGACAAAAAATGAAAGTATCAGTTATAGTCTAGGAGATTACAGCTAATTAGGGAACTTATGCAACTGAGACAACTCAGGGTTTCAGTGAAAAATCATGTTGAAAATGTCACAGTAAAAAAAGATGCAAGCAAAATGAGTCATATTTGACATTTACTGTCTGAATGCAAAATAAAAGTAAATAAAAAACTGGATTCCATAATTCACCTGTAAATGGTCATTGAAATACTTTGTATGTTTTTACACAGAAAGCCTCATAGGCCATTTGTGAATGTTATTTTAAAGTTGTATTTCTTTTTATACAGATGATGCATCCATGACAGTGTGAAATCAACTAAATTAGTATTTAAATCTGCTTAATAAAATTAAATGATAGAGTTGTATAGGGTCTTAAAGATGCTTTACATGAAGTCAGTCATTCATATCAAAATGAATTATATGTTGAGAATTCTTATTTAGGGTGAACATATTTTATGACTGGTGACCTGTGTAGGTTGTACCGACTCTCTAGAGATACGCAACAACTCGCTTGCAACTCTTCACAAATAAGTGGTTGCAAAAAATGGATGAACAGATGGAGGTTAAAAACATTTTCAGTATAAAACACTTTTAGTAAAAGAACATTTTTAGTGAAATAAAATCGTAACTGTGCTCACATGCTTATCAATTTGCTTTCTAAATATTACAACACTAGGAACAAATTGATGACAAGCGCGTGAGCACAGTTACGATTAACAAGTGGTTTCATACTGAAAATGTTTTTAACCAGTAACAAGCATTTAACTTGTTAAAAAGAAAGGTCGTGATCAGCAGTGGAGGTTAAAGAGCAGTCAGTCAGTGGAGAGCTGAGCTTTAATTAATAAAAGCAAGTTGGGAGAATACACTTTCAAGAACAAAGACAAGATTTATCATTTAAAGTTTGTCAAATCTCATCTTCAGTGAAAATGATATTAAAATCCCATCAAAAAGCATAATTATTACCGAACAGACAAATCAAGATGTTCCAGAAACATATTTCTCCTAGTTTTTTTCATCCTTGATTTCTGCTTGATGTCAGCTGGCTCTGAGCAGAGTGCTGCACGAACAAAGGAAGACGAACTGAGACCAGGTTGAAAAATCACAGTGACACAGTGTCTACGAGCATGTTGGCGTCGACAGAGCTTTGGGAGTACGGCTGTGAGATTCCAGAGCCTCCAAGGAAAAGATGAGGCTGGAGTTTTACTTGCCAAAGAAAGAAGACATGACAGGGATAGAGAGTGGCTCTGCTAGGGGAAAGAAAAGAAAAGGACTTTACACCACACCACATGTCTAGATATGTGTTTTCTACACTATTCAGAGCTGTTGTTTACTGTTATAGTACTTTACTATTTACTTATATGATAATTTTATAATATGTTCTTGTCAGTGAAAGGCAACACTTTTGAAACAAGTTCTGAATTATGGGAAAATAAATGTCATTTAGGACTAGGAATCTAAAATAATGGTGTCACTTTAATGACATCTTTACATTTTTAATAACTGTAAATTGATTAGATTTTGACTGTTTTTTGTCTAAAGAAGAAAAACTTGGAATACAAGTTTTTCATACCAAAAATCTTAAAAACACGTAACACAGTCTCTTGAAAACTATTAATAAAAGCAATGTCTAAATATATTATACTAATTTAAAGCAGTTTGTTATTGAAATAAGAATGAATGAATCTTTAATATGACTATGTTTACATAACAATACCTTCTACCTGCTCCCTCGCTTGCAATAAAACTTACCCAAAGGAGACGGAGGTTTTGCTTAATTAAAGCTGCAGCAAGAATCCTCCTCCATGTTGACCAGAGAAGCATGTGTGTGTGTGTGTGGGGGGGGCAGGGGGTGTGCGTGTATGTAGGCGTGTCTGCGTGTGCGTGTGTGTGTCTGTCTTTGGGCCTGGCTGTGAAAAATAATTTTCTCCTCATATTTACTTGATTTTGCTTTGTTATCACAATTAATGTATTTCAGATCAAAGAAATCTAATTAGCAGGCACAAATAACCTGAGTTAATACAAAAAACAGTTTTAAAATGATTTCATTTTGTAAGGGAAAGGAGAGATCCAAAAACAAACCCACCCAACAAGAAAGTTCTAATTTTCTGGACATCTGAGTTCAATTTCAGACCCCAGGGCCAGGCTGGATTACTAAATGATCTGTAAAATCACCCAAAATATAACTGCGTGGAGTCGACGAAACCATCTCAATAAGAGAGTGAAGATATGAAACAAAGTTACTGACCTCTCTGACTTACATAGGGTAAAAATTTTATTTTTGAGCTCCTCTCCGGCAAACCACAGTGAGAGCCAGCCTCTGAAAATGAAGAAAACATTTCCTAATGGTGAATCTTCCCAGGAATGGCCAGCCCACCAAAACTGCTCAACAGCACACTGATGACTCATCCATGAGGTCAAAAATAAACCCAGAATATTTAAAGCACCAAAGGCTTCACACGTGTCATTTAGGGTCAGTGTTTATGATTCTACAACAAGGAAAACAGAAGGCATAAATAGCATACATGGGACAGTGAAAAGTAAAAAAGGTTTTGATGGTCAAAACACAATTGAGTCTTAAATTCACCAAGCAAAATGCATTGATCATCGCCAATTTTTAGGTACAATTTAAACGAAACAGATATGAAACCTTTTGGAAGATGGAGATCCTGTTAGACTTAAAAAACTACACTTAAATATATAATTATATATTTGTGCCGTGACGCTGCGCAAGCCATTCTTAGTGAAAAAACACTCCAGTGTAGCTAAAACAAAAAAAAAAATATCGCAAAAACACTGGGCTACAATTCCTCTATTATGATGTAAAATATCTGTTTTTTAGTTAATACCATCACGGCAGTCGCAGCCAGTTATTAGATTTAGAAGGGACTCACATTTTCACATAAGACCAGGTTAGTTTGGATAGTTTTTTTTTTTTAATCTAAAATATTTAAGTGTGACGAAGGGGGGAAAATGGAAAAACTCTGGCAGGAGGGCAAGCACTTTTCATTGTACCGCTTGTCACAGGCATGACACAAAGCTATTTTATTTAAAAATTGCATTGCAGAATACGTGGTGATTTCATATTTTCTTCTGTCAACAATTCTTCTTTCACCTGAAATGACAACATTATGTTTTTTGATACATGCAGCATCCCCCAAGACTTTGAAAGCAGGTAGACAGGAACACAACATAAACAGTTAGTGTTCTATGTTGTGTCCTTCCAACACATGTAAATGAAATACTTTTAGTTGTTCAGCTCTGTCGTATCTGCATGAATGCTGTTGCTACTGAGCTGAATGAATTTCCCAGGGGAAGGAGTGGCTAAATACAGCAAATGGGAAGAGCACAGGGAAAGGTCTGCAGGCTTTTAAAGAAGCAGGTCGGTGGGTGAAAGGGGACCTTGCTCTGGGCAAGGATTGAGCAAAAGCCGTCTGCGTTGCGAGGTTTATGTCTCTCTAAAGACCCCATGTCCCCTCGACTTCCCCTCCTTCATCCTCAATCTTTTCCTTCCCACATTTAGCTTTTCAATAAAGGCCTTGAGGGAAGGGGGTGGGGCCTGTCACATTTTTGTGTGAAACGAAGGGGAACACAAAAACTGGTGGCAGCTATCAGACACCTGAATTGGTCCTCTCAACCCTGACTGTAGCTGATACAAATCGCTTTTCTTTTGCATTCATGAATCCTCTGGCTCTACTCTATTCCGACTCAAATTCATTCCATCCCAAAAATAAGCCCAAGGTAAAGCTTTCTGATGTCGAAATCAGCTTTCCTGGATAAGTCTTGAGTCGTCGTGCTTTTGGTTTGTCTTTGTAAATGTGCTTCTCTGCATTTGTGTGGGTGTGAGCCAACAATTTTGGTGGGGAAATAGTCAAAAATCTAACTAGTGTGAAGACATTGTTGAAAACATGATAACTTTACTTTTTCCAGAGCCTTTCCAAGATCTGCTTTATAATTAAGCAAAATGCAAAAGAAAATGTAATTATTTTCCATACTAAAAACTCAAGTCATTCATTTTCAACAATTAAAATGCTTGAGCTGCAATTTGGTCCTGTTATCTCATACTGTCAGCATCCATGAACTTCTGAAGGAATGTGCAATGGCATATCTAGGTCAGGAAGTGAGTGGTGGATTACATTTTAACAAGTCATTGAAGCAACACAGTTTTATTTGTATTAGATTAAAAAGAAGCAAGCTCTTTTCTAAAGCTACTTTGAATTTTCCCCTGAAAGTATTATTTTATATATTTTTTCTGGCAAATAGAAAGGAAACCAGCAAAAAACACAACAAATATTTCAAGTTGTTAAAAAGAGTTTGGTGGGTCATTAGACTTGATAAATGAGGTCTGGTATACTTTAACTGTTAACATCTCCCTCATTAAAAACCTTTGTAAAGAATGTTCTATTATGAACTGATTAAAAATACTACCCATATGTCAACAAACTATTTATGCCGTTATACCAAAAACATGAAATCTGAAGACCGTTATTGGTAATGTTTCAGTTTGGACTTTTGAACCACATTTCCTCCAAATATACACAGTTTGCTTGACTTTCTTGTTTCTTGCAGGATGCTAAATGACCTTGGTGCTTTAGCCATACACTTTACTTTCACACTCAATATTAATCCAGTGCAAAGGATAAAATAAAAGGTCAGAATAACAAGAACCATATTGAACTGCAACAGTAAAGATGACTTTTTAAGCTGTTGTTTTTTGAAAATGTTATATTGTTTTGGGACTTATTACAATAACAATATTTGAATTTTTTTTAGGCAAATTGTGTTCTCGGTTTTAAATTGTAAGGAATAATAACACAAGTCTATCACAGAAAATGTCTTTCTGTTTCACTCTTCATTTTTCATAACAAACAGTTGTTGCCATGCCTTTACAGAAGTGCTTGGTGCAAATATTCAGCTAGAGATTTTTTGAGTTGATTACCATGGCAACTGCAAAATATGGGTCATCTCTAACAAAAAAATTAAGATGATCCTCCTGGCAACAGATTTTTTCTCTCCTGGCAAAGTTTTACTTTTTTTTTTTTTTTGTAAAATATAATAATTTGTAAAATTGTAAAACTTAAAAAAAAGTGTTAAGTGGTAACGATGGTGGTGATCTTACTCACTTTTAAAAAGGCTAATGCACTTACCAATTTTTAGTCCTATATTGCAAAATTCTGCAGAACAAAATACTCAGTAGTCAATGGGAACCTGCTGTTACATTTTCTTATCTCCAGAACTTGCCATTTTCTCAAGGTCTATCAGAATACAAGAAAAATAAATAAAGGTATATGGATACCATTCATGGCCACAGACTATTTGGAAAAGAGTTCAATAATATTAGTTTTAAGATGTCTGTCACATGAAAACGAGTCACTCCACAACCATATTATATGGCAGTCAGACAAGCAGAATGAGTCAGAGGTTTAGTCATTCCTAGTAGACTGATATACATGACCTTGCTCCTAGTGATGCTTGGTGCAGCCACAAAAACAGATGCTTAAAATAGCTGACCTTCACTGTCAGGATGAAAAAATGCACAAATCATTTGATTTAAGATGGACTGTCACACATCTAAGAGAATTTCTAACAAATTCAAAATTCAGGAAAAAGAAGCTCATTGCTCCAGCTTTTTTCTTATGCATAACATGTCTAGGGTATTAAGTGTTCCTTCTACATATACATTATTTATTTATTTATATATATATATATATATATATATATATATATATATATATATATATATATATATATATATATATATATCTTTTCCAAGTAAAAACAAAATACGTGCTGCTGAAATTTTAACCTTTTTTTTTTTTTTTGCTCATATTCATCATTTTAATCTACTGCATCCCACAATGTTTTGCAGACATGGCCATGGGAAAGCTCAATCTTACAGTATACACTTCATTGTGTCTAATTAAGATCAGATCATTTACACACCGTATGGGAACTGCACCACAGAGTGAAACAAACCAAAATTAATTTTAAGTAAACGACAGACTTCACGTATAAAACCACCCTAACTCTGTTTATTTCCTGAAAGTTTTTGTAGAGAATAGCGCAACGTTATCTCATCACTATTAACATTTTGAGATTGGGTGGTTTTATTGTATATTGCTGAAATGCAATTTATTGGGGTTTCGTTCTAGTTGGCTTTATAGAGAATTACCTTATGTAGTTCCCATAGCTTAAGGTTGTAACGAAGATGGACCTTTAAATGGACATCTTTCCTTTTTCACTTTGCTCTTTCTTCACAACAGCAGGATAGAGCAGTGGCTCAATTAATACAATCTGTCTGTGCATCTCCAATTCCAAGCTAATTAAGCTTCTCACTTCAGGCGGAGACTGACCCCCAACCCAGAGGGAGCAGGCAAACTTTTTCTGATCATGGAATCATGTTCTCAAACTTAGAGGAGCCGACTCTCACCGCATTCAGCTGTGAACTGCTCAGTTCATGCTGAAAATCATGACCTGAAAAACCCAACAGAACCCAATTAGCCAAAACAGTAATTGGCAGTTATTCACTTGGTTTAAAGTTTCTTTTTAAAATCTAATAATCTAATTGGTAAATGCATGAATAAAACATCTATGGGACTAATAATATTAGGAATGCAACCATACCTAGCCCTAAAAGTACCACCAATACAACAAATACCAAGTCAGGTCATACAGATGATCCCCAAAAGTGCTACTACCAGGCAAGTTCCAAATAAGAGAAAGTTCTGGAAAAATAACCTCCCATTTCTGGGAAATCAATTTATCTAGGAAGACTTCCATATATTCAGGGACAGTACATGGCATACTGTGTTCTGTTACCAGCCAATGACAACACTGAGACTGGACAATGTGTGATATTTAAAGGTTAGGGACCCTGACCCACTACATTATCTATACCAAATTTAATCAGAATATTTAGGTCCAAATAATCGTTGTCTTATGCATAAGCCTCCATTTGTTAGCTTACTAAACTGCCATTCATGTTGTGCCCAAAAGGCCAATGTGCAAATGTTCTGAAACTAAAACAAAAAGTAAATACAACACTTAATCTATGTGCTCCGGTGTAAAGATAATTGTGAAATAAATTCACATGTAATACCGTCATTATACTTCTGTGGTTTAGTCGAGTTCACCAACATGCCACATGAGCAAATTACAGACCAGTGTTTTCACTGACAGAAAAATGCTTGGAAGACAAGAGAGGCTGAGCAAAGGCTCCCAAACACCCATTACCATTATCATACCTATCTCAGTTTGTGACACAGCCGTGCCGCGGCTCTGTACAATCTATATTAGCTTTTTATATGAGAGGCAGGGTGGAAGAATACCACAGGCAGAGCAAGAATTGTCCCTCCATTCACAAAGCATCCCTACAGCGTGAATGTACAGATTTTCTTCTTTCTTTTTTCCCCTTTTGTGGAGTGTTTTGTTCTGATTTTAAAATTGTACTTTCACTTCTTCCTTTATCTGCCTCATCAGCCATAATATTAACTGTCATAGTCAACAAGACCAACAGTAATCAGCCCGCAGGATGATTAAGAGATGAGTGGAAGGATGCAGATGTGCCAGACTAATCTGAATCCTTTGATAAGCCGGTGTTGCTGTTGTTGTTGCAGTGGAGTTTGGATTGCATTAGCATCATTACAGCACATATCTGCACCAGACATGAACCTTCCCATATAAGATATGAAGTAGTTGGCCCTGGATCACTGACGTATAAATGGTATAAGCAGTATAATGGAGACATAATGTCAATTTTAACTTTGGGGTCAACCTACAAGTCCAGGAGCATAAGATTGTAGATACATCAGGACACAGAGCTATACTATGGATATGCTGCTTTTCGTTTTTTCTATGGCAAATATTTGTGTAATGCATTTGTGGCTATAATTCTCTCATGCCAGTAAGGAACCTTGGTACAGGTTTTTGGTGAACAGACTGGAAGAGTTATCTAGCCATCAGTTTCTCCTGTTTTATGTGGTTTGGATCTTTCTAAATGGAGCCAATTTCTTTGCTGTCAGTCAAAAATACAGCCTGGCCTTTCAGAGTTGTCTGTCAAACGATAGGACTCTGACAACCAGATGTTCTGCCATTTAGTCAGGACTTCAACCAGATGGCTAGCTGTGAAAATGCAATACACAGATGTTAGATTGTTTGCCGAGCATTAATTAATGCATTCATAGACTAAATTATTAAAGAGCATATTTTGAATCTCTTGCCATTTGAAAAACTGTAAAATTTACGACTTGGTAAAGTGCAGGTACAGGTACAGATACAGATCTGCTTATAGAGTTCTTCTTATTTTAGATTCTTTGTTGCATTTAAAATGTTTGCGTCATCAAGCCAATTTAAAAATGAGTCAATGTTTCATATTCAATTTTAGAATACTGATTTTCTTCATCAAGGGAAAAAGATGTCCTAATCCATCCATATGAAGACTGCCTCCTAAATGTAAGATGTGTCTGAGTCAGTGGCAACAACTACCACAAGTATTTAGATTTACATTTACGTTGGTAGGGAGATATTTTGGTCTACTCTTCTTGGCTGAACTGTTTACATCCAGACAGATTTGAGGATTTTCTTGTTTGACTAGGCTTTTTAAGGTCAAGCCAAAACATTGCATTTAAATCAAGTTTTTACTTTGAACTCATGTGCTTTATTTAACATTTTTGGGTTATTCAGAAGTGAAACTGCTGGCGATGTCTTGATCATAGTATTGCTGCATAATTCATGTATTCTAGGGTTAAGGTCCCATACCAATGGCCAAAATGTATCCCTTCAAAATGTTCCAATAGAGGCCAGAATTCATTGACCCATAAATAGTGATAAGTTTTCCATGACCTGAAGCAGCCCCTGACTATCACAATACCACTATCATTCAAATTTAAGGTCAGTGTAATGTTGTATTTATTTACGTTTTATTTGTTAGTTTTGCCTTAGATGTAACGGGAGAGACACCTACAAAAACAATCAATAGAGTATTTTTCCAGAAGTATTGGGGCAATCTCTGACTTATTGTTGAATTATGAACACTAACCTTCACTTTTTAGAGAATCAAGAGAAGGTGCACAGCTGTTTTCTGTTTTCTCCACTTGTGAATGATTGAACTTACTGTGACTTAGCTCATGAATGTCTCTGTTAACCTTTTTTGCTGTCAAAGACTTTGTCAACTTGAATTTCTTGCGATTGGAAAGTTTTATACAAACTGATGTTGTCACACAGGTTCTACTTCAGTGATATTCTAGATTATACAAGTCAGCTACATTCAGGCAGAGAAGTAGCTATTGAAAATGAAACTGAAAATGTTTAATCACAGGTAATTTATTCCATTTACACTTTTTTGATAAAGAGATGTGATCTGCAAATCCAAAACAGATGAATGAGCAAATTTAGTAAATCATATCATATATATCATATATATACATATATACATATATATATATATACATTAAAGTTTTGATTTGGGTGAATCAACAGAGGGTTATAAATATTTCCTATTTCCTCAGTTCAGTCAGTTTTTTATAAAATATATAGGTCTTCAAATGGCTCATTTAAATCAGATATATGGAGTCTGTTTAATTAAACAGAAATTTGACAAAGAACCCAGTACAGCAGAATGACAGCAGCTGCTCTGTGGGTCTGCACTGCATTAAGCTCATCCTTGGGGAGAAGCGTGTTGTTGGAATTTCAAGCAGGCTGATGCACATAAAGCAGTTACCACTGCTGCTTGAGATGGGAGACTTTTCAGGTCACTTACATATTCAGGGTTGGTTCTTTTTGTGCTGAATATAAAGCAGTATCCCATTCTTTCTTTCAATAATCACGGCTAACTCTGAAAACTGCTGACTAAGACAGATGCAACAGAAACTTAGCAAAGTTTAATTACTATAATTAGACAGATTTTGTCCATCAAAAGTTAATGAACCTGTAAAAACTATTTTCACATACACTGTCATTTCAAACACACACCTTAATTGCATCTTCAGGACAACAGAAACACATTGAAAGTTGTTGATAACATAGTTGGAATCCACGATTACAAATATTGAAAGATGCAACAACAAAAAACCCTTCACCTCTGAAACATTTCATAGACACAAACATTTTTCTTGACATTGCACAAAATCAAACTCACTTCTTTAGTACCATCTACTTAGAGATGGAATTTAACAGAAACACAGAGGTGTTTTGTGGGTGCAAATCTGAATAAATCTTATTGCTTAAGGCCGTATGTGTGTGTTTGTTGTGTAATGTTTATTTTATATGTAAACAGTGATAGAGTTAGATCTGGAACTGTGCACATATTTTCACTATATTAAGTCTTACTGCAAAATGAAACATTTTATCCCTGTCAACATTTGACACAATCAGTTAGCAGGGTCGGAAAGATAAAGTTATCCACTTTCATATAATGTGACTTAATAAGCTGCCTTTTTCCAATGGAATTGAGCTGACATGAATAGATAATAATTTCAATCTACCCAATGGCCCATTAGGGTTTATGATATGTTATATCTCATAAGAAGAAGCAAAGCAATGGCTGTTTAGGGAACAGAGCGCAAAATTTATATTCTTCCTATCTGCAGGGTTTCTAATGTAGGTTGATATCCAGAAATCTCAAGACGTTTCTGGTTGTTCATTAATTCAGTACAACCACAGAAAGAGTATATAACATTTGCATTTTCTTTTCAGTTTAACTGAAAACATTACTGTAATGACTGTCTCCATCACAATTGTTCCCCCCCCCGTCATTGTTGGTGTTCAAAAAATTCTGTCCTCTGTAGCATTTTTAATTAAGCTGATGTCTCTATCCAATCTGTTAACTGAGAAAAGTGGTGTTCTCATTGTTTTTCTTGTCTATTCAATTATGCAAATGAAATGGACAACAAGAAAGCAAATGCTCCCAAAAACACAGTAGGAACTTATCACAGCTAATCTTAAAGCTATAACATCAGACAAAATATAATCTCTTTCTGATTTGCATAGCTTTTCTGTATTGTGTAAATCACAGACCTGTTTATGCAAAAAATGAAATGAAGTCAAATTTGGAGGGGATTATGTTAAACCTATCACACTACTGTATTTCTTTTTTCTACTTTAGGAGTGTAAAAGTACGCACAGTTTAGCAAATAATGAATCCTGCATCATTTCCGATGTGTTTGACGCTGCAGCAGACACAGTTTGATCATCTTGTTGTTAGAGAACTTTTGGATATGTTGAAAATGACGGTGTGTAGCATCACTGCTCTGAGATGACATATACAACATGTCTCTGTCAATACAAACTGTTGCTTAACCCTTGTAGGCCAAGGTCTAAATGGCCATTCCGGCGCGCAGTCTTTCTCTTCTCAGTACGTCAGAGCTCGCTACGAAGCCATGCAGCGATCGCTAGAAAAACTACTACTAACACTACACACACCACAAACTCTAAATAACATACTTACTGTTTAAAAAACCTATCGAAACACTCTTAGTAAAATCCACAGCATCAATTCTCCCTAGTCTCTTGCCGTATCCAAATCCCCCCCACCGCCCCTCCCTTGTTTGTCCCCACGTGTCTCCGTTCTACCTAGCAACAGACCGTCAACACATTTTCATTGGTTGTGTCGAAATGTGGTACAGTTAGACCCCCACACAGTAAGGCGGAAATGATCGATCATATTCCTGGCTTTATTTTCAAGTAAATAACCACAAAACCAATATAAAAACACCACTTTTATAAAGTTTGAAGTCCGTACTGTCCACCAGAGGTGAAATGAACACTCGGTATGCCGTCTGTGTTATTACAAAGCCTTATAAATGTGTCACGTGCTTGCCCGCTCCACAGCGGGCTTCGTCCCGGTAGGGTTTAAATGTCGAAGCAGCGACCTAATAATATTAATATATACATGTTACACTATGCAGATGTTCAGTCAGCATGGATGAAAATTAATTTACCTCATTCTGATACAAATAAAAACTACAAATGTTGTATCCCTCACTACAGGGGGATACAAAACAGCTATGCAAATTGGTGATTTAAAAATGACATGCATACTTCAGACATAGAAAGACATCATGATTCACAAAGTATCCTTCACCCATTCACAAATAGAGCAATATAACACAAGGCATTCATGATTTTTTTGTTTTGTTTTTAAAACAAGTATTGCAATGATTTTGACAAAATATTCAGATTTTCACCCATGATAAATGAGAGTGAACTGATCCCTAGGACTTTAAGGCTTTATCCAACACTATGCAGAAAGCTCCTCACTACACAAATCATACAACATAAAATGTAGATTCTGCTAAGAGTATTAGAACTTCTTGACCCGCCTTACCTCTATGTAAAAATTACTCAATTGCTTAAATTCCTTCCTTGTGCAGCCTTGGGTGTAGTCTGTGCTACATTTTAATTATCTAATCCCTTATTATGCAGTTCAGAGTTGCTTACCTACTAGCTGTGTAGGTGGATTGGCCATCATCCAAACTGAATGTTAGCACACCATTCCCTGTTTGAAAGCCAAATCTTATTGAGAAACAGTTGTGTATTGGATGCAAACATATTTATGAGAATAGGTTAAATATAGGGTGCCCTAAGGGATCTGATTTGGGTTAAAAGGCACAATTGAAGTGCAGCCCGTTCTCACTCAGTATGATCAGGTCACAGCTTATAGATGACATCCTCTTCAGGAAGGCACTGTTAGTAACATGTGGCTGTCCAAGGCTGCAGCAAGCTACTGCATATAAAAGAAGGAGGAGACAAATATCCCACAGCTGGGCTAATCAGTCTCACCTGGCACATCTCCACAGGCTGCCCAGACCCACCTCTTCCACTGAATCTGAGCCAAAACCACATCACACGCACATGGGTAATATTGGGGATATTGAATGGATGGATGATTAAATTATTAATAATCAATTAACAGTAATCTAAATTTTATTTTACGTAGTTTTTAAGCTCAAGCTGTTGCAGAAAAATGTATATTAATATAATTCACCTTACAAAGCACCTTAATATGATTTGGAAAATTGAGTCTTGCTAAAATCCTGTAACAAGAAAAGGCCTATTTCCATCTGAACGCACAGCAAACAACTAGAGCAGCTAAGATCCATGATGACAGGTACATGAATATACACAAGGCCCATGTGATAAATACTAGCCCTATTATTATTTTCCAATTCACTTACCATGACAACCTAGAAAAATTCAGTCACAGGCACAGATTTTTTTCTTCTCTTAAACAGTGCCCTGGCTAGCAATCTCATTATAGCTTTCTTTTCCACCATGACTGAAAACAGTTTGTTTTTCTTCTGGAGACAAGGGCATAATACATAGAACGCTTTGTTGAAGGAGAATTGAATTTATTTTTGGGAGCCTGAGAAAGCAGATTTGTGGTATGAGATCATCAGGAAATGTTCAACTGTGTAATTCTCATGGTCAAAATCTGAGTTAACAGGATAGTTGTAAAAGACATATTACATTTTAGAACTGACCGTTAATTTGCCTTTAGCACCTTTCTTTACTCTTATGTTGTGATAAGTAATAAGTTGACACAAAGTATCCTTGTGTGGACAATAAGTCAGGCTTCCTTTTTACTGCTTTTTATTTTCCAAAGCACATATCAAAAGTATATGTTCATAATTTTTTATTTTTTTTTCCAACATTTTGAAATTTTGTGTTACGCTTTTTGAATACAACTTCTCCTGCTGTAGAAAAAAAATGAAGTAAACAATACATTTATATGAAATAATTTATAAAAAGCAACCGAGTAATTTGTAGAATGGCTGCATATCTGAGGTGTATCTGGGACTTCATTCTCATGGGACTTCATTCAGCATTGAGGGGGTGGATTTATTTAAATAAGAGTTCTGTCAAACATATGCAACACTTAGTTTACTTTCACATTGTGTTCTGGAGGCTAAGAGTCAATTTCAGCTGGATTTGCATTCAGATAGATCAAGTAGAAACTGGAAAGAACCGGATGAAACAACAAAATGAAAACAAATACTTTATTTTCCGATGTAAGATCAAAATGGTCCCACACTGCGGAAACCTTTCATTTGCCTTGAGGCTGGTCTATAGTTGACGCTGTGCCGCAAAAGATCAAGAGTTCTTTTGGCAAATGCATCCCATTGACAGATTCGCTTCCTTATAAACACAGTTTGGCGCATCGGTATCATTTTGAAACAGTTCCTCTATCGGTCATGTGACTTGCTGAAAGCAACACGGGTTTTGGTCTATGGGCTTGAAACATGTGCCGATGCATCGGAGTGCCAGACCCATCACTAGTATATAGCATTCAAGAACAAAATAAAACCCTCCATAGTTAAACATATATTGTTAATCCTGTAGAATTGGCACAAATAAATCACCCATAATGTACAACAGGATACCCCTGGCTTTGGTATATATTTATTTTACCAATTTAGCCCTGGTTATGAAGATATGCGTCAGAGTAGAGTTTTGCCCCTCCACGCTTTGAATAAAACCAGGCTGCTGCAGGGGGACAAGTTGGAGTTGTTCTGAGGCACCGCTGTAACTCTCCCTCTTTGGAAAAGCTGAAGTGACAATAATCTCTGTTTGGTTATTTATATGTACAGGTTAAAATACCCTACAATATGCAAGGGAGGAAATAAGCAAGCACATGCAACCAACCAAATATTCAGTTGTCCGGATCTCACCCACTTAGAAAACTGCCCATATGTCGCACACTGACATGTTTTTTTTTTTTTTGCTTTTATTTGGGGTGCATTGTGCTCTTTGTTTTCTTTCTTACAATTGGCATTTTAGGACACTTCTGAGTCAAGCTGAATAAATTATGCAGGTGAAAGAAGTATTCATCTCCATGAAACAAGATCTATGCGTAGTGTGGCACAATGTCTTATGACCCCAGAAAAATCCATCTTCAAGTTGTAGCTCTGCCTTAGGTAGAATTTTCCAGGATTTTTTCATTGCTTTCTAAATCTTGCTTTGGCCAAGTATTGATTTTTTACAAGGTTCATCTGTTTCAGCAGACTATTTTCTTAATTTGTTGCATGCTTAGGTTATGGAGTGCTGTCAAAAGTTGCATTAGTTTAGTTCTTCTTTTGTATGAATTAGCATCTATTTGATCCAACCTATATTTGCATAAAAGTGTGAGTCAAACAACATGTGCATTTTGCCAGTATTTGTCATGGCTCTTTTTGTTGAAGCCTATTATTCTACATTGATGTGTCAGAAATTTTATCTTGAGGAGTTTGTAATTAAATCTTACAAAAAATTTCAGGGTAAGTCATGAAGAGACAACAGATTTTATTTACATGTAAAATGTACATGTGATACATGAGGCAGTTTTAGAGTGAAAAAGCTGTTATAAGAAACCAGACTTGATCATCTTAAACGGGGATAAAATAATACATAGAAAACAAAATTTAACATATTTTGTTTGCTAAAATCAGCTATCCATCCATCCTCTGAACACCCTTGTCCCTTGGTGGGGTCGGGAGGGTTTCTGGTACCCATCTCCAGCTAACGTTCCGGGCGAGAGGCAGGGTTCACCCTGGACAGGTCGCCAGTCTGTCGCAGGGCAACACAGAGACCCACAGGACAAACAACCATGCACACACACACTCACACCTAGGGGCAATTTAGACAGACCAATTAACCTGACAGTCATGTTTTTGGACTGTGGGAGGAAACCGGAGTACCCGGAGAAAACCCACGCATGCACAGGGAGAACATGCAAACTCCATGCAGAAAGACCGGGGCCGGGAATCGAACCCAGAACCTTCTTGCTGCATGCAACAGCTCTACCAACTGCGCCACCGTGCAGCCGCCCAAAATCAGCTATTTCTACCATATTTAACAGAAAAGGTAGCAGCCAGGCCTTACTGATATGATACATCTAATAAATTAATCATTAGCACATATAATCACCTTTATGAAAGCAGATTTTTTTTTTCAATTTGCCAGTTTTAAGCATGCAGGTAAGAATTAACATAATTCCAAAGGCAAAAACATATCTTTAACAAAGCAATATGTGCCACCTGTCAGTATGAAAGTTATATAAGGCAATTTTAAAATAATGTAAGCTCATCAGTTACAGATAAAAAAAAGAAAAAGATTATTCACCTTTAAAATATGAAAATGGACAGAGGCAACTATACAGGCGAAAATCATAGACAAACCTCAAAAAGTCCATACCACTCACCTCGGGCCTTAGTTTTCATGGTTCTTGTTAGCGTTCATTAACTACATAAAAAAGACCAGACAAGAATGCCTTGTTTGGTAAGGTTGTCAGGAGAAAGTCTAGATATGAAAAACTAAAATATGTTTGCAGTCTTATCCACTTGAAGCACAAAACTACTAGAACAATGTTCCTCTGACACCAAAGTGGAGATGTGTAGGCCTAAGGCAGAGCACCATATTTTGTGAAATCCAAACACAGTGTATAAATACAAACCACAAATACAATACAAAATCCTTTCACAGGGCAAAGATCCCAAACAAATCAGCAAACCTGCAGCAGTTTTGAAATATGAACAAATCAGGTTGCTGCACACTTTGGTTTGAGTGCAACACCGTGGTGGGATCTTGACATTGAGTTGGGCTTAAACAAATCTCTTTGAAATTGAATGAACTGAAACAATGTTTAAAGAACAGTTGCACAAAAGTTTCTCAGTTGCTTTCCCCTCATAAGAGTGTGTCTGAATTGATCATTATGCCCATATGTAATATTCTTTAAATCAATTCTTGCTTAGTATGGATTTAAAATGTAATTGAAAGATTAAAGGTGGTAGAATATGTTAATACAGTTGAGGAATTAAACTTTACAGCATGATAAGTAATACTGTATAGAAATTGTCAGATTTTACACCAATACTTGAAGAAGCTCTTTGATCTGCCTCTCTCATTTTGCTAATAAGAACAGTACAACCCTTTGGAATCGTTTTTTTCACACCTAGTTCCAAGTAGTGAATGAAAAATGCCAGACACAAAACCAAGCTTCTGTCGCCATGTGAATGCTGGAATAAAGACGATTGAGAGGAGAACAAAGCAGAATACCCCCTCAACCCCTAACACACATTATTTAGCCTGGCACGTTATGAATCTACTACAAATCCCTTTACAGCATGCGCAGGAAGAATAGCCTTATGTGATAATGTGCTGAAAGGCTATCACGCTGCAGCAGATGCCTAGCTACAATGTGGGAGAGCGTCCCTTGACAAGGCTTCCACAAGCTGGGATGTATTGACATGAACACTCTGGAGACAGCCATGGAATCAGGGCTGTATAGCTGCTGCTTTGCTGGCCTCCCCGTGGCACAGCTATAAGCACATCCAGAGCCCTTTCATCTGTAAAGTTGAGACAATAGCTGAGAAGCTCTGCGGAGCATCTAGGAAAGGGTAAATAAATGTGACCATAAACATGTGCGCAGAGAGATACAATCAAAGACCTGCTGAAGCAGATGATTGCCTTTGATGGTCCATGTGATCTCTTCTAGAGAACAGTATGCATCTGCGTTATCCAGGGACAACTGCCAGCAGCAGGGGAACAAATGTTTGCATTGCAACCTTTCATACGGATGACTGAAAAGTATCTCCATGGGCTGAATACACTGATGGTCAGGGCTCCTTCTGCATTTATTTCTGCCTGATCATGGTGAGGCATGGAGGTTCTGCTGTCTCTGGTCTTCTTCTTGACAATAGCCCATAGATTTTCTGTGGGGCATAGGTCAAGCAAGTTCACTGGCCAGTCAAGTGACAGTATATTCATTAAAGCAAGTATTGTAATTGAGGGGAGGCGCCAAGCTAAATTAGCATCTCCTTAAAGAAGCACACAATATCCTGATAGAAAGCTGCACTGATTTTAGACTCGATACAACACAATGGGCTCACAACAGCCGATGACATGGCTCCCCAAATCACTGCCGAGTGTGGAAACTTCACACTCGACCTCAAGCAAATTGGATTTAGTGCTTCTTCCAGTCCTTCTCCGCACTCTTCAACCTTGAAATTCACATTAAATGGAAAATATACTTTCATCTAAAAGAGTAATTTGAACCACAAGGATACAGAATGTCTTTCAAAACATTGATATTGCTTCTGCAATAAAGAATAAAATTGATCCGAACCTACCAAATGTTGACTTTAACCTCTGTTTGTGTGTTTTGTCAGTTGTCCATGATGAACAGTTTAAGGACCTTGTCGATTTTATTTTCTAATAAAAAAGCATACGCCACTTTTCGGCCTAAACCCAGGCAATATGCAGGTCTGACTCATTATGCCTATCATTATTGGCTCTAAATCAGGACTACATAAAGTAGAATTAACATTGGCTCATGTCTAAATAAGGTCTTGCCATAATGTTGAATTTAGGTCTCAGAGGGAAGACTGCAATCAAGTCAAGTCAAGTTTGAAGTCTGGTTTTATGATGTAAGTATGACTCAGTCTGAAACTTGAGGCATTGTTTAAATTCTACAGATAGTCCTAGTATGGCCTAATGGCAATCTTTTTAAACAAAGGGTGAGGCTTATTCTCTTTTATCTTGGAGGGAAGATTTAGGAAACCAACAAGTTATTGCATTAACTTACTGGTTACTGCATTAACCACCTCATTTGCTTGTCTTTGTTGTTTCTTTCAATCCTACATTGTCTGAACATCCTACACTTAATTCCAATATCATTTATTAGCTGGCCACCCACTCTTTTATTATAGGTTGTGTATACCCAGAAGACAGCGCTTTGCTGAATCTCATAAGCCAGAAGTGGTAATGCTGATTTGACAAGTTAGTCTTTCCAATCTCTATTTTTTTTTTAAAACCCAGTTAAGATTTTCCCAGTTGAGGCAGGTGCCCCTGATCTAGCCAAACAACTACACTCCCAAAAGATAACTGAGCTAAAGCTAAATGAACCCACATAAGATGCTGGAGCCACCCTGTGCAAAATTGTCTCATGCAAATCAAACATTTGCACAATCAAATTAAATGGAATCACTGTGAACACGCTGCTACTTTGGCTGAATGACAGGAGCTGATTTGCGTGCTTGGATAGTAGTGATGATGGTGTCTCTGTGTTACTGTGTGTTTGACAGAGAGAGAGAGAGAGAGAGAGAGAGAGAGAGAGAGAGAGAGAGAGAGAGAGAGGCAGGTGGATAGGGGGAGGGGTCGGGGGTGGTCCAGACAGTCGGTCCTTGTGTAGCCTACCTCACTCTCTGCCTCTGCGCATCATTGAAGGGGGAGTTTGGCCGCCGCTTTCCTCGGCCAGTTTCACCGCCTGGCTGGTTAATAACAACATTTCCGCCCCTGCGTTACTCCATCACCTTTCCTCTCCTGTTTTATTCTGTGTGTCCGACACCATCCGTTGAACGCGAACGCCTCGCCCCCCCGCGCGGTAGATGGAATACAGGGGTTTGCCAGCCGCGTTTATCTTCTCCTAACTGGGAAACAGCGCACGGGAGAGAGGGAGGGAGGGAGGGAGGGAGGGGGGCGGGAGGGAGACGTTTGAGGACTAAAACACAGCCAGCCGTGATTCATGGACGCACCGCACCGCGCATCATGAGGACACAGCTACCGACAACAAGGTATAACGAAACTCTATTCAAATACAACCTCAATATTATATATTTTTAAATAGCCGAATTTGTGCTTCCCTGCATTTATTCTGTACAGAGAATTTCGAAGCGCTTGACTGTGATGCGTTCATGTGTGCCATATATTGTCTTATCGCTGCATTGGTTAGGATGCCTGCATCACGGAAAAATCTTTGACAGCCTCTATAACCTGTCCCCGCTGCAGTGAAATGGGCCCTTTTTTCTACAAAATGTCATTGAGGAGAAAGCACAGATGTTCTCTGTTTATGCTCTTTGCATTGTGAGAGTAGCTCTTAAGCAAAACATCCCCGTCCCTGCTTTAAAAACGCATCCTCTAAGTCTCTCAACCCAGACGGAGCAAAATCAGCTGTATTAGTTATTATGTAACAAAGCTGGACTTTTATTTTTAGGCTGTCATGCTTCTTTGAAATAGCTTTTCTCTATATTATGCCGACATCTTCACACTTTATTTACTTTATTCCATTTTCATATAGCTCCTGAAGTGGTGATTTTATTCACTCAATTAAAGTTCACTATACCGAGGCGTGTATTTATAGGAGTTACTTCAAAATCCAAACAGAACTCATCAGTTATTATCTAATTTCTTACTTACAGGACTACTTCCCCTTGACATGACATTGGCAGTGATGCTTGAAACGACATTGTTTACCTTTCTGGGCACTTTTTCTTCTAATGTGAAGTGGCTTACAGCTCAATGATTTGTCTGTCCTGTCAAGCCAAATTAGATGCGGACATGATTAAACAAAGAACAAGCCTAGATGCATAGTAAGAGGTGATGCAAGATTTATTCTAGTGTACTTTGTCTAATAATTATCGTAAAACATGTAACATTTCTCAATGCATAAGGGAAAGGAAAATATAACATGATTGGTCGAGCAATTTCAAATCAAAATGTGTCATACTGTATTTTAATACTGTATGTGCCACGCTGTTATCTTGGCTCTGATACTGCTGCACATGTTTTGGCAGACAGTGTCAGTTGACTGGAAAGTAACCAAAAGCAGGGTTTTAGAACTTCTTTATCTATTTTAATTTCCAGAAATTAGACTTGCAGAGCTGGCAGGAGAAATGGGAAGTAAATTGAATGATTAAGACAAGTTATTCTGTCTTGTGGCTGCAGCATTTTTTAAATTCAGATCTGCTTTTGTTCTTTTCTTGTTCAGTATATAAATCATATTTAAACTCATTTCCTCATAAGTACAAAAATCAATAGGAAGATTTGTGGCAGAATCATAACTAAATACAATGCAGGCGGCACTGAAACCAGTGATGACTCACAGTCCGTTCTAAAAATGGTCACAATACAATTTATGTCTTTAAGATCACTAGAAATTCAAATGAAATAGTCCTGTAATGTGGCCTCTTTCTCTATTCCTCAGCTCTGTGGTACTTGCATAGCATGTGATTCAAATGGAGGTTTTGTATTTTATTAAATAACCTAAGAGATGTACTTGCTTCTTGCAATAAAGACAAAATCTTATTTGTTCACAGGGAGGACCTGGCATAGGCATCTCTGGCTAGATGAAGTGGTCCAGCCATGCAATGTTCCTGGAAGTCAGTGATTCTGCTGGCCTTGGCTTCGATCGCCATCCAGTACACAGCTATCCGGACGCTCACCTCTAAGCCTTTCCAGCTGTGCCCGCTGCCCAGCCCCCAGAACTGCGGTCTCGGGGCTCAGGAGACAGATCCTTCCTTTGAGCGGGGAGCAGCAGGTGGGGCAGGCTGTGATGACTACCCTTACTTTTCAATCAACGCCACCCGTAAACTTCATATACTGGTCTTAGCCACCACTCGCAGTGGCTCCTCCTTTGTTGGCCAGCTGCTGAACCAGCACCAGGAGATATTCTACCTGTTTGAGCCTCTTTATCACGTTTATGCCACATTGGTCCCACGTCAGTCACACACCCGCAACCCCACAGACCGCCGCGTGACCCTAGGTGCCAGTCGAGACCTCTTGCGCAGCCTGTATGGTTGCGATCTCTATTTCCTAGAGAATTACATAAAACCGACACCCACAAACCACACTACGGACAAACTGTTCCGTCGAGGTGCCAGCCGGGCATTGTGCCAGCAACCTGTCTGTGATGCCTTTGGTCCAGGGGACGTTAATGTGGAAGAAGGAGACTGTGTGAAGAAATGCTCAACCTTAAACATGACTTTAGCAACAGAGGCTTGTCAGGAGAAGAAGCACGTGGCCATCAAAGTAGTTCGGGTTCCTGAAATCGGAGATCTGCGGGCTCTGGTTGAAGACCCGCGGCTGAACATAAAAGTCATTCAACTTGTGAGAGACCCACGTGGTATCCTGTCATCCCGGATCGAGACGTTCAGGGACCCATACCGATTGTGGCGCATTTGGAGGGCCACAGGGAGAAGACCGTATAATCTAGACATGAATCAGCTCACAGTTATCTGTGAGGACTTCTTTGGTTCAGTTTCAACTGGTCTTAGTCATCCCCACTGGCTGAAAGGAAAGTACATGTTGGTTCGATATGAGGATTTGGCCCGAAATCCACTTCTAAAGACTCAGGAGATCTATGACTTTCTTGGGCTGCATATGGATAAAAATGTGAAACACTGGATACGCGAAAATACTCGAGGAAGCAATGAACCTTCGGCAAAACACAAGTTTGGAACAGTGAGGGACTCGGCGGCTAATGCAGAGAGTTGGCGTTTGAAACTGTCCTATGATATTGTAGAATTCACACAAACCATGTGTCATAAAGTACTGAAGCAGCTGGGATACAAGGCTGTGAAATCAGTAGAAGAACTGAAAAATCTGTCCTTCTCTCTAGTGCAGGACAAAACATTTGTACCATTTTTGTAACAAAGATAGTTCTCTAATAACTATTTTTGATATATTTATATCGTTGCCTTATAAGTTCCTCAGTTTGTTTAATTTCTTATGTGATTTTGTTCCATGAAATTTGCACTAAATTTTGGAGGTGTCTGAATGCACTAAGGGAAGTGTTGATAAGTCCCCAGTGATACAAAACCACACGTTTTTCACACATAAAAGATGCTACGTTGCAAAATTTAAAATTATTTGTCCATGAGTGGAATGATTTCAAGGCAATGTCTTCGTTATTTGCTGTATAAAATATGTCATTTCAGCAAAAGTTAAATATTTGTCACTAAAACATGGAAATCAGGAAGGACTCCGTGAGGCATACGTGTTTTTTAAGACCTGTCATGGCAAACTTTAACTGTACAAGCTCTACTGTGCAATAAATAGTGAATGTCGCAGTCAACCTTTATCACTGTGGCATTTTTATCCATGTGGGAAGAGGAGAGAAACCTCTGACAGATGCCATGCTTGCAAAGGATAATTGCAGACAATTAATAGGCTCTCAAGTGAAAGGGACAGAATCCCATTGGAGGTCACAGGCATCTCATCTGAGGATTTTACAACCATCTGTGATAGACAAACACTCACAAATTAGAGGTAATGCTAAAATCTTTATTATGGAATCCTTTTTTTTTCAAGACGATTATAACATTAATGTAGACCATAAATTTTCCAATGCAAGTAGATTTTGAAGCACTGCAGTGAAGAGCCATTGATTACGTTTATTGCATTTATAATTTTGTTGTAATTTGCTGTTTTTTTTTGTTAAATTTATTTCCCATCTATTTCCGCCAGTGATTACAGTATTTGTAACACTATTATATGTTTGTGGATTCAGGTACTTAGTTAAAAACTAAATTATTTATTTATTTTTATGTCGCCTTATTAAGCAGGGATTTCATAATAACTAACACAGCGGAGCAAATAGACCCTATGCATTCTTTTTCAACCAAAAAGCACAGCTATTTTGACATTCTGCCTTGCTTTGGTGTTTATCTCATAGAAAAAAGATTTATAACCCTGAAAGACAAGTCTTTGTGCAGCAGATTCGAGTGTTTCCAGGATGTGTTCCTGACTAACACTCTACAACACAGCCACCTTTCTAAAGTTGCATCTACATTAGATCATACACAAAGAGTATTACACTAATGGCTGTCCACAATCTGGGACAAATCCTTTGATCATTAGTGCAGCTGGTGTGCAGTTTTAACCAAGCAGTGTTAATGGACTCAAGGTTGAAATACAGAACACAGCAGTTACATAAATAAATGTGTCAGTCTTTCCTCCAGCTTGTTAAAATAATATTAAACTCATGCGACAGCAGCCAAAGCTTTTGGAAATTTTACCACTTTTTATTTAACTCTTGAGAGAAACAAGCACCTAATTCCATCTTCAACTACATTCCTAAACTCAAGAACAAACATAGGGTAAAAGCATGGTGGTCTCATTTAAATTAAAACATAGCATAAGCTGTTGGGTATTGATGGAGTCTCCTGTCATTATTGCTGCAAAATATACAGTTTGCTCCTCCAGCTGGTGAAAATCTGTATGCTTGGTTTGCACCGTTAATTTGCATTTTGAAGTTATGTTATTTTAGCAGTGGCTTTTTTGGTAAATTGCCTTTCCAGTTAGCGGTCATTTCATGCTGCATATTGTACTTTATAATCTCCCTCTGCTACTGTAGGAGCTTAAAATCTATGGCGGTTCAGACTGCATTGTGCAGACGCTGGCTGGGATATGAGCACAACGTATGAAGTTGCACCTCTAAGATGCTAAATAAACACATTTTAGTGTGATTTTGGTAAAGGCATTGCATAATTAAAAAAAACCTTGGTGTGCATATGCTGCACAGGAAGCAGGTTATTTCAGGGCAAGACCAGATATGATTGTCACTAAATTCCAGAAATGAAATACTGGCATGTTTTTGAAAGGTAGAAAAGCCATTTTATCTTTTACTAATGAGAAAACACAATTAATTAGCTAATAAAAATATCTATGTTGAAACTAATAAATCAACTTAACACCAAAAAATGGCAAAACACTTAATTTTCTTTCTTTTTGTTGCTATTAAATACTTACGTTTCGGGTGCTGTGAGGTACAACTCTTCAGTTAAGATGTCTATTTATGTGCAGACAATGACCACTTGTTTTCCCATAAGATATAAACCCTGTGAATGTAGCATCACACGCCCAGGCTCATCAGTATTGGTGACCGGATGTCCATTGAGATGCAGAGCACAAACCTTTGATCCTCCTCTGTTCTGAGACTGGAGGCAAACTCTCCCTCTTTCTCTCTTCCTGCGCATTCTCTGCCATCTACTTCTTTCTTTCTGTCTTTTTTTTACAGACATCTCAGGGGATTGTTCCTGTGCTTCAGTGCTCTCTCTATGTGTTTTTTAAACTTCAGCTTGGAAGTTTCTGAATGTGTTTAGAATAGTTTTAATTCCATACTAAAAAGAGGCAGCTGAAATGGAAAACTGCATCTTTTTGGCAGTTGCAGAATGTATTGACAACGAAGGAAAAGATCCTTTTGTCAGAGAGTAAGACAAGGGGACTAACTAAAGTTTTCATTTTCTTTGCTCGAGTTTGATTTTGTGCCCTCATTAATAGTTTATCAGTTACCAACTCAGCCAAGATGTTAGAATCAATACTAGCTGAAAACAAGTTATAATTTAAATTTGTTTGACAAAGTTTGTAAAATTGTTTACAGATTAGATCAAATTTACAATTTCACATTTTTACACCTTCAGCAGTGTCATTCAATATTAATTATTTGAAAATGCATAAGCAAAACCAACATTAGCAAGTTTTAATTTTTTGAGGTTATTAGCACGTCTAAATTAAATGATATTATTGTAGAAGCAATTTGAAGCTGAACAGATAGATGTTAGCAGTTTAATTGCAGATTCTTTCCCATGCAAACACACACACACGCACACACACAATCTGCATCATGATCCCCATGTGTCGGTTGTCGGTGTGTCTCTGAGCTTTTGGTGAACCCTTATGTTGCTTTTTGTGTCCCAAGGCTGAACATATGGTTCACAAGCTACTGGGACAAATGACAAAAAAAAAATCCTCTTTCCTCCACCTCCCCAGCCCTCACTGTTTTATTCCACTCCTCTCTTGAAGTGATTACAATAATTTGACCCTGTGACTGCACAGCAGAGCAGATCTCTGCTTCTCTATGCTTTCCAAACTGTGCTGTCAGAAAACGTTCTGGTCATTACATGCAAGAGAGTTAAGGTAATATTAAGTGTGCAGAATTTGCTGTTAGTGATGATGTTAACCTTGGATGTTTGCCGATGAAAATTTGCTATCTACGTAATTTTTCTTTTGTTTGTCTCAGTCTGAGTGTGACTTGTTTTGTGCTGCCACTTAGCAGGAAACAGTCTTGGTGCAAAACAAAAAGCCCACTGAACTGCATAAATCAGCTGAATTGTGCTGCCTACACGTGTCACTGCTGCTGAGGCGGATGTGCACTTTTTTTTTTTTTTTTACTCTGACAAGTACACATCATCCCTTGACCATCAACGGATCACCTTTTTGCGAGTTGACTGGTGTTCAGCTCTACATATGAGCAGCCCTAGATGCAGTTTGCATAAGTGAGCTGATTTTAGGTGGAGCTAAACAGATCCATGAAGAGAATTCTCTTAAAAATCATGGGAACTTTTTGTTCAGCTTTCCTGCACAGGCTGTCAACCAGGCTCTTATTTGATTGCTGGTAAAATGACAGTCGGGGGTTGGTGACTGGAGCTTTGCTAAAAATGATACACGCAGTTTAATTGAAGCTGTCAGCAGGTCAGCGCAATAGAGGCGTAGCAACCAGGTCGTTATGTAGTTAGAGATCCAGAACACCATGCTAGGTGTAATGGGCCAAAGTGCTTTTGAATGAAACAAAAAAAAAAAAGGAAAAATATTCACTGTAATAATCAAACTGGAACCCCTAGTCCTGTTGATAAAAAAAATAAAGTTAAAATGCTGTAAAATCCTATCTTGAAATAACATCTTGAAAATCAGTAAATCTAACAGATTATTTGGATTTTGTCAGTGCGCTGTTTCTCGACACATTTGATGTTGCACGAAGCATGCTTTTGAAGTATTTCAAAGCCTGAAGTTGCGATGAAATATCACTTGTAATTTAAGCATTGAATAAATAACTTTTTTGTGGTAACCTATTTTTTCATACTAAAGGTTTAATAAATGAAAGCAGTAATTCTTGTGTCATGCCTGAACTTATTTTAAGAAATTAGTAAGGGGGGGGGGCTGAAAACTAGAAATGACAGTCTGACTCTTAAATACGAGGAGATGCAGCTGCAACTGGCACTGAGAGGATAGTCTCTGCGTCTCCTGCTCTCATATTCACACTGAGGAGCCATTGATGGTAAATCCCCCCGTGGAAAAGTGGTTATAGGTGAGTGAGAGAGCGCGTGTGCATGAAGCTTTAGTCCAGCTTACGTCACTGTGGTCAGCTGTGGCCGTCTTGCATTGCTCTCATTGCTCAAATTCTCCTTTTTGCTGGCCTGAAAAACTGAAATGAGATTAGCGCGCATGCACAAAGGCAAACAAGCAGGAGCAGTCATGAGCTAAAAGTGAAGCTCTCAGAGCTGTGGGAACAGAGCAAATATTGAAGGATATCAATTTTGACAATAGGATATGTAGATTTACAGATATTAACTTGCAAATCTATTGCTGCGGAAACCATGTGCAGTGTCAACCCCACAAGATGCAGAGATTAAAGCTGAACAGGGTGGTGTGTGGACATGTCAACTTTTGAGAGTAAATCCTGATCAAACTCTTGACTACCAGACAAGCATTTGTTTTCTCAGACACAAAGGTTGTAAATCAAGGCTCTAGCAGTGATGAAGTTTTGAATGATGCCAGCAATGCAGAAGTGACTGATACCTTCTTGGAAAATCCTATTTGTTTTATGAAAGTCCATATCTTGATTAATGATTTAACATCCAATC
This sequence comes from Poecilia reticulata, assembly GCF_904066995.2. Classification (NCBI taxonomy): domain Eukaryota; kingdom Metazoa; phylum Chordata; class Actinopteri; order Cyprinodontiformes; family Poeciliidae; genus Poecilia; species Poecilia reticulata. Next base: position 31,190,020 of record NC_088832.1, read on the forward strand.
CCTTTTTTTTCTTTATTTGTATATGGAAGAACATATTTTCAGTATAAAGCATAGAGAAAAATCAATTTTCTTATGCATTTTCTGCATCACTGTGTAGGCTTGGGTGTAGATTTCCATCAGCACTTTTGCCAAACAAGTTTGTCATGTTCTATCAAAAAGAGAACATTCCTCCTATTTCTTGGGTTCTGACTTGCAACATATGTTCTTCTCTGCTCTGTCAGCTCTGCAGGAACCACTACCACACATGCAGTCCACTCTGTCTGCTGTCTTTGCATTCAGCATCCACCCTGAATAAGGCGTTGTATTATTTAGGCTGATATTTTATTCAACAACCTCGGTGGCTTTGAGGCTGTTCCAAATGACAGCACTTGATATGAAACGCTAATTACAGCATCAGAGATTAGTCTGTTGTGAGCTTCCATGAACCTGAAATTCAGTGATGCAAGTCTATTTAATGCACATTTTGTCAATATATATTTCTAGATAAATGAGTTGGATTTCCATCACCTCAAACATTAGGAAAAGCTATTTCTTTTTTATAAAGCTCAACAAAAGAGATCAGTCCCTACAAGGAACATCAACCATGCAAATATGTGTAAAAATGCTATTAGTTGCAGGAGCGGTTCAAGAGAAGCCTGGAATTGCTTAAAATATTACTGTTGCATATTTGGCATCAGAGACTCCACATGGAGCTTTTTCAGTCAGCATTGTGTCTGCGGTCAGCTTGACTGCCTGACAAAAAGCATAAACTTCAAGCAGAAAGTGTTTGGAGAGAATAAAACACATGCATGCAGACGACGGTCTTCCCCCCTAGGAAAAGAAATCTCATTTCAATTTAAGTGTAATCCACTGGCCCTGACCAAAGTGTCTTATAATACCCCTTACAACACTGAGCCCAGGGATACTGGAGATATCCACACCAATATCAGTATATGTAGTAAAAACCACAAATCACTAGCTGTTAGTATATACTTAAGTCAAGCGGGTTGTAAAACATTGTTTTGCAAAAAGGAATGGCTTTGGAATAATTTGACAAGTTAATAAACAATACTGCTGAAGGACGGCTTCGCAGGGCATTTTATCATGATTCAATAATAATTAGAGAATAACAATTTAATTAGACAGCATACCGCAAGTTATAATGTCTTAAATATCATATAGTAATGATTTGTCTGATAATGGTAACCTAATGAGGTATTAATTTAAAGCTCACCTTTTTGTAAGATATCAAAATGCAAACCCTCCAAAAACTTCCTCTTTTATCTTGTCAGTCCATAAATTTTCTGAAACGTTTTGGGTTTTCTGAAGATGCTCGTTGGCAAACATGAGGCAGATTTTTGTTTTCTTCCTGGTGGTTTAAGGAGCTTTCTTATTGTTGCCTCATGAACACGTATCTTAAAAATAGGTGAATAAAACCTGGAATGTTTTCCATGGTGTTCATGATTTCTGTGTGATCTCCTGAAGGAACAGTCAGGGATGTTGGTACATTTTCTCCTTAGGAGATTCTTGCTGCTCCATGTCTTATCAGTTTACTGGAACCTCATGATTTTAGATAATTAAATATACATTTCCAGACACATGGAGATGTTTGGAATTTCTTCAAATCAGGACTTTTTTTTATTGAAGTCTTTTATCCAACTTCATGTTGTCAGACAGGTTCTGCTTTTAGTGATATGTTGATTCTACACATCTTGCAAACAACAATGGATGCAGCAACATTTTATCCAAAAATGTGGCTATTCACAGTTAATTCATGATTTAGCAAGATGATTCAATCATATTTTCACATGGGCCCAGGTTTCTTCAGATAGTTTCTTTTTTTTTCCTCCTAAAAAATAATTTTCTGTAGTGATGCTTTTTTTCCCCTTTGCAATAGATAACCAACATCCATTTTCTGACCTATTTACAGTTTGGTGTTAATAATTTGTTGACATTTGATATTTTTGTTTGTGACTGAAACAGATTTGCGGTCTGGGAAAAAAAACTGCTAAAGGATGAACTGAGCCACAATCAGCTACAGTACAACGCTGTCTTCAAGCCTTCGGTACAGGAATGAACTTTTTCCATATGGACTCCTCAGTCTGAATACATCTCCTTCATTAGTGGCCTTCATTTTTCATATTAATTTGACAAATTACATTACATTTTGAACTTTGGATATCTACTGAAGAAAATAGGAAATACAAAATTCAATCCATCTTGATGCCAAAGTAGTTTATCCAGATGTCATGGCCCGCTGCTCAGTTGTTAGCACAGCTTCCTCGCAGCAAGAAGGTCTTGGATTTTAATCACAGTCTGGGTCTTTCTTCAAGGAAAGATTTTTTTTTATGTGGGTTCTCTCCACGTTGTACAGTTTTGTCCCACAGTTGACAGTTATTGGCTTAATTGGTCTTTCTAAAATTGTCCTAATGAGTGAATATCTGTGTGTGCCGTGGTTTGTCTTACATCTCTGTGCTACGCTGTGATTGATTGGCGACCTTGACTCGTACCTGACGTAAACTGGAGGCAGCTCTGCCTTCCCACAACCCCAACCACCACAATGAACCTGGCAAGAATTAAGTGAGTGTATAAATATCTGGACAGGTGAATGAGCACAGTGCTCCCACCCCCAGGACATGTTTGAACACCAGTGACTCCCAGTTTATCCCCTCAGTGGCACATGCACTGTTTTTATTAGTGAAAGCTATCATGTGGAAATTGAGTCAAAATCATAAAAGGCTAATATCCATTGGCATCATTACTCAGTGTCTTCCAAAACAGGAGAAGAGTCATTTCACACTCTAAGTGATATTAAACAGCATTGCCAAAAGACTGCAGCACCCAGAAAAACAACATTACGAGGTAATATTTAAAATGTCAGTATGAAATAAAATATATCCCTTAGACATACTATAAATCAGTCACTACGGGTTCTTTAAGCCTTTGTTCTTCTACTATTATTATTTTATGTTTTATCAAATTATTTACCTTTTGTACGCTGGATTTGTCTATTTGGAGAATAGTTAAAAGTAAGTACCTTCTTAAGGAAGGTGGGCATATGTTTGAGGAAATTAACATCTTTGAATATCTCTACGCTACTGTGAAAGCTTAACATTATGGAGCGTGTATTGATGAGTTTTCTGAAATGCGGTCCATTAAAGCTTCAGAGTTGAATTCTTCCAATTTTATCTGAAAGCCTTAATGTTTTTAGTGATTAAACATGGAGTAACACTTATAAAAAGGCTCTCTGCCTTATTTAACACTTTTGAGCTGTGACAGCATAATTAGTCTAGGTATAACATTGGGAAATTGGTAGATTAATGTAATTGCTATAGTGCTCTGTGTAGTCCTTCCCTAATTATGAAAAGAGGGTAGATGACTTATTTGAACATTTTAGTTCCAAAGCACTCAAGATCTCAATAGTATCTGATAAATCAATTAGGATGTGTGGAAAATAGACAGCACCATGAAAAAACTGCATCAATAGTTCATCACGAGAAGGAATGCAGGAAGGAGTCAGAGAAAAGCCAAATTTCAGAATCCCCATGACAAACATTCATGAGAAATTTGAGCGATGCGACTGTGTTTAATGCAGTTATAATAGAAAAAAGCAATGATAACATTCATGGATTAAATACTTTTGTTTATAGCCTCTTACCAATGCTATTCTGCATTCGCCCCATGATTCCTGCTGGTTTGACAGTGAAATGAGCTGAAAATATCAGACTCTCAATTAGACCCACTCAACCCTGCACTGACATCATGATCTCATCACCGTTTGCAACAAGAATGGCTCCTGTTTCTTGCTGCAGTTATTGACAGTTTGGAAGAAGTGAGGCAACATCTTAAACAGTCTCCCTCCTCATTAAACATTCCACCTACAAGCCCTTCAGAGATGTTATTAGCTCTTTGTCAGTGGATTTGTTGCATATTGTAAATGCCCCATTTCTCTCAGGAACCTTTCCAGTCTTATTAAAATCTCCATTTGTCAGGCTGCTCTTTAAACAAAGACATGTGAATAGTGTGTTAAGTTACTGAAGAGCAATCTCAAATTGTCCTTTCAGAAGTAAAATTGTAAAATCTCCACACTCATGTAATATTCATTTGGAAATCTCAGCAAAAGTGTTGGTATGAACTGATTATCGAAACATTTGATATAGGGAGCATGCATATTTCAATCTGGAGAGACTCAGACAGAGATAGAAAGCAGTTAAAAGAGTTTAATAACAAAATGAACATAAAAATAATCCCTTGTCATTCAGGCCCCGGGCGGGGATGTCGAGCTGGACTTCGATAAGCTCGAAGAACATTCCTGATGCAGCATAGGAATGTAATCCCCCCGGGGCCTGTACTGGTGGCAGCGGTCGGAGGAGGATGAGGCCAGAGAGCCAGGAGCAGAAGGTGAAGATGGGGCAGAGGTGGGTTGATCACAGCTGGTGAGCAGAGGAGGCCATGGGTGAAGGTCCTTTTGAACTGGAGCCCAAACGATGATTGGCTGGAGCGAGGCTTGGTCCGGCGCTGATAGGTCCAGGTTGCAGAGAGGGAGGCGCTGATTGATGAGGCAGGTGCGACTAGAGAGTCTTCCAGACTGAACTTTTGTCAAGACTCCATTTCTAAAGAGACTCTAAAACTGCTTCAGGCCCTCCTAAAGGAAAGCTTTGTGATATAGCTTTAGATGTAGCTTTAGATGTAAATGAGGAATCTGAGAGAAATATCATGTGGCATCTCATCTTCTGAGGTAGCATTTATTTTTATTGAGTATTTGTGAATATAAAGAGGAAGCATCTGCTTACATGCTTCCTCTTTATATTCATACTACAGAGCAGTGCATTCAATAGTCTGCCAAAGTTTGCATTACAATTTCAGGATAAAAGTCATAATGTAAATGAAACTCTGCTCATTTTGGCTTTACTTGGAGGTCTGGCTGGCTGGGTTAAAACTATTTACAGTCTTAGTCAGACCTGCCAAACAGAATGGTATTTTAGCCATCCTTGCATCAGCTTTGCAAAGATGGATCTAAATGCCTCTGGGCAATTAAAAAATAATTCCATTCATGATATGGGTTCTGTTGGATTAAGTACTTGATAAGAACATGGCAAGTAAATCCTGGGAAATCCTTCACCCTTGAAAAATCGTGGACATTCAATGGAATCTCTTCCAACAACTTTGTTAGAAATAAATTGAGCAGGTTTTCTCATTAAAATGAACAAGTCTGTGACATTAAGAGAGTTATAAATATGTAATGTATCTGGTAGCTCCACTCTGAGCTTCGCAAGAGAAGAATAGTAAAGGTTTCATGTACGTGCACCAGCTCTACCATGGCAGCATAAATGTATGATGATGACATCACACATTAATCTTTTTTGTTCTTTCCCAGTTATCATTTGTCTAAAAGCTGTGTACAGTCTGGATATATCACCAGAAAAATCAAAGGATCAACAAAAGAACCTAAAGTTACCAATTATTTACATGTTTTTGGACTGGAACTAAAACCATTTAGAAAAAAAAAAAAGTCTAGTTGAGAACATGCAAATTAAACACAGAAAGACTGGAGATGTTAATACTTTGACACAATTCAACAAGTCAGGTGTAATTACATTTTCCTGACAAAATAGATACTTTTACATAGATTTATAAGATTTAAATGAGTTCCTGCACAATTGTGCTTACCAAGTTGTATTGACCTTATAAAACACAAATGCAATACGACAGAAGTCAGCATAGAGGGGGCAGCATTCTTTCTCCACTACGTCTTTGCCAACTCGAAAGATCTCCAAAACCCACTTCTTCTACTCATAAATTTTAGTACCTCCTGTTATTTGCTCTAAAGAGCCAAGACTGAATCACGGTGCACATAATGGTTAGAGATGTTCATAAATTTATCCTTTACACATGAATCACAGTTGTCTTTTTTTATTTTCTGCAATATTTTCCCCATCCATCATTATTATATAGTTAATATTCTATGCAATCTTGGTCACAATGAGTCTCTGTAAAAACTTTTCATCTGACTCCAAAAATAAACATTTATAAACTTGTTTTTTGAGACATATGAAAAAAATATGTAAATGGTAAATACAATGCATGGGTTATTCTATTCAAAGAATCTTCATTTACTTTAAAACAAATGCTAACAAGGGTGTGCAGTTCTGTCACAGTATCTGCTTTAGCATCAAATAATGCAGCTGAAAAACGGTCTGAGTACATCATAAGGAAGTCACACAGAGAGGAAATAATGATAAGCCAGTTGGACTTCAGCTGCGTTGTAGCATGTGACATTAGTCCACCCTGGAGCGCTGTGCAGATGAAAACAGTTTGATGGCTTGGCTGGTATCATTTTTCAATAGTATGGTGTTTGTATGTAATAGTTATTAAAAGCTTTACTGTCTGCTTGGTGAAGCGTTAGCTACGATGCTACTGAGAATTTGTTATGTGCAGATTTAATGCTGCCCTCATTTACCTAGAATAAAATCCAGCACACTCTGTGAGTCTGTTCTTTGAATGATTTGATGATGTTATATAACATTTCCAGATCAACTCTGCCATTAAAGCGTCACCCAGAAAGGAACGGTGTCCTAATGCAGTAGGTGACTGTTTGCCAAAAGCACATTTATGCCACCTTCAATAAACTGAAGAGAGGAAAATATTTTACTGCTCGAGAGGAAATAACACATCTGCTTAGCACATGTTCTGGTGGTACTGGATGAACTATGAGACAAAGCTAGAAATGCTTTGACAGCAAGAAACAGTGAGTCACACAAACAGCCTGGGATATTGCATGACCTGGAGGCATAGTCTCATTTAAAATACAATGTGTTTGAATTTCACATAATCAGCATGGAAAGAGGTGTTTTATAGACCCTGATATTTCATTATATGTGAGGTAAACCACTCCATGCTTATTATGCGTAAATGCTCTGCTGGTGCATTTCAGAATTGCGGTCAGAAGTCCGAATTTCTGAGACAAAGTCCAAGAACTTAACAGGAACGCTCCCTGAAGTCACAACTCCAATTTGAAAGATGAAGTTCTCCTAGCAGTGCTGATCTTAAAATGGTCCGAACAAAAGGAAGTTTTAGCCGCAGCAACTGTGTGACAGTGTGTGGCTCATTAAAGCAGCCACACACATGCAGCTAAGCCCCAAATTATTCAGAACCCTGGCAGATTTACATCTGAAATTATTTTCATTCAGCCAAGAAATCGGTTTCCTAAAGGCAACGAGGCAACAGATGATAAAATAATGTAAAAGGAATTTCAATTTTGAAAAATAAATTCGTCAGTTTTGATTTACATGTAATTATAAAATGGCATGTAAAATATTAATGATACTCTTCTCAATATATAGTGGAAAATCTTTACTGGCTTTACAGCAATCATATCCTTCTCATAATTTCTGGTTATTTGCATTTTTCCATGTGAATTGTGCTGATTTATCAGTGATAATGAGCTCCAAGTATTTGAAAATAGATTATTTCTTTGCAAACACCGAAATCTTTAGATTTTTTTTTTATATCTTTATTTGGGGCACTTCCAAATATCAATCACTTCTGGTCAGTTATTGACCAGAAGTTTAAAAGATCATTTTAAGCCTAACTCTTGACCATTGCTGCGTTGGATGTGAAGCAGTGGTGGGAAGTAACGAAGTACAAGTACGTCGTTACTGTACTTAAGTACAATTTTCGTGTATCTGTACTTTACTTAAGTAGATTTAATAATGGATACTTTCTACTTTTACTCCACTACATTTTACAGTAAGTATCTGTACTTTCTACTTCACTACATTTCTACAAACTGTCGCGTTACTCGTTACATCCAAGTCGCATTGTGTTTTTTTTCCCGTTAAAATGTGAAGTTCAGGGTCTTAAGGTGGCGCCGTAAAATCCGAGCAATAACGTGACTTAGTGTCTGTTGTCACCCATCGGCTCCACCTTTACTCGCACGCGGAGCTCCAAGACATGCGCAGTGGTTTCCTCTGAGCGTCAGTAATATAATAGCGCTACATAAATCATAAGATATGGCGACATGTAAAATCAGCAGCGCTTTGCTTTCACAGACTGTGGGGACTTTGTCCAATTTTTAACGTCACTTGGAAGGAAAGCTTAAAGAAAGGTAAGCTCCGTGGACGTGATGCTAGCAAAGCTAGCTGTATTGACTGAGACACATGTTACATCTGCGATGACTGACATGTCGCAGATATGGGACAACGTTGTGACCAAAGTGCAATATTGTAATATGACATTCATGGACGATCCGATTCTTCTGGACGGATCTTGACTAAGTCCTATAGTGCTGAAGCCTCACTGAGAGCCGTTCTTTGTTCTTGTAATGCTCTGCGTACACTGCAGTTGCTATTTTATTTCATTAAAATATATTTATATTTAATTGGTGAATAAATAAAACAAGAACGTAGGAACGCAGAGCATGCTCATTGCTCTTTGTTTTCGTCACCTGTCATGGTGGCAGACATTGCAGCAGGAGGGAGGATGAGAACAGTCACGGTGCTCCTCCTGCTTGGTTACTTCTTGCTTATTGGGCCTTGGACAGTGTTCATAGTTGAGCGTTGTTAATTGCTATGTTTAATGGTGCAGACAATTATTATTTCTGACATTGGCAATATGGGCAACCACACAGGGCGTTATTTTTGTAGGGATGGCAAGAGACCTCTGTGTATTGTGGCACAGAGATGAAAGCAAAACAGAATGAAGAAGAGTTTGAAATGATACTGGTTACATTTATTTCAGCTCTAAGTATTTAATAACTAGGTGTTTTTATGGGAAAGTGAATCTTTCAGATCAATTTGAGAAGCAGTTTTGATAGGTGCACTAAATTTTATTGTCATGTAGCATGGGGTGCTGGTTTTGATTTGGTCTTGGGTTCAGTGGTCCAGACTACAACTCTGCTACGTGGCTCCTTGGTTCCATGTCCTCCTCTGCCAGTTGGATTTCTTTCAAAATAAATGTGTGGCAAAAAAAGTGAAGTTCATGTTATGTTAGGACAGGAGACAAGATGTTTCCATCCCTGAAATTATGATGCATAGAATCACATATCTAAGTCTAAACTATGTTACACAGTAAACACAATAAAACATGTTTTATCTGTGGCATATGATCATATGATCGGTACACTTAATGATATTAGCGATTAGGTGATGCATTCAGCAAGTACTTTTACTTTTAATACTTAAGTATTTTTAAAAACCTGTACTTTTTTACTTTTACTTAAGTAAAATGTTAATGTGGTACTTTGACTTTTACTTGAGTACATTTTTGTCTGTGTATTTGTACTTTTACTTAAGTACATTTTTTGAGTACTTTCTCCACCACTGATGTGAAGTCATTCGATCTGGATTTGAGGAAACACAACGAGATGCAGAGGCAACTCATCCATTTCTCTGACTTGTGGCTCTGCTTTGCTGTGAAGATGATGACAGAAGAAACTTGCAACTTGAAACCAACTTCAAAGTGAGCCCAAAGGTTTTTTAACACTTTTTGTGTACAAGGAGCATCTTTGGATTTTAGAGTGCATTTTTATTACATTTTTTTAATGAGACATTCATAGGTGACGGGCACGAACATCAAACAGTCAAGGCACTCTCTTCTCAAAGATAGCAAGATGTCTTTCTTATCAAGGGAATGTAGATCCTTTCAAACAGGAAGTGTCTTTGAGTTTCTTCAATTTTGAATCAGTCACATGTGGGTGTAAAATATAAACCATTTGTGATTTTCAATTTTGTTCAAAGATGACACGGTTGATTGTCACCGTTCAACAAAACTAGCTTCGTATTGATCTGTTTTTCAAGACTTTAGTTTTTATTCATCTTTATTTATTTATTTTTTCCTCTGCCATCCTTTTAGTGTAAAGTTTTTTTCTTTTAAATGCTTGGCATGTTGCAATATTGCTGCAATACCTATGTTGTTTTTGCGGAAAGGCAAAGATAAGCAAGATGTGAACAACAAACTGAAACACTTGCGTCAAACAACCAAATGGAGCAGAAAATCTGAAAAAAGCTACAGATATTTAAACGTGGATTTATTACCAGCAGTGATTTCTTTAAAGGAATTTATTTATTCCTCTTAGCTTCTTAAGGTTTAATATTGAAATAAAAGTGTACATTGCAGAGCCCTGCAAAAACATTAAATTATGTAATTAAGCTTTTTCCCATTTTGTCCCATTTCAATCACAAACTTCAAAGTATTTTTTTAATCATGTGATGAACTTTATTTTATTAAATACATATGTGAATAAAATGAAATATAACAAATTGACTGAAATGTGTGGCATGCATGTATTTACCCATCAATCGCCAATACCTGCTGATCCTTGGGACAAGCGATCACACACAGATACACTCGCAGGATGATTTAGGTAGACTAAATAACCTAACGGTCATGTTTTTGGACTGTACTTGGAGGGAACCCACAGATGCACAGAGCCAGGATTTAAACCGACTATTATGATGCAAGGCCAGGAGAGGTAGTTATTCCTAAAGAGTTGTTAATGTGATTGCAGTAAACGGTGGTTGTTCAAACTATTAGGTCCGGAGACTGAAGGCATTTATGTGCAATAATTTCCCAATTTATAATAATAGTAGATATAAAACCAAATTTGAAAACCACGAAGCCTTTAGTTTTTGAAAAGAATGTTTGTTAATGCCCTTAAATTTAATCATTCATCACTAATTCTTCGCACTTACCTGGAAACAACCGGGTAAGTGTTGTTTCCAGAGAAGAAAACACTCCTCTGTGTTTTCTCATTGCTCTTCTTTGCAGAGTATTTGTGATGAAGTGGAGGTCTGACTCAGCTGTGAACGGGTGGCAAAACAGAGGTTTTCAGTCTTTGACGACTAATGATCATCTGTGCCTGCTGGCAGTGTTTGCAGAAACTCTAGCACAGTGTAGTATAATGTAAACATTATTTGATTTATGAACATTCACACTTCTTCACACACATCTGGTTTAAGGCAATTTGTAACTCATACGTGTGGTTTGATATCTGCATTATTATTCACTGTGAGATTTAGCACTAAATAATGGTTTCTCATGAAACCATTATTCATGTGAAACCATGAATAATGTTTTTTCTGCCTTTTTTAAATGTACCCATTTGATCATCTGTTCATGGTTACATCAAATACAAAAAGGAAAAAAACCCCGATATATTCTTTTACAGATAAAGTCAAAAACAGAATAAAAAAATCATTAATAAAGTTGCTCTGTGCTTAAAGAAAATGTTAAATTATTTGGTTGTGCATTAGCTCAGACCTGGCAAACCAAGCAAACTTCTCTTTGCTCAAAAAACAGCAAGAATAAATCTATGCTTCAATTACTGCTCACATACTGAAATGTCACAAGGCAGCGGGTAAATTAAGGCTGAAATTCTGAGGCATTCTTCTTTAATACTCCAGTCACAGATGCCGTACTCTTGAGTTTCTCATTCTCAGATCAATTTGTCGTGGTTGCTCTGTTGGCAAACGCAGAGATGGATTTGGCAGGGAAAGCCTGTTATGTATAAACCACGTGTCAAACCTCCCTTTTTCCCTGTTTTCAGGTCATTCCTGACAGCAACAGCTGTAGAAGGGATATATTTAGAAACACGAGACAAAAGAATATGAAGCTACTGACAGCAGTAGTTGAATAGTAAAAACCATAAGGGGGAGAAACTAAGCATTTCCACTTGTCAGATGTTGGTAGAGGAAACATGGGATTAACTTTGTGGTTAAAACTCTGTGGGACTTTCCGCATCACTACATGTACGATAAATTGCTTAGTAATAACCTTTATGTACAGCACAGATTTGTGACTAATTCTGCTCTATGCTACAAGACTAAGGATTCCTTTAATTTACATTTGCTTTTCATTCAAGCAGCTGTGGACCGTGACATTCATTAACTTAAATATGGCTGTGTAAATGCAACTTTAACTAATGACTCTGTACTCAGCTATTATTTTCTGCTACATTAAGTACATGCCACATTTTATGTTAAATAAATAAATGTTTCTGTTTTTTTTTAGCTGAACTTATTAACAGAAATTTAGCAATAAACATAAATGATGCTTTTTATGTCACATATATGACTAAGGAAAGGGATTTCAGACATATGATATGACATAAGTTTATATTTATTTACCATTTGCCCCTTAAATATATTTATGATTGATTTAATCTTTCTATAGCTGGTTATAATGCTTTAACTTAAACATAACTTATCATAACTCTGCTTCACTCACTATGCCGGATTTTTTTGTGGTAGCATTATGTTGCAGTTTACATTTGTGTGTATGTTTTATTAAAAGCTAACACTTCTAAATTATTAGATAAACATGTTTTCAGTAAATTGTTTGTTTGTTTGTTTGTTTGTTTGTTTGTTTGTTTTTACTCACCATTGTTTGTCCTTTTACATGCTACAACCAGAGCAGGTGTATGAGAGGGGCCGGCCCAGTATAGGTGTATGATGTCACTGATTACATCACTGGGTTCTACCAAATAGAGGGTTTTCTCTCTTTTTTGTATTGTTTGTTTTCTGTAATATAACTTTTTTTATTGTCCTGTATTAAATATTTTATTTTACAGACTATTTAGTTATGTAGATGAGTTTGTAAATTAGATAAATAATCGTATTCATGTTATTTTCTTCAGATTTTGTTGTTTGGTTTGATCTACCATGGTATGGTCTAATGAGGTGCAGGTTTGTTGCCAGCTTGGTATAAAACCAGTAAGATTTTGGATACTCAGGTTGGATGCCGGAAACTAAAGATGTTAAACAATAAAATCCAGCAGAAGAACTTGGAGCTGGCTGCTGATGCTGCTTCCTTTTCACCTTTTTTGACCCTTTGACTTCACTACCTCACAGACTTTAGCAACTCTCAAGTAAGTAAATGAATGTTACAGTTTAAAAAAGCTTGACACTTCTGACTGATCTGTTAAACCTACTGAAGCCTTTCAGATAAAAACACATTATGCTGGATTAAAAGCCAAAGTTGCAAAACAATTTTTAATATTTTTTGGTACTTGGAAATCAAGTACCAAACCATTTGCTACTTGATTTCTAGGACAACTGCTTTAAAAATAAATAAATAAATAAAAAAAACAGAAGAAAATATGTGGGGGGGGTTTTATGTCAAGATTTAGGTTAATTTGAAATTCTAATTTGCATTTTGTTTTTATGGATAACATATCTTTACAATGAATACAACAAATGTTAAATTAATTAAAGTTTTGGAAGTCACCCAGAATAATACAATTTCAGGTGTAAAACACTAAAAAATCATGTCTACTGTGTATCATATGAAACTGTTCAGTTCCCATAAACTATTTTTATTACTGTTTCAAAGTCATGCTACCTCAGACGCTCTCCAGGCTGAAAGAATAGGGTATTGTGAGAATTATGTAACGCCATACAGCCTGTCTGCAAAGCATTGTTTGGGACATTCAAGGTTGTTTAATGCATGTGACTGAATAAAATTTGTTTCGCATTCACAAATTTGACGGTTTTGAAGTTGTATGATATATGGAATTATTTATTAAAACGAAACAAGATGAATATGATGATCCACTTTTAGTCTCATGTAGAAGGGTCCAAAGCCTCTGCAGTCATGTAAACAGAACGGTTGCATAACAAGTTGAGGATAAAGACCTATTACTTAGAGCAATATGATTTATTTTGACTATTGAAGAGGTGATTTTGTTTAAATTATAGAGTTCAGCTTGACAGCTAAAGAAGACATGTGGAGGTCTTCTTTATATAATTTTCACACTCTGTTCATCCTGGAGGGGGAAAATTATATAAAATTTGAGAAGTCAATGTAGACATGTCAAAAAGTTGTCATGCAAAGATGAACTTTAAAGTTTCCTCAGAGGTCAGTTATTTTTTATTTTTATATATATACATATTTTTCCAAAATGCTACACCTTTACTGACACACTTAATCAACTCTTACAATCTTCTTACTACAGTACAGACATATGTTTTTTTATCTTGATAAAGCTGCTTAGTTGTAGTGCTAAGTCAAGGAGCGTATTACATATAGTTATGCATTTGCGCCATTTAAAAGCTAAAGAACATTTGTTTGTTGCAATAGTACTGAACAGTAAAAAGCATAATCAATTAATAACTGTTTAACTTACACGGCTGTACAGGTGCAGTGGCCACTGATGACAAATCAATATTTCTTACTTTCGCCAGTTTATGCTAGTCAGAAACCTTCTTAGAGGGGGTCACCGTTGTTTTCACAAACAAGCGCCGCTGATGCTTTATAAAGCATCTTGTGTACACGCCCAGAGCAAGAATAATCAAATTATCCAACAGCTTGTATGCTTTTAAAGTTTCAAGCGCAGAGAGAAACCAATTAACCTCATGCTTTTGGATGGTGGGAGGTAGCCAGAGTGCAAACATGCAAACTCAATGCAGAAGGACTCCAGGCCAGGATTCAAACCCACAACCTTCTTGCTACAAGCCAACCATTCTACCAACTGCACCACCGTGCGTGGCATTTCCATTCACTTTATTTTTTAAATTTTACACAACAAAATTTAAAAAACAACAAAAAAAATAACCCAAGTTATTTGAGTTCTACTGAGTAGAACCCAAAGTAATATTGAACATGGCTTCTTCTGTGTTTTCTGTTGTATGAAGATGCCATTCTGGTCCGTCTCATGTTGGCTTATGAAGCTATCTAATTTGCTGTTGCAGACTTCTCTGTGGTAATGCAAAAATTAATACACACAACAATTTTTCTTTCTTTACAAGTTGTTAAATTCAAGAGCAAGAAATGATGGTAATGCCATCAGTGGCGGAGCTAGACTTTTAAAGTTGGGGGGCCAAGGGGGGGCCAAGACTACCTCTGGGGGGGGCAAAATTTAAAATGTGTGTGCACATCTATATATATAATTTAAAAAAATAACCAAACTGAATATTTGATTATTGTTTAAGCCCCTCTGTCATTTGACATGTTATAATTAACACCTTTGACTGGCGCACATGGAGACATGATAGACTTTACGCATAGAGTTCATCACAGAGGAAACTAAAATCAATCAAATAAAAGATCCTTTCTGACACTGAACTAAATGGACACTGAACTAAATGTTCAGTGTCATGGACACTGAACTAAATGTTCAGTGTCATGGACACTGAACTAAATGTCTTTCTGACCGGGAGCTGACAGCGTTTTGAAGAGGTATCGACACCTTGGTTAGGAAGCTCTGTTTGGACAGGTAACAATATTTTGGGTCGGACCAGAACCATTTGCCTGATGGAGGTTCGGGCTTCTAATGAGTTTACATTTAATGAGTTTAGAGCACACAGAGAAAACCTAAAGAGAATGTGATCTACTTATTGTAGTTTAAGTAGAGGAATAACAGCTGACTGTTGAGAGAGGAAAGAAATCAAAGTGCAGATCCATTAGGCAGAAACAAGCGCAGTGCGCTGGGCAATAAATGCTCCAATTAATCACACATGAGAGGACAAACGCCAAATATACAATATATAGTTACACTGCTTAGTTAATGGTGTTTTAAAAACCAAACCAGTAAAAACTGAGTTAATATGTCAGATTCCCTCCTCACCTCGTCTTGATAAGAACAGAGAGCAGTTCGCTGGTTTCTGTCCAGACTTTGATCAGCTGACCACTTGGTGCTCAGACAGTTTCAACTTTACGCACAGAGAACATCGTGGAGCTCATTATTAATCAGACTAAGAACAATATCTGTCAGAGAATCATCTCTGATCTGGACGCTTTAACGGACCAGAGGCTTTGGAGCGTCCAGCAGCTGATCCGCTTCTGCTGGTTTTTCTCCCACTGAGGGAAGTGATGCGGGATCAGGAACCGTTCAGAGTTCTGCCGTCTTCTAATCACGTAATTTCGTGAAATGTTACCTGATTTCAAAAACGTTCTCGCAGAGAAATAATAAATGTTTCGTTTGATGACTACAAATTGGAAATAAAACGATTTTTTTCTTTGACGGACAACAAAAAACTCCAACCCAACCTCTGATCCAAACTACGAACATTGTCGGCCCCTCTTCAGTTTTTTCTCTTTTTGCGGAGGATCAATAAATAACTTATTGGTGTTTTACCATCACCACCAGGTATGAAGTGCTTTAGCCTTTGAGTTGCACCACAGCAGCACAACTGAAACACCCAGGAGAAGAATATCAGCTTGTTGTTATGAGTATAAAGGAGGCTGGTATCGCGCCTGATAAAAATCTATTTATGTCACATGGATTTATATAAAGTTTTATACATTTTCTTTTCATATATTTTTTTTTCTTCTTTAGATATTAGGTTGGCTTAGAATGATTCCAAATAATGTACAGGAATAACCTGGTGCTGTTAGATGTCAATCATCTGGGGGGGCCAATCAGATGACAGGGGGGGCACTGGCCCCCCCGGGCTCCCCTCTGGCTCCGCTACTGAATGCCATCCCACTAAAGCCTTGCTAACTGTTAAAAATGTATGCTTTTTAAATTATTCTGAAAAAAATTCAGTATTTTTCCATCAATCCCCTTTAATTCTTAAAGGGCATGGGGACGGTGCCTGACCTGATGTTGAAAATAAGGTCAACATTCATGCGTTGGTGCCCTCTTGAACTGCCTTACAGCACAATGAAGTCTCAAAAAATACTATAAATGCAGTTTAATTTCCAAAAGATTTTTTCCTTTGCTCTGCCAGTAGTGATTCTGTAATATTCATAAATTAAGAACTGCAAGATACTTTTATATAAAGTACCTGCAACCAATGAGGACACAGTAAAATCAGTGCTGAATTTTGAGAACTGAATGCACATCCATAATCAATAACTGCTCCCAACAGAGTACTGATCCAGCCATATGCATATATCATTATTTTATATTTTGGACTGGTCAGTTGTAAATACATTCTTTCTGAAATAATTTTCTTATATATTTTATTCAACCATGTAAAGGTCTCGTTGAAAATAAAATATATTTTTATGGAGAGACCTGCTTTTCATTTGGCAAAAAGAAAACGCAACTTTGTTAATCTGTTAGAATCTCTTTCTTCATCTCATGTCATGTAGAGTTCATTTGCAGTCTGCTACTGTGAGGGTAATTGTTCTATGATTAAAAGTGACAGCCGGGTTTCTCCGCCAGAAGTCTACTTCTCACTTCTTCCTTCCTGCAGTTTTTCAGATACTTGGTCATCAGAAGTGACTTTGATTGTGACAGAAAGTGAATGATGCATCAGATGACCTTCATAGCTGAGCGACCCAAGTGACGTTTTCACACACTGTAAAAAAAACTGTAAAAAACCGGGTAAAGGTACTGTAGAAATTTGAAGGAATTTCTCCGTTTTTTAGTTTTACAGGTATTTGTACCGTATTTCCTATTTTACGCATTGCATCATGGGAACAAGAACCTTCGCGAAGCGCGAAAACTGGTCAGACGACATTTCAAGCTCGCTAACCGGACCCTGGAACATATATATTTTGGACTTCGGTTGGATTAAGAGACGGAGTTACTTTTCTGCCACCTCCCTGGTAAAGTAAAATAAGTAAAAACACATTCTTTTCTGTGAATAATGTTTTGAAATGTTTGTAGTTGACTTCGTTTGACTTCGTGAGACTCCTGGCACAGTCTATAATTGCAGACTGTTTTGCAGTCTTTTTTTTTTTACAAAAAAGATATTTTTTACAATGCTGTGTTTGCTTGTGTATTATAAAAGTAAAATGCGGTGATTGCTGTGTTGCTAGTGATGGGTAAATGAGGCGTCATGAGGGGTTTCGACTCATAGCAACACTGTATTGATACTGTGTCGATACTGTATCACTCAATACTGACACCTGCTGGACATTAAAAATTCCTACAGGCAACATAGTGATTTGATGACCAAGTCTGTACAATAAGATTTAAGTCTTTGTATTTTATTGAATATTTTATGTTGTATCTTCAGTTACATTTAAAATATATTTGATATACAGTCAATAAAGAATGTGAACATGTACCATAAAGTGAAAATTTAAGTGAATGTGTTTGGAATGAGGATGGACTGTTTTTTTCCCACACGTTTTTATAAAAAAAAAATAAAAAAATTTTTACAACCTTTTGAAATTAAGCCTGTTAAGCTTTTTTTGACAAAACTTATGCTGTAGAAAAAAATTAAATAAACACATTTACAGCGAACCCTTGTTTTCCGGTTGCGTTCCGAAAATAACCCGCGATAGGCGAAATCCGTGAAGTAGTTACCTTTATTTTTTACAGTTATTACACAGCATAAATAAATACTCTACATTGAAACCAAAGAACAAAGACTGTTTTCAGATCGGCGGATGTGCGTGTGCATCAATCGGGCCTTATTAATGTGATCCGCAGTCATGTCATTAAAGCGTCTCCTCCAACCTGCACCGCCAGATTCACAGCTGTATCTACGGCAGAGCGACGGATCTCATCAAACGAGCATCCGGTCGGGTTTTGCGCTGCCTCTGGCCACAGTTTTCTTTTTTCCCGGCAGACATTGAAAGTTTCAGTTTCCATCTCCTGGGTGGCCAATCTGTATTAAACACTGTAACGTTATTGGCACTCAGGTAGCGCGGAGACTGTTTTTACCAATCATATGGTCAATTAGGACGAAGAACACTGTGGGAAAAAAAATGCACAAAAAAATCTGCGAAGCAGCGAGACCGTGAAAAGTGAACCGCGTTGCAGCGAGGGTTCACTGTAATAATTTATAAAAAGCAACTGAGTAATTTGTAGAATGGCTGCATATTTGAGTTTATCTGGGTGAATCTGGGACTTCATTCTCATGTTTGGCCTCATAATGCCTCAGCATTGAATAGGTGGATTTTAAAGACATATGCAGCACTTAACCTGCAGAACATAACATCTGATTGGTTGGTTTTGGTTGGGAGTGATGGATTTCTTCAGATGGAAATAGCTCAGGGGAAATGGAGGAGTTTTTATTTTCACAAATTATACGTCTCGTGACATAAAATCATAATATAATATAAAAGTAAACTAAAAGTCAGTTTCAGCTGAATTTGGGTTCAGATAGATTAAGTAGAAACTGACAAGAACCGGATGAAACGACAAAAATGAAAACAAATTAATTTTCCAATATAAAATCAAAATGGTCCCACACTGCGGAAACATTTCCTTTGAAGCTGCTCCATAATTGACAATGTAAAAGATCAAGAATTTGCTTGGCAAATGCTTTTGACAGATTCGCTTACTTATAAACACAGTTTGGCATCCAGTGTCATTTCGAAACAGTTCCTGTATTGGTCACGTGACTTGCTGAAACCAATACGCGCACCGACACGGTCTGTGGGCTTGATGCATGCCCCGGCGCGTCAGTGTTGCTGGACCCATCACTATGTATTACTATTCATGTCCATCCATCCATCCACTTTCTTCCGCTTATCCGGGGTCGGGTCGCGGGGGCAGCAGCTTCACAAGGGAGGCCCAGACTTCCCTCTCTCCAGCCACTTCTTCCAGGTCCTCCGGGGGAATCCCAAGGCATTCCCAGGCCAGCCGAGAGACGTAATCCCTCCAGCGTGTCCTGGGTCTTCCCCGAGGCCTCCTCCCGGTGGGACGTGCCCGGAACACCTCACCAGGGAGGCGTCCAGGAGGCATCCTGACCAGATGCCCGAGCCACCTCAAATACTATTCATGTATTTTACCGAATTCAAAGTACCGGCCATTTTTTCAAGTCAAACTGAACTGGGCGCGTGAAAGCTAACCGTTCATGGCGTCATGCTACTTATGTCTCCATCCTGCTTTTTAAAAATATCAAGCTGCAAGTCGTCTTATTTGATAACATGATTTGATGTCCCGGTTATTAACATAAAAGCAGGTGGCCATTTAACTTCGGTAAATATACTTTCAATGTCAAGTTTGGGGTTTTAGAATATGGGAAATGTCGCGGGTGGGGAGTATGGGTGGGGTCGAACGACGAACGAACGAACGTAAACTTTGGGGGAGCGGGAGCAGCCATTAGACCAGGGGAGAGACGGACGAACGTAATGTGGGGGCGGAGGGAAACCGTTAGACCAGGGGATGACGGTAAGACTTGGGTGGCGACGGCTCCTGTTTCAGTCAGCGTTAAATTTGTTGCATGTTCGGCGCTCTAATCAGGCATGTTGAGATTAGGTTATGTTGATAAACTGTTAAAGTGGGTCAGAAGCTTCTTGCCTCATATAAATTGTAAGTTAGTGGATTGTACAAACAGATAGTTAGTTTTCATATTTCTGAAATAGGAACAAACATCACTGAGAGTAAATAAAGCGACGTTTGCAAAAAAATAAAAATTCCAATTGGGAGTTTTTACTGAAATGCCTACTTGCAAACTCATTATTGGTAATTGTAGCTTAGCTTAAAACTATATAATAGTACTGTTCTAAATTTGTTGTCGGAACAAATTATTTCATTTTATTATTAAAAAAAACAACTAATTGATTTAATTATTGGAGACGTGCATGTTTTGGTGTTTATATTTCTTTCTCCTTATATGGTTATTTTGTTTCCTCAACAGCTGCATCCAGACACTCCTGAACTTTTCCTGGAAAGCAACTAGGCATCTTTAAAATAGGTGTGTACATTTGTTTTTGTTTAAATTAGTTTAAATTAAGAGTAGGTGTTTTCTACAATAACATAGGCATAATGTTTTAAGTGTCTTTCTAATAATATCTAATGCAGCACTATGTAACTTATGATACATTTTTTTACATATATGTTGAAACTGTCACTGTGGTGCTGCTCATCCTATTTCTCCCTGATCTCTTGCATTTGGCTACGCTGCAGCTAACAGAACCTCTCATGAATGTGAAGGCTAGTTAGCATGGACACCGATGACAGTGGATAAACTGTTTTCCTGTAATGTTAAGTTGATTGACAGCATGAAGAGGTTGATTGACAGCGCTAAGACTATCCTCCTGTCTCTGATTGGTTTGTTTTGGTTGGGAATGATGGATTTCTTCAGATGGAAATAGCTCAGGGGAAATGGAGGAGTTTTTATTTTCACAAATTATACGTCTCGTGACATAAAATCATGACATGGTGACTTTATTTTAACAAATATGGAAAAATCAGTGTATGTTTTTATTTTCAAAAGAAAATATTTGTGTATTGTGTATGTTAGGGGTGCACCAATAAATCTTCCCCAAATCCTTAATTTTGACGTTTGGTGATCCGCCAATACATGTGAAAGTGATTTCATCCACTGATCTTTTCCACCTCAGCAAAGATCTAAAAATCAACCGCTTTCCTCTCCTGTTAGAGACGTTTGACTGATAGACCAGCCCACCAGGTCATGTCTCCATGTTTGCAGTTATCAATAGTCACCCCACTGTTGCCAACCCACTGACGTTTTCTGCATTTAGCAATATTCAGGCAAGACGATCAGTATCGGCCAAATCAGAATTGACATGTCAGATTTTTAAAGATTGGCCAGAAATCTGCAATTGACACACTCCTAGTGTAGATTTTTTTAATCAAAATTACTCATGTTGTTGTTTGTGAAAGAGGTATAAGCAATTGGTGAGACGCTGATGAGAAAGGTGATATGCTGCTGTAATGTAATTTAGAAGCGTTTGTAAAAAGTATGTTTATAACATGAAGTGTTTCTGTGTTAAACTTGAGTATCCATTCTCTTTGTTTATAGATTTTCTGGGCTCAAACCCTGAATGAGGTCGACTGACATGACGCAGAGAAAGGTGAAGAAGCAGCTTTGCATTCCAACCAGATGGTTCAAGTCCCTTAATGAACTGAACGACTGGGAATCCATGGAAAATTTGAGCCTTTTGAAGTTTAAACGTGATTGGTCATCTCATCAAACCTGGTGCACCAAGAACTTCTGCGAAGCACAAGAACTGGTCAGACAACATTTCAAGCTCTTGGTAACTGGACCTAAGAGTTGTATTAACCTTTTTTTGCAGAACATAAACATAAAATGAACTGTTTTTTTTTATGTTCACAGCGACTAGAGGTAATAAGAGAACACACTCATGAATCCAGTGTCTTCCACTGTCGTTGGCATTAGGCTGGGTTTATGTAGCATTTGATTTTTAACTAAATATTTATGCCTGTATTTCATTTATTTTGAAGTATGTTGGTCCTGTTTACAACTACCGTGTTTCTCCGATAGTAAGACACCCCCGATTGTAAGACGTATCGGGGTTTTCAGGGGGGTCGACTAATATAAGCCGTACTTTCGGGGAAACACGGGGGTATTGCCGCCTCCCTCTCATGTAGCTGCGCGCCGCCTCCTGCCCACGTCCGCACCGTCCCCCTCTCCATACGTCACCGCGCCGTCCCCCTCTCCATACGTCACCGCGCCGTCCCCCTCTCCATACGTCACCGCGCCGTCCCCCTCTCCATACGTCACCGCGCCGTCCCCTGCACTTGTCACTGCCGCCTCCTGCTTAAAATACGGTAATGCACACAGGAGACTGTGATTACAGTATGCTATACCGTATGCAGTGCTTATACCGTATGCTATATTTTTGCCCCTAAACATGAGCGCTTCCGGTTCCAGTGGTAAAGGAAGAGTTAACCGTGGAGTATCCTGAGGATGATGACATGGTTGTCATGGAATAATCTGTTTTATCTTCCAGTATTCCACTGTTCGTTCTTACCATTTTTCATTGCTTTACATGTTATGCAATGTTGTAACAAGACATTCTTGGCACTTCCTTTTATAAACTGTTTTGTGGTGAATACAATACTGTTCAGGTTGTTAATAATGTTAATTTCATGGTTAAAACAAATATTGAAAAATTTTTTCCAATATAAGAACACCCCGAAAGTAAGACATAGTGGGGCTTTGGGGGATAAAAGAAAGTAGACACTGTCTTACTTTCGGGAACAGGTATGATTTTATGTTCCAAAGCAATTTTTTGTATGTTCCATCTTATAGTAATTAACAAAACTGTTTGACTACAAAGTCTAGTCAAGATTGCTTTACATTTAATTTATACATTGAAATTTGTATAGTAAAATGCAATAAATTAGTTGTGATGTGCAGAAGATAAACATTAGCAAGCTCAAGAATATGTTTAACTCTTAATATATAATAGCAAAGTTAGTTATAAAGACTAGATGACGTCATTTATGGTCTTAATTGCAAAATAAAGTCTGCAAATTGATTGTAGAATGGTTTCATTTTTACATCACTTTGCATGATGAGCTACTTTCAATGTAAGTGTTTTGTGTTCTACAACTACATTTACTGTGGACTTAGAATTTAGTTTTGTTTCAAAATTATGTTAAGAATATATTAAATACATTAACTTTAATATATTTTACACTATAATTAATATATGGTATAGAATACAGACTTCAGGTGGGTCGACTAATATAAGCCGTACTTTCGGGGAAACACAGGGGTATTGCCGCCTCCCTCTCATGTAGCTGCGCGCCGCCTCCTGCCCACGTCCGCACCGTCCCCCTCTCCATACGTCACCGCGCCGTCCCCCTCTCCATACGTCACCCCGCCGTCCCCTGCACTTGTCACTGCCGCCTCCTACTTAAAATACGGTAATGCACACAGGAGACTGTGATACGGAACCACAAGCAGTGCTTATACCGTATGCTATATTTTTTGCCCCTAAACATTTGAAATTAAGCCGTTAAGCTTTTTTTGACAAACCTATGCTGTAGAAAAAATTAAATAAACACATTTACAGCGACCCTTGTTTTCCGGTTGCGTTCCGAAAATACCGTGATAGGCGAAATCCGTGAAGTAGTTACCTTTATTTTTTACAGTTATTACACAGCATAAATAAATACTCTACATTGAAACCAAAGAACAAAGACTGTTTTCAGATCGGCGGATGTGCGTGTGCATCAATCGGGCCTTATTAATGTGATCCGCAGTCATGTCATTTAAGCGTCTCCTCCAACCTGCACCGCCAGATTCACAGCTGTAATCTACGGCAGAGCGACGGATCTCATCAAACGAGCCTCCGGTCGGTTTTTGCGCTGCCTCTGGCCACAGTTTTCTTTTTTCCCGGCAGACATTGAAAGTTTCAGTTTCCATCTCCTGGGTGGCCAATCTGTATTAAACACCGTAACGTTATTGGCACTCAGGTAGCGCGGAGACTGTTTTTACCCAATCATATGGTCAATTAGGACGAAGAACACTGTGGGAAAAAAAATGAACAAAAAATCTGCGAAGCAGCGAGACCGTGAAAAGTGAACCGCGTTGCAGCGAGGGTTCACTGTAATATTTATAAAAAGCAACTGAGTAATTTGTAGAATGGCTGCATATTTGAGTTTATCTGGGTGAATCAGGGACTCATTCTCATGTTTGGCCTCATAATGCCTCAGCATTGAATAGGTGGATTTTAAAGACATATGCAGCACTTAACCTGCAGAACATAACATCTGATTGGTTGGTTTTGGTTGGGAGTGATGGATTTCTTCAGATGGAAATAGCTCAGGGGAAATGGAGGAGTTTTTATTTTCACAAATTATACGTCTCGTGACATAAAATCATAATATATATAAAGTAAACTAAAAGTCAGTTTCAGCTGAATTTGGGTTCAGATGATTAAGTAGAAACTGACAAGAACCGGATGAAACGACAAAATGAAAACAAATTAATTTTCCAATATAAAATCAAAATGGTCCCACACTGCGGAAACATTTCCTTTGAAGCTGCTCCATAATGACAATGTAAAAGATCAAGAATTTGCTTGGCAAATGCTTTTGACAGATTCGCTTACTTATAAACACAGTTTGGCATCCAGTGTCATTTCGAACAGTTCCTGTATTGGTCAGTGACTTGCTGAAACCATACGCGCACCGACACGGTCTGTGGGCTTGATGCATGCCCCGCGCGTCAGTGTTGCTGGACCCATCACTATGTATTACTATTCATGTCCATCCATCCATCCACTTTCTTCCGCTTATCCGGGGTCGGGTCGCGGGGCGCCAGCTCACAGGGAGGCCCAGACTTCCCTCTCTCCAGCCACTTCTTCCAGGTCCTCCGGGGAATCCCAAGGCATTCCCAGGCCAGCGAGAGACGTAATCCTCCAGCGTGTCCTGGGTCTTCCCCGAGGCCTCCTCCCGGTGGGACGTGCCCGGAACACCTCACCAGGGAGGCGTCCAGGAGGCATCCTGACCAGATGCCCGAGCCACCTCAAATACTATTCATGTATTTTACCGAATTCAAAGTACCGGCCATTTTTTCAAGTCAAACTGAACTGGCGCGTGAAAGCTAACCGTTCATGGCGTCATGCTACTTATGTCTCCATCCTGCTTTTAAAAATATCAAGCTGCAAGTCGTCTTATTTGATAACATGATTGATGTCCCGGTTATTAACATAAAGCAGGTGGCCATTTAACTTCGGTAAATATACTTTCAATGTCAAGTTTGGGGTTTTAGAATATGGGAAATGTCGCGGGTGGGGAGTATGGGTGGGGTCGAACGACGAACGAACGAACGTAAACTTTGGGGGAGCGGGAGCAGCCATTAGACCAGGGGAGAGACGGACGAACGTAATGTGGGGCGGAGGGAAACCGTTAGACCAGGGGATGACGGTAAGACTTGGGTGGCGACGGCTCCTGTTTCAGTCAGCGTTAAATTTGTTGCATGTTCGGCGCTCTAATCAGGCATGTTGAGATTAGGTTATGTTGATAAACTGTTAAAGTGGGTCAGAAGCTTCTTGCCTCATATAAATTGTAAGTTAGTGGATTGTACATACAGATAGTTAATTTTCATATTTCTGAAATAGGAACAAACATCACTGAGAGTAAATAAAAGCGACGTTTGCAAAAAAAAAAATTCCAATTGGGAGTTTTTACTGAAATGTCTACTTGCAAACTCGTTATTGGTTATTGTAGCTTAGCTTAAAACTATATAAATAGTACTGTTCTAAATTTGTTGTCGGAACAAATTATTTCATTTTATTATAAAAAAAAAACTAATTGATTTAATTATTGTAAGACTTGCATGTTTTGGTGTTTATATTCTTTTCCTTATATGGTTATTTTGTTTCCTCAACAGCTGCATCCAGACATCCTGAACTTTTCCTGGAAAGCAACTAGGCATCTTTAAATAGGTGTGTACATTTGTTTTTGTTTAAATTAGTTTAAATTAAGAAGTAGGTGTTTTCTACAATAACATAGGCATAATGTTTTAAGTGTCTTTCTAATAATATCTAATGCAGCACTATGTAACTTATGATACATTTTTTTACATATATGTTGAAACTGTCACTGTGGTGCTGCTCATCCATTTCCCTGATCTCTTGCATTTGGCTACGCTGCAGCTAACAGAACCTCTCATGAATGTGAAGGCTAGTTAGCATGGACACCGATGACAGTGGATAAACTGTTTTCCTGTAATGTTAAGTTGATTGACAGCATGAAGAGGTTGATTGACAGCGCTAAGACTATCCTCCTGTCTCTGATTGGTTGTTTTGGTTGGATGATGGATTTCTTCAGATGGAAATAGCTCAGGGGAAATGGAGGAGTTTTTATTTTCACAATTATACGTCTCGTGACATAAAATCATGACATGGTGACTTTTTTTAAAAATATGCAAAAATCAGTGTATGTTTTTATTTTCAAAAGAAAATATTTGTGTATTGTGTATGTTAGGGGTGCACCAATAAATCTTCCCCAATCCTTAATTTTGACGTTTGGTGATCCGCCAATACATGTGAAAGTGATTTCATCCACTGATCTTTTCACCTCAGCAAAGATCTAAAATCAACCGCTTTCCTCTCCTGTTAGAGACGTTTGACTGATAGACCAGCCACCAGGTCATGTCTCCATGTTTGCAGTTATCAATAGTCACCCACTGTTGCCAACCCACTGACGTTTTCTGCATTTAGCAATATTCAGGCAAGACGATCAGTATCGGCCAAATCAGAATTGACATGTCAGATTTTTAAAGATTGGCCAGAAATCTGCAATTGACACACTCTAGTGTAGATTTTTTAATCAAAATTACTCAATGTTGTTGTTTGTGAAAGAGTATAAGCAATTGGTGAGACGCTGATGAGAAAGGTGATATGCTGCTGTAATGTAATTTAGAAGCGTTTTGTAAAAAGTATGTTTATACATGAAGTGTTTCTGTGTTAAACTTGAGTATCCATTCTCTTTGTTTATAGATTTTCTGGGCTCAAACCCTGAATGAGGTCGACTGACATGACGCAGAGAAGGTGAAGAAGCAGCTTTGCATTCCAACCAGATGGTTCAAGTCCCTTAATGAACTGAACGACTGGGAATCCATGGAAAATTTGAGCCTTTTGAAGTTTAAACGTGATTGGTCATCTCATCAAACCTGGTGCACCAAGAACTTCTGCGAAGCACAAGAACTGGTCAGACAACATTTCAAGCTCTTGGTAACTGGACCTAAGAGTTGTATTAACCTTTTTTTTGCAGAACATAAACATAAAATGAACTGTTTTTTTATGTTCACAGCGACTAGAGGTAATAAGAGAAACACTCATGAATCCAGTGTCTTCCACTGTCGTTGGCATTAGGCTGGGTTTATGTAGCATTTGATTTTTAACTAAATATTTATGCCTGTATTTCATTTATTTTGAAGTATGTTGGTCCTGTTTACAACTACCGTGTTTCTCGATAGTAAGACACCCCGATTGTAAGACGTATCGGGGTTTTCAGGGGGTCGACTAATATAAGCCGTACTTTCGGGGAAACACGGGGTATTGCCGCCTCCCTCTCATGTAGCTGCGCGCCGCTCCTGCCACGTCCGCACCGTCCCCTCTCCATACGTCACCGCGCCGTCCCCTCTCCATACGTCACCGCGCCGTCCCCCTCTCCATACGTCACCGCGCCGTCCCCTGCACTTGTCACTGCCGCCTCCTGCTTAAAATACGGTAATGCACACAGGAGACTGTGATTACAGTATGCTTACCGTATGCAGTGCTTATACCGTATGCTATATTTTTGCCCCTAAACATGAGCGCTTCCGGTTCCAGTGGTAAAGGAAGAGTTACACCGTGGAGTATCCTGAGGATGATGACATGGTTGTCATGGAATAAATCTGTTTTATCTTCCAGTATTCCACTGTTCGTTCTTACCATTTTCATTGCTTTACATGTTATGCAATGTTGTAACAAGACATTCTTGGCACTTCCTTTTATAAAACTGTTTTGTGGTGAATACAATACTGTTCAGGTTGTTAATAAATGTTAATTTCATGGTTAAACAAATATTTGAAAATTTTTTCCAATATAAGACACCCCGAAAGTAAGACATAGTGGGGCTTTGGGGATAAAAGAAAGTAAGACACTGTCTTACTTTCGGGGAAACACGGTATGATTTTATGTTCCAAAGCAATTTTTTGTATGTTCCATCTTATAGTAATTAACAAAACTGTTTGACTACAAAGTCTAGTCAAGATTGCTTTACATTTAATTTATACATTGAAATTTGTATAGTAAAATGCAATAAATTAGTTGTTGATGTGCAGAAGATAACATTAGCAAGCTCAAGAATATGTTTAACTCTTAATATATAATAGCAAAGGTTAGTTATAAAGACTAGATGACGTCAATTTATGGTCTTAAATTGCAAATAAAGTCTGCAAATTGATTGTAGAATGGTTTCATTTTTACATCACTTTGCATGATGAGCTACTTTCAATGTAAGTGTTTTGTGTTCTACAACTACATTTACTGTGGACTTAGAATTTAGTTTTGTTTCAAAATTATGTTAAGAATATATTAAATACATTAACTTTAATATATTTTACACTATAATTAATATATGTATAGAATACAGACTTCAGGTGGGTCGACTAATATAAGCCGTACTTTCGGGGAAACACAGGGGTATTGCCGCCTCCCTCTCATGTAGCTGCGCGCCGCCTCCTGCCCACGTCCGCACCGTCCCCTCTCCATACGTCACCGCGCCGTCCCCTCTCCATACGTCACCCGCCGTCCCCTGCACTTGTCACTGCGCCTCCTACTTAAAATACGTAATGCACACAGGAGACTGTGATACGGAACCACAGCAGTGCTTATACCGTATGCTATATTTTGCCCTAAACATTTTGAATTAAGCCTGTTAAGCTTTTTTGACAAACCTATGCTGTAAAAAATTAAATAAACACATTTACAGCGAACCCTTGTTTTCGGTTGCGTTCCGAAAATAACCCGTGATAGGCGAAATCCGTGAAGTAGTTACTTTATTTTTTACAGTTATTACACAGCATAAATAAATACTCTACATTGAAACCAAAAGAACAAAACTGTTTTCAGATCGGCGGATGTCGTGTGCATCAATCGGGCCTTATTAATGTGATCCGCAGTCATGTCATTAAAGCGTCTCCTCCAACCTGCACCGCCAGATTCACAGCTGTATCTACGGCAGAGCGACGGATCTCATTCAAACGAGCACTCGCGGTCGGTTTTGCGCTGCCTTGGCCACAGTTTTTCTTTTTTCCCGCAGACATTGAAAAGTTTCAGTTTCCATCTCCTGGGTGGCCAATCTGTATTAAACACTGTAACGTTTTGGCACTCAGTAGCGCGGAGACTGTTTTTACCAATCATATGGTCAATTAGGACGAAGAACACTGTGGGAAAAAAAATGCACAAAAAAATCTGCGAAGCAGCGAGACCGTGAAAAGTGAACCGCGTTGCAGCGAGGGTTCACTGTAATAATTTATAAAAAGCAACTGAGTAATTTGTAGAATGGCTGCATATTTGAGTTTATCTGGGTGAATCTGGGACTTCATTCTCATGTTTGGCCTCATAATGCCTCAGCATTGAATAGGTGGATTTTAAAGACATATGCAGCACTTAACCTGCAGAACATAACATCTGATTGGTTGGTTTTGGTTGGGAGTGATGGATTTCTTCAGATGGAAATAGCTCAGGGGAAATGGAGGAGTTTTTATTTTCACAAATTATACGTCTCGTGACATAAAATCATAATATAATATAAAAGTAAACTAAAAGTCAGTTTCAGCTGAATTTGGGTTCAGATAGATTAAGTAGAAACTGACAAGAACCGGATGAAACGACAAAAATGAAAACAAATTAATTTTCCAATATAAAATCAAAATGGTCCCACACTGCGGAAACATTTCCTTTGAAGCTGCTCCATAATTGACAATGTAAAAGATCAAGAATTTGCTTGGCAAATGCTTTTGACAGATTCGCTTACTTATAAACACAGTTTGGCATCCAGTGTCATTTCGAAACAGTTCCTGTATTGGTCACGTGACTTGCTGAAACCAATACGCGCACCGACACGGTCTGTGGGCTTGATGCATGCCCCGGCGCGTCAGTGTTGCTGGACCCATCACTATGTATTACTATTCATGTCCATCCATCCATCCACTTTCTTCCGCTTATCCGGGGTCGGGTCGCGGGGGCAGCAGCTTCACAGGGAGGCCCAGACTTCCCTCTCTCCAGCCACTTCTTCCAGGTCCTCCGGGGGAATCCCAAGGCATTCCAGGCCAGCCGAGAGACGTAATCCCTCCAGCGTGTCCTGGGTCTTCCCCGAGGCCTCCTCCCGGTGGGACGTGCCCGGAACACCTCACCAGGAGGCGTCCAGGAGGCATCCTGACCAGATGCCCGAGCCACCTCAAATACTATTCATGTATTTTACCGAATTCAAAGTACCGGCCATTTTTTCAAGTCAAACTGAACTGGGCGCGTGAAAGCTAACCGTTCATGGCGTCATGCTACTTATGTCTCCATCCTGCTTTTTAAAAATATCAAGCTGCAAGTCGTCTTATTTGATAACATGATTTGATGTCCCGGTTATTAACATAAAAGCAGGTGGCCATTTAACTTCGGTAAATATACTTTCAATGTCAAGTTTGGGGTTTTAGAATATGGGAAATGTCGCGGGTGGGGAGTATGGGTGGGGTCGAACGACGAACGAACGAACGTAAACTTTGGGCGAGCGGGAGCAGCCATTAGACCAGGGGAGAGACGGACGAACGTAATGTGGGGGCGGAGGGAAACCGTTAGACCAGGGGATGACGGTAAGACTTGGGTGGCGACGGCTCCTGTTTCAGTCAGCGTTAAATTTGTTGCATGTGTTCGGCGCTCTAATCAGGCATGTTGAGATTAGGTTATGTTGATAAACTGTTAAAGTGGGTCAGAAGCTTCTTGCCTCATATAAATTGTAAGTTAGTGGATTGTACAAACAGATAGTTAGTTTTCATATTTCTGAAATAGGAACAAACATCACTGAGAGTAAATAAAAGCGACGTTTGCAAAAAAAATAAAAAATTCCAATTGGGAGTTTTTACTGAAATGCCTACTTGCAAACTCATTATTGGTAATTGTAGCTTAGCTTAAAACTATATAAATAGTACTGTTCTAAATTTGTTGTCGGAACAAATTATTTCATTTTATTATTAAAAAAAAACAACTAATTGATTTAATTATTGGAAGACGTGCATGTTTTGGTGTTTATATTTCTTTCTCCTTATATGGTTATTTTGTTTCCTCAACAGCTGCATCCAGACACTCCTGAACTTTTCCTGGAAAGCAACTAGGCATCTTTAAAATAGGTGTGTACATTTGTTTTTGTTTAAATTAGTTTAAATTAAGAAGTAGGTGTTTTCTACAATAACATAGGCATAATGTTTTAAGTGTCTTTCTAATAATATCTAATGCAGCACTATGTAACTTATGATACATTTTTTTACATATATGTTGAAACTGTCACTGTGGTGCTGCTCATCCTATTTCTCCCTGATCTCTTGCATTTGGCTACGCTGCAGCTAACAGAACCTCTCATGAATGTGAAGGCTAGTTAGCATGGACACCGATGACAGTGGATAAACTGTTTTCCTGTAATGTTAAGTTGATTGACAGCATGAAGAGGTTGATTGACAGCGCTAAGACTATCCTCCTGTCTCTGATTGGTTTGTTTTGGTTGGGAATGATGGATTTCTTCAGATGGAAATAGCTCAGGGGAAATGGAGGAGTTTTTATTTTCACAAATTATACGTCTCGTGACATAAAATCATGACATGGTGACTTTATTTTAACAAATATGGAAAAATCAGTGTATGTTTTTATTTTCAAAAGAAAATATTTGTGTATTGTGTATGTTAGGGGTGCACCAATAAATCTTCCCCAAATCCTTAATTTTGACGTTTGGTGATCCGCCAATACATGTGAAAGTGATTTCATCCACTGATCTTTTCCACCTCAGCAAAGATCTAAAAATCAACCGCTTTCCTCTCCTGTTAGAGACGTTTGACTGATAGACCAGCCCACCAGGTCATGTCTCCATGTTTGCAGTTATCAATAGTCACCCCACTGTTGCCAACCCACTGACGTTTTCTGCATTTAGCAATATTCAGGCAAGACGATCAGTATCGGCCAAAATCAGAATTGACATGTCAGATTTTTAAAGATTGGCCAGAAATCTGCAATTGACACACTCCTAGTGTAGATTTTTTTAATCAAAATTACTCAATGTTGTTGTTTGTGAAAGAGGTATAAGCAATTGGTGAGACGCTGATGAGAAAGGTGATATGCTGCTGTAATGTAATTTAGAAGCGTTTTGTAAAAAGTATGTTTATAACATGAAGTGTTTCTGTGTTAAACTTGAGTATCCATTCTCTTTGTTTATAGATTTTCTGGGCTCAAACCCTGAATGAGGTCGACTGACATGACGCAGAGAAAGGTGAAGAAGCAGCTTTGCATTCCAACCAGATGGTTCAAGTCCCTTAATGAACTGAACGACTGGGAATCCATGGAAAATTTGAGCCTTTTGAAGTTTAAACGTGATTGGTCATCTCATCAAACCTGGTGCACCAAGAACTTCTGCGAAGCACAAGAACTGGTCAGACAACATTTCAAGCTCTTGGTAACTGGACCTAAGAGTTGTATTAACCTTTTTTTTCAGAACATAAACATAAAATGAACTGTTTTTTTTTATGTTCACAGCGACTAGAGGTAATAAGAGAACACACTCATGAATCCAGTGTCTTCCACTGTCGTTGGCATTAGGCTGGGTTTATGTAGCATTTGATTTTTAACTAAATATTTATGCCTGTATTTCATTTATTTTGAAGTATGTTGGTCCTGTTTACAACTACCGTGTTTCTCCGATAGTAAGACACCCCCGATTGTAAGACGTATCGGGGTTTTCAGGGGGGTCGACTAATATAAGCCGTACTTTCGGGGAAACACGGGGGTATTGCCGCCTCCCTCTCATGTAGCTGCGCGCCGCCTCCTGCCCACGTCCGCACCGTCCCCCTCTCCATACGTCACCGCGCCGTCCCCCTCTCCATACGTCACCGCGCCGTCCCCCTCTCCATACGTCACCGCGCCGTCCCCTGCACTTGTCACTGCCGCCTCCTGCTTAAAATACGGTAATGCACACAGGAGACTGTGATTACAGTATGCTATACCGTATGCAGTGCTTATACCGTATGCTATATTTTTGCCCCTAAACATGAGCGCTTCCGGTTCCAGTGGTAAAAGGAAGAGTTACACCGTGGAGTATCCTGAGGATGATGACATGGTTGTCATGGAATAAATCTGTTTTATCTTCCAGTATTCCACTGTTCGTTCTTACCATTTTTCATTGCTTTACATGTTATGCAATGTTGTAACAAGACATTCTTGGCACTTCCTTTTATAAAACTGTTTTGTGGTGAATACAATACTGTTCAGGTTGTTAATAAATGTTAATTTCATGGTTAAAACAAAATATTTGAAAAATTTTTTCCAATATAAGACACCCCGAAAGTAAGACATAGTGGGGCTTTGGGGGATAAAAAGAAAGTAAGACACTGTCTTACTTTCGGGGAAACACGGTATGATTTTATGTTCCAAAGCAATTTTTTGTATGTTCCATCTTATAGTAATTAACAAAACTGTTTGACTACAAAGTCTAGTCAAGATTGCTTTACATTTAATTTATACATTGAAATTTGTATAGTAAAATGCAATAAATTAGTTGTGATGTGCAGAAGATAAACATTAGCAAGCTCAAGAATATGTTTAACTCTTAATATATAATAGCAAAGGTTAGTTATAAAGACTAGATGACGTCAATTTATGGTCTTAAATTGCAAAATAAAGTCTGCAAATTGATTGTAGAATGGTTTCATTTTTACATCACTTTGCATGATGAGCTACTTTCAATGTAAGTGTTTTGTGTTCTACAACTACATTTACTGTGGACTTAGAATTTAGTTTTGTTTCAAAATTATGTTAAGAATATATTAAATACATTAACTTTAATATATTTTACACTATAATTAATATATGGTATAGAATACAGACTTCAGGTGGGTCGACTAATATAAGCCGTACTTTCGGGGAAACACAGGGGTATTGCCGCCTCCCTCTCATGTAGCTGCGCGCCGCCTCCTGCCCACGTCCGCACCGTCCCCCTCTCCATACGTCACCGCGCCGTCCCCCTCTCCATACGTCACCCCGCCGTCCCCTGCACTTGTCACTGCCGCCTCCTACTTAAAATACGGTAATGCACACAGGAGACTGTGATACGGAACCACAAGCAGTGCTTATACCGTATGCTATATTTTTGCCCCTAAACATTTTGAAATTAAGCCTGTTAAGCTTTTTTTGACAAAACCTATGCTGTAGAAAAAAATTAAATAAACACATTTACAGCGAACCCTTGTTTTCCGGTTGCGTTCCGAAAATAACCCGTGATAGGCGAAATCCGTGAAGTAGTTACCTTTATTTTTTACAGTTATTACACAGCATAAATAAATACTCTACATTGAAACCAAAGAACAAAGACTGTTTTCAGATCGGCGGATGTGCGTGTGCATCAATCGGGCCTTATTAATGTGATCCGCAGTCATGTCATTAAAGCGTCTCCTCCAACCTGCACCGCCAGATTCACAGCTGTATCTACGGCAGAGCGACGGATCTCATCAAACGAGCCTCCGGTCGGTTTTTGCGCTGCCTCTGGCCACAGTTTTCTTTTTTCCCGGCAGACATTGAAAGTTTCAGTTTCCATCTCCTGGGTGGCCAATCTGTATTAAACACCGTAACGTTATTGGCACTCAGGTAGCGCGGAGACTGTTTTTACCAATCATATGGTCAATTAGGACGAAGAACACTGTGGGAAAAAAAATGAACAAAAAAATCTGCGAAGCAGCGAGACCGTGAAAAGTGAACCGCGTTGCAGCGAGGGTTCACTGTAATAATTTATAAAAAGCAACTGAGTAATTTGTAGAATGGCTGCATATTTGAGTTATCTGGTGAATCAGGGACTTCATTCTCATGTTGGCCTCATAATGCCTCAGCATGAATAGGTGGATTTTTAAAGACATATGCAGCACTTAACCTGCAGAACATAACATCTGATTGGTTGGTTTTGGTTGGGAGTGATGGATTTCTTCAGATGGAAATAGCTCAGGGGAATGGAGGATTTTTATTTCACAAATTATACTCTCTGAATAAAAATATAATATAATATAAAAGTAAACTAAAAGTCAGTTTCAGCTGAATTTGGGTTCAGATAGATTAAGTAGAAACTGACAAGAACCGGATGAAACGACAAAATGAAAACAAATTAATTTTCCAATATAAAATCAAAATGGTCCCACACTGCGGAAACATTTCCTTTGAAGCTGCTCCATAATTGACAATGTAAAAGATCAAGAATTTGCTTGGCAAATGCTTTTGACAGATTCGCTTACTTATAAACACAGTTGGCATCCAGTGTCATTTCGAAACAGTTCCTGTATTGGTCACGTGACTTGCTGAAACCAATACGCGCACCGACACGGTCTGTGGGCTGATGCATGCCCCGGCGCGTCAGTGTTGCTGGACCCATCACTATGTATTACTATTCATGTCATCCATCCATTCACTTTTCCGCTTATCCGGGGTCGGGTCGCGGGGCAGCAGCTTCACAAGGAGCCCAGACTTCCCTCTCTCCAGCACTTCTTCCAGCCTCCGGGGAATCCCAAGGCATTCCCAGGCCACCGAGAGACGTAATCCCTCCAGCGTTCCTGGGTCTTCCCGAGGCCTCCTCCCGTGGGACGTGCCCGAACACCTCACCAGGGAGCGTCCAGGAGGCATCCTGACCAGAATCCCGAGCCACCTCAAATACTATTCATGTATTTTACCGAATTCAAAGTACGCCATTTTCAAGTCAAACTGAACTGGCGCGTGAAAGCTAACCGTTCATGGCGTCATGCTACTATGTCTCCATCCTGCTTTTTAAAAATTCAAGCTGCAAGTCGTCTTATTTGATAACATGATTTGATGTCCCGGTTATTAACATAAAAGCAGTGGCCATTTAACTTCGGTAAATTACTTTCAATGTCAAGTTTGGGGTTTTAGAATATGGAAATGTCGCGGGTGGGAGTATGGTGGGGTCGAACGACGAACGAACGAACGTAAACTTTGGGGGAGCGGGAGAGCCATTAGACCAGGGGAGAGACGGACGAACGTAATGTGGGGGCGAGGGAACCGTTAGACCAGGGGATGACGGTAAGACTTGGGTGGCGACGGCTCCTGTTCAGTCAGCGTTAAATTTGTTGCATGTTCGGCGCTCTATCAGGCATGTTGAGATTAGTTATGTTGATAAACTGTTAAAGTGGGTCAGAAGCTTCTTGCCTCATATAAATTGTAAGTTAGTGGATTGTACAAACAGATAGTTAGTTTTCATATTTCTGAAATAGGAACAAACATCACTGAGAGTAATAAAAGCGACGTTTGCAAAAAAAATAAAAATTCCAATTGGGAGTTTTACTGAAATGCCTACTTGCAAACTCATTATTGTAATTGTAGCTTAGCTTAAAACTATATAAATAGTACTGTTCTAAATTTGTTGTCGGAACAAATTATTTCATTTTATTATTAAAAAAAACAACTAATTGATTTAATTATTGGAAGACGTGCATGTTTTGGTGTTTATATTCTTCTCCTTATATGTTATTTTGTTTCCTCAACAGCTGCATCCAGACACTCCTGAACTTTTCCTGGAAAGCAACTAGGCATCTTTAAAATAGGTGTGTACATTTGTTTTTGTTTAAATTAGTTTAAATTAAGAAGTAGGTGTTTTCTACAATAACATAGGCATAATGTTTTAAGTGTCTTTCTAATAATATCTAATGCAGCACTATGTAACTTATGATACATTTTTTACATATATGTTGAAACTGTCACTGTGGTGCTGCTCATCCTATTTCTCCCTGATCTCTTGCATTTGGCTACGCTGCAGCTAACAGAACCTCTCATGAATGTGAAGGCTAGTTAGCATGGACACCGATGACAGTGGATAACTGTTTTCCTGTAATGTTAAGTTGATTGACAGCATGAGAGGTTGATTGACAGCGCTAAGACTATCCTCCTGTCTCTGATTGGTTTGTTTTGGTTGGGAATGATGATTTCTTCAGATGGAAATAGCTCAGGGGAAATGGAGGAGTTTTTATTTTCACAAATTATACGTCTCGTGACATAAAATCATGACATGGTGACTTTATTTTAACAATATGGAAAAATCAGTGTATGTTTTTATTTCAAAAGAAATATTTGTGTATTGTGTATGTTAGGGGTGCACCAATAAATCTTCCCCAAATCCTTAATTTTGACGTTTGGTGATCCGCCAATACATGTGAAAGTGATTTCATCCACTGATCTTTTCCACCTCAGCAAAGATCTAAAAATCAACCGCTTTCCTCTCCTGTTAGAGACGTTTGACTGATAGACCAGCCCACCAGGTCATGTCTCCATGTTTGCAGTTATCAATAGTCACCCCACTGTTGCCAACCCACTGACGTTTCTGCATTTAGCAATATTCAGGCAAGACGATCAGTATCGGCCAAATCAGAATTGACATGTCAGATTTTAAAGATTGGCCAGAAATCTGCAATTGACACACTCCTAGTGTAGATTTTTTTAATCAAAATTACTCAATGTTGTTGTTTGTGAAGAGGTATAAGCAATTGGTGAGACGCTGATGAGAAAGGTGATATGCTGCTGTAATGTAATTTAGAAGCGTTTTGTAAAAAGTATGTTTATAACATGAAGTGTTTCTGTGTTAAACTTGAGTATCCATTCTCTTTGTTTATAGATTTTCTGGGCTCAAACCCTGAATGAGGTCGACTGACATGACGCAGAGAAAGGTGAAGAAGCAGCTTTGCATTCCAACCAGATGGTTCAAGTCCCTTAATGAACTGAACGACTGGGAATCCATGGAAAATTTGAGCCTTTTGAAGTTTAAACGTGATTGGTCATCTCATCAAACCTGGTGCACCAAGAACTTCTGCGAAGCACAAGAACTGGTCAGACAACATTTCAAGCTCTTGGTAACTGGACCTAAGAGTTGTATTAACCTTTTTTTTGCAGAACATAAACATAAAATGAACTGTTTTTTTTTATGTTCACAGCGACTAGAGGTAATAAGAGAACACACTCATGAATCCAGTGTCTTCCACTGTCGTTGGCATTAGGCTGGATTTATGTAGCATTTGATTTTTAACTAAATATTTATACCTGTATTTCATTTATTTTGAAGTATGTTGGTCCTGTTTACACTACCGTGTTTCTCCGATAGTAAGACACCCCCGATTGTAAGACGTATCGGGGTTTTCAGGGGGGTCGACTAATATAAGCCGTACTTTCGGGGAAACACGGGGGTATTGCCGCCTCCCTCTCATGTAGCTGCGCGCCGCCTCCTGCCCACGTCCGCACCGTCCCCCTCTCCATACGTCACCGCGCCGTCCCCCTCTCCATACGTCACCGCGCCGTCCCCCTCTCCATACGTCACCGCGCCGTCCCCTGCACTTGTCACTGCCGCCTCCTGCTTAAAATACGGTAATGCACACAGGAGACTGTGATTACAGTATGCTATACCGTATGCAGTGCTTATACCGTATGCTATATTTTTGCCCCTAAACATGAGCGCTTCCGGTTCCAGTGGTAAAAGGAAGAGTTACACCGTGGAGTATCCTGAGGATGATGACATGGTTGTCATGGAATAAATCTGTTTTATCTTCCAGTATTCCACTGTTCGTTCTTACCATTTTTCATTGCTTTACATGTTATGCAATGTTGTAACAAGACATTCTTGGCACTTCCTTTTATAAAACTGTTTTGTGGTGAATACAATACTGTTCAGGTTGTTAATAAATGTTAATTTCATGGTTAAAACAAAATATTTGAAAAATTTTTTCCAATATAAGACACCCGAAAGTAAGACATAGTGGGCTTTGGGGGATAAAAAAAGTAAGACACTGTCTTACTTTCGGGGAAACACGGTATGATTTATGTTCCAAAGCAATTTTTTGTATGTTCCATCTTATAGTAATTAACAAAACTGTTTGACTACAAAGTCTAGTCAAGATTGCTTTACATTTAATTTATACATTGAAATTTGTATAGTAAAATGCATAAATTAGTTGTGATGTGCAGAAGATAAACATTAGCAAGCTCAAGAATATGTTTAACTCTTAATATATAATAGCAAAGGTTAGTTTATAAAGACTAGATGACGTCAATTTATGGTCTTAAATTGCAAAATAAAGTCTGCAAATTGATTGTAGAATGGTTTCATTTTACATCACTTTGCATGATGAGCTACTTTCA
The DNA here is from genome assembly GCF_904066995.2 of Poecilia reticulata. Classification (NCBI taxonomy): domain Eukaryota; kingdom Metazoa; phylum Chordata; class Actinopteri; order Cyprinodontiformes; family Poeciliidae; genus Poecilia; species Poecilia reticulata. The sequence continues at coordinate 31,229,482 of NC_088832.1, forward strand.
ATGTAAGTGTTTGTGTTCTACAACTACATTTACTGTGGACTTAGAATTTAGTTTTGTTTCAAAATTATGTTAAGAATATATTAAATACATTAACTTTATATATTTTACACTATAATTAATATATGGTATAGAATACAGACTTCAGGTGGGTCGACTAATATAAGCCGTACTTTCGGGGAAACACAGGGGTATTGCCGCCTCCCTCTCATGTAGCTGCGCGCCGCCTCCTGCCCACGTCCGCACCGTCCCCCTCTCCATACGTCACCGCGCCGTCCCCCTCTCCATACGTCACCCCGCCGTCCCCTGCACTTGTCACTGCCGCCTCCTACTTAAAATACGGTAATGCACACAGGAGACTGTGATACGGAACCACAAGCAGTGCTTATACCGTATGCTATATTTTTGCCCCTAAACATTTTGAAATTAAGCCTGTTAAGCTTTTTTTGACAAAACCTATGCTGTAGAAAAAAATTAAATAACACATTTACAGCGAACCCTTGTTTTCCGGTTGCGTTCCGAAAATAACCCGTGATAGGCGAAATCCGTGAAGTAGTTACCTTTATTTTTTACAGTTATTACACAGCATAAATAAATACTCTACATTGAAACCAAAGAACAAAGACTGTTTTCAGATCGGCGGATGTGCGTGTGCATCAATCGGGCCTTATTAATGTGATCCGCAGTCATGTCATTAAAGCGTCTCCTCCACTCTGCACCGCCTGATTCACAGCTGTATCTACGGCAGAGCGACGGATCTCATCAAAACGAGCCTCCGGTCGGTTTTGCGCTGCCTCTGGCCACAGTTTTCTTTTTTCCCGGCAGACATTGAAAGTTTCAGTTTCCATCTCCTGGGTGGCCAATCTGTATTAAACACCGTAACGTTATTGGCACTCAGGTAGCGCGGAGACTGTTTTTACCAATCATATGGTCAATTAGGACGAAGAACACTGTGGGAAAAAAAATGAACAAAAAAATCTGCGAAGCAGCGAGACCGTGAAAAGTGAACCGCGTTGCAGCGAGGGTTCACTGTAATAATTTATAAAAAGCAACTGAGTAATTTGTAGAATGGCTGCATATTTGAGTTTATCTGGGTGAATCAGGGACTTCATTCTCATGTTTGGCCTCATAATGCCTCAGCATTGAATAGGTGGATTTTAAAGACATATGCAGCACTTAACCTGCAGAACATAACATCTGATTGGTTGGTTTTGGTTGGGAGTGATGGATTTCTTCAGATGGAAATAGCTCAGGGGAAATGGAGGAGTTTTTATTTTCACAAATTATACGTCTCGTGACATAAAATCATAATATAATATAAAAGTAAACTAAAAGTCAGTTTCAGCTGAATTTGGGTTCAGATAGATTAAGTAGAAACTGACAAGAACCGGATGAAACGACAAAAATGAAAACAAATTAATTTTCCAATATAAAATCAAAATGGTCCCACACTGCGGAAACATCTCCTTTGAAGCTGATCCATAATTGACAATGTAAAAGATCAAGAATTTGCTTGGCAAATGCTTTTGACAGATTCGCTTACTTATAAACACAGTTTGGCATCCAGTGTCATTTCGAAACAGTTCCTGTATTGGTCACGTGACTCGCTGAAACCAACACGCGCACCGTCACGGTCTGTGGGCTTGATGCATGCCCCGGCGCGTCGGTGTTGCTGGACCCATCACTATGTATTACTATTCATGTCCATCAATCCATTTTCTTCCGCTTATCCGGGGTCGGGTCGCGGGGCAGCAGCTTCAAAGGAGGCCCAGACTTCCCTCTCTCCAGCCACTTCTTCCAGTCCTCCGGGGGAATCCCAAGGCATTCCCAGGCCAGCCGAGAGACGTAATCCCTCCAGCGTGTCCTGGGTCTTCCCCGAGGCCTCCTCCCGGTGGGACGTGCCCGGACACCTCACCAGGGAGGCGTCCAGGAGGCATCCTGACCAGATGCCCGAGCCACCTCAAATACTATTCATGTATTTTACCGAATTCAAAGTACCGGCCATTTTTTCAAGTCAAACTGAACTGGGCGCGTGAAAGCTAACCGTTCATGGCGTCATGCTACTTATGTCTCCATCCTGCTTTTTAAAAATATCAAGCTGCAAGTGTCTTATTTGATAACATGATTTGATGTCCCGGTTATTAACATAAAAGCAGGTGGCCATTTAACTTCGGTAAATATACTTTCAATGTCAAGTTTGGGGTTTTAGAATATGGGAAATGTCGCGGGTGGGGAGTATGGGTGGGGTCGAACGACGAACGAACGAACGTAAACTTTGGGGGAGCGGGAGCAGCCATTAGACCAGGGGAGAGACGGACGAACGTAATGTGGGGGCGGAGGGAAACCGTTAGACCAGGGGATGACGGTAAGACTTGGGTGGCGACGGCTCCTGTTTCAGTCAGCGTTAAATTTGTTGCATGTTCGGCGCTCTAATCAGGCATGTTGAGATTAGGTTATGTTGATAAACTGTTAAAGTGGGTCAGAAGCTTCTTGCCTCATATAAATTGTAAGTTAGTGGATTGTACAAACAGATAGTTAGTTTTCATATTTCTGAAATAGGAACAAACATCACTGAGAGTAAATAAAAGCGACGTTTGCAAAAAAAATAAAAAATTCCAATTGGGAGTTTTTACTGAAATGCCTACTTGCAAACTCATTATTGGTAATTGTAGCTTAGCTTAAAACTATATAAATAGTACTGTTCTAAATTTGTTGTCGGAACAAATTATTTCATTTTATTATTAAAAAAAAACAACTAATTGATTTAATTATTGGAAGACGTGCATGTTTTGGTGTTTATATTTCTTTCTCCTTATATGGTTATTTTGTTTCCTCAACAGCTGCATCCAGACACTCCTGAACTTTTCCTGGAAAGCAACTAGGCATCTTTAAAATAGGTGTGTACATTTGTTTTTGTTTAAATTAGTTTAAATTAAGAAGTAGGTGTTTTCTACAATAACATAGGCATAATGTTTTAAGTGTCTTTCTAATAATATCTAATGCAGCACTATGTAACTTATGATACATTTTTTTACATATATGTTGAAACTGTCACTGTGGTGCTGCTCATCCTATTTCTCCCTGATCTCTTGCATTTGGCTACGCTGCAGCTAACAGAACCTCTCATGAATGTGAAGGCTAGTTAGCATGGACACCGATGACAGTGGATAAACTGTTTTCCTGTAATGTTAAGTTGATTGACAGCATGAAGAGGTTGATTGACAGCGCTAAGACTATCCTCCTGTCTCTGATTGGTTTGTTTTGGTTGGGAATGATGGATTTCTTCAGATGGAAATAGCTCAGGGGAAATGGAGGAGTTTTTATTTTCACAAATTATACGTCTCGTGACATAAAATCATGACATGGTGACTTTATTTTAACAAATATGCAAAAATCAGTGTATGTTTAAATATTTTCAAAAGAAAATATTTGTGTATTGTGTATGTTAGGGGTGCACCAATAAATCTTCCCCAAATCCTTAATTTTGACGATTGGTGATCCGCCAATACATGTGAAAGTGATTTCATCCACTGATCTTTTCTACCTCAGCAAAGATCTAAAAATCAACCGCTTTCCTCTCCTGTTAGAGACGTTTGACTGATAGACCAGCCCACCAGGTCATGTCTCCATGTTTGCAGTTATCAATAGTCACCCCACTGTTGCCAACCCACTGACGTTTTCTGCATTTAGCAATATTCAGGCAAGACGATCAGTATCGGCCAAAATCAGAATTGACATGTCAGATTTTTAAAGATTGGCCAGAAATCTGCAATTGACACACTCCTAGTGTAGATTTTTTTAATCAAAATTACTCAATGTTGTTGTTTGTGAAAGAGGTATAAGCAATTGGTGAGACGCTGATGAGAAAGGTGATATGCTGCTGTAATGTAATTTAGAAGCGTTTTGTAAAAAGTATGTTTATAACATGAAGTGTTTCTGTGTTAAACTTGAGTATCCATTCTCTTTGTTTATAGATTTTCTGGGCTCAAACCCTGAATGAGGTCGACTGACATGACGCAGAGAAAGGTGAAGAAGCAGCTTTGCATTCCAACCAGATGGTTCAAGTCCCTTAATGAACTGAACGACTGGGAATCCATGGAAAATTTGAGCCTTTTGAAGTTTAAACGTGATTGGTCATCTCATCAAACCTGGTGCACCAAGAACTTCTGCGAAGCACAAGAACTGGTCAGACAACATTTCAAGCTCTTGGTAACTGGACCTAAGAGTTGTATTAACCTTTTTTTTGCAGAACATAAACATAAAATGAACTGTTTTGTTTTATGTTCACAGCGACTAGAGGTAATGAGAGAACACACTCATGAATCCAGTGTCTTCCACTGTCGTTGGCATTAGGCTGGGTTTATGTAGCATTTGATTTTTAACTAAATATTTATGCCTGTATTTCATTTATTTTGAAGTATGTTGGTCCTGTTTACATCTACCGTGTTTCCCCGATAGTAAGACACCCCCGATTGTAAGACGTATCGGGGTTTTCAGGGGGGTCGACTAATATAAGCCGTACTTTCGGGGAAACACGGGGGTATTGCCGCCTCCCTCTCATGTAGCTGCGCGCCGCCTCCTGCCCACGTCCGCACCGTCCCCCTCTCCATACGTCACCGCGCCGTCCCCTGCACTTGTCACTGCCGCCTCCTGCTTAAAATACGGTAATGCACACAGGAGGCTGTGATTACAGTATGCTATACCGTATGCAGTGCTTATACCGTATGCTATATTTTTGCCCCTAAACATGAGCGCTTCCGGTTCCAGTGGTAAAAGGAAGAGTTACACCGTGGAGTATCCTGAGGATGATGACATGGTTGTCATGGAATAAATCTGTTTTATCTTCCAGTATTCCACTGTTCGTTCTTACCATTCTTCATTGCTTTACATGTTATGCAATGTTGTAACAAGACATTCTTTGCACTTCCTTTTATAAAACTGTTTTGTGGTGAATACAATACTGTTCAGGTTGTTAATAAATGTTAATTTCATGGTTAAAACAAAATATTTGAAAAATTTTTTCCAATATAAGACACCCCGAAAGTAAGACATAGTGGGGCTTTGGGGGATAAAAAGAAAGTAAGACACTGTCTTACTTTCGGGGAAACACGGTATGATTTTCATGTTCCAAAGCAATTTTTTGTATGTTCCATCTTATAGTAATTAACAAAACTGTTTGACTACAAAGTCTAGTCAAGATTGCTTTACATTTAATTTATACATTGAAATTTGTATAGTAAAATGCAATAAATTAGTTGTGATGTGCAGAAGATAAACATTAGCAAGCTCAAGAATATGTTTAACTCTTAATATATAATAGCAAAGGTTAGTTATAAAGACTAGATGACGTCAATTTATGGTCTTAAATTGCAAAATAAAGTCTGCAAATTGATTGTAGAATGGTTTCATTTTTATATCACTTTGCATGATGAGCTACTTTCAATGTAAGTGTTTTGTGTTCTACAACTACATATACTGTGGACTTAGAATTTAGTTTTGTTTCAAAATTATGTTAAGAATATATTAAATACATTAACTTTAATATATTTTACACTATAATTAATATATGGTATAGAATACAGACTTCAATGGTTTGGAAGACAAAAGTATTTGGAAATGTCCAAAGTTTAAAAAAAAAAAGTTTGTGAATATATCACAAAAGAGTAAAAAGACAGAGAATTTCAGTTTTGGGTTAACAAAATATTGATAAATTTGACACAAAAAACTGTTAAATTATGGAAAATATTTTGATGGAAATTCTGAAAAAAAAAATACAGAAAATGTCCTGGTAATTCTCTGCCAGGATATTTTCCAATGTTTTTTGCAGAATTTCCATCAGAAGTTTCCCGTAATTTAACAGTATTTTATTTCAAATTTTTTCGTAAAAAAACAGGGAAATGTCCTGGTAATTTTCTGCCAATACATTTTCTGTTTTTTTATGGAATTTCCAGCAGAATTGTTCTGTAATTTAACAGTTTTTTCCCCCGTAATTTAACATAACATATACAAACTGTTAAATTATGGCCCACCACCACTTCAGGTGACATTTCCCATATTCTCAAACTCAAAGCTTGACATGTATGGGGCAACGTGAGAGTTCATCTATTAAACTGACTGAAGATTAATACATAAACTAAAAGCTGGGTCATAGACATTTTTAATAAGCGTATTTGTTAGCCTGCCTCTTATTATTACGGTAAATTGAAATTAATTTTAGATTTTTGTATAACTTGTTGTCAGGTTAACTTAGAAAGTGAGCTGTTATTATTACAGGTTAGTTTTCTAAACTACAAAAAAGTAACTGTTAGGGAAGTAACACTGCTGTTATGCCAGATTTACCAATGCTTTATTTTGTTAAATTTTTATATGATTACTCGATTATTCGTAAGAATAATCGATAGATTACTCGATTACTAAAATATTTATTTACAATAGCCCTAATTCTATGAATAAAATGGCATTTATAAGGGGATCGGGGGGATTAATGTCTCTCCTTCGCTCCCTCCTCCTTCACTTCCCCCACCCCCCACCCCTCTAACGATACGTCAGCCCCCCACCTTCTCTCCTTCTTCTTCAAACCCCTTCTAATTATACTCTAGCCCCCCAGTCCGCAGATTAACGTCTCTCCTTCGCCCCCCTCCTTCTACAGCCAGACCTCCTCCCCCTTCTTGCAATACGCCGTCCGTCCAGCCCCCCCAGCACTCAACAGTACGCGGGGCCGGCCCCACCCTCTTCGACTCCTCACACTTCTAATGGTACACTAGGCCCCCCTCAATGTCTCTCCTTCGCTCCCTCCTTCTTCGCTTCCCCCACCCCTCTAATGATACGTCAGCCCCCCTCCTTCTTCTTCGAACCCCTTCTAATTATACTCTAGCCCCCCAGTCCGCAAATTAACGTCTCTCCTTCGCCCCCCTCCTTCTACAGCCAGACCTCCTCCCCCTTCTTGCAATACGCCGTCCGTCCGGCCCCCCAGCACTCAATGGTACACTAGCCCCCCCTCAATGTCTCCTTCGCCCCCCTCCTTCTTTGCTTCCCCGACCCCTCACCCCTCTAACGATATGTCAGCCCCCCACCTTCTCTCCTTCTTCTTCGAACCCCTTCGAAGGTGTGCTAGCCCCCCAGTCCGCCACCGTTCCCTCAGCCCCCCATTCTGACTCTTCGGTACACTCTTCCCACCTTGCTCTGACTGTAACAGCAGATGACTAAAGGTTTCCAGTATTCTCAGATTGAAAACTGAGAATACTCAGTTAATCATCTACACCCGCAAGTTGTGAAGTTCGGCTGAAGAAACGCATCCAGTTTGACACTTCTGACAATGTGTCACTCCGTTGGTGAGAAAAAATCCTCAAAACACCGTTAGGCATGAGGACTCAGAGGCAGGCCCTGACTCAGAGGTCTGTCCAGACTCGGAGGCAGGACCTGTCTCGGAGGCGGGTCCTCACTCGGAGGTGACGGATCCTCACTCGGAGGCGACGGGTCCTCACTCGGCGGCGACGGGTCCTCACTCGGCGGCGACGGGTCCTCACTCGGCGGCGACGGGTCCTCACTCGGCGGCGACGGGTCCTCACTCGGCGGCGACGGGTCCTCACCCGGCGGCGACGGGTCCTCACTCGGCGGCGACGGGTCCTCACTCGGAGGCGACGGGTCCTGACTCGGAGGCGACGGGTCCTGACTCGGAGGCGGGTCCCGTCTCGGAGGCGGGTCCACACTCGCAGGCGGGTCCCGTCTCGGAGGCGGGTCCACACTCGCAGGCGGGTCCCGTCTCGGAGGCGGGTCCACACTCGCAGGCGGGTCCCGTCTCGGAGGCGGGTCCACACTCGCAGGCGGGTCCCGTCTCGGAGGCGGGTCCACACTCGCAGGCGGGTCCCGTCTCGGAGGCGGGTCCACACTCGCAGGCGGGTCCCGTCTCGGAGGCGGGTCCACACTCGCAGGCGGGTCCCGTCTCGGAGGCGGGTCCCGTCTCGGAGGCGGGTCCACACTCGCAGGCGGGTCCCGTCTCGGAGGCGGGTCCCGTCTCGGAGGCGGGTCCACACTCAGAGGCGGGTCCCGTCTCGGAGGAGGGTCCCGTCTCGGAGGCCGGTCCACACTCGGAGGTGGGTCCCGTCTCGGAGGCGGGTCCACACTCGCAGGCGGGTCCCGTCTCGGAGGCGGGTCCACACTCGCAGGCGGGTCCCGTCTCGGAGGCGGGTCCACACTCGGAGGCGGGTCCCATCTCGGAGGCGGGTCCACACTCGGAGGCGGGTCCACACTCGCAGGCGGGTCCCGTCTCGGAGGCGGGTCCACACTCGCAGGCGGGTCCACACTCGGAGGCGGGTCCACACTTGGAGGAGGGTCCTGTCTCATAGCCGGGTCCAGACTCAAAGCCGGGTCCTGTCTCGGAGGCGGTTCCTGACTCGGAGACCGGCCCTGACTTCTCCAAGTCAGTACCGACCTCTGAGCAAACCAAACTTTGAGGCCCAACTAAGTGTGGACTAAACACAGCGTTCTGTCCACTCTTGGTGGGTGCCTCTCTTGCCTCTTGCCTCTCTTCTTCCTCTGAAGCATCTCCACAACCCGCAGCCTTTTTGATGTGCCCCCATGCCTTTTGCAGAACGGTGTCTCGGAGAATGATTTTCCGCGGTCGTGCCAGGGTTCTTCGGAAGCATTGGACAACCTTATAAATAACAATTGGGTTGTCGCTTTTGATCATCTTGAAGAGCAGTTCTCTAACTGCATCTTCATTGCCCCAGAGAAGTTGCAAGATGTCTCTGCAGATTTTTTTTTCCATTTTCTCAAAAAAGACGAAATCTATGTCCTTTACTTCTTTCCAGATTTTTGGGGCAAGCTTTCTCTGGACAGGTTCGGTGTGCTTCCTTTTGTAATGCCCATAGCTAGATCTGTAACTAGACTTATAAATTATTCTCCAAAGAATATTTTCCACCATAACTCTCCGTTCGTCTTCGGTTCCTCGTCTGAAACCCATCCTGTTTGCGTCCCTCAAAAACTGTTCAGGGTCCATGGCTGCCTGAGTATAATCCTCACTCAGGCAGTTTTCATCTGCGTACAAGTCTTCAGTAGGAAAAAATGTCTGTCTTAACTTTCTTTTTGTAGACGCAAACATTTTCTCTTTAGGAACAGGATTCTCCAGGTGCTTTTTGAATTTCTCCACAATTACTTGGTGTCCTACTGGGTGTTCAAGGAGTGCGATTAAATGCAGTTCACTGGCAAAGTGGAATGCATCTCTCGTAAGACTCTGGAAAATCCTTTCTCCTAGCTCTTCTGACACCTCGGAGAGTACGTCCACGTTTAATTCTCCAGTTTTTCTCAATAGCAAGATCAAAATTTTGCTGTGTTGTTCCTGAAAGATTTGTCTGACAAGATGCAGAGTTGGTCCATCTGCAGCCTTTTCAATCACTTCCCACAGAAGTTTACTGAGAAAGTTTCTCTTCTTGTAATCTGGGCTTCTTTGACCAGGCTGAACTTTGTTGGACAATGTTTTTTTCACTTTTGTCCAAAAAGAGACCTTAGGCTTTACATCCATTTCTCTCTGTGGGCTTTCGTCGTTCATCTTGTTCATCGTCGTTGTGCTGAGCTAAAACGTCCAAATGAATCTTGTGCTGACTGACTTAACTGATTTGTGTTAACTGATCAGAGAATTAACTGATCAGTTGGTGATGTCATTGCCTCTATGACATCACAAAGTCAACCTTAGAATGCCCTTATGACACAGACATCCTTTGAAGTCATGCTGATGACATGACTTCAGCATGGCAGCAGCATGGCAACTGTTGCTAGGCATAATAATAGCACTCAGTGAGCATGCGCTATGAAAAAAAATAGAATCTGTGGGCACTAAATGCATTATTCTCTCAAGTCTGAACTGGCAGTGATTTGCGCAGCTTAACAGGACGGTCAGGGAACCATTGACCCCTCCACTTTCCTGCCCTACCCATTTTTATTTGTTATTTGGGTTCCATCTCCTAACAGGCGTAGGGCAAAGTGTCAATGGAACCGCTGCAAGACCTGGTTGTTTTCTATGTTAAAAATGTAACATATAAAAGCTGTTAAATTACAGGAAAAAATCTGTTAAATTACGGAAAACATTCTGCTGGAAATACCATAAAAAAACAGAAAATGTACTGGCAGAAAATTACCAGTAAATTTTCCTGTTTTTTTACGGAATTTTTTTTACTGTGTAGCTTAGCGAGAACTACAAGGGCAGGAAGCATGTGGGGGTTTCTGCACATAGAGAGCACATAAACAGATTGTTTGACACACTCCTAGTGTAGATTTTTTTAATCAAAATTACTCAATGTTGTTGTTTGTGAAAGAGGTATAAGCAATTGGTGAGACGCTGATGAGAAAGGTGATATGCTGCTGTAATGTAATTTAGAAGCGTTTTGTAAAAAGTATGTTTATAACATGAAGTGTTTCTGTGTTAAACTTGAGTATCAACTCTCTTTGTTTATAGATTTTCTGGGCTCAAACCCTGAATGAGGTCGACTGACATGACGCAGACAAAGGTGAAGAAGCAGCTTTGCATTCCAACCAGATGGTTCAAGTCCCTTAATGAACTGAACGACTGGGAATCCATGGAAAATTTGAGCCTTTTGAAGTTTAAACGTGATTGGTCATCTCATCAAACCTGGTGCACCAAGAACTTCTGCGAAGCACAAGAACTGGTCAGACAACATTTCAAGCTCTTGGTAACTGGACCTAAGAGTTGTATTAACCTTTTTTTTGCAGAACATAAACATAAAATGAACTGTTTTTTTTTATGTTCACAGCGACTAGAGGTAATAAGAGAACACACTCATGAATCCAGTGTCTTCCACTGTCGTTGGCATTAGGCTGGGTTTATGTAGCATTTGATTTTTAACTAAATATTTATGCCTGTATTTCATTTATTTTGAAGTATGTTGGTCCTGTTTACAACTACCGTGTTTCTCCGATAGTAAGACACCCCCGATTGTAAGACGTATCGGGGTTTTCAGGGGGGTCGACTAATATAAGCCGTACTTTCGGGGAAACACGGGGGTATTGCCGCCTCCCTCTCATGTAGCTGCGCGCCGCCTCCTGCCCACGTCCGCAACGTCCCCCTCTCCATACGTCACCGCGCCGTCCCCCTCTCCATACGTCACCGCGCCGTCCCCTGCACTTGTCACTGCCGCCTCCTACTTAAAATACGGTAATGCACACAGGAGACTGTGATACGGAACCACAAGCAGTGCTTATACCGTATGCTATATTTTTGCCCCTAAACATTTTGAAATTAAGCCTGTTAAGCTTTTTTTGACAAAACCTATGCTGTAGAAAAAATTAAATAAACACATTTACAGCGAACCCTTGTTTTCCGGTTGCGTTCCGAAAATAACCCGTGATAGGCGAAATCCGTGAAGTAGTTACCTTTATTTTTTACAGTTATTACACAGCATAAATAAATACTCTACATTGAAACCAAAGAACAAAGACTGTTTTCAGATCGGCGGATGTGCGTGTGCATCAATCGGGCCTTATTAATGTGATCCGCAGTCATGTCATTAAAGCGTCTCCTCCAACCTGCACCGCCAGATTCACAGCTGTGTCTACGGCAGAGCGACGGATCTCATCAAACGAGCCTCCGGTCGGTTTTTGCGCTGCCTCTGGCCACAGTTTTCTTTTTTCCCGGCAGACATTGAAAGTTTCAGTTTCCATCTCCTGGGTGGCCAATCTGTATTAAACACTGTAACGTTATTGGCACTCAGGTAGCGCGGAGACTGTTTTTACCAATCATATGGTCAATTAGGACGAAGAACACTGTGGGCAAAAAAATGCACAAAAAAATCTGCGAAGCAGCGAGACCGTGAAAAGTGAACCGCGTTGCAGCGAGGGTTCACTGTAATAATTTATAAAAAGCAACTGAGTAATTTGTAGAATGGCTGCATATTTGAGTTTATCTGGGTGAATCAGGGACTTCATTCTCATGTTTGGCCTCATAATGCCTCAGCATTGAATAGGTGGATTTTAAAGACATATGCAGCACTTAACCTGCAGAACATAACATCTGATTGGTTGGTTTTGGTTGGGAGTGATGGATTTCTTCAGATGGAAATAGCTCAGGGGAAATGGAGGAGTTTTTATTTTCACAAATTATACGTCTCGTGACATAAAATCATAATATAATATAAAAGTAAACTAAAAGTCAGTTTCAGCTGAATTTGGGTTCAGATAGATTAAGTAGAAACTGACAAGAACCGGATGAAACGACAAAAATGAAAACAAATTAATTTTCCAATATAAAATCAAAATGGTCCCACACTGCGGAAACATCTCCTTTGAAGCTGATCCATAATTGACAATGTAAAAGATCAAGAATTTGTTTGGCAAATGCTTTTGACAGATTCGCTTACTTATAAACACAGTTTGGCATCCAGTGTCATTTCGAAACAGTTCCTGTATTGGTCACGTGACTTGCTGAAACCAATACGCGCACCGACACGGTCTGTGGGCTTGATGCATGCCCCGGCGCGTCGGTGTTGCTGGACCCATCACTATGTATTACTATTCATGTCCATCAATCCATTTTCTTCCGCTTATCCGGGGTTGGGTCGCGGGGGCAGCAGCTTCAGAAAGGAGGCCCAGACTTCCCTCTCTCCAGCCACTTCTTCCAGCTCCTCCGGGGGAATCCCAAGGCATTCCCAGGCCAGCCGAGAGACGTAATCCCTCCAGCGTGTCCTGGGTCTTCCCCGAGGCCTCCTCCCGGTGGGACGTGCCCGGATCACCTCACCAGGGAGGCGTCCAGGAGGCATCCTGACCAGATGCCCGAGCCACCTCAAATACTATTCATGTATTTTACCGAATTCAAAGTACCGGCCATTTTTTCAAGTCAAACTGAACTGGGCGCGTGAAAGCTAACCGTTCATGGCGTCATGCTACTTATGTCTCCATCCTGCTTTTTAAAAATATCAAGCTGCAAGTTGTCTTATTTGATAACATGATTTGATGTCCCGGTTATTAACATAAAAGCAGGTGGCCATTTAACTTCGGTAAATATACTTTCAATGTCAAGTTTGGGGTTTTAGAATATGGGAAATGTCGCGGGTGGGGAGTATGGGTGGGGTCGAACGACGAACGAATGAACGTAAACTTTAGGGGAGCGGGAGCAGCCATTAGACCAGGGGAGAGACGGACGAACGTAATGTGGGGGCGGAGGGAAACCGTTAGACCAGGGGACGACGGTAAGACTTGGGTGGCGACGGCTCCTGTTTCAGTCAGCGTTAAATTTGTTGCATGTGCGGCGCTCTAATCAGGCATGTTGAGATTAGGTTATGTTGATAAACTGTTAAAGTGGGTCAGAAGCTTCTTGCCTCATATAAATTGTAAGTTAGTGGATTGTACAAACAGATAGTTAGTTTTCATATTTCTGAAATAGGAACAAACATCACTGAGAGTAAATAAAAGCGACGTTTGCAAAAAAAATAAAAAATTCCAATTGGGAGTTTTTACTGAAATGCCTACTTGCAAACTCATTATTGGTTATTGTAGCTTAGCTTAAAACTATATAAATAGTACTGTTCTAAATTTGTTGTCGGAACAAATTATTTCATTTTATTATTAAAAAAAAAAACTAATTGATTTAATTATTGGAAGACGTGCATGTTTTGGTGTTTATATTTCTTTCTCCTTATATGGTTATTTTGTTTCCTCAACAGCTGCATCCAGACACTCCTGAACTTTTCCTGGAAAGCAACTAGGCATCTTTAAAATAGGTGTGTACATTTGTTTTTGTTTTAATTAGTTTAAATTAAGAAGTAGGTGTTTTCTACAATAACATAGGCATAATGTTTTGTTAAGTGTCTTTCTAATAATATCTAATGCAGCACTATGTAACTTATGATACATTTTTTTTACATATATGTTGAAACTGTCACTGTGGTGCTGCTCATCCTATTTCTCCCTGATCTCTTGCATTTGGCTACGCTGCAGCTAACAGAACCTCTCATGAATGTGAAGGCTAGTTAGCATGGACACCGATGACAGTGGATAAACTGTTTTCCTGTAATGTTAAGTTGATTGACAGCATGAAGAGGTTGATTGACAGCGCTAAGACTATCCTCCTGTCTCTGATTGGTTTGTTTTGGTTGGGAGTGATGGATTTCTTCAGATGGAAATAGCTCAGGGGAAATGGAGGAGTTTTTATTTTCACAAGTTATACGTCTCGTGACATAAAATCATGACATGGTGACTTTATTTTAACAAATATGCAAAAATCAGTGTATGTTTTTATTTTCAAAAGAAAATATTTGTGTATTGTGTATGTTAGGGGTGCACCAATAAATCTTCCCCAAATCCTTAATTTTGACGTTTGGTGATCCGCCAATACATGTGAAAGTGATTTCATCCACTGATCTTTTCTACCTCAGCAAAGATCTAAAAATCAACCGCTTTCCTCTCCTGTTAGAGACGTTTGACTGATAGACCAGCCCACCAGGTCATGTCTCCATGTTTGCAGTTATCAATAGTCACCCCACTGTTGCCAACCCACTGAAAGTTTTCTGCATTTAGCAATATTCAGGCAAGACGATCAGTATCGGCCAAAATCAGAATTGACATGTCAGATTTTTAAAGATTGGCCAGAAATCTGCAATTGACACACTCCTAGTGTAGATTTTTTTAATCAAAATTACTCAATGTTGTTGTTTGTGAAAGAGGTATAAGCAATTGGTGAGACGCTGATGAGAAAGGTGATATGCTGCTGTGATGTAATTTAGAAGCGTTTTGTAAAAAGTATGTTTATAACATGAAGTGTTTCTGTGTTAAACTTGAGTATCAACTCTCTTTGTTTATAGATTTTCTGGGCTCAAACCCTGAATGAGGTCGACTGACATGACGCAGACAAAGGTGAAGAAGCAGCTTTGCATTCCAACCAGATGGTTCAAGTCCCTTAATGAACTGAACGACTGGGAATCCATGGAAAATTTGAGCCTTTTGAAGTTTAAACGTGATTGGTCATCTCATCAAACCTGGTGCACCAAGAACTTCTGCGAAGCACAAGAACTGGTCAGACAACATTTCAAGCTCTTGGTAACTGGACCTAAGAGTTGTATTAACCTTTTTTTGCAGAACATAAACATAAAATGAACTGTTTTGTTTTACAGCGACTAGAGGTAATAAGAGAACACACTCATGAATCCAGTGTCTTCCACTGTCGTTGGCATTAGGCTGGGTTTATGTAGCATTTGATTTTTAACTAAATATTTATGCCTGTATTTCATTTATTTTGAAGTATGTTGGTCCTGTTTACAACTACCGTGTTTCTCCGATAGTAAGACACCCCCGATTGTAAGACGTATCGGGATTTTCAGGGGGGTCGACTAATATAAGCCGTACTTTCGGGGAAACACGGGGGTATTGCCGCCTCCCTCTCATGTAGCTGCGCGCCGCCTCCTGCCCACGTCCGCACCGTCCCCCTCTCCATACGTCAACGCGCCGTCCCCCTTTCCATACGTCACCGCGCCGTCCCCTGCACTTGTCACTGCCGCCTCCTACTTAAAATACGGTAATGCACACAGGAGACTGTGATACGGAACCACAAGCAGTGCTTATACCGTATGCTATATTTTTGCCCCTAAACATGAGCGCTTCCGGTTCCAGTGGTAAAAGGAAGAGTTACACCGTGGAGTATCCTGAGGATGATGACATGGTTGTCATGGAATAAATCTGTTTTATCTTCCAGTATTCCACTGTTCGTTCTTACCATTTTTCATTGCTTTACATGTTATGCAATGTTGTAACAAGACATTCTTGGCACTTCCTTTTATAAAACTGTTTTGTGGTGAATACAATACTGTTCAGGTTGTTAATAAATGTTAATTTCATGGTTAAAACAAAATATTTGAAAAATTTTTTCCAATATAAGACACCCCGAAAGTAAGACATAGTGGGGCTTTGGGGGATAAAAAGAAAGTAAGACACTGTCTTACTTTCGGGGAAACACGGTATGATTTTCATGTTCCAAAGCAATTTTTTGTATGTTCCATCTTATAGTAATTAACAAAACTGTTTGACTACAAAGTCTAGTCAAGATTGCTTTACATTTAATTTATACATTGAAATTTGTATAGTAAAATGCAATAAATTAGTTGTGATGTGCAGAAGATAAACATTAGCAAGCTCAAGAATATGTTTAACTCTTAATATATAATAGCAAAGGTTAGTTATAAAGACTAGATGACGTCAATTTATGGTCTTAAATTGCAAAATAAAGTCTGCAAATTGATTGTAGAATGGTTTCATTTTTACATCACTTTGCATGATGAGCTACTTTCAATGTAAGTGTTTTGTGTTCTACAACTACATATACTGTGGACTTAGAATTTAGTTTTGTTTCAAAATTATGTTAAGAATATATTAAATACATTAACTTTAATATATTTTACACTATAATTAATATATGGTATAGAATACAGACTTCAATGGTTTGGAAGACAAAAGTATTTGGAAATGTCCAAAGTTTAAAAAAAAAAAGTTTGTGAATATATCACAAAAGAGTAAAAAGACAGAGAATTTCAGTTTTGGGTTAACAAAATATTGATAAATTTGACACAAAAAACTGTTAAATTATGGAAAATATTTTGATGGAAATTCTGAAAAAAAAATACAGAAAATGTCCTGGTAATTCTCTGCCAGGATATTTTCCAATGTTTTTTGCAGAATTTCCATCAGAAGTTTCCCGTAATTTAACAGTATTTTATTTCAAATTTTTTCGTAAAAAAAACAGGGAAATGTCCTGGTAATTTTCTGCCAATACATTTTCTGTTTTTTTATGGAATTTCCAGCAGAATTGTTCTGTAATTTAACAGTTTTTTCCCCCGTAATTTAACATAACATATACAAACTGTTAAATTATGGCCCACCACCACTTCAGGTGACATTTCCCATATTCTCAAACTCAAAGCTTGACATGTATGGGGCAACGTGAGAGTTCATCTATTAAACTGACTGAAGATTAATACATAAACTAAAAGCTGGGTCATAGACATTTTTAATAAGCGTATTTGTTAGCCTGCCTCTTATTATTACGGTAAATTGAAATTAATTTTAGATTTTTGTATAACTTGTTGTCAGGTTAACTTAGAAAGTGAGCTGTTATTATTACAGGTTAGTTTTCTAAACTACAAAAAAGTAACTGTTAGGGAAGTAACACTGCTGTTATGCCAGATTTACCAATGCTTTATTTTGTTAAATTTTTTATATGATTACTCGATTATTCGTAAGAATAATCGATAGATTACTCGATTACTAAAATATTCATTTACAATAGCCCTAATTCTATGAATAAAATGGCATTTATAAGGGGATCGGGGGGATTAATGTCTCTCCTTCGCTCCCTCCTCCTTCACTTCCCCCACCCCCCACCCCTCTAACGATACGTCAGCCCACCACCTTCTCTCCTTCTTCTTCAAACCCCTTCTAATTATACTCTAGCCCCCCAGTCCGCAGATTAACGTCTCTCCTTCGCCCCCCTCCTTCTACAGCCAGACCTCCTCCCCCTTCTTGCAATACGCCGTCCGTCCAGCCCCCCCAGCACTCAACAGTACGCGGGGCCAGCCCCACCCTCTTCGACTCCTCACACTTCTAATGGTACACTAGGCCCCCCTCAATGTCTCTCCTTCGCTCCCTCCTTCTTCGCTTCCCCCACCCCTCTAATGATACGTCAGCCCCCCTCCTTCTCTCCTTCTTCTTCGAACCCCTTCTAATTATACTCTAGCCCCCCAGTCCGCAAATTAACGTCTCTCCTTCGCCCCCCTCCTTCTACAGCCAGACCTCCTCCCCCTTCTTGCAATACGCCGTCCGTCCGGCCCCCCAGCACTCAATGGTACACTAGCCCCCCCTCAATGTCTCCTTCGCCCCCCTCCTTCTTTGCTTCCCCGACCCCTCACCCCTCTAACGATATGTCAGCCCCCCACCTTCTCTCCTTCTTCTTCGAACCCCTTCGAAGGTGTGCTAGCCCCCCAGTCCGCCAACGTTCCCTCCGCCCCCCATTCTGACTCTTCGGTACACTCTTCCCACCTTGCTCTGACTGTAACAGCAGATGACTAAAGGTTTCCAGTATTCTCAGATTGAAAACTGAGAATACTCAGTTAATCATCTACACCCGCAAGTTGTGAAGTTCGGCTGAAGAAACTCATCCAGTTTGACACTTCTGACAATGTGTCACTCCGTTGGTGAGAAAAAATCCTCAAAACACCGTTAGGCATGAGGACTCAGAGGCAGGCCCTGACTCAGAGGTCTGTCCAGACTCGGAGGCAGGTCCTGTCTCGGAGGCGGGTCCTCACTCGGAGGCGACGGGTCCTCACTCGGCGGCGACGGGTCCTCACTCGGCGGCGACGGGTCCTGGCGGCGACGGGTCCTCACTCGGCGGCGACGGGTCCTCACTCGGCGGCGACGGGTCCTCACTCGGCGGCGACGGGTCCTCACACGGCGGCGACGGGTCCTCACCCGGCGGCGACGGGTCCTCACTCGGCGGCGACGGGTCCTGACTCGGAGGCGACGGGTCCTGACTCGGAGGCGACGGGTCCGGACTCGGAGGCGACGGGTCCCGACTCGGAGGCGACGGGTCCCGACTCGGAGGCGACGGGTCCCGACTCGGAGGCGACGGGTCCCGACTCGGAGGCGACGGGTCCCGACTCGGAGGCGACGGGTCCCGACTCGGAGGCGACGGGTCCCGTCTCGGAGGCGGGTCCCGTCTCGGAGGTGGGTCCACACTCGCAGGCGGGTCCCGTCTCGGAGGCGGGTCCACACTCGCAGGCGGGTCCCGTCTCGGAGGCGGGTCCACACTCGCAGGCGGGTCCCGTCTCGGAGGCGGGTCCACACTCGCAGGCGGGTCCCGTCTCGGAGGCGGGTCCACACTCGCAGGCGGGTCCCGTCTCGGAGGCGGGTCCCGTCTCGGAGGCGGGTCCACACTCGCAGGCGGGTCCCGTCTCGGAGGCGGGTCCCGTCTCGGAGGCAGGTCCACACTCAGAGGCGGGTCCCGTCTCGGAGGAGGGTCCCGTCTCGGAGGCCGGTCCACACTCGGAGGTGGGTCCCGTCTCGGAGGCGGGTCCACACTCGCAGGCGGGTCCCGTCTCGGAGGCGGGTCCACACTCGCAGGCGGGTCCCGTCTCGGAGGCGGGTCCACACTCGCAGGCGGGTCCCGTCTCGAAGGCGGGTCCACACTCAGAGGCGGGTCCCGTCTCGGAGGCGGGTCCACACTCGCAGGCGGGTCCCGTCTCGGAGGCGGGTCCACACTCGCAGGCGGGTCCACACTCGGAGGCGGGTCCCATCTCGGAGGCGGGTCCACACTCGGAGGCGGGTCCACACTCGCAGGCGGGTCCCGTCTCGGAGGCGGGTCCACACTCGCAGGCGGGACCACACTCGGAGGCGGGTCCACACTCGGAGGAGGGTCCTGTCTCATAGCCGGGTCCAGACTCAAAGCCGGGTCCTGTCTCGGAGGAGGGTCCTGTCTCATAGCCGGGTCCAGACTCAAAGCCGGGTCCTGTCTCGGAGGCGGTTCCTGACTCGGAGACCGGCCCTGACTTCTCCAAGTCAGTACCGACCTCTGAGCAAACCAAACTTTGAGGCCCAACTAAGTGTGGACTAAACACAGCGTTCTGTCCACTCTTGGTGGGTGCCTCTCTTGCCTCTTGCCTCTCTTCTTCCTCTGAAGCATCTCCACAACCCGCAGCCTTTTTGATGTGCCCCCATGCCTTTTGCAGAACGGTGTCTCGGAGAATGATTTTCCGCGGTCGTGCCAGGGTTCTTCGGAAGCATTGGACAACCTTATAAATAACAATTGGGTTGTCGCTTTTGATCATCTTGAAGAGCAGTTCTCTAACTGCATCTTCATTGCCCCAGAGAAGTTGCAAGATGTCTCTGCAGATTTTTTTTTCCATTTTCTCAAAAAAGACGAAATCTATGTCCTTTACTTCTTTCCAGATTTTTGGGGCAAGCTTTCTCTGGACAGGTTCGGTGTGCTTCCTTTTGTAATGCCCATAGCTAGATCTGTAACTAGACTTATAAATTATTCTCCAAAGAATATTTTCCACCATAACTCTCCGTTCGTCTTCGGTTCCTCGTCTGAAACCCATCCTGTTTGCGTCCCTCAAAAACTGTTCAGGGTCCATGGCTGCCTGAGTATAATCCTCACTCAGGCAGTTTTCATCTGCGTACAAGTCTTCAGTAGGAAAAAATGTCTGTCTTAACTTTCTTTTTGTAGACGCAAACATTTTCTCTTTAGGAACAGGATTCTCCAGGTGCTTTTTGAATTTCTCCACAATTACTTGGTGTCCTACTGGGTGTTCAAGGAGTGCGATTAAATGCAGTTCACTGGCAAAGTGGAATGCATCTCTCGTAAGACTCTGGAAAATCCTTTCTCCTAGCTCTTCTGACACCTCGGAGAGTACATCCACGTTTAATTCTCCAGTTTTTCTCAATAGCAAGATCAAAATTTTGCTGTGTTGTTCCTGAAAGATTTGTCGGACAAGATGCAGAGTTGGTCCATCTGCAGCCTTTTCAATCACTTCCCACAGAAGTTTACTGAGAAAGTTTCTCTTCTTGTAATCTGGGCTTCTTTGACCAGGCTGAACTTTGTTGGACAATGTTTTTTTCACTTTTGTCCAAAAAGAGACCTTAGGCTTTACATCCATTTCTCTCTGTGGGCTTTCGTCGTTCATCTTGTTCATCGTCGTTGTGCTGAGCTAAAACGTCCAAATGAATCTTGTGCTGACTGACTTAACTGATTTGTGTTAACTGATCAGAGAATTAACTGATCAGTTGGTGATATCATTGCCTCTGTGACATCACAAAGTCAACCTTAAATGCCCTTATGACACAGACATCCTTTGAAGTCATGCTGATGACATGACTTCAGCATGGCAGCAGCATGGCAACTGTTGCTAGGCATAATAATAGCACTCAGTGAGCATGCGCTATGAAAAAAAATAGAATCTGTGGGCACTAAATGCATTATTCTCTCAAGTCTGAACTGGCAGTGATTTGCGCAGCTTAACAGGACGGTCAGGGAACCATTGACCCCTCCACTTTCCCGCCCTACCCATTTTTATTTGTTATTTGGGTTCCATCTCCTAACAGGCGTAGGGCAAAGTGTCAATGGAACCGCTGCAAGACCTGGTTGTTTTCTATGTTAAAAATGTAACATATAAAAGCTGTTAAATTACAGGAAAAAATCTGTTAAATTACGGAAAACATTCTGCTGGAAATACCGTAAAAAAACAGAAAATGTACTGGCAGAAAATTACCAGTAAATTTTCCTGTTTTTTTACGGAATTTTTTTTACTGTGCAGCTTAGCGAGAACTACAAGGGCAGGAAGCATGTGGGGGTTTCTGCACATAGAGAGCACATAAACAGATTGTTTGAATGTCCAGATTCGTGTGCGGTAACGCCACAGCTCTGCATGCAGACCTTTCTCCCTCAAGCACCCTTCTACTCTCCAATTACAGCATGTTCATTGTTCACAAAATCACTGCAAGGGTGCTCTAAAAAAGCATCAGCTTGGGAAATTATCTTTCAACTTGCGGCAACAAACTCCATAGCTCAATCGAGATGTGAACATTGTCTGATGCGTCTGACTTTCCCTTGCAGAATGTTTGCATTTGGATTTCAGCCTGTGTGTGTGAGTGTGTGTGTGAGTCTTCTCTGCTGATCTCCCCAAGCATAACCTGCCACATTGAGTTAATGGATCAATCTACACCTCACAGGTGCACCAGATGGGCATCACTTCGACTTTAAAATTCTACACCATCTCTGCCAAAGTCAGTTTGTATCTGACCAGCTAAAAATAAAAGGGGGAAAAAAGTATGTGATGAACAGAAGTTGGATTATTCAGAAGCAATGACAGAGTGGCTCAGATTGATCGAACCGAACTGTAAACAACTCTTATCTGCAAAGTGTTTGAAGAAATGTTCGTTTTTGCTTTTCATGACAAAATGAGTTGGTCTTCTCTCTTTGCAAGTGCAAAACTGATGAATTAGTTTGGTGCTCTTACTGGCATGTTTAGAATGAAAGATATTTAATTACACCAGTAATGATTGGACACAGTGCATTACTGTATTTTTACATTTTTTGCTCAACATGGGAATGTTGAACTTTGTAATATTTTAATGGGTTTAACACGGATGAACCTTTGCATTTTGCAGCTCAGATTCAGTATTCATCCCAAATTTGACACTACATTACTTGATCAATGACTTCTCAAACTTATATATTTTTTAAAGCCTAATTTTATTGTTACCATATAAATTTAACCTAAACATTCCCAAATTAACTGAGTCTTTATCTCGCAAAACATCAGTCTGTGTAAATAATTTCTAAATAAAAAGGGGGAAAAAAATACAGAGGCTCAATAAAAGAAAAAGGCTGGAAATAGTAAAAGAAAAACATATTTTACAGATTATCAGAAAAGGAAGCTTCACCTTTTGGTTCATGGTTGCGCTTTGCAGCAGAGAGTCTTGGCTTCATTTTCTTTGTAGTAGTTTAAAAAGTAGAAGAAGGGAATAGGAAAGATTATGTGTCTAAAAAATAAATAAATAAACTCAGTCTTTGCACAAACTGTGTCTGAAGGTTCATTAAATGCCATGGTGCTACTATCAATGTTGCAATACTGATGCAATCTGTTTTACTGCTGATCGTTTTTATGTATAAGTCTGCATTAGAAAGAGTTACATTAACAGGAAGTGAGATCAGGATTTTGTTTTATGTTTCATTTAACAAAAGTCATTCAGTGATAGAAAATAAAGCATCTAAACTGATTTCATCACATGTAAAGCACAGCTGGCCACAGACGCCGGGAATTGGATCTTCCGGCAAACCCCTTGTGCTTGACTGCATCTTTCCGACATCACCCATCATTCTGTTAGCCGAGGCATCGCTCTACCCATCATCCTCTTCTTCTCTCCACAGGGTCTGGCACAGACTTGAAAGCGAAGGTCTATCCTGGGGATAGCTCACCCTGTTGGGCTCGAATGACAGCATGTGAATCAGCCTCTGGTTCAATGTGCCCAAATCCTTTTTTTTATATACATATATTTAACTAAGAAGAATCCCAGAACATATGAAAATATTTTAGTGAGTTTGAAGCAAATAAAAATGTGCTTCAGATTTGTTCCTCCTTTCCTTTTGATTGTTATGTTAACCTTATAATGACCGAGTTTCAGTCTCACTCTATTTATTTTTAATTCTTATAATTTCGTGGCCTCTCCGAATTGTCACACAATGCCCATTTTCATGCAAATTGTCCCTTTTCCTGCAGTCTAACCCTCTCCCATTGTGTTGAAATATTTTTATTTTTCGATGGTGAATTGTGAAGTTCCTGCTGTGAAGAACAGCAGTGCAGTTGGCGAGAGAAATAAAAATAGCTTGGCATGTCAGCAGGGGTTTATGATGGCCTCTTTTTCCTCTGAGAACTCATATTAAGTCCTACCCACATCTTGTACAATGGACCAGCTGGTTTAGGTTGACAACTCGAGTCACACTGAGTGCAGCTTGCAGCATGTTTTAAAGTGACCGTTTCTCAAAAAGGGTGCTTCTACCTTCTCAAAATAACTTCATGCACATTTTCGTTTAAAAATAAACCACTGGCCACTTTGAAAAAGGCCCAAGTTTCACCTGTAGCGAAATGATTAGTTCCCCTTATTTTTCACAGTTCAAACTATTTTTTTTTCTTAAGTTCATCACACTTTTCTTGGAGTTTCTAAGTAGTGGTTCATGACTTTTCCTGGGGTATATGTGACATAATGGCACATTTCTTTTAGCCACAACACAGAACTAGGATCTATTTTTTGCCATCTCACACAGTAAGGACGGTGAGGGTAAAAAAAAAACCTCTCAAACTCACAATGGGAAAATAGAAGCAATGAGTGGCATCTTGTGCCCACCAAATCCCAATAACAACCACTAGACAGAATCTACAGGCCAGTGTGATCGGGACGCATGCCAGGAAAAAGCTTTCTGTTCTACTAGCAGTACAGCAAATATGTGTACTTTGCTCAACTCTGCTCTGACCGTGGAGCTGTGTGCATTTGCTCAGATGACACCAAGATTGAGCTTTTCTAAAACAAAAATAGTCTGGTGTGAAACGGGACGAATCTGTGGGAAATGACGGCCTGCTCACCGTTGAGCACGATGAATGGCACCATAAACTCTGAAACATCGGGAGGTTTTTGGAGAAACAATCTGAGTCTAGCAACAGAGATGACGACTCAAGTTTAAGACTTCCACTCGAATGGAAAAAATAAGACTTCACACTCAACTTAGACCTTCAAGACTTGACTTGCTATGTCACAGTTCTTATGTCATGCAATGCAGCTGTGGTGCATATTTTACTACTGTGAAAGAACTTGGCAGTGGTGGATTATGAGGTGCTAATATCTCAAAAGAATCTATGTTCCTTTCGGTTTATGAAGATTCCCACATGAATGTATTCTGGAGAGAAATAATCCACAACACACAACTAAAGCATCCATGAATGGCTAAGTACCTGTAAACAGGTGGTGAAGTCTCAGATACAGAAGTTTCTTGCTGTGATTACCTCTAGAAAATATTAGGTTACAAGTTATTTATTTTGTCCAGGCCCATTTTATTAGTTTGTTTTTTTAAAGTGATTCTGTTGAACCACAATTGAAAAGCAATGTTCTGATTTTCACTGGTTAAGTTTGCGGGGGGCTTTTGTTCATTATTACTTTTGTCAATTTCAAGTTCTCTCATTGGCCATTGTGGTTCTTTTGCTCATTCACAGAGGGACACCAATAATTTAGTCTGCAAGTAATGACCGATTCTACGGGATCCTGCAAGTAGAGTATTCAAGCAGGACAAACTGTTTCCTGCAGAAGTTAAAACACTAGATCGGTGTTTAAATATTTATTTTAAAATACATGTAATGCATGTGATGAAAATCTAAGCAGAAAGGGTTGTGGAGCAGAAGGGGCCGTGGAAATATAAACCAATTTTTAGCGTGTCAGAGGCAGCTGATGGTGCACTCCAGCGAGAACCATCCACATCCTGGAGGTCTGGCAATCTGTCCTCATGAAAGCTTTGCTGGTACTGCAAAATGCAACTAATAATACTATAAAACTCATTTGCAGTGAGTTAAAGAGGATGAACAATGTAATCAGTGGGATAAATTGTTAACTGAGAGGGGGTGGGCTTGTGTGTAATTGCAAATTGGACATATGAAGCCAGATGGGATTGGACCTTCCTGATCCTAAAGCCAGTCCACATAAATCACCAAACTAATTGAATGTCGTCTTAAATCATTTAAACTTTCCATGCATATCACAGGAACTGGAGTGGAAAAAAATCATTTTGGACTTTTCTGAAGAAATGGTGTTTTGTAATTCGACATTCTCAGCTGACCAAAGTGTTTGGGGACTTTTGACTTGTCGCAAACCACACAGAAATTGATTAATCAAAAATGTCAGTCTTTTAAATGTCTCTAATAAATAAAAGAAAAAATAATATCTGAGAAATCTGCTAAATCCCCAACACGTGTTTTTTGTCCATTTCAGAAATTGAGGTACTGGCTTTAGACTGGATGTTTTACAAAGCAGACAAGATCTTGGTGAAGTGTGACCTGCTGAATTTTGGTCAACTCTGGATTCATGCTCCTATGTGACCAAAAAAACAAACAGCCATCTATCAGACTGCAAAGTATTTATTTTATCCCTTCTTTTGGGTGTTGACTGGAATAATACCAGTGAAATGGGATAACATTCTCAGATTCATTGTATTTTCTACATTTTTATTTTGTTTCTGTGTAGTTGAAATTTAAAAACTGCCAAAGGGGAAAAAAAATGGATGAAAAAATATGTGAACAAATAAATTATAAATGACACTAAAACATCAAAATGAGATAAACTGAATTTATTGGATGCACAAAAAGATTTTCCCTTTACAGATCTGTTTGATGCTTTGCCACATTTAAATGATTCAGATCATCAAACAAATTTTAAAATCCGAAAAATTAAACCAGAGTGGAATAGAATGATACAAAATGCCTTGTCCTTTGTTGAAAAATGAAAATTGTATTTTAAAATTGGTTTGAAGATCTGAAGCATGCACGTGTGTCAAAAACAAACCGAAAAAATATAAGGGGAAAAATACATTCTCACACTACTGAGATGGCATTAAATGGAAAAAAAACTGAAGGACAGTAAAGTAATTGATTGACATACACTCTAATAATATGATAGCTTATTCAACTTAAATAAATACATTCAAATGGTAACAAGTCAATGAATTAAGTTAATGTAATTCATTTTTTTTTTCTTAAATTAATTTAATGTAGTTTATTTAATTTTCCTTTGGGATTAACAAAGTATATATTTTTTAAATGGTCAAGTTACACAAATTTACCAGCTGAAGCAATTTAAGTTGAAGCACTTTCTTTTTTTCAGTGCAAATCACAGACAAAATGAAAAGTATTATTAAAAATCCTAAAGGTTCTGGCATCAGTTAGTGCATTCCAGTTCCGCTCGGTAGAGAACAGCAAGAGTTATTTTGTCTGTGCATTAAAAGGAAGTAAAGAATTTATAATTATAAAAGCAACAGAGAAAGAGAACAAAGGCTTGGCCCACTCATTTCTTGTTTAGCTAACTTCTGAGGGATTGACAGCAGGGCACAAAATAATTTTCCACATCATCCTCTTCTTGTCTTGACACATCAATCAAGTAATTATTTGCAGAGACAGAGCGGCTGATGATTGGTGACTCATTTAAAGAGAAGACGAGACTTGGAGCAATTCAGAAAAGTGACTGCTGTGTGAGTAAGTACAACACAGCAGCAAGGCATGAGAAATGGGCTTTTGTGGGCCAAATCACAACTCTGGGACCCAGGATGCCAAATGTGGAAAAAAATTAAACACATTATTATTAACATAGTTTTGGTTCTGTATTCACAGTATGAAGACTTCTGGCGGTGCAACGATGTCAGTCACTTATGTTGTCACTCTGAATGTTTCTGTTTGACGTTTCTTTTCTTAAAAATCTGAACATTTTAATATGCAACAGGTTGCGAATAAGAGTCCTTTGTTGAAGGTGAAAACGATTGTTGACGGCAATAGTAACTTAATCTCAAGTCATTTTCTATGTGATTTTTTTTTCTCTTCTGCCTACATAGCACAATTAAGAGCTGTGTTGATCTAATATTCAAACTCTGTCTGATACCTCACTTAAAGCATTGGTATGTTTGTCTTAAAGTGTGAGGAGTACCAATGTAAAAATGACATAAACCTTTACAGTTGAATGATGAGACCAGAATTGGTCTGAAAATGACTCGACTGTGATGGGTAGACAAGATGTACATCAGGCTGAATAACTCAAGCAGAACTGATTGAAGTGGATGGAGGCTGACATTTCTGAGGCTCAAAGACCGGGAACAACAAGGTTCCCAAATGTCAGAATCACTCCCGAGAACAGATTCAGAACGCTGGAGAGCAATCAATCCCAAAAGTCCAATTAAACACAAGTGAGCATGAAAAGTTCATTTATTTGTTTAGATTTAAATTCCATGCAATGCCTTTATCTGTGCTCCGAAGTGAAACATCATGCACAGCTTTTCAGAATAGAGCTTACATCATAATACCAGAGCAGCTTCCTTAAATTCTACTCGTTGTGACTTTTTTAAGACTCTCTTATTCTTTAGCATGACTTTTACGGTGTCTGTTGAAACTTAACTATTGGTACCGACTAAAAAGAGACCATCACTAACACTTTTGGAGTCCTGAGGTACAACACAAACAAAAAATGTGGATAAATGTTTTTGAAATATATGAAGACTATTTTACCCAAACTGGTAAAGGTTTATTCCAGAATAATAAAGTAAATGGTTCAATCCATTTAACCTTCATCAGCCTGTTTATTGTGTCTATGGCTATCCTGCTAAATAATCTACATCTTACATGATAAAAATGGTGGATTTCACTCAAGAACAATCAAGAATGTCACTACATTTCTAGTGACATTCACAAAATTCCTTAAAACAGACATAGATGTTGCATTTTTTATCTTTAAAATGGAGAATTCTATTTGATTTATCAACCAGATCCTGTTTTTCACTTGCAGTCCAATATCACCCAATCCTTACTAACTAACGCCGGCAGCTGATACTCCCTTAGCCTGCTAACAAGCATCCCTATCACTCTCCCCTTGTAAACCTCTGAAACCCTGATCCATTAGTGGTGACCCTGCCTACAGAGCTGATTGTGTTCTGAAGGACAGGAGGCAGAGTCCAGAGCCTCCCACACCAAAGCCTGGATTAGTTACTAATCCTTGGAGGTATTTCTCTCTTCCCTGCTTTTCAGGAATCTTTTTGCTGCATGACTTAGCTGTTCAAGGGAAGGGAGTGAAACAGAAACATGTGGGAGTCTACGAATGAAAAGACAAGAGCCAAGCCACTTAATTGAAGTGTCTAGAAGATATAGAAAGACACTGTGTGGTGTAAAGCCTCCTTTGTGGCAATTATAGGACTTTTTCCTTGCTGATATTTCTTCCATGATATTCATTTTACCCATGACCTTTAGCATTAGTGCCAATAGCTTAAAACAACCGCCAGAATACCCTGAAGTAACAGCTTGGTTATTAAGTAATTCATCACTGTAACTAACTCAGCTGTCAACTGAAATTAGTGTTTCACCAAATACACATAAAAAGGACAAAACGTCACATGAAAAAAGAACTTAAGAAAATAAAAAGCTAAGGAAATGTAGTACTCTCTATTATGGATCAGGTCGTTTTCTGCGGCCATACAAGATTTAAGTGAATACCACAAAAAAACTGAGAGTATGTTTTATTCATCCCAATAACTATTTGCAATAAAACTAGAAAATAGGTGAAACTCTGACCTTAGCATCTAATTTCATGAAGAAGAAGTACATGTAAGGTTAGCTAGGGTGGTTTTAACATAGTTTTATCGTTAAGCTTGAAGGAGTATAAGTAAATGTTACTATCGCACTTCCTATCTCTTTACAGCAGTTTGGCCTGAATCACTGCTTTGTTGGGATTAGAAACTAATCTGGAATATGTCAATGGATCATTTCTATAATGTCATGAAGCTAAAAAGTTTTATTCAACTTAACTTTCTATGGTGACGCTACAATATTTCAAGACTACACTTTTGCCAAAACATGAATTGCTTTAGCAACTAACCCCACTTGGCAAAGTTTAGGAAGAGACTACAATTTCAATGAATGACATTCCACATGCAGTTCCTCTAAAAACCATTAGATGTTGCATATTCTCCAAAAGAATGAAGACTTGTCATTCCATGCATGAACAAACAGTCCATGGGGGCTTTTTCCTTTATTATTTTTATTAGCTCCACATGAGCTGTGATTGACAGCCTTTGATGAGGGCAAAATGATAACTATCATCATCACGTAACCATCTCACTAATTACCGTGTCATGATCACTGCCATCATGGAATTCGGTGCTGAGCCCTCATTTACAGAGGGTAAAATATTCAAGCTCCTCTGGTGAAAGTTGAGCAGCCTGAATTTTAAAATGATTACTCTCTCAAATCTCTGGAGGGGCGCGCCAAGAAGAAGCTGTTCTAATCATTAGTTTTGTTTGAGTTTTATTCAAGCAGATCTGATAAAAATATGGACAAAGACTGATAGATTATTTGTGTGAAGACAATAAAGCTGCATAGATCCATCTGGTCAAACCAAATGAAATCGTCTTTTCTTGCAATAAGACATCACAAGCACACAAAGCAGTGAAGTTGTTTATTTGTTTCTGGGACTTCTTTGCTGTTTGCCCCATCCTCTGTTTCCCCAGTAGAGCAGATTGGATTATACTGAGCAGTGGCAGTAGAATTAGTGTTGGATCGCTGCATTGCACATGCTCCCCAAGGAACAGTGGTCTTGCAGAAAGGTTGTGTGTGTGTGTGTGTGTGTATCTGTGAGAAAGAGAGAAAGATTTAGTGAGGAAGCAGATGGTTGAGTTACTCAATGTTCAAATATCCCTGGGCAGTAGTCTGGTGCACATTGTTGACTCTTCACTTGTAATAACAGCAGTCAGATCTTCTACAGCCACATTCCGTGCTTTTGTGGGTCGGTGGTGCAAATTATCTAACTCACACATCAGGTAGAGAATGACTTCTCTCTTATGACTGAGCGATTGTGGTAAAGCAAGAATTCCAAATCACTGCAATCATTCATTCACCTATTCTTACACACATTCACATAAGTGGTGGTAAGATACATTGCAGCCACAGCTGCCCTGGGGCAGAATGACAGAAGCAAGGCTCCCATTTAACAATGGCCACCAGGCCTTCTGACCAGCAGTTGTCTAGCTCAAGGACACAATGACTGAGACAAACAGAGTGAGGATTCAAACCTGCAACCCTCTGGTTACTGGACAACCCCCTTCTTCTGTTTTTGCTGTTGTGTCACCTTTATATGTTTCACATCATCAAACTGATTTGAATAGCATACAATGATAACCCAGGTACATACCAAAGGCAGTAGCAGACAAGGCCCAGATAAGTGACAACTCATTTCAATTATCGAAAGTGTCGTATGCCTCCGCGGGGTTTTAGTTTTGGGGGGTCATAACCTTTTTTCACAAGATCAGGTTTGTTTTGTTAGCTTTTTCCCAGTTTTTACCCAATATGAAATATTTGAGTGTAACAAAAAAGGTAAAAATGGAAGAACTCCTTAAGGCAGCCAATGCTTTCACAGCACTGTAAGCTAACATGCTGGAGCTTGTCCCAGCTAATCAGGAACTGAGCTTGAATTGAACAAAGACCCTACAGTGCTAACACAATTACACAGTTTGAGATATCATTTGCTTTAAAACCAATTATAAAACATCTGTTTCTGAGCCATTACCTGTAATTTGGATTCACCTCATCTTGTAAGATGAAATCTTTACCTGCCACACTTGGACACTCTCTTTAGCTTCAACACATGCTGTTGGATATGAGGCTTTTTCGTGTTAGGCCAAGTAGCACCCAGCCACCGGCAGTTTTCTGGCTCACTGCCCTCACTACTTCTGTTTAAATCTTGGATACATCCTTTGCTCTCTGCTCCTATCATTGTTATTAATGCCTAGAGCAGAAGGGACTCTTGTTATGGCACAGAGATTAGTTGGTTTGGAGTAGGCCACTGAGTGTCCAGGGGTGCAACACATGGTGATATCAGTGGAAAAGGAGAACTGAGACTCACAAATAACTAAAGCACTGGAAAGTAAGATTTTCTGAACACTCGTCTGTCGTTATTTATCCCCTTTGGTGCATGTTAATATTGATTACGTCTGACAAATTAAAATTGTTTGGTCTTTTTAACCTAGCAGACACTGGTTGATGAGTATATTGATTCAAAACACAGTGAGTTCAGAATGTGCCAAGATCAGATTTTCCAGAGAACTAGCCAAGGTTCATCCCAGTGGGTAAATGTCTAACAGGAGACAGGCAGACATAAAAATCAGAGTGCTCTCAGCTACACCTGTCCTAAAAGATGCCTTCCAAAGGCTGCAATGCAGTCTATTTTATCGAAGCTACGTTCAGTGGAGAAATTGGTCTCTCTGCATCTTTAAAGTGGCTGCACTTTTCCTTTACGAGTGTTCAGACTGGGAGCAAAATGGCTTTTCTGCCCAACAGTGCATGGTCCAAGGAACTGACATCAAAAACCTGACATTTATTTGATGTCCGGCATTAAAAGCCTGAAAATACCTTTCTTTGAAGAAACTTTAATCACATACCAACAAACCCAAGGATGGAGAGGAAGTTAGATAGAAATTTAATTCTAAAGTATTTTTCTTAATGACACTACAAATCTTTTAATAATTTTCTACAATCTGCTAATCATCTTAACAGAAAAATAAGTATGTTCCTGTGTCATACGTTCTGCGCTTTAGTGAACCCATATAGTAATATAGTAAATATAGTAAACCCATATAGTAAACCCAATACATGATACATGTTCATGACTTGGGCTCTTGCCACAACACACATGACAAATAAATCCAAGGTAGAGGCCGTTCTTGATTGCCAGGATATGAAATATTACAAATGATTGTTTCAATGTCAAGAATTTTTTTCAAAGATTTTACTCTGTCTATCTTCAAGTGTCTGCAGTTCTCCTAATGTGCCAGTAACCTTCAGATTTTCCAGGTTATGTCTAACTCTCAGTAGTCTCTTAAAAATTATGTTTCTATTATTGTTTGGATCATCATTTGATTGGTGCAATCACATCAAAGTAAATTTAAAACTTTGCCTATTTAAATAGCTGTTAGCTATCAATAATATAGAAACTGTATCCTCTATTGGCTGTTAGAGCTTTAACAATTCAATAGTATTTAGAATTTTATTTTTATGTATGTAACCAGTAATAATGGATCATTTTGACCCCCTTATCTTGGGGTAACTGCATGTCATGTTGTAAGAGTAAAATCGGAAGCAATATTGTAAGGATATATAAGACTGGAACATGTTACATATGTACTCAGCAAACCCTACAAGGCTTTTGTTCCTTTCCAGGAACTAGAATGAAACAGTCAAAACAGTCCCCACTCACATCCTGGCTACACACCTCACAAGATTTCCACTTCAGTGACAAGAGCACAATAAAAACCAGAACAAAGTGATCTCCATCTAAGCAGATAGGCTATTCTGTGCTTATTTTATTTCTATCTAAAGTAATAATACGACAAATCATAATAATTCAGTTCAGTTTATGTCGGTTGTTTGCTTTGTGCCTAAGAAGAAGTAGCAACAATGAGGTTGGGGAGTTTTTTCTTTCTCCCACAGAGAGCCTAAGGAAAAACAGAAGTATTTAGCTGCTTCAGTGCCCACGCTGTAGGTGTGAGCATGGAGGCTGCCTCCAGTCAGTACAAATGAGAAGCTGGGAGGAAGAGTTAAAAATTCTGGGCGCGCGTTCTTAAAAGAATCTAAGACTAAAAGTTGCTCCTAGTGACGTCAATTTAGGAATAACCTTTGAATCTGTCAAATTCTAAGTTTTCTTAGAATGTTACAGCAGTAAGACAAATGTTATTCACAAAGCACCTTGGGCTTTGTTAGGAATAGTGAGGAGGATTTTTGAGTGTCTTTAGCAGGAAAGATTCCAGACAGACTGAAAGAAGAGACATTTTCCATAAAATGAACAGAGGTGGGCCAACAGCAGGCGTCTTGTTTGGCTTTCTCTTCCTTTCTTCTCCATTTTGTCGGTTGTTTAGATATCCTTATTGTTACAAGCTTTATGCTGGCTCCTTGGAAGCTATTCACAAAATACTTACAAAATAGAAATGTTGATACATAACATCATCATATCTTTTGGAATTTGTTAAAAATGTTGTCTTTATGGAATTGATTTACATGGGTATTTTTTTATTAGTATTATTTATTTCCATAGTGTCCCAATTAAATACAAAAAGCAATAACTTATCCTAGAGCAGTGGTTCTTAACCTTTTTAGAGGTACCGAACCCACCAGTTTCATATGCGCACTCACTCTACCCTTCTGTAGTGATAAATAAAATATGATTTTTTTTACCCCAAATTCAAGACATAGGGGTGACCCAACTAGAGCCTATAGTTGGGTCACCCCAAGATCACTAAGTCTTCTTAAAAGGTAGAGTCTCTGAGAACAGTTCTTCAAAATATAGTCAGTGTTTTCAGCAAAGTTGAGCTGACTGTCCAGGAACGACCCAAAGTATTTAAAATTATCCACAGTTTCAACAGGTTGGCCATCGAGAGAAACTGGAATCACTTTAAGGTTTTGTTTAGATCATTTAATTAGCTCTACATTCTTAAGAGAATGAAAAATTAATAATAAATAATAAAGACTTTGCGGTATTCTGATTTAGTAATCTAATCATATTAGTTGTGTTACCACCCCCACGCCACTAGAGGCAGTAGCAACCCCGAAAAGATGCGACTACGGAGCAGATTTAGAAGTACACCGAAAGCTACAGAATTTGGTAAAAACGGTGAGCTTTGCTGAAGTAATTAAAGACACAAGTTCAAATCCATGCTGAGAGTGGAGCTCCTTCAATCAGGGATCCTCCACAGCACTGATTGGCTAAGCAATGTAATGTGATCCTCTGCAGCAAGTGATGGCAAAGCGGGGCGTAAAGTCGTGATGATGGCAGAGGCTCCGCCGAACCCCTGAGACCAACTCATCGAACCCCTGGGGTTCGATCGAACCCAGATTAAGAACCACCGTCCTAGAGTTTTTCAAAATACTTTTTTACATTTTGGCTATTCAATTGATGATTTTTTATAAATTTGGAATTTTACATTTTGTATCTTAGCAATTACAGAAAATGCCAATAGATCAGGGATACAACTAGATTCAAGCTTAAGACCAAGTGGCATTGGTACTTCAAGGGCCTGCAGAAAGGTTGTAGTTTCTCCAGTTTTTTCACTGTGGTCAAAGTTTGTGACATCCAGCAGTTTGATAAAAACAAGACTTGCCCTGATGAGCCCTGAACCTGAAAAATTAGTTCCTTGCAACTAAAAAAAAAACACTCAGCAAAACTCAATACCACATTCATCAGAGACACTTCAGTCAATTAATTTGGAAGAAATTTGGAATTGTCAATATCCTAATTTATAGAGAGAAGCTACATGTAGTTGGCTTTAGGACTTGCTGTTTATTTCACTTTTTTAAATGTTACAGATGATAAACAAAGTCTTGTATGGGATCCAAATCACGTTTTCTCAAAAACCTTTAAGAGACAGTTTTATATATGTGCATATTATATTGTTTCAAAGTGTAAAATAAAGGACAGTAGACAAGGAAGAGAGTAACCATGGTAAAAAATAATTGGTGCGCTTCGTGGTTTCATCGTAGGAGAGATGGTCACAGTGTCACAAATTCCATCTTAAAGAGAAAGTAGATGTCAAGTGGATGTCATGTCGTTCAAATCTCAAAGAACACGAGAAACTGGCTAAAGCATAATCAGTACATCTGAGATTATGTCTCACCAGTTTGCTAATTGATTTTCACAAGCAGGTCCTTTTGTCATGTACATATGACAGTATAAAGTTCATAAGGACTTAAATGAGAACTGTTGATCTTTACAAGCAGGCAGCAGGTTTATGAGTGAATGAAGAAATAAACATTTCCATGTGTATCAGTCTAATATTTCAAAAAAAAAGGATTTGCCCTGATGGACGGAGCCTTAAGGAATTCAGCAGAGATGTCATCCAATGCCTAATTGTCTCAGTCCAAAAAGATGAACCAGAGCAAGTGCTAGGACAAGCCTCCAAACGTGGGGAAGAACAGAAGAAGGAAATGGTAGAAAAGAAGGAAGGAAACCAAGAAAAAGGCAGTTTAAAGAGACAGAGAGGGAAAAGAAAGAGAGCCAAGATTCTTCTTTGCTCACTTTTTTTGAAAGAGGAAATAAATGATGAGTGAGAGGCTGGGATGAGAAGAAAGCCAGAGAGCAAAGGCTGATTTTTTTATTTTATTGAACCTTATCTGAAACGCTCTAAATAAAAACTTCTAAAAGAACGTCATTATTAAAATTAGAGTTTCCCACTTATGGTGCTCATTTAATCACTGCCCTGCGTGTTTTAGATGCTTTTGTGCTTCAACTCTGCTGATTAAAAAGGATTGGTACTTAACTAGCTCCTTAGCCAACCTGAATCTATTTTAATAGGTTTTTAAGGTTTATTTTAATAATTTGAATTTAGCATGTTTAGCGGAGACAGCTAAAACTTTCAAATTCTTCAAAATCTGCATTTAAAGAAACATATTTAGACCTACATTATCACAAAGATTGTTTTTGTATTCGGTAACTTGATTTAATTACATTAAATAGACTAAATCAGTGACGTGCGGTCAGGGGAGGCAGAGCCTCACCTGTAATCATGGAATATATAATAATAAAATCATTTATATTGCTATTTTCACCCTGTGGTTTGTACTATAAAGTACCTTTTTTTTATTTAGCTTAACCAATTCTTATTATTTTTTTCTTCAAAATCGCTGGATTTTCCCATTCAAATGCTCAGAAGCGAAGCCGGTGAGGCAGCAGCGACCTGAGACTCACCTGGGATTGCGCAACCTCTCGCTAACTGCACTGGCTGCCATTATATGACAGCATGTTCATCCTGTCTGTACGCCGGCAGTAAAATGGCTAAAAAACATTCAATATATGAACTGATTTTCCATAATTTAGCTTATGTATATAATGTACAGTGTTTTTTGTCACCAACTGTGTGTGTATCGTGTTTTGTGTGCGGAGGAGCGATCAGAAACGGCAGAGAACAGACTGGAGGTGAGGCAGGCAGTTCTCTTGCCTCGCCGCTGGGGGCGCTCATGATCCCAGATATTGTTACTCCACAACTGCAGAGTAAGAGACAGCGAGCTAGCCATACAGTAAATAAGTAAAGTACAGCGATATATTTGTTTTCTCATCTCTTCCGACGCCAACATGAAAGACTACATTTCTACACTTACAGTTTTCTAAAGTGGATTTTCAATTGAAGCAGGAGATAATAACTAAAGGAAGTTTTGCTTCAAGACAGTTTGATGATTCTCAAACGGAGTAGAAAACTTGGCTTTGCATGAACGGATATTTTTGTGCAGAATTAGAAGTGCATGAATTTCATGGAGAAGTAAAGGTAAGACAGCAATAAGATGTTTTTATTTAGTTTTTTTCTTTATTAAAACATTAAGCCTAAAACGTACTACAACAACAGACTGAATGTTCAGCTCTGTGTGCAAAATTCTTGAATGTTTTTTTGGTGTTAAAACATGAAGTGACATTGTTGTCAGTTGCTATGGCAGTCTGCGTGTAGCTTGGCGAATACAGAGTGAGAAAGTGCTTCGTGCTTCCTCGCTCTTTCCCTTTGCTGTGGATCATAGCACGAAATTCATACCTACATTTCTAAGTTTCACTGAGTTAACGCGGCTATGGATGACATGTAAAAGATTAGTCTTTTTGCCCCGCAGCGTTGTATGCATGCGCGAAATTTTCATACGTCCAATAAAATGCATGGTGTCTATATAAGTCAGAACCTCACCGCACATCACTGGACTAAATGTTACTTTAATTCTCAAGCAGCTGTTGAGATTTTATTATTTTGCCTTATGCTATTTTTGGTAGGATTAGAAGCAAAAAAAAAAAAACTTTGACCAAAGTTAATCTGCTCTTTTATTAGTTCACCTAACTTATTCTTATTTATATATTTGACTTAAATTACTATTTTGACCTTTATTATTGTTATCATTATTATTGTTATTAACATTATTCACATTATATTTTATATTTTGGTAAGTTAATATACTAATTTATTATATTTTATTGACGTCACAAAACGACGAATCATTTTGCTATCTGTCCATAGCACAAATCTTTTAAGTTCCCTTCAAAAGCAAAATTCTCCATCAAGTTTAAAAAAAGAAAAAAAAAAGTCCCATTCTGTGCTGAAAGGGCATTTGGTATTTTGAATTATGTTTTTGTTTACTGTAATATTGACCTGTAATTTCACATATGGAAATATGCCTCTTTCTTACTGGAAGAAGCAGAAAACTGGTTCCCCTATCCATTTTTCCTACAACAGTCCCCATCACCATCCCACGTACACAACAATGCAAGAAGGTGTGTGACATTTACACAGAATTTTACAAACTGATCATATTGGCCTTTGAGGATTGTCCTTTCTTTTTACTATTTTATATGTGTGTGTGTGTGTGTGTGCGTGTGTGGGGGTGTGTGTGTGTGCGTGTGTGTGTGTTCTCATACAAGCTATTCTGCTTTTAAAAGGTCAGAATATAAAAAGGCAATCATTCCTCTCTTCACATGCCTGCCATAACTGTCAGGTTTCCAGAAAGTGACAGAAGGTAAACAAAACAATGCAAAGCAGTAAGTTTGGACAGAAAAGAGCACCATTACAAGAGCAATTCCCAACATTATTTCAGTGCATGTAGCTTAGAGCTGTCTTCAGGCGTTTGGCACTTGATGGCTTTAAATGGTTTTACTAAATATGGTATTGATGTGATTGTTTACGCCAGTCTCTCTTTTTTTTCCATTTTCTTTTTATCAGATACAGACACAAACTCTCAAACTGTTTCTCAGAAGAGAGTTTTTCTAGAATAAGGTCTTATATTTGGTTTATATCCACTCAGATTTCAAAAGCAGGATGAATAAAAACATGAAGCCACATTGTGAAAACAGTAAAATGGATTTGAAATAACTGAATTCTTCTCCAAGGAAAGCTAATGCAAGGTCATTTAATATGTATTTGTTTCAAGAAATCTCTGGTTTTCTTTCTTCCATAAACTACGTTAAGCCAACAAATTCAGTCAAAAATAATACTTTATAAGTCTCATAAAAGGCCCACTCTGATGTAGACACAGTTCAAATTAATTTGCTTAGGTTAAAAACAGAAATGATAATTTTATAAAAGGGAAACAAGATGTCAGATTAATAAAATACCTGATGTATTCTGACCTGAACCTGCCCTGTTGTGCATTTGTACTACCATGATAAGTCTTTGCACAATAGCACACAACCTTTTAGCCTTTCAAAATGAGGCCAGAAAAAAAAAACAATGTGGACACAAATTTTTTGAAGCAATAAACGGATGCTTCAAATATTACTCAAATGTTGCCATTTTAAAAAACCTACAATGCAACAACAAGAGCATGACGAATCGCTTTTCTCCTATTTGCACTCTATTTGCATTTTGCTGTAAGTTTTGAATTACATCAGCCTTACAGACGGGTCTCCACTAAATACGCAGCTTGACTTCAATCAAATCCTACATCTGCTTTTTGGTCAAAGGTCACAATTCAATGTAGTGCCTCATTTATACAGAGATCTTTTCACGCCGACATTTTCTACACTTATACAACTTCCTTGTTTTCATTTAAAGGGAAAAAGTAAATAAAAGTAAAGTAATCCATACTGAATCATTTTACTTCGAGTGTATTGTATTTTACTTAGAATGGACTACGCTATACTATTTCATGTGGCACTAATATTAATGATATCTATTTTGTTGATTAAAGACTTATGAGATTCACAGGCCATAATAAAACTATGTCCTCGTTGCTTGTGGGGGCAGTGCATCGTATTGCAGTGGTGAACATAAGCTTGAGTCTGCACAATTATTTCAGATTTTAGCCTTCAAAGCTTTTCTTTTAAAATGAAGTTGTCCATCTGAATAGACCAACAAGCTTTTCCTGAAGCTGTATCTTCTTTCAGAGGGGTAATTTCCATTCAGAAAGCTAAGAGCGAGTTGGTTACACTTGGTAAAGCAATTTATTTCAAGGTTCACATGAAGATGTGAAGCTATAGTCCTGTCTATCAACACACCAGAACAATCAGAAAGACTGATTCTTTGATCCACACACAGAGGAATCACATTAATTTTCTTTTTTTCATTTAGCTTTTTCTCAGTCAATCCCTTTACCTGCTCCTTGAGAGAAGTCACAACATACATACATCATTATGCTTTTGTTCTGCCTCTCTTCACTTTATGATTTTATGATTTAAAAAAAAAACAACATAAAATGTAAAGAGTGAAGTGTGTAAATGCACATGTCAGTTATTTATATGAACAAATGTGTACATCTGTAGTTAATTGTCGACACAAATGTGTTGTATATCAGACATTTTATGAGTTGCTGACAATTTTTCTTTCAGTTGAAAAAGGATGTATGGAAATATCAGTCTTCATGAGGGGCAATAGGAAAAGCTAATTATTTCTTTGAGATATTTATATTGGCTCCCTTGCAAACACATCAGTCCACTAAGCCCTAAGGATTTATTGCTACTGTTCTGGCACCAAACATTGCAGAAACCCTTGACTGTCTTTGACTAAGCCCTGACAGGGAACTCCAGTGGTCGGTGGTAAAAGGAAGCCTGGAAGGTTGATCATATTGTAGTGACTTCCCAGTTCATGTCAAAGACTTATTGTTAGTAGACTCCATTTATTTTTACCTCATTCTTGCACCTACACAGTGGATATCATCCCTCCATATCACTTTCTTAATCCCAAACACATATTTTCCATTACAATTCACTGTCCTTGAAGGCAATGCTTGAACATATAAAACAATATTATAGCTATATTGTGGCTTACAAATATTAAGAGTCTTTAAAGAGCAAAAATCATGAGTCCCCAATCCTACTTCCAGTTAATAAGTTCCTGGATCAATAACTATTGTGCTTTAAATTTGCTTAAAGAAGAAGTATTATGCTTGATGTATTTAGAGAAATCGTTGTCTTACCTAGCACATGCAACAGGTAGCGTGTTCTCAATTCTCAAAAGAAAGGAGGGCAGATGACAGAGAGGCAAAGATGGTTAACATGAACTCAATTAAAAAGTATCTTCCATGCAATACATAGTGCAGTCTGGGTAGTGCAGCTCAGATTTTTTAATACATCTAATGAATTATCTACACTTAGTCAGACGCCTCAAGTCTTCCAAAACTAATGAGTTACTGCCTGACTTTTTGACTAAACTTGAACATACTCTGGTTGAGACGTCTCATGCTAACCCTAACCTTTAGTTTAAAATAACCTTTATTGACCCACAGTGGAGAAATCCTAGTGTAACATTAGCATCAAGATGTAGAAGTTCACACAAAGATAAAAGTGTGTTCAAATATTATCCATTTCTGATTTTTTAAAAAGTGATCAGAAATAGGATACTCAACCCAGCTGCTGAGAGGAAGGATCTATGATATGGCTCCTTTGTCACTAAAGCAGTTCTCTGGTTCAGAAAGAATTATTCCTCTGATATCGTCTCATTGGGCTTTTTATATTAAATGTTTAGAAACTTCTGCCCTTAATATCAAAAAACCAGGAATTCTTGCATAATTTCCAACTGCTTATTTGAAATTCAAGAACTCCCAAAGCCATTGCAGCTCTCTATGTTCTGTACGATAAATAGAAAATTACTACATGTATTTAAATTGTTCTTTGACATAACCTGCATAAGCAGTCCAGTATTAGTATTCACCTTTGGAAAAAGAAAAAATGAGCACAACAAGCCCTTCCTCTTATTTTAGATGCTCCTCTCTCACCTTCTAAAATTATGACATTTATGTTGAGGCTACAAAATTCTCAGCATTGTCAAAACATCTTGATGTGCCCCTTGATGCCCAAAGCTTGCCTGCAGCAAGTGGCAACAACAGGTAAGTGTGTTGACAGCAGCACTGGCAGCTTCTGTTTGTCCAGGTCACAATGGTTGAATGACTTGACAGGTTGAAGGATTTGACAGCTCAGACATGGGAATGTCCAAGCTTGCCAACGGTTACATGTGATACAAAAAGATTTTTCCTTGGTTTTACACACAAGAGTTTAGAGGCAGCTGTTGGCCCAAGGAGATACAGTAGGGTTTTAACCTGACATTTTGCAAGGTGATGGTTCGCTTCTAGCAACATTTCAAACTCTCCTTTGGCAAAATGTATCTTGCTCCCTTGTGAGTGAGTTGATGTCTAATTAAATGAATGGATACAGATTATATTCTAAATATTGATTTAGTAGTCATTCCTGCCATTGCCAAATAGCTAGCATTTAACTTATTAGAAAAAATGATGCTTGCCATCAGATAAGGTAATCTCAATGTGGATAAATATCAAGATGGAATTTTCCAACCAGAGCCAATCCCACATCTTCACTCCTTTGGAAAAAAAAAAACTCGAACCATGAAGATGTCAATGCTTAGTCCCAAAATGATGGATTTATCAAAGACTACCTCGGAGTGGAGAAGATGGACAGGCCTGCCTGCATTCCTGACCTCAGCCCTACTAATCATCATGCTGTTTGTGCCACGTAATTTGTGAAAACGCTGGTTGAAAAAAAGAATGTTATCCCACAGCAGTGAGTGGCCAGCTGATGACCAACATGTGCTAAGTTATTATAGTTGCATAAGATCTTGAATCCACTATAAACCCTCTGTTTTGATATTATGCAAAATTGGCTTCATATCATGTTATGTCATTCCCTCTTCATGCACATACCTGGAATTTTGCTATGACTTATTCATTCATGTTTGAGAAATCCTTGAACATTTTTATAAATGGATGGATGGAAGGTGACATCCTTAGAATTGTACAACTTTTTGGAGAACTTCTGTAACATTAGAAATCAATTCTGTAAGCTTTTTTCATTTTGTGAATTTCCTATGTTTGACTTCATCTTAAGGTTAAAGATTTCAACTATTTATTTGTTTGTGATGGTAGCTGGTAATTGAATTAAAGGCTTTTCCTATACTTTAAACTATAGACCTGCATTCTGCATGTGTCAATCTAAACTAGCTGGTTGGTTTTAACATTGTTATACAAATTAAAAGATAATGGGCTCAACTCAAACCAACCACTTTGGTGAAACTCATTCTATTTTGAACTTTTAACATTTTATTGCATATTGTGACCTGGTAGTTAGTAGATAGAAAACTGAAGCTTCTTAACATGAGTACAGTTCTGCACAGAAATGTTGCTTGTGTATGTTTAAATGTGTTTTTATTAACTTTCATGGCTTAACTAGCTCTTGATGCACCCATTAACTTGTTTTGCAGACAGCACATTCAGAAAAAATACAAGTGCTTAGAAACAGCATCTTGGGTAAATCTGAACTGATCAATCAGCTCAGATTGAAGCCAGTTGGGGAAAAAAATAAACACTGATGGAGTGTTTTTCTATCTTTTTTCATTATTTCTGTTATAACTATTCTTAAGCTCATTTCTTTGCTAACATTTGATCTTTTCCATCTCATAACAACCCAACTGATTCTTGGCACAAAGCGGTAGGTTGTGTGCACAGCTAGAGTTCCCTTTGGTTTTCCTTTCTTTCATACTATAAACCAGCATCAGAAAAGCAACAATGCAGTTGTTACATTGCCGGTCAAGTGATGGACAGATCAATGGCGAAAGACAAATGTAATAGGGAACTGTGGTGGCCAACAAGAAGGGAGAGGAAAAGGAGTGCTTATTAAACGAGCAATCACGCTTATGGTTCTTGAACCTGTAGTTGAAATGTCAGAAAGAAATCACAAGTAAATCTCTAGTCTGCACGTGTCTATAGTTCCTCAGCTGCATAAACTTGTGTGGTGCTTTGAGTTTCAATGTATTTGAATAGATCCAATTCAAAACATTATAATAACATATTACTCTCACATAGTGCCTTTGTGTTGGGTCTATGCACTGCATTTTATGATGACTGAAACATTTCTGGCAATTGAACCATCCGACTAAGTTAAATAAGATAATCAGACTAAAATAATTCTGTTACCCCATTGCTAAACTAATGGATGTTATTTTTACAACTTACTCTTGCAAATACATTCAGCCAAAAAGGTCAAGATTCTTAAGACTATGATGAAGAAGATTATGTTTTTTGCATGC
Organism: Poecilia reticulata; assembly: GCF_904066995.2. NCBI lineage: Eukaryota > Metazoa > Chordata > Actinopteri > Cyprinodontiformes > Poeciliidae > Poecilia > Poecilia reticulata. Next base: position 31,272,797 of record NC_088832.1, read on the forward strand.
ACAAATAACCCATGGGCATGTTTTTGTGAGTGGAACAGTATCAATTATTTTGGTTTTTAGATTTTACTTAGCAAGTATAATCCAAAAGCCCTAGGAAAAATAAAATAAATAGTCAAGAATGAGCACTTCATAAATAAATCCGCTGTCCAATTTAGGCCTCTTCCTCAGATGCTACTCAGATGCTTTGAAATTCAAAATACAAGATTGCATACCAAATTGATTTTAATTTTAAAAGTATATATAGCCTATATATCACCACAACATCAACAGATTCCTATTAATGATGTAGACCACAGTCAACTCCAGAAATAACAAGAGAAAGTAAATAATTTCTTATCATTACAGTCCCTTGATGTCCACCGGTTAATGAAATTGAAACTGTTTTTTTTTTTTGTTTTGTTTTCAGCAGAGAATTTACAAAGCTTCTAAATGGGGAAACATGTCATACTAAGAGATTTCCAAATTGACTTTAAAATACTGATGTTAGTTTATAAATCTCTGAACGGTTTAGCACCACAATACCTTAAAGATCTGTTATTACTGTACCAACCGTCTAGACCCCTCAGATCTTCTGGTTCTGGTCTGCTCTGCATCCCCAGAACCAGAACCAGACGAGGAGAAGCAGCATTCAGTTTCTATGCACCACAGATTTGGAACAAACTTCCAGAAAACTGCAAAACAGCTGAAACACTGGGTGCCTTTAAATCTCAACTTAAAACCCACCTGTTTAGAGTTGCTTATGGCTAAATTAGGGTTAGAGTGCCGGTTTTGATGTCTTCCATCTTTTTATGTCTTTAATGTTTTTAATTTTTTCTTCTTTCTTTTCGACGTTTTAATGATGTAATGTTTTTTGTTTTTTTGTTTTTATTTTTATTTTTATTTATTTTTTTAAAAAAATTTTTAAATCTCTCTTTCTCACTGATTATTTCTGTTTTTATTTTAATTATGTAAAGCACTTTGAAATGCCTTGCTGCTGAAATGTGCTATACAAATAAAATTTGATTGATTGATTGATTGCTGTGTGATTGTTTAAGATTAACTGACAGCCATGTTGATTGTGGTGTTACTTCTTACAGGTGCGAGTAACATTGCTGTGGGGAATTTTTCATGTTAGTAGGTCGTCCTTCACTTAATTCTAGTACAGACTGCTTATTTGGTGATCAATCAAATTTAAATTTGATCATTTAAATTCGTTACTGGTGCACATGTAGCTTTCATAGGATAGTTAATGTTTGCTTTTTTTGTGTAAAATTGCAGGCTTTTAAGTCAAAACGTATAAATACATTCAGAAATCACATTTGGTTCAGTAACTGATTTGCCAAGATGCAGACTAAAAAGATTATTTTCTTTGTCATTCGTGCTGAACACAAAAAGAACATCTACCTGCTCATAGATGACAAACTGGAAATACCAACCAGCTCTGTGCCGAACATCCATCTCTAGCAAATACCATAGTGTCAAGAATACTGACATTCCAAAGCCTTTCCGCCCCTATTTTAAGCAATATTGTGTTCCTTGTACCAATTGTTTCTAATCCTACCCATCATTCATTTGATCACTCATGTTCCTCTGTTCAGTCCTCCCCACGTTGTCTTTCTCTCTCACTTTCTCTCTCATCCTCTTCCGCTCTGCGCGCTGTGCTTTTAGAATGAGGGGGCGAGAAACCCCAAAGCATGAATCATTAAAAGATATGAAGAGAAAATACATCACTGCAGATGCACCTGCAAAAATAACAGTGCCATGAAGGGAGAGGGAGGAAGAGGGGGGATGGATGGGGGAGGGGAACATTTGGCTGTTTCTCAGCACTATAAGACAAAAAGATCAGTGTAAAGATTCTACCTTTAAAAGATGTACATGAAGATATTCTAACAAATCGCAGCTGCATTTATTCCAGTTTATGTAATGTTGTCTTTTGTCAGCCTCCAAAGTGAATTGTAGATGTTCTAGTTTTAAATGTACTCCAGATTAGCTGAACTGATGCTGGCTTTACTGACACAATAATGTCTCATAAAAAAATGATCTACAGTGAATAATCAATTTGGGAGCCTCTTCTTTCGTGGGGGCCTTGGAACATTTTGATGTAGCGTGTTCCAAGTGTAGAGTGTGTAGTGAATATTAGCAGAAGTAAAGCATGTGCCAAACAGTTTAAAAGGTTTAACCCTCGCTCTATATTTTAGCACGCATTCCCCCCATCACCATACTACACACACACACACACACACAGCACCCACACCCCCTTTTTTTACAATTCAACGGATTTTCAGTTTATTCTACAATTGAGCCCTCACATTTGTATCCGTATGTCTTTTTATAGTGCTGGTTTCCATGGTTTTTAGTGAAATTGCCAGTCATTAGACCCCTTCTATTACTGACTGTGAAGGAGTGACCTTTGAACAGTCATGCTTTCAGCTCCTGCAGAGCATCAATTTCACATGTGACAGTTTCATGTGATTCATGTGGACTTAGCTTGTAGGAAAACTATCATCACAATTTAGAAAAAAGTCAACCTAAACAGCAGCTCTTTTAACATGTATATTAACATTTTAGTATTAAATATTTAACATGTAGTTTTTTAAAATATAATTGAAACCATGAACTCATGATACAGCAACCATGTTTTCCTCCAGCTGATGATATATGACAGTAATTTGAGCTTTGAAGTTGTATTATTTTGCCACACCGCTGGCATTTCCTTTAAACAAAATAGAATGAAGTGTGTAACTTTTAGCAGCAACATAAAAAGCTATTCTGAATGTGAGTTTGTTTTTAGTTGTTAAACTGTTTGACATTTGTCTCCCACTTAAGAGACTACGTTATTCCACATTGCTGTCTGTTATGTTTATAGTAAATTGAAGGAACTCCCTCTTCCCAATGCATCTTGACTTTGTTGACTCTGAATGTCTTTGGTTCAGGATGTGTCCATTAGTGAAACCATTTGCTGCCCCCGCAGCGTGCCAGTTCAGAATGAAGGGTCTGCTTCCACCTCCTCAGAATTAAAGCCATATAACAATTGGCTTTCTGCATGCAATTAAATGTAAATGAAGGCCTCGCTAGAATGGAAAAAGTGCTTTAGCAAAAACTAATTTAAAGGAAGGAAGTTGTGCAGAAGTCAACAGTCTGCATGAAGGATCAAGAGGCCAAGAAAGCCTTAGACAATAACCATCACTTTTTACAGAAAGGGCATTTTTGAATGACTAATTTGCAATAAGTAGCTTTGCCTTTTTTGTATTAGTCATTAACTAAAGAGTTTAAGCACCGATAAACTTCACAAAGGCTAAGTTCCTGCCCTCTGCTATTTCCTGTATGTTTCATCAGATGAAGTTCTTCATCTTTCTCAGAATCATGCTGCTCTGCTTTAATATGACAGAATGCTCAAGAAAGTCTGCCGTTCATCATTTCTGGACCAGGCAGAATGCACTCATCAGATTTAACTTTAAAGGGCTAAAATACATTGCTGGCTGATGTGATTCTCACATTGCATCACCTTGATTTCTCAACTTTAAACTACTAACCTTCAGCTATTATTTAACTGATTTGGGCACATGTTGTCCAAACCAATTCTCCATGAAAGATAGCGATTTCTGTGTGTCCCGTTGAATGTTTAGCCCTTTGTGTTGGTAAATAATTTTACTGCACCTTCCTGGACGAAGATGAAAGAAAGTTGTCGGTTTCTCAGCCTCCCTCAGTAATATGGTCAACGTGGGCAGATCCTCAACTAGGACGGCATGAACAACCAAAAAAAGTTACATAGGTAAGATGTTATCAGTTCGCAGGGCTTGTAGTTAATCTTGTTAATTGTAATTAAGAATAATTTATCACACCGGCTACATACAGAAGTATAAATGATTCTTTGTATGACCATCTTCTGCTGTTGCATTGCTTTACTTTGTTCACTTGTTGCGAATACGATTGTTAGAGAAAGTTTTTCACCAAAGAAATTCTCAGTTTACCAGACCTAGCAAATGGAAATTTAAATGATGTGTCACGGTTGGTTGATAAAAAGCTAAATGTTGTTTGCCCAGGGCACCAAACAGTCTAGGACCGCCCCTGCTAGGACACTGGGGTTCCTGTCTTGTGGAGGCTGCACAGCCAGTGAACTTACTGAGATGGCCTTTGACTGAAAGACGGCGCTGAACCAGCATGACTTTTGTTTAGTGGCTGCAATTTCTGCTTCCCAGAATCCTTCCATGCTTGTTTATTTAATTTGACTAGTGCTGTAACACGCCATGGACACAAGGAAAACATGTCAGACAAGGTGGAGGGAACCTCTGGTTATTAAGAAAAATCCAATTTTGTCTGCAATTGATTGTTTATGGGGGTCAAGACAGGTGATGTCAATACTGAGCACAAAGCCCAAAGATAAAAGAATGATTAAAAATTTAAATAAGTGAAGTAGGACCGAAAAAAGGCGTTTGAATTGGTGATTATATGGAGCACTTGCTTTGCTGATTATATTTAAATTGAATTGAGACGTCTTTTTTAACACACTTGATTAAATCTCATTGAAGAAAATAAGTAATTTTGCATGCAAATGAGGGCAGATGCTTATCTCACCCACATCAGTTCTCCTCTCATTAATTTTTATCTCCTCTTAAATAAGGTAATCCACTTATTTTGATTAGGCTGACTTTCTCGTGTTTAAAAGATTATTATTTGCATTCATGACGAAAACTACAACTTTTCTGAACTAATGCTGATGCAATGGTACGACGACACCAAGCAAACAGCATGTCAGGGTCATGATATATTATAAATTGGTGAGTTTTGTTTTCCATTAGTCCAGAATGAAGAATGTCATCAACCAATAAATAGGGCGTAGATCGTTCATGTCACAATGCCATCTGATGGGGATGGTGTGATTCTTTGTGAACACACACTGCGCTCCTTTCTGTCCCCATTTGAAGGCATGTTTCACCAGCAGGTGCTTCTCCAACTTGTCACATGAGGCTGTCAGCTATTGTGACATTCAATTACTCTTTTAGTGCCTGCCATTACGAAGGTGCCTCACCTGGGGCAAAGGAGGTCACTTCATCCCTCTGCTGATTGGCTGATTTGGCCCAGTCAAGAGAGCAAGTTTTGCAGACTGAAATGAAAAGCTGAGCAAATCTGACAGGGATTACGAGTACAGTGCAGTAGGGCATGCTCTTTCTAATACTTTTCATTTTTGCAGTCAGAAAAAAAAAAGATTTATGGAAATGTGTGTAAGCGTGTTTGTGTTTGTCCTTCACTAGACTCAAATGAAAAACCTAAATGGATGTCTGATTGTCCTGCTTTGTGTGGACCTCAGCAAGTGGAAAACCTATCTCACTGCCAGCTTTAAGCAATAATGTACCTTAGAAACAGACCTGCACCAAGCATAAACTCCACCATTCAAATAAACACAATATATGTGTAGCATGTTCATCAGATCGTATGCATTAACACGTGTTCACATCGCTGCTAACTTTACCTAAAGGTTGGAAAATATTTCATGATGAAAGACATTCCATTTTCCAGATTTTTCTCAGTATTGTTTTTTTTAAATTATTATTATTATTATTATTATTATTATTATTATTATTATTATTATTATTATTATTATTATTATTATTATTATTATTATTATTATTCATAATTTGATTATATACAAAGTATAATAATATAGACCATTTGTTTCAAACAATGCACAATATTTATCTGATAATGTATTGAAAGTGAATACGACACACATCTTGTTTAAATCTCTGAGGATTATTTGACAGTGGTCTTCTTGAACCAATTCAAGATTATTATTGTTATTATAATTTTTTTTGTCAGCTGACACTTGAGAATAAACAGTTAAAATCTCAATATCCAGCAAAGCCGCTCTGCATTTCCCGGGTATGAAAATGATTTAAAATGATTTTGATGTTTCAATTTCAAATTGAATCCTTATCCACAACCCAGTTTTTATTTACTAAAAAGAATATTTATCTAACTTGGACGACATTCAGATTTTTTTCAGAAATAATTATATAAAGAGCATCGCAAGAGTTATACGAGTTCAAGTCAAATGCTGTAATTGTAATGAAGAGTTTGGAAGAACTGGTCAATATGAGATTATCGTCGTTTGATATCCTTTTGCAAAATTTTGAGCTTTCATGTTGTCATGGTTTCAACACAGAATAAAGCAAACTAAAATAATTCATGTTATTTCTAACATGTATGTCTTGTTATTTAATTTGAATCTCTATATAAAAAGAGTGCTAAACTTAGAGATTCATAGTGCAGGAAGAACAGAATAAGATTTTTGCCACTTTTCTGATTAGATAGTAACACAGATAAGCTGTTTGTTTGGTGGGTTGTGATTCTGCAGTTCCTGCATTTTGAATTCAAACAGCCAATTATTTTTTTAATACCGAATTTTTCAGTTTTTTAAATGAGGGAAAAGTGTAGTTATCTTTAAGCCAGTTGACCAGGGATGTGCAGCAGCATGTGGGGGAAGGGGCAGGCTGCATTAATCTAGACTACATAGGGTCAGAGAAAAGTGCTTCAGGCAATCTAACAATATCTCCAGAATCTCATTAAAAGAAATGTAAGCTGTAGGAGTCGTACGGTAGAAAATTTCATCATTTCTAAAGCTTTTAACCCTCCGCATACCTTCATACCAATGTTGTCATGCCTTTCTTACAAGTTATTAATTCGGTTTCTATGCTTAATCTGTGGCTTTCCAAAATATATCAAGAGCAACATATAAGAACCTATGATAATTTAGCAAGAAATGTATTACCTGAACACAATTTTCTTGTCGACGTGAAAAAACGTGTTGCGTGTATTATCAGAAGTGCAAACAGCAAGGAGGAAACACAAGGTTCATAGGTTCATATACATTCTCCCACACCTGCTGCTGACACACATTTAGAGGAAGGATGGCATTTTCTCACACTTCCAAATTAGAGGAGAAAGCAAAGCATTGTTCTCCAGCTGCTCATTATCATTGTAACAGACTAGCATGTACCAGAACTCATTCTGGAAAAAGAATTACATCTTACACAGAGGTTCATTATGTCTGTGAAGCCATTTTGTCTATTTATCACATCTTTGACCAACCGCAGAGGCTTGTATTAATTTTTGTAATAGTCATGTCAACTGGCTTCTTTAAAATATCTTCTGCTCTTTTGCTAACTACATTTGCAAAAGACGTTCATAAATGATGTGCCCTTCAGAGGTTTGAACAATCTAATAAACTTACATTCTCCGAAACCCTAATCTTCGGAACCATTAAAATTCATTTTGCATGTGAAGCATGGTCACTCAGGGCGAGTGGGCACCACAAAGTAATAGAGATGGCACTGCAGGTGGGAATTGGAAGTAATTACAGCTCTAGGGTATTGGTTTTATGGTTCTTACAGGTGGCGGCAATAAGTGAGAAAAACAACCTGTAAAAAAAAAAACAAAGAAGCTCGATGGAAGGAGCAAGTGATGATGTAGATGACAGAGGAGGAGTGAGCTCCCAGACTTGCCTGTGAAAAATCAGAAGCCCCCTGGGAGACCAGCTGAGCTCAATTACCAGGAGAATACAGTTGCAAGGGGAAGCCGAAAGGATACAGCATCGATCTGTCACACACTGACAGCGGGGAAGGAGAGTGCAGGCAGAGAGGGAGGGCTGGGTGGCAGACTAAAAACAGAGAGAGGAAAAAATTAAATTGGAGAAAAGGAGGGAGGCAGACGAAGGAAGGGAAGGTGTGGGAAGATGTAAAAAGGAGCCGTAATCATGTTCTGCTCTTTAACGCTTGATTATTGAACCTAATTATGTTCATGTCCGTGACATCATTTACTTCAGGAGAGAGCAAGATAAGAAATATAGTCCAAGGAATCAAGATTGCTTTCTTTTTGGGTTTTAATCACAGCAATAAAAATATACCTTTATTTATATTTGTTTTAAAAATAGAAACAATAATTCTAATTTGTTTAAGATTGTCATGATTTGTTAAATAGCGTGGCTTTGGCTTGCTGATTTGATTTAATATCCCAGTTTATAAAAACTGCAAAAACTTTTGAAAAGTATATATACTGCTCAAAAAAATAAAGGGAACACTTCAGTGTTCACTTAAATGTTAAAGTGCACTGAGAAGTAGTTTGTAGGATGAGTTCAAGAGACGTGCGGTGTTTGGTAACTGCTGCTGCCACTAGTCTGGAGGAGCTGAGTGGGGGAGCGAAGGGTTGCCCGCTGGAGACTGCAGCCCAGAGGAGAAGCTGCGTAGAAGTTGGCAGAGAGTGGCTGCCATGGCGATTAAAGGATTTCTAAATCATGAATGAAAGAATCAAAGCAACACACCAGGAATGAACATGATGTTAGGCTCAAAACACATTTTACAAAATGTTGGATGTTTGCCCAATGTATGCGTGAGTTCTAACCTGATACACTGTTAGGTATGAAATAAGTGTGTTGCGTTATTGAAAACGTGCTCCTAACAATGATGATTTATTATTATTATTATTATTATTATTATTATTATTATTATTATTATTATTATTATTTTCCTGACCTCAGCATACATTCTCTGATATTTTCCAGAAACCTCCGTTGTTGTTAGGATCCTGTTTTGAATGGAAGCTGTGTAAATAAAGCAGTCTCAGTTATTCAATCGTTCCTGCCCATGGACAGGGTTACAGACATCTGATGAAACTTCCACTCCAATAACAGGTAATATTGGTAAAGAAAGGTGGTTTTTATTTCTTTCAGTAACATTCTTCAGAGCCGTCTAACAGGAGTCGAAGGCAATATTGAAGGATATAAAATCCTGGATCAAATGCTGCCTGGAGTATGCACATGCTGCACTTACATATTGTTTATGCTGACTTTGTTTTCTTACATATTCAAGCTATGAAAAATGAACATGACCTACACAGCTGTTGTTATGTTGAAATATCCCGGGTTTTTTTTTCATCCTAGTGTCTCTAGAGTTCCACATTTTGTTTCTCCCTGATATTTTCCATGCAATGTTCAAATCAGATTTTTCCTTAAGCAAAGGTGTCAAATCTTTTGAGCTGCTGTGTTGACTTCAGCTTGACCAAAACATGGGGTGTTTTAAGAATTAACCTAAAAATATATCAGTCAAGCGAACAAATGGGGCAGAGTATTTCTCTTTAAATTTTTATCTAACTGACCCGACACAAACATCTTCCGTCATTGGGTTTGATATCTTGAGGGGAAAACAAAGAACTTTCTCCCATTTTTTAATTATGAGATAATCATATTGAAGAACTCATCTGGAAACTACCTCATAAGATCAGTGTGGTTGGTCCATGCAAGTAAATATGTAAGTAACTTAGATTCATTTTCACTCACTCTGGCCTTCAAATACTTTCATTAAAAAAAACTAACAATGCTATAAAAAACTAATGCTTTAGCTTTATGCCTATTACAAAAAAATGACCAATAATTCAATATTTTTAAGTGCATTTATTCATATTAAGGCTAGTGAAGACAACAGATTTCAGGTGGGATTAAAACAAGGAGTCAAATATCAAAAGTACAATGAACCACTCTGGGGGAGAGAGACTGGAGGAGGTTCATCTTTTCCTGGAGCAAATTTGTTGCATCTAAATTGCTTCACACATTTTTATTTAAGTGTATTATTAATGTGACCAGATATAATGCATTTTTCACAAGCCTGTTTCTTTTGGTGCCCCTCTTGTCAATTGTTCCCCTGCACTTCGTGTGTGAAGGACTTTTTGTCTGTCACTTCTCTGCTGTTACATCTCAATTCAAAGCAGTTTTATTTTATATCATGTTGTTCTCTCCCAGTGAGGAGAAACCTAAAATAAATGTCAGAGTTTAAAAAGGGGCAGTTTTAAACGTCATCATGTCCACAGCATGTGGGACTTAGTGCAAGTCCTCTTATATTTCTCACAATTTCTTAATTTTTTGTTTGTTTTCTATTTACATTATTTGAATTTAATTAAATGAACTATGTTGTTCATTCATTTGGCTGCTGATATCTTTATCAGTTTCATTGCATTTCACTTTTAAATGGGTCCATATTCTCTTTATGCCCAGAAGTGATTCCATCTCTGTATGAATGAATTAATAAAATAGAGGCACTTTTTTTCAGGGTAAGTCACCCCCAGCTGTTTAACAATTTCTGTTACTGTTTCAGAGTGCTGCAGTGAATAAGAATACCTATCCAGATGGGAAAATAATATGTGTATTCAGTGGAAGTGTCATATACATTTTTATACCTTGTTTATGCTTTAAATACCATGCCAGGGTAATTAAATCTTTATGCCTTGCGGATATTTCTGTATGTAGGAACTTTACATTTGTTGGTGGATGTTTTTTCACACCAACTGTTTGATCTGATTTATGTTTCATTGAATTCTCAGGCAAGTTTAGCTCGTGCCAATGTATGAAGAAAACATGAAAATTATGACAGAAACAATGTAAAATGAAATAAAAGTTGATTATTATGAAAAAGCATTTCTGTTCCTTACGGGTTTAGTTCAATGAAAACATGGGTTTCTGCAAACTACCCCGTGGGATGCTGATCTAAAATATACATCCATAAAATATAATTCATATTGAATGCATTTCTTCTGTCTATGAGAAAAGGTATGTATGATTCAAATACCCTGAAATGTCTTCTTAATATTTTTTTCTCGATGTGTCAAGCTTGACATGCTTCTCTCTCAGCTGTCTCTGGAGAATACCCTGCATGCTTGTTATCTTTTAATACCACTGCTGAGGCAAGTCAAAACTTTCTTCAAGGACACATTCTCTAGATATTTCAGGCCCTCGTGTTTTTTTTAACAAGATGGATGCATATTTATTACCTAATGTTTCATTGTTAAAAATCAGACAAGTCAGAGCATATTTAAAATGTCTCTAAGTGACAGTAGCTTATCCCTGATTTAAAAGATGTTCCTATTAACATAATTGTTCATTAAATTGATTTTGCTCATTGCACATTTAAATGGCAATGCCACTGAAAAACATTTTTTTTTGCACAAAACTGTCAAAAACAGACACTCACTCTCTCTTGAAAGACCTTAAATTTTTCAAAGGTTATGACAAAATTCAGTCAGGTGCCTTAAATGATGTTTATGCAGTACTGAACCTCTAACTTTTAAAAATGACATCATGATACACTCTGCCCCTTATTCATACTGCCTCCATGGCTCAGTTCATCTGCAAGCTTAATGTAGCATATGCATCACCCACCAGTGACAAGCCAACCTAGCATTTATTACTGACCTCTGGACAGATGTAATTATGCCTAATTGTACTACGGCATTTCTAAAACTACAAAAAAAGATCTTGTGCATGTCTACGGGAAAGTTGAATAGAAAAATTACAGAAAATTACTCTGACAATCCACAAGCAAAGATTTGGATAAACTGAAGGACCGAATGTTAATGTTTTCACAGCAGCAATGAATTAAATGTTTTTCTCTTTACTATGCATCTTTTTTTTGATCGAGGATCAAAACATTGTATTAGCTGATTGGTCATGAAATATCGCTCAGTGATAAGTTACATGGACAGGTGGTTGGTTACAAATCATTACATTTTATATGAGGATCAAAAATACTACAGTACTTATATATTAGGTTGTGTGTGGAAATCTTGTTAGTCGGTGGACATCTTCAGCCGGGGTAAAAAATATATATAATGGTCATTTTAGTTTCAAGTGGCTTAGATAATACATTAATGATTCCACAATAAATCCAACTCAACTCGATTGTCTTCTTGTTCATACAGCAGGTCTGTGTAAATGCAGCACAACAGTTCAGCTGCTGGAACTTTCTGGCTGACCTGACACTAAAGCACAATAATGTTAAATAGCTTTTTTATTCATTTCAGGAGGCAGACAGAAAATCAAAGAGAAAACAGTAACTACTTTAGACTATGAGCAGGGAGACAAACTGAAATTGTGACAGACGAGTTAAAGCAGCAGGGAACCAAAATAATGGGGCAGAAATGTAATGAAGAAGAAAACCAGTCTGATGAATGCTTTCATTTTAGTTTAAAGAGTTAATGATTAAAACAAATTTTCAAAACATATAATAAATGGACTGGGGTTTGAGGATGTGCAGGCATTTACTGTGTCTTCTGTCTATAATGATTTCTTGTCTTTTTTGTCACATAATTTAAAATTAAATGAGTAAGACTACTGCCATTAAAGTATTTACTGTTCCTGTGTGGTGCTTTGATCCAGTAACAGTCCTGAACAAATTACAAATCAAATTCTTCATCATGCTATTCTGTGTCTAGTTTAATCCTCATGCTACCGTTGTGCAAAGAGTTGCACTGCATTTTGACTTATTTTGCTCGTTTGATTAAAGCAAAAATACTGCTTGGGTGCAGTATTTATTTATTTATTTATTTATTTATTTTTTTTTTTATTTTTTTTTTTTCCAGGTGTCTGGCATTAATGTTCTGTATATGGATGATTTATTTGGCAAGTTGTATGGACTCTAACTAATGCTAATGTTCACACCCAATGCATATTTTTAGTGAGATGCTAAAGCTAGCAGTGTGGTAAGAAGATTGTAAAGAAAATTGCACATTAATATGTTTGTACAATGTAAAGCTCTTTAAACTGCCATGTTCCTGAAATGTGCTACACAAATTTATTTGAATTGATTGATTGATTGATTGATTGATTGATTGATTGATTGATTGATTGATTGATTGATTGATTGATTGATTGATTGATTGATTGATTGATTGATTGATTGATTGATTGATTGATTGATTACTCAAAATTATGGTTGCCATTTCAGTTTTAGCTAAACTATCGTATTTTCCTGATATGTTTCACCTGAAGTGTCAACATGCAACTTGTCAACAGTGTCATTTTTTCTGCTCATCCTTAAGACAAAGCTCTCCCATGGTTTATCAAATGGTCTCACTTGTATTGCAAATCCATTTTCATTTACCCATTCTTGATTTAGAAATTCAAATTTCTCAGCTGAAAAAAATTTATTTTGGATGCAGAACTATCGTTATCAATCATGTAATATCAAACCCTCCAGTCGGTACTTTCTGCACTTTTCCTTCATCATATCAGTCACAAAAACAGCACGCTGCCACTAGCTGTGTTATATTTTACATTTTTGATGTTTTTAACTTTTAAAATGGCTGCAGGTCAAACTTTATAGTTTTTATATTGTTCTCATAAAGATCCAAAAACATCCATCACATGCGTTTTAACAAAGCAGGAAGCACCAAGAGTATTCCTTAAAATTACTTGAATAGATTTAATCTATGAAAGGTAGATTAGCAAATTCTTCACATAATAAGGCTGCAATATATAAACAGAAATGGACATTTAACTAATTGCAATATCTGTTTAAGATTTTGGAAAGAAGGTAAAATTTGGTAATTGAAAATAACTATTTCAATTAATTAGGCTTTTTATTCCATGATTGCTTTCCTTACTTAAATGAAATCTAATATTGAGAACTTTCTCAAAGAGAAGAAAGGATGCAATAGAAAAGCAATCTTCATAATGAACCAACCTGACAGTCTTCTTTGTTTTTCAGGGTCTTTTTATCCTGCCTTTCTGAGCTCCTTTTGGACAAAGTGTTGAACAGTAAGACGCATAAAATGAGGGTTCTGAGTTGCACAGTAGTCAGGATTAACCTCTATTCTCTCCTTCCCTTTTATAAAAGAAAGGCATTGCACAGGAACGATATGGGTTCCACAAATAAAAAGAAACAAAAATTTGGAAAATAAAAATAGAAACTGTCACTAATTTACGGTTTAAACATGTCTATGTTGGATAAATAGCTGTTTTCATATTTGCCGCAGCTGTGGCTTTTCTCTGACAGCAGTAAGATAGATAATCCAGTTGCACAGATTTCTGTGGTTCATCCAAGTGCCTCTAAAGTAATTTTAGAGAACAAAATATACAGTCCCTCCCTATGGAACCAGTAAAAGTCAGGAGATGTCTCAAACTATTTTCAGACTGCAAGGTCCAACATTAGTGCAAAGCTAAAACTCAGCGAAGTGAGAGAAGGCAATTTTAGTTAAACCTTTCGGTTTTTACATCTTCTCAAAAGGTATCAAGTTCTGTTTTATGAAATGCAGTAAAGTTTATGAACCCTCATGTGCAGCTGGGGCTGTGCATGCACGGGTTATGTGTGTCCTCCAACATGCATGTCACGTTACTGGTCCACTCAAAATTGTCCCTGAGGTTGAGCGTGTGGGTTGAGCGTGTGGGTGCCTTTCTGTTCTGTGATAAATTGTGACCTGTCAAACACTATAGAGTAAAATCCATAAGTACAGCATATATTTGAACAGGTATAAAAAAGAAGCTGATAGCAATGATTTCTTGCCTTCAATACAGACTTTTGAAAAGTGCTAAAAGTATTCAGGTTGCAATGAGAGGTTGTGCCATCAACAAAAACTACAAATTTTGATTCAGAGTAAACCACTCAGGAGGAACTGAAACACACACAAACTTTTCTGTCAATAATAACAGCAAGACAGCAATCATTTCCCACTCTTCCCTTCAGGCTTTGTTTTTAAGTGAATCTCACTGTGCAGTTGAATGGTCACTGTTTCCAGTAAACTGAATCAGGACTGTGACCTTGTTCACTAACCCAGACACTGTTTCTACAGACAAAGGACATGATTCACAGATAACATCCACAATCACGCGCGCACGCACACACTTACTGCAGTCTTCGATGTCTGATTAGGCACGTGGTCGATATTCACCAGTGCATGCCACTGTGTCTGGGGAAGGAAGACAAAGGTTAATGATGGGGTAAAAGGGCGAAACCTCTCTCCACTGTGTGTGGCTTAGGCCCATATTTACTGGAAAAGAAAACAGACAAACACACCTTGGAGGAGCAGCAGCTGATGTACATAGACCATGTGCACATCTTCCTTTTATTCTGAGAGAATCCAGAAGATTTTGTGTCGGTCATCATATTCCATCATTAGTTCATTCAGGGTGGAGATCTATTAGAAATATCCCACATTCACCTGTGATAGAAGATGCACTTCAAGCTATTGTGCTTTTTTACATTAAATGTAGTCCTTCTATAACCTAATTTAAAATGAAAAATAAGAAAAGTATCAGAAGAACGTGCAATCACATTTTAGGAAACTAAACTCAACAACCAATGGCATCAATGAAAACAGGTATATTACTGGGTTATAGTGACATATTCAGCTACATGCTAGTATAATCGATATTTGAACGTGATAACCAGAGCCTCTTTCCATTGCCATGTACAAAAGAAATCCCCCAAACTTTTCTGATTAGATAAAACTATATTGAAAGTGGATTAATTTGTACTCCTCATTTTGATTATAATTTGTCATGTTGTCACTGTCATGGTTTTACACAAGCAATAAAAAAAATACAAAAATAGTTTTTATTTGAAAAATAATGATCATTAAATCCAAATTCTACTTTTCTAAGAAACAAACTTTTGCATGTACCACTCAGACCCATCACAGGTTAGGTCAGGGGTGGGCAATCCTGGTCCTGGAGGGCCTGTGTCCTGCAACTCTTAGATGTCTCCCTGATCCAACACACTTGAATCCAACAGCTGAATCACCTCCTAAGTGCAGTCGAGTTATCCAGAGTCCTTCTAATGACCTCATTATTTGACGCAGGTGTGTTGAAGTTGAGATGCACCTAAAAGTTGCAGGAGACTGACCCTCGAGGCCTGGAGTTGCCCACCCCTGGGTTAGGTAGATTATGTGACCAGAGTATTGCTGAGTTCAGTCATTCTTCAGTTGGATTCATTATTCTGCAGCACTGTTCCTTTTTCTGCATTTGAGAAAACATGGGCTTCAGAAAACTGAATGGAAGCAGTTTGTGAGGAAGGCCAGGGCAGATTCCATTATCAAAGACCTCTACTGGTCTTATTGAGCCAAGTTGTATAAAAGCCAGAAGACCTGGTTGATGTATGCCATTAAGGAGGTTAAATTGAAGGATTACATTTAATTCCCATTTATTATTCCTACTAGGGTCGAACTGCTCAGTTACCCACCACTAACACAGCTTGATGCTCAAGTAGACATCTGATTTGTAGCCTCCCAATCTGGGCAGCAAGCAAAGAGCTGCATTACTGCTTTAAAGACATCTGGACAACCTTTGATTAACTGCATCTCTCTGTGTTGTTTTATATTGTAAACTAGAACAGATTAAACATAACCTAGATTCTTCAAAAGCATTAAGTCAGACCACATGCAGCTGAGCTAGATGCTAGTAATCACATGCCAACTTTAACAACACTACTGCCAGCTGGGATCATCAGGCAGCGAGTCTTCTAATGAGCATCGGCCATCTTCAATTTTTCAGCTGACCAACAACGTTTTTGTTAGCACTGTTGCCTTGCAGCAAGAATCAGGTGTTGAATACCAGCCAAGTGCTTCTTGCATGAGGTTTGCAAGTTCTCCCTGTGCATGCATGGGCTCTTTCTGGATAATCCATCTTCCTCCCACTGTCCAAAAACATTGATGTTAGGTCTCTCTGAATTGCTTCAAGGTTAAGACACTGTCTGCCTATAAGGTGTGCCTGTCAAAAATAAATAAATAAAAAAATTATTGGTATTCTATATCCGAAGTTACATTTTGTGTCTGGGATTACTGCCATATGAGGTAAAGGTCCACCCGTCAAATACAATCACAGATGAACGGTGTTTTTTTTCTTCTTCTCCTTATGCATAAAGTCCACTTTAGAATATTATATCTGGTTCACTTGAGCATATTAGTTGCGTTTTTCTTTCAAAACTGATCAACAATACATGTCTTTCCTGCCACATTACTTCATGATTTGATTTGCCTCTCTGTAGCCATTCTCTGCACCTATGGGTGTTTTCTTGCTTTAGCTCAGCAGTGCTGCTTGAATCAAACAGTATAAATGATTCAGAATTTTCTACAGCTCTCGGCCCAAAACCATTCCTGTTATTCCCTTAACATCCCTTTACCCAAAAAACAGCTAAATAAAAATAAACAAACACACTTTTGGGCTGTCAAGGGGCAACAAAAATAACTTTATACACCATTTAGAAAGGTTTCTAATGCAGTGTAAGGCCAGAAACATAGTGAGATGGAAGTGGAAGTAAATTAGGCATGAATCTTTAATCTTTTCTGTTGGTTTTGGAGCAACGAAGGTAATGTGGTTGTGAGCACATTACCTTGACTAATCTGTAATTGCAATGATCTCTGATAGTGTTGCCAAGGAAAATGTTATGAAATGAAATAGCTTTTTCAGCTTTGCAAAATATAAAACAATATTTGTATCTCCATTCATTCATGGCACAAAAAAAAGCTCATTCTACCCAAATCATTTACAACCATTTAATCATTTAATAGAACAGTTGCTAGATAAGAACATTTTTTTGGGCCTGTGATATGGGTGAATATTAAAGAATAATATCTGGTGATCCAGAGATTCAAATTAAATTTTAAAGTGTAAAGCATAAAGTTATTTTAATGTGATGTATATGATTGACACATTAATAGCTCTAACAGACTCTGAAGTGCTGCTTTGTAATGACGCACAATGAGAAAGTTCACCCTACTGGTACCTAGTTGTATCCCTTTGGTCTGTAGATCAACTTTAATAGATTTAACAAGGCATCAGGAAAATCCCTCATAGATTTTGGTCTGTATTGACGTGACAGCATGATGTTATTGCAGCAGGTTTTTTGGGTGGACAATCATAATGCAAATATCCTGTTCAATCATGTCATAAAAGTATTTTATTGTTTAGATATGTGGTGACTGTGGAGGCCATTGGAGTTCAGTGAACTTGAACTCACCGTCATGTTCAAGAAAAAGGCTTGAGATGATTTGATCTTCTTGACATGATGCATTATCCTGCTGGAAGTAGCCATCAGAAGACGGCTAAACAATGGTCATGAAGGAATAGACATCCACAGCAATAATACTAGTTGGCTGTGACATTTAAACAAGACTCAACTTGTACTGAGGGCCTCTGGAGGGACAGCAACATGAATTGACAGCAAGCTGAATTGTTACAACAGAACAAGTCAACCAATGCTTTTATGTTGTCCACACCAAATTCTGACCCTGTCATCTGAATGATGCAGCTGACATTGAAAAATATTGGACCAGGCCTTGTTTTTCCAGTATGTTATTGTCCAATTTTGACAACTGTGTGCAAACTTCACCTACAGTTAGATGGCAGAAGTGGCACATGATGTGGTATTCAACCAGAAGAGCAGATCTGCTTCAAGAGTTGATGTATAGCGCGTTCAAAGATACTAATCTGCATTCATTCATTATAATGTTTGGTTATCTGTTGCTACCTTTCTATAAACCCAAACTGAGCTGTAAGTTAGTCTGATCAGTCACATTGCCCTGATCTGAACGTCCAGATGATACATGGGATCGAATTAGGACATCCCCACTTTACTTACAAAGTAACAACTACTTGGAAATCCTATCATTATTGTGATACGGAAGTCATGAAACTAAAAAGTAAAGAGACATGCCCCGTCCTTGTTGTACCCTTTTTGTGTGCCACTAAACCAGAATAAGAAAGCATTAGAACCATGTGCTGACAGAATGCAGCGTGAAGAAGAAGTAAAAATCAATGTGTCCTCCTGTCGTCCGCTCTTTTGACCTCCAAAGAATCTTCATCATGTCATTGGGAAAGAAAAAAATGTTGAAACAGTGATCTGACCTTGATTTTTTTATTCAATAAAATAAGAGAAATTAATCTTGCCATTGAGAAAGCTGAAAAATCAATATTACTCCCTTTAAAATACAAACCATGAAAATAATAAACAGTCTCTCCCTCTACAGTTTCCTTTGCAGACATGCAGGAACCTGCTCTACATAAAATCAGGATGACCTTTTCAAGGATCATCATAAAAGATATTTTGACCTTTTTATGTGCTTAGGAATAAAATGTTTTGGCAGTTACATATCCCTTTGAAAGATTTTAAAAATACTTCTTGGTCGCCAAGACAGCTGTAATATTTATTCATTTCTTTGGGATGCATGAGAGGCAGGTTTATTTTAACCTCAAGATGTATACCGTAGTCTTTCTCCCTTTTTTGACCATCCAGTCAACTTTTTTTTATCCCGTCCTCTGTGCATGACAGTTAAACACACACAAAGTAAAAACATTATTAAAACAGCCAACTAAAAACAGTGATGGATTGTGTTACATCCGTTTGTCGTATTGTGTTTGTAGATTGTTTTTTTAAAGCAAAATGTATCTCGCTTCTAATTGAAAAACCAGAATACTTTAAGTCGTCCTGTGGATTTTATGTAGTAACAGTGATATAAACCATCAGTGTACTCCATCTATTGATAATCTGGTAATGCAAGTTCACTCAGGCAATTAGCCTGTGGCATTGATTGTTTGGACAATCAATGCTGCTAGGTCAGTTTTTTTTTCTTCTTCCTTTTTATAACACTCCATACATCTAAAATAAGCTCTAGCACAGGTGACCCTGCTGGACAATGAAGCACAGTGGCGCCATGGTCAATGGCACTGGCACTTTTGGCATTGTCACTGAGTAACAATGACTCAGTTCTCCATAAACATTATTAGTAGAAGGAAGAATTAGGCTCTCTAATGTCCAAGTACATGGCTGTTGTGACTTTGAACTTGAACCACTCTGGGCCGTCACCAGCAGACGACATGGCTTCCCTAATCTTCACTGACCATGGAAACGGCTCAGGCAACTTCTCCACCTCTCTATTCTTCCTCTAGACTATGGGACCATGGTTTTTGCATGACATAAAAAATGTATCTTCTAAGCTGAAGATTTGGGACTGATAGTTAGACAGTTGCATTTCTCTGTAACCCAGGTAAGACTTAGCATAAAGATTTGGATTGCAGAACGTGTCTCTATATGCCTGTGTGTGCTGACTGTTGAAGCGGTGACTCAAGCCTCAGTCACATATGAACATGAACAGTTTTTTCTTGTTTCTTTAACATTATGTGTTTTTTTATTACTATTTATCTGAAGACATTATCATTAGCTGAAGTTTAGTACTGATATCTTCTTTCAAAAAATTGCTTGCACAATTTATCACTATGAAGTGTAAAAAATATTATACAATATACAAAATATTCCTCCAATACACCTGTAGTTTGTTTATGTTCATTTATATCGCAAGACTTATGAGTTTAATAGGAAACTATTATAATAGGTAATTGGGAAGATATTTAGCTGCATTCATGTTTGCGAACATTGAATTTCCATTAGCTGCTTATAGACCTTTGACTATAAGGTCTTGGTAGCAATTACCAGCAGCTATTTGAATTTCAGAAAGTAAAGTTCCACAATGTATTCATGAAGGTTGCATTAAGAGTTAAAAGGGAGGTGATTTCAGACATAGTATCTTTGGAAATGGCATCTGAGAAAAGAAGCCCTCCAGTGTTTTGGACTGTGTGGGCGAAAACATACGGCTTTGTGCCTGGTGTCGCTGCCATATGTTTCTGCAAGACGTGCATAAATTAAACTTTGTTAACCTCATTATCATCATCAAAGTAGAATGTAACATTTTGTTAAATTCAGTGTTTATTCTGTCTATCCAGTCGGTCATATATTTAGCATTTTATGTGCTTGGTTCAAAGATATCCACTATTCTCTCCAATACTGACTCACACTGATTGTCAACAGTCTATATTGTTTAGACTAAATATAGGAGGAAAATATGTTAAATGTTTCCTTGTACTGCAGTTAATCAGAAAACATGTTGTAAGCCACAAGAAAATTTTGAATATGATTGGAAGTTTTGACAAATGTAGAGTTGGTAACATTGGGATGTATAGCTATGCTTCTTGATTATGAGTTATAAATGACAAAATGTGGATGCTGATGCTGTTTTGCTGTGATGCTTTGTCGCCATCTGGTGGACATTAGGGAGAACATAAGTTGTGAATGTATCAAATGGACAAACCTAATAATGCTCAGTGACGTTTATCATTTATTTTACAACTCATTGTATTCTTCTTGGTTTTTCATGATATGCAAAACATGAAAAAAGTTGATTTTTCAACAACAAAAAAGTATTTCTAGTGACAACAACTAAGGTTCATCAGCTGCTTGAAGGGCTTTTTTTTAAATATCTTCTTAGTTGACAGTAAAATTATATTTTTATCCACTCTACAAAAACTGATTATATAAGAAAAAAAATTATAAATTTCATACAAAAGTCTTCAAGAAGCATTGGGGAAAAATTGTTTCACTGAGTACATGTGCAGTCAATTTGACTTTTATCCAATCAGCAAAAAAAATTAAAACTGAAAAGATTATTAAAAACTATAAAAATAAATTGGTATGTGGTATTGCTGCCATTTTACCACCATAGCAAAACACCCAGTAAAACTCAGACCCAGGGCTTTTCTAAGTAGAAAAAACAGCCAATCCTAACTATGAAATAAAGAAAAGCTGAGAAGGTGTTAAGTGTTCTTTTTGTAAGATAAAGCAAAGGATCTGCAATTACATGGGACTAAAAATGAAGGGACTTTAAGCAGATCATGATCCATGATGAGCCATCAAGACTCCAAATGCAGGTTCCAACTAAACAAAACTAAAGATACTCTTGGTATGTTGGTAATAAGAAAGATGAAGTCCAGCTCCTCTTCATTTAGGGGATGAAAACAGACCATGCTGACATGCAAATATTGAATTAATTTTATTTCATCCCTATTTTCTTTTTAGTAACACTTTGGCTTGCAATATTGATGCATCATTATTTTAAATGATGAGTTGCTACTTTGCATTTATGTTTAGAAATATTGCAGCTGCATAACAGAAGACCTTGTTTGTGTTTGAATATACACTGCGAATAAAATTGTAGTTAAAACCTGCATCCAACAGTGTTGCAATGTTGCCATCTAGTGGATAATATATGTAGAAGTTTTTTTCATTTTGGGCTAACCTGCGCGCCTCAACTTGAATGATTCAGCTAATGTAGTTGTTTTACTGGGAATAATCAACAAATTGTTGAAACTATAATGCCATTGAGTAAGACAGCCCCAAAGCCTCCAATCGTTTCACAATGATTGAAAAACGACTGATTGAAAAATCAGCATTTCTTATTTTAGGACATATTGTGGCAGTTTTAGAAGTTTCAGTATGTTGTGTTACACCAGAGGCATACAATTAATTTCATCCATGCATGTGCTCTGAGCATTTTGCTACATCAAAAGTGTTTTGTTTGGATAAAATAGATGCTAAAACTAAAGTAAGTGAACCTGCTTGGTAGAGTTTACTGTGCCTGGGATAACGTTGGTGATGAGCTGCAAAGCTTTTCTGACAGACTTGAGGCCAAACTCTTTCTGTGTGATGTGGGAGCAGAATCCTTTCAATGAGTGTCTAATCTTCTTTTTCTCTGCTCAGCCTTCTGGCAAACTGCTAAATCTAATTATCTTAAGGTAGCATGACCTGGTCTTCAGGTCATTTCTTTTTAATGTTGCTTTTTTGTTTAGTTTTTTTTATTTTATCAAATATAGCCTTTTGATTTGATTTAGTTCTGCAAGAAAATTTACAGTCATGCATGTACATCTTAGTTATAAAATTATGTTATTAGTGCTATAAATTATTTGATAAAGTGATTTGTGTAATGCCTACTTTCACTTTCTGCTGATGCCAAAACAGTTACTACACTATCATACTTTTTCACTAATGCTCCTGAAGAGTTAGTGAATAACTAAACATGGACACATGATACTTTCTGTACTTGAAAAACCCCCAAACAATGTCCCAGTTTCTACTTAAGCCAAATGGTAATTTATCCTATTTACTATGAGGGTTTTTACATCCATCCATTTACTCGGCCTGTTTAATCTCTGTGGTTATGGTGCCAAGCTTCAGCAGCCATTTTGAGTGGGAGGCAAGGTACATTCAGGACACATCACAGGGCAAGACGCACTCAACAACTACACTCACCGACACACGCACACACACACACACACACACACACACACACACACACACACACACACACACACACACACACACACACACGCGCACACCTGAGAGTGGCTCACAGTGGCCAATTAATTTGAAAAACATTTTTTTAAATTGTGGGAAGAAGCAAGAATACGTGGAAAGAATAAACACCTGCAAGGATGAATATGCATGCATCCATTGGTTGT
Organism: Poecilia reticulata; assembly: GCF_904066995.2. Lineage (NCBI taxonomy): Eukaryota > Metazoa > Chordata > Actinopteri > Cyprinodontiformes > Poeciliidae > Poecilia > Poecilia reticulata. The sequence continues at coordinate 31,295,877 of NC_088832.1, forward strand.
CCATAAGCTTCTGTTACATTATGGCATGTCCAAAAAATATTGCAGTTATTTAAGTTAGATGTGTCGGAAAATAGACACATAAAATTAGCAGGACAGTGGAAATTAAAGACCAAATGTATTTGACCCTCACCAGAAATGTCTGTTAAGTTTTTTAAATGTCATCAGTAGCGTAGTTTGCTTTCTTACAGCATAGAATCTGTCACTTAAATTATAAGTCTGAGACATTGAAATAAGTTCTGGATTAACTGAACCATTAGCATCTCAGCTAATTCTGTGCTAATCAGAATTTTTTTTTTGATTTTTGCTAATTGGCATCTTTTACTCAAAAGCTTGTTTTGCATTTAGTTACAGAAAACCCATCCATCTATCCCCATATGTACCCTCTTGTTCCTGTTGAATGATATGGGGGCTGGTGCCGAGTGGGCTGGGGTGGTCAGTGGGTCAGAGGCAGAGTACAGTCTGGTCAGGCCACCAGCCAATCACAAAGACACACAAGACAAATAACCATGAAGACACACAGTCACACATAAGGGCTTTTTAGAGAGTTTAACCTCACAGTTGTGTTTTTGAACTGGAGAAAGTTCAGGGAGAACATGTAAAATTCACGCAGCAATACCCCAGGAAGGGATTCAAACCCAGGACCTGCTTGATATGTAGCAGTGCTACCAACTGCTCCACTACACAGCCCGTTATTAAAAACCATATATATATATATATATATATATATGTAGTTGGTGGTTACTATTCTCCATAGGGTTGAAGACAAATTATGAAACTGATATCGTACTTATCAAATAACCATTAGCCATCTATCAGATATCAGTGATGTGACCAAAGTGAAAAGTTCTCTCAGTCATAATGATTTAGTTTCTCATAGCACAGATATTGGCTATCTAATTTTAAGTTTGAGAGCTTGATAAAATGATTCCCTATTAGCCTGACCTTGAACATTTCAGCCTCTTAGCTACTTTAGAAAGAGAGGCTACACCGAGACAGATTAAGGGCATAAACAGATTTAGGCAGAAGCCATTCTGATGATACCACTAGCTCATAAATGATTCACTGTCTCATTGAAAAAAGAAGATTTTTTTTTTATTTGTCATGATGTTTTTAGAACAATAACTACAACAGCAATACTACTACTACTTATTATTGAACTGTAAACTACTTTGAACTGTAAATGTCATTCATTTTGGATAGTTTTAATTTTTACCTTACGGTTTGAAAGGAGAACATTTTTTTTATAATTATTAAATAATCCGTCCAATGAACTCCAGCCAAGTGAGCCAGAACTGAGAGCCTTGAACTCTGCCTGATTGAAAGGTCAGCTGTTGTGCCAACATTTCCCAACAAACAAACTGGGAGACAAGATTTTGGGAGCTTCTTCAGTACAAATCCAGTTCAGCCCAGATTCTTGCTCCCAAGGTTTAATTTTTTTCTAAAGATTTGTTCATATCTGTAAAGTCAAAAAGATGAAACTTATACTAACGTTTACTAATCAAATCTAGTTCTTAGTCAGATGTATACCCTTCAGAAAAAAAATTGTGATTCACATTTATATGGCAATCCATATGTAATTTAGTTTTATTTGATACATTTGTACAATATTCTCACATCAATCACTAGCTGCTGTCATTCGGTCTACCCCACTGATGGGAAACCGTACCAGCATACAGTATTCTGTCACTAATCCTGAGGCAACAATAATCACTTGGCTCATGTACAAACTGGAGGATTCCACAAGAGGATTCCCAAGGCTTATTAAAAAAAAAACCCACCCAGGAGCGAGAGAAGTCCATTTCAAATTAGGCCTCTTGGTCATGGTGCCGACTGCCTAACTATGGACTGTTGCATTTAGAGATGGGGCAGACTCAACCAACAGGGAGCTGTGAGGAGATTGACGTCAAAGCTCTTCAGGATATGTATAAAAAATTTGTCCTGGAATGCCCGAGTGGAGTTCTTTTTCTGCATGAGTTTAAACGTTTCTTTGGAGTGGACCCAACAGGGGAAGCGTCTGACTATGCGGAGAACATGTTCCGAGCCTTTGACAAGAACGGGGTGAGAAAGGAACACTTGCTTGCCTTACTTCATATCACTCAAAAGTATCAAAATCTAAGGCAAACCTCCTCTTTTAACGTATCTTTTACAGGACAATACAATTGATTTTCTTGAGTTTGTGGCAGCACTGAATCTGGTTTTCCGGGGAGACCTGGAGCATAAACTACGCTGGTCATTCAAGGTGTATGACAAAGACGGCAATGGCTACGTGGACAGGAATGAGCTACGCTCAATAATTGATGTAAGTCTGATCAAATATGCCCGTGTCATGTCATTTTATTATTGTACTCCTACATTGTTAGATATTTGAAGAAAAATACTTGAGCACACTTTTTCTATGATCACATCAATTAGTCTCATTTGATTAAAAATATAGTGTTAACGTTTATACTACTAATTTAGAAACTACTGCCTCATGAGATTATGGGGAAAAAAGTTTGTAAACAAAGATTTATTGCATGATGTAACTTCTTTTAATTGAAACATAAAACCAAATGTTAGTATAGCTTCTGCTAAAAGTATCAGCATCCTTATTAGGTAACACAAACATAGGAGCTGATTTTACTGGTTAATTAGTAAATCTATGAGCTCAGATAACCAGCTTGCAGTCAGCTGCTTTACAGACATGCCACCCGTAGCTTAAATATTCTCGTCTTAAAGCAGCTTTACCTTAATACGGCTGATGGTTGGCTCTCTTTTAGTTTTCACACCATGTCTGTCACTGATCTTTACAACCAAATTTTTCCAAGGAGTAAAAGTGTAGTATGCTTTACACCAGTGTTTCCTAACCCTGGTCCTCAAGGCTCACTGCCCTACGTGTTTTAGGTATTTCCTTTCTTGCTTCAGTCCAGCTGATTTCAACTGATGACTGATTAGCAGGCGTTTGTTGAACTGCAATCAGTTGGATCAGGCACATTAAAGCAGCGGAAACCTCTAAAACTTGAGGACCAGGGTTGGGAAACACTGCTTTACACTGACAGCAAGGAGCAAGATGTGGGTGAAGGGGACAGCGATGTGTCATGCCGTAAAATGGACACAGTCTGACATGTTAACAGTTACTGGCTCATTCATATTAGTGCTTTAGTTTCATGTGCTGCTTAAAAGTCTGGAGAATCAGGTGGGAGTCAAGCTAAGAACTGAGCAGAACAAGAGCTTAGAAGAGATCATTTATTTTATATAGAATATCATAAACCGAAGATTTTCTTGGGAATCTGAGTGAACTTGCCTGATTATTATTTAATTTAGTCCCTGTCTCTTAATAAAGTGCTGTAGCTCAGTGGCTCCTAGCCCTGGAGCTCAAGTTCCCCCCTGCCCTGCATGTTTTAGGTGTCTCCTTGCTGCCACACACCTGACTGAAATAACTGGGAGATCAACAGGCTTCAGAAGCACTTGATGGCATGCAGAGGAGGTCATGCATTATCATTTGAACCTGATGTACAGGAACAGAGACAGATCTGAAACATGTAGGTCAGCTGGGCGGGCTGAGTGCCAGGATTGGGATCCGTTGCTGTAGCTGTCGCCGTCCATAATTACAAGCGCGGCTGCTGATCAATAAAACCTGCTGCTCAAAGTGTCTCCCCCAGGGTGTGTTTACGAGGATAACCTCAGCTCATCAGAAAATCACATTTTGTTGTATCTTTGTTGCTAGATTTAATATTTTTGCATTCCAACTGCTAACATTGCAGGAAATTATCTGAATATTTTGTCTGCAGTTCCGTGTTTTCTCTACTATTATTCCAGAGTATCTATCGGATCAAAAAGTTCTCCAAGAAAGACATGAGCGAGACACAACTTTCAGTTGACGAGGTTGTGGAACGAATATTAGATGCTGTTGACTTTGACCGAGACGGTGAGAAAATTGCAATATAGTAGAAAAAGTGCTACAAGAAGGCAGCATTAAACACGCCTCTTTCTGCTTCCACAGGTCACATTACTTTGGACGAGTTTATTAAAGGTGCACAGGAAGATCCATGGGTGCTAAACATGTTGAGGTTGGACATGAATCCGGCTGGATGGGTTCTGGAGAACAGAAGGAAGAGTGCACATTTCTGATGCGTCAACTTTTTGCCTTTGCTGTGATGCGAAATAGACACAGTCATGGTGGCAGAAATACAGCAGACTTTTTTTGTTTTTATTCACACATCTGTGCCATTTATGAACATGCAGTTTCACATTCACACATTGAAAACATATCGTTTACAGTCAGTTTAACATTAACCACAATTTGGTTTTTGGCACTATAAGAACCCATTACAACAATTGTAACTAAGAAGAATATTTTAAAAAATGGCTGCTTATAGATTTTTTAGTACATGACTCTGTAGTTTCATTGTTACAACTGCTCTTATGTTTCATTATGCTGACTTAAAATATTCAATTATGTATTTGTGTTTAGCTTTTTTTAATGGGCCATTTAACTCAAACCAACAGCCTTCTTGCCATAGGTGTCAATGAGTAATGGCTCCATACAATGCTTTGTTAAAAATAACTTTCTTGAGGCTTTTTGCAGATTTTTGAAATTTCATTTTATGCTGTATCAGCAATTTAGCTGCTTAGATATATTACTCAGATCTCTAAGTATTGTTTAATTTAATAATAAGTATCCACATATATGCAAATTATGTTGGCACAATGTTTTTCACTGTAAATAATATTTTACTGCTGCTAAAAGCTCTTTTTAAGACCTGTTCAGAAAGGAATCACTGCAAAATGTTGCTTTGTCTTGTTTTCTGGCTGTTTTGAAAGAATACTTTTTATTATTTTAGAATTGTCTGAAAATATGTTTTGCTATCAGTTACACAGTTGTCCACATCAACCAAATACTTCCTGGAACCTTCATCATAGTCACCATACAGCTATGTCTTTAACATCTTAGCATGAGACCAGGTGTGAACAGATCAGTTCATGCAGTTTTGCTGGTGAGCAACTTCATATTTGCTTTTTGTCCCTATTTATATTGTATTCCATATTTACTTTTCTGTGCCCTGCTTTCAAGTGCATACACGAATAGCTGTCTGTGCCTTTTTAATTGCTATTAATTGTAAATCCATCTGTTTAGATCGCTGAATAAAATCAAACTAAACATATTTTTCTGTTTAAATCTTGTATCTGTTTTGTTTGTCTAGGCTTTTTGTTACTCAGACACAGACTGTTGTATTATAGGCAAATACAAAACTAACATTAAAGAATAAAAAGTATTTCATCAGTATAATGTGTCACTTCATTAAGCAATCACATAAAGTGCATAGAGACAACAGGGTGAAGAAAGGATACCTGGTTTGCGGATTACAGCTTTAAAATTAGTTTCCTAAAGTCTTTAGTTAAGAATAAGCTTCTTTGTTGAGGTCAAACTTTGCATGAATCATGCTCAGATTATGACCCTCAAGCCATTAAAGACAATCAACAGACAAAACTAAGAGGGCACATTTTGTTATTTGTTATTGAAGGCTGTCTTTAGGTTTTTTGTTACAAAAAGACAGGGACATTTGAACAATTTAGACATAAAAAGGGGGAGGGGACTCAAGGTTTCCCTACAGTTTGTACATTTTGACTCAAAACGGATACAATCAGCATAGATAAAAAGTTAGAAAAGGTTGTCTTTCACTAAAATGAATTATGCAGGGAATGCTAATACAGCATGGATTTAATTATCTGTCATGAAAATTTATGCTTTAGACATGGGATCAAATTTTAGGTTCATTTCTAAATGAGCCTATTGTGTGTAACTTTTTGTGGTATTTTTGTAATACATACCTTTAGAAGTGGATGAGAGAATGTTTCATTAAGTGGGAGGTTCATAAAAAAGGTTTGTTAAAAAATCACACATGTATGTCCACAACACAGCAGAATTGACTGTAGACTCAAACAATGAATGAGCTGCTAGACACAGGCATATTTCATCAGGTTGTCATGAAATATCTTAGTAGGATGACAGTAATAAATTTAACATTTTAATCCGTTCATCAGACTGTGTCCATGTATACATGAGAATGAAGCGCAGAGAGGAAACTGTTTCACAGCAGAACTTAAGTCCCACACAGCTAAAAAACAAGCCTTCACTAAACTCTTCCATCACATAATCATTTAATAAATATGGAAGCATAAGATGCAGTATTGGAAAATTGTAAAAAAAAAAAAATATATATATATATATATATATATATTTTTTTTTTTTTTTTTTTACAATTTTCCAATACTGCATCTTATGCTTCTATATTTATTAAATGATTATTTAAAAAAATAAAATAAATAAATATATATATATATATATATATATATATATATATATATATATATATATATTATTATTTTTTAAATAATCATTTTAAAAAAAGAAAAAAAAAAAAATATATATATATATATATATTTTTTTTTTTTTTTTTTTATTAATGTGGGCAAATACTCAGTTGTAGGTACATTATAATTTTAGATTTAAAACAATTCTGACCAAGTCAGCTGACCTAAAGCAACACTGTTTTTTTTTTTTTTTATCTACCTGATATGGGTTGAAATTTTATTTCAGTTCTACTTCATTTTTTTTATTAAACCATTATTTCATAGCGCCCTGGAGTTTGGTGAACACCTGAAATTCACTTATTTTACTTTTCTCAGTCCAGACAGCAGCAGAGCTACAGTTTTAAAAACCAGAAAACATTTCTTTTTCAAATGCTGACCTCTGCTGGATATGTTGTAAAACGACACAATTCTTGTTATGTTTTTTTTTTTTTTTTTTTGCTTTCACTGATTTAATTGCAGTTTTCATAATGAGTGAGTAACACTACACGATTTCTAAATGAAATGCAAGCCAGCCTTCTACAGCTAAAGGTATCTGATGCAGTGACCATAGTATCATTGTGCTTGGTTAACTTGCAAACTGATAGCACCTAAACCCAAAAGAAAATCTATGTGGTATTTTCAACGTTAATTTATTAAGGCACATTTAATACCAGTGGACCAAAATAGTGCCAAGTGTAACCGAAACATATCAGAAACAACAGTGAAAACACAGTAAAGGCCACTATTAAAGTATCTTAGGTTTCCTAAGCAGCACAACACAGGCTGATCATATGATATGTGACATAAATCTGCTAAAAGATTCCCAACCCATTCCCAACTTTTTAGATTGGATACTTCATGGGTATTCCTGTCAGTAGGTTGACAGTTTAGTCTTTTTTAGTGATCTTATCTAAAATTGAGAAAAACTAAATATTAGGTCTCAAACCATTAAAAAAGTAATCAAAACAAACACTTTGTGTACAGAATACACCACATTGGGTGTAATGGAGCTCTACTTTTGACTCAATAAATGAAATAAATTGACATTTTGGTTAAATTAGGCACCTAGTGAATTAAGAAATTTAGAGTTCTTGGTCAAATTAGTACTTATTAACATGACCTGCAGGCTGCCTGGTTAAACAAATAATGCTCGTTTTAAATATTTTACAGGTTGCAATTCATTTATCAAGCTAATACATGTCCAATATCTTTATGTGCTGTGTCTTTGATGAGTTTGGTTGCCTCTACTAAAATAAAAATAAAACTTATGATTTTTTGTTTTATTTTTCAAGCGTTATTAAATAAATAAATACAGCCGAGATAGCTATGACAAGTGGCCATTTTTTTTTTTTCCAGAGTCTTCCAAGGCATTACCCCAGCAGCTTCGCCGCCGCACCTCTCAGGTGTCCGTCGGGCCGGGCGGCTTCACACTGTCAGCGGAGTCCGTGGAGACATGAACGCGCGGCGGCATGGCGGACAGAGAGAAGCGGAAAGCCACACCACCGTCCGGCCGCAGCGTCCAGGTGAACTCTCCGGTTAGCTTCAGGTAAGAAGTCCGGCAGAAAGAGTCTGAATAGGGGTAAATGAGGTGCTTGTGTATTCACCGAGCTGGCGTCTGTGCGCTGGGGGCAAATCGGGTGAGACTCTGCAGAATTGATGGGTGCTGATGCTGCTATTCGGATCCGCCGCTGCAGCAGGAGGAGCAGCAGCGTTGGTCCCTTTCTTTGGAGCTTCGGCTTTTAGGGAAGCATCTTTTGATTTTGGGCGTGTCTGGTCCCACAGGACTCAGACGGAGCGGTGTTGCTGTACCTTCACAGAGCATATGTCGCATAACCTACTTTTTCTTAATCTGATCAAACCTCTAAATCTCTGCAGTCTTTAAAACAACAGCATTTCGCGTGGAACTGCTTTGGCTTGAGCCCATTTGGTTCTTTTTTTTTTTTTAAATAAACTATTTTGTCTGACATTTTTAAAACAGCTTTGAAGTTAGGATGACATCAACTGTCCACCTCCATAATTTTTACAAAGGACAGCTCTTATTGACATATCAGTATAATGTAATGTTGGTATATGGTTTATCTTATTTACACAATCCTGAATCTACAAATTTTACTATGTTTATTTTACCGTATTAGTTTGTTGTTCAGGTTTTTTATTTATCTGCATGTGACTGAACATGGATGGATCTTTTATTGCACAAATTAAACTGATAAGATGCTTAAAATAGAAATGAAAAAAATAATAGATGTGACTGGTTCAAGCTGATCAAATATACAGATAGACAAGCTGAAATCAGCTGCATGCTGTTGCTTCATGCACTCTCATATAAATTCAGAGGTTGCAGTTATGCCTGTGGCCAAAGCTACGCTCATTAAGTACCATTACTTTGTGGCTGAAGGTCCTTTGATCAATATTCCCCAGTGAGATAGCAACAGAAACTCACCCTGCAGGCTCAGTCTTCTCCCATCCCAGTGTTGTACATAAACATGCCAGTCTCTCTGCTGTAGAGACTTTCTTTACAACAGTGGTTGTACCCGTTGTCTGACTAGCAGATAATTATTTAAATCAAACTAAATAAAAATATGCTTCCATTGAGTTTAACCATTTCAAAACCAATAACTTAAGTATAGAAATAAAAAGCAATCCATAGACAAAAGGGATTTATTATGAGACATAAAAGGAAATCTGTGAGAAAATCAAAAAGATTCAAGAGATAGGAATCACGCTGAAAACTCAGTTCTGTGTTTTCTTCTGTGTTTGTGATCAAAGGAATAGCTCAGTGGTGTTCCTGACATGAAATGAGGCCAGAAAACAAAGTCAGGTTTGGATTGGTCCCAGATCAGCCATATGCTGGCATGTTTGTTTCCGTGACATTCTTCCCCTCACATGCTGTGCTTGAATTATCAATTCCTCTCCTACTTGCTGATGTTAAAAACAGGGCAACCACTCTGCTGCATTTGCAGCTCTTATCTTTGCTGTATTTATTGTCTTTGATGTGGGAGCAGTTCCACTTTAAGCTGACAACATTAGTTTTATTAGTGCTTTGAATAACATTTTTAGTCAACAAAGTCAAGGTGCAACAAAATACATTTCTGTATAGTCAAATAACATTATAGAGTAAGCTAAGCCATAGTTTTGCAAATGCATCTTGCATATTTAAACTGAAGTTTTGGGGAAAAAGGAGTTGAACCTACAGTCTTGAAAACCAAACCAAAAGAGCAAACTGTGGTTCGCCTAACAACCCAGGTCTCGGTTCAGTCGAAGTGAACTCTGGCACGGTGCGAAAGCATATGCAAGCGAACTAGAAATCACTACAAAAGCAGGAAGCACACTAGCGCAAGGCATTCTGGGCCAACAGAGCCAAAATAAATGTGTAATTCTAGGACGGCAGGGAGACATGGCTTGTGGTATTTTACCCGAGACAAAAGAGAAATCCTACAACCACTAAAACCTTACACTACTCCATTATTGTTTGTACTTTGTGAAGAAGGAAGTTTGTTGGAAAAGCACTGAAGGTACTTCGGGAAGTACTCCAATCTAGAATGTGGTGTTGGACCTTAAATGTTTTGCCAGCAGCCATAATAATAGAAGAAGAAGCAGAAGAAGACGACCTTGGGGAAACATTTAGTTGTATTAAGGTGTCAAGAGACATCTAGTGGTGAGTGTTGGTAAGTGCATTCTTTAATTTAAAACTGCGTAACACTTTTACTTGTCTGATACGAACCGGACATGCTAAGCAGCAGAAGCAGCTCAAGTTGTGTGTGTAGCTAACAAAAGTAAGTTTAATCTAATAATAGCTGCATAAACAATTGTCAGGTGTTTTGCCGCTGTAGATACGCAATGTTTAATTTGGGTTTGATATTATTAATTATTTGTTCTGTAATATTTGAGGCTGTTTGTTGGTGGGCGCTACATGCTAGAGCTAATCGCATCAGGTGCAGTGTTTGGATTGTAAACTGTTAAGCATCGAAGTTATGTGTGTTTAAGCTTTGGTTATAATAAGTTAATCATACTGTGAGGATGTAAAGATAAATATGCCAAGTAGTTTTATCAATGCAGAAAGCATGCATTTCTGATTTTATTTCGTTCTTTTATAGACCACACACATACACTCTTACATATTCGGACGTAACGTGAAGGCTGCTCTGTTTGAACCTCTTCGGGGTTTTTTGTGTCGTTTCCTTCAGTAGTTCTTGATGCAGCGCCACCACAGACGAGGAGGTGAACATGTTTTTCGGAAGGTTTGGATTACTTGACGGCGCTGTGTGAAAGTGAACCATACCAGCTAAAAATCTTAACGAATGTTGCAAGTTTAGTCCCCAATCAAACTGAGTCTACCAGGGTATCATGTGTGAAAACACCCTAAGTGGGCAACATTGACAAGTGATGACTAGAAGGTATTTTGCCTATGTGAGGATATATATTTTGATTGTTTTCTAAATTAACCTTTGAACCTTCTTGCATAAACCAGATGGGGATAGTGGAAAGATGGCAGGGCTCTTGCATGCAATTGGAAAAAACAAAAGTTCTTGCTTTTGATGGCCTTTTTGACAGTAACCTTTACAAACAGATAACTTGCAAGTTCCATAGGGTAACTGCATGCAGTAAAATATCTCAAAACTTGTGTGTTTTACTCATTGGTATCGTTTTTAGATATACATATAAATTATTATAACCAACAACAACCAGTTCTACCATTTAGTTATTCTTTCATTGTGTGACTTGCAGACTCTGAAGTGATCCGTTCAGTTTTATCTGTAAGAATGTGGCTTGCAAAGAATGATAGGAGGCAGCATAGCAATATGCACAGGACCACAATGCTGAATAATTCCATTTTCCAGAATGCTTTTTCATTGACTTTTATTACCTCTATGTAAAAAATGTTTTCAGAATCCTTCAACTGGATTGAATTGTAATTGTCTGACTCTCTCATATTTAAAGATGAGCAAGGATGCAAAAGAAACTGATTTGAATTTCACCCTCAGCGGGAACTGACATCCTGGACAGTAATTGTATTGGTTGCAGCTCCCCTCTGCTGATTATTTACTGCTGTCTCTTTAATTCTGCTGACCAGACATGTATTCACAGACGGCACCGCCCTTCTGTGGATAAACTGCAGGTCTACTTTGTCTCTGTCTTTTTGCAAAACACAGAGACAAAGATATTTCCACATATCTTTGGAAATTGACACAAAATGTGAGTAATTTGAACAAAATTGACAACTTCTGTATCAGCTCACCTGAACTTTCCAGATTGAGATGGCTTTAAGTATACACTAAGCATTTTAAGGAGATACTAACAAACTCTAGTTGAAGGGGGCCCACTTGATGTAATCACAAGCTTTTGTACAGAGAGGCCACAATGAACCCTGGTGACTGAATTCAGCAGAGCATGAAATAGGAGCTGCCACATGATATGACAGGTTGAATGGTCAACCCTTTCTGCATACCTCATTGAGGTTATACAATTTTAATTGTAAAAGTGATTTAAAGTAATTTAAAAAAGTGTTAAAACTTCACACTTCCATGCAGCTCCTGCATATTCTCTGTGGGTTGGGGCTCAAACTGAAGTACATTATCACTTTACCCAGTGGCGCAACTACACATTATTCAGGTGGATGCGAAAACCTAGATCGGCGCCCCCCCCCCCCTCCCTCCGAGGCAACGATACGTGAAGGGTAAAACTCGCTACATTTACCTCGTTATGTGCGCGAGGTGAAGGAGCGTAAGGCGCGCAAAAGTGTACGGGAAAACATCATCGGCGCGCCGCCCCCTCCAGACGGGGTTTTGGCGCCCCCTCTGGTGCTGCGCCCCTATGCGTTGCATACCCTGCATACCCACTTTTTGCGCCACTGACTTTACCTATGAAGCTGCCGCCAATGGAAAAAGGGGCTTGCTTATTTCTATATGGTAGATTTTAATAATTTTTCAACATTACAAAAAGTAACTTAGTAAGATAGCTACTTTATTAGTAAGAGATTTAAACTCCTTGCTTTTAATGCTAATTATTTGTGTTACACCTAGCAGTATTCAGAGATAAAGTTCCCAAAACTCTGATAATAGCTACTCATTAGAAGGGTGAAGTTTGATATTGTCAGACAGACATAATATACCTAGTTAACTTTCAGTACTTGGAGAGTAAATCGTTATTTAAAATGCTGCAGTTCAGGTGAGTTGCTTTCACTACCTGCAGTTTTCACCACCAGCTGGTGGTTTTAGTTCCAGGCAGTATTTTAAACGTATCCTTACAGTCTGACGGCAGGCAGCAGAATCTCAGGGACAAAGGACAACTACTTCTAACACAATGTTGAATAGAAGACAGGCGAGTACTTTAAGATATTGTACAATAACAAAATGAGTTTACAATCTGAAGGACAGATTTTGCCAAGAGAAAAAAAAATACAAAGTTGAAATTATTATTTGTTTTCTATTCTTAAATCTATGATGCCTTCAGCTTGTATAAAATACACAAACAGTAAGAAGAAGGAAATAAACATTGATTATTAATGTTGGCCCGGTTTGACTTACGGGATCGAGACCAAAATGTTGAAAAATGATATGGCTGATATGGTAATTTTGAAACTTTTTGTCTCACTAATTTGGTTACATTGAGCTGGTTAATGTTTCAGACTAGCGATTAGACAAATTAGGCCAATATCTGCAATTTTTATAACACTGGGTATCGGCCCTGTCCAAGTACATTTAGCTCATAAACCAAGTGTTGTGGGGTTTTTATGGATGTTATTTTTGTGAAAATTTCCTTGTAGCTTTTCAAAGACAGTTGCCATGGCTTTTATCTGGTGTTGTAGATGGACTGGTGTTTTTATCATATGGTTTTCTTTCCTTGTGACTTTAAAGAAATTTGTATCACCACTATAATACTAAAAAAAGTGGATACTTCTCAAATAACATACTAACAAATACAAATAAATTGCTCAGTTAAGTCTGCCATAGCAAATATGCTGGAGGAAACAAACTTGGGTGCTTCAAAGGATAAAACATTTGGTGTTTATCTGAAAAATGATGCAATAAAGCATAACTTAGTCACACTGTCATAAAAATCTGCATAAAAAGCCAGCTATGTTTTATATGTTTAATATTGCCAAACCCAAACATAATCTCACAACAAACAGATAAATGTAATAAAGCATATTTTGTTAAGAAGATACATGGAGAGCTAGACAAAAACGAAGAAATGCAGACTTTGATGACTGATGTTCCTCATGAATAATTTAGCTTGACACTGTTCAGATGAGAGAAACAGAGACAGGGGAGTGTCCTGTTGTGCTGATGTTTCTCCTGTTGGGGCTTCCCGTGCTGTTGAATGATCTGCTAACACCAGCAGTTTTCTGCAGTGGCGTAGTAAATCTGATGCACACAGCACCGTGCGGGTTATATAACTCTACTCCTCTTTGGCAGCTTCAGCGCCACAGCTTCAAACAATTACCCCATCTATCTCTTCCCTCCGAGCGAACGGTAGCAAACGGAGCTTTGAATCGGACTCCTAGCTCACCGACCCGGACAAGCTGCACCCCTCCTCCTTTTTCCTCCGGCTCTTTTCCTGTTTGCTCCTCCTTCTCTCCCTCCCTACTTCACTTTCTAACCCTCTTGCTCCTTCTCATCTTTCTCTTGTCTTGCCTGTGGATGCCCTCCTCACGTACAGAATGGACTCGGGAGGGGAAGGAGGAGAGGGTTGGATGGAGGACCAGTGGGAAAAATGGTAGGGTATTGTTTTTGTGAGCAGAGTGTGACCTTGTGAGTGTGTAACTGGTTGTATTTATTTTTATTATTTTATGCCATCTCCTTGCAATTGTGAAAACTCGGGCAGGCGAGCCCTTGAAGGAGACCGGATGCACGAGACTGCACATTTATGTTGAGGAGGAATGCAGAACGTGCAGAGGGAGAGAGCAATTTGACCAAAAATAGAACCTGAGAAGTCTTATGTTGTGCATGTACGTTATGGCAACAGCGCTGGCGCAGAAGTAGCACTCTGTGGAAGAGTCTGTCTGTTTTCACAGTTTGTTTTCATACACAGGATGATGGATTGTTTCCTTTTTGTAACCTGATGTAGTGAATCTGTCAGGACAGTCCTGGTTCGGCTCATACCCCCTGTCTCGTCCTTGCAGGAGGGCGAAGCTGATGAATAACTGACTGCATTGAGTCTTGTGATCTTTTGGTTGGGAAAAAAATCCTGTGATCTGTGAATTTACAGAAACATATAATGAGAGCGACTTAAAGTGTCTGCTTGAATCTGCCAAGATATGGAACTATTGACCAGGATATGTTGATAACAGAGCATTGGCTAAAAGGAGAAGGTTTGTTACATATTCAGACATGTTTGCTATAATTTATGTCAAGCAAACTCTATTGATCTTTTTTGTTTGTAGTTCTGTTTGTTTTCTGAGTCACCTTTTTAAGATCAATATGTTATTTACCCACAATAGATTTATTGGAACTTTAGCTTTAGTAGCATGCAGAGATATAAATGTTCCAGGCACATAAACATGTGAAAACTGAAATGCTTATTAAGTTTCTCAGTATTTGTAAATAAAAACTATATGTTTCAAGGTATGGATAAAAATAGCTCTGTTAATTCTAGCAGGCTAAACTGTAGACTCGCATAACTAATAAGCTGGTTGGGGCCATCGTTTCCTGAGCGTGAGGTCATGCTGTCCTTCATCAATGCACGCCAGGAGGCATGCCATGAAGACACACAAATGCCAGTTGGCTGCCCTGTCACCTCCCACTGTCAGAATAATGCAGCAGTTTAGCCCAAATCCGTAGTGGTACAAACTGAAACATCAATCCTGCAGCGCTGTGTCCATCTGCTCTGCATGATTTCTCCATGGAGAAAGTGAAAATGACCTCTTCTTCAGCCAGAAACTGTCCAAGCAGTGAAATCCAATTTTTTATTTGACATATTAATATCTTTCTTAATTCAATCCATGGGTACTTCATATTAAGGAAAACAGGAAAAGTGTACCTGAACTATGAAGAATAGTTATCCCAGTAGAATAACCACTAGCATTTTCTTTTAACCATTACAATATTAGACACGACGATGTAAAACAATCCACTGAGTTACAGTACAGTGAACAACAAATATGACTTTAATATATTAAGCTTTAAAGTGCATATGGATAAATTATCCATCTGATCTATTGTTGAATTGTTATGCATAAGGAAAAGGAACATTTTAACTGAAATTTAAGTGTTTTTATTAGAGACACAATTTATTGGTTTTCATTATCATCAAACTTGCTTATTGTTATATCTGTTTCAATCCTCTTGCAATTTTTCCTGCGTAATGCCTTCCACTTTTCTGTCATCACATCGTAGCGCATCAATAATTTTTGAGAAGTTATTGCTGCTCTGCCATGCAGCGCAACTGAATGAACATTTTAAGGCAATAACTTACAGAGGTCTTGGAGCGTATATATTTCAAAACCGAATCACATTTAGTGAATTTGGCATCCCACACTGGACTCTGTGTGGTCCGTTTCACTTTCTTGTTTTGGGATGTCGTCGCCACGATTATTTCTCTTGCAGCCATCAGCGGGCTCCACCTAAGAATGACTAGCGGCGCCCTCTTCTGGATGGCAGTCACACTATAGCACTGAAAGAAGGTTAATTTAAATGCTTTGAATGCTAACATGTTGAATGGGGACTTTTCTGTGTGTAAATTGATCTGGACACTTATTGAAATTTGTGGATTTTACTATTCTGTAGATTTTTGCTCATTTTAGGAAAGTAATTCTAACTGTTTGCATTGTTAGAAAGGAGGTTCAATTAAATGCTTGAATTCTTACTACAACAGTTGGAACTGTTGGAATTAACTTTTGGTTAGAACTAGTTAACTAGAACTAGTTATGTTGACTACTTTTATTCAATTGAACTAACTAGTTATATTAGTTAGTCAATAAAATATTGACTAACTAATAGAACATTGATTTTACTGATTAGAACCAATGTCTATTGTCTAACTAATGAAACATATTTGTGGATTTTACTATCCTGTAGATTTTTGCTCATGTTTTGCCAAGGCAAGTTATTCAGTCTGACTAAAAAAACATTGGTTTTATACATTTATTATGCACAAAATATGGCATACTTTATAATAATCTGGAGATAAAATGAACTCTTAAGTTAATCTCTTCTCACTCTCATCAAATAATGTTTTCTAGTAATTTTGTTTGTTGTTTTTCCAGCTTGTAGAATGTAGTTTGGCTCACATATTGCTGGAAATATTTAGAACAATTATAAAAATGTGTTGTAAGTTATGTTTCAGTCCATGTACTTTCCATTAGTGAGAATGATGTACATATGGCAAACCCTTAAACCGAGTCCCTGAGATACAGTATGTAAAGGACAACTGTGTTTACACTGGCTTTCACATCAGCTTGATCTAAATTTACAATATTTGCCATGTAAGTTTGCACACTGCCGTTTACCATTCTCATTGCCTTCTAGTCTATGTGACGTCTGTGTTTCATTGTGACAATGTAATTTTCTATGTCTTCCACTGTCTTGCTTCGCTCCAGTGGCTGCATCCACCATACCAACAATTCACTGTGGCATCAGGGTCACTCTGTCCTGTCAAGGCGCTTTATCTCCTACCGCCTAATTTTCTTCTCCCTTCTCTGTTTCACTGTCGGCTGCCTTTATTTGTTCTTTATATTTCATGGTCCAATCATTACCTTAACCTCCTTTTGACCTCTCTGGTCATCTCTCCTTCTGTCCTTGTGAAGACAGTTATCAGTAAACATGGTGACAGTAACATGTCATGCATTAAGCTTATTGGGATTCTTTATCATCGCACTTCCTTGTCACTCCTCCCTCATCACACTGCGTATGGGCTGCTGGCCCTGTTGTTCAATAACACAACCAACACCAATGTGCAATTATCAGAACTTTAAAGAAATATGGTAGAGTCACGGTTCTGCACATCCTTATTGGGTTAACTCCCAGTGCCCTTGATGCCAACCTTTTATATAGATTGTAGTGAGTTCTTATGTTCTGAAGAGTGGTGGAAATTACACTGATGATGGAAAGAAAAAGAGGATTTTGAAAAATGGGGGTACATTACAACAGATTATATTAAAATATTCAAAATAATGTAATCTTAAAGCCTTAAGTGAACTAAAGTGAACCACCCTTGATTTTAACACTCAATGAAATAAGCCAAAAATATGCATAAGTATCGTTTCCCATCACATGGCAAAAAACTGAGTTATCAAACCCCTTCAAGATCAAAATGTACTATTGATTGAAATCAGCATTGTTCCCAATAGGGGATACACTCAGTGGGAAGTATGGATTTAAACTATGTGAAAGATGATTGATTTTTTTCACCACTAGTTTAATGACGATATAATATAAATGTCCTATCAATAACGCAACCTGAAAATGCTGATAATAAAAATAAAAGCAAAATATTGCGCAAATTTGTGATAGCATGAGATTGAACTTAGGCTTTTTTAGAAACATTTACTCAGATATTATTTTTCTCTAGTGCTTTTAGAGTTTTTATTAGTTTGTTGAGATAAAATGTACAGTAAATAAGAATCCAAAAATGACAGATTTAAATTTATCAACCCTTTTAAGTTAAGCCTTCAGCTTTCATCGCCTAAATGATAATTGCTAAAGATGGTTGCAGCTGTGCCCACATATGCATACAATGTTAATGCAACCAGGAATGACAGTAATGATACATTAGCACTGTGGCTTGCCAGAGTGATTATTGTCATCCAGGTTAACTTTAGCTTACTCTCTGTTATTATTTTTTATTCTTCCAAAAACCGTTTTACTACTCGGCCTCTGAACTGCCTGCAAGGGTAGAGAGATAACATGATTGAGGATGAAGAAAATTGAAGCATTGTTTACTTGAAGTTAATTGCATCTTGTCGGAGACAAAAGGACAGTCCATCAAGGATGCAGGGATATTTAGGCATGCTGCTCCAAAAGCAAAAAGGTTATCTGTGTTTTATTTGTTGTTTCTTCACGTTTTATGCTCCTAATTTAAGGATGTGAAGGCGAGGAAAGAGTGGTTCCCTACAATGTTATGTTTTCTACCAGAGCATACATATGTCACAAAATTATCTACTTTGCATTTCTATCTGGAAAGATATTCTTCAGAATGTTTTTCTTTTTAAACGTAAGACTAAAGCTGGCATATAAATACAATCGAATGCTCTTTACCAAAGCGTATGATAATGAATTTTGCTCTGTATTTTGTCTTAGCTTGGCCACAATTCACTGTGGAATCAGGGTCACACTGCCCTATAAAGACACTCCATCCTATTCATTTCTTGGCGTACATAGTTTGATCACCATCCAAGGTAGACTTGTTTTATCACTTTTTTAGGCATGTTGAACAAATTTTAAGCACAAGCGTGGCAATGCAGATGGTACAAATGCATCAATGGCGCAGAATTGACACAGGTATTAAAGTTTTCATCCCAATGCACATACTGTATAAAGTGGGGCACATCAGAAGCAGCATAGGTACCTCAAAGACATACAAAACACACTACTAAAGGTCCTACAAAATGAGAAATAGTGTTATAGATCTTCATATCTTCTCTGGATTCTGGTGACTATTTTGACCTAAAGTTCATTTAGGTATTTTAGTGAGTAAGCTATTATTATTGTTATTATTATTGCATTTGTATTTTTTACTATACATCAGTCACAGTTGTGTCTATAATTGCTGTGAAAGTGGACATGTAACATAACAGAACGAGAAATCAAAAGATTAGTGTTCATATTTTCCTGTCGTCCAGGACCAATTGGAGGATATTTTTAAAGTTACTCAAGTAGGATTATTAATACAGAAACTAAATGAAGTCATATATAAGTGAATGCGTTTAAAAGCACTGCAAGCATTGCATTAAGGTGGTGCTTGGGATTTCTGATCAGCGCATTATGGCTTGAGATACAGTTGGTGCTGCCTCTTATTTTCATCCCACAATGATTTTTTTCTTTAACTTTGACTTTTTATTTGTCATTCAGAAATTTACTAACAGTGAACACAGAACAAAATTACATCCAAGTATATTTGTTTTTTATTCGCGCTGGTATCTATGTCCTTGTTTCTAAGGTATTCCAGGAGAAAACCTGTTTATAAAAATACGTCTGCACAACCTGAGTTTGGAACCCTATACTTGATTAAACCACAAGACTTCTGTTGATATGTCTTTAGGACAGATCAGACCAATGCTGTGTCTGATGTTCATCAGACACACACACACACACACACACACACACACACACATCAAACCAGCTGTCAGGTTTGGTAGAGGAGGAGTAATAACTTATTTTGAAGCAACAAGACCTTCAGGGGACAATGGATTCTAATGTATACCAACAAATATGAGGACGCTCTAAAACTTGATCAAAACTAAGTCATAAAAGTACAATATCATGTAAAGAAGTCATTCACAATGACATGGAATATTGTAAGAAGATTAACTTCCCCTTATCTCTCTCCCTTCTCCTTCCCTACATCTAGGCTGACTCATGACATCAGTCTGGACGGGTTTGAGGATGATGACCTCTCGGAGATTACAGAGATCACCGACGAGCGTGGGATGAGCCTCAACTGCAACGGCCCCGATATTAAAGTAAGATTCCATGAGTTATGAAATTTCATGAAATATGCAATGAATTTGCTTTAGGTTTTTATGTTACAATACTTTATCATTTAATCCAGAGGTTTGCTTAACTAACCTCTGTAAAATGAATCATGATCTCCTTCAGTTATTGATTTCACTTATTTACTAACTATTGCTTTCATTTCTGCTGCACCTTACAAATTGTTTAGCTTAGCTGCTGCTTAAAATGCATTTATGGCTCCAGTTAGTAATTAAACTCAAGAAAAGATTTCTATATTGACTTAAGTGGGTTGTTTTTCAGTTTTGTTTTTAGGTCACGAGTATAAAGTGAGACAGTATCCATAATAAATACGTTTACAATAAATGTAATTGTAATGTCACCCTGAATCTACCACAGTTCTCTAAATGCTAAAAGTATTGGTTTCACTGCAAGTACATGAGAGCAGAGGCATACAATAAATGTTTTTTAACTAAATAAAAAAATAATCTGTTTTTTGTCATCAAAAGGTTTATAAATCACAAAAAGCATAATAGTTCAATCTATGTTTGGCTTGTCTGTATTGTGCTGTTTTATGCTTTTCTCACTTTAAAGTAGCCCCATAAAAAATAAGAAATATTGAATCACAATTTCTCTTGCAAATGTGTGCAATATTGCAATAGCAAAAGACTATGTGGATGCAACATTTTGTAGGATATAATATTTCAAGTGTTGCCTTATAGCTCTGCTTACCAAAAATATATGAGGCTGTTAGGATGGACTTTTTCTGCTGTTTATGCTGATGGATGGCCCTGACAAAGATATTAAAGTTCAGAGAGAAGGTGAGGATGTGATGGGAAAGAAGGTGAACAGGGAGGAAAATGTGAAACATTTAATATTGTCAACATTTTACTGTATGGTATTGTAGATAATGCGTTGACATTATCATGTCTAGCTTAAGAAATAAGCTATTCATAAATTCATGTCTAAATGTGGTGATAAAATTAATTTTATAATTAATTTTAAATCCACAGTAAAATGGGTATTTTGTTCAACAATACATACAGCCATATTTTGTTATATTGATCTCAAATTTAATTGAGTGAATCGTGATAACAACCGGAGCAAAATTCAGCTCTATAGAATCGATGTGCTGAACCGTAATGAGTAACATGGAGGAAGAAAATAGCCAGAAGTAGATTTATTATTCTGTCAGATCTGCTCTGTTCCCAGTGAACCACCATCACCACCTCCATTCAGCTCTGCTGCAGTATCCTTGGCAACTGAGTGGTTGAGGGGCTTTTCAGTAACATTTTCTAGTGATCCATCTTTGATCACTTAGCACTGCGTAGGCCAAACTGATAGGAAATCCTCCAGAGGGCTGTGAATATATTTGAGGCTTAGAAGGTTGTTCATTTTCTCTGTTTTTCCCCATCTTACCCTGGGAGCTAATTATAGATCAGATTACCAAATGCGAGCTCTCTCACCGGAGGTGTATTTGTATGTGAACATTGATGACTCTTCCTCTCTCAGGGGCCTTGTGAAGGTAAAATTTCACAATGGGTTCCTGAATGGCAAACACCAATCGGGTGTCATGCCAGTCGCAACAACAAAGCTTCCGTGTCCCTGAGTGACTGCACTTCCAGGGTACAAGGCTGTTTCTGTCTGGCTTTTGCCGACCGTGCATCATTTCAATATAAGGGTTGTTGTTTAGCATTTGAAAAGAGTCAGCTGTGTTTGGTCTCTGGTTTATGCATCAGTTCTACTAGAGTTTAGATCACGACGTGGATCAAACTGCTTGGGTGGGAGGAAAAAGAAGCCCTCTCTTTGTCAATCACAATGCCTATGTGTGTGTATATATATATATAATGTCATATCACATCAGTTCTTAAATCTCTTCACTGCCTCCATGTTTGTCAAAAAATAATTTTACGTACTACCTAATTAAAGTGTTCTGAACGTAGCGATTTTTAAACTCAAGTATTGCGCCTTTAAAGTTAATCAACACAGTTTGGATTGGGTCAACCTAATACTGTCATTCCTGTTTTTACCTTTCTTTGTTGGATATGAATCCCACAAAGCGACAGCACAAGTCAATTATTGATAATGATTTATTCATAATTTTTAATTTTATCAGAAAAAACAGATGATAAAAAATATAAACATGATAAAAAAAAACATTCAGTTGCAGTTATCAGCTTGTGGGGCTCTTCTTGAAAAATGTAAGTAGTGGTGACCACATCAGTAAGGTCAACGTCAGAAGGGGGATTCAGAATGCATTTTGCCTCATCAATCATTAACAGGAAAATGGAAGGAGCATCACTTCAGACAACAGTTCCTGTGTCAGCAGGGCGAGGTGAATCAGATGCTCTGTAAATATGTGTGGTTCTAAGAAAAGGTCAGGGATGCACACACAGAGGCATATGTAAAATACATACAATATGTCCCGACACTTTGAATTCTATGTTCTGAAACGTCCTTTACCTTTTATGAAGCCAGAAATATAATGAGTCAAAACTTAGTATTGGGACAAATCGAAAGTACTTTAATTTACAGCATATTCTTATGCTGAGTAAGTTTTTTTTCTCTCAAATTAAATAATATTGGCATTATAAACAGCTGTTTATATGACATGATTCCTCCAGTAAGATGTTTTTTTTGGAGAAAGGCCCTAGAATTTTCTTAAATAGTTCTAAATTAAAATAATGTTCTCCATTTCTTTGGACTGAAGAGGAGACAACTAAAACTGTGTTGTCTCCTCGATTAGAGGAGACAATAGAGGTAAATTGCTGGAATTGATGTTTGTGTTTGTGTTTTCACTGATTTACTGCAATCTGGTACTGGAAAAAAAAAAATTGCAAATGCAAAATATTTGCAAAAATGAATCTTTTTGATAACTTCTATATGTGGTGTACTCGAAACCAAAAGGACAATGACTTCAACTTGATAGAAAATTATGTTCAAATTGCTCCCATCTGTTGGACCCAATTATTGTAGAGATGTGCCGATCAGGTTTTTTCCTGTCGATTCCGATCACACATGAGGGCCGATCACTGATACCGATCACATATTTTTATTTTTTTTAATCATAAACACTACCGGTTACATTATGTGGAAAAAGGAACCATGAATTCACCTTAATTTAGACAAAAACTTGTTTTTAATAACTTTTTCCAAGAACTAAACAAAACGGGCATTGTGCAAATTGTACTGCTATCAGTAATACTATCTTTAACAGACTGATAACATATGAAGGCTCTGAAGAGGCTAAATAATGCAAAGAGACAAAATAAAACCTCTCAACATTGCCAAAGAAATTCAAGTATAAAACTTAACATTCAAAGGCAAATACAGGATCCATTACAATAAACAATCCAGAGTTACTGAATGAAAACTTCCTGATAGCATGGCGGCTAGCTGATTACTGCTAGTTCTGAGTGGCTGTTTCTGACTGAGCGGAGTAATTATGCAGAGCAGGGAGGAGATCGATTATTTTTTAGAGATTATCTGTCTCATGTTAGGACAGCGAAAGCTTTATGTATGTATGTAAAATGTATTTTTTTAGGTTAGATGCTGCAGCTTTAAGCAGAGGTTCGGTGTGAGAGTCACTACCAGGTGGAGCAGAAGCGGCGCTCCGTCTGTGAAATATTACTACCTGTAGCGTAGCAGCGGTTCAACAGCGAGAGCAGAACCAGCGTCTTACATCGCAGCTCGAAGACTTAAATAATTTTGCGGGTTATTTGTTTAGCTTTCTGACCGTCATGCTAATCCAGGTGAGTGTTTGTAGCTGTGCGCCGCTTTACCTGGTATCTGATCGCTCCATGTATCTTTTTTACTGCAGTGAGCCTCGATGTAGCCAAACTCCGTCAAGTATGGCATTGTTTTTATGCCATATTTGATTCGTCGTGTTGATGCATTTTGACGTGCTTCAATTTTCCGCCGCAACACGCAAACGTCCCCATTCACTTAGTGCGTTATAGTTCCACATCGCTTAGGTTTTGTTGCTGCTCATTTGCGCAGAGTGAAGGAAAGAGGAGACCAGCTGCACAGACTGCGAAATAAGATGCAGGTGATCGGTTTGTGTGATCGGCAACAAGATCACTGATCACCGATCATACACTTTTTCACAGAAATCGGCCGAGTATGATCTGTGGCCGATCGATCGGCACACCTCTAAATTATTGTATTTCATTTGTATGGATTAAGGCAAACTGCTTTGTGAATATAGTTGAGAATAAGAAAAAAAAAACAAGGAGTAGTCCAAACCACTTGCAAAAACTGGAGGAAATAAAGAATTCTCGTCTCAGTTGCAGGGAAATGTGTTTTTTTCATATTGAAATATAATTTCATTTCTGACATTTAATTTGGTGTTACTGCTGTAAAGGTCACTTGACTGATATATAAGATATATTAAAAAGTTTGTAATTGAAGATTCAGTGCTGTTTACTGTTCACATTATTTAGTTTAGCTGGAACTGTTAGCTTGGTTAATTCCTTGGTCAGATATGTTTTTCTGCTTCTAGAGTTTGTCTGCGCTTCTTCTTATTTAAACCAGTTCACCTTCAAAAACTTGGTTTGAGTTTCAAGAGAAGACGGAACAATTCATGTACAAGCAACAGTTCTTTTTAGAAGATTTTATAGTCAGCCTCTCTTTAACGGTGAACGGTGTCCGGATACATGTCTTATCCTGGCGAAGAAAAGACAGGCCGGTGCTCATCAAAAGACATATTGAATTTCCAGTGCACATGGCTTTAGTATTTAAGGGTTAATGTGGACCAGATCAAGCTCAGACAAAGCATAAAGAGATTTAGTGCTCCTTAGAGACGTGGGATGACAACATGTATCATCATTACATCCACTCAAGGCGGGACTGGGAGAGAAGAGTGCTTCCATGCTCATGTGTAAGGATTAATTGATCTGATGTGCAGCCATTTGTCGTTTGTGAAAGGTTGGCGAGAATGACATTTTTGGGTGGGGTCACTTGACTGAGCAATTGCCTTAAAATGTCTGTAGAAGTACACAAAAACACCCAGGGGTAGATGTGTCAGTTGTTTGCAGACACTATTTTCACACCTGAGTGTGAGTTTCTAATTTTAAAAATAGATTAAATGGCAGATCTGCTGTCAAAGTCCCTTTTCTTGCCAAACAAGGTCTTGCAGCAGTTTACTTGCAATTAAGTAAGAAATTATGTATGCATGTATGTATTATTTACATTTTGGTCAGTTTGGTACGTGAGAAGAAAAAAGGGCTAAAAAGGATCTCATCATGCTGATGTTAACAAAAACCAAATCAGGAATGTCACAAATGCTAGAAAGTATTATCTGTGGAAATGTTTGGCTAATAATCGTGCACATAATGATGGATGGGATTAAAATTACTCCTGCATATATTTAGTAGAATCTGCATCATGAATAAAGTGCAAGTGCAAAGCAAATATGTGGAGCAAAAGAGTTGTGAAAGATGGAGGAAATTGCAATGCTTCTTAAATGTACAGAAAAAAAAGCATTGATTAATGCATTTTCCAGACAAATCTTCGTCTCAAAATGTGACCTAAAACTGAGCATTTTTTATTGGTTTTTTCTCGTGGTAAACACCATCGTCACAGTTGTTTTAAAATCATTGTTTTAGAGATCAGAGTCTTATAAGCACTGCTATGACGGTGCCTATGAGCACATAAGCAGACTTGTTTCCATAGCAACAGTATTTTTCTTACCCACTCCACGTGACGAAGCTGAAAATACATGGAGTGTCGGCGCGTGTGTGCACACACACACAACACCCCCATGGATACTGCTCTCGTCATCTCCTCTACACATGGTAACTGGAGAGGAAGCTGCCTCATCGAGTCAAGTGGACACAAGAGAAGTCCCTTTCTCTCTCGGCTCCTGTTTACACCATTTTCACAGCCATGTAGGGACACGATCATGCAGATTGACTTGTTTTTTTTTTTTTATCTCTGAATGTATAATGACTTATTACTGACCATCATCCTAGTCTTTTCCTTAATTTGTAGGACAGCTTTGTCCAGCTTATTTTTAAACACACAGCTTTGAATATGTTAAGCAAATAATTGCTGAAATTTTTATTATGACTATTTAGAGGCAAGAAATGGACTATAAGTGTTGCTGCTTTTAAGTGTTTCCACATTGATATAGAAAGTGTCTTTACTAATACTATCAGCTATGACAAGCTGATAATATTAGTAATAAAACTAGTTGAAATAAACAGAACATTTATATGACCTGAGAGCAACTGTGGTTAGTCTGCTTACTCCAAGATCTCATTTAACAGAAGCTGTTTTTTCACATGTAATGCATTTTAAACAAATTTTGTAACAAAATTTAAAATGCTGCCATTTTTTTGTTTTGTTGTAAATTTTTATCTTAAAAAGAGACTAAACAAAAACTTTAAAAGATATGTATTCTTAATTATCCTTGACAAACATACTTTCATACATTAAGTCTAACTACTCCTTCAAGGTCTTTTTTCTTTTAGTTTTTTTTATTGCTTTGCATAGTCTGAGTTGTCTATTGTTTTTTTTTCTGCTCACTCTACTTTGATTAATAAATTCAATCATATCCCTGGCAGGAATGTTGCCTTCATCACCAGGGTGGCTTGTCTCTTAGCAACAGGGGGACAGGAGTCAATTAAAGGGGCCAGCCACAATTTGTTGCCATTAAAGCAAAAACCAAAAAAAGAAAAGAAAATGTCCTGCTGGGATAACAACTATTGAATTTTTAGCAGATGAAAAAGGATGGGGAGTGAAGAAAAACTCTTGTTTAAATGTAGCTTACATCAGAGACAGTTGTCTGGTGGCGGAACTGAAAATAGAAGAGGAGGAAAGGATGAGTGAATCTGATGATGGATGGATGGATGGATGGATGGATGGATGGATGGAAACCACAAGCAAATGATTGAACTGTGATTGGTACACAGATAGATAAATGGACACGTTGTTGGATTGATTATTACTAGATGATGCTTGATTAAAAAAATAAATGAATTTTGGCTGATTTAATGTATGTATAAAGTGCTGGATAGATGGACTGGCAGATTGACAGATATACATACAAAATGATATTTGAAAGATATGATAAATGTACTACTGTATGTGTGGGTAGATGAGCAATGTAGATTGAAAAGTAGATGAGTGGATTTAGATATCAATGTACAGATGAATGGATAATATTGTAAAATTTAAGTTGGATAAATGAAAAAAGAAAGTTATTCTTTTACCACATAAGATGGGGAATTAATATTTTGAAAGTTAATTAACATAACGTTTCACAGCCAATTATATTTGAATTGAGGATTCTGAAAGACGTCATATATAGCAGAACATTTGCATCCTATGTTCAGGAATTTTTTGCTATTTAACTTTTTATGATACATTTCTGGAAGTTCTGTTTTAAACTAATTCTAACCCTTGGTTGTAATTTATGATGGAAAAAAATACAAACTTTGCTTTTGTCATTATTTTTAACCCACTTATGGCATGACTTCACAGCATATACATTTTAAATACGACTGTTAATACTAAATACTAACACTTCATTTTAATCTTAAATAATCTTTTTCTGGCTGCAACATCAGATCAAACGTTTACAGATTTTTCACATACCATTACCACTTTCTCTTCTCGTACAAAAAGACCTTTTTTCCTTCCTTGGTGAAAGACAAAAAGTGAAAGACCTTTGGAAATCTGGGATGAGCGCCTCACTGCATGCAAATGTGCTTGAAGGCAACACTTAGCCAAAGGAAGTGGATTAACCTCCATTCCATTCACCAGCTGGGTTTTAGTCACAGCCTGCAGTTGTAAAGATGCATGTTGACAACCAATCTGCTGAAGTTCAAATGGAAAATATAAATTATTTCACTTGTAATATTTACACTGAACATTAAAGATTATGATTTTGACTTCTTTTATGACAGTAACTTATTTTACTATGCTTGAGTGAATACCAACAGTATTGAGAAACTTTGTTAAATGTGAGTTGGCAAAAAAATAGTTTTTTGTTGACTTTAAAACTCAGCCGTTGATGACATTTCGGTTAAATAATCCAGATTTATCTGACTTATTTTACTTGGGCACTTGAACATTTACAGAAGTTACGATAATGCATTCGGATATTTTGCAAAGTTTTCATGTTGTCTCTTTCTTTATCTTAGTGTTTTGCAACTAGACTTTGCATGTGCAGGAAAGCGAGAGTTCAAGACTATAATAGGCTTTACAGTGACTCTGAAGTCCACGTCAAAGCCAATAGAAACAGTTGGTGTTACTGTGTGTTGTGTTCAGCTACTGGGGAATTGATGATAAGTAAAGCAGACTTAACTGGCTCATTGCCCTTTTACCTACTGTCTGTTCACCATGCTCATATGAGTTGGATGTTGTGATTTGGTAAGCTTAAAGTAAGACGGGTTGTCCTACTATTTTTGCAGTCACTTCGAGCATTCACAATGCAGAGGTGAGGGACTCATAATTGTCGCAGAGCAGTCATCTTCATAATTCATTATGGGATTAAGTAATGTTACTGGGGCAATTTATGTTCCATTTGAATTGTACTTTATTGAGTTTTGCAGAAATTGCACGTGTGCTGTAAATGTCACAGAATTAAAAAAAAATTGCATCCTGGCTTAGCTGAAGATCAAATTATGTCAAAATCGAATGTGTAGAAAGATTACGCTAAAGCATTATTTATGACAAATTGGTACCTTCGTACATTATTGAAGCATAGGACAGTTTTGTGGGTATAAGTTTAGGTCATAAAGAGATGACAACAAGCAAGCACATCAATTATCTTTGGATTTTAAATGGGTGGAAAACTAAATTATATTGTAAAGGAATAAATCCATAAATTGTTTAAAGTTAGCACGTATTTATTCCACCTTTGTGATGAGTTTGAGACTTTTTCTCTTCTCTTGCCACTGAATGCAACTAAGCCAAACACATTGGTTGTGAAGTATTAAAACCAAAATAAAACCAAAATAGCCTAATATGAGCATAATTTCAGATATGACCACTGATTTACGGAAAAAGCAAAGAAAGAACATCTCACAAAAAATTAGACATAGGGGAGAGAGGTGTCATTCTTTATTATTCTAGGAAAACATTATCATTAAATAAGAGGACTCTGTAAATTAGTTGTGTATGTGCTGTGTTTAAGGTGGCCAACTGTTTTCAGTGAAACTGTTGTTGCTGAAGACAGAACGGCCTCTAATTGGTTAGCTCCATCTCCTCATCCCAGGCACACATGCTCTCTCTCTCTCTCTGTGCCACTCTCTCTTCCTCTTTGACTGACGCTGTGTTCCCTCCAATCCCTGCAGGGCCGTGTGAGGCGAGGAACCAGTAGCATGTCGGGGAGGGTGGAGCTGGGAGCAGTTGGCCAGTTTCAGGCAGAAATGCTGCATTTGGAACTCATTGACGGTGCTGACGGTTACCGCGGTGATAAAGACACCTTGAAGGCATCCGCCGTTGCAACCGCGCCAGTCACCAAGGACTCTGGAGCACCTGTTACCATGGATACATACCGACCCAAGAGACCTACGACCCTTAACCTCTTCCCCATCGTGCCTCGTTCACAGGTATGGCCTGGATTATCTTATCTACACACACACACACACGTGCACACTTTCTGACAGAGCACAGTTCTAATGGAAATCAGAAGCAAGATTATTTATGTGTTTGACTGCCTTATGTGTGTTTATTCCATAAAACAGCAAAAAACTGTGTTTTCAAAATTGAGAAAAGATTAACAAAACGGTTGACATTTCCACAGAATTCATTACAGTTGTTTTCCTGACAGGGTGTCTTTTCTAGACCAAACAATGGCTTCAATTGTCAAGACACATTTTTTCCCATTGGTGCCCATCTCTGTTTGTGCTTGAATAGAGCACGTGATGTGAGTGGTTTTGTTCAGGAAGTCAGTCTGTGTGAGAACAGAAGAGCTAATTTCCCTACACGGTGCTCAATTAGGGCACATTTTATACTTTTATTGGTAGATGCCAAAGAATATAGGGCAAAATGGAAATCTTTTTAGTTTGGGAAATCTTTTTCCCCAAACACATGTTGGTGTTTGGGGACACTAACATGTGTCCCCAAACACATGTTAGTGTTTGGGGAAAAAGGTTGTGTGAGATAGAGCGCATAGTGCTACTATGTGTGGTGGCGCAGTTGGTAGAGCTGTTGCCTTGCAGCAAGAAGGTTCTGGGTTCGATTCCCGGCCCCGGTCTTTCTGCATGGAGTTTGCATGTTCTCCCTGTGCGTGCGTGGGTTTTCTCCGGGTACTCCGGTTTGTTCCCACAGTCCAAAAACATGACTGTCAGGTTAATTGGCCTCTCCAAATTGCCCCTAGGTGTGAGTGTGTGTGCATGGTTGTGTGTCCTGTGTGTCTCTGTGTTGCCCTGCGACAGACTGGCGACCTGTCCAGGGTGTACCCCGCCCCTCGCCCGAAACGTTGGCTGGAGATGGGCACCAGCACCCCTCCCGACCCCACTGAGGGAAAAAGGGTGCAAGAAAATGGATGGATGGAGTTCTATCTGTCAGTCATTTCTCTTAATTGCTGACATTAATTGAGCAAGAATGTACATTTATGATGAGGATTGAGAACCATATATATCTAGACAAGATATACATTTTTGGCTAAGAAAAGCAACCTATGGATATGATATGAACAGGGCCACCAAATATGGACAATGGCTGAATGTGAAAACATTGCATGGTCCAATGAGTCAGCTAAGATTTTCAGATGTCAGTGTCAGAGTGTGTAAACAACGCTACAGCATGGACCCATGTTGCCCTTCATCAGGGATGCAGGCTAATAGTAGAGGTATAGTGCTGATGGGGGATCTATAATTATTGGCACACTTTAGGGTCCCTAGTACCAACTGGGATTCTGGCTGGTCCCAGTTGGTACCAGATTTCAATCAAACAATGCACCTTTGACAAGATTTGCATCATTTAACCAATCTGTGGTGACATTATATCAATATTGACCACAATTTATGACAAATGTTTCTGATATCCTTTTGAGTTTATGCCATGCATAATTAGAACAGTTCTGAAGGAAAAAGCGGGTCAAACCCAGAACTAGTGAGGATTATTCTTTGCCACAAATAGTAGAGGATTTTTCTACCAGTTTATGGTTAAGCAGTTTCACTTGTTAAAGATTATTCACAGAATTGAACCCGAAGCTATGGGCCAAATGCCATTAAGATTTGGGTCAAATTAACAATTTGATATTTAGGGCTCTACCCATATCAGCTGTTACCATTGTCCCAGTTATGTCACCCAGTTGGTCGTTGCAGATGTTTCCTCACATGTTCTTCTGGACGTATCTTCCTATTAAAGGAAAAGTGTCCTTTCAGTTGTTGTTCCATTCATGCTCATTATGAAGGATTGTTACAAAATCAAAGACATAATGGAAGCAATTTGTCCTGTGGCTCTACTTGCTTGTCCAAGAGGAATAAGTGGTGAAAGTCAATGCAATCTGCTGGGTTTCCTTAGATGAAAATCCTTTTAACCTGAATAGTCAATTGAACTTGACCGCATTGATTGATAACTAGAGTCAAACGGGAGTGTATGTAATTGGTTGTTTTCAAGTCACTCTGTATGGCTGTGATTATGACTTATTTTGGCCTAAGACATTTGTTGTGTATGATTTGTTTGAGAGAACCGACCAGATATTGTGTGCGTATGTTGAAAGTGGGTCAGTACGACTTCCATTGTCCTGGTTTTGCTTTGTTTTGCTTTCTGATGGCTTAGTAAAAGTTTATTTTGCAACATGTGAGGGACATTGAGTCCTAGCCATTCAACATGGATGGTAGGA
The DNA here is from genome assembly GCF_904066995.2 of Poecilia reticulata. Lineage (NCBI taxonomy): Eukaryota > Metazoa > Chordata > Actinopteri > Cyprinodontiformes > Poeciliidae > Poecilia > Poecilia reticulata. The sequence continues at coordinate 31,327,623 of NC_088832.1, forward strand.
TTATAGAGGACCAAAATAAATAAATCAACAATTGTATGAAACAAATTGGCAACATTTTTGGAATAAAGTCTGAGCCTTTTAAGATGTTTGGAATATTATTTTAACAATCAGCTAATTGTTTTTATTCCTAATATGGATTTGAACAGACAATTTTGGAAGGTTGTCTAGGCTTTCTTTTTGTTTTTCTACGATGAACCGACTACACTTTCATTTTGAGCTTATTGTTGTTTCTAGGTTATCTGCGTCTAGGTGCCTCCAGTTTATCAACGATTTCAGCTTTCCAGTAGTACAAGTAGTCATTGAATTCATCACTATGAAGATAAGACAGCCCACACATCACTGATTCATCATAGTAAACCAATGGCAATGCTTTAGATGGGGAGCCTGTTACATCCAGCATTAGTTCCTTCCTACCACTATGATTTTTGAACAGGTGTTGCTTTGTATCCTGCTCAGAGGGTTAGACCAATTCTTCCTGTGTCTGTCTAAGAATTGATTTTGCATGCGATGCAGCAGCAGCTGGAGTCTGTATCCTTCTTGTTGCCACATTGAGCACAGCTGCTCAGATTATTACTGTCTCTCTGGGAATCAATTAAGGTCATATTTTGCCATATTCAAACATTTGTTTTCTCCTTTGAGCTTGTTTAGTGCTAGTTTGGCATAATATCTGTTATAATGTACAACAACATACTTTTTCATAACACAACAAGTCAACTTTTTCTTTATTTAATTAGGCTCCTCTTGTGGAACCTAATTTTTCCTAACAGCTTTTGAGGCTTAAACAGTGAAATGTTGAGCAGCCTAAGTCAGACAAGATGAGTAAGTAGGATACAGTGCTTATATTCTTCAGGCAACCTTTTCTCTCACATTGTACTGTAACAAAATGGGGGTAAGAGGAGACAGAAGACACATTAGGACCGTTTCCAGGTCAGCAGATTTGCACTACTGAACCACACTGTTTAGTTGTGCATAATTTTGTAGCAACCAAGAGGTTTTTTTAGCTAAGCAAAGCTCAACAGCTCATTAGACTACTGACATTTCAATATAAATTAAATAAGTTGGCCTACAGTAGAGAAAAAACAAATTTTTGTTGACAGGGAAGGTATTTTCTGACTGCCCCTTTTAAATCTGCATGGGTACAGTGAGCCAGAAGACAGGGGAACAGACGGCCATGTCAGAAAGGATTCCTCAGAGTTAATCTGAGTCTAGGGCTAACACTACTTATGTTGAAGTACATGCATGTTTTAGTAAGGGATTTTCTGGATCTACAAACTTCTTTACGGAGTTTATAGTAGCAGATCTACCAAAACCAGTTCAATAGGCATGAGGTGACATTGCAGAAAAAAGCTGAGAAATGAATGATTCCCCTGACCTTACCACATCCTAATTTGTATGTCCTGCCAAATTTAGAAACTCCAAAGAAACTTGACTTTAATTTTAGGGAGCAGAAACGTCCTCATCTTTGCCCCTTCAGGAAGATGGTCTTTTTTAATCATTTGGTGCGGAAAGAAGATACCGGGACAATGAAGTTCATCAGACATAATGTCACAGTCTGAGACATCTTGGAAAACATTTAACAATAAAATCCAGTTTAATTACAGCAACACCATCCTAGTCATTAACACCGACTCTTTTGGGTTCACTCTCCCCAGCCATGATCAGCTCGTCACAGTGGTAAAATCTGTATCTTCCCAGATCTATGGGTGCAGTCTCCCACCTGCTGATTCTCTCGTTACCACAGCAACAGTTGAGTTTCCGCCTGGTAAACGTAGAGGAACGATGACTCATGTGTGGTGGGTGGGTAGAAGAGGAGGACAGCATCTAATTTGGGACACACTGCCGTCACAGGAGTTTCCACTTCTCCTTCTGTCTGGTGTTTTTCTATATCTGGAAATTAAATTAAACATTTTTAAACCCAGACATGGTGTTTGAATGTGTCTGATATGAAAAGATGATTTTAAACAGTAGTCTGGTGTATGATCTTTTTTGACAGTTTTTAAAGCATTCATGTTGTCCCATCATAACACTTGGCTTTTTTCCACTTAGGATATATTCTGTCACAGAGATCATTACTGCTCATTTTCAGTCATTCTGATCACCTTATTCTGTCTGTGCAATTGTATTTAATTGAGCTCTGTGTCTGCAACAGTAAGGCTGAAGCTCATGGTGATGTGTATTGTCACACCATATTTAAAGTCTTTTCCTATTGAGTATATGTTTTTAAAATTTTCAGCACTATGCATTATTTGTAATATGGAAATGTCCCATATTGTGTACTTGAATTAAAGCTCTAGGTAATTTTTTATAAACAATATGTGTTTATTATATTTTTGTTGAAACTGTTACTATACAATGACGGTGTAACATGTGACAGATAAACTGTGAAAAAACAAACTCCTCTGTTTCCACCCTTCCCAGTCCTCATTGATAGGCTAAAGCTAGTTTCCAACACCACAGTCATGAAGGCTCAACCTAGTCAGTATGGGTTTGAGTTTCAGATTTCTAAATAAACTACAGTTTACAACTAAGCTGCATACAGGATTGGAGTTTTTATTAGTTCTGGAATTTTTGTTTCCTGCATTATTACAAGATGAGAAAAGTACAGATAATGCACCTGAGCTATGATGCTTTCTTTACCACTAACACCACTATTTAGTCATCACTGATGTAGAATGATATTGTTATTGAGATGATACAGTAACAATGCTGTTATAATTTGTGAAGAGATAAGATTGTAACGTCTGATTCAAACTGAGTTAACCACAGTTCTGTGTGAATGAACTTTGTGCTCCCAGGATCTTTTATAAAAGGTTGTGTCCCTTTAAATGCATGCCACGAAGCACGAACAAAAGAAATCCCCACTCATTCATTTGAGTCATTGTGTGTGTGTGGGGGTGTGTGTGTGTGTGTGTGTGTGTGTGTGTGTGCGTGTGCGTGCGTGTGTATGAGTGTCCGTGCATGTAATGCTCTCACAAAAGTCGTCGACTTTGGAACATGGTTCCTTTTTGTCGTTCTCTCCAAGTTTACCTCGGTATCCATCTGTTCCTCTCACCAGTCCTTTCCCCTCCTCTTTTTTCAGGACACATTAAACAACAACTCATTCGGAAAGAAATACAGCTGGCAGGAAAAAGTTTCAGGCTCGTCCTCCCCTCTTAAAACAGGTGAGCTTTCATTTTACTGGTTCTTTAGACAAGAACATTAAACTTTGTAAATGTAGAAAACTTGCTTGTCAGTAAAGTTGTTTTAGTTAAAGTTTCCTTCGACTGTGAAGAGGACTTGTGTAATTTTAATTTAGTTTGTCAGGCTGTGTTTGTATCTTTAGTAGCTTGGATTTGTACAATGGTGAGTGGAGTTAGCTGAAGGAAAGCAGTTGCAAAATTAATTTATTTTTGTATTTTTTTTTTACGAAGCTTAAAACTCAGCGGAAACCACCATATTGCATTATTACAAAAATGTTCAAAGCCCTTTTCTCACACAATATCTGCAGTGAGTTTTTTTCACTGCAGATATTGTGGAGATGAAAAAAACTCACTGCAGATATTTGGCAATAGGGATCTATTCTGTGCTAAATGTACTATTTTGAAACGTAAAGAGAGGGGAAAAAAACTATTTTCCTGTTCATACAGTCAGAGCTACTCGTGGTATTAGCTGTATAGCCTGACGTGTGGGGCGCCAACTGCTGGAAGGAGCTGCTGCCCAAACTGCAAAAAAAATAAAATAAAATAACATACCGGTACATTATAATATTGATGTGAAGCCTTCTTTGATGCACTTTGATCATTCTCATTATTCAAAGCACTTCCAACTAGCAATAATCAAATATGCAAAAAACTGAACCTCCTGGATGATGTCTCACTATCAGGTGATCTAAAGAAGTGTTCAGATACATTTTGTCTTATAAATACATGTTGGTGAGTGTTAAGTTAGATTTTTGCTTAGTGTTGTTAGTCTGTGGGTTTTATTATTAGAAGATGAAGCGATTTGTTACTTTTTCACTATTTTCATCATATTTCCCACTTGAAACAGTCCTGAGCTGAAGCTTAAACTGCCTTATAAAATTGGACATCATTTCTTCTGTGAATAAACCAAGGAGAGACATTAAATATAGATTAATATGTGTTTTTTTAAAAATGCTGATACATTTTTTTTCTCCAGGTTAGACCCATTATTGCTTATTGTTTTTGGGAAGATGTACTTTCCAAGTGCTGGAGAAAAGCATCCTCTTAGCATAATGTGACCAACACCATGTATTGGTTGCATTTTGCATGTAGACCAAAAAGTGGAATTTTTGTTTTGTCTGACCAGATCACCTTTATGCTCTCTGTGTGGATGCATTTCTATTTTATTTTAAGAAAAGACCAGAAGGAGCTGTCTCACCATAGTTCAATACTGTATGAAAGATAGGATGATAACATAATGCTTTGATTTACTGGCGATGGATTATGACGCAACATGTGACATAACGCAGCAGGCACCTTATCCTAGCTCTGAATTTGATGAGTAAGGGGGATTTATCTGTGTAATCCTAACATTACCTAACCATTTCTACTTGTCTCTCTTTCTGCTTTGGTTTTTCTTTTGTCTTTGTGCATTCGCTGCCATGTCCATTCGTCTCCGTGGCTCTGCGTTCTGTTGTCTCTCCCGTCTGCATGTCTGCATCATGTGTACTTACTTTGTTTGTGTGCCTGGCCTTTGTATGTGCCTGTGTGGCTGCGTGTTTGTCTGTGTGGCTGTCTGCATGGCCTTGTTTGCATCCTTTCTTCCTGTAGGTGACCTCACACCTCCACGAGAGCACAGCTGTCTGAGCGACGAGGACAAGGTGCAGGGTGGGGCCGCGCAGACCAAAGACAGAGGAACCTCCACCGACGCCCCCTGCAGACACAGCCACACCTCGGGGCGCTCGCATAGCTCAAGCTCTGGAGCCGCAACTCGCTCCAAGCTGCAGGAGAAACCACCACAACCTCCACCGCCGCAGAACTACACACCCGCTCCTCTGTACCCAACGGGTAAGACGGACAGCTCGGGCCACCGAGAAAAGATTCGCCACCAGGCAGATGTTCATCTGGAACCCACAGAGGAGATTTATCTGACTCCAGTGCAACGATCAGCGGACCCGTTGGAACCCCCCAATGTTCAGGACCGACCTTTTCTCTCGCAGCAGACTGAGCAAGGGCGCATGTCCATAAGCTCGGACACAGAGGGACCGCCTCCTTATCAGCCCCTCCCAGACCGGACCAACCCTTCCATTTTTGAGGAGGACGAGCTCTACGTCCCTCCACCTTCCTATGCTTCCTGTGTAGAGTCTCTCATCACACCACCCAACATGTCTGTTTCAGCACACGGCTCTGTCGCACTAGACCTCAGCCTGAAGGGGACAGGAGCAGGGGCCATGCTGAGGGCTGGCTCATCGGTAGAATATGTGGACGCCACCGATGACAGCTACTGTGGTGAGGATGAGGATGTAGACAGAATAATGATGGACAGGAAGATGACAAAGACAGCAGGAAGTGGAGACGGTGGTGGCATTAAACCTGCCATACTAAGGACTACCATGAGCTCCGAAGCCAGCAGCCTAACATATGACTCTGTGAAATACACACTAGTGGTGGACGAACACGCTCAGCTGGAGCTCGTCAGTCTCAGACAGTGTTACCAAGGCTACAGCGATGACAGTGACTCAGCCACAGTCTACGATAACTGCGTCTCCTCTCCATATGAGTCGGCCATCGGGGAGGAGTACGAGGAAGATGAAGACGAGGAACAAAACCAACAGACCGGAGCAGCGCAGAGGGAAGCCACAGCTTGCCTCTCTGAAGACTCGACACCGGAGGAAGATCTGCATTTCTCCAAGAAGTTCCTTAATGTGTTCATGAACGGTCGCTCTCGCTCTTCTAGTAAGTCCCTCCTGTCATTACCTTTGTCCAGTTTTTATAAGCTGAAAGATACTAAACAGTAATAAACAAAATAGATAATATTTGACTTTATTTTAATTTACTTACAATATACATGAGAAAAAAAACATGTGCATAGCCTCCATTAGAGATCTCACCCCCTAACATGAAGCCGATTCCCAAATAATAATTTGACCATTTTGCCTCGTTAAGCTGGAAACATAATATTCTAGACTTATAGCAATAGTTTGATTATAGTTTAATTTCTCTTCAGAATTGATAAAGTATTTTTTAATTGAATAATGCCTTGTATACGTACTTAGGATTCAGAGTGTTCTCATGTGTGCAGTGAAGATTATAGGTTTTCATAATCTTCACTGCTTTTAGTTTTTAGTTTCGTCTTAAAGCTTGGAATGGATCTCTAGAGGAATAGAGATCCATTTTTTCTTCTGGGTTATTTAAGATGGTATTAATATTTTGAACAGATTGCCAGTTAACTTTGTTTCCCAGTCTTCATAAAGCTGCTTGTGTGTTTTTTTTTTTTTTTTTGGTTGTTTAACCTCCTTAGCATAAAGTTGCCTCACTAAAACAAAATCTTTTAAATAACATCCCTGCAGATCTTTGTTCAAGTAGGTTTATAATGTTAAAAATATTTCACTTTACTTTATCTGGCTGGAATTCAAAATATGCGATCAGTAAAATATGTATATCTTATTTTCATAAAATAAATCTTATTCAACCCAACTATAATGAAACTGATTTCTTACAGTTAAATGATTACTGTGCAAGTTGAAAGCAATATTTGTTTTTATCTCCTTATAAAGAGTATAGTACAGTTAATTTTTTTATAATATTAAGTTATAACACGATTCAACACCTTCAGAAATGATTTGTGCTGATCCACCTTTAAGGGGATCCATTTAACTTGGATTCCCTTAAATGCACTATTGAACACTTACATAAAATCTGTTCTGGTTTATGTTTAAACCATATATGAATATTCTGGCTAATTGGTAGATCTCAGCAACCAAAGCTTTAGATTTTCTAGTCAGCATAACACTATAAAGCAAACATCATCTGATTTGCTTCTTTGTGAAACCATTTCTTCAATGAGTGCATGAAAAACATCTTTCTCAGATGGGCTTTGTGTTTCCAATGTTTCTATGCCATCTCTGTTGTACTCTGGTGTTGGTTTACTGTCCTTTGTATCAGGAGCATTTTTGAAACCTTTTAAAAACACCGCAGTTAATCTACCCAGTGCAGAATAAAGCAGGTAATCTCAAGGGAATGTAGGTAGAAATACGCAAACTCATCAGTTTCACATCCCATTAACTGTGATTTATGGACCTTAATGATCCTTCTGTGCTTAAAAGTGACCTGATTGTACTTTAATTGGATTTTTTTTTAGTTGCACAATAGGCTTGTTAAAAACTGGCACTGTAATCTGTAAAGTTTTATTTTTATGTCAGTTTTCCTCATATTTCTGATTTCTTTTTTGTGATTGAAGGTGCTGAGTCCTTTGGTTTATATTCTTGTATCATAAATGGGGAAGAGAAAGATCAGACCCACAGAGCAGTATACAGGTAAGGCAAAAACACACAGTTCCCATCAAACATTGTTTTGTGACACCTGTATCTGTGCTAAAAGGATTTCTGTCTAATCCATATAACTTCACATCCATCATATTTAATGGAAGTAACTTTGTTACTACTGAAGCAACAATCTGTTTTATAAGGAGTTGCATTAATGAGGGATGAACTAGTCTGTATTAAATTATACATTATTCTTTCTTTTGACCTCATACTTACATTTTTACTGCCGTTGACATGGAATTATTTACATACTGCAAAGACCGATGACACTGAATAAAAATTTCCTCATTTAATTCATTCACACTAGAGATTATTATTATTATTATTATTATTATTATTATTATTATTATTATTATTATTATACCTCCATTGTTATTACAAAATTTTCATCAGAAAAATGTTTGACACTAAACTCTATAATATGATGTTTGCATACCCCAAAATATTGACAATTTTGTTCCAAGACACCAGAAACAAATATTAATCTATTTAAAGTATAATTAAATGCAGTCTATCATGTGCTTTTTAGTAATAAAACTTCACCAGATTAGTAAATAATCTGCATATTGTTTCTTGTTACATTTTTTATTAGGTTTTTTTAGAGTAGTTGGACTGCAATGAATTGCAGCCCTAACCATATATCACTAAAACAGGCAGTAATGGGTTTTTAGCTGATTTTTTTATCATCACTTAGCAATACTTCTCTGAGAATATTAAGATAATTTAATCCATTTTAATCCATATCACCAGTTCTTATTCACGGCACAAATTATTAACTTGGTGGGGATGACTTTAAAGCTTTACCACACTGTTACAGCTTCAGTGAGGATTGCCAAAAATATTTATGTCATAAATCATCAGTCGTGGCAAATTCAAATAAGGCTCGTGTCTGCATTTTTATCTCAGTGTGGCATTTATGTTGTCCTTTTCTCTGCATAAAGTACGGAGAAGAAAAAGCTTCAATTTCACTCCAGTTAGCACTGAGTGCTTCCAGCTGCTACTGAAAACCTCAGGCTGTTCCAGGCACTGGGAAGCAGGGACCAAAACAACACAGCCAACAGAACAAGAGCGTCTTTATCTAGCAAGACATCATACGATGCAGGGGGGCATTGTCCTTACATAGCCCACTCTGCAGTCAATAACTGTTGGGAGCAGATGTGCTTCAAAATAGCTTTTCCTTTGATATGCACATGTATGAAGCCAATGTATGATGTGATTTAAATTTACAGGCCTTTTCAATGTCCAGCTTTAGAATGTGTGAGAAATAATGTAAAGAATAAATGAATTAACATGCATGATTAGAAACTTAAACTGCAGGTGTAATTGCTGAAATGTAATTTAATAACCTATTGATTTGTTGAAATTAGGTTATTGTAAGTTTATCAAAGTTTTGATGTCAGTTCATATGTATTTGTTTTTAGACTCATGCTAACATAAATGTTACATATATAGGAAAAAGTACATGTAAAATGTGTCTTGTAATATTGCTCCCTTCAGTGAAACCTTGCAAAAAATATGTGGTCATTAGCATTAAAGATGAAAAATATTAAATAAACTATATTCATATATTCCTTCCTTCCCATATTACGAGTGGCATCTTTAACAAGTTTACCCAGTGTGAAAAACTGGGTAAAGATCATCTTAAAAGAATACAGACATATTTTTGAAGCATTATCAAAAAGGAGCTTACTTTGCTGTCTTCCTGTAGCATCAAGCTGTGTTGCAGTTGTAAAGATAGCTTGTGAAGAATAATTGGAGAGGTGTCTTTAGCTGTATTTGTTTTATTTCAATCCTTCAAAAGAAACGTATTCCTAATTCCTACCTCATGTTTTGTTAGGTTCTGTATCTGTCCAGGCAGCCTAGAGGCCTGGCACCTCCCAACTCGCTGCACTGTCATTGCTCCTCTGTTACCAATTTAAACGTTGAATTTTAACAAATCTCAACAGGTTTGTGCCTCGACATGATGATGAGCTGGAGTTGGAGGTGGATGACCCACTGCTAGTGGAGGTCCAGGGAGAGGATTACTGGTACGAGGGTTACAACATGCGAACTGGTGCGCATGGAATCTTCCCCGCCTACTACGCCATAGAGGTGAACAAGGACACCGACTGCTACAAAGGTACTGACACAACTGTTATGTCCAGATGTCAAAATTATCTTGACTTTAGCGGAAAAGTGACCAACAAGCTGCACAAAATTACTACAGTGGGAGTCAAATTTAATTTAAACTTTAATGTCAACAATTAGCTAAGAACATTATCAAACAACCTGCCGCAATACAGCTACAGCTAGTTGTTTTTCAGGTTACTTGCTTATTCATTTTTTCTCTGATCTTTCTACATATTTCTTTATTTATTAAATTCCCTTACTTTGAAACAGCTTACTTGATGTGATATTATATTTGCTTGCCATGGCTTTATTCTTTCTTTTGCTGTCATCTCTGATTCTGAAACAACAGTCATTTTGACAGCAGCAAGCAATGCCTACTTTTACTTGTACTGTCTACAAGGTTTTTGGTTTTCAATTTTGAAATTAGAAAATCATTCAAAAAACTCTTTAACTTACATGTTTGAGTGAAGATGGATCATGTATACCTGCATGGAAAAAATGTATCAGATTTGGTGGAAATACATTTAGGAAGCTCCTCTCCTCATAGTTAATGAAAATGATTTTGTTGTACAGTATAATCAGAAACACTAAAGTAAAGAATGAATCCAATTAATCCTGCTTTTTGTCAGAGTTGTATAAAAATGCTGACGTGTTTTATTGGTAATCAGTAAAGTTTTCAATTGCTTTTATTTTCCTCCTGCCTTTAATTACTGTTCATACATTTTTGCCATTTTGTTCTCCTCTCTTTGCAGTTAAGAGCAGTGAGTGGATGGACAGATACCGCTTGAAGTTCCTTGGCTCAGTCCAAGTGCCATATCACAAAGGAAATGATGTTCTGTGTGCAGCCATGCAGAAGGTAGGAAGCCTCTTGCTCTCCATGAATGTGTTTACCTGTGAGTGTGCAAATACACTAGTACCAAAAAAAGGTTATTTTATTTTTGTTTATCAGGTTTATTAACCTACAAACTTATTTTTGATGAACTTTCAATTAAGTAAATCATAATCGTGTCCCTCAGATTGCCAACAACAGACGAATGACAGTCAAGTTCAACCCACCTTCCTTCTGTGTCCTGGAGATCAGCGTCAAAGGAATTAAGCTTGCAGTTCAAGAGGATTATTATGCTTGTGACAGAGTAAGACTCTTTCTGGTACTTTTTCCTTTCCATGTCAAATGTAAACATGCAATCTAACATATCAAATTTGGCTGATTTTCCCCACAATAAGTAACTTATTTCAAGGGCTTGTGGAACCATCAAAAACTCTGTAGAGGTCAGCATTTTATCAAAGCATGCAGAATGTTCAGAACCAAACTTTGTCATGTTATGTGGTTATATGAATCAGATATTCCCTTGATTTAAAAGCATCAAATGCAAGAAAGCATGATTCTATCATTGTAAATTAAATTTATAGTTGATTGAAAAACATAATTGTTTTATTTGTCCAACAAGATATCCTGAACTCAAATCTATTCCAAGCACAGTTAGAAACAAAAATGTGACTTTTTATTGATCGGGGGAGGTCGAGGTGTTTTTTTGTTTTAATCAGAAATGTTATTCCCTCTCTTCTACCTGTGTCTTGTCAACAGAGTAACGAGTGCAGTCACTTCTTCCAATTAAAGAATGTTTCTTTTTGTGGCTACCATCCTAAAAACAGCAAGTAAGTTTTTCCCTTTTCTTACTGTCCGTATGTGGAGGCTTTAAAGTGCCACTAGGTGTCGCTGTATGAAAACAAATCAAAAATCTGAATTTATTAAGGTGAGTGGGATTCTCATATCCTGTTTGTTGTTTTTTCACCCTACAGGTATTTTGGTTTCATCACTAAACACCCAGCAGATCAGAGATTTGCCTGCCATGTATTTGTGTCTGAAAACTCCACCAAACCTCTTGCTGAGTCAATTGGGTAAGTTGCTGTACATCCAATAACTTTAGATTAATTATTTAAAAAAAACACTTAACTCTTTGATGCACAGTACCTGCAAACATATCCATATCAAATTTTGTCATATTACAAAACAATGTAGTAAATACCTGAAGTGGAATAAGCATTATACATTGTTTTCAATTCATTTTAATAGAGTAAAATCTGAAAAATGGTACCTTTAGGCACATTTACTCCGATATCCAAACTTTAAAATGAATGTCTTTAGTACATAGAGGGGCTGCATGATGGTGCAAGTTGGCCACAGGTTTGAATCCTGGCTTTGTGTTTTTCTGCATAAAGTCTACATGTTCATGGATAAAATTGTGAAAGTTGAATAATAAAACTATGTCGGAGGCTTCAAAGCTTTCACAGACCATTACTCAAGCCATAATCTGAACATGAAAGAGTACGGTACCACTATGATCTTGCCAAGAAATGTGTGCAGGCATGCAGAAGGTAGGAAGCCCCTTGCTCACCATGACTGTGTTGCGTGTGCAAATACACCAGTACCAAAGAAGAGGTTATTTTATTTTTGTTAATCTGAAAATGAAAGAGTACACTACCACTATGATTTTATCAAGAAGTTACCTGAACTCACAGGCCAGGCAAAAAGAAACATCTGTGAAGAAGCCAAGAGGCTCATGACAACAGAATAACCAAGTCATGGACTCTACATTTCTTGCTTTAGATATTTCCAACACAAGGGAGCGAAATACACGGTGTAATAACATTTCTCTGAAGAACGAGCTAACACAAGGTAGTACTTTTATTTGCATCAGCTTAGTTGGAGTACAAACATAATAAAACCTGGAGGGCACTGACTCTTGAGAACTAGAATTTGATGTACCTCATTTAGATAAAACCATATTTATGAGATAGAATGGCCCGGTTAAAGTCCAATTGAGCATAGATGAAGAGATTTCAAAACTGATGTTCACAGGCAACACACTCACAAAAGACTTTAACGTCATTTTGTGAATTCAAAAAGTTTCCAAATCCTTTTAACACTTTTAAAGTAAAGGTTTTCTTTAAAACCTTTACTGAGGTACTACATAGTCTAAGCTTAATGAATTTAACCCCTTTATCTACTAGAAGCAGTGCATCACAAAATGTGATAACACTTTGGTTTCAGGTGTGTGATCAGATAAGACAAATTGGACTTTTATAGAGCTGAACAGTTGAAACTATATAGAAAAAGAAAATGAACCTTAGTGTATGGGTTGTATTTTTTTTTAAATAACAGAACCTAACATGAAAAAAAAAATCACCACAGATGACAGTTTCTGCCCTAACATGAATCTGCATACTTGCTAAGATTTCAAATCTCATCACATGAGCTCAGTTTCTGTTTCCTATTAATAAAATCACTCTTTTTGCTTCATTGCTTTACCTTACTTCAGCTTAATATCGGCATACTCATTAAGTTCTGCCATCTCGTAACACCTCTGCAAGGCAAAATAACCTACAAGAGTGGCCGAACTCCAGGAGATGGAGGCATGCTGTAATCTTACTGCATACAATATGTGAAGAAGAATAATCAATCAATCAATCAAATTTTATTTGTATAGCACATTTCAGCAGCAAGACATTTCAAAGTGCTTTACATTAAAATAAAAACAGCATGAGACAGTGAATAAACAGTGAGAAATAGAAAGAGATTTTGAAAAAAAAAAAAAAAAAGATTAAAAAACATTCAAACCCGCACCCCTTTTAGGACTTCAGTTAAACATCGTTTAACTGGGACTCTAACCCTCTGGGACTTTAGTCAAAAACCCCGTTTGACAAGGACTTCAAGGACTTCTAGGTTTTTAGTTGAAACGCCGTACAAGGCGTACCTACCGTATTTTCCACACTATAAGGCGCAGCTAAAAACCTTCAATTTCCTCAAAAGCCGACAGTGCACCTTATAATCCGGTGTGCCTTATATATGGACCAATACTGAGCCACAACAGGTCTAGCAGCTACGATAAGCAGCCGCAGACTTCATTTTCCCCCGTACAAGAAGCAGCGCGCAGTGCATGCTGGGATAGTTGTCAGAATTCTGGTTTGTTAATAAAGTGTGACTGACCTATCTACCTACCGAACGTCTAGAATCAGGTCATCTGCAGGTCATTTAGCACCACGTTCTCCACGAACATGCTGTGCGCGAACGGAGAAGGGTGACCATCGTCCGGCCACGCCCCGGCCCAGTCGCGGAAGGCTCTCCTCGCCGACCGGAGTCGGACTGTTTTGTTGACATTCCCTTTAGTGCAGCTCCATCTAGAGGATGCATAACGTAACTCCAGCCTCTACTGTAGCGTCTATTCTATGCGCCTTATAATGCGGTGCTCCTTATATATGAAAACAATTTTAAAATAGGCCTTTCATTGAAGGTGCGCCTTATAATCCGCTGCGCCTTATAGTGCGGAAAATACGGTATATAAATATGTATGTAGTTGGGAGCCAGGGCCTGCTTGCACACATTGAATTTACCCCTTCAGTTACAGCAAACAGTGCTTTGGTAAAATATTGACTCAGGGAGGCTTAATGAATGCACCTGTCACATTCTCCATTTTCTGATAAAATATTTACCCCACTTATTGGTATATGACACAATACCACTTCTGTAAGGAACTAATGGTTTATCTATCAGTGTTGGTGAATAAACTACATTAGTGTTTATGGTTTTAATGTGGCAAAATATTTAAAAAGTTTTAAGGGTTATAAGTACTTTTGTATTGCTTTTTGTATTTTTTTTCTGTAGTTGGTGATATTGTGAGTCTCTTGATGGATTGTTTCAAATTAAAGGCATTACAGTGTCTTGTTTCACGTGTCAACAGAGATATTATAAGAAAAACAAAAAGGCAGAAGAAGCTGAGTAAGCTGATTTGTTGACACGACATGTTCAACTCAGTATAAACACAATCCACACATTTCTGTGACTTACAATCTAAATTTAGTAGTAAAACGAAGCAGCTCTCTTGTTTTAAATTGCATGTGGATTAGAGTCAATGTTTATTTATATAGCACATTTACAACAACTTCAGCAGACCAACGTGCTTCACAACATCACAGGTAGATAAATGATAAAACAGAAAATAAAATTAAGTTTGGTAAAAATGATAAGAGAATTATAAACCTTTATATAGAAGTAAATGACAGAAAATGCCAAAAACTAATAACATGAATACAAACCACACCAAACAATACTTAATTTCAGCAGTCCATCATATACTTGAAGATTAAAATTAGTTATAATTCAAATTGTTTGTTCCGATTCAAGAATTTGAGTGTGCAAATTCAAGGAAAGGTAAGAAATGACGGCTCTTCTTTTCTCTTCTTCAGGAAAGCATTCCAGTTGTACTACAAAGAGTTTGTGGAGTTCTCGTGTCCAACAGAAGACATTTACCTGGAGTAACCCCGCCTTTGACCACAGCCTTGTACAGTACGCTGTATCATAACATAAATGTGCATGAAGGACAAATATTTAAAAGGGGATAAGAAGAAAAAATGCCACTAACATCTGTAACAAACTCACAATGACTATTTAAAACCCCTTAGCTGTCTTAAGGACACCGGTGTCCTCATGGAGAAATTGGATAACATGCAAGCATTTTCAGGGTGACAATTAAGGGGTTAATTTTGCCACCCCTTAATTTGACAAAATGAAGGGGTAAGGATAAGGTGTACACACCTTGCATACACAGGCACTTGACAATGTGTCTGTATACAGACACATTGTCAAGTGTCTGTATACAACATTTGTGCAGGAGCAGGGGATGGAAATGAGCCAAAGGAGAAAGAAAATATGCAACGGTGAGAGTCAAAAGGTGGAGTCCATAAATGCAAAGCACAACTGATGTACATCTGCAGCCGTGTTAACAAAACTTAGCCTGTAGCAGCATCTCAGCAGCTCCGTCATGAGAGCACTAGATTTCTTCTCATTTCAAATGCACCTAAGGCAAAAAATATTCTGACTTCCGAAAATAACTGAATCAAGTTTCTTTGTCTTTAAAAATTGAGGGAGCTGTACAGCTATATCAGTAAGATAATGAACACCATTCAGAGTGTACATTAACTAAAAAAAAAGACTGTGCAGATATTTTATTTTGTTTTTTTAGGAAATCTTGTATAAGATTATATCCACAAGCCACCGTAAAATAAGGTTTTGAAAGCTGGCTAAAAGATTCCATCTGAATTCTGGGTCATATTGATGTTTGACAGAACTTGGTTCACATTTTATCAAACACACTGATCGGGTCAGATGTAAGTTACTCTGCAGGAAAATGCCTGACATTATGTTTCAGAGTGAGATGAGCAGGCAAGTAGATGCCTGTTTGTTTTTCTTGAATCATTCCAGTTGCTGTTAACCTGATTAGACGGGCCGGGATGCTAAACGTGTACAGGTTCCAGGCTCTGTGTCTGTATACAACTTTTGAGTGGAGAGAAGATGATGCATCCAAAACAAAGAAAATGGTCTTACAGATTCTGTCGTCACACTTTGTAGTCTGCAGTGTAATCACCATCTTCTGTAGATGTAGCTGAGTTGTACTTAAAAAAAATTTCCAATGATTTAAATCAATAAAAAAAAAAAAACAGTAACACTGTGCAATTACTGTGTAGGGTAAAGAACATCTTTGGTTAACAATGCAGGGCAAAGCTAAGCAGCTTTAACTTATGTTCCATAAAGGTTAAGTTAATGCTTCACTTTTTGCTTTTCCTGAATTTCAAACACACTGTGCTCTTTGTTAAACGTGACCCAATCTGTTGCTTGAGGAACAAATTCTAAGCTCTGTTTGTCTTCTTATCTTCACTAGTAGTGCCTCTTTTATATCGGTTCATTTGAAACTTTCTCAGTAAACTTATTTTGCCACCGAGTGGGTTTAGTTTACGGGTTTGACTGAGGATTAAGAAGATTAAGTGTTTCACCATAACTGGCTCTTTATGCCACCATGTTACATTTGCTGTACAATTTCCTGGCTCTTGAAGTTGAGCCTGATCAAAGAACTTATTTGACAAAACAATTTTTCACCTATTTGGTAATTCAAACAAGATTACTTGAGAGGATTAAAACATTCTGACATCTGTTTGAACACCATGCAGGTGCGAATGTAAAATACAGTGTAAAATATTCTCTAAATATCCATCTGCTCTGTCAGTGTAAATATGTCTCAGATGGGCTGGACAACAAGTAAAAAGATGCTAAATCAAATAAAACTTACAATAAATGTATGCAACCAAGTTTGTTTTTTTTACTTGTGCTTGTTGACATTTAGTTTTAATTATATTACAGTTTACAGATTAGATCAAATTAGTAAATTCGGTTGTCATATTCAGAGTTTCCAAAATGCCACAACTGTGTTGATTTGGATGGATATGGTTGAAAATAACAACTGTTTATTAATCGCAAGACAAAAATATGTTAAAGGCACAAAGTGATTTTTGAAAGGGAGCGGGGCTACCTGGTTCTGCTCCAAAATATAAATTACCCAAATCATATTTCTTGTTATCCACTTAAGAATAAACAACTAAATTTAAAACATAAAGGCACGGAGTGGCAACTTGTGCAGGAACAAAACAAAGATGAGCCTCTTGACGCCACGATAAGGTGTTCATTTCACCTTGTCAAATGTTAAAGCATAGGGAAGTTAAAATCTTACCAATGCCAGCAAGAACATATATGAAAGGCTTCCTTGAAAGACACACTCTAAATGCCAGCTTCTCTGGAAACGGGAAACTGAACAGGAAATGAACATTAGCTAAGTTCTAATTATCCTGAAGATAAATGGTAGAAAAGTCAGTGCAGCTGTAGAGGGCAGGTTGATCTGACGTGTTCAACCAAAGACGGAAACCACCCAGGTGTAATTGTTGCAGGGTGCTTACATTAATACAGGGACAGCAAACAAAGGAAAATATTTTAAGACGGTATCAGTCCTTTACGTAAAGGTTTTTACCATAGCTTCACAAAAAGACGCAAAGTGTTATGGAAAGTAAAGAGCCTTGGCTGTCATACAAAAATATCAAAACATTCAGTTTTTGCACCTTTTTTTTTTGTCGCCTTATGTCCGACACAAGTCATCTCTTTGGAGGGGTCTGTTAAAATATACAATGGGCCTTGGTGATCATTACAGAAAGCCAGTGGATTACTATTTTTGTTTTAGCATACAGTAGTTAAAGCAAAGTGACATGATGACATTAAAATGTTTTTCTACATCTTGTCTAATTGGATCATTTTACAGGTGGGTTTTTGCATTGTATACTTTACAAAAGAAAAGAAGGTATGTAAAATAAAGATGAATACTTGAAGACTACTTTTCTGTTCAGCTCAACCGTTACATTTCTGTCACTTTCAACATAAAAGTCTAGCTGACTTTCTTTTGTCCAAACTTCTTTTTCAAGAGCCAGTCAAGATAACGGAGAGTTTACTGCAGTGGAAATGATAGAAAAAGATGTACAAAGATGCCATATATAAATAGTAATGTAATATTTGTAATTATGAAGAATATATTGTACTGTTTCAGTGTGTTGTAAGTGAAATTTCTCGTTTTTGTTTTGGATCTTTTCAGCTGTGAACTATTCTTGATTTAAAACTGTTAAAGCAGATTGGTGTCCTGTCGTATTATGCAGCCATCATTCAGCCACATATCAACACATTTACTCTGACGCAACTTGACAGTCAGTCTGGCAGGACAGAAAATATGTTGACACAGACATTTCTAACATTTTAATACAAAATTGGATTGTATTAAACTTGGCTACATTCACACTGCAGACTAAAGTTTTTTTGCCTATATGCAACCTGTACCGGATCTTTTCATGACAGTCCTAACAACAAAGATCCCATTTTTGCTTTTATATGTTTTCCTTTATCCGATACGTTTCTAATCGTTTGAAATGTGATCTGAGTCTTGCAGCCAGGTGGCATTCGTCCAACCTTTACTCGATAAACATCACTATTCTGCATTCTGTTATGCACAAGCGGGAAAAAAACAACCATGGTGGATGAAATGCGGGTTAAGTTGTTAATGTGTTGGCTTCTGTTGGAGAACAACTTTTAAATCGCAAGACGTGCCCCACCATTACCATCCATGTTTACGATCAATCTGTCTGCCTATTGATCAATTCCGATCTTTCTTTTTTTTTTTTGCATAGCCTCACAGCCCACATTGATTAATATGCAAGTTGTAGTTCACATTTCTGACTTGTCCTGTGTGAACTGCAAACGACCTAAAAGTGTCCTGCATGCGCAACAGAGGACGCACTAATGTCACAAGTAGCAAGCGTTCTCAAGTGTTTGCATTCTGTCTTGATATATAGGTTGATGTCATCCATGTGGATGAAGTGACTGAGGGTGTTTCTATAAAGAAGTCAAGATCCATAACCACTCTTTCACCAATGCAGAATGGTTGCAGAGACAAAGCATCATCTCTGTATATCCTACACTTGATGGTGACTTGTCCACTTGGCACCGTTTTGGCCAAAAACACTGTCTTCAATATTCCCATTAAGTTCTAAAAACACCAAGTTCCATGTGTGAGGCATCTATACATAGTTTTTTTTCAGTCTATCACCTCCATTGAATTGCAATTTCTTTTTTCTTTCTTTTTTATTTCCATTATTTAACCAGGTAAACCCTGTTGAGATCTAGATCTCATTTTCAAGAGGGATCTGGGCAGAAGTCTGCAATTCCAAGCAACCTGGTTACAACATTAACATGGTAGAGGGGTTTGTGTACCTCAATGATCCTGAACTGAAGTGGATAGAGAGTCCAGTAAGAGCAGAGATACTTCAGCATATTTTTACTCAAAAGTAAAAAGTAGCTGTACAAGAAATTGCTCATGTAACAAAGTATTTGGTAAAAAAAGTCCGCTCAAGTACTGAGTAACTGATCAAATTATCAATCATTTAACATTTAACATTACACCATAAGCTGAACCATATAAAGTTAAGTGGAAATGTTTGTATTTTAAGGATCAAAATGACAATAATGCATGCAAGTAACAAAAAAAATCATTTTCTTTCAAGAAAATCATTGAAAGAAAATGATTGAAATGATCAGAAATGAATGACTTACTCTGAATGAGTAATGAATGACTGAATTACTCATTCAGAAATTGAATGAGTAAGTCTCATTCAATTCTGAATGAGACTTACTCATTCAGAAATGAGTGAGTCTCATTCACTCCTGAATGATTAAGTCTCATTCAGAAATGAGTAAGTCTCATTCCTGAATGAGACTTACTCATTCACTCCTGAATGAGTAAGTCTCATTCCATTTCTGTTTCACCAGACATGCAGTTTAATAAAAACTGCATGTGGTGAAAGTTTGGTTAAAACACTTGTTTTTCATTCAAATATACGTGTTTTTTTTCATTCAGTTGGTTGAGAATCTAGAAATTTAACTCAAGCAAGATTAGCAATACTTCATAAGAAAAATTAAGTAAAAATTACAGCCTAGTAAAAATACTCCTAAAAGTACTTTTCTCTCTCTCTCTCTCTCTCTCTCAAAAAAAAGGTTAATCAAGTAAATGTAATTGAGTAAACATAACTACTTACTTTCCAAATGCGATCCTGAGATTTGGCTCTTGGTATGGTCTCCCTCGGCAAAATGTCCTCGAGGGTGGAGTCACTTAAAATGTGTTTAGTCATCCCAATGAAATGGCAGACCACAGGAAGCAGAGAACCTCCCCTGGATTAGGGCTCCGTGGGGCAACCTCCTGGAGCTCGGCCCTTGGTGTAGGTGAATTTGAAATCTTAATTCGAAGAGGCTACTTGAGCCTTGAATTCAAAAGAAGAGATTTGTTTTCTCAGAAGCCCGACGTTGACTTGATAATCCTTTTGTGTTCAGCTGCAGAGACGAAGGTTTCAAATGCCTCTAAGGTGTGCATGTTTATGGTAAGGCTAAGTCCACTGTTTTCTCAGAACTCCCTACTGCATCTTTAAATTACAAAGCCAGGACGATTTAAATTGCAACTACATTGGTAATTTGATCCCTCTAAGTTTAACACTACTGAGTAATTAACCAAAAATCTCTGTTGGTAAACGTAGTTTATAACTTATGGTATTTTAGCATAATATAATGACTTCAATAAAAAAAAACCCTCATTACCTCATAACCTATAATATTTCAATTAAGATAAAAGTCTAGAAACTGTTAGAAACCTTTACAGCTGAATGAGAGTCACGCCCCGCAGCCCACACTGATAAAAACGTAGGCTGTTGCATTGTTGGTTTGGCTGATGAGTTTCACAAAAGAAAAAATGTTGATGTGGTGAAAGAAGGGCTGTGTAGGAGTGGTCTGTGTACAAAACAAACCAGAGCAACCAGGTCATTTTTAGAGAAGGAAAACTACATTGTGATGAAGGTCACTGGGAACTGTGACTTAAAAAGACCAGAATCCCCGTGAAAAGCGAACAACCACACGGTGCGAAATTACAAAATGTATTGACTTCAATGTTCAAACAAGATTGTTCTGTTTATTTAATGTAAAAACACACAATACACACACTACAAAGTTCTTAGCTAAAAGGTTTCATGAATTGCAAGAAATGACTTATTAAAATCTAAACATTTGATGTATACAACTTGTGATCAACAGTGGAGTATATCTAACACAACTCGTTAATTTAAACAAGCAGCATTTGACTAGTTGGATATGCATCATAATTCATAATGATTTAAGTAACAAGAGAATTAGAACAAACCTTGTGCCTTAGGTCTCAACAGACTAGCCTCTTTCAGAAAAACAATGTTTTTGTCATATTACAAACATAAGCCAGTTTGTAATATCTTGCCATTATACGTGCTGACTAATAAGGAAATATGAAAACTAAGCTCTTTTTTTTTTTCAATTTTTAAGGGTTTTTTATGTTATTTGAATTTTTCAACTTTGTTCAAATGTATTTTGATTGCCTTTATGCTCATATGCTAGAAATTTCCTAATTCTTTCCCATTGCTGTTATGATAAGCATTGGTTAATTGCCATGATCAGTACCTTAAGCAGACAAGGACATAAAAACAACAATGACTATTTTAGGCTGCAAAAACACCAAATGTTACCAGGTATTTTTGATCTTATTTCTAGTGCAGATTTCAAATTATACTTGAAATAAGACAAAAGTAAATTACATTTATCTTTTCAGCAAGATATGGGAACTTGTTTTAGGTAAATAATTCATTAATATTGATGAAAAAGTAAGAGTTCTATTGGCAGATGAATTTACTTGTAGCAAGACATTTCCCCCATGTTATAAGTGGAATAATATGGGGTGAACTTAGTACTTTTTCCATCAATATTAAGAAATTATTTGCTTAAAACAAGATTTTATATCTTGCTGATAAGGTACATTTAAGTCAATGGTGTCTTAATTTAAGTGTACTAAGGCATTTGTGCTTGAAACTAGACAAAAACACTTGGCAAGATTGTGTGTTTTTGCAGTGAAGAGATGTAATGATTGGGGCGTACGTCTCATTCAATTTCTGTTTCAAAGTCATTCAATGTCAGTTTATAAAACAATTTTGCTCTTTTGTAAACGACTTCATTTCTACAAATTCTGGGAAGTAACTAAATACATTAAGTAAATTAAGTTGTTTCAAATGTGAGCAATAACTGACTTCACCGACAAAAGAAAGTGATTTCGTTCAAAATATGCATGACACAATAAGTTTAATTCTTATTGAATGTTTTACTCCAAGTATTCTTCATCCTCATGCAAAATGGGAGTTTCAAAGTCGGGTAGAAAAGGTGTGATGGGTTTTTCACCATAATCTGTCGGAACAATTAGATTCAATTTAGCAAGCTTTGCTCTTTTGTCACTCTTTTTGTTTTATTTAGTAAAGTACTATGCAATTTAAAATTAGGAAATAAAAAAAAAACACACGACATAACATTCAAATGTGACCTACCATCGGCATGGCTGCTTTGCTTTTTAAGGAAATTGGGATCAAAGACCAGCTGTAGCTCCTGCGTGCTTCTTTCAGACTGGCTACATGAAAATAAATGAAAGAGAAGAGCATGATGATTAAAATATTACAAAAATACAACCTGCTAAGTCTACAATTTTATTTACTTTGAACCCTCTGATGCGTGAGTGACTGACTATACAGTCTTCCGTGAGTGGGTCCTTTTTGACCCGGGTTCCAATCAATGTGTTTTTATGCTACTTTTGTCATTTTGATTCCAAATAATGTTTTGTATAATACTTTCTACTGTATTTTATTTCACACAAGAATTATTTCATGTTTGAAATATTTTCATTTTTCACTTTTTTAAACGTTTTTGGAACAATTTGTAGAACATTTCTGACAATTTGTAGCACATTTTTAAAACAAAATGACAACAGCAGCAATTTTACAACAACAATGATGAAATGTCAATAATGGGCAATATCAACATCCATTATGTGTGTGTGGGCATTGGGGGGCGTGCAAAAGAGCACGTTTCCTGAAACTAGCTAGCTAACCAAGCTAGCTAACATTACTGTCTCTATTCTATTATGCTGTGTGTCACGCATGCGAGTGTGTGTATGTGTGTGATTTATCCATCCATCCATCCATCCGGGGTCAGGTCGTGGGGTCAGCAGCCTAAGTAAGGAGGCTCAGAGTTCCCTCTCTCCAGCCACTTGTTCCAGCTCCTCTGGGGGAACCCATGGCGTTCCCAGGCCAGCTGAGAAACATCGTCAGCGTGTCCTGGGTCTTCCCCGAGGCCTCCTCCCGGTGGGACGTGCCCGGAACCCCTCACCAGAGAGGCGTCCAGGAGGCATCCTGACCAGATGCCCGAGCCACCTCAACTGGCTCCTCTCGACATGAAGGAGCAGCAGCTCTACTCTGAGTCTCTCCTGGAGATCTGAGCTTCTCATCCTATCTCTAAGGGAGAGCCTAGACACCCTACAGGGAAAACTAATTTTGGCCGCTTGTACCTGTGATCTCGTTCTTTCGGTCATGACCCAAAGCTCATGACAATAGATGAGGGTGGGAACGTGGATCGACCGGTAAATCAAGAGCTTCGCTTTTTGGTTCAGTTCTCTTTTCACCACGACAGACCGGTACTGCGCCGCTTCACTGCAGATGCTGCACCAATCCGCTCGTCGATCTCCTGCTCCATTTTTCCCTCATTGGTGAACAAGATCCTGAGATACTTAGGTCTCAGTGTGTTTGGTTCACAAAAAATGTTTTCCTGAGAGTCACAGTTGGTAAGAAACAAAGATTCCCATTAAATTCCATAGGAAATGAATGCGGGTCATTTTGGACCCACTCACGGAAGAATGGGGTAGTAACATAAAATATGCTATTTCTTAAAATGTATAAAAGGTAAATTAAAAATTTTAATTGCATGATATCAGTAACATGTTTCTTGAGGAATACCTGGAATATGAAGTGATGAAAACTTTTCATTACAAAGATATTGCAAAAAGATGACCTCACCGGGTCAAAAAGGACCCAGTTACGCATCAGAGGGTTAAGATAGAATACACTGTTAGGGCTGTTACCATAAAACTATTGGCTTAAATTCTAAGTAGAATGATCAGGTATCAGGCAGTTAGCAATGGGAAAAACGGTCCATGTTTATACATCGTTTAGAACTGAAACATTTGCTTGTTTTTTTTTGTTTTAGTTGTTTTGTTTTTGAACCTGGAACATCAGAAGCGTAGTAACCATTTCAAAAACACCATATTTATCATCCAAAATGTTTTGTATGTTTTTAAATGTTAGCATTTTAAAAAATTTTAATTAAAAAGTCATTAATGTGAATGATAATAGAAATTATAGAGTTAGATGGCTGGAAAGTGAGGGAGAAGCAATCTGAGCTCTGAAACAGAATGTGCATCTTAATTATTAGAAAAATATTTATTTAAAGAAAAAAACAATTCATGTGTACCATCTCTGCCAGAAAGGAATGTATGTGTTCCCATGCATGTCTATCTTTAATCACCACATAAAAAAAGAAGAAAAAACAAATATAAGTGCCCAAAAAAAACCCTACATACACACCTTCCTGTTTCTCTTCCTGGTGTTGGAATGAGTAGTAAGTAGCTTGATTCACCCCAGATGAAGTGCAATGCCCACATTTAAAAGATTTACGTCAATAAAAGCAGATATCTTAACGTGACCCAAAGCAAAATGCTAGAATACAAAATGTCTTGGAAGCACACAGACGACATATTTCAGAGAAAAAGGAGTTAACCAACCTGTTTAATGCGGGTGCAGACAAACAGCCATGTATGAACAGGAAACATATGAGCCAGAAAGCCAGCATGACTTTTATGGACTTGCATGACTTCATTTTAAAAAAAAAGAAAGAAAAACAAACCCATGGTACCCAGGATGACGAGAGGGTTCTGGAAGGAAATGTTATTCTGAATTCTTCCTCCTTCTCAAAATGGTTGTAAACAGCTGAACAAATAATAATTTTTGACAAAACATACCAGCTTGTCATTTGAGCAGATTACAGTATGTTCGTGATCTCAGGTTCGATTCCCACTCCATCCGCCTCTATCGCTGTCCTGGGGGGAGACACTTCATGACAGCATGCCAGAAGGGCTGAGCAACACCGAGAGGCAACCTTGCTTTTGTCAGACTGCTCCTGACCGACTGACGAGCAGAGTAGGAGTTTAAATTAGCTACTCAACCACCGCTGTGTTCATGAGAGGCTCGTTAATAATCGAGAACTAAATATCAAGCCTGGAAACCTGATATCTAACGGCGTGAATGTTGTGTGTGTTTTAAGTAATCTCTGCTCGGTTTGGCGGGGCGCAGGCGGTTGCCACGGCAACGGGTGTGCTTAAACGACAAAGACAGAGAGTAAAACGGTGTGCACGACAACGAGACAGTAAAAAGGTAGGAGTGGTTTTGAGTTCATCGTCTGTTCGGGTTGTTTTACCTTTGTTTACCTTTTCTGTGGCTCGTTACACCCGCTGTAGTTTCTGAACATTCAATAAACAACAAACTTGGACTAATTACCTCCTTCGTTTGTGACTATACGTCACATCAAATAGGACAAATATATTTCATTAAGTTTTAACAAATTCTACCACGATAATTATGTTAAATTAAATTAATTATATCCCGACTTCAGAAGATTTGCCTTTACCTTTACTTGGCTCTTTGATTCCTCCGATCAGTCTGTAGTTTCTCATATTGAGGTCATCAAACCAAATTTCAGATCTGGTTTGCAAACCTGCTGGCGTCACGTTTGCAACCAGCTTTTGACTGATAAACCAGAAACCTCCTCCCAGTGTAAGAATCTCACTGAGGAAGAGACTGCGTTATCTTTTCTGTCACTTTATTGGGGCCTACCATGGCATTACATAAGGAAGGGTAGTGACTGCCTTGCGACTGCCTTCCATGTAATGCATGGAAGGCAAATATTGTTCTACACCTAATACAGTGTCTCTTTATAGATTATTTATTATTCTCCCATTACCGTTAATGCGGCTCGTAACGCTGTGTGCCCACACACAAAAATGGTATCAAAACGAGCTTGGAGCTATTATTTTTATTGGGAATCGGAGTTACGACGGCGACGTAAAAAGCGAAAAACGAGCGAAATGTCCAACTGCCGAAACGCAGAGTGTAACTGACACCAACTGCCGCTCCGTTTGTCACCGCGAGTTAGCAGCGCTGCTAACAGCTCGGTTCTCTGAAGAACTGAGTAATGAAGAGAAAAGCAGAGAAGCTGGTCAGAGATCTGAGCTGCAAGTTTGTGCCGACAGTGTAAAACACCAGAACTATTAGCTTGGTGTGATGTAAATTTTATTTTTCGTTTGAATAAAAAAATAAATAATAACGTTTATTATCTGAGTATTTATCATTATGATTGGACCACGAAATTTTATTTATAAGACAAAATAAAATATCTGGATTTATTTAATCCATTGGAACCAGAACCAGGTTCTTGAACCTTTTGCAGAGAAAGATTTTGCAGAGAAAGGTTATTTATCTTCTCTGCAAAGAGAAATAACCTTCTCTTTGCAGAGAAGGTTATTTCGTCTCTGCAAATCAAAGAAGAAATAACCTCAGCTGCTGCGCTCCAGACCGTAATATGGAGAATCTCCCCACTGGACTAGAACCGAACCGAACCGAATCGCACATCCACCTGTTATAGAGAGCAACTTTCCACTGGAAAGTGTCTTAAGATGCCCTTGTGGAGCTCAGGCAACTGTTGTGCTGTTCGTGGCTGTACTCTAATAATCAGATCACGTTTAATTTGTGGCTGCAGCAAGTGTGCTTTGAACGTGCTCCCAAAACAAAAGCAGTAGTTTTCATTGCCCACCGGCAGATAAGCAAACAAAAAGAATTTGGCTAACAATTCTAAACTTGAAGAGAGAACCCAAAATGCTTTATGTGTGCTCATTTCATCGTGTGGACAAAAAGTCAACGGAAGAAAACCCACATCTGCATCCGAAGCAACTGAGTCAGTGAAGTAGCTACATATGCTAGTGCGACCTGAAGAAATTAGACCATTTCTTCAAGTTGTCATCCCTCCCCGCAATAGCTGTAGATTGCGGTAATACAATATTGTCACATTTAAGCTTTGATAGCTGGTGTTCCCACATATTTTATAGCCTAAAAGCTCTGACGAAAGCCGGTTAGCATTAGGATAACGTAAACAAACGGCAGTTCCGGCTTGCGGCGGAAGTCGCGCCCATAATTCACGCAAAGCGTCATGGGGCATAGGTAGAGATATGAATCGCGGAAGTATCGGAGATGACAAATAGCCCTCTCATTCGCTTCAAACGGTTTTTGGATCGGTCTTACGGATCCTGAAAGGGAAGCAGTTGTTCGGACTGCTTTTTTCATCAAAACTGACTGTGTGTCTGATAAAGATAGAAATCTTTCTCCACTTCGCTGTCTCACACACGTGACAGTTAGCAGAGGCTTAATAACTATAGCAACAGAACAAAGAGAAAGGCAAAGCTGCTGGTTTGGACTACAAAGACGCCATATCTGTAGTTCTAACCGTGGCGGAACACTTTGTTAATGCAGAGGGCAGAACAGACTGTCAGAACTACAAACATTGTCAGAACTACAGAGGAGGGGTGAGGTGGCAGTTAAGAACTACTTGCTGTTTTGCGCATTATATAGGTGGATTAACCTAACCACTGTTACACATTGGATTAGTGTGGCCATTTAAAATGAAGCTTACTGAAAATGTCAAAATAAAAGCCTTGACATTTTTCACATCAGGTAATTGCTCTTTTGGGCTTTATGTGACTGGTGTAAACAAACCACTGTTACAGATTGAGTTAGTGTGGTCATTAAAATGAAGCTTACTGAAATTTTCAAATTAAAAGCCTGCATATTCCTCTCACGTCAGTGCAATCCCATATTAATATTAACCTTTTTTATGTTTTTTTTTTCCTCAGGATAGTGAACTGCGTAAGGCAGTGCAAGACGCAGCAATGCACTGCTTAGCTGCACCCTGCCTTGCGCAGCATTAGCCTTTTCCTTAAAGTTATCTATTAGCTAATTTTCTTATTAATTAGGCATGTTTAGTATACTGAATGAAGCAAGTCAAATTAAAACAACATGCTAGTGATGCTCCACGTGCTACTGCCAGTATTTAGGCTAACATTAGCATTTTGGCTAATTTTAGCTTATACACTAATTTCAACATACAGAATGGTATACGTCCATGCTAGCCAACATGCTTGTGACTCTCCATGTGTTTTTGAGTACATTGCAGCGTTCTTTAGTATTGATGCTCATTTTTAGCATCAACCGACGGCAAGTGTTCCAACCGACGGGCACACTTTGGCAGGCCCCAGTTAAATTTCTTCAGGAAGTTTCTAATTATTTCTGCTATAACTGATGTCAACTGACAGTTAATACTTTCCTCACCCTCTGGTTAAAGTTGTCATTCAGGCAGTTCAAACTCCAGTTTTCTAACAATGATAACCACATGTAAATAACCTGTTTCTATACTAAAGAAGCCTCCTAGAGCAGTAATAAACCACTGATACTTATCAGTGTGAGGTGTGTGAAGCTCCTGTTTCACACTGCTTCACACAACTCTTCAAATAGCAACCTTTCTGCAGTCCTTAAATAGTGAAATGTCTGTGCTGAAAACGATGTAATGAGGCTGTGGTTCTCCCTGTTGCTGGTGAACCATTTCCTACCACACTTTGTCTTTCTACTCAATTTTCTGTTAATATACATGGATACAGAACTGTGTGAACAACCAGCTTCTTCAGCAATGACCCTTGGAAGCTTACCCTCCTTGTGAAGGGTGTCAATGAGAGTCTTCTGGACACCTGTCAAGTCAGCAGTCAGTCTCCCCCCCTCCGTGATTGTGGAGCCTACCAACCCAGACTTAGACCATTTAAAGGCTCAGGAAACATTTGCAGGTGTTTTAAAACACCAGGAAAGGTTTCCAGAGCCTTTAAATGGTCTCATTAATGTGAAACACCGTTAATGACCTTTTTACACTTCTATTTTTCTTAGACACTGAAGTTTGGGTTTTCATTATCTGTAAGCCTTATCACCAAAGTTACAAGAAACAAGGTCTTGGAATTATATGTGTGATGATTCTCAATAAGCATCACTTTCTAAGGTGGCTGGCAGAAAATATTGCACTTTACATAATATTAAAATGTTTGGAGAAACACTAGTGTATCGAAGAGGTCCATGGTAAATGAGAATTAGAATCTATTTCTTTTGCTCTAGTACATTTTATTTATTTATTTTTATTTTTATGTATGTTTTATTCTCGGATAGATTTTAGATTTACAGTATTTTCTGTAATATTTACAGTGTTTAAATTTTCATTCAAAGGTATGAGAAATGGAATCAATAAAATATCTGTTTTTCTCTTTTGCAAAGAGAAAAATATGACTTTTATGAAGTAGCAAATACCAAACAAGACCAATAAACAGGAACTTATTTTAGGTTCCTATTTCAGGTTTGCGAACATTGTAGGTTTTCAAGTATGCCGAGGCCACTGCTTTTACTCTCCCTTGTACAAGAATTTTCATGAAAACATCATAAATTTACTTTCAAGCCAGACAAAGTATTTCAGAGAATTACAAATCATTTCTCTAAAAGGCAGCTAAGTCAAAAATAATAAACAGTGGTTTGTTTTAAGAGCACGAGGTTTTTTCAGACTGGGTCACCACATAGTTCCCTCCCTGCAGTTTCCAACTGCCACTTTTATGAAGGAACACCTCTGAAATGTTTAGCTAGAGCTAGCCATATCCTCGTGACTACCAGGAAAAAAATATTGTCTAATCACCTTTTTTTTTTATCCCACAGTCTTTGTAAGGTAATAAAAGGTTTTATGGACTTACTTTGTCTCTTCCCATAATATGTGTTGTTACTGATAAACACCATTTTTATGAATTTGAAAAAGGTAAGTATAAAAGTCCCACCCCTTCACATGTGGTATCATTGAAAAGCCCTAAATGTCCCCTATAGATACCAAAAGGAATTAATTCAGTAGAATGCAAGGGGTTGGAGATATTCAAATTTAAAAATGTCCTCTACAGAGGACAAAAATGAACTCTGTTTCTATACTAAAGAAGCCTCCTGACTGGTAGTCACTTTAACGTGTTTGAAATGCGAAACAGGTTATTAAAAACGAAAGAGATGCTTTCAGATGGGTGGGAGGGTGCTGGGATGGCGCGGCCATCTGAGCGAACTGAGAATCGGAGTAAGGAAGAGAAAAGCGGAACAGCGGGACCCGCCTGCGCTTTAAATCGATTAATTAGATTCGTGTCCCACCTTGTAAAAATTATGTTTTAAAGGTGGTTTCCGTTCATTGTACGGATTCGTTTGAAAACACTTGCTTGCCAGGTGAGTCAATAATTTGTCTCTTCTAAATGATCTGTTTGGTTCATTTAAAATAATAATAATAACAATAATAATAATAATAATAAAATGTTCTTGTCAACTTTGTTCTACGAAGGAAACAATTGCGTTTTAGAACAATCAGGCTCGAAGAAGAGGCATTTTTTTTTATTTATTGTGCTTGAGTAGATCTTTCTTGTGTGCCCTGCTGAAAACCATATACGGTAGTTTATTTTTTTTCTTTTCACGAGAGAGAATGGTCCGAAACACCTCTGGGTTTTCTGTTATCAAGTTTGCAGAGAGAGGATAACTACTGCGTTTTAAATCCCGTAATTAATTAACACGTTGTTGACTGCTACTAAACAAATTAAAGAGATCTACTTTCGTTGTAATATGATTATAAGGAATTGTGATTTTAAGTCTCTTAGAAAATTATTTTTCACTTAATTTCGCCTATATATGTCTGAAAATTAGCCAACGTTTTTACGCGTAAAAACAATAAAAAATAGTTTCATTTGTGGTGTCAGAGATGTAACCCTATGGTTTAGTTAAGAACGGGACACTTGCCATTCGAGGAAGCTGGCGGGCATCTGTTTAAAAATTATAAACCAAAGTGTAATGAAAGTCATAACACGTTTCTCAACCGTGTAATTCCTAATACAGTGGGTTTTATTTCGCAAATTATTTGAAATAAATACGGTTTTTACACTTTTATTGACACATGTGAGTCGAACTTTTTTTTCAGTCCGTGTCTGTTGTAAACGTTCTCCGCAAATGGTTTGAAATTCTCTGCTTTGTCTTTTGATACCATAATAGCTCAAAAGCATTACAACAGAGGCCCATTATGTAGAACATTTTATATCATGCTTCACTTCTAGTCTGTTAATGTAGGAGGAAATGCAACTTAATTTATGAGCCTGAAAATATTTGCATCCGTCTTGTTGATATGAAACTTATAGCATTAGCTCAGAGAACAAGTGTCATTACGTAGAAGAGATTAAATCATTTCAGCTCTTTATTTCCCCCAATTAGCAATTACCAATTATCTATTCCCCTCAAATGTTATCCTATTGATTTAAAACTTATACCAGCAGTTCTTGGATTATTTCTACATAATTTCTCATTATGTAGAAATAGTTATTTTACTTTTAACTCTTTATTTCTCAGAGTTAGCACAGGGATGCATTTTTGGGCAATATGGATTTCCAGCCTGCCAAAATACGCATCCCCTCTCTATTCTCCTTAAATATTATTATAGTGATTTAAAACTTATATCAGCAGTTCTTGGAGCTACTTTCACTATGTAGAAAAAGTTATTTCACTCTTAACTCTTTAATTCTTCAAATTAGCACTGGGATCAATATTGCCCAAAAATGCATCCCTGTGCTAACTTTGAGAAATAAAGACTTAAGAGTGAAATAACTTGTCCCTGTGCTAATTTGAAGAATTCTAGAGTTAAGAGTGAAATAACTTTTTCTTCATAATGAGAGTAGCTCCAAGAACTGCTGTTATAAGTTTTAAATCAATTGGATAATATTTGAGGGGAATAGATATGGGATGCATATTTTGGCAGGCTGGAAATCCATATTGCCCAAAAATGCATCCCTGTGCTAACTTTGAGAAATAAAGAGTTAAAAGTAAAATAACTATTTCTACATAATGAGAAATTATGTAGAAATAATCCAAGAACTGCTGGTATAAGTTTTAAATCAATAGGATAACATTTGAGGGGAATAGATAAGGGATGCAAAACATGCATCCCTGTGCTAATTGGGGAAAATAAAGAGCTGAAATGATTTAATCTCTTCTACGTAATGACACTTGTTCTCTGAGCTAATGCTATAAGTTTCATATCAACAAGACGGATGCAAATATTTTCAGGCTCATAAATTAAGTTGCATTTCCTCCTACATTAACAGACTAGAAGTGAAGCATGATATAAAATGTTCTACATAATGGGCCTCTGTTGTAATGCTTTTGAGCTATTATGGTATCAAAAGACAAAGCAGAGAATTTCAAACCATTTGCGGAGAACGTTTACAACAGACACGGACTGAAAAAAAAGTTCGACTCATATGTGTCAATAAAAGTGTAAAAACCGTATTTACTTCAAATAATTTGCGAAATAAAACCCACCGTATTAGGGATTACATGGTTAGGAAACGTGATAATGTTACAAATATCTTTAAAATTTCCTCTTCGGTCATATTTTTATCCGTTTCCTCGTCAATATGCGAGAGCTTAGAGCGATGCGCGCTCCCGCGACAGGGGATGCAAATTTGGGCAGGCGTGCTTTTCTGGGCATAACACCAACCGGCCCTTCAAATTATACTAAATACACCATAACGCGATAGTTTTTTTTTTATTATTTATTTATTTTTTTTTAGTTTCATATTTGCATGTCCTAATGTTTATTTTCGAGTGACCATTTCCAGCTACGTTTTTTTAATTTTTGTTAAGTTGGACCCACTTTCATAAGTTTATAAACTGTAGATTTAATTTGTGAACGTGAATAACATAATCCAGAGAAGATTCATAATTGTTAGTATGTGTTTAAAGAAAACGAATAAACATTTTAGATTCCTGAAACTGGAAAGGAAAGAAAAATTTTAAGTGGCGTAAAACACATTTAACTACTGCGATGTATTTAAACCTTGATTTAATTTGATTGACCAGCACAAAGGATAATACTTTTGTATTAGAATTTTGGGAAGCTGAAGTATAGTTAGGTCAACAAATAATATCCTCTGTTACAAGGTTTTACTTTTTCAAATTAAAGTAATTCATAAATTATAGCTTTAGCGATTACATTTTCTGCTCTGTCAAAGCTTAATCTATTAAACTTGTTCATTTGCTTCATTCTAGTATGTCCAATCACAGAGGAAAGATTGCTGGACTCTTTATCTGCATTGTATTACTTGCATCAGGCTTCCTTTCTTGGTATATCAGGTGTGTACCAAAAGTTAAAATACTTGTCTTTGAGATTTTAGCACCAAAGATGATGTTTGTTTTTTGTTCAATTATGTTTTTCAATTAACTGTTTTTTCTTTCTTTTACTAATTATTCTTTTTGTAGGCATTTAAGAGCAGTTGCCTTTATCAAAGAACTATATGTGCCAAGGGAATCAACACCAGCAACCATAAATGATTTGGATGGCAAACTTAACTTCGGGTAAGAGAACTTTAAGACAAGTATTTCTTTTACAAAACACTTTTATTACTCTGCTGTTCTCTGAGAAAAGGGTTAGTTCAGAATCTGTTAGTGATACAGTCATCCTTCTATAGTTCTTGAACCCACACAAGATCTTGCATAGAACAAGTCAGTACTTGACATCTTAAACAACACACTCATTCCATCATGCTACATCATTTTTTTCTCCTGTGTAGTTTAAGTGCATGAAGGTAGAGTAAGCTGTTATTCAACCTCGGAAGCGAGCACATACCAAATTTATGTCTCAGCATATAAACTGCAGAGAGTATCATCATGACCGGTGTTTGCTCCGTTCAAGACCTGTACAGATCTACGGCTAGGTAAAGGGTAGATAACATTTTGACAGATCATGCACAACATGCTGTTTGCAAAAAACACTCACCACAGAGACAGTTTCTTATTCCAGGATGTTTCTTTAATGAATCCAATGTGCAAAAGTACTCGGTTCCTCTGTTGTGAAGTAAAAGAAATATTTTTGCATTGTCATATAATTTTTTTATACTTTATCAAACAATTGGCTGCAAATAGATTTTAACATATTGTTCATTTATCTTTGTATTTTGTCTAAAGTCTATATGCTTATACTGAGGTTTATACACAGAAGCTTGAAAACCAAAGTCAGAGTCCTTGTTTGTGCGAACAAACTTGGCTAATAAAACAATACTGATTCTAATTCAGATTGTGCATACAATGCGTTGTATACAAATGTCTATATTATCAGATATGTCATCAGATATATGTTGTCCTGAATATTTAACCACAGTACAAACTATAAAAACAGTAACAGAAAAAAAAATACAGAAACGCTAAATTCTGGTCTTAGATGATGCTGGTAATCAGATGGTACTCTTCAAAAGCATCATCAGGTGAATCTGTTCATGCTTCAAGTCAAATTGGTTTCAATGGCCACACTGATCCACTGATCCAATCAGACATTTAAGCGACTTGAAACCATTCCTCCCTCCCTGGCACCTCCAGAGCCGGGCCCCCATCCGGCCCGGTTCGGGGGGCAGCCGCCCCCCCTATAGCTCCACCCCTGGATGTATGATGAGCATATTACAAAGCACACAGGCGTTCATAATTTATTTAATAAATTATTTAGTAATATCAATACATATATATATAACTATACAAACACAATTAAATAATGATTAATAATGGCACAAATAAATGATTAATACTAAATAATATATATTGGATACATGTATATATATATATATATATATATATATATATATATATATATATATATATATATATATATATATATTCAGCAGCTGAGATTGAGTCCAAAATCCGATGTGAGATTCATCCGTGCTGCAGTGAATTTGTCTGTCTTAATAGATATCTCCCTCTTCTTCCTCACATCGTGTCTTTATCAAACTTTCAAAACAAAAACGGAAGATTTGGGATGTATCTTACTAGGGAAAGAATTACATATTTAATAGTCTTTACCACCTGTGTAAACTTTGCTGGTGAATGTTTTAACACATAATATAAGTTTTTATAATATGTGTAACATTGTTTAATTTCTAATATAGGGTCTTGTGTCAGATAATCTAAGTCAATATTGGATAATAATTAATTTTTTTAGATCTCAGTTAGCCTTTATAGCGGGGCTGAACCCCGTATTACACCAAGCACTGTAGCTAATATTAGCCGGTATCTCACCGGTGGACATAAACACAGTGTAAAGTAATATTCCAATCACAATATATACACAATAATATGTCCATCTTACTTGTGAAGTGTTGTCTGTGGAGCCCTCACATCAATAATCTATAAATCCAAACAACAATATCCCTCAGTGCTGAGGCATCTTCTGCTGTTTTGATTGAGAAAAGTAGGAAAGAGTACCGCTCCAAGATGGCCGACATATTTCCTGCCGGAGCAGCCAATGTGGGGTCTACTCTTATATTATGTCTATGGTTAGAACTACTGAGACTGCCATGTGCTTGTTGTCTGAATCAGCAGCTGTGGCCTGTGTTCTGTTGCTATGGTAATTAATCCTCTCTGCCAACTGTCAGCTGTGAGAGAGACACAGATGGGGAGACATAATTCTATCTGTTTGAGCTAGCCAGTTTCACTAAAAAAAGCAGTCCGAACAACTCCTTCCCGTTCGGGAACCGTGATACTTATTCGAAAACCGTTTGAAGCGCATATGAGAGGGCTAGTTGTAATCTCCG
This sequence comes from Poecilia reticulata, assembly GCF_904066995.2. Classification (NCBI taxonomy): domain Eukaryota; kingdom Metazoa; phylum Chordata; class Actinopteri; order Cyprinodontiformes; family Poeciliidae; genus Poecilia; species Poecilia reticulata. The sequence goes on from NC_088832.1 coordinate 31,363,293, forward strand.
ATACTTCCGCGATTCATATCTCTACCTCGCTCATAGTAATAGCAGCGATGAGAGAAAGATGGTGTGCGCTGAGCTCTGAAATTTTTCAAAAAAGTCTGAAAATGAATGGTTGAGTGCCTGACCGACTTTCATACCAATAGAGCAATTTTTGCAGCCATGAGAGCGATTTCAAAATTATTTTGGGGTCAAAAACAAACTGCCACTCTAACGGAGTGGCAGTTTGTGTCGGTTACACTCTGCGTTTCGGCAGTTGGAAATTTCGCTCGTTTTTCGCTTTTTACGTCGCCATCGTAACTCCGATCCCCCCCGAAAAAATAGCTCCTTTTTCGGCATCGAGCCGCACGTTTTGATACAATTTTTGTGGGGGGGCATGCAGCGGTACGAGCCGCATTAACAACTTCGCAAGTCAGTCACTGCTCTTCCCTATGCATTGCTAAGGCAGGCCCCAATAAAATACCACAAGATCCTCTTTCCGACTAAACATTTCTCTTTAAGAGTGTGAATCTTCTTTTGTGGTCATATGTGTGACCAACAGCAGTTTGAAGTTGATATTTTGAAGCTGACAGTTTTATACATTTAATTTAGTCTGTTAAACTCATCTCTGGGTTGAATTTTAGATAAGAGAACTCGGTGGAACCCTTGACTGTAAGAGAAAGACATTTTTACAATTTTCAGATTAAATACATACGTGTCGTCTGACTAGATAAAGGTAGTTAAGTTAAACTCTGGTTTTAAGAACTACCTTTGTCGCAAAAAAGCATAAAAACTAAAATAATTCAAATATTATTTATTATCAGACAGTGGAAAAATTTAGGGACTAAGGTTGAACTTTTTTTAACTTAATGCTTTAGACAACTATGTTAACTTCCTGATAACCTACAGGTTACCAGTGTTACTTGGTAAACACACTGGCTGTGTCCAAACAGTCACATACTCCTATTTGCTGTGAAATCGTTTTGGTAACCTTCTGCAATGTCTCAACACTTTTTTTTTTTCTCTCCAAAACTGGATTCATTTTTCACAAAGATCTTGGTGAAAGATGAGCGTGTTAGACTAGTGTTTTTCAGCCTTTTATGAGCCAAGGTACATTGTTTTAATTGAAAAAATCACGAGGCACACCACCAAGGACCGCGCATGTTACAGTCTAATTAACTTCTGCGTCATCATTTATTTCCTCAAGATAAACTGCCGGCTCCTCAAATGGAATGCAATGCAACACAACGTTGCATTCTCTTTAGTTTTCTCTGGTCTGTATGGAGACTTGAATTTAACGCGCCATTTCAACCAAAGGTTTTGAATGTGCTTCCTGGGTGGGCCCCTTGTGGGGAAAAGGAGGGCAGACCAGATGGGTCCCATATGGGTTTGTCCGCGGGTTCCACGATGGGCCCACATGGGTTTACCCATGTAGGGTCACAGCCCACATGGGCCCTACATGGTGGTGGGCCCACATGGGTTTGTCCATGTAGGGCCCATGTAGGCTGAGGCCCTACATGGGCAAACCCATTTGGGGCCGTCGTGGAACCCGTGGACAAACCCATATGGGACCCATATATCAGCCCTGCTGATTATATGGGTCCTGCTGGCTGACCAGACGCTCCAAAGCGTTATTTAACAATATGAGGTGTTGTTTAATTTATTTTTAACATTGTATTTTTATACATTTATGCTAGGGCTGCCCAAGTCTAGTTTTCCAGAGCTACCATCTGCAACTTTAGATGTGTTCCTTCTCTAACACACCTGGATCATTGCCTCATTATAAGCCTCTACAGAACTGAGTTGCTGCTGATGAGGGAAGTCAACCTTTTGTCTGGGGTGTTTTAGCAGGGATGCATCTAAAAGTTGCAGTCTGGAGGACTGCAGCTGGGAACTCCTGATTTGTACCGTCAATGTGGCCCGATGAGGGTGGCCAATATGCTGAAGTGTCCCTCGGTGAAATTGAGTTTGACACCCCTGTTCTAAATAGAAGTTAGCGCGTTCTTCTTTGATTTCCAATTTTGACTTCCAATTATTCACTTCCTGCTAAAGAGCACCCTGGTGGTTGAAGAAAAATCCACAGAAAAGACGCATGTTCAAAGTGTAGGAAAAAAGTAGCAGCTTATAGTCCGGCAAATACGTTAGGTGAAATACATGGCTCTCATTTAATATTTTCTTTGGTAACACTTTATTTGACGGAGTGTGCATAAGACTGACATGACATGTTCATAAACATGACATAACACCTGTCATGAACATGAAGGAGTCTTCATGAATGTTTACGACTGTTCTCATGAAGTGTCATTTGATAAATAATGACATATTTAATCCAAAGTTGCTTTAAAACTTGTATTAAAAGTCCACTAAAAGTGTCATTTTTGCATTATTTGGTAAATAATGACACCTTTTATTCAAAATTGCATTGAATCTTGTATTAAAAGTCCATCAAAATGGTCAACTTTGCATTAGGAACAAAAAGGTCATCAGGCTCCAAAGAATGACCCAAACATTCACCTGATGAGACGACAGTCCTCCTTTTTAAAACAGGACCCCTCAGCTCCATCTCCCCTCCAAACTGTTTTACCTACACACTTTATTGGCAGCTCATAATGAGGAAATGGAGCCAAAAGGTACTGCACCCTTTGTCAATAATTAACATAATGAGCAAATACACGGCAACATCAACATGTAGCAATAATATCTAAAATGAAATTTCCTGTAAATGGCAATGGAAAAATCTAAAAGTGAGGTACAAATAGGACATCTAGACTTTCAAAGATGGCATTACTTGTTAGTATCAGCTTGAATCATTGTTAATAAAAGAAAAACAATCTAAATCAGACTCCAAAATCATATAAAGAATCAAATTAGGAAATAAATGTTCAAAATTATCTAGGCACCAATCACTTCTTATGAGAAAAACTAATGATTGAAATGCATAAAGAAATTATAAAGATAGTGTCTAAAGATAGTGTTTAGATGTTCCCACAGAACCGACGTGTAGAATGTAGTTTATAGCCCAGGTTGACCTCGCATTCTGATAGCACTCCTTATCTGCCGTATCAGGAATTGTCCAGAGTCCTAGGGTCATTCCCACAACACAGAAACATCTGGACTAGGGCCACCATCTGCAGAACACAAAGGATTGTTCTCCCTCTTTGACGAACTCAGGTCAGTTCTTGTATTTGACAAATCTTGCGGAGAAGGAAACACAGTTAAAGGCGCAGAACCAAGGAGGCTGTCCACACAACACTCAAGTCCCCATCTCTCTCTCGGAATCTTTGATCCCTGAGGTCTTGATCCCCTGCTGATTCTGGATGCAGCAGACCATCCGAAACAACACACAGGTCTGTCAAGCCAGGATCGGTCTCAGAAATCACAGTCAGAAAACACATCTGTTGCGGGGTCCTGTAGGCGTCAGTTGGCCCTAGTAACAAACAGGAAATAGCAGTCCATTATCACTGACCTTAATAGACATCATATGACTCATCAGCAGTTCTTATAGCAGTTCAACATTAGATGAGGCCCAGTCTGTAGTGGGGGAAGCTGCAGACAATCAATGTGCAACAGAGTCCAACCGTCATACCCTGAGCTTCCCAGGCTACACACCTCCACCCATGCCACCCAGCTCCACCGAAACCCTCCACGCCCAGGACCACATCAACGGAAGCAGACCTGAGACAATAGAATAAAATAGATATTTAGAAAAATGAACTAAAGTGTATGTCACCCTCACTCACACTGCAAATTTAAATGGATTTTCTTTTCTCTGTTTCGTCATGTGCCGCGCGTGGCCACAAGTTCTGCAACCAGGCTTGGAATCACTGCAGCACCTCTGACACTTTCCTCTGCTCCAAACCCTGAACTCCAGAGAAAAAGAAAAATACAAAATAAGATAAGATGTTTACACAATCAGAGGTGTGATGATTAATTTTGTAAGCTCACTTACTGTTTGGAGTTAAAACGTTAATTTTATGCGACATCCACTCTGTCTGAGCCATACATCAGCTTGCTATTACAAATCATTACCTCTCACAAAATTAAATCATCACATAACAAAAGTCCGTTTAAAAAAAAATTTTGAATTTCCATCTGCGAAACATTCAAAAGTTGTTATGCAAATGCATTCATAAATTCAATTAGTTGGTAATTCGATAATGTTCGATGTTATTTCAAACCATCCTTGTCATGGCACCATGCTCCAAGATAAACAGTCCTGTTTCCCTCCAATGCAGGTCAAAATAAAAGTTAGAAATAAATTAGTCCTCATACCCCATAATAAAATATATTACCCCTAGACTGACATGTTTCAAAACAGTTTCTATTTTAGTTTAAGAAGTCACATGATCACAGTTTGTCCAAATTCAATAGTAGATCAATTAAGAACAATTAAGAAGCGATGCATGAAATATAGCAATATTTTAAAGTGTTAATAAACAATTTAGTCATTTCAATTAAACCTGTACCATCAGAAATTGCCAATCTCAATTTAGTAGCAGTCGTTCTGTTGCAAACACTTTGCAAACACTGTGATTCAGTCAAACAGGAAGGCAATAAACGGAATCTGTAATGTTCCATAAGTCCACAATCCTCCAATTTAGAATGAAATCCTTAAAAAATGCGACTAACCTAGTCAAATTCAAGTATTTCATATTCATGTTCATTTAAGTAATTCCTATCATTTGAACTCCCAATATCTATAAAAAACAAGAATAAAAACGAATACTAGGAGCCAAAATACAGTAACTTAACATAAACTCCTATGTCATAATTCTGAAGGAACACGGGCAGGCTGCCAAGTTCCATCGTGTTGTATTTCCTCTTTTTCCACAAAAACTCTTAATGCACACACACTCTCCCACACATACACACAGCTGTCCCTATTCATTTACTTCAGATACACACACACACACCCCGTTTTCAATGATGGACATCAGCGCCGGCACCGATTTCACACTTTAATTCAGAAGAAACATCATCCCTCTTGCAAAAAGCAGCACGCAGCGGAGACATACAGTGGCGCGGACATACAGGGTTATGGCGCACAAACATAAAAACGCATAAAGACAGACGGATCAACCAATGCAACGTCTCTGCAGACAGAGATGCAGCCAGAAACACACAGGCTGGCCAATAAATACACAAACACAGCTGCGAAAATACACACAGAAACACACACACACAGCTACAAATGACATCGTAGTTCAGCAAATAGATGAAAAAGAGAGAAAGGAAAAAAAGAAAAAGAAACCCCAGGGCCAGCATCAAAACAATTCACAGTGCACTTCAGTCCATATTCCAATATCAATACCCAGAAAACTAAACCTTCAAATGTTTACCTCAAACATTTAATCAAAACTATAAGTGCAAAAACTACAATTTAGACTACAAACGGATTCCAAAAAAGTTGGGACACTAAACAAATTGTGAATAAAAACTGAATGCAATAATGTGGAGTTGGCAAACGTCAATATTTTATTCGTAATAGAACATAGATGGCAGATCAAAAATTTAATCTGAGTAAATGTAACATTTTAAAGGAAAAATATGTTGATTCAAAATTTCACAGTGTCTACAAATCCCCAAAAAGTTGGGACAAGTAGCAATAAATGGCTGGAAAAAGGAAATTGAACATGTAACAAACAGCTGGAAGACCAATTAACACTAATTAGGTCAATTGATAACATGATTGGGTACAAAAAGAGCTTCTTAGAGTGTCAATGTCTCTGTAGCCAAGATGGTAAGAAGATCACCAATTCCACCATTGTTGCGCAGAAAGATAGTGCGGCAATACCAGAATGGTGTTAAATAGCAAAGACTTTTAAGTTATCATCATCGACCATGCATAACATCATCAAAAGATCCAGAGAATTAGGAACAATAGCTGTGCGTAAGGGTCAAGGCCGTAAAACTCTACTGGATGCTCGTGATCTCTGGGCCCTTAAACGTTACTGCACCTCAAACAGGAATGCCACTGTCAAGGAAATAACAGCATGGGCTCAGGAATACTTCCAGAAAGCATCGTCAGTGAACACAATCCACCGTGCCATCCGCCGCTGCAGCTGAAACTACAGTGCAAAGAGGAAGCCATTTCTAAGCTCCACAAGCTCAGCCGTTTGCACTGGGCCAGGAGTCATTTAAAATGGAGTGAGGCAAAATGGACGACTGTTCTGTGGTCAGATGAGTCACGATTTGAAGTTCTTTATGGAACACTGGGACGCCATGTCATCTGGACCAGAGAGGACAAGGATAACCCAAGTTATTATCAATGCTCTGTTCAGAAGCCTGCATCACTGCATGGGGTTGCATGAGTGCTTGTGGCCTGGGCAGCTTGCATGTCTGGAAAGGCTCCATTAATGCAGAGAACTATGTTCAGGTTTTAGAACAACATATGCTCCCATCTAGACGTCATCTCTTTCAGGGAATACCCTGCATTTTTCAACAAGATAATGCCAGACCACATTCTGCAGCAATTACATCATGGCTACGTAGGAGAAGGATCCGGGTACTGAAATGTCCAGCCTGCTGTCCAGATCTTTCACCTATAGAGAACATTTGGCGCATCATAAAGAGGAAGGTGCGACAAAGAAGGCCCAAGACGATTGAACAGTTAGAGGCCTGATGGGAGAGCATTCCCATTTCTAAACTTAAGAAACTGGTCTCCTCTGTCCCCAGATGTCTGTTGAGTGTTGGAAGAAGAAGGGGAGATACCACACAGTGGTAAAAATGGCCTTGTCCCAACTTTTTGGGGATTTGTTGACATCATGAAATTTTGAAACAACATATTTTTCCCTTAAAATTATAAATTCTCTCAGTTTAAACTTTTGATCTGTGATTTGTGTTCTATTGTGAATAAAATATTAGATGTTGGCACTTCCACATCATTGCATTCAGTTTTTATTCACAATTTGCTCAGTGTCCCAACTTTTTTGGAATCCGGTTTGGAAGTCATGTTAATTTTAACTAAATGGTACTCTACTAACTAAATTGCAATTATTGTTAGTATTATGTGTTGTTAGTTTGATTGTCCTTAAGTTTTAGTGTTTCTCTGTGGGAGATGACTTGAGATGTCCTTCATCTCTTTTAGTAGATTAGTCTTATTTCTGTTTTACTTTAGTTCAGTGCTGTCTTAGTGAGTCTAGTTTATGTTTGTTTGTTTCTTGTGTCTCGTTATTCTTTGTAACTCTAGTTTAATTATGTTTCTTTTATCTTCTCATTCTTTAGTGTAAGATTTTTTTTGTCATTCTTTAGTTAGATTTATTTACTGTGCACGTTGCCACACTCTCCTCTCACACCTGAATCAGTTAGTCAATCAGCCCAGTTTGATTATTGTGCATTCACTCTCCCAGTACTTAAACATTTCTGCTTCTCTCACTCTTTGCTGGCTTTTCCAGTTATCTCCTTGTTTTCCTATTGATTCACTGCTGTTATTTTACCCAGAATTCCTGTTTTGTCCAGCTCTGGGTCCCTATTGTTCCTGTGCTTGTTTGTTTATTTATTTATTTGTTGTTTTTTGTAAGGCTTTTATACTAAACATTCATAATAAACTTTCTGACCAGTGTCCTGCATTTGGTTCCTACTTCAACCAACACATCCTGACAGTTTCTTTTTTGTTGTTGGTGTTTTCACAAAGAAAAATCTGATAACATTGGTGTGCATTTACATTCAGCCTGACTAAATAACTTAAATATACATATATATTTTTGCAAAATTGACTTGAATGGGTTAGCTATCATAACTTGTCATTTACTAAAAATAAAATGACAAGTTTGCACATGAGGAACAAAAACAGATTATGATTTAAGTATACTTCCTTTTAACATCCCAATAAATCTGATATTGAGTGCACAGGCTGAGATAACACTCCTCTCTTATACGCCTCCATTTACATATGCAAACAAATGAAAATAAGTCCCGGAAGTTTGATTCTTCCAAGGGTGAGGTCAGAGTTCATGTCTTCTCATGGGAAGGAGAGAAACTAAATGAGATTGAGTAATAGAGTCAAGTACTACTTTTCTTTGAAAACACTGTCACCTTTCGGATCTGGGAGTGACGTCACACCAGTTAACATAACATTCCAGTTAACATAGTGGGAGAAGTCAGGATTCCTTTATGGTGATGCCCAGATAGCCTTTTAAAGAGGATCGTTTTAAACTGTACTTTCCACATGAAAACCATTTTTACAAATGTGTCTTGGGATGTAAAACATGTTCATCACACAATGAAAAAAGCAAACAGCTGATCCAACTTAAAAAAAAAGAGTTGTTCCAAGTTATCGAGTTAAGCTTACCCAAGTAAATATATCAAATTTAAGATTTATGAAAAGTAATGTGATAATGATGACTTGTTTTGTTTTTCTTATTTGTTTTTTTTTTTTTTTCTTATTTCAGGGCCAGACCAAATGTTCAGACCCAGACTTCCTGGAACGCACCTATTATGTGGGAACTGATGTTTGATAATAATCTATATGACCAAAAGTACAAAGAAGCCAATACAGCTGTGGCCATCACAGTTTTTGCTGTTGGAAGGTTTGTTTCTTCATGCATTTAAAAACATAAAATGTTATGTGGGAGACGGGAACAATTTCCCCGAGGGAAAACCCCAAAGGGATTACCGTATTTTCCGCACTATAAGGTGCACCTAAAAACCTTCAATTTCCTCAAAAGCCGACAGTGCGCCTTGTAATCCGGTGCGCCTTATATATGGATCAATATTGAGCCACAACAGGTCTAGCAACTACGGTAAACAGCCGCCGACTTCATTTTCCCCCGTAGAAGAAGAAGCGTGCAGTGCATGCTGGGATAGTTGTCAGAAAGCTGGTTTGTTGATAAAGTTTGACTGACCCATCTACCTACCGACCTGATAATCAGGTTGTCTGCAGGTCATTTAGCAGCACGTTCTCCACGAACATGCTGTGCGCGAACGGAGAAGGGTGACCATCGTCCGGCCACGCCCCGGCCCAGACGCGGAAGGCTCTCCTCGCTGACCGGAGTCGGACTGTTTTGTTGACATTCCGTTTAGTGCAGCTCCATTTAGTGGATGCATAACGTAACTCCAGCCTCTACTGCAGCGTCTATTCTATGTGCCTTATAATGCAGTGCTCCTTATATATGAAAAAAGTTTTAAAATAGGCCATTAATTGAAGGTGCGCCTTATAATCCGGTGCGCCTCATAGTGCGGAAAATACGGTAATAAAGTTTCTGTCTGTCTTCTATTCAGAGCTCCTTCCAAAATATTTATAGTTGCTCGTGAGGAGACATTGTTCATTGAAATTGAGGTAGAACTTTTATTTCAGCAATAGAAAAAGGTAAAAAACTGAAAACATTTGATACAATTAGGTAAACAAAACCAAACCAAGTTAATAGATTTTTTTTTTTAAAGGAATAAAACAATTCATGTACACCTTATTATTTCTTGTGTTTGATGTTTGGGGTATTAAATTGCAAGATTATTTTGTGAGCTGTTTCAGCATTGAAAAAAAATACAGATTGTAAGTGTTCAGCGGAAGACAGCATATTTCTGACACATTTCTTTGTTTTAAAATGAAAACAGTCTTAAAAATAACATTTGTAGAAGAACATTTAGTCAAGTAGTTTTGATATTGGGAAACTAATTAGTAGATTTTATCTTTAGTTTTATGTAGTTAATAGTTGTTTTTGTATTATTTGACTCAAACTTTTGTTATCAGAAAATTGCACTTTAAACCGATGTCTACGTTGAAGGGTAGCAAGAAAGCAGACTGTGATTTATTAATGCTTAACACTTTTTTTTTTTTACTTTAAACTACAATGAAATATCCATTTTAAATTTTAAAGATGATGCATTCCTTTGTGTATGTGAACATTAACATATACAGATAACCGTTATTGTTAATGCCATAGAAAAAGAGCCTTTATATTTTCTATCTATGATTAGCATACTGACCTACAGTAACTGCTCACCTTTCTGTGTCTCTGCTGAAGGTACCTGGAAGCCTATCTCAAGACATTCCTGACTTCAGCAGAAGAACATTTCATGCTGGGATTACCTGTGACGTATTTCGTGTTTACGGATTTACCAGAGCAGGTGCCAGAAATTACCCTGGCTCCTCAACGAAACATCAGCATTGTCAAGGTAGAGAAGCACAGCAGGTGGCAAGACATCTCTATGATGCGAATGAAGACAATATCAGAGTTAATTGATGCAGTTCTCCAGCACAAATTCACTCATGTCTTCTGCTTTGATGTGGATCAGATATTTAAAGGCAGATTTGGCTCTGAGGCTCTTGGGGAGTCAGTAGCTTTACTCCATGCTCACTATTACAAACTCCCAAAGTACAGGTTCACATATGACAGAAATCCAGAATCCAAAGCTTACATGACTGAAGGCGATTACTACTACCATGCTGCAATTTTTGGAGGAACATGTGAAAAAGTAAAGGCCTTGGCAGATTACTGTTATGTCAACATCATGGAAGACAAACTGAAAAATGTAGAGGCTTTATGGCATGATGAAAGTCACTTGAACAAGTACTTTTGGCTCAACAAACCCACCAAGTTGCTCTCTCCTGAGTACTGCTGGGATGAATATATTGTCAATGCAGAAGACATACTCGTCAAGCGCCTAGTATGGGCCCCAAAGGACTATGAGAAGCTTCGTACTGGGTAACATGCATAAAATAAAAAAAAAAAAGTGTGATGCAATATTGGAAAGAAAAACTATTTTTTTAAATGTGATTTTTGTTTATCTAAAGAATTTGCAACTTCAGAGCTTCAACTCTCATGGCAAGCTGGTAAAGTTTGTTTGGAAACTTAGAGTTTTAAGTGTAAATCACTGTTATTCTAATAAAAACCTTTTTTCCTATGCATGTTATTCTTTTAAAGGTCAGGTGAAAACAATCCTTTGTTTACGCAAGTTAACATCAATTAGTCCAAGTTTATTTAGTTATTTATTTAGTAATAAACTTTAGTAATAAACTACTAAACTGATGTTTAGTAGTTTATTACACTTGGACTAAAGTGTGATAGACTGTGATACTCCCTCCAGCCTATCAGGTTCACTGTTTTGTGGATATTTTTGTGACACAGACCTACAAATTATGAATAGTCAATCAGCATATTTGCTTTTTTTGTCATAGCACATATCGGAAATATTTCAACGAGACGAAGAGCTGTTTGTTTTACTGGACACTAATTAAAGATAATGAAAACTGTATATTAGGGTCTCACTGGACAGCACAATTTAAAAAAACAAATAGAGCATTTACTGAAAAGTACAAGGAAAACAATTACCGAAAAATAACAATAAAATATAAAATGAAGAAGTGGACTAATCTATTGCCATCAGTTACATCACAATAGAGAAATCAAAGTTGTCATAATATATGCAATTTTCAGACAGAAATGAATGTCTGTAATGCCTCTAATATGTAAGGAAGCAAATTTACTGAATACAACTTTATTTTCTGTGAACAGTATTTCCATTATCAGCACTGCTAATAGATCAGCTGTAGATTAAAAAAAGCTATCTAGAAGTATTCTCCGGAATAGGGGATTTTTTTTTAAAGAAAAACATTTTTTGTTGGAGTTCTCTTCAGTGAAAAAGACATTTTCTCACAAGTCATGATTTTATTGATCAATGTTAATGAAGGTGCTAAACAGTTAAGTGACAATTCCCTGGATTATGTAGTTCATTTTGGCCAAAAGGTCATATTAGTTTGAGAAACTGGAAACGTCCATCTACTTCCATCAGGGCACTTTAAACGAAGGAAGAGCCTATGAGCACGAAGAGCAACCTGTTTGATCAAAGGGAGGAACACCCTGGCTCAGAAGCAACAAACCGTGATATTGTCACAAAGCCTGGACTTTCTTTTATCAAGAGATGATGAAGTGAACAGATGAAGGACTGAACTCTTTAGATGAAGAAGTCGGCTAAATGTAAAGGTAAAATATCTAATTGTTGAAGTTTAATTCCAGTGGAAATTAACCCATGAAATAAATAAAGCATAGAAGTTACGTTCTTATTTGCTTTTGAGTAAGTTTAGACCTCTGGGTAAATAATGAAAATATATTGATGACATAATGTAAAACTGCCAGGGTGTTTTTAATACATTTAATATTTGTGCTTTTTGTTGTTGTTGGGTTTTTTTATGTGGTTGTTTGAAGCCTTTTCTGATTCCTTTGGTAATTTATTTTTTGTTTGACTTTATGGAGTTTTTACGTTTTTGTTTGCTTGTGTGAAGTTTTTATCTCAGTTTTGCTTCCAAGGAAATGTTTTACTTAAATTGTGAAATGAATCTTTGGCACAAATTCAATCTGGAAGACTCTCTAGACTCACCTGCCTCATTAATCAGCGCCTCCCTCTCATCACCCTGGACCTATCAACGCTGGATCATGGCCAATCATCGATCAACCTCCAGTTGATAAGGACCTTCATCCATGGCCTCCTCCGCTTACCAGCTGCGATCAACCCACCTCCGCCCCATCTCCACCTTCAGCTCCCAGCTCTTCAGGCCACATCCTTCTCCGACCTCCGCCACCAGTACTGGCCCCGGGGGGATTACATTCCTATGCAGCATGAGGAATGTTTATGGAGCTTATCGAAGTTCCAGCTCGACGTCCTCGGCCGGGGCCTGAACACCAAAGGACTTTAATGTTTAATTGTCATGATTTTTTTTTTTGTCGCTTTCTTTCTCTGTCTCAGTCTCTCCAGATTGAATTTGCTTATTCAAATTTGCTTTTATCTTTAATATTTTGAGTCTTGTCCAAAACCTGTAAGACTCTAAATCTACTGTATAACCGTAGAATGTTTTTTTATTATTTTTATTTTGGTGTTGGTATTGATTTTTTTGTGGGTGTGTGAAATAAAGTTTAACATTTAAAATACAGTATGTCTTTCAAAGTCCACCATGGAACAAAGTATCTACTTATGTCTTAACCAACATGAAATTTTCTTTAATATTTAATTTTCCACCATTGATGAGAATACAATCTGTCTTTCACGAGGACCTTGACATATTTAACAGGACACCACCACATGCTTGGTCAACTTCTGCATTCTAAATGAGCCATCTGACTGATTTAGAGCAAATGTTCCAAGCAAATGTTTTATGTCTGACTGAAGACATGAATTTTTTTTTGATGATACACTGGCACCACCTGCAGGAATGTAGCAAAATGTATGTAGAAATTAAACTTCAATAGATACTTTGATTTATTTTAAGTGTCAAGAGAATGGACATTTATTTATAAGCAACAAATTCCGAGTGTAAAAATATTAAGAGTTTAAAAACTGGTGATTGACTTATTTTGAGGAGTAAATTCTGAGTGCAAGTGGAGAAAACTCTTTTTTTTTCGGAGTCACCACATGATGGCACCAGAGTATTTGAGGTCCGTTTGTCGTTATGTCCAAAAATGGGATGTTTACTACACCTTTGAGCAGACGAGCACGTTTTGATCACAGTGTGATTCAACTGGACATGAGGTCTGCAGGCCTTGATCCATTTCTTGCATTATTCCGGACTCTGGGTCACAACCAGTCTACGTGTGCGGTTTGAAATCTGTACATTTGAGAAGCAGTATATGATGAGCTTTTATGCATTGTGTTATACGTGTTTGTGAATTATGTTGTGCACCTGGAAATCTTCCTGTAAGCTTATAGAGCTTATTGTACACATTCAAATCTTATTGAATCTTTTTCAGGGAGTAAAGTTTGCCAAAAAAGCCCCATAATAAAGAAATAAAACCCACCTTCCAAGTGCACCTTTCTCAATTTCCACATGATGGCAGCAGAGTGTTTAAAACAAAACTTAAAGTTGCACCACGTTATACATACTACACACGTCAAGAGGCATAAAAACATATATTTCTATTTCTTAATTAATGTAGCTGAGGAATGAAAGCTATCTTATCAGTCATACTTTAATATGTCATATGCACACACACACTTCCTGAAATTGAAGTTGACTAAATATTTCCTGTTTTAGGCCATTTACCAAAACTCCTTCTATCTGGTAGTTGCCATATTCATGAGAACATTTTGTCTTTGAGGATTGTTTGTCACTTCAGAAGTTTATTTACTTTAACGTTAGTATCACTTTAAATCCATTAGTAAAAGCCATGTTGATAAAAATGGCTTTGTAAACTTTTGATATGTTCACAAAGTTTTAGTTAACTGGAGGCAAACATGTGGATGTGCTTTCGGGCAACGCATCAAACATATGGTTTATTGTTTGACATCATGGAAACAAAGATAATACATTTGATTAAATATTATTAAAGGAATTGAGTATATCCATCAGTTTGATTCATTCTTTGGTACAATTTCCAGATGCCATGTTAAACTGCACAAACCATAACAAGCAATATAAACACCATTGCAACAGTCAAGAGGAGACGAGTTCTGAAGGCTATTGATACATGTGTGTTGGTGTGAAGTACTTATCAACCACGTGACAAAGTCAAAAGGCCATGTGGAGATGTTGACATGGTATAGTGAAATGAGTCGTGTTCCAACATGGGTTGAAAAAACAATCAAAGAAGAAGAAGACATTATTTCAACAGGATCAGAGTCAATTACCTTAACTTTTGGAAATATGTCCTGTGGTCTGATAAAACTGAAATTAAAGTATTTGATCCTAACAACCATGGTTACATCTGAAGGGAAAAAAATCAGAGAGCTTGCAAACCTGTGAAGTGCAGAGAGGTGACAGGGTGAGGTGTCCGTTTTAGGAACTGTACACTGAACAAGTTAGACAGAAGGAAATTGTGTGGAATATTGTAGCAACATCTAAATGCAGCCTGGGAGTTGAAGTGTAGCCACACACGGATCTTCCAAATGGTTGAGGACCCTAAACATACCACCCAATTCAAAAGGAGCTGAGGGAAAACACAGTCTATCTTCTGGAGTTCCCATTTGGTTTAAAAACTAATAATACATTTTATGTACTCTAGATCACCTACCCCGTTGTCTTCAAATCATTTCAGTGTAGCTTTAGTGGTATGCTTCGGGTCGTTGTCTTGCTGGAAAATAGATGATCTCTTGCAGATGGAAACAAATAATCCCCCAGGATTCCCCAATATTTGCTGCATTCATTTTACCTCCTACCTTTTCAAGCTTAAAACTCCTAAACCCTCACCTTCGGAAAATACAACGGAAAACCGGCACGCTGGCATTCCGCTGCAGGTTAAGGGGTTTTAAGCTTACCTATACTTGTACCTGATTTGTTTAAAGTATCTTTTGCCTTCATGCTGTAATGATAGCCAGGAACACTAATGAATCAGTGAATGAACCTTCCAGACACAGGTGTCTTTACATTACAGTGACTTGAGACTTGAGACACACTTGCTATGAGACTAGTACCAATTAGTTAGACATCTAATCCAATTGAATTAAGCCAGTCATTTTAAATGGGGTGAATATTAATGCAATCACTTTTTTAATGTTTTATGTTTTTATTTAATTATTATTTTGTAGAAATCAGTTTTCACTTCCACGTTAAGGAGCAATTTGTTTGTCAGACAAGCCAAATGTTGAGTATGGTTGATTTCTAAAAGCAATGAAAAAGATAAAACATCCAAGGGGTGAATATAATTTATTTAAATGATTAAACAGCTTTTAATATGCAATGCAACATCATGTCTTTCACTTGGACCACCAATGTGACTGAAAGATGCATAAAATAGGGTTTAAAGGATTTTTTTTAAGAGATCAAAGTTCCATTAACGCAGAAATCTGCCTTTGAATCCAGTCCAGCTCTGACAAGTCGTTACCAAAACTCTCCCATCCAGCTCTCTTTCTGTTAATTCACATTATTTGAACAGGTACAGTATGTGTTGCAGGTAAGACACTGAAAAATGACAAAATATCCAAAAAACTGAACAATAAAAAATAGTGAGAGCTGCTGTAATGAGAATAACTAGTAATCTCTTTAACAAAACTTCCAGGTTGGGACTTGGTGACAACATTTGCTGTTTTATAAGAAGTGACGTGTGGTGAAGCCCAGCTGTAAAAATATTGAGTTTAAATGGAATTATACAGTCACTAGTACATAAACACAAAATGGTGGCCGTGATGTCAGAGGTGTATTTACAGCTGCATGTGTCCCTCATGGTTTGGCACATGTTTTTTGTTTTGGTCTGTCATGCCTGAGTGCCTGTGCTCCTTTAAGATGCTGCTATGATACAGTCAGGTTCTGTATCTTCTTCTTGTTGCCAAAAAACCTTGAGAAAATTGGTGAGATAAATTTAGAGTTTTGTATTTTACTGGCGCTGATGCAAACCAAGTTCTCATTCTGAATTCAGTTCTGTTGAGTGAAATTGATTAAAAAAAGAAAAAAGCTTAAAATAGTTTACACCAACCTGTATTATTTTAAAAGCTTAAACTCGCCTGTCAAAATAAATATATCATGCAAAAAAGTACTTGAATGTTCAAAAGCGCCATGTTAGTACAAATTATTGCAATAATTTTTTTCAAAGATTTTTTTCCCCCTCCCACCAAAATAATATGTTTTTTCCCTCTTACATTCTTATTATAGAAGAAATGTATTTTGAGTTAATTTTTCTTTTCTCAACTGTTTAGCTGGTTCAGCCCCAACAACTCTAATACCAAGCTTTGAGTTTCAAAATAGCTTCCACAGGGCTCTAAACATAATAGCTCCCTCCACCTTTATGTGCCCTTGTGGGGATATCTGTCAAAGCTGTAACATCATACTCCAATGTTGCTCTACAATTCTCCACAGGTCACATTCCTTCTCGATGGTGGAGGGCACATAAAGGGATAAAAAAGAAAAAAAGGAGAGACAGCGAATGAGAAAAGTTAACTTGAAAATAAAGAAGTGGTGGACGAAAGGCAGAGAAAATCCTGGAAGAAAAAGAGAGAAACAAAGAGAAAAACAGAACTATGAAAGCAAACTTCATCCCTGACTCAGAGCTGCTTCTGGCATGGTTTATCCATCTCATCATACACATTCCTGTCTGACACGCTCACAAAGCACCATTGTGCCGAAGTGTATCTAACTCATATCCTCGCTGCTACCTTACATATGAGCTCCAATCATGTACACACAAAGAGACCCACACATGTTTGGCCTTGGGCCAGCTTTATTGTGCAGAGATATGAGCTGACAGGTTTAATACCACCTGCAAATGATTCCTTACTGTATGGAAAGGAGGTGTAGACTTCAAACAATAAGGTAACAAGGAAGGAGCAGGAGGAGGAGAAATATACTGGTGCTCTCATGTTGTGTGACCTGGGGTTGATGAGGTCACAAGCTGTGTGCGTGTGTGTATGTCTGCGTGCGTGTGTGTGTGCGTGTGTGTGTGAAGCCCCCTTTCAAATCCAAGGCTTCAACCCCAATGATTGGAGCACTTTTTGATTTATTTTTTAAATTTAACAGTAAAATATAACCAGATATTTTCAGTCACACTTCATTTCTAAGACGGGCATTTCCTGTTGCAATGTTTTAGTAAAGAATGTGTTGAATACTACTGTAGCCTTGTCAAAAAGATTTGTATACAATTGTTTAAATAGATATTGTATGCTAATGCGATATATAGAGCTCTGAATTCTATGGTATCAGTAGCTGATCATATAATTGTGCAATTTGACATTTTGAAAATAATTTTGTTTTATTAACATAAAACAAAATTATAATTTTGAAAAACTAAAATAAAATCAAATGTTTTGGCGATAGGATGAGGTGGTTTTTTTTTGGCTGTATTGAAATTAGTTTATTTCACAAAACTGCAGTGAAAACACTTTTTTCAAACAGTTTCCCCATAGTTGGGAGCGTGAAATTACCCAGAATGTCTTAGTGTTAAGTTTCTGTAATCCCAGCACCTGAAAACAGATTTACACCAAGTGTAATTTGACAACTACCAAACCTAGACTGATCTAGTTGAATGCCAGACTGAAATCCATTCAGTAAGACACACTGTTCTTTAGATAAAGCCACATGAAGTTTGGAGGAATTTTGCTACTGCATCTGTAAAAAATTGGCTGGTGAATTTAGGCGACATTCACCACAGGACTGACTAACTTTCTGATTTCATGTGTCCTATCACTTCATGGAGGGTTACTGTATATTTGTAAATTAATGTATGTGGGTTTATGAGTGCAGCTTAAGCTCAATTAGATTTGTTTAGTTAAAAATAGATTGAGAAATAAGAAATGTGTCACAGAATGCATTTTGTTTTGAATTAAAACAACAACAAAAAAGACCTCTGTGCCTGTACTTGCATTCAATTGAGCCGAAGTTCAAAGCTAACGTGTTATCAACTTATTTTCTTCTAATTACATTTAAACTTAAACATAGCATCTGTTTTCCTCGCAGTCATTGGAAAAGGAACCTGTGGATTTTTTTTGTGGGAGCTCTGCTCATGTAGCGCTGAGCATCCCTGGGGCAGAGGTGCAATGTACTAAATGGGAAAAAGGAGAAAAATTCCCAAATTTTCCCGGTGAATGGCACAGAGTAATTAATCTCCAACAGGGGTTTGCCCTCCTCTCTGACATGACTGACACACTTTCAGTGTGTGTGTGTGTGTGTGTGTGTGTGCGTGTGTGTGTGTGTGTGTGTGTGTGTGTGTGTGTGTGTGTGTGTGTGTGTGTGTGGGGGTGTGTGTGTGTGTGTGTGTGTGTGTGTGCGTGTGTGCGACAGGGGGGTGTTTAATTGCCTCTCCCCAAGGCTTGCTCCATCATGCTCACTTCTTCTTTTGATGTTCCCCCATTCTGTTTCCTTTCATCTCCTCTTCTTTTTCTCTCTCTGCCACCTGCTGTTTTTAGTGTCTTTGAATACTTTTGGACATTTTTGCAGTACAAAGTTTGACATAACATGCAAGGTGAGTCTGAGCTGAAAGTAAGACGACACGTATATCTGGGACTCAGTCAGATGCTCAGGGGCCTCGATGGCTTATTTTATTTAACTATGTGCTTATTTATAGGATGAGATATAAATTCATAGCCAATTGAACTAATTAATTGTGTGCAGGTTGATCAAGTTTGTTGGAGCCTATCAGTACAAGTGTGCAAAAAGCTTGGTGCACCCTAAAAAAGCTGCCAGGCTGCCAGAGTTCAGAAACATAAATTTATACCAACAGTTTATTTACAATTACTAGTCAATCTCGCATGTTTATGGACTGCATGAGGTAGTGTACCTGTATAAAAAAAAACAGGAATACACAGAAAATAATAGAGTAATAACAGGAAGTAATAAGAGAAACATAATAGGGGAACATTTAAATAAAGACACTTACAACAAACTAAAGTGTTGCAGAAGTAGGGTAGGAGTTAACTAGTTAAAACAAACAAACTGCTGAGTCACTGATTGGCATTGAATTGACCTCCAGTGACAACATGAAGAACCTGTGAGTCGTCCGTGACATCACATGTTAACATCCTCATAATAATCTGGTTTACATAACATTCTTTTTTTCAGCTGCACAGTTGACCAAAATAAGAAATATTATATCTCAGTGACATAACAATAACTACCTGTGTCACTTTGTTCAGATGAAACCACTAAAAGAGATGCTGCTGTCATTAACTCTTTACTGTTTTTTATTTTTTTGAGCCGTCAATTAAAGACTGCTCAATTAATAAAACAACAACTTGTAGCTATTGCTATGAAAACACTGAACTTGACTGCATTACATCATTAAATGGAAGTGCATATAATCAAAATTAGCTATATTAGCCATTACTGTTAATAGTAAATACATAAGCTAATGCCAGTAGCTTGTATCAGATTGTGATAAATTGGTGTTTTAGATGCAGACAGTTCCCTTCGATGAAGTTGTAATAAACTAAGGAATTGTGAGCTATGTGGCCCATGCTAAGAAAATCCCACCTCTGCTATGCATGCTATTTAACAGCTAAACTGGACACACCCAGAGAATGATTTTTGTATATTTGTATAACCTGCAGACGTGGGTTTTTCCATAACTTGAAAAGTAGCAGATTTTTAGATATGTAACCCCCGGATCCCTGCCTTATGTGACTGAATTCATCATTTGGAGTGCTGGGATGATTTATTTCTATAATTATGCATCCTTAAATAAAAAATCAGCTTGTGAACAACTGCGCTGGCTGATGAGCTGTAACTTAAGACGAGGCTATTTGTGAGTTACACTAAATATGAGTTGGTGCTACAGGAAAGCTTTCCACATTAATGACGACCACATTTATGTAGAGCTCTGTACGGTATTTATAGAGGCAGCTGGGCTTCAGAGGCCTGCAGTCGGAAAGTCCTCCAACCACAAGCCATAACACATGTAGCCAGATGCAAGGCCGTTCGTATAAATACATCTGCTTAATCACAATATATTTTTAGGTGTGTGACTTAGTATGACATGATCCTCTGAATTTCCATTTTGTGAATTTTTATAAAAGGGAGATGCACATATAAAAACTGGGGACATTTTTACTTATTGTATTTTATAAAAGTAGAGGCGGATTTGTTAGCTCACATTTTACAGCCACAATAATCCAGTTCGCTTAACCAATACAAAAAAAGGAGAGAAAAACTGAACAGAGAAATAATTCCAAAAGACTGTAATGATTAACGCAGATGACATGAAAAGGTTCAAACCTCAGCTTGTGTTGTTTGGTTTTTAACTTGATTTTTCTATAATTCTTTTAAATCTACATTGTGATTCTTTCTTTATTCCTCGTTGGTTATTCCACAAGTTTACTCTTGTAAACTCTGGTACCTCTTTTAATATATGCTATTTACTTTTTTAAATATGAATTTTCTGGGAAACTTGTACTTTGCTTGTTTTCAATATCCAACAATTTCTGAATCTATTTAGAAAGGAGGAAATCATGTGTCTTGTACGTCACCAGTGCAGTGTAAAGTTCAGTCGAATCATAGAATTGTAAAGCTGCAACTTTGAAACATATGAACATATTTTATAACCTTTAAACATGAATATATATTTTATTACTTTTCTTCTGTACCATATAAATAGGTTTACAATTGGTTTTATACATATTACTACATATTTCCATGCAGTGATGTCATATATTAGACTATTGAGGAACAATAAAGCATATATATATATGTGTCATACTCTTTGAGAGATTTTTCTCTCTTGGCTTTCTGTATTCAGTTAATTCCTTGTTTTGAAGACACCCTGTGCTTTTGGGTCTGTGTTTTAGTATCTTGGTTTTTCCATCATTTATTTCCTTGATTCCTCTTGTGTGTCTTGGTAATGTCACGGGCCGTAGTATGTTGGATTTCTCTGTAGTCCTATATTTCCATCTCTGTTAGTGCGTAGTAGGATTTGTCAGAGATAGTTTTCTGTATTCCCTGATTTACTCATTATGTTCCCTCTGTGTCTCGTCTCACTGCACAGCTCCATGCACTGATTTCTTGCTTCAGATTTTCCCTGAATGCTGCTATTTGTCAGTTTTTTTATGCTTTCTTTCATTTTTTCTTACCTTCAGCTTATTTTTACTCTCCTGTTTCTGGAACCTCCACTTTACCAATGCACAATACTGTAAAGTTTTATGTTCTAAATATTTTATGTCATGTTAAAATAGGCATTGATAACACGAGGCTTCTACAACAGTTTATGAGCAGGTATTAGACCAACATTTCGAATATATGCAGATTACTAAGAAATGGTCAAGACACCACAAATTCAAATTTTTATGTGCAAGGAACAATGTTGACATTTCATGCAGTTTTAACTATGCTCCTCCAGCTTTAATGCACAGCTTGACACATTCTAGAAATCAGTCATGAAAGTCTGATGGTGAACCCACATCACCAGCACATCCACTAAAACACTGCAACCACCACAAACCTGGACGAAAAGGCCCAAACAAAGGTGGAATGCTGGACGGAAGCGTGTCTGACCTTATCGTGACTTTGTGAATTCAAACACTGCGCTATATTTACCAGAGCCACATCTGTGTTTACAGAGCTTTCAGGGAAACTGTGCACACAAATATACACATCATCAGCATGGACACATCTGTATCTGTATACATTACATGTTCTCTGCTGTAAAGTTGGAAAAATGTGTTAGAAATACTCACTGTTTTTATTTCATTTAGAATAAAATATGATCATGTTATTAAAATAAGCGACTGAGTGAAATTAGTCCTGATAAGTATCTTGTATGCTTCCAGTCACAGTTTACACATTTGATCATTTGATGTCTAACATCTGCACAAGCTTTTGTAATTGACTTGGTTCTCATCATATTCATAGTTATTTTGTCCAGCCAAATGATTGGGATCCATTAAGTGTCCATTGAATATGAATAACTTTGAGGCTCTATAACAGTCGATATGTATTTTGAATCCTTTCATAATTACGGATCGAAAAAATCTATACATTTTTGGCATTTTAATGTAGATCATGATTTTATTTTTCCAAACCTAGGGTTCTACTTCTGTTTCCTTAAAACTGGATAATGTCAGCATCACAAAACAATTGTAAGTAAAGCAAAGCAAATGAATGAAAAAACATTTATTTTAAACTTTGCTGTCAAATTTAATTCGTGCTCTGTTCAGGTATAAGTGAAGCCAAAAGTCCTGCAGAAAGTAATAATAATACACAAAAACAAAAAAGCACTGCACTAAAATGCTGGTAATTTTATTTTATTTTATTTTTTTTCACGTTCGACAGCATAAAAAACTTAATTGCAGAAGAAAACCATAAAACAATGTGAGCATAATAAAACTTGTTCCGCACAGGATATTTGGTAAAAGATGTGCGTGTTAGTAGATAGTTAATATTAGTTCTTTATTGAGGTACATGTTGGGCCTGATTTTTAAGGCAGCGAAGACGTCAATGTTCCGCACCCAACATGAATAATAAGTTTTGCTCCTAAACTCTGTTGCATGGAGACTCTAAATATTAGCCAGTCTAAAAGACTAGCGACATGTTCAGTCATTAGCACAGAAATGTATAAAACAACATAATAAACAACATAAACTAAAATGCTACAACAAACTGAATGGGTTTCACAGAACTTTGCTGACAACCTAGAATGCACCAAAGTCCCAATAACATATTTCTCAGTAGTTTTTTTAAGATTCTCAAGTGACAGTGGGATGTGCACGCTGTAAAGTAACTGGGAAAGCTTCCCGCTTGAGACCCATTTCTGTCCTCCACAGAACCTGGAACTCTTGCATAAGGCATTCATCCATTCATAATGATGTTTAGTAAAGTCAAAGACGTGTTCGCAAGTGACTTTCAACAACATAAATCTTCTTTACAGCTAATTCATACTTATATTTTTAATACTTCATTCGATGTTGCACAAGCATCGACTTGAGGCACATTTTGATGTGGTTCTGTTGGCTCTCTTCCTGTTCTCCTCTTCATCCATTTCATTGACACCTGACACAACACACATACTCAAAACAATGATCCAAAATATGCTTTGTTACGTAGCAAGTTAACCTATTTGAGCTTTGACTGATTTTGGTGGAATTGAAAAAAAGAAATCCTGTTCGTAGCATAATCATATCAGTGAAACATTTTGAAAAAAAAACAAAAAAAACAACACTATATATTTTTTAGTTCCTGGTTTTAGCAAATGTTAGGAAAATCCTTCAGCTCGATTTGATTTCAGGTTAACCATATTATCTTTAACAAGTGGCAGGTGGAATTGATTCAAATAATACTCATAGAAGTATTTGTTTATGGTGTGCTCATTTGTTGAAATGAGGTTATTGCAGGTTTTTATTTATTTATTTATTTCATGCAATGTTACTCTTTACAGCTTGGTGTGCAAGTTGTACAATTCAAGTAAAATTTAATTGTACAACTTACAATTCAATTGGGTAAGACTTTATTTGAAGGGGGTGAATAAGACTGACATAACACCTGTCATAAACATGACATAACACCTGTCATAAACATGACATAACACCTGTCATAAACATGACATAACACCTGTCATAAACATGACATAACACCTGTCATGAACATGACATAACACCTGTTATAAACATGACATAACACCTGTTATAAACATGACATAACACCTGTTATAAACATGACATAACACCTGTCATAAACATGACATAACACCTGTCATAAACATGACATAACACCTGTCATAAACATGACATAACACCTGTCATAAACATGACATAACACCTGTGATGAACATGAATAAGCCTTCATGAATATTTATGACTGTTGTCATAAAGCGTCATTCAGTAAATTATGACATTTTTAATACAAAGTTTACATTATTCAAATTGTCTTTGTTATGACAACCAAGAACTCATTACTGTTATAAATTTGTTCTAAAAGTATTACTGATTGCACTTTAAAAATTAGGTAACTTTCTGTTATTAAAGGTAAAGTTTAAACAGTAATGATTTCTTGGTTAATGTCAAGTTGTCATAACAAAGACATTTTGAATAATGTCAACTTTGTATTAAAAGTGTCATAATTTACCGAATGACGCTTTATGACACCAGTCATAAATATTCATGGAGGTTTATTCATGTTCATGACAGGAGTTATGTCATATTTATGAAAGTGTCATGTCAGTCTTATTCACTCCCTTCAAATAAAGTCTTACCTTCAATTCAATTTTACTTGAATTGTACAGCTCACACATATGTGGAAAAAAGAGAGACATTAGAAAACCACAATTTTTTTCGTTTAAGTCTGTCTCCAACTTCCTTTTCTTTCACACCTTATTACTTATTTTCTACTCTTTTTTTTACCTTGAGTAAACCTGAACAACTACATAAATTATGGAAAAACAAATCTTTTTTTTTTTTTTTCCAGAAACACTTTTCCGGCCAAATTCTCTGATTTTCCAACATGCCTCAAAAGTCTTGTGATACTTTTTTGTGTCGAGAAACTGATACAAACTGGAAGGCTGTTTCGCAACAGCCTTGCATTGTGTTGGAAGACAAAATCAATATTTTACTTATTGCACAATTCCTACCGTCAAGCAACATAATTTACAATGTAATCAACAGTTCATAAAACAAAGCATGTAAAATGTGGGAAGATTTTGACGTTCTTGATAGGACTGAGGATGTGGTGCGTTGCACACAGATCTTTTGTATTGTAAGTGTTTTAAAATGTGATTACACATGCTGTGTTTTGAGCATTGTGGTGGAAAAAATCTGCTCAGTAAGACGGATTATTTCAGCCATCATCCTCAGTCATATTTCAATCAACTGTCACAATGAAGGACAAATCTGTTTAAGTTTCTGTCACTCAGAACATTGTAAATTTACCCATATGTTCAATATACATGGCAATATATCCATATAATCATTTCACATGATTATATATATATTTTTTTTATTTATTTATTTTTTAATAAGTCAAAATACAAAGTCAATGAAAGTCTTTTCAGTAACATTAAAACTTTGTGGCTCGGTAATAGAGTAAATGTACCATATGTAGAAACTACATTCCTGTTGGGTCGCAGGTTCAATTCCTTTTCTTGCTCTATTTTTTGACCACTGGCTTCTGTATTTTTGTCCATGTGTAAGAAAGGTCTCAAGATGCACAAACAATTAGGAGAAGACAAAAATGTTATCCATTTTAAGTGATCTGTCTTTAAATAGGCTAGCCATTCAGCTATGTCCAAGGCTGTGATCCAAACGACTAAGTAATTTATTGGCAGTCACGACATCAGATCGCTGATTAAACTGTGTGTGTGTGTGCGTGTGTGTGTGTGTGTGTGTGTGCGTGTGTGTGTGTGTGTGTGTGTGTGTGTGTGTGTGTGTGCGTGTGCGTGTGTGTGTGTGTGCGTGTGTGTGTGTGTGTGTGTGCGTTCGTTCGTTCGTTCATGCTTCAGTGTCCTACTGACTACATCTCAGTGGGCTGCAGGCTGCCAGTTTAGCTCCTGTGTCAGTGGAGACACAACCCTCCAAACGTCAGAGGGATTGACTGGGTGTTAACTAGAGAAATAGCTCAGCTGTCCAAATCGCTCTTCATTTCTGTATGACCCTTGTTAACTGACATGACTTTGTATTTGGAGCGGACATAGTAACTATACAACTGTGTCCTGGCAATGAATTTTGTCATAAAGAAATGTAAAGAAACCTGTAAAAATGTTTCTGTTGTCACCTCAAAAGCGTAAGAAGAAAAGTTTACACAGCCAGATTGCATCATTGACGTTGTATAAAAAAAACAATTAAAAATTAAATGAGAATTTGAACATTGTTTTATTCCCTAGGTATTTTTAAGCCATGCTTAAACATGTCAAGTTTTAGTAGAAGATTTACACTTATTTTGATTTTTAGAAAATGCCTAAAAAGTTTTTAAAATGTGATGTTGCATTTTGTTGGATGCAAATCATAGAAATCTACTTAAACATTTGACTTTCCTGAATTAAACAGACACTGACATTAAATGGCATATAGACGTCATTGTGCTTGTTTTACTTTTGTCCAGGAAAAAAGTACGCAATTACCACTTGAAATTTGCAACCCTTCTAAAATAATTTGAAATAAAGCATAAAGATTACAAAAGAATTGTTTTGTTTTCAATCAGAATGAAATTGTGGAAGCATCACCAATAAGAACATCATGGTTTGTTCGTTATATGCATGTCTACACACCAGACTTTGGCCTCCATCTCCACCCTCAAGCACAGTTTGTCCTTAATAGCTAATTCCACTCTTTGATGCTTGTCCCTCTGTGTCCCCTGTCCTCTGTCCAACCGTCCTGCACTGCATTGTGATGTTGTCGCAGCAGATGGAAGCCCATTCAGCTTCATCAGCTGGAGCTTCAGCCCACTAAGACGTTAGTCATGCCTCCAGGCAATGCATGGACACAAGAGGGCTAATTGGAAACAGATCACACACACTCACACTTGTGATCAAATTTACACATGAAATCACAAACACAGACGAGTGAATCCACATGCAGGCCATTGCACATGCACATACACGCACAATATTGCACACTTAATTACTCTACCCCTCTCACAAATACACTCCCACACAAAGCATCACACACACTTGCATTCTGTCTTTCAGAGGCCCCTGCGTCTCCCCATAGGAAACACCTCAGGGTGAGAGGAAGAGGTCAGTTTATTGTTTCATATGAAGAGCATGGGAGACAAACGAGGGACACAGATGAGTAATGAGTGGAGCAATTGCACTCATGGACAGCGAGAGAATGAGGATCCTCCATCTCTATTAATGTGGCTTTTCCTCTTAGGAATAAAGGACATCTTTGTCCTCTTACACATTGTATGAGGTCAGCCCAGCATGAACCCTTAATGGTTAATAGCAGCAGTGAACGCGCACACTCCCCAATTCAGCCGCACATCGACTCCGCTTCTCCTACAATCAGCTAACTGCCTCTTAATGAGCTCATCAAGGCATGACAGGTGATTACACTTCAACTGTGTGAAATGAGAGGACATGCTCAGACATGTTAACGTTTATGACAAAAAGAAAAAAAAAAGAAAAAATCAGGGGAAACTTTCACGGGGTTAACCGCTCTCTCTTATTTTATTATTTTCTTTTGTGTTTTGAATGAAGGCATTTGAAAAGCATCTCCTGGGATCACTTTAATCTTGTGTGTGTTTGTGTATAAGGAGACTGGCTATTCTATAAAGACATAATCCTCATGTCAGAAGTATTATTGCTTAGAAAATTGTTACCACATATAAGAACTGAATAAAAACAATCAAAGTCGAGTTAGACTCTGGGATTACTTTGGAAAGGCTTTTTTTTTCATTTAAAGCAGAAAAATATATTGTTTTGGAACTTAAATTTGATATTTGTACAAAACAGTTAGAAAATGCAATTTATTTTAATGTGCAATTCTGTTCTTTAAAAGCAAGAAAGTATAAACATTTTTATAGTTGGGAAAAGTTAAAGCGGTGCTTTCTCTTCAAGCTGTGTTTCTGTAGAAACAATAAAAATACTTATAGCGTCTTCTGCTGAATGTGGATTAGAAACCATACAAACCTTATTCACTCTGGTCAAATGGGTCTGACCAGAGGGGCCGCAACCTGCAGCTCCAGGGCTGCAGGTGGGTGTTGGAACCGTCCAAAATGATTCACTAAAAATGATAACAATCCAACTCATGCTTGAAAATATAGATATAATTATTATTTAAGGTTTTAGCAGTTTTCACGTTGTTTTCATAAAACAATTTCACTGACTTCTATAATTAAATGATAAAGTTATCGATCCTCTTTTTTGCCATTTTTTTTCCTTAAAAAAATAAATAAAAATAGGTATTCAAATTTCCTATAGTATGTATGCATACATACATATTATAATTTATTTAATTTTTTTTTTATTGTACGTCACCATTTTTCAAAAGGTCATGTAACATCTGTGGCTCTTGGTACATTTTATTTAGCTTGACTAAAGACAAAAGTGGCTCTTTGGTTTGTAACAGTTGCAGACCCCTGGTATAAACTAATTTTATACCCCACCAATGAAGTCACTGTGTCATGGAAAACCACTTTTCGCTGTGAATTTTTGCAAGATAACATCATGTCTGACATTATCCCATAGCATATACAATCAAGTTAATCACTAGCAGCAGTGGAAATGTTATGAATGAGCAGCAGATGTCTAAAAACAGTTTCTTCAAGAATACATTAATACATGTTTCTATTTTTAGGTGGTTTCAGGCAAAATCCTGAGCAGAACATCAATCAGGTGCAGCAGAAGAATTAAATAAATGAATATAATGAGCAGGGTGTTGGTTGGGAATAACATGGCCTAATTATTCCTGTTAAAGCAAAGGTGTCTTTGTTTATTTCTATCTGACTGGCAGACAAGGAAAAGCAGAGAACGTCATTCACTCGGTGCCAATTAAAAGATACCCTGGAGCATGCCATTCTAATGTGGCTAATTTGTATATATTTAAAGGAAGTATGGCAGCAGTCTTGCCAGCCCTGGTGATTTGGGGAAAGCAGCCTGTGCACTTTACCTGTTCGCTGAAACGACAAGCTCAGCAGCAGCAGCAGCAGCAGAGTGGAGGCAGCAGTGATGGACAGCAGCTGATTAGGGGAAGTCCCGAGCTAGCAGGGTTGACTTTGTGATGCCTCAAGGCTTTGTCAAGAAAAAAAAATAGATATTTCAGCCTACGGGGCAAACACACCCATTACTTATTTATTCCTCCTGTTGTGCTGATAAGTTGACAGCTGTGGGGGGTTGCACACCGCTCTGCAGAGCAGAATGTTGTTGTTTAAGGCGGATTTAGTGATGGACATGAGCCACCGGGTTTGTTTCTAACAGAAAAACTTCCATTTAAAAAAATTTTAAAGATTAAAAGTCAACCAATCTAAGTTTCATAAGGTTCTGGGGTCTTCCCCATCAAAACATGATCAAAGCAGAGGCTTGTTGTTTTATGGCTACTTTGGTCACAATATTCCAACAAATAATATCTCAAATTTGACAAAAATATATGCACCCTCATATTCACAAAAAGCTGACCCTTCAAAGAAATGTATTATTTAAGAATATACACCCTGCTGTGTTCTTCATAATGATGGAATAACTTTAACTGAATTCAGCTGGGAAATAGCGTTTGTAGGTTTTTAATGTGAAACAGGTGCAAGAAGTGTTGAGCTGGCAGTGCTGGCATTAAGCGAATTTTCATCATTAATCATGGCATACTTGTTTGGCTACCACAACTGCACACAATTTGTTAACCGTTTATGTAGTACTTCAATCATTCCTGTGTTTTATCGTCACTTATATTCTGCGTATTAAGAAACCTGGATTTCACACCTCTGCTGTAGAAATGTTGACATTTTACAAGTTTCTTTCTGCTGACAGCCAGAACAACCAGAACCACTTTTGGGAGTTGCACAAATAGAAATATCATGGGACAATGCATGTGTAATTTATGATTGCAAAGGATTTGAATTAAGCAGCTTGGGAGATGCATGTGCATCCAATCAACAATCTTATTATGCAATAATCCAGAAAACAAAGGCTGTAAAGAGAACGTCCCACCGCATGCAAAGAAAAGACATAAATAGAAAACTGCAAGAATTCAGAAGAGAGAGAGAAAATATGTTTTGTGAATGCTTTGCATGGTAGATACATAAGTTGTTTAGGTAAGGTGGGCCACCTAAAACACTCAGACCTAAATAAATACTGTAGAAAAAAAACATTCACATGAATATTTCTGGTCAATTTTAAAGACGCAGCCTGGTCAGATTGAATCATATCTGCTGTTCAATACATTGATGCAACACTGGATTAGTGTGCTGATTGTTCTGTGCTACCGGTGAGGCAATATGTTGCTTGCTTCATGCAAGCAATCAACATATTGCTTGCAATATGTTTGCATCTATGTGCAAGACATAGAAAGTTGCTGTTCTGTGTCTTGCACTGCTAAACAAAACCATATTGAGAGCTGAATTAGTCTGAGCAAGGGAATATTCCTTCACCTCAGGTGACAGAAACACTCTTATTAGGGTTTTATATTTCTCCACATGAATGTAGAAGGGATTCACCACAAAACAGTCCATGTATTCATTAGTGGCTGAAGCTCCCAGAAATAGTTATATTAAGCTTTCTCTTCCTCCACAGGGTCAGAGAAGATTGACTTCTCTCCCCCTCGTCTGACTCTGAAGCAGATAAACTTCAATTTCCTCTCATTACCCTTTCAGATTGTAAAACCACCAAAGGAGGAGGTGTTTCTGACAACAGAAAGATAAAGATGGAAGGTCAGACTTAAAGCTGTGGTATTCTAGGACGGAAATTTAAGTAAGGGAGGACAGAATGCAAGTTGGATCACAATCTCTTGAAATTAAATAACGAAAATCACCACAGATCTATGGAAAGCACCTTCAAAACAGGAAATAAACTCCGGTATTGAAATAGTTCCTGTGTTTAAGGAACAGAATGCTTGATGGATTGTTCTGAGTGGAGAAAAGTGGGCATGAAAAGGACTAGAGGAATGAGAAATGAGCAGGAGAAGAATCAAAAGCCAGGGAAGGAGATGATTGCAGCTTAAATATTTAACCACAAACGGTTCACTCTGATGACAGCAGAGAAACAAAGCAGGATGATGGACATCAGAAACATTTCTCAAAGCCAAACCACTGTCTACTCACTCACTGTAGACACCAGACAGTTTTTCGGTGGAGTCTGTGTATAAGGACAGGGAAAAGAGATCCATGTTTAGTTTGCAGGATTTTGTAACTGAAGGAGATCCGGCTTCTACAGAAACTCTCAAGCTGAAAAACGAACTGTCTAAAATAATATGTCGTTGAAGTAATAATGCATTACAGACTGAGCCGTTTCTGTTAAATCATATCCAGAAATTTAGATTTTGAGTGTTTGTTTGTTTGTTCGTTTACAAGGGTTGTCGTGGTGACTACCGTATTTTCCACACTACAAGGTGCACCGGATTATAAGGCGCACCTTCAATGAATGGCCTATTTTAAAACTTTTTTCATATGCAAGGCGCATAAAATAGACGCTTCAGTTCGGGTTGCCAATTTGTTCCATAATCTATTATTCCACATCCACATTTTAAAGAAGTGGTCCCCGAGTGCTTTATATAGTAGCTGCCCCAGTCGTTTAACTCACGGTGTTGGTGTTGCGATATTGTGCCCAACTGCTTTCTGGGTAACACGGACCAACCGACTCGCTGCCGCCACAGTCTCTGTCTCTCTCCCCCCCATACATAATTTAATTCTTTAATTCACTCTGGACTCAAATGCATGTTTTGAGTTGCATCAAATTGCTTCTATGAAGACTTGAGGGTCTTTACAATTTTCAGCGTTCATAGTAATGCACATAGTTGCTTCAGTCGCTTTTACATAAAAATTGCTTACAATGAATGATGACTAACGAAAAAAAACTAATTCAAATCCTTCTCTGAAATAATTCAGAGTTCAAATGTGGTCACTGAAAGTAAAAATCGTAACTTTTTTTTCTTTTGATATATTAATTTTAATGGTAATTACATAAGTGGATTAAGATGACTTCGGTTTATGTAAATATGTTCTATATAAATGTTTGCATACGCATGTCACAATATTTTGTCGTTTATATGACCCTGTTTTGGGTTTCGCCGAGACGGATACGGCCGCAGAATGTGGATGATGCAGATTGTTAGTCAGGCTGTAAGAGAGACACACAGACATGACTGCACACATTTTAACACACAGGCACAAAGCTAAACACGGCTAATAAGAGGACAAACCCAACTGTTGCTGTCTGTTGCAGTCTCCATAGTAACTCCTACACAAATACACACGTCTTGCCTTGTGTTTTATCTTTAATGCATCTCCCTACGCCCAGCTTTCTTTTCTCCCTTTCACCATCACAGGCACACACGCATACCATACACGCTGCCCTTCCACACACATAGTGGTGTTGAATGACAGTGCTCCCCTGACCTTGGCGGCACTTGGAACCCGTTCAAGCGAAAGGCAGCTGGAGGTGTTGAAGCCTGAACATCAGCTACAGAGCTGTCAGTGTTGCAAGTCCTCTGCCTCATTGCTCGGCTCTTCATTCTTCTTCTCCTTACATCCCAGCTCCAGTAGAGGCACTCGGCCAATTATTTTTGCTCAAGCACATCGTCACACACATCTCACCTTGTTACAGCTGCCACAGCCTCTGATTTGTAGTGACACTGCTCTTTTGTTGACGCCGTGATCAAACAAACGTTCCGAGTTGGAGGGAAACCACAGTGGCCATTGCATAATGTTCTTTACAATGAATAAGTCAAAATACGCTGTGTAATAAGTCGCGTTAATGATGTAGGATACTTCTCTTGTTCAAACTTCTATAATGAAATCAAAATGCAGTGTTTGTGACCATTCTGCAGGACACATGACGCTCATTTGGCAGACATATTTATTGAGATCAGTTCTCTGCCAACAGCCTCTGACAAATATAAGCAAATGAGTCTCATTTTGAGACTTTTATAATCTGTATATATTTGTTATTCGGGTTGTTGTCATAGTATTCCCACTTTTTCACACAGCTTTCCAGCTCTTCCCACAAATTCTTTTGTAAGACCTACGTCAGAGCTTTGTATGACAGCATATTAGGGCAAATTCTACCTTCCTGGCTGATGTCTTGACATTTGGTGTTTTCAGATGTTCAAGTTAACCTTGTTTTTCACTAAATGTCACAATAGTCAATAAGAGCAAACTCTTTCATTTTAGGTTCATCAGATGACAGAACAGTCCTCTAAGGCAGTGGTCCCCAAACTTTTTCCTGTGAGGGCCACATAACTTTTCCCTTCTCTGGTGGGGGGCCGGAGTCAGTTTGTAACAGAAAAAGTGTTACACGTTTATCACCTGCGCTGCTGGAAATTGTTGCCGGCACATGGACAAAAACCGTTAGTGAAACGGTCACTGGGACTGACTAGTATATATTCCATTGAGGGAAAGTAACATAAAGTAACTTTAACATATGAATTCCTCATATGTTAACATAAAAGCTTGTTTTGAAGTATAAGCTGCTACTTACAGGCATTGCTTCAAAGAATTTGACCTGGAATGCGGCGTTCATAACAAACACATGTTCATCTGCTCTACCGCTAGCAAACAACCGTACTGATTAAATAACATAAAAGTCAAGCAGTTCCCTTAAAGTCCAACAGATGGCAGCAATGCGCCATGCAAAACTAAACACCCACAGTTTACAGGACACACTTCCTGCTCAAGAGCCCCCTGGTGGTTGAAGAAAAATCCACATATAAACCGGAAAATACAATATATGAAAAAAAATCTGAATGCTCTCTGGTATTGTTCAGGGGGCCGGACCAAATGTGGCCCGCGGGTCGTAGTTTGGGGACCACTGCTCTAAGGTGTTTGTCTCTGTCCATTTGCAAACTTTAATCTGAAAAGTAATGGCCTCTGCTTTGCTGAGTGGCCTTTCAGCTCAGGTTTCACTGCATCATGATGTTGTCTCACCATCTTCACATAGGATCTTCGTGATCTCTTTTGCTCTTGTTTGATGGTTAATAAACGGTTTTCACACCGAAACATTCATCTTTGCGACAAAGAACTGGCCTCTCTGCTGCAAGTCTACACATTAATGTGTGTGTACTTATGAAAGTGTTTGACCCAATGAATGTGGCACCTTCAGTCATCTAGAAATTGTGCTCAAGCATGAACCAGACTGGTGGAGGTCTATAGTTTTAGTCCTGATATCTTTGCTGATTATTTTTAAAACATATATTCTCATGATGTTGCACATACACAGGTATGAATGAAATCAACTATTCATTTCTAAATTAAATCTTAAAAAAAAAAAAAAAAAAAAAAATTTGCAGTAAAAAATTAGATGTTTGTAGGTTTTCACTTCTATGTTTTCACAGATATGACACAAAGTCGTACTTTGTTTTCTCTCTAGTTTTGAGTGTCATTAAGTCTGTAGTGAACTTTTGCCAGGAACTGACTTTCCTCTCTCCTTCTTGTTCTTTGCCTTGTTGTTCTCTGTCAGCATGTTGGGATAATGAGGGTAATAGAAATTCAGCATTTGGACTGGAGCAGGGACGGTGAGCTCCTTGACTGCATGAATATTCAGTTCCACATATGGCGCGGCGCATACGGATCTGCATCCACTTAAAGCACTAATTAGGATACTTGATTTGAAAAGAAGTGGCTGTGGTCGCTGTCAAAGACAGTGTAGAGCTTAGTTACAAGGTTTTCTTTACTTGAGAGAAGTCAGAAGGGAAAGAAAAGAAGAAAAAGGATCAGAGGGATTATTTAAGAGTCGACTGGTCTGTTACAAGACGCAGGAGTTTTTGTTTGGAATGAAAAAAAAAGAAGGTTATGTCCAATTATGACATGATTCATTGATCCAGGGTATAATTTATTTTCTTTTTTTGTCTTACAATAGCAGTTCGAGTTTGAGTTCACCTTTCTAGAGTTGGTGTCATTCCAGGTTTTTACTCTTCTTCTTCTGTTCTCAATCCAGATCAGGACTGGCAGGAAAATTAGAGACAAGTCGTTCTCAGCAGGATTCATACCAAAAGGCTTTGGTTTCAGAAATGATTCACAAGACATATTTGACATGAGTTTGTGAATAATGGATTTAAATTTATTGTTAGAGTAATGGCCCTAATTTTAAAATGATTGCTTAAAAATATTTATTTGAAACTAATTCATTAGTGCTTCACTTTCTTCCTTGCCCTGATCCAACCCCTCTCTCCATTATATGTTTTCTTGCTGAAGATTAAAAATATTTTTAACTCCACTAGTGCACCTTTTTTGTAAGAAAGCATGAATCCTGCTAGATTTAGGTCATTTAGAAATTCCAAGATTTTCCTCAAAATTATCTGTCATTTAAATGAGTTACAAAGATTTTGTCTGAGATCTCTGATCATGTTCCTTTGGGGAAAAAATTCTTTAAATAAAGTGGAAGTTTTTCTTAGAGCACACAAACATTTTGTTCTAAATATTGTCAAAGGATTTGCCAGAGGTAAAGCAAACTAAATAAGCTTTTTTTTCATGGACAGAAACAAAAGAAGAACATTAAACGAGCATGATTGGAAACAGACTACAGCTGGTGCAACATGGCTTCTTGGTGAGCAAATTCATTTATTTGTCAGTGGTTTAAACGAGTGGCTTCCTGTTTTTTGCTGGTTAAACAGTTTCCAGGTTTTCTACCGAACCTTGTAGTGCCCATGTGCTTCCATTAGTTATAGTTATGTCAATATAACAAGAGTAACGTTTGAAGTGCTCCAGCAAAGTCCTATTTCTGTATTCATGTACAATAATATTTTTTGATTATCCCTTTAAAGCGTTATGTTACATCAAGAGTCTGATTCTGCACATAAACTATAACTCTATCCAGATTGTACATTTAACTCAACCTCGTTTTGGAGCGCCTCCAACTCAGACTCTGACATTTTTCTTCCTTCAATGAGTCGACATTGTTTTTGATCGTCCAACGCAGAGGATCACTACGGTCAGCCATTTTATTTCACACATATTTACAGTCGTGTTTTAAAGGAGTTTTGTACTAAATATTTGGTGAGAGCTGTCACTACTGAAAACGTGGTGCTTTGTTTTGTTTCACACAGATGTTTTCCCATTTTACTTCAGCATATTTAGCTGTCCCACAAGCCCAGTAAGCGTTCCTGCTGCCCACTGTAAATTCTTGCCCACATCCTTGACTCTCAGGTCACTTCCCCGGCAGTAGCCAACCTGTCAAGCAAAAGAGCACAGAATGAGTAAAAGTGTTGTACTGCTGTAAATATCAGGAAACCTAGCAAGCAGCTATTTGGTGGTTGGAGGCCAATTCTTCCCCCTTTGGACTGTCTTTCTTTTCCAAGTATCAGTTCATCAGAGGGATGCTGGAGCAGTCAGTTTGTCCTCATGTTTTACTGCTTGGTAGGAAAGATGGATTTTTTTCTCTTTTTTTCAATTAGTACACTACAATACCGTTATAAAATTAGCTTTTATGTTATTGTATGTTCCATGTGTAAAACCTGAATCAGTCTCACATTTTTAAGGCTGTTGTTGTCAACTTGACACAATTTCTGTATTTGGTTCAAGATATTTCTTAACTTTTGCTGTCAAGTTGTTAGAGATAACTTTCAGACTGTCACACATTGGCGTCTCTTTCAGTAGATGTTATTGCCTGAGCTGAGAAAGATATAATCCTTAATTATGAGGGTCTTCTGCAATAATCCTGCTGAGGCACAATTTTCAGGACTGTGACAGCATGGGAAATAAACTAACTCTACCTGCTATTGTATTCAGATTAAATGCTTTTGGCTTCATACTATTGACACAAACCTTTCATCCAATCAATGTTTTCTTTCTCCATCCTGTCTGGCTGACCGAGGAAATGGGAAGTTTTTAAACAGCAGACTGTAATTCAATTAATTAAGTCGGAGTTCTGTGTTCCTGTGCTTTCTACTTGAACATGCTACGTTTTTACAGTTGCATTTGGTTACACGTTAGTTCTCCATTTTAAAAAAAACAAAACATTTATGTGAATGAAACAACTTTAAACTAAAAAAAGCAGTATGTGCTTGATAAAAATTAAGAAAGGCTTTCTGTTTAAAGGCATGTACTGATACATTCTTTCAATGATATTGGGAGATGTAAAAAAAAAAACTGCAAGCAAATGTAGAATGTAAGAAAAACAAAAAAAAACATGTTCAGTAATAATGTCTTAAAAAATATTAAAGAAATTAGATCTTCTATATCAGAGTCTGCATACTACATATACGTTTTGTATATTAATGTAGTTGTGCTGCCAGCCACCAATAATAAAATAAAAAAAACATTGGTTATGGTTAGATTTTAAGTGTGGAATTGTGTCTAAAAACAAGCAAATCATGACCGTTTTATGTTACTGGAAAAGTAAAATATTGGCAAAATATAGCTGTGTAGTTGGCAGCTACAGCTATCTACGGAAGAGGATTAGGGCCACTGGAAAAAAAAATAAAACAGTTCTGACTTTAATCTCAGAATTCTGAGATTAAAGTCAGAATTCTGACTTTTTTCTCAGAATTCTGAGATTAAAGTCAGAATTCTGACTTTTTTCTCAGAATCCTGAGATTAATATCAGAATTCTGAGATTAAAGTCAGAACTGTTTTATTTTTTTTCCAGTGGCCCTAATCTTCTTCCGTAGCTATCCCACATAAAGAAAAGTCCAAATAGGAAGGCCTATCACCAGGGTTTCACAGCAAAATCCAACAATTAATTTCTCATATGTATTTTGTACAAGGTGTGTGTGCTGTTTAACACAAGCTAGTGTCAGAAAGACTGAATGTACTGAAGTCCATGATGTTGAACCTTCGCTATTTGTCCTGAGGAGACGAATACTGTGATAGCAAGGCTGAAGTCCTTGGAGAAAATCTGCAGAAAAACAAAAGCCACATGTACAGATGAAACAGGATAATTTGAAGTGGTTCCCACTATGAACAGTTTATTTATATTAATAAATCCAATTGTGAATGTGAGCATAAGGGAAAATTTGGTGCCAAAAGAAACAATGGTGGTTAAATGTGTACGCCAACCCCTGGTAGAAACTGGTGAGAAAGTACAGGATTTTTGAAATGACTTAAACAAACACATCTAGGACCTAGGCGCATAATATAGGAGTAAATTGTTCTTCTGACTGATTATTTTACTTTGGGGTTTCTGTGGAAAACGACACTGACACATTTTTGGACATGTTTGACAACCGTACCTTGAAATATAAACAGTCACAGAAAGAAACAAAAATGAGAAGTTGCATACTTTTTTATTGGTTATGCACATGTTGGAGCAATAACATGATACTGTTTGTACTGCATTTCTGAATTTAATCTGCACTTGAAGTGGCATAAGACAGTTGAGTTGTGCTCTGATCCACCAAAGAAATTAAAGAGCAGGGCACATGTTAGGTCTGGATTTGTGTGGAGCACAGATTGTGATTTATAATGAAGTCCTTTTTTGTTCCATTTTTCTAGCTGATATAACACTGTAAAAAGATAGGAAAAAATCAGCCAGTTTAAATTGTGTTTTTACACTGTTTATGGTGTTGATGCTAAGCAGAAATACCCAAGGGATCACTTGCCAACTGAAGGTATAAAAGGCCGACAAACGGAGAACAATAAGCTTTATACAGTTTGTTTAGTCCATCAAGCAAGCTGTCAAACCTGTGGCACCAATGCATGTTCACAGTTGTGTCAAAGAGTTGAAAGGCGATGAATCATTCTTCTTCATTCAGCACCTCAGAGAAACATCGTTAGAAACGGTTTTTTTTATTTCACAGGAAAAAAATAAGGATTTTTTTCCCCTTTTCAGGATTGAATGCTTCTTTGAATAGAAGCATCCAAAATAGAAGCAAAAAAAAAAACACAAATGAAGAGAGACACTGTGAGCTTGCTATAAAAGTTTTATTAAGTTTTAAACATCTGGGTTAAACCTATATGGTTTCATAATATATGTATTGTATCTAGCTCTTGTACCTTCTCAAATGCAATGTAACTAACAAGAGAAGATGAGCATGTGTCTAAACCATTAATGTCCTGCGAAACACAAAAGGATGATGAAAAATTGTGACAATATAAGCACATATAGAAATGCATTAATCCAGGTAAACAAAGGCTCATCTGTCCTTTTTACAGGAACGATGGGCCTGCTGAGAAACACTAAACCGTTTAATTGAGGCACTTGATTTAGGCTGTTGATCAATGTGTCCATATTGGGGCTTAATGGATTCACTTATAATCAAAAGAGCTTACATTGCAAAACAAAGAGGCTCTTAGTTGGAAAGCCTTTACTGTGATTATGTAACAGGAGAGCTGTTGATACAAAAAGCTTCTCAGTACTGGAAACCAATGATATCGGAGCTTTGAGCTTAATCCAGTAAAACTAGTCCTGCATGTAAAGCTGGAAGGATGATGAAATGTCTGCTCACACAGAGAAACCTGTCTTCCAGTTAGACTTGATTAAATAACATACAATATTTTTTCTTTGATGTTAAGCTTATACTTAATAGCACAGATCCCCTAGGGGGACTTGGGTTAAAAAACAAGTTGGCTTCTCATGCACAGGAGGAAATAATGTGAAATTAGACAGGAGATATAATTTACCTTGTCTTCCTCAAGGTTTTGGATGACATCATCAGATACATTTCACGCTTTCAGCAAGTTAGACAAATATTCTTCTGCAGCAATTCTCCATAGTCGTATGAGTTTGTGGACATTGTTAGGCTACCAAGGAAAATCCTCAGTGTATTTTTTTTACCTATGTCCCGAGATCTGTGCATCTAATTACTTCTGTAGCAAATAATAAACATAATTCATGTTTTGTTGTTTTTCTGATAATATCAGCAGGACTAATATCTTTATTTTGGCCTTAGGCTGTTTTATATAATTTAGTAGGAAATGTAACATAAACAGATAAAGTCACAATTATATCTAACAGATCTGAAGTTTAAATTATTTTCATTCCATCAAGAAAATTATCTTTCAAAACTTTATGCCGTAGTGTAAAAAACATATATATCAAGACCTGTGGTATGTGTTTTTTTTCCCACATTTAATAAAAGCAAATTACATATCAAAACCCATAAAACATCTATTGAAATTAATCAAACTTTAACTGATTTTTTTTAACCTGCTTCCTTCTTGGGAGCTGTGAAAATGGTGGCATTCTTCAAGTCATAACATTTAGACATTAATGATGGTTTTTTAATAAAAAAAATAAAAAAAACAGTTTTCCATTATGATTCCAACATTTTTCCAAATTACAATTCTCATAAGTCTTAAATCTAATTCAGTTATTAATGCTCTGGGTTCAGATTTTAGTCTCTGACAGAAAGCTAAGCTAATACAGCCTATCTGAAAAGATTTTTAATCCCAAAAAATCCAGACAGATTTTTCCAAAATATTTTTGAAAAACACATTCAGTCAATTCAGTCCAGTTATATAGACAATGAAATCCATTACAATTCAATCCTTATTATAAAATAATGCAGACATATTCAGTTCATTATGAAAACTTTCATTGTCTTACAACTGCAGCTTTCCAGCAGAGAACAGTTGTTGTGTAATTGCTGCAAAATGTGTTTTTTCAAAGTTCACTCAAGAAGGCTGATTACACATACATGCCACACTTTTTAGATTTTAATTTGTAAGACATTTTTAAAACCATGTATCATTTTTCTTCCCAGTCGTGCATAACTTTGTGTCCATTCATCACACCAAAACCCAATAAAAACAGAATGGGAAAACATTTATGACACATGAATACTTTGGCTGTATAATATTGGTTTGATGTTGCTGTGGGTGTTTAAAGCTCTTTTAAGATATTCTAGTGGATGCTTCTCCATTAAATTTCATTTCCACACGAGATAGATTGATGGCTTTCATAAAGTAAGCCTTTTCCCTTTTCCAAAGCTGGAAAGCTATTAGGTGAATTAAAGCTCCACTGTATGTCGTTATATTAAAGCAAATGTTTATGACTAAAAATGTCTCCCTGACATTTGTGCATTATTGGAGTGCTGCACTGACACTGTGCCATGAGAAAAAAATCCAAACGCAGTAGAAATGCGAATATAAATAATATTTCCACCCAACAGTTAGACCTTCTTTTTTCGTCATTACTGATACATTTCTTCAAACTCTCTTTTCATATGTTTCTTCTTACGAGGGTCAGAGTTTTGGGTAGAGCTTCCCTGAGTAGGTGTTGTTGACAGAACTGGGATGCCCCTTCCCAGAGGGTTACTGGCAGTGTCACACTGAGAGACAGAGACTAAAGAGGGCTCCTGGTCTCGCATTAGCAACCATATAGATGCACTCGCATACACATTTGTTCCATATGCTCATCACTATTCATCACCAGCTATCTGCATGTCCTCAAAAGCTGACAGGAGGCTGGAGGAGACGGTTGGAAAGAAGGAACAGGAAAAAGTTAGTTTGAACTCTGAAGTTACACAGATTTCAATGGTTTCTTACGGTGATTTATGCCTTCACCAGAACATCAAAGAGCAGCGTGGAAGATGATTTTCTTTATCTCACTGAAGCCTTGAAGTCAGTGCCACGCCCCACAAGGTAAAATATATGTGTAAATATATATATATGAGAAAAGTTGAGTTTTTATGGTTGTTTATAGGTAAATGATAAATGTTGAGTATTTGTAGTTTGGTTGCTGTAATACTTGGACAGACTTCTGTCTGACATGTTGCCACATTTAGTGGGATTGCCCTGAGCAATAAATCAGAGTATTAAAAAGTAACAGACTTCATTTCCCATGTCCACATTTATTCAAACATTCCTCAAAAATACCTTGCTTAAAAATTAATACCAATATTTTCTTTGCAATTGGGGATAAAAATGATCACACTTTCATAAACATGACATAACTCCTATCATGAACATGAATAAGCCTTCATGAATATTCATGACTGTTGTCATAAAGCGCCATTCGGTAAATTATGACACTTTTAATACAAAGTTGACATTATTCAAAATGTCTTTGTTATAACAACTTGACATTAACCAAGAAATCATTACTGTTTAAACTTTACCTTTAATATAAGTTACCTAATTTTTAAAGTGCAATCAGTAATGATTTTATAACAAATTTATATCAGTAATGATTTATTGGTTAATGTAAAGTTGTCATAACAAAGACATTTTGAATAATGTCAACCTGTATTAAAAGTGTCATAATTTACTGAATGACGCTTTATGACAACAGTCATAAATATTCATGAAGGCTTATTCATGTTCATGACAGGAGTTATGTCATGTTTATGACAGTGTCATGTCAGCCTTATTCACCCCCTTCAAATAAAGTCTTACCGGTTTTTCTTGTAAATGAGATTTTTGATCTCAGTGAGACAACGTATATAAATAAAGGTTAAATAAAAATGAAATAAAAAGATGTTCATTCATCATCAACAGCTGATGAATGTTGGCTCCAACATTCATTAGCTGGTAGACATCAATTGATTAATGCATTTAATTTAATTCACTGTTATATGAGCAGTTTTATTGTTCTTTGTTGTTCGCAATTATTTTAAAGAACATCAGCAATTTGAAACATTTAACTTGAAAGAAGATAAAACATAACGTTTCTTTTCAGTCTGTGCTATAGTGGTGATGTATTACAACACAACAAACAATAAAAGATAAACAGCCTTCAGGCTTTGTACACTTTGAACTTTAGGAACCATGTGGACAACAAACGCTATGAAAACATACATAATTAATGACCTTCATTAAGTCAAATATTGCTTTACTGTTTATTGGATAGTCGTGTTTACTAGCACAGACTAAATGTATTTATACAATATCAACCCATATTTTAGCTCAATAGATAAATACATTCAAAAGTGCTTCAAATGCAACGTTGAGAAATATTAACATACTTCTTGGCTCTAAAAAAAAAAAAATCAACTCATAAAACGCCTGCCAAGTTTCCTGATGTCAGTGTCGTATTGATTATCAGTGAACCAAAAACAAATCTCTGCAGCTGTTCGGCTCTTTCCTTTGAAGGATGCCCAGTTTGTTAAAAAATATTGATCCCATTATTTAGATTTTCTTTATTGAAGACAAGAGGCCAAATAAAGGTTAAAGATCAGCCTTCACATTCAGACAAAATGCTGCACACGTGTTTATCTGAGCTCCAGCTGGGCACAATGAAACCTCAACAGTCAGAAAAGACTTGCACTTTGTTCCTTATTTTGCCTCCTTTGCTCAAATTTCATTTAAGTATTTTTAGTCAAACAGAAGGAACTTCCAAGAATCACAAAGTGAGGGCAGAAAATAGGAGCAGACTGAATTCTTTATTTTGCAGCACAGTTTCAGTGAGAATGGGAACAACAGTTGAACATTCATGGATAAATGTTTTCTCAGCAAAATGTGCTGAAAAAAGAAAATAACCAGCAACTTATGAGTGAGTTTGTGCGAGCCATTCACAATGAAAAGGTTTCCCGACACAACCTACCTCCACATTTACTCCTTCTTTCATGCTCTCTGTCTTTCTTCTTCTCCCCCTTTGTTTATTGCCTTTTTTTATCTGTGTTAAGTTTCTCTTTAATGGCTCCAACATTCATCAGCTGGTAAGCACACTGTACAGATGCACATGTGCACATGCGGAATATTAGAGCTGTAGTTTTAATCAAGACACATCTGTAAGACATTAGAGACCATTAATTCCAACCAAACCTGCCAAAAACCGACACAGCAAAGCAAATCAGGCACAACAAGAGGGATATTACATCCATTCTGCATGTTAAATATTGCAAAAATACAAACCACATGCTAAAGGCGTTGCTTGGGTTAATTGTTCCCCACTAAAAGAGAAATATTTTCACACGTTGTCACCATGGTTCTTCACCTGGGGGTCCAGTGCTGTCTGGGATGATGGAAGGTAATGAAGCAAGGCTGTTCTGCTACAATGCAAATGCTGCAAAGAAGCTGTGGTAGCTATGGTGAGAGGGGGTGGGACTGGTGAACCAGTGGAAAAATGGCAACGTGTAAGATATGTGCGATATGCAGAGAAAATTGACAGACTTCTACAGTGTTTATGCCAATAATGAGGCCGTCAATAAGAGGAAAAATATTTATATGACTGGAATCTGAAATATTCACAACTTCTGAACTACAATATTTGAAGTCACCACTAATGTTCATTAAAGATTTTTCCTAAACTTTAACTCTAAACATGGACCTATGTTTTCATCGTTCAGGAATTGAATCTTTACAGTCACACCTGGTTTAATGCACCATTCAGTTCAATGTGAATTAGGACACAGACTGCATCCTGGCTCATCTAAAACGGTAAT
Source organism: Poecilia reticulata (assembly GCF_904066995.2). Classification (NCBI taxonomy): domain Eukaryota; kingdom Metazoa; phylum Chordata; class Actinopteri; order Cyprinodontiformes; family Poeciliidae; genus Poecilia; species Poecilia reticulata. The sequence continues at coordinate 31,407,435 of NC_088832.1, forward strand.
AGCTGCATTATGGAAATAAACCTCAAGGCCAAGCTAAACTTAGCAAAGACAAGACACTTGCTACATTAAAAGAGAGCCATAAAGCAAGACGTGTCTGTGTAGGAAGAGTTTGAATGACGGCGTTACTGAAAGTAAAGTAGACAAAACTGGTTTGATGAACAACAAAGTAAATGAGTGAAAAGTTGGCCTCTTGAATTGTTTCATCACTGATGATGAACGCAGCAGGTGAAAGTTGATCCTGCTGAACCTCATATCTTTTGTTTTATCTTTCTTCTGTGATCAACAGCAAACTGAGTCTAGTGGACCGTAAAATGAAGAAAGCAGCAATCCAGTGAATGAAACACATTTTGTGGTGAGTACAATAAACACTGTTTTGGTTATTTCTCAAACTAGTGTTGATGCATCCATCTGCCTCACTCAAGATTGAAAAATCCCAGAAATATTGCTGTTTTATTGAAAAGAGGGTCATTTCAAAGTCTAGGCTAAGGTTGTTAGCTAATGCCACTTGGCAATGATAAATGTGGACTGACAGAGCTTTGTTCTGAATGCATCAATTTTTATATAGATTAATCTGTTTTTTTCCAAAACCACCTGCAGTTTTTTTTAAAACCCAAAGCCATCAAGGACATCAAAGCGTTCTTGAATGAAAAGGAGGTCAAGTGATGCGAGGGCATGAAAAAGAAACAAGGAATGGCTGTCGCTTACTATCACGGTAGGCATTTATAAGCCGTCTGAAAGAAATGTAGTACGACACCAGGGAGTTGTGCAGAGACATTAAAACTAGTTTAAACCTGACTTAAAGGATGATGACATACACTCAGTGAAATCCACCATGCAATGGCTCAATGATGCTGTCAAATGTAAGATTCAATAATTTAAGTTTAGTTTTGCTTTTAGAAATGTCAAAAGCATTACACTTAGTTAATAGTAATGCTTTATGAAGTTCCTGCAGTACCCTATTATCAGGAAATCAAAGTCAAACTGTTTTGAGTTGCAGTGATTGCTAATGAACACCTGCTTAGTAAGGTTTAAGTATTAAATGATTGATTTCGGTTCTGCACTGAAGTTCCTAAACAGCAAGCTCTACACACGTCCAAAACATAAGAGTTTATGAACAAAAATAATTCAACCCTCCAGTTAAAACACTTTAATCAGTAACCTCACCAAACTGGTAACTCTCCAAGTATGAAAAAATTGAAAGATCAATAAAAACTAATAAACTACCAAAAAGTAAAACAGTAACAATGAAAAAGCCAAATCATTTCCAGTTGAATACAAAAGAGTTGTGATGGGAATCCAAGAGTCTTCCGAACATTTTTCAATGTTGCTCTACATCTTTTGTGAATTAAAAATGTCAAAAGTGATAAAGCGAGAGCGGACTTAAAGCCTGTATTTTTGAAGAAAGGCAAAACATTTCAGGCCTGTGCAGTTGGATGATCAACGCTGTTCAGTTGCTTTTGTTCAGATAGTGACTAAAGATAGTGTTTTGATATAAAATCAATCACTACTTGATTTACTGCAGCTGAGCAAGACTAGCAGGAGTCTGACTGGAAAGCTGCAGTCTGGTGTGTAACAGCTGACAGTTTCCCCACCACAGTCACCTTCCCCACGCCAGCCTCCCACATCGCTGCACTTATTATGACAAATTGCTGCATCGACGGGATTGAAATACATCAACACATTTCATAAAATGTCTCCCATGTGGACTGTTCCTCAGCTGCACTCCCTCATTCCTGACGTCAGCCACAAAACTTGGTCTTGACTCCGCCCCCCCACCCCCAACACAGCCCACCTCCACCACCCCCATCCACCATCTGCAGTCACCCTTCTTCCTTTTCATCGTTCTGTCTGCAGACGGCAGTTTTCCTAAGCTAAAATCAATATTATATAGAGTGTGGCTCCATGTCCTCAACTGCAATCTCTTATGTTGGATTTAGCAACAAAAGCTATGGGTTATCAATGTGTGTGTCTGTGTGTGTGTGTGTGTTTCTTTTCTGATTTGAGAAAACATGAAAGAACCATAATGACAGACAGAAAACTCAATGACAGATCTATATGATTTGTGACATTAACAATAGCCTACACTTCTGCAGGAATCAAATTCACCTGAGATGAGAGCGAGTGTTCAAGTACTAATCATTCTTTGGTTTGTATATAGCAATACTCTACACAAAAGCTTTCATTTAACTCTCACAAATTTGCACAAAATAAGGAGCCAACAGAGAGAAAGTTGTATCCAAGGTATAATTCTTGGCTACATAAACATTAAAAGTACCAAGTGCAGATGAATGGAAGTTGCTGAAGTCGTCAAATGCTTGAATAAATCGAAAGGTTTCCTTGGGAACAGTGGCCTTCCAGACCATGTTTTTCACAATAATATGCTTCTCTATGTGTTTTTGAATTAGTTTAAACATTTTTCCTGTGATCACAGTCACAATACAAATGTTAAATTATGTATTTTAGACTATATACAAAATGTCTCAAAACTTTTTGGTACATTGAGATTCTACTATTTGTTTTTGCACTTTTATATCCTCCAGGTTCTGTTGCATAGTTTATGCAACATGTCGTCTCATTTAAGAACCAGTTAACTGTGGGTTCATTTTTAGAACAATAACTTCCAAACATTGACTGGAAATAAAATAATTTAATATGAGTATCATCTTTCTTCTATTTCTTTAGAATATTAAAATTTTTTACCTCTTCTAATCTTTCAGATAGTTAGTACTATTGTGTTTCTGCTTCTGAAGTTTTTAGTTGACATTTTTGACATCTTTTCAGAGGAAAAGCAGTTTTTAAAGTTTATGCTTGACAAAAGTCATAAAAGATTTCTGAGATGTAATGACAGATGCTTAGATACGTTTCCTAAAGAGACAGTGACGGCAGCATCATGTTTTCCTTGTTTGCACTTATGGTTTGCCTAGAGGTAAATTTAAGTACATTGTCTTTAAAGAAATATCTATTGAGCTTTTTTATGTATATATGTAATTTAGGTGTCCATCAAATGAACACACTGACAAGGTAAGAGTCTGGCTTTTCCAAGTCAAAGGATCTGAGATGTTTTTTTTCAAAGGACAAAATATGTCATATTAAAAAAAAACTTACAGATGTGTCTTGATTAAAAAAAACTAAATCAAATTAGGCTATGTGGGGCATGTCAGTCTGTAAACGTTGTCTGCATTTACCTATGTTTTTATCAGTATTTGCCAGTGCTGCTTAATAATAGATGCATTGAGCTTCCAGGTTGCTACGGTTTAGCTTTTCATAAATCTACTTTTGTCTGTTTTATTCCAAAATCTCTCACTTTATTTGGGTCTTTATCAATCAAGTTGTAAGATGTGCTCCCTCAGAAAAAACAAGTATTTTTTAATGAAACGGAATATGAAGGACACAAATGTAAGAATATAAGGTTTGCAGTTAAACAGACGCTTGCTTCATGGTCTAAAAGGATTTGAACCGAGGGCCTTAATTGTAGCTGTGCTAACCACCATAGGTAAAACTTTAAAAACTTTCTGTTCTAACTTGCGTTAGGGTCTGTATTTATTTTCGCTTTAATCTGTTTCCAAGCACACAGAGTCTATGCCTGGGGTATGTATTGCGTCACACAAATAAAATTAACTTTATTAGGACTGTGCTTCAGGTATGGTTTGGTTAATCACAAAGGCTTTACTGTAATCCTTGATGAATCACCACCTATTTATGTGCTGATTAGTTCTTCTGTTTCTTTTGTTGTGTCAATCTCTTGTTTTGCAACCGGGTTCTCCATCATAATTTCCAACTATGGTCTGTGTGTTGGCCATAAAAAGCAGCCTGCTTTCACTGCCTTGCAGGCGTCTTTGGTCTTTATAATTTAAATGCTGCAGGACCTGATTCAGCAACCCCAACTTTTTCCCAAAAGTGGCCGATTTGTCTGAGTGGAATGTGGAGTTTCCAAATAAAACCAAACCAGTATGAGATTGTTTACCAATGAGAAACTGAACATACAGAGAGAAAGAGAGCAGAAAAGTCAAATAGAGCTAGAAGTCATCCAACTAAATTTAAATAGTATCCTCATTTTCAAAATTTGGGGATTTTTAATTTTTTTTAACTTTTTTTTATTTTTATTGTGTTTTTAAAGATTAAATAAATAGTCCTTATGAGTTTTGTTCATAAATTTGTTTGACTTTTGTGAATTCTTCTGCCAAGATTTCCACAATGCTAATTTCTAGTAGTGAAAAATGACACTTTAAAAGCACCAGAAATGTTTCTTTTGAGCACATGGATATAAAACTGTTGCTTTAGCACAATATCAATTCCCTTGGATGGCTTCAGTAATCTTTAAAGCTGTCCTGTTTCTCCATCCGTCTGTCCCCTCAAAGCTCAGGCTTTAATGAAACTTGATGGAATTACAGTGAAAATATTGATCTGTGGCCAGATGAAACGTTGAGACAGTCTCCACTTTGGCTGTCAGCTCTCCCATGGGTTTAAAAGCCTGATTTTCTGGGAAATGGGGGAAGACCACCTTTGAGTGGAAATACAATAAGACTTTTCCAAAACATGGAACCCAGGATGACACTCTGATGAATTGCAGAATAATTCCAGTGATTTAAATTTGAATATCTAAAAGGTTAGGTCGAAAGGTTAATTAATTGAGGGCTGCAACACAAACATAGTTAAAGACTTGAAATGAGCTGACACAACACTACCTAAAGCCCCATTCAGAGAGAAGGCAGCTATTTTAAACCCGTCACCTGAAAACGGAAAACGTTTGGCACACCTGCAAACCTACCAAGACATGGCTTTTGTCTTAAACTTTCACGCAGAAAGAAGATAATTGATTGACAAGAAGAAAACCATTTTTAAAATGGAATCATGTAGGAATCACGAACTCCGTTCAGGTGAGATCACAGTGGAATTGTTTCCTTAACATATAAAAGTCTTTGTGTGGCCACAAACACAACACATCTCCCTAAACACACAGTCCCTACTGTGGGGGAGGAAGCATCATGATGTGGATGCAGTTCAGTCAGGAGAGGGAACCTGGTCAAGTTGGAAGGAGCTAAATCCACTGCAGTCCTGCAACAAAACCCTTAGAGGCAGCAAAAAACAAGACTAGGAGGGAGTTTGACATCAACAATAAGCATTCAGTCAAAGCTCCAACTTACTGATCCGTCCAAATCCAAATGAATTAAAAATCTTACACTTATTTTTTTTTATTATTATTTACAAAAACTGGCATTATTAGTGCATCTTCTTGGGCTGGATTGTGGAACTGTAGAACAAGAAGTCAAACTCAGAGGCCCCTCAGTTTACCATGTTCTCGAAATGCTATGAACATGGTGTGCATGTTGGCCGGGTTCCAATGACTGATGCATTAAACCACACAGAGATCACTCAAAAGCCTTAAGTTGCCATGGTGACGTTGAAAGTGACCAATTAAAATACATGTTGGAAGCGATTAATCTCCTTTCTCAGCACAGCCTGCATGACTGGCGTTCAGAGCAGAATCAAAGTCCCCGCTAGTCCTAGTTGTGAGGTGTCAAAGATGAGTGGACGCAGAATGAAAGCTGTTGTTGAACTTGTTGTTATGTTTGGGGTGATTCACTACAGCTGGCTGGCAGCAGAAGAAAGCAGGATGGTTGAGTCATGAGTGCCGAGTGTTTACTGCTTTTCACCAGACCTCTGATTATTCTACCTATAAAGTCATTTATAGCTTCTATAAAGAGAACACACACAGACACCATTTTGCCTGCATCAATGTACTCTGATTGAATGAAAACGATCCCAGCACACTTATCTTAGTTTAGTTTGTTTTTGTTTAGTTTAGTTTAGTTTAGTTTAGTTTAGTTTAGTTTAGTTTAGTTTAGTTTAGTTTAGTTTAGTTTAGTTTAGTTTAGGCCTTAAGTAGAAATTATACAGTTGTTAACATTCGGTCAAGTGGATTCACTTTTCCTTCCTTCCCGTCTGAGATGATAGGTTGAAAGAAAAGCTTGTTGCAGGATACTTTTCTAAGTCTGGGGACAATTTCTCCTTCTGACTGTATAATTTGATTGTATTCTTATCCTGCCGTTTTCAACTCTGCTTGTTCAACTCTGTTTAGAGTTTTGTTGTTGTTTTTGTGAGGTGAAGAAATTCTGGGCTTTCGTTGCTTTACTTTTATAAAGACACATAGGCCAACTTCAAGGTGTCAAAAGGTGACATAAAATTTCTTATTTATTTATATATATTTCAACTGATTCAGTGACAAAAAGGAGTCGGATGGATTGTTCAGATGAACTTTTGTGGATAAAAAGAATGAACGAATCGTACTAATACACGACAGAGAGTCAGAACTCAGTTAACATGCTAACATAGCTCTTTTTCGGAGGGAGCCAAAAAAACTCTTCTTCTTCACCTAAATCCAGGCTCCTACTCTACTAGTTCCAGAGCATCATGGGATACGCAGTCCGCTTTGCCAAAGGTCCACAAATAGTCCGCTTTCTATCCAGATACTAACTATGAAATGCCAACTAAATCTATGAAACAACTGCAACTAAAATAGTTAGTTATATTAAATTACAATATCCCAAATAATTAGTACCCAAAACAAATTCTCAACATCATATGTATATATATATATATATATATATATATATATATATATATATATATATATATATATTAGAGATTACCAATTTCTGAATAGCCTGACCTGCCAATTTTGGCCGATATCAAATTTGTTTGTTTGAAAGTTCCTGAGTTGTCAACAGTTTGGTGACTATTGTTAACTGCAAACATGCAGAGTGGCCAGTCTGTCAGTCAAACCTCTCAGACCTTTGCTGAGGTAAATAACATCAGGGGATCAGACCGGCTTCACATTTAAAGATCAGCCAATCGCCAATCTCTAAAAATTAAGGAAATCGGTGTCTATAATTTGGTGCTCCCCTAATATATACATGTATATGTAAATCAATAATCCAGTTGCATAAGTATGGACGCCACGGGAACGCTCATGTCGCCCCCCACGACGTTTGCCCATATCAGAAATCGCCACTGACTCCATGTGCTTTTTTGATGCTACGATTTAAATTGTGGCAGAGTCTGTGCCAGCCACTGCCTACTTGACTCCAGATGTCACAGTATGTTACTGATTGCTCATCACATAATAGATCCACCTGTTTTACAGGAACACACATCAATGGTTTTAAAAACCTGAAAAGACTTCAGGAGAACTGAGTCAGACTTTCAGCACCACATAATGGTATCATTATTCAAAGAGGAGCCAGATGAAGGAAATAATACTCTGGATAATGAGAAAAATAATCAAGTTAACTGAAACCAACATTTAGTTTTTTCTTGATAAAACACCAGGTCTTCCTACACCATGTTTTAAAAAGAACAAGTATGATTGTTACTGGTATTGTCTGCACAAACAGTGAATTAAGTCTTTTTGCTCATATCATTTTGGTCAATACTGACCTTGAATTTGAGATTTTCTGGTTCAGTACAAAGACTCAGGTGAACCAGGAACTAATAAGTTCCAGTATTGTTACATTTTCAATGGTGTCTTTTCTATTGATTGTATTTCATGATTCAAGTCTTATCTAGAAAAGTTTTCAGATGATTATTTTTGACGAATAATCATTATTATTTGTCATTAGCTGTGTTTCCAAACATAGAAATATATTTGCTAAACAAATAAAGACAAAACTCTGTTGATACTCCTCTGACATCGGAAACAATTTAATTTTGTAACGAAATATGAAATACAATTAAAATCACACGTGAATAAGTTTGTTCACACAATAAGTCATAAAAAACCGACAGGCCATCGTTCTCCTTCCACTTCCATCGTCTTCTTCTTCATATTCTGCCAGTAGTAACATCCTGTTGTTGACCACATGACTTATGCAATGTCAGCATTTTTCCTTTGCAGTTTTGCAAAACACTCAAATTTCAACACAGCCAAAAATACACCTATCAAAAGATTAGCTGTTTCCACGAAGCTAATTTATTTTTGTAACTTCAATTTATGAAATTATATGGTCAATGGAAACAGAACTATAGTCTCTTGTGTTAGTTATAACAGCAGAACCTGGCATTTTAACAGGGGCGTGTTCACCTATAAAAGCCACTGCATGTTGAAATGACGTGTTTTTAAAAGGTCACATTTCTCTGGTAACTGGCTTTAAGACAAATTTATTTATTTTTTTTCAAAAACCCAATTAAATTCTGCACTTCGCTTTTGCTAATATTAACAACTGTTGCTTATTTTCAGTACGTTTTGCTAACATTTACTTTCTCTCCCGTGAGAGGGTCTGGTGGAGTTAATACGTTCAACTAACACCACAAACTAACGTCGTCTGAACCAGCCACCATGCCCTTATGTCACACCGGGTTCTGCTCATGCTGCTTAAACTCTGCAGCAGGAGCTCCTGGTGTTGTTGACAGGGAGAAATGAAAAGCTTCCTTCAAATGCCTCCTTCGAGCAACCTGACCTTCTGCAGCAGGATCAAAGAGGAAAAAACATGAGCTTGAAGCACGAGGAGAGAGAGAGAGACGAAGGACATGGAAATGATTCATTTCATTGAATTAATAAAAACACTGGGTTTTCATTACACTAACCAATGACTGAGTGAATCAGGAGCAGTGCCCGAGGCAAAAACAATGAGGTCATCCTGCATGTGAACTGTAACAGCAACACTGGCTGGTTAGGCTCATGTTAACACATGTGGGACATAAATTCCTTTTCTCCAGCCATATGAATTTCGCCCAAGGTTTTTTTTCTTTCTTGATTCTGCCTTTTTGTTCTTGCTTGGCTGTGGAGGACATATCACAACCTTCTTTACAATAAAGAGAGAAACTAGCAAAGCAACAGGTGCTTCTTCTGGCAAAAATTTAACTCAGTTTGGCCTCAACGCAACAGGCAACAGCAAACAAAAAGAGGTTGACTACAAAAATGAAAAATATATGTCCAAGTTTTGAAAGAGTGTTTCATTTTTTTAAGGGATAAAGAAAAGACATTTGAAATTGAAATCCAACATCAGCCCCTTCTGGATGGATGGAGGGATTTAAACAACTTTGTAGACAAACTGGATCTCTAATCGACGTGTAAATAAGAGGCCTGCAAGTCGTTCTTTCCTGTATTTCTCAACTTTTCCAACAGATTCAACATGTTGATTGGGCAATTAGGACATGTAGTGGTGGAGGGCAATGCAGATTTCTAAAGAGATTTAGAGTTGTGCAAAGGAATCCAACATAAAGTACAATCTATCACTTAACTCTCATCAGACTTCACGAGCTCTGATAATGTTTTTGCCAAGTTCCAGCCACAAGTTATGTGCAGACAGTAAATCTCATTGTGTTCTTGGGTTCCTGAACATTCCTTCTCTTCAGCTAAGATGAAAAGTGGAAACTACTCATGATGTACCCCGCCTCTCTTGCACAACCAGGTAAGTGGGGGGAAAAAATAGAGCATTTATCTTTTGATATTTCCACACTAAATCTTACATACATCTCAGAAAAATAACGTTCAACATCTGGTTCAAGTCTGACTGTAATGGGGAAAAAAAATCATTTGACATCTACACTCTTTTCATTAGTCTGAAAACAAGGGTTTATGTAACATTTCTATGATTCGGTTTTTACATCTTTTTAATAAATGTCAGACCAAAAACCTACATTTGTAAAGCACAGGCTTTTTGCTGTATCTTCTCAATGACTTACCATTTTTCCACAGTGTCTTTTTTGACACCTTTAAAACAAATCCAATATGGCAGTTACAAATACACATTCCAGTGTCTGGTATTCCCCCTGTTTGTGAGGGGAAAAAAATTCCCTTCGCCATTTTTCCCGTTGAATAGTTACATCGAAACTGAGGAGGATGTTTATTTTGGAAATAAGATGTTAAAATTTCACGTTTAATCATGTGTTCATTCAGTGATTTACAGGTTTGTGCCGTGCCTTGCAGTCAGCTGGAAGTTCTGGTCATGGAACGGACGGCGTACGGTGAGGGGAGTTGGCAGGCGGGTTGAACTTGACCCACCAAAGTTAATAAAATCATAGATCTACAATCTGTTGTTGAAGTCGCAAACTGCAGCCAAGTCAAAATAAAGTCTTTGAAAGCTGTTTGAGTGTATAAGTCACGACTGCTATATATCTTAGTTCTGGTCTGTTTTAGAAATGGATTTTTTGTTTATTTCAAACCAAAATTCTTGGAAGACTCTTGGTTTGAATCCTGATCATTTTTAAAGATTTTTTGGCTCTAGTGGCCTTTATTTGATAGTTAATTGACAGGAAAGTGGGTAATGAGAGAAGGGGGGGAAACATGCAGCAAGGGTCACCAAGGCTGGGAATTGAACCTGTGACAGCTGTGTTGAGGACTAAGGCCTCCATATGTGGGTTATGCTTAACCCCTGTGCCACCACAGCACACCCCAATCATTTTTCATGTTGAGTTGTGTCTCTGGTTTGCTATATCCCATGTTCCCTGTGTGTTCTTGCTGCCATTTATCCATTTTCCTCAGTTCAACTTCAGCTACTTTCCCTCGTCTCAAAGCAGAACCCAGTTTCTAATCAACCACCTGCTCCTTGTTCAGCAATCAGCTCTCCTGCATAAATATCTCCCAGTCAGCCGGCTCTTTGTCAGATCCTCGTGTTGCGTCACCAGTTTGATTCCTTATGATTTATTCATCTGGATTCATTTTTTAGGCTGTAGGTTTTGGGTTTCCTTATGTTTAAGTAAACCTTTGACTTTCAGCTTCTGTGTTGTCTTTCTTTGTAAATGAGTAAAATCAGAGAAAGCTTGGTCAATCCTGCAGCACAAAAGCCTCAGCTTTTGTGTGTAGCACAATATTTTTCACAGTTCACAATTGGACAAGAGAGGATGGCAGCCAAGTAATTTGACATGGACTGATTTCTGATTTTCCCTCTGCATACAATAGCTAAGTTTATGTGGGGTTTTTCCAGCTGAGAGAAGCTTTTATCTTTTATCTTTGCTGTAGGTCCTGCTACAGTACGTTTCTCTGCTGTTTGCCACAGTTGCACACAAACAGACCTACAAGGGTAAATCAATACCTGCTTCACCATAGTGACTGGTAATGATCCTCACAGCTTTGTTTCTGTCTCTGCCAAACTGCTGACTCGGGAGAAAAAAAGATAAGGAATGCATCACACACCTGTCTTGGCCACCACACAATGCATTGTATTGATTTTGGTATTGTGAAAGTGGTGCTTTACAGGACTTGCAAGACTCCGTGCCATAGAACATATCAGATAGTCAACATGACCGTGTTGTTTACGACTCTACCAAAAAGAGAACCCTTTGTTTTCTGCTAGCAATAAAAAAAACCATAAAGGGGAAGTTGTTTAGCTATTGACTTCCAAGGACGGGAGTCAGTGGTGCAATCCCTCCTGTTAAAGTCTGACTGGATATTGAAGAATCCCAGCCTGGCCAATGATGCCTTTGTTATCTATAGAAAAGTAATTATTATAGAACAATCCCCTTCAAGCTTTTCCTAATATTCGTACCATACTAGTGGATATACACTCACAATCCATTGAAGTTACACTGTAAGTCCTGAATATTCTTGGACACGTTCCTGTCCTGTGCTTTTGTCTACTGCATGTTCCTGACTAGGAAAAATCCTGGCTCCTCTGCAGCCTCGGTGATAATCACATCAGTTGCAGAAAGATGTGCTTGTCTCCCAGCCATATAACATTTCTTAGAATTCATCTCCACCACTTTCTGGTGATTCAGAATGGTTTTCCACACAGTTGCATGCTGAGGGAATACCATATGTGGATGCAATTTTTATACTCTGCTCAGCTTTTGGGATAGAGAAAACAGATAAATCTGTAGACCAAGCAGAGTCACTGACAGTGCAGATATTTTTAAAGAAAGTAGGTCAAGATGAGCTGCAACCTCAGTACGAGTAGACTGGTGGATAAAAAATAAAATACAGCAGCTAACAATGATTGAGAAGATAACGCAACTCAACACGTATGTGAGGAAGTTTGTACTGTTGCACATAAACAAACACTCAACTGCCTCTGCTCAGTTCTGGTCGCATGTAGCAGGCGAACGTCCTCCAACGCCTTCTGTTCTTTTCTGATGTAAAATAAAAGATGTTGCAGCATCACACAATAATTCCTCCTCTGAAGAATTGTAAAAGTGGTTCCCTTCAGTGATCACCACTGTTGTAAACCACACAAGAGGTTCAGTGTGTCCTGCAGATCTTGAAGGGGAACAAACCTCGCTAAACCACATGACCATGCATTGACAGTTCGACTTCGGTCCCCCCCATGCTGGGCCCGGAACAGTTCACTCTGGAACAATTAATACAGACCCAAATTTGTTCCACTGTTGTATTTTATCACAGTATCGGACTGGAATCCATCAACCTCTTGAGAGTGAGCCGTGCTTTCACAAATGTTTGTAAAGGCAGTGTGTACACACCTGTGTCTGTGCAAGTAGCTGAAACTTCTGAATTCAAAGACGTTTAAATGTCAACCAATACTGATGGTGTATTTTGGTACCAGGGCAAAGATGTTGTTTAGTGTATGAGTGTGCATTTTGCCCTACACGCTGATCATTTTTCAGTTTTATCAAAGAACCCCTAATAATACATCTAACATCTCCCTGAAGGTAGCTTGCAGCTGTGAGTGTTAAAGTTAAGTATAGAGGCAGTTTGGGTTTCATAAACCTTTTTTAATAAATGAGATTCTCTCAGTTTGACTTTTAAATCTATAGGATCTCTTAGTCATAACCTGAGTATTTTGCTGCCTCCACTGATTCTCTCAGTTAATTTGGGACAAAACAAAACTGTATTATTATTTCTGCTCAGAAGAAACATGTTTGTCAAATTAAAAGCCTGCTTCAGACCTGAATCTGCTAACTGTGAATACTTTTGGACACAACTGTAGAGCTGTTTCATGTTGCAATGTGCAATTTATGCCGGGCAAATTTTAGAAGTAATATTTAAAGAAATGGAAATATTTAGCTGTCAACATTTCAAGATTATTGTGTGTTTTATACTTGGATTATATAACATAACCAAAGTAGTTACACAATGTGATTATTTTTCATATCTACCATTTCTGAAATAAAAGTCCAAAAATTGGATTGGAATTTGGAAACTGGAAATTTTCTTTGTCATATAAACAACACTGGGTTCGATTCCCGGCCCCGGCCTTTCTGCATGGAGTTTGCATGTTCTCCCTGTGCATGCGTGGGTTTTCTCCGGGTACTCCGGTTTCCTCCCACAGTCCAAAAACATGACTGTTAGGTTAATTGGTCTGTCTAAATTGCCCCTAGGTGTGAGTGTGTGTGTGCATGGTTGTGTGTCCTGTGTGTCTCTGTGTTGCCCTGCGACAGACTGGCGACTTGTCCAGGGTGACCCCGCCTCTCACCCGGAACGTTAGCTGGAGATGGGCACCAGCAACCCTCCCGACCCCACTGAGGGACACTGAGGGTGAAAGAAAATGGATGGATGGGATATAAACAACACAAATCTAGTCAAGTCTATAAAAACCAGCAGTATATGCTAATATCACTCTGTATCCTATGGATATGAACATTTTAAATCTGACTTTTAAAAATCTTAAATTAGCTAAGATGGGTACATTCCCTCTGATTAGCTGTTAGCCTCCCAGCGCTCCAAAGAGTTTCATTCATTTTCCACAAACTTGATTTGTTTGGATGTTTTGGGCTTGTTAGGGACATAAAACACATTCAGGCACATGTTAGATGTACCCTCTAGACAGGGGTGTCAAACTCCAGTCCTCAAGGGCCGGTGTCCTGCAACTTTTAGATGTGCCTCTGCTACACCACACCTGAATAGAGTAATTAGGTTATTAGCAAGGCTCTGGAGAACTGATTTACACAAGAAGGAGGTAATTAAGCCATTTCATTCCAGTCTTTTGTACCTGTGGCACATCTAAATACTGCAGGACAGCGACCCTTGAGGACTGGAGTTTGACACCTGTGCTCTAGGATTATTGGGTGATTAGAAACATGAGGTAGTTCTGCATAAAGTACCCCAACACTGAGATTCTGTCCATACGCCTCTTGTACCAAACACGCACCTGCTTCTTTTGGAAACATGAAGATCAAAAGTGACAGGTTCAAAAAATTTGACAAGGATGACAAGAGTGTTCAACCACATGATGAAACCTCATCTGTTTACACAAGTGATGTTTTAAATTGAGCTGCAGGCCACAACTTGTGTTTTTCTGCAAATCTTTTCAGCATGGAAAGACGTTTTTTCTTTTCCCGCAGTAGAACCCGGGACCTTAAGACAACATTGACTTTGGCACAAGGGCAACGACTCTTGAAGTGACAGGACTCCTAAAGAAGTTTTCTTCTTCCACGGCATGCAACTCTGATCAATGTTAGCTCACACTTGACATTCCCAACAAGCAGGCCCGCTGCCTTCTGTCCCCCGGCGTGTGTTCGTGCCTTACAGATGAGGTCACTGACTCCTGCAAAGGTCAGAGCTGTAAAGCTGAAGTGATTGCCTTTACTGAAGAAATCTGACAAAGTCTAAGAATACCAAGCATAAAGCTGTAATTATAGCTTTTTTGTGTACTGATTTCCCCTCCCGTTCACTTTGCCAAGAGAAGTTGTCGGTTTTGTTGCTACTTTTCCACTTTAAGTTGATATTTTGTGACAATATCTATTAGCCCAACTTTTTATACTTATTTTACCGTTGCAGATTGCTAAAATAAGTCGGAGGCATAACTTTATCCAACCTTCATACGTATGACTTAGGAAACCCTTCTCTTTTTTTGGCTCTTTGGGAATTTTTGTGGTCGAAAGAGAGTTCATTCATTTCTCTAGTGCCTCATTTGTTAAACGTACACTCATTCTTGCTCTAAAAATACACTAATTCTATGAAATTATTGGGCTTTCCGCTGCATCGCGGCTGGAAAGGTGTTCTTTTTTAACTTCACCACTGCTGAATTCACCAGATCGTTGCTAATATTTTGCGCTCAGGCAAGGACTGGAAAGTTTTTCCTCTTCTTGAAGTCTTTACCCTTATGTCTGCCCCGTTTTAAAACATTGCAATGTTTATTTCCTTCCAGGACCATCTGTGGGCACTGATTAGAATACTGTTTGAAATGATATGCAGCTAGTTTGCATGTATTACATTCACAGCTCAGGTTTGTGAAAGTACTCGGGTGCTATGTTTCCTTTGCAGGACAAAGAAATAGATTTCCATTATCTTTGGTTATCTGACAATCTGTTCCATCACATTTGGACCTTCAGACTTCTAATTGGCGTGTTATCTTGCTGACACTTAAGGAGATCTAATTTTTTTATTTATCTCAGGATGAATAACACTATTTCTTGAGCATCCCAGCGTGGAATCAATTGATGTGATTACTCTCAAGGATAAGCAACAATTTCTGTTTATTCTTTCCAGTAGCTTGTATTTTTTAACTATCCATTATCTGTGTTATATTTTTAAAACATATACTTGCAGTCAGGAATAAAACATTTTCTATTTTTATTTAGCAAAGGGTTCAACTGTATTGAATTGCAGTTGAACCAGCCCAGGTGGATTCTGCAACAAATGTGAATTTATTCTTTTTACCGTTTGTATTTTACTTTAGCGTGGTGTCATGATGTTACATTTGTAAAGCAACAGTCTTTCTCTACTGTTTTGTTGCGTAAGTGAAGATCTATTATCACTCTGACATTGTCACCCAGGCCAAGATAAAGAAAACCAGCTGATGAGTAGCAGTCTGAGGAAGCTAGCCCCCCTGCAGTGCGCAGAGACTGAAGCTGAACCATGGCCTTAACACAGACTAATCATCCTCTCTGTCTTTACGGCACCCAGGGGTGAGATTTAATGAGGCTAATGGTGGTATGACTAAACATCCTGCAGCCGTCATCCGTCAGGAGAGCATCAGGTCACAGGCTTTTGATGGCTGCCTGTGCGACTGAAGAAGTGGAAGTTGCTCCCATGTCCTTTCACATGACTTTGCAGTATCACTTTTGTAATAGGAATGTGGAATGCGACAAAGAGGAGTTTCTGTGGGTTGTTGTAGATTTTGTGAGAAAAATACAAAATATACTGTAAAAGAAGCAAATATCAAAGCCAACAAATGCATAGCTTAAGGAGTCTTAGTTTGCCTGTTGAAACCAGAAGCCTTCTCATCAAAAAACAAGTCTACAAGCATAGCTGTGCAATGTGGAAAATCCAGTTCAGCATGAACAGGGTGATCACTTATACGGCTTGACTTTCAAACACAGACTGCTGGCTTTTCTTTTGTCCTGCAGTCAAGTCCAACAAGCTGATTTGGTATTTTGCCATCGTAAGACTTTTCACAAGTTAAAGATTTTATTTCAGCTGATTTAGAAAAGGTTGCAATAGCATCACATTGCCCCTTTCAGCAACAAAAGTAATAGCAGTAAATATGTTATTGCTTTGGTTCCATGTTGATGGCTTTTCTGCAACATGTTGAATAAATAGTAGACTTATAATTTAAATTATTCATTATAGTAGAACTGACATTAGATATAAAAATAAAGACCTTTGCAGTTTACAGATCACACTGTTGAACCCATTGGCTGTGTGTCAGAGAAAACCAAGATTTAGGCTGATTGTACCCATTTCCTCCCTTGGAAGAAGGCTCTCCAGCTTTCATATTCTTTCTGGTGTTCTTTGAGAGGAGAAACTGTCCCCTATAAGGATGGTTTTCTTTTCATGGAGTCTGCTAAGAGCACTCATATCTCCTGGTTGCACCTGGTTTTTCACGGATGAACCATCAGAGACTAATTAAACACGACAAAATTGAGTCCCCATGCATGAGGGAGCTGCTAATCCTGATGTTTTGCCAGTTTACATTTTGATCCGCATTTTAAGGTGCCATGACTGTCCACAAAAAAAAATAATATCCGATTGCTTCTGCGTACGTATTGAGATTCTGATCAGTTGTATGTATTTTCTTTGCTTTCAGTTTTCAAACTCTCACAGTGAAAACCTGAGAACATATACCCATGTTGGAGCTGTGTCCTTGCTGTCCTCTACTGTTTCAAGGTTGGTGTCCTGGATTCAAGGCTAATTCATGCCATGTTTTGGAGGGGGAGAGGCACTGAGGTGTGACAGACCCTTCCAAAGTAACCTCACCTTAGGGAAGAAGACAAAAATGGCGGACGCATCACAGCACCAATGAATATGAATGTTCTGTGGCTGAAGGAGTTTATGTCCAGCAGCACTATGAAGCAATGATACTTGAAAGTCGTTCAGTGTGTATGAATATATTCCAAATATTAATGTGATCAATTAAACTTCTGGCTTTTTCAACCCTCTTATAGAAGATTGTTTCACACGCATGAATGTAATGAGAAAAAAAAAATCAATTAGTTAATTTATCTCCAAGTTGATGTGTGCTTGAATATTTAAATGAACTTAAAGATTAACTATAATTTCCATTTGACATGCTCAGGTAAACATTCCCGCATTTACATAAAGAGTTTCTCTGGTGGAGGTTTGCTCTGAAAAACAATTTATTTTTACATCATTTAAATTGGATGTTAATGAAACAAAGTCATGAGATCAGTTTGGTGTCCCAGAGAACATTTCTCTTTTGGTGTGAAATGTGTGTTTCAACCCCAGGACATGAGCAAAGGGCCTCGTTAAAACGCTGAATGATTATCCAGAGTTTTTATCAGAAATGAAACAAAATCCTGAAACATCATTCAGCGAGGAAGAAGACAATATTTCAAAAACAACAGAAGAAATGTTACGTTATACTTTGGAAATGCACACAGTATTAGTACTTTGAATTACCCAAATCAATTTTCTAAATTTGAAGAAAAAATATACATCTAGTATTCATTTAGCAAAGAAATTCTAAATGGCATGAAACAGAGAAAGTGCAGTTTGTTTTAGCGTTATATTGTTGGTGAAGGTTTTCTGTGAATGCTCAGAAAAACTCCCACATTGAAGCATTTACCTTCAGTCTGTGTGTTTTGAACAGGTCAAGTATATTAATGTAAAAAAAAATGCATATTTATGAGTTTATAGTAAAGTCTGGGATGCAATGCAGAATTTTTCAACCTGTCCACTTATACAGGAAGGACATAAAAGCTAAGTGGTTGAACCTCAAGCTTTTCCAAATGTAAAGAAAGCCTCTCTGAGATTTAGCCTCTATCAAACTATTTTGAAATCCTCAAAAGTTAAGCAGTAATTTATATCATTCAAGGATCTACTTTCCTCAGCAAGTCTTGTACTGAACTTAAAGGCAGACAGAGGTGTTGCAGAGAAATAAATCTCCATCAAATTTTTCTTTGAAATGTCACAGTAACCACTGTTACTCAATCTGTCTTTGTTCACTTGCATTTTGTTCAGATGCTCTCCGTCTGAACAAACCTGTCTCCTGTCTTGCTCATTTTTCCATGTCTGACAGCAGAAGACTCTATTAGCTGTGATTTGTTACAGTTTATGACCATGAAAGGATGTGGAGGAAATGACAACCTAAAAAAAAAAATCTCACATTAGCTATAAATCTGGAAAGTAACAGAAAAGTCATCTGATGGTGTCACCATTTCTGTATGTGGCGTCTGGAACTAAGCTGTCCAATTATTTGTCTCTTTTTGTTCAGGTGGGGAGGAAATTAAAAGAAAATTGCCTTAGCATAGTTGTTTTTATTAAAAAATATGTCTTTTCTTATTATTATTTTGGAAGAACTGTTCCAGTTCAGACCTTCACATTGTCTAAAACCCTTAAAGTTTTAGACAATGTGAAACTTTGTCTGGAAGCGGACGTTTATTTTGCATTCATAATTTCTTCATATTTGTGTGGATTTGAATACATTTTTGCAAGAACAAATCAAGTTTTAAATATGCAGAGATCTGCAAGGCCAAGCAAGGTTACAATGTTAGGAAGGAAAACATTTGTAAAACTAGAGGGCATTCAGTAACAGAAATATTTACGGAAATTCGATTTTTATTCGTTTCACTTTTTTAGACAGTCAAATTCTGCAACAAAGTTAAACTTAACAGCAAAAAAGGAAAAAAATCTATGTAAAATAAAGTAATTTTAATTTCTCAGAGGAAAATCCTCTCTGTGAGCTACCTGTATATGGAATATTCTTACTTTGTATCTGCTTTAAAATGTACCCTGTACTCACAGTTACGTGTGTAAATCACACATGTTGAAGAGGAAAAGAGAGCATGCGATCACAGACTTCTGAGGGAGGAGTGCCTGGGAGATTTAGAGATGATTTAGTGCGAAAGTCATGGTTGTTGAGGAGTGGAAATGTTTTCATAGGGCTCAGAGCTCTTAACAGAAGTGGGTTGCAGTCCTGAACACACTCTCACACACCCAGAACTCACACAACCACAAACTGAGTTTCTCAGCTGCTGGAGAACACCAATAATGAAGTGCAGACTGAAAAGCATTTGATGTGAGAACCTGGCAATTATGGCCGCTCACACCTACTGTACATATTCACAAGTCCATGTGCTGCATATTTACTGTATGCAGCGTTTTCAGTCGTGAAATATCTCAAGCAGATCACAGCATGCCCTGCACTAAACATGGCAGCGCTAACAGTGATGACAAATATACCGAAGTGAAAGGATGCTTAACTTTTCCACTGTAAGTATCTGTTAGTTCCCTTACATCCTCCCCCCTCGGGAGCTGATCTCCGGGCTGGTTCCATCTGTAATCACTGAAACAACACTGCCAACACTTGTGTAGGCCTCTTGAGTGGAAAACCCATAAACACTAATGTCTACAATTGAGCTTCATAGAGGCAAATGCTCTTTGTTTTTAAATGTTTGCAGTGAATTTAATGCCAAGCTAGCTTTTAACTGACCAGTGCATGTGTCACTTTTAATTTGAACGAGTTCTGTATCTTAGGTTCGGGTTCTTGGTTGAATTGTTCAAGCTCGGTGCCGTTGCATGCAATGAGCATTTTAACGTAGCACATTCAGAAATATTGACAACACTTTTGTTGTTTGTGTTGTCCAAAATATTCCAGTCTTTTTTCCCCATGGAAGCAAAGAAACTCGCTTCTTCTTATCAAGAGCCTATAAATTCTTGGGGAAAAAAAAAAAAAGGATTCAGTAGACTACTCCTACAGTCGGTAACCACAGTCCTGTGAAAAATATCTTTCCTTTACTACACTATTGTATACAAGTCCAAGAGGCTAAAAGGCTCATCTCCAATGAAAATGTTTTTAATTTATTTTGTAAATGTGTCAGTTTGGGGATCCTAAAGTTTAAAAGATGAAATGTGCAGATCATTCAAAAATATTTTATGAACATCTGTGACCTGAAGGATGGGACCATCTTCATGGCCAGTTTTTCTAAATCAAACACATAGTTATGCGTGTGATTAGCACTGTAAAACACTACCTGATGTAGCTTGGCTTTCATGTGCATTAATGCTTAGTTAGGTCACATCAAATAAATAAATAAAGATTTTATCTCCAACAAAAGATAAAGCTTAATGGATCTATTGAAAAGGTATGCTGGCTCGTTCCGATTAACTGACTCAGTGAGTACCTTCTGGGCCAATCAGCATCTTCTGTGTTGCTTTGGGAGACATGCATTCAAGTAGAACCTTGTCAGATAAAGTAGCTGGTGGAAAATTGCCTTCAGGTTAATTTCCTCAACTGAAGCCCAGCTGTAAAGCAGAAAATGTCCATAATAGTTTATTTTTTTCTCTTTTGGATAAATAAATTCTTCATGATTTGAACTAAGGATTAAAAATATTATTTGTGAATATTACACTGTTAAAATAATTTCTCCACGAGGGACACGGGGCTGCTGAGGTAATGGACTCTATTCATAGAACACTTTTCTAGTCTCTTTACCCCCTTTAAGCACAAAACACTACAAGCCACAGTCATCCATTAACACCCATTCATTCAGGGCTTTTTCGGGTGTACATTAGGCACGTTCCTCAGTCATAGACACTCACACACCACTGAGCACAGTGGGGTCGTCTGCAGGGACAATATCAACATCCTTCCAATTAGTGGACGACCTGCTCTGCCCTCCATGCCACAAGCCTTTCATAGACTCAAATCGTTCATCGCCACCACACTGGGCAAGAGTGAAGCGAATAAATCCACATGAAGCAATAAAAAGCGGTTCTTGTTCAAATGTGGATTCTGGTCTCTTTTTAGCGCTGGATGTGGTTTCGTCTACTGTTATGAGAATAAACACATTTGTGAAATATTTCTGTTTCAGTAATGGCTGCCGTTCTCCTACTGGTAATTTAAAGTAATTTCCTGCAGACAACCCTCAAACAGAAACTAAATCTTGACCTGCTGGTGAATTTATATGTCATAGCAAGTGATGGAGCCATAACTGGAGTGACTTGCATTACATAAAAACATATTGTCTTGATAAAAATAATCCTAACTTATCTAAAAGTATTCAAGTGAGTAAACAAGGTGACCTTGAAGACATTACCTTTGCTTGTACAAGAACTCCTAGTCTAAAGTTAAAATAACAGTTGAAATAGTTTATGTAAGTTTTTCCACACCTTATTTATCACTGTACAGGGAAACATATCAATGCTTTGCTCTGCTTTCCACTTGTAATGTGAACAAACGTAAAACAAATTTAAAATATGAAATCTATGTGGGAAAAGTACAAGCACCTTGTTTTGTTCAATAAAATCCCACCTCATTTTGCATACTGACATCCAGTAAAATGTTCTGTCAGAGATAATGGCTGTAAACGAGATTAAACTTCATTTACTGTAATTTATGAAGCTTTAAAGTACATTAAATTGAAGAGTCCACAATTGAAGAGATCAAGGGATGACCGCTTCTTGTTTCTTTGATGTTCCTCTTCAATTCTCCTCACAACATGGATTTATGAATTGTGAATACTGGGAGGGAAAGTTTAATTTCTCTTCATTGTCTCTCTGGTCTTTTGCAACAAAACGCTCACTTTGAGGCAGGTTCAGACTCGGGTCTCGTGGAGCCTCCAGCAGATCTGGCTGCTGTATGTGTGGGACAATCAATTGACTATAATGGGGGTTGGATGGCATGAGGGTTCTCAAAAATGTGTGTGTGTGGAGCAGTGGGATGGGAGGAATGCTGGTGGTACTAGAAGCTGCAATGTGCAATGTATCAGTAGTGGGAGAAAATTAGCCTGAGGTCCTTACAAGACATCTATGAATTTCTGTATTTCAACAACTTCATCCCACACGTAGAGAGCAAAATGGGAAGAAAGCAGCAGCAAAAACAAACAGGAATGTTTAACATTGACACTTGCTATCATACTGTTGATGAAACTGATTAGACATTAGGATGCTTCAGGTTTGAGCAAGTCATTTATATATATATATACTGCTCAAAAAAATAAAGGGAACACTTAAACAACACAATATAACTCCAAGTAAATCAAACTTCTGTGAAATCAAACTGTCCACTTAGGAAGCAACACTGATTGACAACATGGACCCTCGTCGGGTCAATCAGTGTTGCTTCCTAAGTGGACAGTTTGATTTCACAGAAGTTTGATTTACTTGGAGTTATATTGTGTTGTTTAAGTGTTCCCTTTATTTTTTTGAGCAGTTTATATATAATATATAATTTTTAATTTTTTTATTTTGAAACGTTTTGATAAGGCCAGTCACAAAACGCATATAGTAGCAGAAATGGCGAATTGGAAAAAATGCTTTGCCAGTTGGTTGTGTTTTACAGAACTTTGCTGTGTGTACTATCCATGCAAAAGAAAAATTGTAAAGATTTTCGCAGTGCATTAGTTTTGACAGGTATGCTTAATATCTGCAAGAATCAAAACCAAACAAATCTGATTGACAGGCCTGTTAGTGATCTGGTTAACTTTCAGACGATAATGCTTTTTGTAGAACAAAACAAACAGATTTGTCAATTTCATCAGATTATTTCTGTTTGTGCTTATTTTTTTATTGTTGAATGTCCATTTTTACATAAACTTTTTCATGTGATTTATGTTCAATACTACAGCATAGATAGCATGATGCACATAAAATTCCTTTGTTGTAGCAATATATACAGAAACTGTAGGTGTATTTAATACTTATCAGATGTTACCTTCATATACATAAGAGGAAATACCAGAACCCATTCGCATGGAAGATTTAAACATGAGGCTAAATATGTCAAATACTAAGAATATTATATGCTCTCGCTGTAGCGTCTGCTGGAAATATGTTCAACGTTTACCTCAATCTACCTATTGCTTCTCGTGTCTCCTAAGTTTTCATTTAAAACAAAATTTTAATCAATTGTAAAATTTAAGCATGACAGACATGTCGGCAACAAAATGCAAACACTTATTAAGCAAACATTACAAATGGAAAGCTGCAAATCGTACAAATCGAATGTGCACACATAGCTAATTCTTTCAAATTCCTTTTGATACCATCATCTCTAAAATAGCCTTTAAAAGAAAACCTTACTATGGTCTGAAAAATGTACCAGCATTTAAAAATCTCTCCCCCTGCTTCAAGCTTCACCAATTTAAATAAAAGATGAGGTTTACATTCACAGGAGGTCCCTGAAACAAGAAGTAGTTCATCCTCCAGCCTACATATTGCTCCATTATTTCTAACAAATAATGGCCACTCGTATGTGGTCCTTTAAAAACACAAAGCCTGAACATCCTAATGAGCTCTGGGTCCAAACAAGCTGCTCTCTCTAGCTAATTCAACTCTGAAGACAGAGAAGCTGGACAAGAGACCCCAAGTCAGCTGGTTGGAACACAGAACCGGCAGGATCTCCGAGGCGCCTTCGCCTCACCAATCAGGCCAATTTGTAGGCATTCATTTCCTCCAATCTGTCAGGGTGTGGTGGAGGGAGGAAGGTGGAGCTGTTAGGAGAAATAAAGCCAAATGAGACTCTGGGGGATTGGAGACAACAGAGGAGCTGGCTGGGTCCCTGTCTCTTCCAACACTGGTCTCTACAACATTCTCCCTTTCACGTCCCAATTTCTGGGACAAAATGACTCCTGCAATCCTTTCTCTGCCTCCATCCCGACAGAGGAAAGTTAAGCATTCAAGCACTAATAGCTGTGCCCTTGAGATCTGCAGGGCTAACCAACCTTCCTGTAAGCAAAGCTGAGCTTGTGCTTCTCTTCCCTTTTGTTTCAGAGGCCACATACTCCAGAGACGTTGTTAAGGGTATTGAGTGTTGCTGAATATGTCGCCGGCTTTGTTTCTGGTGAGTGTGCCCCCCAGCAGGAGTAGTGAAGCACAAGAAATGTCTTTTTTAAACTTTTAAAATGTTAAAGTGGCGTGCAAACATTTAACGAACCCCAAATTCTTTTTATCTGAAATAATAATAATAACTCTGGTGCTTTCGGAGAGAGTCACGCAGAATTTACGACAGCTTAATCACATTTATTTTTCTGCTGTGCTGGAAACTTTTCTCAAGCTACCAACTGTGCTACAAACTGAAAGCAAAATCAATCTTCTCCCAGCTCTTTTTATTCCTCCTGTTGAGCAATAATTACAGAGCATGGCAAACATTTTCACATTTCTTTTACCTTTTCACTTTTTGTGCCACCACAATCGTGTCATTGTATTTAATTTGTGTGTGTGTGTGTGTGTGGGGGGGGGGTTATGGTGCACTAATACAAAGTAGTGCAAAATGGTGAAGCAAAACTACAATTTTATATTATTTTCCAATCTTTTTGCAAATAAAATCCTGATATATGTCGCATGCAATTGCAATGCAGCCAAACAAAAGTCACAAAAATATTTAACATTGAACTATGGTATTATCATGTGAAAGTATGAGGATGATCACACTTTTGATCTTGCTGTGGGAATTGTATTTTTTTATTAGATAAAAAGAAAAAGAAGAAAGAAAGAGAGAAAACAATGAAATAAATTAGAATAATGCACATTTTTACACCAAATTTATTATTTACAATTGTCTCCTGCCAAAAGCCAATATCTTTTGAGGGGGGAATAAGAAGAGCTGTAACACAAAAAAATTAAGTGACACAATTTGGACAGTGTCAACATAAAAAATCATCCATGTGTCAGAATGGTCAAGTCAAAGTCCAGATTGATATCTAACTGAACCTCTGTGATAAGCTTAGATGATGGACCAAACTTCCAGTCTTTAGATGTTGAGATGTACCACCGCAATATGCAGCATTCATGGCAGTTAAATGTGGACTGACTCTTAGGGCTGATTATAATCCATGCCACACTTTTCAGATTTCTACTTGTAGCTTCCAAAAACTTGCAGAATTTTACTCCCATCTAGCAACAGTTAATTTTTTGTGTTTTTGAAATTAAAAACTTAGTTTCCAATTAGGTCCTGGCCAAGAGGCAGCAAAAAATAAAATACAGAGAATTTAGTCAGTCAGTCATATGAAAGTTTTATCAAATACATTTTATGAGAAATATATTATTAGCAATTTCATATTTATTTCATTTCGACATTACTTTCTCTATTACTGTACTCATATGTTCGGATCAACGTTTAGAGGAACCTTCAGAGGATTCAGTAAGACATCTTTCCATTTGCCGTATTTAAATGAATGTTCTGTCTCTTGGTCCATGCGGCAGTCAGTTAACCTCCAACATTCTCCCTTGGTTGTTTGCAAAGTTTGCAATGTATCAACTCAATGAAACATGAAGCTCTGTCAACTTCAGTTTTGCTTCTGCTGCCTCTCTGCAGATTCTGAGCCCAGTTAAATTCTTCAGAGGGACATATGAAGTAATTACACACTGTCTGCAATGCCCAATATTGCAAATTGTTCCCTTAAATTCCTAAACATTTCATCAGCATGGACTCTAGCCCACACCATTTGCTTGGCCTGTTGGAATTAATGTGGAATTATCAAAGCTGGTCTGTGTCGAGCCTCTGGACTGACACAGTTATGTTCTCAAATTTTAAGTGTGGTAGGGGTCTGCTGAGCTGTCTGGCGCCATCGTCTTTCTAAGCGTGTCATTACTGTAACCACGAGAACAGCACAATGTAGCCACACACACACATATTCACATATCTCTGAGCTACCAGTCAATCCATGCCCTTTTGCTGAAACAATAAATACTTATCAAGCTTCGTGAAGCATGCCACAAATAAACCACAACAATTATCAGATCTGGAAATTGCTGTCAGTTAAGCTATGAAACATGAGAAGATGTGAAATGTTTTACATAGCTGAGATATGTGTAATAAATAGTTTTTGTCATACTAATCTGAGTCAGCAAGGATGCAAATTGCTTTTCTACATTATAAAGACACACATAGCATTTACAATAAAATTGTGTTTTATTTGCGCTGGATGGGTTCCACTGCACATTTATTAGTACGGAAGTGGTTCCAGAAATTTTACAATATTTTTGTAAAATATTGTAAAATTTAACAAAAATTTTACAATGTTTTTGTAAAAATTTGTAACATTTTACCAAAAAAATTACAAAGTTTTTAGTAAAAATATTTTACAAAAATATTTTACAATATTTTTGTAAAATATTGCATTTTTGTAAAATAGAGGATTACTGCTATAACTGTCATGGACAATGTTGTGCATATATTGTTTGCATTTTTATGTATATGTAATATGTCTGTAATAGTTTCCGGAGCTGAATAACAATTTTTTTTAGTAGGAGGACAGATATAAATTAATTCTTCTTTCTGCTCATTATTTTATTTGGTTGCAACCTGAACTATTCATATTTATTATTGAGTGAATCAAATAAAAAAAAACTAAAATTGAATGTTAATCATTTTATACTGTTTTTCTAGCAAAGCACAATGAAGTCTTTAAATAACACGGCAATGTTTTGTTTACATGTCTGATTATTATTTAATCATTTAAGCATAATTATTATTCATTATTTCTATTTTTCTTCTTTTCCCAAGATATTTATTTTTATGTGTTTCAAAGAAATAAAGATTTAATTAAATTAAATTTCTTGACTAATTAGGAAAAACAATAAATCCTGAGAGCAGTTCAGTCCTGGATACAGTAAACAAACAGCTGCATTGTATTTATTAATACATATATTTGCTTTTATGATAATGCAGCATCTGTTGGGAATGTCCTTTGACTTTATCCCTGCCCTGGAATCAAATCAGGTTTCTTAACAATATTACAATAATATTACCAGAGTTACAATTGTGCGTCAAAAGTGAAAAAGCCTGTCATTTACAGATAGGTTCATCACCTTCTTTCTCTAATGTTTTCATGTTATATGTGTAAAATATATTGAAACTATGTGGAATCTGATTCCAATGCCGAAACTAAGTTACCTAATTTAGCTAAGTGCATCTTGTGTTTTGCTAATTTAGTGTAGCAGGTTTCCTGTTATACTACAGTAAATAAAAAACATGCTAACCATTTTCTTACAGTTAATGACAGCTTTCTTGTTGAAAAGTTATAAAATAAACCTTTTCCACATCCGCATGGAATGTTAAAGATTCCTTCCCTTCCACTACCGTTCAAATCAATCCATTAGAGATAAGACTTGCCAAAAGTTCACAGGGTCCTTTCTTACCCAACAGGTGCTCCTCGTCACTCAACATGTACGGATACACACCTTCACACAACCACTGTCCATGCCTCCCTCTCCAAGCGCAGGTGTTGCACTTTATAGAAAGAGCAAAGTGTAAACAGGCCGGTTTTTAAACAGAAGGGAAACATAAAAGGCAGTTTTGCAGGCTTTTGAGGCTGCTTTAGATTTGCTTGGTAGCCTATTGACACAGCTGCAGGCCCCACCCTCTGCCCATATCGCCTAAAGAAAAGAAGCTTGCATTGCAGCCTACATGCTTTGCAATCTGTTATTATGAAAGCTAAAAGAAAAACCCTGACACGCAGAAGATATTGTGAAGAAGCCAAACAAAAACCTGACAAGCCTTTATAAGCGCCAGAGGATTCGGTGCTTTTGTTAGTCGAGAAATTGAGAATCTGTGTGTACATGCATGCCCCGGCACATTCTTACATACATGCTGATGTATATACTGCAGCTTTGTGGTTTTGATTATGTGCGTGTGATCTTTGTGTGTGCTGTCACTGCCCAGCTGTTGCATTAAAAAAAATGAAAAAAATGCCGTTGCCTTAGAAAATAAGTGGCACACAATTACAAGTTCCAGTCGGGGGAGCACAAAGAGAAAGCAGCGGCGGACTGGCCGATAAAAGGAGCCGTATTTATAGGGAACTTCTGGGCATTTCAGAGCTTTGTGTTTGTGATGGAACATGCACATGAAAGAAATTGTCACGTAATTACACCCTGTTAAGCACATGACCTATCATTTTGTTGGAAAGTGGAAGGCTTGATTTGGTGAGAGCTTGTAAAGATTACAAACTTTCAAAAAGAATGAAAAGAGGGTTGAATGAAGTGCACGTCAATCACTGGGAGTTTTAGACGATGCAATCATGTATGAAAAGATGGAATCTGAAACGTATAAAACGTTGAATCACAGACTCACAAAGAGATCGCCCCAACACAAACAGAGCATTGCAAAAGTATTGATAGCCTTTGAACTTTTCTTCAGTCATGGCATTCACTTTCTTGCTTTTTTTTTTTAAATTATGTGTTGAACAAATACATAATATTGCATAATTATAAAGTGGAATGAAAATTATACAACAATTTAGAAATAGTGGCATCTCTTTGTACTCTTCCGCTTTTATTATGAGCAGAATCAGAATAATTCATAATAGTTCACTGCAAGTTTCCTAGTTGTCACCTAGGCTGTAAATGTAGTTCACATGTGTAATCTGACTTCTTTATAAGCACAGCAGTATTAAGTACCTACATTCTTAGAAATCAAAGCTGTAAAATATTAGATTGAGACACCATAAAACTTTATATTTTACAAACTGGGCTGTCCAGTAAATTACACTTTGGTTATCAACCAGATTGGAAATGGATCCCTGAAATGTTTGACTGGGGGAAATTACGTCGTCTTCTTTTTCGTGGAGGTGGAATAGCTTCCACAGAGGACAGAAAAAAAAGCCAATCAGCAGCTCTGGTAAACATGAGTGTTTGTGAGTATTGGATGTTAATATTTGGAGCCATTCCCTGTGGTCAGAGCTGCGATTCATTCATACCGAGTTGGATTTGTGCAGCTCCTCACAGGATCTCCAGTCAGCAGACAAACAAGCTGCTGTGCCTCGATACTCACTCCACGAGCAAACACGATGCACTGCTGTCTTACTGCTCCAGATCAGCTATTGTGAAAACATTTATGTGCCACACACTTATCTTTGTGATTCTTAGAAAACTGGCTCAGCATATTATCTAAAGTCCTTTATGCAGAATTGCATTTAGTTCCCCACAGGGGCGGATCTAGAAAAATATTTATGGGGTGGCAAGAGGGGGGCAGGGATTTTTTCAGGGGTGGCAGCATATGCCAGTATGCACAAGAGGAAATACCATAACTCATTCGCATACAGACACTTAGATTTCCCTAGGATGAGATTTTCAAATGTATATCTTATTAAATGGAAAATGTCAGGTACAACACAATATGTATTTATTGTACTAGTCATTCATTTATTTAAGTACAGCAAAGCTTATAATAATAATTTCTTTAGTTGCTAAGAAAAAAATAAAAATCTTTTCTAGAACATCAACTGTAAAAAAAAAATATAATAATAATAATAATAATAATAATAATAATGCTGGGCTGCACAGTGGCGCAGTTGGTAAAGCTGTTGCCTTGCAGCAAGAAGGTTCTGGGTTCAATTCCCGGCCCCGGTCTTTCTGCATGGAGTTTGCATGTTCTCCCTGTGCATGTGTGGGTTTTCTCCGGGTACTCCGGTTTCCTCCCACAGTCCAAAAACATGACTGTCAGGTTAAATGGCCTCTCCAAATTGCCCCTAGGTGTGAGTGTGTGTGTGCATGGTTGTGTGTCCTGTGTGTCTCTGTGTTGCCCTGCGACAGCCTGGCGACCTGCCCAGGGTGACCCCGCCTCTCGCCCGGCACGTCAGCTGGAGATGGGCACCAGCAACCCTCCCGACCCCACTGAGGGACAAGGGTGTAAGAAAATGGATGGATAATAATAATAAAGCAAAAAAAGTTTCCAGGTTCCTAAAGGTAATATCTGAGACTCTATCTGACATAGATTATTTTTTCTTTTCTACTTCTTTCTCAAAACATTACATATTGAATTTAATGCTGAGCAGATACAGTAAAAAGAAAAAAAATTAACAATATGATTGTTCTGCATTTTTAATTATGGTAGCATAAAGCATAGCTGGCTCCTAAGTATTGTCAACTTGCCAATTTTGGCAAGATTTTGAAGAGTTTGGGGGGATTCTCAGAGCGTAAATTATGGCGGGAATCAGTCAGCAGCACACAGAAACATCCAGCACAGAGGCTGAAACGGACGCAGTCGTTTTGTTGCGCTACTCTGCAACCAAAGACAATGCCAGAAGTGTTTAGCCTTAGCTGCAGGATAAAAAAAATAGTTTGACAAAAAGTTATGTGTTTGTAAGATTAACCTTTATGTATTCTGGGCTATAAAACAACCTTGTCAGCAGTGGTGGTAAGTAACGAAGTACAAGTACTTCGTTACTGTACTTAAGTACAGTTTTCGTGTATCTGTACTTTACTTAAGTAGATTTAATAATGGGGACTTTCTACTTTTACTCCACTACATTTTACAGTAAGTATCTGTACTTTCTACTTCACTACATTTCTACAAAACTGTCGCGTTACTCGTTACATCCAAGTCTCGTTGCTCTTTTCTTCCGTTAAAATGTGAAGTTCAGGGACTTAAGGTGGCGCCGTAAAATCCGAGCAATAACGTGACTTAGTGTCTGTTGTCACCCATCGGCTCCCCCTTTACTCGCACGCGGAGCTCCAGACATGCGCAGTGGTTTCCTCTGAGCGGGAGGAGATGTTTGTCTATAATATAATAGCGCTGCATAAATTGATATGGCGACATGTAAAATCAGCAGCGCTTCGCTTTCACAGACGGTGGGACTTCGTCCAACTTTTAGCGTCACTTGGAAGGAAAGCTTAAAGAAAGGTAAGATCTGTGCTAGCAAAGCTAGCTGTACTGAGACACATGTTGCATCTGATGAAAAAAGGTTGTCACTCATGCGCTGAATTATTGTGTGGAGGTGTTGACTGAGGTGTCATATGGGACAACGCTGTGACCAAAGTCTGCAATATAGTGATATGACATTCAGAAACGATCCGATTCTTCTGGACGGATCTTTACTAAGTCCTAAGGACTGAAGCCTCACTGAGAGCCGTTCTTTGTTCTTGTGTACACTGCGGTAGCTATATATATATATATATATATATATATATATATATATATATATATATATATATATATATATATATATATATATATACATTCATTTAATCGCTGAATAAGTAAAAGTTGAACGTATGAACACAGAGCATGCTCATTGCTCATTGATTGATTTCGTCTCCTGTCATGGTGGCAAACATCGCAGTGGGAGGGAGGATGAAAACAGTCACGGTGCTCATTCTGCTCATTCTAGTATTTAATATCTAGGTGTTTTTATGGGAATGTGGATCTTTCAGATCAATCTGAAAACCAATTTTGATAGGTAAACTTAATATTATTGTGTCATTTAGCGCGGGGCGCTGGTCTTGGTCTCGGGTTCGGTGGTCTTGACTACAACTCTGCTACATGGCTCCTTGGTTGCATGTCCTCCACCCCGCCCACACCTTCTTTACATCCCCTTTCAGTTAGATTTCTTTCTAAATAAATGTGACTAATGAAGTTCATGTTATGTTAGGACAGGAGAGAAAATGTTTCCATCCCTGAAATTATGATTCATAGAATCACATATCAAAGTCTAAACTGTTACAGAGAATAAACACAATAAGAACATGTTTAATCTGTGGTAGTGTTAATTAAAATGGCACATTTCTGATGTATTAAAATTAAATACGATCGGCACACTTAATGATATTAGCGATTAGGTAATGCATTCAGCGAGTACTTTTACTTTTAATACTTAAGTATTTTTAAAAGCCAGGACTTTTTTACTTTTACTTAAGTAAAATGTTAATGTGGTACTTTGACTTTTACTTAAGTACATTTTTGACTGTGTATTTGTACTTTTACTTAAGTAAATTTTTTAAGTACTTTCTCCACCACTGCTTGTCAGCATGGTCAAATGATGTTAAATCTTCAGTGGGAGCAGTTTGTTGGTTAAAACATATATGAAACCACATCCAAGTTAGTTTGATGCTTAAACCCTAATCAGTTTGTAAAAACAAGAACACAACCACAGTAACCTAATTATATGAAGAAATAAAACTGCACCATAGAAAGCTCACACTGAGGAACAAATGAGGTTCAGTCATTGAAAAACAAAAGCATATCATGAAGGTATTTATGAATGAAGTTCAAATGAAAAGTACACCTCATAAATCTCTGTTCTGTAAACCTTTAGATGCTCCAATGTGCCTGAATCAGGAGACTGAACTACATCCTCTTTACGTCATCAAGCGCTGCAGAAGCCTGGCGATAATCTATTCATCTGATCCAGATGTGCTAGAACAAGGACACATCTAAAAGTTTCAAGACAGAAACAGACTTTTCAAAATAGTTGAGTCAAGGCAGATTTTATTTAGCACATTTTCCGCATATGTTATAACCTGTTTGATAACTTTTCATCCTTTTAAATATCAAACCTAAAGAAATGTTCTCACCTTGTAGTTTATATTGCTCTAGAATCATATTTTATGCAAGAACTTCTCTTCTTCCCTTTAGCAGCTTTGCTTCTAAGTGGAATCCAGAGGACATCATGCGGTGAAACACTTTGAAAAGAGCCAGGATGATTAGCTCATTATTATCGACATTTTAGATTTTAATCTTCCTCCCAGAGATATTTCTTCATAAAGCGGGATCAAAGCTCCTGGCTGCACTTTCTTATTGAGCTGCTTTTCTTTTTTTTTTCTTTAACAAAGCCAAAGTCCAAAGTCACAGAGGTTTGAGCCTCCCCCACTCCAACACTCGCAGGCTCAGATGCGCATGGTGAAGCTAACGGGCAGCTCCGAAGCTGCCCTCTTTGGTATCACCAGTGCCTCCAGCTCTGAGTGACATAGAAGATTTGACGTCTTTTGTATGAGGATTTAAAACAGGCCAGGTGTGTTTGGCAACGTGCGTAGGTCTGGAAGTGTGTGTGCATTTTGCAAGCATGTGCATGTGTTTACTTGAGCATCACCAGGCAGATTCCCTCTCATGTACACCTGCAGGAACAAGTGTCTGTGTTTGCTCGAGCACTGGAGGTGATGATAGTGAACCAACATGTGCAAATCTCTCAAACACCAACTGCTAATATTAATGACACATAATTCATGCTGATTATTAAGAGTAATCCTGCTACTGAGAAAAAAAAAATCTGTTATCCGTTTCAAACTCAGTTTAAACCAAGCAAACGTTTCCAAGAGATGTTTTAACAGGTGAAAGTAAATCCATTTGTAAGTGGGTGACTGTGATACAGGGTTTATTTTATAGCGTCGGGGGTTTAATCCAGCTTTTTCCTCAAGAGAACAACTTTCCACTTTCCCCATATCTCTACTTGCACATCTAGAGACTGCAAATAGTATGTGTTCTTGTTTGTGAGTCAAGTTGGATTAGATGGAGAATATCTGTAAAGATCAATTTTCAATTGTTCCCATAAGTATTGAATTGGATTTACAGCTGAACCTTGACTAGGCCATTGCAAAATATGAGCACACTTTCATCTGAGCAGTTCCACTGTAGCTGTGGATGTTCGTTTAGGATCGGCTTCATTTAGAGATCCACGTCCTGGATCTCTAAATGAAACACTTCCTGTCAGGTGGCTGGTCAAGTCTTTGCAGGTTTGTAATCTTCCCATTTTTCTTTGACAGATTAAATATTGCTCTGTGAGATGTTGGGTGACTGTTTTATAACTTTGTCCCGCTTTTCACTTTTCAACGAATATATCCTTGATGCTGGGTTTCCTGGCCTTCATGACTGATTTTTTTCTGACAAACTTTTGAGGCCTTCACAAAGCAACAGTGTTATATATTAGATACTAAAATTAATTTACACAAGTAGTAGACTTCACTTACTAAATAAGTAACAAAGTGAGCAGCTGAACATTTTTAAAAGAATTAATTGAATAGTTTTTTTATTCACAAACATAAAATAAGAGCCACCACAAAAAGCTCATCCTAGCATGACTCTTTGAAACAAAGCAGACAGTTTGTGATTGGGCCTAAAATTATGGTAGATTCACTTTTAGGAAAGAAGACCTTCCTCTTTGGAAATTGTGGTCAAAACCCAAGTCTCCACACTATGAAAGGTCAGCAGCAAGGCAAAAGACTACATGTGTGGAGCCCATTGTACAAGGAGAACAAGAAGAGAGCAGAGCATCCACAAAAATAAACCGTACACAGAAAAGCCCTGTAGTTATCCAGGCCACAGAACAGGCTGCTAGGCTCCGAACCACACCGCAGCAGGATGGAGAAAGGGTGTGTGTGTGCGTGTGTGTGTGTGTGTGTGTGTGGTGCAGCAAGCCATGTGGACTGTGGTGTGGTTGGGTTCCCCAGCTAAATTTAATAAGGGTGCCTCTGGTTACATCATGGCCAGAAAAACCAAAAGACAGAGAAGGAAACGGGGGGAAAAAAAGATCCCTGCATCAACGCTGACATTTTTGAAGAACCACTCGGTGTGCTTGAAAGTTCCAGCTGCAGATAAACCACTCTCATGTGCAAAAAAAACAACAAAAAAAGAGAAAAACACAACAACTTTGTGGCCCTAAAGGCTATGAGATACTAACTCTTTTCCAAATAAAAGACATTGATTTCTTGTTTGTCAGGGAGGATGTCTATTTGTTCTTTCTTTCAAGAAACTTATTGAATTTTATTGGAAATATTTTATCTTAGTGCTGTTTTCTTCACAGGGTGGGATCATTTTAACATATAATTAGCACGACATGTTAAGAGAAAACAAGTTTCCAGGTCAGGATAATAAGGGAAGTAGTCCATGTAAATCATTTAAATAACAATTAAGAACAGAGAGCTAAAACATATTTTCCAGGAATTTTATTTGCTTTTTTGCTTCAAAAAATAAATACACTCAAGTATTCAGGAAAAGTCATAGCTGCCATTTTAGTCTGGCGTTATGCCTAGGCAGACCAGGTGATGAATGATTAGAGTTATCATGTCAAAGCCAACATTTGCTTTTTTTACTTTTGTACTTCTGCACTTTGAGATTAAAGTGTACTATCATCTTCAAAAATCAAAAGCATGGGAAGAAAACTTGAGGCAACAATTAAAGTTTGTAGAACAAGAAAATGCAAACTAGGTGATAATCAATAAAGGTATTTGGAAGAACATTTGCATTTTCACAAACAGTTTGGATTTCACAAATACTTAAAACTTATTTACAAATCAATTACAGCAAATTTTGTCTTTTAAACGTTTTGTTCATTTTTTTCCCCTGCATATTAAAGAACAATTAAGGTAATTGTCTGCATCCTCTCCTTTCTAATTTAAATAGACTTTGCCACACACTTCATGAATTATATGAGGTAGGAAAAAAGTGAGGGAAAAATAGTTTTGAAAACCAATAAACAGATTTATTGGAGACACATAAGGTTGTCGAAATTGATATAAAAACCGCATCCGCCAGTGGCAAAGTCATTTTGAGCAGAACAGTTCAGCACTTTATAGCAGCAAATAGCAGCTGGATGCAGGTGAGCGTCACACCCTCAGTAATCAGGAGAAAGTTTGATGAAATATTAACGAAAATAGCCTGAAGGTATCAAGAGTAACTTGGAAAATCACCGTCAGTCAACACGGCTTGATGACACATCCAGAAATGCACCCAAAGCTGTAATATGTAAAGTGGAAAGCATCAATTAACTTGTCTTATAAAGTCTGCTGCTGCCGGAACAAAGCTCATCCCAGATGTGAAGGAGAAGGAGGAGAAGACACACACTGGTCTAATGTGTGATTTGGAAGTTTAAACTAAATGTTTTTCAGGAAGGTAAATGGAAAAATGTTTCTCTCACAACTTGCAATTTTAAAACAAACCTTCCAACAATTACATGTTGAGTTTTTGTTCACTATGTGTGATGTGCTGCATGGAATCCGTTTCATTTTGTGGTGGTGAATTTTTAGCTTCCAGGTTTTATTGGGAATCAGAACATTTAATAAATTAATCATAAAATAAAAAAAAATACTACAGTTTTTTTTTATTATTCTCAGACTGAATTGCTGTTTATGTTCTAAGTTCAACTATATGGGAAAACTTTTGACAGTGCTGCTTAAATCAGAGGAAGACTTTCATAGTTGAATGAGAGAACTCAGTTTGCAAAGAAATAGAAATACAATGCATAGGCTTTATAAGTCAACCTCAGAAAACTGCTGGGATTAAACCAGAATGAATGTTTTCTTCATTTCCTGAAACATGTGATCCCTCTTTAATTCACCCATCCACACTCATTATGCTAAATGTCATTTGTGAAAGAGGGAACATTTGTGGGAGCAGAGGAGGGGGGGTAAAAAAAATCCTCAGAAAATTAATGAAACCATGTCTGATATTTTGGTTAAGCGAGTGGTGAAGAGGAAAGGTCATGTCTCTGTTCTTTACCCCACAAAAACACATGCAAATATATAAAAACCATTGAATACGTCCAACATTCAGCTGACTCTCGTTCTGTGGTGCCGCTCTGGTCTCCCTGCTCACCTTTTCATTTATCAGCTCAAGCTAAAGTGATTCAGCAGCAGCTGTTCTCTCAACATCTTTCTTGCTCTCTTTTTCTCACACACACACATTTAATTTACTCTAGCAGTCAAATTGTGCACCGTCCAGAAAGTGCCAGAAACCATAAGTGTCATAAAGTAACAGATGCTATACAAGTCAGTTAAGTATTGTTCCAACTTTTTACCACTTCAAATGAAAATGAATGATCATTTGATCATAGATTACAGGTGGATCTGTAATCTATGTCTTGCTAACTAAATCTAACAGTTAAACATTTTCACCTATTTGACTTGACTCCAATGTAATGGGAAATGTTTCAGGCTTTACCACACAGTCTAGAAAGACGTGTGTGTGGAAAAGGACAACTGTTACACGACGAACCATTAGGTGAGGTAGAGGTTAAACCTCCAACCTTTTTAAACCAACCAAGAGGGTCGAGATTGGAAATGACCCAGAAGTGATCCACAAGAACATTATTTCAAAATGTTTCTAGCCCCATTTAGTTGTTTTTTGTTGCAATGATCAAAGGTAAATAGAGTGTAAGGACATATGAGGAAACAATGTTGACTTATTTTTACATTAAATTCTTTCACTGTATTTTTATTTGGCTATGGAAGCTGAAAAAAATTAGAAAAATGCCATTGCTCCACTTTGGGTCAGTTCTTCATTTAAAATAGAAATTAATTTGTTTTTATTTTAGATTACATGTAAAAGTGAACATGGGCCATACACCCAATGCAGTGAACAGATCTGTTGTCTCTGCAGCATTTTAAATTGCGCAATTGCTGAGTTTTGAAAATCAGCATTCAACACAGTGCAAAAAATAAACGTTCTTTTAAAAAAATGCTTTTACTGACTAAAATGTACAGTAAAAACATACAAAAAAAATATTGCAGGTAAAACCAAAAATGTGACC
Organism: Poecilia reticulata; assembly: GCF_904066995.2. Classification (NCBI taxonomy): domain Eukaryota; kingdom Metazoa; phylum Chordata; class Actinopteri; order Cyprinodontiformes; family Poeciliidae; genus Poecilia; species Poecilia reticulata. The sequence goes on from NC_088832.1 coordinate 31,444,968, forward strand.
CTGCTTACCACATCAGGCTCCAACAACATCCTAAAACTTATCTGGAAGTTCATGTCAGAAAATTGGATTAATGTAAAATTAAATATTCACTTTATCTTTATTTAGCACAATCTAAAAGGCACAGTACAGAACAAAAATAAAACAGAAATGTTGATTGCACTGAAACCTGTTTTGAGAAGCAGCTAATTCACAGAGTTTTTTCTGCCAAGTTGAATTTTTATTCTAAGGAACAAGTTTAGCTTACATTTTTTTACTTTGGGATTGTATTTTACTGTCCTGGTTTTATATTTGAGTTTACTGAAGAAAAGAATGAACTCTACAACTCCCCTTTACTCCAACCACAGCAAGCCTCTTCTTATATTAATGAAGAACACGATGTCTTCTTCCATTTGTCAGATAAATCTATGTATTTTATTGGTCTGCAGAACAGTCTACAATTTCACCTCCATCTAATTGTTTTAAGGACTTTTTTAAGTTGTAAAATTCTGGTGGAATTGGTTGTTGAAAATAACTAAGTCTGAAAAAATATCAAGAAAATTGATTAAACAGAGATATTTGCCTCTTTTCATATTAGCTTTGAAGAAAGAGCCTAACCACAAAAGCAAAATGAAAACGGTTGATAATTACAGAGCGACAGGTTTACTTTTCCATTCCACAAGTTGCAATAAAACAAAAAATACATATTGTTCAAGGCTCTCTGAAGGACCAGGCCTAACTGGTCCTGATCCTATAAGCAAAACATATTTAATTGGTAATATTTGATCAATTAAGTAATATGTTACGTTTAATTAAATGGGAACTTATCTAAGCATAACATAAAATAGTTACTTTCATTCTCTGCAAACAAATCTCCATTGTCAAGCTCTTCCACAATAATCTCCCTGCAACAAATGTTTATTTCTAACATATCATAGAGGAATATTTTGCTGGTCTGCAAGGGGAGAAATATTCTGTTGCAGTCAATTACAAGACAACCAAACTTATACCAAAGAACAGAGAGAAAAAGTCCAAGTTAAAATTATTTCACACTCATAAAAGAGTTCAAATCAGACAAAAACTAGAAAGAAACTACAAATATCACATGTGCATCAGTGAGTGAGGAATAAATAAAAATAACTTTTCTATAGACAACAAAAAATGTTATATTAGAAAATGGAATTTAAAAAGATATATGGTGCTCACGCTGTTCATGATTATTCCTTTATTGTTGCCAAACAAAGCAAAAACAATCAATCTCAATCAACAATTGCTCTTTTTATTCAGCTGAGGATAATTACAGCCCTTTGGCCACGGCTTTGTTTGTCAGAATGCTCCGCATCAAATCTGGAGTACATGATGGCACAAACCACTTCTGTTGGGATGAAATGTAATTCTCCGATGGACGCTCCACAGGAAAGTGGAGGAAAGGCGTGTGCGGAATGATGATGGCCTGTTTAGGAACGTGGAAGCTCCTGTCCCAACTAAAGCTCCCCTATAATTAGATAGTGGGCTCTGCAGCTCCATTTACACCGAAAAGAATAAGTAGGAATAAGTAGACTTTGGTGTGTGTATTATAAACAGTGCAGTTTTTACTCATGGTTACCATGCTGTAGATATGCACCGTTATTTTGACAAATGCCCAGAGATGTTTTTCTAAGACAGTTTATTGTTTTGAGAAATGTGACAAAAAAAAAAGGTAAAGTAAAATAAATGGAAATATGATTTTGTTTGTTGGAGGAAATATACAGTTATTTAATTCCACTCTCCTTAAATTATCTTTTGTTAAAGTGGATAAAGAAAAAGCCTAATTTCAAAATCTGATAAAGGTTGGTGTAACAACACTGAATGAATAAAACATGAATGTACTGTAGTTGGTAGAGCAAGAAGGTTCTGGGTTCGATTCCGGGCCCCGGCCTTTCTGCATGGAGTTTGCATGTTCTCCCTGTGCATGCGTGGGTTTTCTCCGGGTACTCCGGTTTCCTCCCACAGTCCAAAAACATGACTGTCAGGTTAATTGGTCTGTCTAAATTGCCCCTAGGTGTGAGTGTGTGTGTGCATGGTTGTGTGTCCTGTGTGTCTCTGTATTGCCCTGCGACAGACTGGCGACCTGTCCAGGGTGAACCCTGCCTCTCACCCGAAATGTTCGCTGGAGAGGCACCAGCAAACCCTCCCAACCTCACTAAGGGACAATGGTGCAAGAAAATGGATGGATGGATGGATGTACTGTATGGTTGCAGTTATTATCCCAGACCTTTGAACAGTAGCTTTAATTAAATTAACCGCTAACCCTTCTTGAAAAAACGTCTTATACCGAATGTGATCAAAAAAAGAGATGATTTTATAATTCAAGAGACACAGGATTGGGTCAAACACTAGAAGTGCAGGTAGTGGAGGATAAATGCCTGAGCGTTCACCTGGACAACAGACTGCATGGAGATGCAACACTAAAGCCTCCTTCAAGCAGGGACAGAGCAGATTGTAACCTTAGGTTATTCAGTGGTGGCAGAAAAATGCTGCATAATCTTCTGCATGTCTGTTGTGGAGAGTGTAATCTATGCTGCTCTTTTCTCCTGCTGGGGCAGCAGAATCAGAGCCAGGAATTTAAAAAGGTCAAACAACCTGACAAAAAGAGAGAGTTGGTTCTGGAACATCTGGAGATCATTGTGCAAAGAAAAATTCTTCGTAAAATGAAGAACCTTATGAACAACTCTGAGCAAACTCTTCATGAGGATGTTATACAACAACAGAGTGTCTTCAGTCAGAAGTTGGTTTGGATGTGCTGTAATGCAGACCACTACAGGAGACCCTTCCTGCTCAAAGCCATCGACCACATAACTCTTAGAAAACAGGGCTGGTAAAAAAAAAACATGCTATTTGTAAGACAATTTTACATTTCACATGGATAGATATTTAAATTTTTTGTGGAAGTATTTCTGCTAAAAGACAAAAAATAAATCAGTTAATTTCCAGACAACTATTTAATTCGTGCTCCAACCCAGAAATGGTCTTAATTACAGCTCTTAACTTTTACAGTGTGTGCACAGCAGGAGCAGGGAGAGAAGTTGTTCTGTTTTTGCTTTTTTGTCACTTACATGTTTCAGATAATCAAACAAATGCTGACTGGACAAAGACTATATGAGTAAACTTGTAGTTTTTTAAGGGTGAAAAGTAAAGATCAGTACCACCATATTTGGGTCTACCTTTTTGTCTTTGTTATAAAGCAGGATCTTTTCGGCCTTCACTGCCAGGCATAAACTTGTGATACAGTTATGTCATTCTCATTCAAAGGGAAGTTGTGCGATTCTAGGAAAGCAAGCCATGCATGGCAACGTTGTTGGAATTAATTAGATTTTAATATTACCACCAGATCCCTTTGGTAGTTTTGTGTAAATTTGCGGGATGAATGACTGTGTAATGACCTCATCTTCTAGTCATTATTCTCCACTATAAAAACCGCCACTCTGTCATTTGCCTCCATTTACTTACGTGAGAACAAAAAAGTTTTTTATGCTCCACTTCTTCTCCTTTTCAACCTTCATTGTGCAAAAAACCAAAGAAAGTAAGAGAAGAAGTTTGCAGAGCAGACAGGCTGTTTATTTATGCCTCTGATGCTCTGCTGTGCTTTCTGCGAACCACCAGCGTTTTAAAAGACGTAATTTAACAAATGACACAAGAGCAGAGATTTTGGACGAGCCCATTTTGTAAGGGACAGGGGAACACAGACAGGCATGAAATGAGACATGACTTAGAAAAACACGACACTAAACCACTTTCATATATATTCCCTTATTTCACAGCTTTCTAAAGTTAACCACTCCCTACTGCTGTTGATGTATTACAATGTTAGCTCTCATTTACTTCATTAGCTAGTTCAACTACCCTCCCGGCTCCATGGTGGTACAGCCCTCGGCTCCTATTGGTATCCACACCGTCGGGAACGAGTGCACAACATGCTGGAGACCGTGGCCGCGCCGCTCCTCTCAGAGTTAACTTTTTAATCCCGGTTTTGTTGCTTTATCACTAGAGAGGAGGAGGCGGAGGAGGTCGAGGAGACAGACGGGGAGAAAAAGTCAGTCATGCCAAGAGGTTAGGGTGAGAGCCGGGGGAGCGTCTTCTTGTGAAAGAAGCCCGTCGGTATTTGTTTGTGTTGAGGGGGGACAGAATAAAGGGAGAAGAGGGGGAAGCAGGGGGTCGAGAAGCCCGGAGAAGAGCGAGAGAAAAGTGGGGTGCAAGATGCAGCTGGCCGCGGTGCTGTGGGGCGTCCTGGCAACTTTGTTCCTCAGCCAGAGTCCAGGTAAGAGAGTCCGAGAGGCGACGCAGCGACGCGGGCTTCAAACTGCATGTGAGCGTGTTTTGGAAGAGGTGGACAGAAATGAATATTTTTAAAACTGTGAATTGGACTGTTTGTGGCACTTTCAGATAATTAGATCCAACAACACTTAACTTCTTCCCGTACTGGGGACACTGGGTTGGTGAAATGTGTTTGATTTCTCCCTTTACAAGGTATTTTCACAACCAAAAATGCGCAGGTCAGATTATAGACTTTCAGTTTTGTGTATGAATGTTAATATGACTTGCAAAATGCATTCATTTTTTTTTTTGTTAGCTTCAACACTTTGATTTATTGTAATCTTTTTGCATTTGATTGTGCCAGCGCTGTAGCCCAATGCTAGACCACAACAGTACATTCCAAGTTTTGCGCAGAATTTCCCGCATTTGAGCGCATTATATTTTGATAAAACGAGTTTCTGGTGTGTGGAATCTGCATCCAGTCTACTCCAGCATGGGAGGTGTGTGCGTATGCCAGTGTGCTGTCAGATCTTCGTCCCGAGGCTGATTTTTACCAGCACAAGCTGATGTAGGAATAAATTATCCCTTCCTAAATCGGGCAGAATGCCTTTGCTTGACTTACTTTCATAGATGCTGGAAATGAGGCGTCAGATGCAGGAAGTCCAAGATTTTCACATTGTTTTTGTGTGTTTTCTATGAGCTAGAAAGTTCTGAGCACTACTTTGAGTACCCTCTCCCAGGGAAAAGGGGGGGGGACTCATGAGATTAATCTCTCATAAACCTTTTGTGCTTTCATTGCAGGTGGAGAGATGTGTTTATCTCTGATAGCTTAGATCTTGTGCCCCAACCCCCTTTAGTAGCACTTGTCAGAAGTATGAGGGTTTTCCACCACCCCTTGTCCAATGTTTCTCCAACACCTTGTGTTTACAACATGTTAGAACAGCCGCTGGAATGCGAGGACTCACTGCTTTTCCCAAACACACACACACACACACACACACACACACACACACACACATAGAGACCGGGCTTAGCATTATTATACACATGGATGCCCGGTGCCGTGCTCTCTGACACATCATGAAGATTTACCTGACAGCCAAGCCAAAATTACACCTGTAATTATCTGGTTAGATCTCAAAAGGAGGTTGGAGCAAATGTGACATCTCCTAAATGTCACCAGAACACCGTCTTCAAAATGTCACCCAGATAGGAGTCAATATCTCAACTGGAAACAAAAGGTACGATGGATGAGCCACATCCTATTAATAGTTGGGCTTTTCATCTTTTTTTTTTCAAATGTAGTTATTAATGTCCCGCTCCCCAAACGCACACACGCACACACCAACCCCTCGTTATCTGGGGCTGGGAGCCGTGCTGGTTTGATTATAGTCTTGTTCTGTCATAAAGCAATTAAGTCTGCCGGGCGTGTGTCATGTATCAAACACGTCTTTGTCTGTTGTCTCTGATTGCGATAGGTCACCGCTGGCATTTTAAGTGGAGGATAAATTGTATAGCTACAGTGAATGTCTCTGTTTATGTGATGACCGCAGATAGATGGTGTTCACCTTTAATTTTAAAATTATGATCTTGAAGTTTGCCATGTTTCTGGCCAACTTATTCACGCTGATCATCTGTTTTCTACAGCGTGAGGTACTTTCTAAGTATTTAACTTAATAAAAAGGAAAAATGTTGTTTGGCTTAAAGGATGAAAAACAAGAGTAATACCATAATTTTAGAGTTGCCTTTTCTAAATGGCAACATTAAAGTCAGCTGCTGGTTCCATTTGACTGGACATAGCCTGAAGCTATAATTTATTTAACTGTGTTTGTTTGTGTGTGTGTGTTTGTGTGGTGTTCATGACTAATATGTGTGTGAGGTCAAAATGCTTTCTCAGCCAAGTCCACTGGCCTTGCAGTAATAGGCTGAGTTGGACTAATGGCATGTTGGCAAGTGTGTTACACAGTTTAATGGTGTGCTGTGGGACGGTGCTTCTCCTCACCCTCTCCTGTGATTCCCACAGGGGCCCCTGTTCATTCACTGATCGGCTATTGATTGGAGTGCCAGGTGTTTGTCCCAAAGAAGACATTCCATGCTTTGCATTTTCAAGAAAGCATGTCAGAAATTAGTTTTGATATCTTACAAAAGGTGTAAAAGGTACAATTTACACAATAATGCTTGAACTGTAGAATAAGATGTAACACAAAAGAAAAACAGAAATGTTAATTTAAATACAAAATATCTCCTTTCTCTCTTCCTGATCTAAGAGTCCTGGAATTGGATATTTGGCCTAAACTCGGTGTCCTAAACAGAGACATAAGTGAAATAAGACCATCTTTGCATAACATGTTCTTTGACGTCTTTTTGCAGCTTTTTCTGTAAAAGATTTGTCGTAATTGCTGGTAAACGGCAAGAAACTGATCGAAAACCTTTTGGTAAGGTCAAAAACGGAAGAACAAGGTACCAACTCACTCTACGACCCTTAACTTGCATTTGATGATGTAAATTGAATGAGGAAAAAAAATACTTGATTTGTAGTTTTTGCACCTATAACTACACTAGATATTGACTGACTGTTGGAGTGAACAAGATGCAACATCTTGTCCTTGTAGAATTAAGTTTCAAGCTAAGTGGCTTGGAGAGGGCAGACTGAAGTTTGATCTTTGGTTCAGGTTGCTTCCACCTGCTGTGCCCTTTCCTGCTTGCTATACCCTCTCTTTGGATTGATTAGTCCCCTGACGATACACGGTCTAAAACAGTCTCACACCAGTGTTTTTTTTTTTTTTTCCTGAACATCCAGGCATGGTTGTGCATACACAGCAAGCTTCAGAATGTAAATTTATGACTTTGTCTTGCAGAAATGCTCCAAGCCACATTTAATAAAGTATCCTCAGAGTAATTGTGTTGATATTAATAGTGTTGCAAGGTTGACATTTATGACTAACCCAGTCCACAGAGAGATTTGTTACACTCTTTGTATTGTTTTTGGTGCAGATCCATCTAGGGCACAGTATTTCTCTCTCATGGGGATATGTTGACCTGGAGGTTGTAGCTATGGCTAGTTTCTATAAAACAAGTTTTTCCTTTCTCTTTTTTTTGAATCTGATTGTTTTGGCACATGTGCGTGTTCACCTTTCATTCTGGCTTCCTAGCCTATGTTAAGGAGTTTTAGGGGGCTTAAGAGGTGAAAAAAGCCCAGATTTATTGGGATGTGTAAGACTTAAGCTCCTGTGTTGGGAGGGTATAAATGTTCTGTACCCTCTTCTAGTCTTGATGGTTAGGTTGGCATTGGCCAGGCTGTTGCTTACGCCAGAGGACGGGGGAACAGGCCACCCGATACCCCCGCTGTGCTTTGTGTGTCTCTTCAGAAGGGATGGAATTGCACCTCCAAGGTAGCAGTGGAGGTAACTATGATTACTTGATTTCCACCCCCGCTCTCCCTCTAACATTCTCTGATGGATAAATGTCAGACCTCAGACCTCTACCCTCCTCGTGTTCCTCTAAATCACCTGGCCATCACTCTGCAAGTCAGGCTTTCTCTGTCAGAGACCCCTGGGCGTGCTTTCTTCTTCTGGATTGTTTCTGGTTTCAGAACATGAATCTGCGGCCCCAGGGCGTATTTCAATTATGCTCACTGCTCTAATATCTGTCACAGATGTCAGCTTTCAGTGCACACAGCAAACAGACAAACAAAGTTAACCACCATCAGCTTGTACTTTGGAGAACAATTGTTCTCATTGTAACATAGATGAGCCACCAGTAGAAATGCTTGCCAAAGTTTAATTTTATCATCCTCCTCAGGCTAGTTACAAACAAGATGAAAATACACATTTGTCATTAGTTCTTGTGCCTTCCAAGGTAATTGGAAAGGAAATTTAAAATGTTAAGATCCTTAATCCTTGTCAAAAGTAAGTTACTGTGTATTTTTAAAAGTCTCTCCAGGGACAACAAATGAAAGTGACTCCTCTGGGGAGTCACAGGATTAGTTTTTCCCTGGATAACCTGAAATTTAGTTCATTGGTTGCTCTGGCTACGGTTATGTGGAAGGTCGCTGATGCTCCCAGAGGTGGTGGCCAGAGGTGCGCATGACGGTCAATGTTGTGCATGAAAGTCTCTGAACGTGTAAACCCAACAACACAATTCGCTTCAGAGTCAGAGTTTATTTAAAAATTTAGCTTCGGTTGAATAATAATAAAAAAAGCAAAGATTTGCCATAATTCTTGTAGTTTACTAGTGGTCATGCATCATATTGGTGGCCCATCAGAGGATTGGTAGTGAAATGGAGTCCTGTCCTTTTTCCACACCAAGTACTGTCATTCTGAGCTCCTTGGGGGTTGCAGATTATTGGAAACTGTAATAAACTCTGGTTCTCCGTCTCAGCGGGGGCCTGCTGTGGAGGACAGAAAGATAAGCAGGTCTGGAGACTCGCTGTCTGAGCACACCAGTGGAGGGGGGAGCAGGGACACAAAGGCATTTTGAAGGACACACTCAGGTAGAGATCCATAGTAACTTAATTGTTCATTAGGGCATCTCCTCACTTTGTGACTAAAGAGGAAAGCTTCACCTGGGACATTCCATAAAACGGGGGCATATCTGCAAGAGGACGATCAGGGGATTGTTGAGATAAAGGGCCTCTTTCCGTCCCCAGTGTGGTTTTAGTCGTAAAAAAATAAGCCACTTATTCTCTTTGTTGTCTCAGCTTGAAATAAAGACATCACAGGATCGTATTTGAGGACAAAGATAATGTTTTTATGACAGAAGTGTTTGAATGGCTATTGTTTGAACTGAGAGATGAGGGCAATTTGCAGCATACTCAACTTTTTTTGTTATTGTTTTGGGGAGTAACTGTCTACAATTAGTTTTTGTAAATGAATGTCCATCTGACTCTTTTGTACCAGTGCAATCTAATTTTATTATGTAGCTCTGATTTAAAATGTGCATTCAGTGTGATTATGTTCATAGAGACAAAACTTGTTCTCTTTTTTTATCATTCAGAAGGAAGGCAACTTGTTTTCGTAATCAAATGAAATGTGAATATGAACATTCTCAGATAACCTGCTTTAAAACAGCAAGAGGTCTCAGTACTGTTAGACATATTAGCTTTATTGGTAGTGGAGTGCAACAGGAGAAGCTTTAGACGTGTTGTGAGCAAACTAATAACCCTGATATCACAGCAGATGAAACACGGTGCTGGCAGCATCATGCTGTTCCTTAGTTGTGAGAGGGAAGCGGGTCAGAGTTCACTATAGAGAAATAAACAGCAGTGTCAGAGAGGGTATCATAGTTTTTTTGTTTATTTGTTTTTTTTTGCTAATTGAAGTCAGTTTTTGTTTGAGAATAAGTTTATTAATTAAACTTACTCTTGCAGCTATACGAGTGGCTTTGGATCATCTGTTAAGAACATTAATTAACGGGCTTATCTTGATAAGCATGTTAATAATTAAGAAGCGAGGACTTCATAAGACTTCTCTGTTTTTGGTATTTGCAGATACTCTGTGTTTTTAGCAAACAGGGTCACGCCTGCTGCTGTTTAACTCCTGTTAACCTGAATTGTTATCAAGGAACTGATTCAATGCAATAGACGGCTAGGATCACACTGTACCTTGTTTTTTCTTAATTCAAGTTCGACGTAGAGCCTGTGATGTGCCTATTGTTTTGGAACGATGAATAACATTTTATCTGAACTGCCTTTCTTTCCCCCTAATCACAGAAGAGCAACTTAAAACTGTAATATTCCAAACAAAGTTACCAGATTGTCTGTGGTTGCCAAGCTCTGTGCTCTCATCCTGTTTTGCTTTGGCAGTCCTTCGTGCTACCTTTCATAAGTAGTGAGGTGGAATATGAATTTTCTCTCTCTATCCCAGCACAGCAGCTTTTTTTCATTTACGAGTCTAAAATAATACTCCTAAGTGGACAATCCATACCTCAAATCTTTGGTAAATAATTCTTCCCTGTTTTTTTCTACACTAATTCACTTCAGCACATTTATTGCTTACAGAAAGATATAAATAAACTCTCGTTTTGGAAATGCGCTCTCAGCACTACCGACTCTGTTCTTGAGTGATAAATTGCCGTCTGCTAAATCTTACAAACGTAATTTTTCTGACATTTAAAAAAAAAACAAAAAAACTCACCACTTCTAATGAGCTTTTGCAAATAGGCACGAGTAGATTAAAGCTGCTTAAAATGTTTAGTGGTCTTGGTCCATTCATGGAGTATGCGGAGAGACTTGCTCTTCCCATTAAAGGCAACAGAGAAGCAACATTTGCTAAATCTGCTTGCACTGTTTTCCGTTAACGCCTTTGTTCTCATCCCTGATTGTCGAGTGTTGACAGAAGCAGATTTGCTGAAAGTTCAAGATTCAAATAGCTGCAGCCAGAGAAAGACATGTTTCTTCATTAATTGGATAAAGCTTAATTCAGTACACTCTGAGGAGGTTATGGACAAAATGGGTTTGTGTGTGCATATATGGTTTTTACTCGATTGGGTGGCAGCTTGCAAACAGACTGCTATTAGCGGAGCCTCGTTGAAGGCAGGGGATGAGGCTTTTTTCTGCTAATTGATGTCAGAGCTGTTGCTCTCTTTTTGTTTGTCTACAGAAGAGTCGTCCTAAGCCCACCAACGCTGAATTAATATGGCACATGCATAAAGATGTCCTCTCCTTTCTCTAAGTAAATGATAATCTGGATTTAAGTAGCTCACAACTGCTGCTAAGCATGAAACAGTTGTGAACTTGCCAAAAAAAGGCATCAAAAGAATGAGTCAGACCAATTTTAGAGCCGTCCCAATGAAAATATTTAACAATGTGTGAGGCTAACTCTCATTTGATAAACCTTAAGATGTGGTAAGGGCTGTGTTTGGGGTTCAGAACAGCTGATATGAGTCAACTGAGTTTTCATTTTTTTTATTTTTTTTTGTCATCTGAATTGGGAGTATTGTGACTCATAGAATCCTCAATGGAGCTCTGATGCTACACACAATTCACCATGGCAACTGGCGAGGAAAAGAAGGTCGTCCTACTTCAGCCCGCCGGTGTTAGAAGTCGTGATACATTCTTATGGCGAGTATGAGCACAGGGGGAGGAAAAGAGGGAGAAATAAAGCAAGCAGACCGACGTGGCAAATGAAAACTATTGATGTGGGAAAGGGCTCTATCCCAAGTTTGAAGTCAGTAGTCTATTTATATAACATTTACCCAACTGGCCTTTGCTCAGGATTCCACCACACTCTGGTTTTAAACATAGTTGATGACTTTGACTAAGGAACTACTTCAATCTGCTAATTATTTAGGTCATGGTTTTAGTTTTAGTATGCTTTCACAGGTTTAAATGGTGCAGTAAGAGATTTAAAACATCTTATTAATGTGTGATAAATGTCAAATTGCCTTTAAAATATTGAATAAAACAATACAAGAAAAGTGAGCCCTTGTCTCATAGCAGTTTTAGGTTTGGCAGGGAGACATCTTGACAATGTTAACTTCTGTTTTTGCAGATTAATTATCGTGGAAGCATGGAATACATTTGTTGCAAACGCTTTTGCTCAGATGAATTTAACCAGTGATTCACATCACAAAGCATATTTATGTTTTAACATTACAAAGAACTGGCCTGGTTAAGATCCAAACATAAATCCAGTTCATAATAATTATAAAAAAAATAATTTAATTCTCTCCTAATAACATAAAATGGGTTCTGCCTTACTAAAAAAAACTTTTTAAATCACTTTCCATTTTTTGTTCATTTTAACCCAGTCATGCTGTCTCTGCAAAATCAATGCCAAATTTCTGAATATATTTTTCACATAGCCGTTCCTACCTTCTTTAGTGGTTTTTGTTTTGCATTCAGAGGTTTATCTCCTTTTTCTTTTATATCAGTCCAGATGCCTTCTCAAACCAGCCTGGCCACCTTCTCTGTTCATCTGTGGGAGGGTTTCACATGGGGGCTTGCAGCTGTCTCCCAGATTACCTCCAAAAGGTGACTGAATGAAGGCTTTCAACATACCAGCATGCACAAACGGCCTGCACAGCCACAGGCCAGGGTTAGGAACACACACTCACAGCTTCCATCTCCAGCTCCAGATAAGATTAGAATGTGATATGATTTGAAAGAGACCCCACACACTCTTAGATTTCTGCACTTGCTTACCAGCACACTTGTGAGTCTCGAGCAGTAAATTAAATAACCGTCTGTGTGCGCAGTAGCATGAAATGAATTGTCCTTGTTGTGTTCACGCAAACTATAGAAACGAATCTATTGGGTCTGAATGTTTTAGAAAAAAATAACATAAAAGACAAGCTACAATTTAGTTTGAATCCATTGTTAAGCTACACTCTAATACAATTTTTTTTGGTGCATTGCACTCTTTGATACAACAGCTGAAAGAAGTGTGTTAGATCAGTGTCACGTTTTCCTCCCACACCTCACTGGGGTTCTACAACTGCAGGGAAGCACCTGCTGAAGATCTGATGTCCCCCTGGCTGTTGAAACCAGTAGGAGGTAAGCTGCTGCACCGTGGAGTTGAATTCACATCGCCGAAACATAATCTCATGCCCACAGAACGGATTCCTGAATGTGACTCTGACGTCCAAAGGTTACAGTGCCTCTCACATGTTTGGCAATGCTGATGACAACGTTGGGGAGGATAACTGGAAACTTTTTGCTATAATTGGACCCATGTGTAGTTCAGCATTCCTACGTACAACAACGTATCAATTAAACGTAATGTATTCATTATGTTGCCGCAAAAATGTACACGTTTTTAAAGCCTGTAGATGGCATTGCATCTTCTTTATTGTTTTGCTAACAAAATCAGGATTTTTTTTTTTCGTTCAAACAAATATCGCTTCAAATCTACAAAAGTGTTAGTAAATTGTCTCTATCACAATAAATGATGCTGTTTGCAAAGAACTCACAGAAAACGATAACTATTTTAGCGAAAACCAGTAGAGTCAGCATGGTGAGATTTGAAAAAGTCAGCATTAAAAAAAGTACAGGATGGTTTTTAAATAAAATGTGAAATTTTATTGATGGACTACACCCATAGGCCTATCAGATAGCAAAGAGGATATGTATCAGGCTGCCAAAGATTTAATCTATAGATCCACTTGATTATGTGGTAATGTCCAAAAATACAATAAACTACTCTTCTTTTAAGACAGATGATGAAAGCAGAGGGGACATGGTTTTGTGATGAATTATATGAATCCTCTCATTCCGCTTGTGCTTCTTTATGACAGACTGATCGTCTTCATAATTTCTCTGTTTACTCATCTAGATTTGGGTTTGTGATTTGTACATGATGTGAATTTTTATCTTCTCTTTTTGTGTCTGATTGCCATTGTTTACAAGAGTTTGGAAACTTTATTTTTCTTAAAAAAAATACATTTGGCATCGCTAAGCTAACTGGTTATCGCTATGTTTTGCCAGTCCTGTTTTCTGACACACTGTTGGATGCTGATCTTAACAACTTAAACTTAGCCAAAACAATGGCTAATATTACCTTTTGCTATATTGCATTATGCTAAGATGATGCATCAAACTTCTGACATATCTAACTTCAAAAATGAGCTACTCGGGTAATGCAGTATTTTCTATTTTTATGTTTTTGTCACTGTTTCTTTTCACTTCATAATATAAGTACTTTCATGCGAGGCATGTAGCTTCCGGTCTTCTTGTGCTTGACACATGTTCTCAATGGGCTCACTGAAATCTACTTATTAATTACTCAAGATGTGTTTGGCCTTTTAAAATATTAGCCTTCTACTAAATTCTGCCTTAAACTCGTGTTTTTAGAGCAGCATGGAAAGGACTCCCTCAACAGCCTCTGGATAAACTCTCAAACATTCAATGTTCAACTTGGTTTTTATAGTAAACTGATAATATGATGCATTTCTAATGGACAATGTAACAAACTACAGCTGTATGAAGTCTTCCTACTTTTTACTCACATAGTGATTTACATTTAGATCGGGCCACAGTGGGGCAGCTGAGCCTTCCGTGGGTTTTTTTTTATATTCTGCCCTTCTAGAGTGTCATCTCTTACTGACGTGCATTGATGTCACCTGAAAGTGTGAGAGCAGAAACCTGACTCTCCACATACACACTCCAGATTCAGAGTTTCACTGCTATGTTGCAGGTGAAGCACTTTTCTGTGCTATTTCTTCTATAATGTCTATTTATGCTTGAAAACGGCATATTTCATCCCTTGGTGTCAGAAAACCTACGGATCTTTCATACTTTGATACGTACAGTTTACACTTCCCTTGTTAAATTTTAAAGTTTTTGTGAAGTTTTCCACATTTAATTGTGCATAGTTGATTAAGCCACTGTGTAATCCCAGTCCTTAACTTTTGGATTTCCTGTGACGTTGTCGCTTTTCAACGACTTTTGACTGGGTGCTATTATGCTTTTGCCTTTGCTTTGATTTTATTACACTTTTTACATACTTCTCAACTCTCTTGGAATAATAATTGCTGTTATGAGCAATAAGCACAAACTGAAAGGGAAATGGTCATGAAGATCATAAAACGGGCCATTTGAGCTAATTCTTCCCCCCTGTTATTTTCTCTACATTATCCTCGATCAGTCTCCCCAGACCCAGGAGGCTGTAACTCAGCTACTTCTGCAATGAGGGAAATGAAGGTGGTGGTTGTGGGGGTCTTTATTAAACAAACAGCGAGGAGCTTTGGAGGCCCCATTGAGGCCTGGAGCTGGAATGGGGAAGCAGCTGAAAGCGCTGTACTTTCTAATGAACTTGAGTGTCCCATAGAAGCGGGGCCTTTTCACAGAAGCCAAGGAGGACAAAGTGTCAAAACAAGCCCAGCTCCTCTTCGCTCAGAGGGGCTAAACGCCGCCTTTTGACTCTGTGGAGTGTGGGCATCTGAAGGGGAGGCCATGAGGAGAAAGGAGAGGGAGGCAGAATGTACTTGTTGAAACAATGGCCTCTTAAATCAAGCACCCCTCCTTGCCTCTCTTCTTCTCCTTAGCTCCTCTGCTCCCACCTCCCTAAGCCCTCCTTGTATTGCCTCGGCTCCCAATTAGACCAACTCTGGAACAAGCGGTTGAAAGCCTCGTATATTGCGGCGCCTCAAAGGAGATGTTTTGGAGTTGTGTCTGTGTTGCAGTGTTGCCTCCATGAAAGGTTTTAGTATTCAGAAGAGACTCCTGTTTGGCCTTCTCAGAGCTCTCAATCTGCCACTGGGGGACTTGTGTACCATCATGTCCTCTCCTTTCGCCGCCTTTTTCTTCCTCGCTTTTTTAAATCTTTTTCCTTTCTGTTTTTCTCCACCCCCTCCATTCCACATCTCCAGCTTTTCGTCCCATTCTCAGCCAAAACTCTTTCTTCTGTTTGTGACCCCTCTATTCCTCCTCCATGCTTGGCTGCTCGCAGGGACCGGGACTGGAGCCGTGCATGGCCGGGCCCGGGCGCTCGCTGCTGCCTCCCTCCCTTTCGTTGTTTAGCCATGGATGAAAAGCGGAGACAAATATGTCTGTGGTTCAAAGTCCATCCCAGCAATTACAGTCACTGATTAAAGAGCTGGCCTACACACAGGCAGCTATGTATAATACTACAGCTCCCACTCAGTGTTTCATAATGGCACCTTCAGAATAGATTTGAGCTCTGAGCCCGATAGTGACCCAGGTTTGGTTGAATACACTATTTGCAGTGCAATTATCAAGAGTCAATACCATAAAACCACACATTTATGGTTTTAAATTTATTATAAGTAGCAGATCAAACAATTGATAAACTGATATTAGACCTGAACTCAGAAGTGATTTTAAAACTAAACATGAAGTGGGGCCACACATTTAAAAACAAATTATCTTTTATGTCCATGCTGTTGAATTTGAATGCTCACTTTAAGCCACAATGTTACATGCAGAGATGTATAGTTGTCACTTCAACCGCAGATGCCATTCAATTCATAAAGTGGTGAATTGAATGCCATCTGCTCAAAAGACAGGAGGAGGAAAGAATGAATTGATTTCACACCGGGATGTCATTGCAGTTTTTGTGTCCTGTTCATTCTTGAGAGAAAAATGATCCATATTAAGAAAACAACAACTTTTGGCAGATTCAGATTTTTGAAAAATAAACTTTGGTTTTGTTGTTATTGTGCATATAATCTGACTAATTTGTTTTTCTCTGTATGTCTGGCATCACCCTTTGAGTGGAGGTCTTGTCACTGTCTGAGCGCGGCCACAGAAAACCTGGGCTGGATGATCCTCTGAGTCCCAGCTAGAGCTGGAAAGCATACGGTCATCACACTATCAGTTTGTGCAATATTTATTTCGCAAAGGACTGCATTGACTGCAATAATTGTTGTCTAATGTATTATAAACTTGCATTTTACATGCTAATGTAATGTAATAGCCGGTTGGACCATCTCAAGGCAGCAGGTTCTCAAACTGGACACAAATGACATTGGAAGCACAGATGAGATGGAGAAGGAATAAGAAAATTAGAACTTATTGCAATTGATGTAGTTATTACAATATTTACTAATGTTCTCACCATTGTAAGATGTTCTAATATTTTGTAGTCTTATCCATAGCGAGCCGATGCATATGGCAAAACCCAAAGCTTTACAGGTGTTTTATTTGACCGGACTTAAAAGTGGACCAGGCGGTAAGAATCAGGCTGGATAGTAAATAGAAATCTTTTTACTTTTTGGCGCTAGAATTTCAAGTGATGCATAGTTGGTGGTAGGAAGATCTTTTTTGTTTGGTCATGTGAGAGTGATAGTGATGCAGCGCAGCATTATGGGAGCTTAAATGAAACACAACAAGGTGTTGGGTATTATATATAAAATATTGGATATCGATATCTGCTAAAATGTTCTTAATAGTTTTGCGTAAATAGTTATCCTTGATCAGACCTAATTTTTAAAATAATGGTTTATTAGATTTCTGCACAACTTGCCAACTTGACGATGAGAAAATTCAGATGTGATTCAGTTGTGGTTCACATGGAACACAACTAAAACACTTTGGAAACCTGCCACTGACTTGTACAACTGAACTTTAAATGTTTGCATACAAACCAAACTACAACAAGCTAATTCCCCTCTCCATGTCTTGTATATGGAGAAGCGGTTGAAGTGTTTATGTGGATACAACAACATGTGAAATATATTGATACTGTTTAAGAGAAGGATGAGTTCAGAGTAGACCCACTGAATTTGGTGGATGAAAAGCGGAGACAAATATGTCTGTGGTTCAAACATTTAAAAACGTTAAATATGCAGAGCTAATATTAAGGTTCAGGGATTCATAAATGCATCACGTATAAAGAAGCTGATGTACAGATGATTTCCTCTGCATTGCAACAGCCTCTCACCCAAACAACTTTGGTGCAGCATTTTCTTTGAGTCTTTTGTTATAAACCTGTTGAGCTGGATGTGAATTGGATCACATGGGTCTTAAAAAAGCAAAGGAGGTGCACACTTATTAAAGCAACAGACAAAAGCAACATTTTAGCATTTAAGAGACAAAGTTTCATTCTTTTTTTAAATGGTAAGAAAACAGGAGGGTCAATGAAAGAGCATAGAGAGTAACAAGGTAAAGAGGATGAATAATGAGTGCCTCGGTGACTTTGCCTCAGGACTGTTGCAGCCACTCCCAGAGGCCAGATTTATTCTTCAGACCCAGAGGCAAAACTGAAGACAATGATATCGACAACATAACTCCACAAAAGGAACCAGGAGACTCATCTCCATGGTCAGACGTGAATCGAAGCTGGCAACAAAAATATTCCACTAAGAGCCTGCATTAATTAGGTCAGCATGATTTTCCTCTTTTGTTGCTTGGTGCTTGATCCATGAGGTTTCTATTCTAAGAAGCACCTACTTAAGTTATTGCATTGGCCAACTGGAGATTAATCCAACTATGCTGCGCAATGTCCGCTGCTTCACATCGCCCTAATTCTAATTTATTTTAGAGAACCTGATTTAGTTCAGCACTGGCCCACAGAGGTTACTCTGAAAGATGCTCACCTCTTTTTTATTTTTATGTATAGGGGACAGTATAATTCCATTTGGACACAATTATTGTAATTGATGGGGTGTGGGGGGCGTTGTGGTTTTCTTAAACAGAGTACCACACTACTTCTGCATTAAAGGGATTATTTTGTTGCTGACTCTTGGATAAACTTCATCAATAATTGTAAATCATGCCCCGGTTCAGTGTTGCTCAGATGCAACAAAGGAACAAATCCCTGCTGCATTTGAAGCAGCCTGTTGGCTGAGTTTGAAAGTGATTAGGAGGGAACATGCATTAATGTTTTTGTCCAGACATGGATGGCTGGTGCCGCTTGTAGATCTTATCCAGGTGTTGGCCTGGGAGGGAGAGGAAATCTGGAGAGAGGTTTAATCCGACCCAGGTCTGAAAGCCAGGATGTGGGTTGGAGCACCAGGTTAGGCTGTTAAAAGGCCCTGACCCGATTCTTTAAAAGGCCCTTTCATTCATATTCCTTTGTCATGTACAATCATTTATTGCATCGTCGCAATATAATCGCTTTCCGCGCTATTAAAGAGTTATAAAACTTTATTTAGAATTGAACGTCTCAAATCATTATTCTGAAATCTCAAAAAGTTGTATTACTCATATTTGTGAAGTCAGAAGGAACTGATAAATGGCTTTAAAATCATTCACTGACAGATTTGCGTTTCGTTTCAGTTATGACAAGTTTCCTTTGCACATCTAGAAACCAGAATATTGATAATTTCTCTTTTATAAAATGGCTTACTCAATTGGATTGTAGGATCGCGGCTTGTTTTTTTAATGACATTGCTTGAAGAATTCACGTGTGATTTTAATTGCATTTGTATTTAATTGAAACACTGCAATGCCGAAATAGAATTTTCAACATTAGTAGAAATAGTTTTGCTTGTCCAAAAAAACAAAAACAAAAAACAAAGATTTTCTCTCATTTGTAATGGAAATGCAGCTGGTATCTGCATTTTTTTGTTTTGTTTACACCGCATTGATTCAGTGATTATGGCTCTTTTTCTGTATAATTTAACGGCCTTTCTGACTACCCATCTTTCTGCATTGCTGTATCAGATTGATTGCTCTAACCTTGGCAGTCAGAGACAAGGGTGGGACACACTCTTATTAAGTGTAGTTGCTTCAGATGTTATTTATTCAACCAGAAAGCTGTGTGGGCTCATTTAAGAGAGCGGTTAAAGAGGCTCAAGGCTTTTCCTCCTCCTCATGCCCTTCCATTATTCACATCGACAATATGCTTACCTTTAGGGTCATAGTTAGGCATGAATAGATTTTTCTAACCCCTCCTTGCCTCTCTTCTTGCTGTGCATCCAGTTGAGGGTCATCTGTCAGGAGCAATGCAGTAATTCACTACTTATTTAGTAGATGGGCTGAATGAGAGATGAGTTTTCATTTGAGAGCAGGAAAGGAGAGGTCATGACTCACGACTTCCTGATATCAGAGGTGTCTCCCTCTTGTACTTTCATAGTCAGTCATAGTAAATCCCTGACAGGTGTTGGAGCTTAAATGTGTCTCTTTCATGCTCCATGCATTTGGTTTCCTTCAGTTGTGTGTGCCTTTATGTCGCGGGTGTGTGTATCTATGTCAGACAGTTGCCAGGATGCTGTCAAGTTGCCCGGCAGTTGCGGCAGAAGTCAGAAATAAAAAAGGGTTCAGCTGGCGCCTGTAACAGCCTATCATGCTGTACTCTGATATGAGCCTCTGGCAGCGTGCCACCAACCCAACACACACACACTGAGCATGGGTAGCGACTCAACTGACCCTGTTGATTGCAACAAATGCACACATGCACTTCAAAGGAAGTACAAAGGCATCTTCCTGTGCTGATCCTCTTCCTCTTTTTCTGACGCTCTTGAAGCTGGCACCACTGGCACTGCTGTCTTTCCCTGAGGGTTAAGTTAGACGCTGTCATCAAAGTGATTGGTGCCAGCCGGTGTCTAATTGGATTTAATGTTGGCACTTTGGCTGAGCAAAATTGATTCATGAGTAGGACCTGGCAGTCCAGCCGGCTCTGCTCTGCTCTGCGCTGCGCAGCCCGGCTTTGTTCTGCTGTTTGCTTCCCCTCACTTCTTAACAGTGCTGTGAGTATCTGTAAATACACTTAGAATTATGTGTGCGTTTCAGATTTTATGGCCCCTCTAAGTCTAATAAGCATATTAAGTCAGTCTTTTAAGTATTTTATTGACTTAACTTTCTTTTTTTTTTTTAGATTGGACAGTTTGTTTATTCTGTGTCTTTTAAAGAGAAATTCAAACCAACTTGGAGCTACATCTATTGGAAATAAATCTGAAGCACCATTCTAGTGTTTTCCTCTGAAAACTGAAGGTCAGATATGGCAACCAACTTGGAAACTCCCCCAACCTTTCTCTCAGTGACGGGTGTAGAGTGTCAGCACCCTGTCCCACCTCCTCCTCTCATCAGCAGGGCTTTTTATGAAGACTATTCTTAGCTGAGGAGTGTGTGTGTTCATCACTACACTCCTTCACTGCTCTTTTTGAAAGCGCTCACCCCCCTCCTCGCATCAGGTGACTTGTTGCGCCTCGGAGGAGGGCGCAGAGGTCATGTGCATTCAGGATACACAAACACCTGTCTGGCTATTTAGGCAGCATGGAAGCAGCTTTGGAATGCAAACACATCTACCCCCTTACCCTTGAACTGCTTCTGAACTCTTGTTTGCATTCAGGAAAGGAGTTATAGCTGGGGTAACGGGTGGATGGATGTGACCGTCGTCATTTTCCTTCTGATGCCGTGAAACAGCTGGCATGTTTTTCAATATGGACTGCGTGTCTCAAAAGTATTCATATCCTGTCAACCTTTTACTGAAAAAGAACTGAAATGATAGATGGCTTTAATTTCACTTTTTACATGGGAAAAAGAGCTGAGGTCAGACATTCACAGAGCTAAATACAACCAACTGCAGAAATTGACCTCAGAGGTTTGCTGGAGAATATTAGATGGACTGAAAAAATCGTAAGGAAAAAAAAGCACCAGACAAAGAAAAGCTTAATGTTTAAAGCAGCATTTGGCCATAAAATATTACAAACATGTGGAAGACGATTTTCTAAGAGAAATGGGCAGAGAAGTAAAAGTATGATTGGAGAACCTGTTGACAAGACAACTATTTGTCCTCCACTCCACAAATCTGGCCTTTATGCAAGAACAAGACTACAATTAAGTTTTTATCCCTACTTGAAAAATGCAGTAAGGATAATATCTTGAACACACAATCCCCATATTAAGGTGGAAGCATGGAGAGGTTGTGTTTCTTCAGCAGATGCAGGAAAGCTGGTCAGAGTGGATGGAGAGATGAATGCAGCTAAATACAGGGCAAAACCAGAAGAGAAAAAAAATAGTTGAAACTGTGACAGAAGTTTACTTCAGCAGCAAAAACACCTGAAACGTACAGCCAGAGCTTCACTGGAAAGGTTCAGATCAAGAATGGGTTAGTCAAAGTCTAGACATAAATACAGTTGTAGGTCTGTGCCTAAAATATATATTTAAAATATATTGATTTTCATACACTTTATCTCTAATCAGCTAATTGAAGCCATCTATATGTGGAAGGTTGATGGAAACATACCTCCAAAGACTTGTAGACTGTAAGACTTGCTTCTCTAAAGCCAGGGAGGCTGAATACAAACTCTACACTTTTTGAATATTTAGTTGTAAAACCTTGAATCAATTAACAAATCTTAGTCGGTTTTGTTTGTGCCGCAAGTGTATGCTTTGGAAACTTATCTTGAGCCAACAAGAAACCAAATGACGAAAAGCCCCTTTAAGTTTTACGAGAACAATATCCAGGCAAAATGGTGAGCTGATCCCGTGCTCCTCTGTATCAGTCAGACAGCGCTTGAAACTGTTTTGTAACAGAGCCACCATTCAGTATAGCTGCAGGCCGCAGAGCATAGACTTAACACATGATGCACTTTTGAACCATCATAATTTGTTAAAATTCACTTCAAACGTGGCTAATTATGTGAGGGTCATGAACCCAGCATGAGTTTACAACAGCAGGACGTAAAAAGTAGTTTTTACGTGGTTATGCAAATTTTAAAGTGTAGAAAAATAAAATCTAAAGTGTGGTAGTAGTTGAAAAGTTATCTAAAGTCTATATATTTTCACCAGAAATTAGGTTCACTCGCTGTATGAAATTGCATGCATGTATTTGCTTGGTTTAGTTTCTCATGTTTTTTTTGTTGTTTTTTTTGCATTCATTGTATTTTTAAAAGAACCATCAGTCAGGTGGTTTTAAAAAAGATGACAGAAAACTTTTTCAATTATCTATAATTTGCGTTGTTCTAGAAAAACGATCACCACTATTCCAAGCCTTCGAAGTGGCTTGTAAACCTTTTTCGGACAGATAGATGTTCCTGTCTTTCCATAATTACTTTCTGTTGTCTGATGGGTTCTATTTAAGTGATTTTTTTTTTCCTGAGTTATATTTCCACATATGTTGCTTAAGAAAACATTTTTTGCTTTAATCAATAAAATTATCCTTTGAAAACCGAAGGACAAAAGGCCATGTGACTTATGTTTCAAATGTCATTGAATTGCATGTGTGGAGTTTTTTATTGCAGCTTAAAGGAAAGCCATCTGGACAAAGAAATATTTTTCAGCTCCATAGTACACCATCAGTTCTTTATTTGTCTCATTGCTTTTGTGTTTCCAGTGACTCAGTTTGACCTTTGGAGATTTTATTTTACCGATGATGTGCAGTCTTGTCATATTCCAGAAAGTACTCACAGGTCAGCGAGAACAAAGAGTAGCAACAAAATGTTCTCTGTAGAAATTATTGATGGACTTAATTTGACATGAAAGCAGAGACACCTCTGAATAGGCTTCACATTCTTGATTGAATTTCCTTAGATTTTTTTTTTTTTCTCAAGTTCGCAGCTCTCGTTGAAAGCAGCATCCCGTGGATTTCTGTGCCACTCATGAGTCATGTGCGACTTAATGGTGTTGTGCCCTGTTTACTGTGTTTACAATGCCCTTGCAGATATTTCCACTCCTTTGGGAGAGCGAAGCACTTTCTTATCTGCAGAGCAGTGCCACTGGAAAGGAGTGGATTGAGAAGGAGAGATGGAGGCAGAGGGGAGGAGTAGGGGAGAACATCAAAAGGGGGAGATGCTAAATATACTCATCCCTTTTTTGGCTCTTCATGTGCATCTGTATCTCACAGTGTGGGCTTGATGAGAGGAGGTTGAGCGAAGAATGTGTAACTGATTCATTCTGCTGAGAGGGTGCTTGACATAGAAATGCACTTTCTATCCGATGCCTTTTTATGTGGAAATTGATTTCTTATTCAGATATATAACACCGCAGTAACTTTATCATCAGCCACTGTGGTGTTTTATTTCCATATGCAAATGGCTAAGGGAAAACCTAAAATGCCAAGTTAAAGATGGGGAAAAGTAATTTTCCTTTACCACCAAATGTAAACAATCATATAAACTCTCCCCTTTGCAGACTCTCTTTTCAAGCATTTTATTACTTATGTACTTCCGACCCACACCTACTTTTTTTATCACACTGTTGACTTTCCCCAAAGGCTAATCTTAACTATTGGCAAGCACCAATCTTTAGTGTCTACAGACATTGAGGCGACATTGTTGATTGAGCTGCATGAATGTTATCTAGCGAAGTGGACTTTGGATCGAGTATTCTGCAGATTTGGGCTGCAGTTTACATTGTGATGAAAAACCAACTAGAGGTTTTCCAGACTCGCGCTTTCTCACTGAAGTTTGGTTGTTTGGCCTTTAATGTGACGTTTGCTGAACAGATGAACGTCAAGTTCTTCATCTGTTCTTTGTCAGGGCCAACAAAGCCAGACTGTCGCACTCTGATCAGAGCCTCTGCCTCCAAAATGTCTTGATCTCATGGGAACTGATGTTGAGCTGTGCAACTGTAGCTGACCTTCAGTGGGTTGAAGGCAAAGACGTGGATGAGAGGGTTATGACTGGGAAACAATTGATGGTTATGCAATGACCTATGTTTTTTTGTCTTTACTTGGATTAGCCTGCCTTACCTGCCAGTATCATCATGCACACTTTTCACGGCGCTGCAGGCTGTTTCAGCTTGACTCTGTTTTTAACTTGCTGGAAAACCAAAAAGAACCCATGGCACTTTCTTCTCTTTGTTGTTTGTGAGCAGCCAGCTGTTTATAGACTTTCTCTGCCTCGGCCTGTAGGCTTGTCAACGGGTTGTGTTTTTTTTTGTTTTTTTTCTTCATCCTCCGTGCCAATTCAATTTCAGCCCTCAGATCTGCTGAGTTTGACCTCTCCAAAACACGGGGCTGGACCCAAACACAGCTCTGGCCATTGTACTAGCAGTTAATGATTCTGCCCCTCCATTTTCGCACTCCGTCTCTTTCAGTTCCGCTGCCTCTTTTTATAGAGTCAGGAAATGGCTTCCCCAAATGGACGTAACTTCCAGGTCATTGGATTTGGGGTGAAGGGTCATTGTTGGGTTGTGGCAGCCATAAATGGAGCAACTGGGCAAATTTTGTCTGAGATTTTTAAAACTTTTGCATTAACATGTCACTGAAATATGCATGCACATACTTGCGTGGCATGTGTTTTTTTACATACAGAAGACATACAACATGGGTTTTATAGTTTTCATCTGTCTCACTTTGACTCCTTTGCCATTTTTCCACTTAATCTTGTTTTGCCCCCAGATTTTTTTATCCACTTCACTGCTAAAGAACGACAACTGTGATAGATCTGCAGTTCTGCTCACTGTGACAATTCTGACTTTAGCCATCCCCCTACACATTAACGGCACACACATAGACGCTTACACACATGCTATCCAGCCAAGTGCCTGCTGGTTTGCAGTTTATGATGCTGAACCCCCTACCCTGCCTTGCAAAGCACTCCCTCGTCAGCACCCCCACTCTGAGATGACAGGAGGGAAGCGTCCAGCTGGATGGAGCTGTTGTGTTCCTCTCCTGAGGGCTTTGATCTTTTGCCCTTCATCCCCCCGAAATCAGTGGCCGTCTTGCCAGCCTTGAAAGGGGCTGGATTGCGGTTTGATTTAACACTTTTCTTTTATCCAGTGGAACACAGATCCATGTAGGCCTTAGCGTTGGACTGATAGCTGGGTGACAGCTGGGCAAAGCCAGAGCCTTTCCCCATCAGTCGTGCCCCTGTGCGTCAACTGCCTGCCGCCCTGGCTTAACTTCCCCTGAGCCCAGACTCTCACTCTTGGCTCCTCTTAGCTCCACGGCACAGACTTATTGTCTCTAGGGCTGCTTTGGTCTCTGGGGAGCAGAGGGAGAGGCTGAAGCTCCATCGTGCTCCCCTCCTTTGGTTCCCCTGATCCGGGCCCCATTTTTTTAAAGGCTTTAAGACTGACCTGTCAGCCGCTCTCCCTTCCCCAGAGTCAATGCGGGCCGGCCCCCTTAAAGACCCATCCACATCGGCCTTCTGTTTGAACAGGCCCCACCAAAAGAACCCTTGTGCTTTCTTTTGTGTGCGCATAAATAAGATCAGAGTTAAAGTCCCTGTGCTCTTGTGTCCAGAGACGGGCTCTGTGGGCTTGGAGGACTAATGCTTCTTGGCAGGCCTATTGATCCCAAAACTCCTCGAAGAACGTTCACCAGCTCTGTAGCTGCCCTGATGCTCTCTCCAGATACAAAGAGCTTACAGTTTCACACATCTATAGCCAGTAGATACATATTTATAAAGAATTAATGTTGTGACTCCATATTTAGTCCAAAACAATCAAATTCCATCAGGTTCTTTCAAATTATTAAGATGTGTTAACTCATTCAAGCAGGTTACTTATAGCTGTTTATATTTACCATTTCAAAATGCAGAGACATGCACTAATTATGACTTCGAAGTTTGGTGAAATTGAGGTAAGTCAGTTGGTCCCAAATAGATGACTTGGAGAAATTTTTATTTCGACCCATTGAAAGTTAGTTCCAGTTAAGACTGAACAATAAATCAATAACAATATATACCACAATAGACATATGAGCAACATCAATAGATAACATGTCTCTTAGATTCAATATACATAATCTCTGAATTCAACTCTTCATGGTGAGCTAGACAAGGTGGGTGGGATCAACTACCTCAGTCACTCTTTGGTTACCTAGCAACAACCTGTTGAGTAACTTGCCAGCAACAGTTTAAGATTTTGCCACCATGTCTCATAACTGCTTAAAAATAAATGGAGTGGAGTGAAAACTGGATAAAACAGGAAAGGCCATGTAACCAGTTTGGCAGTGCTTCAGATATTTAAAACAAAAAGCTAATCAACAATTATCAATATTGACTGAAATAAAATGCTTATATTGTGACACGTTTCAGCCACAACGTCCAGTCAAGTCTGTCTTGAAATAATTCTGGAAGGTGACTGTAATTCAGTTTGCTATTGTCTCATCTGTGCTGCAGGTGGTTAAAATATGTGTTCAACATTTTGGTCCATTTCAATGAAAATACATTAAAAAAACAAAAATAGTTTAGAGAATGAATAAAACTCACTGTTACTATTTATGATACAATAACCCTTGAAATGGTCTTCTGCTTGGATTGTTGTCTGAAATATGTCTGGACTGTTATCCATAAGGCAGACTGTTTAGTGGTAACATACTATGTAAAGTTCTTTTCTCAATTTTCCCCCAAAATGGGAATGATTCTAAAAGAAATGGTAAACAAGTAAGTGAAGATCAGTTCCAAGCCTTTGACTCCGTGGGTTCAGTGATGATCCTGTTGTTTATCTCCTTGACTTGGATGAGATCCAAAACGCTGCGTTTTATTAGGTCATTCTATAATTAGAATGTTTTAAACTGCATAGATGGCAGAAGTGGGAAGTTTAACAAATGGAACTGGAATACTGTTTCATAACGTGAGCGCTGGTGAATCAGGGGAAAAAATATCTCAATTAAGACAAATGAGCATCAGATTTTCACTGGCTAACTCGACTGTGGATTCATTTTGAAATATGCATGAATAAAAATGACAACTAAACTACAAAAAATAGTATCCTATTTTTTCCAAAATTAACAATAGAAAAGACTCAATTTCAGTATCTTAACTGCATTTAATACTCTGTTAGCTGAGGTTTCCTCTTAAACGCACAGTAGACATTGGGTTTCTTGCTAACTGCCTTTCACTTCTCATCTTCTTGAGGCTAAACTCTGGTCATACCGTCAGACCCCATCAAATCTCATTGAATCCCTGTAGCCTTGGCCTCATCCAGGAAAATGTCTTTACAGTCTAAATCAGCCCAGATTTATAGCCGGGGCTGGTTGGAGTGGAGCTCTGCTTAAACAATCGTCTGTCTTGTAACTTAAGAAGCAAATAGTCTCAAGTCTCAGAGTCGGATGGGTTTTCTTTGAGCCGGACGCCACCATATGTCTGTATATTAGGGGGGGGGATACAGTGCATGTTGTAATACTTTAGTCTTTCTTTTGAGATGAAAGATGATGAGTAGTGAAATGCTATGTTGAAAAACGCTAAAGATGATTGGGAATTATGAAAATGTGTACCATATTAAAAATTAAAACTTTTTTATGTACCATTTTTTGCAATATTTTAATTTCAAAATACTTTAAATACCAGAAATATTTTTCCAGTTTCTAGGAATTAAGATTGAACATAAGTTGTAATTTTTCCTTCTTTCCTTTTTTACTACAAAGTTCCTCTGGAGCTTGTTTATTTCCCTTCATAGCAATTACAGAAACCATTGTTTAAAAGTTTCTACACAAAAGACATCAAAAAACCAAGTTTTCCAGGTTTTTATCCGTATCGTTCTAAAAATGTAAAACAGACAGTTGGGGAAACGTATATGCATGACCATGATTTTGGTAAAGGAAATGAGATGCGGCTTTTGGTACAGTTTGTTCTGCACGCCATAATCCCTCGGTGTTGATGGTAACATGCATTCCCATGCGTCTGGAGCCACTGTACCACCTGTTTTCATTCCATCATGAATGGACAGGGCACACTGGCATTGGGTAGTTCGGACTACTGGTTGCCATGTATTGAAGATGGGGACACAATGTTTCCCACACACGGTGCATATTTAGCCTTTTCTTCAAGAGGGTTTATAAACCTTAGAATTGCCCTCAAAGGTAAGAATTGGCATATAAATGTCATTTTGCAACACTAGGCCATCAACACCAGTTTGAATGTTGCCTTCAGAGGTTGTTTTTATGCCTGATGTCCCTTTAGTCTTTTAAAAAATTCTCAATTATATGCCCCAGGTTCTTTCAAGTTATTAGGAGTCAAGTGAAAGGCAATTATATGATGGCAGCATCAAAAGTGTTTTGTGGTGATCCAGGAGATGTTTAGATGAAACGCTTCAAAACAAAACTGCTCTGTATTTCAGAGTTCCTCTAACCAGGGTCAATCTTTTGTCTTTAAGTGTTTGTGAAGGATGCCTAGAAAAACTGTCTTTTAATGAGCGTGAATAGTCATCTCTAGCTGCCTCTGTAATTCATTTGAAACTCCACTATTTTTCCTCTGCCTCTAATCAATCATCAACCCCCCTTTTCCCGCTACCTTCTGTTTCCCCTCATCTCATTTCTGCTGGTAACAGACTTTTTTTTTTCACTCCCTTCTGAACATCCAAAGACGTGAATAGGCGAAGCTGCTGGTGTTTGTGGGGGGTTCAGATAAAAAGGAGGAAAAGTGAGTAAAATGCAGAAAGAAATGAGAACACAAAAGGGAGAAAGAGTTCTGCCAGTGTTTCTCAAACATGTCGAACGGTGATCCAGGCTTCCTGGGGGCTTTTGTTTGGAACCTGACGATCCCCACTGGGCTTTGTGGTAGCTGCATAAAGCCAGCAAGGAGGTTGTTGCAAATTTATGTAATCGTTTGCCAAAACTGGAAAAAATAAGACTCGACCAACTTTTTTTATTGTTCAACAGATGTGATAAAACTCTAAATCTTAAAAATCTTAATCAGTAGTGTCTACAATTTTCTGCCTTGAAGGCCAGAATTATTTAGCTATGAGTGCCTGTGGGCCACTTTTTTATTTAATTTTTTAAATTAAAAATAAAGTGCTTCTGTTTTCTACTCATGTAATTGTAATCAAAAGAAGCATATTTATTGTAGAAAAGGAATCTGTAACTTATTGTTTATTCAAAACATAAAAAGGGTCTTGTGTGATCACCATGTCGAGATGCAGGCATGAGATTTGTACATTTTCAAATTAATTATTTTTGTTTTCTGGGCTAAAATAAGCTTTTCATGTAGGCTTTGCAACAACATTGGGATAAGGTCAACGTTTGCCTTGTTCAGACTTTAATCAAGGAGAGGGCCATGGGATGTTTGGGATTCTATTTCCTGCAAAGATAAATTGAAAACAGAAATGTGATTAATAAAACATTAGCCCCAAGATTTTTATCATTATTATTACTTGAAGAAAATTTCACCCTAAAAATTGCTGATCTGCATCAACCCACTCCATTCTTGAATTGTGGTCAGGTTGTCACAAAGGACCCCTGGGTCGCTCTTTGAAAAGCATGTTTGTTACTCAAGTACATTTTTTTTGTCATCTTTTTCCAGGTTCTTTGGTCACATATACTGTTTATTGCTTCATCAAAAGCTCAGTCAGTCAGAAACATATCACTTTTTGATATAATGGTGCTCACAAACTCATTCAGGCCTGTATGATGTATATAATTCATGATTACATCACCTGGTGATCAACAGCTCACCAAAAATCACGTTGTGCTTATTCACATTTCTCTTACATGTCACAGCAGTGAATGTTGCTGTCAAGCCTATGAAACATGGTGGCTGTGGAAGGTTTCTGCTTGACGCTTGTAAGCTTTCAACACCCTTTCAGAAATTATATATATATATATTTTTTTGAGGTAAAAAATGTTATTTGTGAAATAACATCATGTCGCGGTAAATGCAATGACCAATAACAGATGCAGCTAAAATTTGATCTCATCATTAAATAAGACTCTAGTGCAGTGGTTCTTAACCTTTTTTGAGGTACCGAACCCCCCAGTTGCATATGCGCATTCACCGAACCCGGGACACAAAATACTTTGCAGTATTCTGATTTAGTAATCTAATTATATTAGCTGTGTTACCACTCCCACACCACTAGAGGCAGTAGCAACCCCGAAAAGATGCGACTAAGGAGCAGATATAGACTATAGAATTAGGTAAAAATGGTAAGTTTTGCTGAAAGACACAAGCTCAAATCCATGCTGAGAGTGGAACTCCTTCAATCAGTGCTCCTCCGCAGCTCTGATTGGCTAAGCAATGTAACGTGATCCTCTGATTGGCTAAGCAATGTAACGTGATCCTCTGCAGCTAGTGATGGCAAAGCGGGGCGTCATCACGACTTTACACAAGTGTATCTTTACCTCCGCGGCAGAGGCTCCGCCGAACCCCTGAGACCGACTCACTGAACCCCTGGGGTTCGATCGAACCCAGGTTAAGAACCACTGATCTAGTGGTTTAATATTAATAATGTCTTAAGTGTTGCATACAGTAACAGTCTAATAATACTTTGAGGACAGGACATCTGTATTTAGACTTGAATTAATTTGCATACATATCGGTTCTAATTATCTACTAGATTTGGTCATATTCTGGTAAATGTCACATTTCATTCAATTTGATTTCGGACAGAGAATACCGTCACTTTTTGGTTGTCAAGGTGATGAGCGATCACTGGGGCAAGGCGTACTTTGCACTCAACTCGTAAAAAATAAGAACTAAGAAACAGCATGCGGCTAGAAAAGCTATGCTTGCATCTTTATTCCATGCAAGTCGCATGAGTCTCGATGGAGGAGGAAAAACTGCATTGATGAATGAAGTTGCTCCACTTTGTTGCGTAGATTTAGCTTGGAAGAACCTTACTTAAACAAAAACAATGTTCTCATAAAATTAATGAAGAGATATTGCTGTCTTGGCACAGGTGCAGGTGATGTTTTGTTGCAGTAAGAATCAGATGGATGATGGTTGTATTGTCCCAGTTCAGACCTGCAGGACTTTAATGTCTTGTTGGAAGCAGAAGGGAGAAAGTATCACCCTGCTAGGGAACTGGGCTATTGATCTCTCCCCTCTTCTTTCAGTCTGTATTATTCTCACACAGACATCTGCACATCCTGAAAGTGGCCATGGAGTTAACTCTCAAGTTCATAGTGGTTGAGACATCGCCGGTTGAGGATGTGTGGTGGGAGTGGGGTGGGTGTAGAGGGAGCTAAGAGGAGCAGTAATTAAAGAGCTTTTGGAGAGGGGCCCCTGTTCTCTCTTAGATGCGTTTCACCCCCTCCCCCGTCCCCATAATCCCCACAGGAATAAACAAATTGGTCTTTTCAGCCGGCAAACTGGGCATGGGGGCTCTTGTAATGGGATAGACTTAAACTGCATGAGTGTGTCCTGCAAAAGATGATTTTGTGAGTGCAAGATATGCGAGGGAGAACATGTTACAGGGCCTCTTATGTGTAAGAGGTGTGTGTGTGCGCGGGTGTGTGTGTTTCACCACAAACGCTGTAATTGGCTAATTGCTCTCAGCTCAGTGGTGAAGTGTGTGGACAGCCAAAGAGGCCTCAGCCTAATTTGCTTAATCCACATGTTAAGTATCTGAGCCAGATTACAGTGTGATACCCGTTAGCCAGCTGAGCACCCTGCAGCCTTTCCTCCCGCTCAAACTTCTGACGCCACATTGTTCCCTGAATTTACCCATATTTTCACATGTTTAAGATTTAATGATGCGTTTTAAGGTCAAGTTGTCCCTTCAAAATATCTGCAAAGCTTGCAATCATTGGATCTGAAACTGATTTAAGGTGGATTCGTTTTACTGGTCTGTGGAGCAGCTGCTGTTCTCATTCCTGTGTGAAGCTGACATGACAAAATAACAGGACTCCAGAAACAAGCTTACACAGTTGTGTGCATTTATTGTCAAATAGACGCAACAAATTAAGCCGTTTTCACTCCAAAGAGATGCACTTGTGTTTGACTTTTTAGTCCGGTTTCCAGTTGGCAGTTTTTGTAAAGCTTTGACCAGCCGATACTGATTTAAGCCGATTCTGTTCTGGAAGTTCAATATGCATTAAGAAGATATAGAAATTGTGAGATTTTTTTCTCAGTCTGTGTGAGTCTCTGTAAAATATGATTTTACTTCTATTTTCAAAGGAAGACGCAAGTAAAGTCAGGAGTTGAAATTTTCAAATGGTCTTTAGCATTTCTTATTAGCAGTTACACTTTTTTCTTTCTGGGGCCTGTTCTTTCTGCTTTCTGTATTCAGTTGTTGTTCATGTTTGATGTTACTGTTGTTTAGAGTCACCTTAAATTAAATATTTATTTTTTCTTCATTTACAATTTTACCTTTACATCGTTGCTCACACCCTTATGTGGATCCTCAGCTGCTTCTCTTAGAAATGGCTGTAAATTTACAGGATTATTTCTTAGTGTGCTTCTCCTCCAAATCTCTTGGCGGTCGTGCCTTACGTCTTCAAACCTCTTAATTGAATCAGAATCCCAGTAAATGCAATAAAAGGCAAAAAGAGAGAGCATTTTAATTTTCATCTTGAATCTTTAATGTTTTTTACTGTCCATGCATGTCTTTAACTTTAATGAGAACAAACTATGTTTTGTGTTTTGGTAAGGGGTGGGACATCAGCTGAATCCAGACTCCTAATGAGCCTCAAAGCCATTTCATTTTACTAGCAGGGATTTTAAAAAGAAAACTGAAAAAGACCTTCCTCTCTTTCTTCCACTGCTCCATGTTCACTGTTAGTGATTTATTCTGTTTGAGTGTGTTTGGTCATTTAAAGCAGTGAATGATTTACTCTGTTTTCTAATCATTAAATGTTTTTTTTTCCCCCATTTGGAGGTCGGCCTCACTGTATTTTTGAAATGTTTGAGTTTTGCCCTCTGCAGGTCTGATTAGGGTTGTTCATAAAGACGCATGTTCTTCAACAGACTGCAGAGAGATGGATGGTTTTGTCTGCTTTGACACTGATGAAGATTACAGATCTTTGTATCAAAGCCGCCATTAGAGGGAAAATAAAGAAAATCTCAGGAAAACCTTGTCAGAGCGGAAATGGCACCATCTCAGAGAGAAAGCAAGTTTGCTCACGTCACCATCCTCGTCTTACCGTCTTTATTGCTGCTATCCTCCTCCGTTCAGCTCCTCCAGATGCTGCGACATTGAATAAATCAGATCTCCCAGCTCATTGTTGAATTATCAAAAGATTTCTTTTGCAAAATGTGCGTGCCTCCTCTTCATTCGCTCCCTATGTTACATAAAAATGACGAGGATGGGAGCTGGTAGCATAAAAGCAGAAGAATAAAAAGCAAGACACTGGATTTGCTCTGATCCTTTAATCAAAGTCTAGAATATTCTATCAGTGGCAACGTTTCTCTCTTGCTGCTACTCTTTCTGCTCCACATTCCACTTTTTTTTTAAAGCAAAGGGGGTTTGCAACTCTTTCAGCCCTTATCTTGTGCTTCCCCCCCTTTTATTTTATCTTAAATGGGCTGCATCTCAGAGTCTGAGAGGACATGCTTAGAAAGAAAGCTTTGTGCCTTTTGTTTTCCAACTGATGAACTGATTGTGCAGATTTTGTCTTTAAAGGATAGTTTGATGATTTCACACACCTGCTTAAAATTAAACTTTAGTACGTGTAAGCAGTCACTGTTGTCCCTGTGATTGTCAGCGCTACGGATGTAAGTGGATTCACTAAAGCTGTGTTGTAAAGCATTCAGGCACCTTCAAAGAGTACCGCCGTGCAAAGCTGCCAATGATTTACCCAAAAGTTCTTTAATCATTAAAGGTTTTATTCCTCTGACATTTCTGAAGGTCATTTTGATTTTTTTTTCCAAGCAGTACAGCTCTGGTATTGTTAGATAGCTGACAGCTTAAAGATGAATTGAGAAGTTTTTTTGTGTGTCTTTTATGGAACCATAAGCGGATTGTAACAGTTTGACTCATCAAATTAATTTAGGCATGTTCAGCTCACTGATGGCAGCACAGCAGCTCTGTAGGTTACGTTTCTGTGCTTCCTTTTGTCTTTTTTATTTTATTTATTTTTTTGCCAGCAGGCAGGTCTTAGCAGGCCCGACATTATGATCTGACCTCAGGCAGCCTATCGTCTGTGTTTTTTACAGTCTGAGCTCTTATCATCCTTCCCGCATAGCGCTTTAGCATGTGTGTTTTGTCAAAGTGGCCCATGCAGGTTGGGTCTTTTAATCAAACTGGGCTTAAATCAGAACGGCTGGATTTGTTGAAGCTGAGGAACGTGGCTTAGTGAAAAGGAATAAGGGATCACTGGGACGAAAAGCTGGACAACGACATGAATGTACGGTAAAAATATTAACAGATAGCTTGGGGAAAATGATTCAGGCCATGTCACTTTTTGAGTCAACTTGTTCAATGACCCTAAGAACAACATTGAGACAAAGTTATTCAAATCAAGGATGTGCTGACTGAGAAGTTGACATGCATGTAAACAGTAAGTTACTAAGATCTTTAACCACCCAGAATAAATATAAACAAAATCTTAAATATATCTTTTTTTAAACAGAAAAGGAATACAAATTGCTCCAGATGCCGAAATGTATAATTATATTTATAGAAACAGCATTTCTTGTGCAATTTCATCTTGATTCATAGACCCAAGGACAAATATAGAATTAAATCGCTCTACTTTTCAAGTGGTCATCTGACCATTTGTTCTTTAAAATGTTTTTTAAAGAGTAAAAAAAAAAAAAAGAGAAAACTGTTAAAAAATGAGAACGATCGATCTTTGTCTTTAAACGTTTTATTTCGAAGGCCTGAAGCTTTGTGAAGGTTGTGTTGCTGCAAGACAGACAATTAGAGCCTCCACCTGCAGCTGTGCACAGTTCTTTATACACTTCAGGTAAAATTACATCCTGTTTTGACACACACACACACACGCACACGCACACACACACACACACACATATTGGAAAGAAAGAACAGGGGAAAGCTTCAGTGAGTAATAGAAAAGGGAAAAAACAACTTGATGCATGGACGCCTACTTTGAACCTTTCTTGCATTGTGTGGTTATCATCTACGTCATGTGGCCTTTCAAATACACCAATTTCTTGCACAGTGTGCCTAAAAACTGCTTACATGCATACTTGGGGAAAAAGACATAAAACAGACATGTCTGTAAAATAAGAATGCAGACATGTGTCAAATTTTGCCACTTCAGTATTTTCCTTCTTGGTGAGAAAAAAGTGTGACTTTCATCCAGCTGGTTGGCAGTGCGCAGTAACAAGTTGGGGTAGATATGTGTGAAGGAATTTTAGCCTTTCACATTAAGCTTAGAGTGAAATACTTTGTGGTGCATTAAAATAGTGAAAAGCCTGGTACAGTTTCTTGCTCAACTTGCATTACAAAACATACAATAGTTTGCCTATGTTCTTATTATTAGCCATTTTAAAAAGGAAGGTTGTGTAATATGCCCTTTTTATTTTCATAACAAATGAAGAATAAGTTTTATGTGATGTTGTGTATGTGATAGTAAACAGTAGAACCAACTACTGGAGCCTTATCAAACAGTTAATTATACTCGGAAGGAGCAATAAATGTGTATTGTCACTTGATTGCATCATTTTGTGCAACTCTATTGTTTTACTACTACAAATAAATGCCACATTGGAATTTTTTTTAAAGTTGTGATTGTTATTATTCCCTCTTCCATCCCATTGGATTTGTTTTTAACAGCCAGGTTCTCGGCACAAATTATAACTCTTTTTGTAAAATGGAGAGCTTCATTTTTTTAATGCTGATGAAACTAATGACTCTGTCACACTCTGCTGTCTCACATGGGTTATTTGGTGTGTGTGTGTGTGGGGGGGTGTTGGGTTGGGTTGTGGCTACATTAGGATTGATGTCTTTATTCTCTGAAATGCCTTGGGCCAAATTAACATTCATTCAGTTACATCCGGATTTTCGCTTTATGAGAGTCTAAAATGAGAATGTTATTGCAGAGAGAATTGAAACAGATAATGGATTGGGACTGAAAATCTGACAAACATAAGCACATAAGCACAATCTTAATTGTTTTTTGGCTTACAAGTTGATCAAGGTGGGCAGCTTAACTAGAAAATTGTTTTTTAATTCAGTGATTGCCGCGTCTACAAATTAGACTTTGCTGAGTGTCATGTTTCCACCTCCTTCTGGCATTTGATGATCCATTAAGAGTTATTATCCTTCAGGATAATTGTTCCTCACCCAGAGGGAATGCGTAACTCTATCCTTTTTGCAGCTTATCTTATTTTGTATTTCTGTTATGTCTATAGATGGTTATGGAAAGCAGAGTCAGCAAGTAGAGAGATAAAAAAAAAAAACATCTCATGTTTGATCTTACTTGTGTTTCAGTGTAGCCAAGCACACATCAGTAACTACATTAGGGGACAGAAGCTCATAAGTGCCTCATTTGCAGACATTTAACAATATCAGCTTCAAATATTGCACAGTCGCCTCCACAGATATTGACACCCATGGAAAGCTTTCCTTATGCAGTAGATTAATATCACTGAAAAACTCTTTTATTTTGATCCACTTATTTAAACAAGCCCACGTCTCCTAGTCACTTCTATAAATGGGAAAATAAGGAAAATTTACGTTCATATTTTTGCAAACATTCATTGATCTTCATATGTCAGGAAATGTAAATGCTCTCTTAGGCTTGCCCTCATCTGTAAACATAATAAAAAATATAAAAAACACATGTATTTGTAAATGAGACCAACGGAGGACTTCATTTTATGGAGGATTTTTAAGCCAGATGCAAATAAACTTTCCTGTAGAAAACATTAGCCAACACTGGCATCTCCGGGTCATCAAGTCTCCATAACAACCATTTCTTTAAGGCTATTATACAGATCTTTTCCAAGGGGTGCCAACTTTTGTGAAGCATGCTATATGTATCCTTTTTTATTTTTTGTAATATCCAAGAGTCATCAGACACAGGCGATAAATTTTGTGCACCATAGCAACCAAACTAGAGACTTTGGAGATGGTCTATAATTAGCCTAAGTGAAGCTGTACCTCTCCAACCTACACACACACAGGGGAAAATTGGAGAAAAAGTATGTTTAGTGGGAGTTTTGATTTGGTTCCTACTTAGAAAACTGTTAAATTACTGAGCATTTATCTATAATTTCTTACAGAAGGGAGATAAATGGCTGCTGCTACCCAAGTTAGAAGTTGGTCCTATTTTTACACCTTAATTCAAACAAATCTGTATGTAAAACAGACAAGTATTGGATATAATATGATGGGTATGGCTATGAATTTTTGGAAACTGCTGTTGTGCATGAGATGCTTCAGATGCAAGCAAGGAAAAAACATAAAATTTTCAAGACACAAGAATTTTGTGCACCATTCTGGTTCCTATATTTAAACTCTAGCTGTAGAGGTTTTACACAACACATCACATCTTGGCTCTATCTTCTCCTTGCATTTTTTCTTATCTGCTACCTCAAACAGACATTTGGTCTCTGTTGACTTCCCCTGCATAATTCCCAAGATGACTCATCCTCCTGCTCTTGGAATCCTTCTCCAAGAGGAAATGCTTTCTTCACATTTTTTGCCTTTTTTTTGTCTTTTGGTAATGTGTGTGAAGGTGAAAATACGCTCTGGAGCTTGAGCTTGATGCACAGATTTGTTCCTCACGATGGTAGGTGGGTAAGATTTATAGTTTATTCTTTAAGAGGAGTAACAACATCTTTAGTGGGGCTAAGGCTGGCAAGAGGTGTGCTGTAGCACCCCTGAGGAGAATTGGGCCCTTGACTGTTTTGTAAGCGTTTGACAGGTGAAATAGTGTGGGAACTGCAGGGAGTGTTGCTTTAAAACACTTTTTGTTGCGCTTGTCGAGGATGTGGAGGTGCTGCGTGAATGCTCAATAGCTCTGTAGGAGTCGCTGGTGAATGGCTGAGGGGAAAAATGGCTTCTTGAGATTGTTTCTTAAGTTCCTCCGACATGGAATCTGTCCACATCTCTTTTCCCTCCAGTGATGACTCCCACAGAGGATAGCAGAACCATTTAAAAAAAAATATATATATATATATATATTTTTTTTTTTGAGTCATATTTTGCCTGTTTCTCAGTTAAAGCCAATCGGTCGCCATTTGAACCTGCCATATGAACAGATTTCTCTGAACAATCTGCCTGGGGCATAAATGTCTGGTGAACTTTATAGAAATGACATAAAGCTGTCTCACTGTCAAAAATAAGAATATGTATTTTTACTCTTTTGTACCAATGTTGCAGATACACTACATCAAAGTAATTTGCATTTTCGACCCTGACTAAAATGCTACCATTCAAATCAATAACAGTTCATCTAGTGTCTGTTTGGCCCCTTTTAGGCAAGGTTGGGCTGATGTATGGTGATCTTTTGATCATTTGCACGGTAAAATGAGGCCCTGAGGATCTTGAAAACTTTTATTCCCTTCTTGTTTTCTATTTTGAACCAAAATGTTAATCTTTCTGTCTCAAGGAAACTTGAGGAACGTTGAAGCCAACAAACACTGATGGAAAGTCTTGTAGAGATTTATGAAAAGGGGGGAAAAGGGGATTAAAAAGAAACTGTTGAATATGATGGGAAGCATTGGATGGGTGAGCGAATGTAGGTTTTACAGGAATAGCTTGTGGTTGGTTTTCGGGATAAGGAAAGTAAGGCAGAGTGAAGCAGGGGAAGGGATTGTTCAGAGCCACTGCCTGGCGAGGGCCATTGTTCATCCTCTCCTTTAGAGTTGAAGGAGACGGGAGAGTTTCACACGCCACTCGCAGACGTCCCGCTGGGCAGCCCCGGAAGGGGGCTATTGCAGCCGGTAAAGAAGGCCTGGCCGTAGGGATAAATTACTCTGAATGGAAGGGTCTGTGTTTGCAGTTTTCTCCTCTCTTTCTAAAAGGAGCCAGAGAGAGAAGGAATTCAACCCCAACCACAGGTTGTCCGCTTCGTTTCTGGAAAGCTATGTCTTCCAAGTCACCAATTTAACATCTCTCCACCCCCAACGCCCTGAAAACCTCTCCCCTCCCACTATCACAGGAATGCTCCAGGATTTTGTTATGTAGGGGACCAGGGTGGCTGTCTCAGATTTTTATAATTTTACAATGCAAATGTTATCCTGTTTTTTTTTTTTTTTTTTTGCTAATGTGTTCTTAGAAGACGTCCATGGCAATAGTTCTTCCGGTTTTTTTAATTTGACATAAAATAAAATGCAATTGTTCGTCTTGAATTAGGATAGCATTTTTTACACATTTTTCCAGAGAACCACTGATCAGATTTTAATGACTAGTTTGTGGTTTTGTTTGTGGTCTGACATACTGATACAGATTTTTCCCTATTCTAATATTGAAAGAAAGAAACTCTAACCATAAAAGAACAAAATTTTGTTGGTTAACTGCTAAATTTGGAGTCAAACAGAAAATAAAGTAGTTACAAGATTGTGTATGTGTCAAAGCTGTTCCCCGAACAATCACAAAACTTTGATTAAAAAATTTTGAGAATTTGATCTTTTCCATGTGGGATGGTCTGGAATGTGTGACTGATTTTCAGATGTGCACCGATCTGGCTTTTTCTCGGGGAGTTCTGCTTTCTAGTGGTAGAATAAAAACAACTTTTTCTTTCTTATTTCTGTCTCCCATGACGTTGTGGTGTTTATTTTTCTAAAAGAAATCACATTTTTACTAATTTCGGTCAGGATTTTAAGATCACAGGTTGTCCATGTCTGAGCTACAGCGGAGATTTAGGGTCGTACTGAGGGGGGAAAAGAAAACAAAAAATGAGGTTGCAAGAATAAGCAGTTCAGATATTCATTAGTAGTAGTAGTATTTTTCTTAGTTTTTTTCTTTTTATTCCACCCCGAGGAGTGCATGTTTTTTTCCGAATTTGCTACGATTACGATGGTTGTAAAAATCTTACTGCCTTTAAATTTTGTTGGATGGCCACATCTTGTTCTTTACTTGTAAGACTTCTACTTCTAAAAGCTTTTCAACACCAATTAGAAATTGGCAGACTTGAGTATGTTTTTACATGTTTCTGCTAGTGCCCACTTTACACAGTTGGGTCATTTTAACCGTTGGCTGCAAGACTGATGTAAAGCAAAACAAAACCAAAAAAAATAACGGGTCAATGTTGTGGAACTGGCATTCTCTGTCTTAGACATCTGAAAGTTATAAGCTCAGTTTTTACCCTAAATTCCACATGTTAACAGCATTGGGAGTCCTGTGCTGAACCAGGGAAGGCTAAAACTGTGGAGCATGCTGTGTCAGTTAATAACTGGATATTACAGAGCTGGACCCCAGTGCCTGCTCTCCTCAACCAGTCAAAACCCATAAAGTGAGTTACTGCTTGCCCGCATGGAATAATCTCCTCTTATTACACTTATCCCTTCACTGTGGGTTCACCTTCACAGACATGGACTAAATTACACGACTGATACTCCTCTGGCATATGAGACCTGCTCTGGACCACTGTTCCTGTTTTTCTTGAGAATTATGGTATTAGGGAATTATATTATTAGGCTTTGGTTGAGGATTTTTGGAAAATGGTTAGACGCACTAGCCATTTTATTAGGTACACCTTGCTAGTCGAGCTGTACTGTATATCAAATCACAATTGACACAGCAAATTAAATGTGTAGTGTTTCGATCACAGAGCACAGTGCTGCTTTTGAATAAAGTATGTGGGAAAGCTACTTGGAGGCAGGGTTAAGACAACCTTTTGCCTTTTCCTTGTGTTCTCTAAAGTGACAAAAAGCGTAGAAGTCAGCCTGACTCATCAGGCGAGGAAGTAAAACGCCCGCATCAACTAACTTGCATAGGGGCAAGCCCGTTTTGCTGGTCAGAGGAGGGGTGTAGGTACGACAAACATCCAGCAGCAAGATTTAAAAGCTGTGAACAGGACTCAAATTATGTCTTATGAGAAGAGTGAGAAGGTGAGATACTATTATAGTTTTGAAATCGGTGATACGGGGAAACTTCTGCCAGGTTTTCTGACATTGATACTACATGGCACCTCCTGCCGTCCTGCACCGCTTGCTTTAATTTGAAAACTCAGCTGTGGGGGATATCTCTGTCTCCACGTGGGATTTATGAATGGCCAGAAGGATGCCAAAAGGGTCTAGGGATTTTAAATAACCAATAGAAATACAACACCTTCCACTCTTGTTGTTGCTACTATTGGAGCTCCTTCCAGTGACGTTATCACATTGATTATATTCTTTATCTACCTACATTTACAAAACAATCAGAGGTTAGGGACATTTTCAGTTATTCGATAGAATAGTGATAATATTGTAATCCCTTGATTTTCAGTTGTATTCAAAAGTACGATAGGCTGGTCATGACAACAAATTGTGTTTGATGATGAATTGTCCCAGAAGTTATTGCGATTAACAATAATGTTGTTTTGAGATCATTTTTCAGGTGATATGATGGTATAATAATAATGCCAGATCATGTTCACAGGGATCAATAAACTACATTTTAATGAACATTTAACACTGGAAATGGGAGTCATTTGAAATATCCAAAATAAATAAACGGAACAACAGAAACGACAAATAAAATCAACTGTGACACCACTGCATGCAAAATTGTCCTTCAAAAAAAGTTTTGGAAGAGAAAGAAAAGAGAAAAAAAAGAGTAAAATGATAAATCATGGAAATGGAAATTGAGCTTGTTTTAATTTATTTTGTGATTAATTGATTTATTGTTTATTGCAACAGGTCTAGTCCTGCCTCTGTCAAGAATCCTTCACCACATTTATTGTATTATCAACTGTTAAATGAATACAAAGTAAAAAAAAAAAAGAATTTTAGTTATTTATAATCTTAAGAAATGATCTCTATCAGCCCAAAAATGACACGAGCAACTTGAAAGCTGCGTCTGATCTGGATGTGAGCTGTTCTGTGAATGAAAACACTAAGCTGAGGAAGCTCTGGCCCCGAACAGAGGCCTCGGCTGGTGGAATTTGGGGTTTAAATCCAGGATGGTGGAAAGTTGTATGCGCATGTCTCTGCTTGTGTGTGTGTGTGTTGGGGAGTCGATTGGCCAAAGAGTCAATCTGTGGATTAGAGAGAGCTCGGACACCAAGTGCTCACTCAGCACATTGTGCAGCAAGTCTAATGTTCACAGCCAGAGGCAGAGCTCAGAGCTCTGCTGTGTTTACATTGTGGGGTTTGACGCATGCATGCATGCACCCTCTTGCACACAGACACCCACCCACACACATAAACAATCCCATACGCACCAAAACCAATACATGGATTTATGCTCCAAATGTCTCAGGTTCCTCGCAGATCTGCAGTGACACTTCATCAGTAAAGATGTGTAAATCTGGAGGATATGTAAAGAGTTCTGTTAAAATTTCAATGCTTAGCTGTTTGTTAGTGTTCTAATACTCTGCTGTTTTTTATTCCCCCCCAGAAGCAGCCTCTTCATCTCAGTGGTTCATATAAAGGGTCTCTTTGCCCACCCAACACAACTCTGATTCCTTTCTGAACATTTTCTTTCTCACTCACTCTCCATAGAACCACCACTACCACTCTCCCAAACTGGCTTATGACTCTTCATCTTTCTTGCCTGTGTTGAACCGTCATTATCTGCATCACAACTGACCAGCCAGCCTTTCCTTTGATCGACTCCCAGCCTTACTCTGGGAGCACAAATGGAAGCAGTTATGATGCATCTACTTTGTGCATTTTTACCCTTTAGATTATAAATGCATAGTATTTATTGTGTCATTCAAGTTGGGCATATTACATAGAGGCACACATGGAAGTCCCAGAGCCACAAAAGTACAGTGGGCAGCTGCCAGAGTCATCACAAAAGGCTGACGGCAGAGGAAAATAAAACGTTTTAGTGGTGCATGTTTGCACCTCTCCCGCCTTCATCCCCCCCCCTTGTATAAACATTTCGGAAAGCTGCAAGTTTGAGAGTTGTAATTTTTTTTCTCCCTCTTGTGTATTTCTGTTCTGGTTGCCGATCCACATGTTTGTCCAGCAACCATTCAGTCAACTCAGGCCAACTTACTGCTATCTTTGAAGTGACTTCAGAGAGATGGCGGCTCTGGCTGTGGACAACAAAGTGTGTGTGTGCGTGCGTGTGTGTGTGTATGAATGTTAACTTGTATACAACTCCTGTTTATTGGTCTTTAATTTATAACCCTCAGCAGCAAGATAATGATACATCGCCATGTGCGTAATTATGTTCTTTTGGTTTATTTCAAGTGAATAAAAAAGCATCTGCTCTCAGGCCTCTGACTTGGACTTGGGTTAATAGTCACTGATCTGTTTAAAGGTGTTTGTCATTACTTGAGTTAATCAAGCAACGTGAATCGGTTTTCATTGTGGTTAAAGAAGTGTTGCTATGCTCTGGCCTTAAAAGGCAAGCCAGCAACACACACACACACACGCGCACACGGTCATGTTCTCTTGCTGAGTTATGTTGTTAGGAAGTGATTGAGTCCTGCAGTGTGATAAGGCTGAAGTTTTAATGAAAGTCTGAGATGAGCAGGCGTGAAAAGAACCCTGCTGCTGGATCGACTCCTTCAAATATCGGACGCTGGTGTGTTTGCGTGCGTGTGTGTGTGTGTGTGTACACAACGGAGCACACCAGGAGGGAGGAGGTTGTCATGGCAAGGCAGCAATGGAATTTATTTTTACAGTCCTTTGAAGATTTGGTATCAGCTCTAAACTCGTTTGACTGGTTCTTTGTTTATGTGCTCTTTAAAGTTTTAAGTTGTTTTTTTTCTATTCAAAGTCGTGTCTTCTATTTATTAATTTTTTTCCTTCGGTGAACCTCAACATGTGTCACTGTGGTTTCTGGCTCATCACATCAGGGTGGCTTAACCTTCACTGGCTAAATTAATAGGTGGAGATGAGCCGGTGCAGAGGAGGGGGGCTGGCAGGAAGGATGAGCTGTTTAGCTCCTAAGTGCGTTAGGCTGATACTTTGTTGTTAGGTCAGCCTAACCTCCAGACATCGCAACCACAAGGAATTTAGTTACTGGAAAATGTGGGTGTCGGAATCAGCTTGCAGGTGTTATAATGAGCAATACCCTGGGTCTACATAATATCTGAAGAACTCAAAGCAGTTTTCTACTCTGCCACATTTATTTAAAACCTAATGGTTACAAATACTTTAAGAACTTCTGCTTTGTTCTTATAAAACATGTCCATGTGCTTTTACTCATTTGTATAGATGAGTGAATGCTTAAGAGCTGTTTTATACTTCTGATTTTGGCCTGGGCCAAAATTAGATGATCACACTGTTGATTTTGAGTTTCATGGCAAGTTTAAGCCAAAAATGTGTAACTTGATTTCATTTTTAATTTAAAACGGAGAAGAAAAACGAGTATCTTCAGGTTTCATAGCATGACCATCCATGTTTGTGTGAACGTACAACTAATTTTTCTAAACTGTGAAATTTGACTTTGTAGCATTATCTCAGCCAACTAACCAGCAGTAAGCAGCAGCAGGTGGGGGAGGGGCATCACTGTGATGCTACAAGGCAGCAGGAGAATGATATGACGGAATCCTATCACTGATCTTGAAGCATACACTTCTTAATATCTTAGTCGATACAGATATCTAGGTTGTGCATACTTTGAACAACTGTTTCCAAAAAAACAAAACAAATTTGGTTTCTGGAA
Source organism: Poecilia reticulata (assembly GCF_904066995.2). Classification (NCBI taxonomy): domain Eukaryota; kingdom Metazoa; phylum Chordata; class Actinopteri; order Cyprinodontiformes; family Poeciliidae; genus Poecilia; species Poecilia reticulata. The sequence goes on from NC_088832.1 coordinate 31,489,867, forward strand.
AGCCCCTCAAATAGCAAAGCAGATCTGAACAGATGAATAAACGTCACGTTTATTTGCCTTTGGTGGAAGAAGTAGAGCTCAAAACAATCAATTCCTCATCTACATGTTCATTTATTCCACATTACCACTGTCTCAGAACATCTTTTTTTCAAAAATAATTTTAGACAACCAGTTGTACAGTTCTAAATTAGATGTTTCTCCCAAAGTAAACATTCTACTTAACACTGTGCAAACTTCAACACCTGTAAGAGGCATATGGTTTGTATCGGGTCATCCCCAGTGCTGTTTCATCTCTTCTGCTTTGCTGTGATTTCCATTGCTTGATTCTTATGAAACCTCCAAATGAAATGCTTTGTTTCTTTGAGGTGCCTGTGCTGTTTTGCAAAATCTATTCCTAAAAAACGACAATGGAAATCTTGTGTGAATTCTGTCATTGGTCTCTGGCTGAGAAATCTGAAACACAGAATTTCACAGGCTCATTATGGTTTGTGAGTGACGGTTACTGCAGGTGAGCAGCCTTCCTGTCGACGTGCTCGGCCATCCGCCGCACTTTGCCAGCACACTCACGCTGCGATAAGTGACGAATGTTGAACACTGTTGGCCGACAGAGACGCGGGACGCCAGTTGTGTCCATTCTCGGTGTGCAGCGCTGCGCAACGCTGTGCTGTGAGGCTGAATGCAGCAGGTTGGGGACAGTGAGGGCCAAGCAGTTGCTGACACGCTGAGATGCAGCTGTCTCTCTCTGAAGCTACGCCTTTACAGCTCAATGCCAGCAGAGGATGGAGGACAGACAAAAGGGTTGACTCATTCCTTCCGTGCTCCTGTCATTGCCTTCTCATTGTCCCTGATGCTGAAATTTCCCTCTTATCACCTTTTTACAGCAGTCTTCTGACACGCTGTCGGGGAGACGCAGCGCCGACCCTCCAGGTAGTCTCACGGGAGGTCCATGCCTAATTAACTGGCAGCCTTTTGACATCATTTAAAGCGTGTGGCCACCCGCTCTCTGGGCTGGGTTACCATTGTGTTTTTTGGCCTCCTTGCTCCCTCTTCAACTCTTAACACTTATTATTTAACCATTTAGCCAGAGCAAATAAAGAAATGCTGGAACAGACCTTGAATAGCATTTGGTTAGCTCTCCTACGTCGTGGCAGCTCCAGGCTGGTCTCAGTCAAAGAACTCTGGCTCTTCCTGTCGGTGGGTCAGGTTTAAATGTGATGTCAGTTTGGGTTTGTGGGTTCATCTTTTGCATTAACCTTTGGGAGACCACCTGTCTTGTTTCACACCAGGCCTGGTCGGACAGTTTAGGGTGTTGAGAAGGAGAAGTGAGTGATCATTGGTGGTCTGTGCTTTCTTTTTCACCTCTGGATGCTGTCTTGAACTTAAAGCGTGACTGCACACAGCAGATAAAGACACACCAAGTCTCAAACATGCAAACTCACTCTTATGTGTTTTTGATTCAGTGAGCATTAGCAAATTACTGAAAGTGAGCATTGGGCCTTACTGTCCAGCTGTTGGGCTCTGCAGAGGAGGGATTTGGAGAAATTAGTGTAATATATCACTGGGGTTGCTGTCAGCCCACCTCCTTGGTGCTTATTTCTTTTTGAAACCAAATGTTTTCTGTCAGCGTTTTTCTAAACTCGCTTGGCATTCAGGTGGCATAACGTTACTCACTAGTAAAAAAAAAAAAAAAAAACAACTTCTTTGGTGATTTAAAATCAAACACAATCTATTTAATTCCTGAAATCAAATGACTTTTAGTATGGAACAAAATAGCCAGTCAAAACAGAAAGCATTTTTTCAAAGATATTTTATTTTATTAATTTTTTTTGCTAAAGGTAAACTAGCCATTCAAACCAACTTGGCACATATTTGCCACACTTGCTGCATAAATCATCAACTGCCATGATTTATGTAACTTTTGGTTACATTTTTAGCCACGGAAATACTTGATTACAGTCAGATGTGTAGAATCAAGAACTTCCTTAAATAGAACCCGTCTGACACGATAACGTGGGATAAAACTTTAATGAAGAACAACAAGGCAAACCCCAGTTAAAGAAAATCAGAAAAGAATGAGAAACAAATTCATTCATTATAATTAGGAAATCATGAATTTCTGCCATAACATCCTGAAGAACAGTATCTGGTTGTTACTTTATGAGGATGATTAATGTCCATAAAACACCAGCAAGTCCACCTCTTAGTTGCTCAAGCAACCCTCAAAAACAATGTGCAGGTTTGGAGAGGACCAGGATGAGTCTGAACATAACCTGGTTGAGATGCTGTGACTTGCCCTTAATCAAACAATTTATGCTTTAACCCTCCAGAATGGCTGACTTGAGGAATTCTGCAAAGTCGAACAGCATTCCTTCACAAAAAGGCAAAATATTTGTTGGTAATTGCCACGAATGCTTGATGGCAGTTAGTGCTGCCAAGCTTTGCACAGCCACTTACAGAATTAGATTTAGGGAGCAAGTTTTTATTGTGCCAGGTTGGTTTATTTAGTCTGCTACCCTTTATAATGACGTAACTTGAAAGATGCATTTGTATCGACTCAGACTGTCTGATATTGAAACTTGTTCAATGATCTGGACCATGTAAGCAGAACAAAAAGGTAAAGATAAAATAAATTCATAAGAGGAATTGTTTCTCTTAGCACCGTTTTGAAACTGGACAAGGAAAAAACACAACTTCAAAAAGATACGGTGTTGATGCCGTACCTTGGGCCTTTGTCTCTGATCCTTACTTTCAGTTCTCCCAGCTCACCTTCTTTTGTTAAAAGAAAATCCAAACATCGCATCAGTGAACAAACAGCTGAGGCAATTCTTCTGTTCATGTTTCACGTGAACGGTGTTTTGATATTTCGATAGTTTGTTGCTAGACCTGCATTTACAGCACAAAGTGACCTCCTGTGTCTACGAAAAAAGCCTCGCTTGTGATCTGTTATCTTTGTGATGCATCAGAGGCTTGTCACGCTGGCGCTCTCCAAAGGCGCTGGGCTGCCGGGTCTGGCTGCTGCAGAGTCTGTGTGTCTGCAGCCTTGCGTAACAATCTATTGCGTGCTGATAATCTTCCCTTTGCTTTCTCAGTAGTTGTTTTTTTTTTTTTTTTTTTTTTTAGTTATCGTTAATAAAGATAAAGGTATGTCTGTCTGGTTTAGGAAACTATAAATGTATGCCCAAACTGTCTGTTTTTGCTTCCTGTGTTAATTTTCTTCTCCCATTATCGGTCGTGGCAGATAATATTCTGGTCCTTTTAGAATTTTTTGATTTCTAATTGTATTACTTGTAATTATTTCTAATAAAGTCTCAAGACCGAACCATGATGTCACAGTTTCTGACAATTTGCCACTTTTCTTTTCTTTTGCAACTTCAATTTTTTTCTATTTTCCACAAAACGGCGAGAATGTGAGCAGAACGTTCTGGTTCAGCTGCAGCTGTCTGATTGACCTTTTCGGCAGACACTGTTGCAGTAATCAGTTTGACTAAAGATAAACGCATGGATGAGTTCCTCAAGACCTTCTTTGGGACGTTAGTCCTTTAAACCTGGAAATGTTGGTCAGGTGATAGAAGGCCGACTTTGAAATTGTATTTATGTGTTTCTGAAGCACTGTGGGTCTTCCACAACCTGCTTTTATGTGGATGTCATTGAACATTTGATGATTTGATTTAGAAGTTCTATCGGCTGTCCTTTAAATTCTGACATTGTGATAAAAAAATTGGATTGAATCACCTCTGATTTTCTCTGATGCTGTTGTGCTTGTGACTCGTCTGTTAGTTTTGTTGGTTGTTTTATTTTTTTTTACTTTTAAGAATCATTAACTCTACCTCCCACTATAGCTGTGGGGAAAACCAGTGCTTCATCCTTCAATTTTCTCTGTTGAAAGTGTTTAGAGTTTTCCCTCTGGCAGGTGGCATCCTGTAATATCGCCACAATGATTCCATACCGCTTTAGAATAATTAATGTACGTTTTTTGCACGGTGTGGTTGGTGGCTTCCTGCTGGGCTCCGTAGGTTTCTTTGGTTCTGGTCAGACCTAGTGACCTCTGCTTTTTAAAGCATGTCTGACAAATGCAAGTCATGTGATGTGGCTTCATGTTGACAAGACTTCTGCTCCATCTCACAGACTCTAATTTAGCGCTATGAAACCCACACGCACTTAGCTCAACGTTACAAATTGAGCAGAGCTTACTACTCTACGGTCTAAGCTAAACAGGCTGTGCTGACAAATGCCAAAAACTTGTTGGAGACGTTAGTGCTGTCTCTTAGTCCTCTGTTGTCTCTCACGAGGTAAACGCCACGGCCCGAGGGTCGGAGACTTGAGGAATTACAGACTGTGCTAGAAAATTAGAAAGACAAGTTTAAAGACAGGAAGACTCCGATGACGCCATCCCCGTTTCACTCCCATTAGTGGGGAACTCTGGAAACAAGGGGACGGGAAGAGGGGGGGAGTGGAGAAAAGAAGGGAGGCAACTTAGGGGGTGGGGGGCAAATGTGAAGAAAGGATGGTGGAAAGAGGAGAAAGAGACGGAGAGAGGGAAATGAATAGAAAGAGGCCATTAATTTAGTGCTGTGGGAGGGATCTGAAGCTTACTGAGCTCTCCCTGCCAGGCCCTCCTGGGTTGACTGATGCCTTTGTGAAGAGGCCAGGAACCACACACGCACACACACACACACACAGACACACACACACACACACACACACACACACACATGCTCCAAGAACTTTGGGTTGTGGCCGGCCAGTTTCAGCTAAACTGACACTCAAACACACACAGATGGCCATTAATGGACTTCAAAGTGAGAGCAAAACGGGGAAACTTTTATTTGTTCCATCTCATGGTCTAGCATTGCTGTGATGTGTGTGATCATGTGGTGTTTTTTTTTTTGTTGTTGTTGTTTTTGTTGCTGTGGCTAAGTGTTGGAGAACCATCGGTGTGCATTTGGCTTTTTTATCATTTCGGGGGAAGCTGTTCAATTTCTGCACATACAAAACTGGTATACCATAGGATGTTTATTGCTTATTACACAATTGCTGTTTTTTTTATAGATTTGCTGCACATGGAAATGGCGCATACGCTGAATTTGACAGATTTTTCAGGATTTTTCACTCTTTACTTTTGACAAATACAGTTCTATTGACAAACTATACATAAAATCTCAAGCATTAAAAATGAAAATACATCTAAAACTAGATTACCTAAAAGCAGAATCCTCCTGATGTTGCACACTAGAAAGAACTTTTAGGTTTTACGCTTTGTTTTACTCATTGATCATTTATATTCATTGATCATTTATTGGCCATGTCAGTGACTTGCAGTCTGATTTAGTTTATAAATTTGCAACACTCAAAGCTCATTAATAATTGTCACTTATGTCACTGTAAGCCATCCGTTTTGTCCTACATTTCTGTTTTTGTTTTGCAATGATTAAGCTTAAGATGGGGAAAAAAGTCTGTAAATCACCAAGTGCTGCTTTTCATCTTGTCTCAGAAGGCACATCATCTGGAAAAGCATCTGCAGCATCCACATGTATTGTCACACTGTTTATGTCACAGTGCTGACAGTTAATTCATGTGGTGTCTGTCAGTTATTTTTTTCTGCAGTGTTGCGTAGCAGATCAGTGGAAGGTGCCTTCTGCTTCAGTGTTGTTGTTGGGCAATGCTTCTAAAAGTTTGTATCGGCAACTTGAGAACATCCTTATCTTCAAAATAAGAGTTTCATCAGACTGTCAAGTGTGAAGCATCACTTTCTAAACTTAAGAAAGTGAAAAACAGGAGCATAAAAACAGGAGCGTCCACCTGTTTTTATGATGATGTCACATCCTGACTGTGATTGGATAGTTGGGATTCAATCACAGTTGGACAGTCCGTTGTGGGACAGACTGACAAATATTGTTTTTTTAATATTGCAAGATCTCTCATTACATCTCTAATTCAAATAAAACCAAACTCTTTTCTTTTACACTTACGTTGAAGACTTAAGTGTTAACATTTAATGCTTACGTTTATTACTTATGGTGCGGCTCCCTGAAAAACAACACACTCTAAAGACACTTCTTTACCAACATAAATCTAATTTTATGCTAGATCAGAAAAGAAAAAAAATTCTATATTTGATCATTTCTTTATGACGAATAAATTAATTAAGGCAAGAAATTGTTGCTCATCTGTCCATTTACCAGATAAGGTCTTGCACCTTTGGAGAAATATAAATGTTTTTTGCTAGAAAGCATCAATTCATAAAAACATCTGTGATTTTCTTCAGAAATTTCTAACTGCAGATGTCATAAATCAGGATGTTATGAACCTCTGCAGAGTTATTAAATTGTTTACTGCTTCAGATAAAAACATGTCGTATGGGGAGAGGAGGGTAAAAATCAATTTTTACAATATTATTGAGATTTACTGCCATCTTGTAACTTTAAACATCTTTGACGTCTGATGCTTTCTGCAACTCCTTTGTTTCACTCATTATGGTTTGTAGAACAGAGTCAAACTGTTTAGAAATTATGACTAAAGCAAACGATTCGTATCTCCTGTTCATGTCGCATGAACTGTAACCTTTATTTCTGGTCTTTTGCAGGTATTCAGGGCAGTGCTGACTGTTCGTGCGGGAGGAACCACTTCACGTGTGCGGTCAGCGCGTTCGGGGAGTGTACCTGCATTCCGGCCCAGTGGCAGTGTGACGGAGACAATGATTGCGGAGACCACAGCGACGAGGACGGATGCAGTGAGTTTTTGCTTGTGGTCCAACTTTCTCTTCTAAATGGGTTCAACTTAAGTCTTAAGTCTTGGCGTACGCCTAATTTCCTCTTTCCTCTCTTTCTCATGTCTGCTTTTTCGCTCTGTGCGCTTTATTTCGGGGAGTGTCATTTATGTCCTGTATGAACATCTGCTGCCATGAGACCATGTCCAACTGGCTAAATGTTACATTACTGTGTAAAATACATGTTCATAACACTTGGAATGTCTTGGCCAACAATTATTGCTCTCCAAACAGTCCTTTATGATGTGAATATTGCACACAATAATCTTACAATGATGATGTATTTGCAATATTCTGGGCTCTCTCTCTCTCTCTCTCTCTTGCAGCCCTTGCTGCAGCACCCTAAGCATAAAATATCAAAAGTAGGATGAGATGATTATATATTGGACTGAAATGCAACAAAAATCTGATTAATTGGTGTTGGCTAGTTTTATTGTGTTAAAATGAATTCTGTATTTATTTTGATCATCGTTAGAACAGAACGTACAGGACGTTTTGACAAAGTATTGGACAGATACTTCATAGATGGATCAGTTTGTCCTGTTTGTTTTTTGGCAGATCAGTTGATTAGTGGCACATTCCCAGTGTAATTTTGTCAGAAACAAACAGATGAAACTAATATTTCCAGATAATTTTACTGGTAGGAATGTTGTACATCACAAATCTGGAACTAGTTGTCACAGTTGTGGGTTCTAGGTGCTAAATTGAAGCTTCCTTTCTTGTATTGCTTCTGCTTACACTAAACCCAGATCATGATTTTAGTCCAGCTGTTAAAAACGCAAAAACTCTAGCTCAAAATTTTTTTTTTTTTGTAACAAATGCTTTGAATATCTGCATATTAAAGTGCATGTGGAAGATTTTGTCGAAATAAATCTGATGATCAAAGCTTTTTATATTATTGTTTGGTACCAGGCAAATTTTGATCACTATGCAAATAAACAATAAAATGGAAATTATAGGAACCCCAGTTCTGTTTTTAATGCTAAATTTACTTGAGATATTTGGTATAATTTTAAATTAAATGTGAAATATTTACGACGCGACCTGCGTTTTTCTTTGGAACATTATGTACTGGGCCTTTGAGCAAGGCATTAAACTACCTCAAGACTGCCTAGACTTGGCTGTTCTTGGCAACGTTTTAAATTTGCTGTGCATATGAAAATGTGCTCAGTCGTTTTTTTACATAGTATATTAAAAAAACATTAACAAAAATATGGAAATTGACCTGATATTGATCCAATCTTTCCCCAGTAAAACACTGACTGGTTTGGAAGGTACGATTTCTAAGGGAGATTGTGGATGCACAAAACGCACACAAAACAAATGCTTGAGTGACTTCTGGCACCAGATAAATTTTGGCTGGAGGGGAGTCTTGGCAGCGGAGGCAGACGGGAGTATTTTCTTGCAGAGCATGTCAGTTTGTCAAGTGGAGGAGATCTCCGGTGCTCTTCTTTTGCTCTTCTGTGTATCGATGGGAAACGTCGATGCGAGGGCCTTTTTTGTTCTCGTCGCTGCTCGCTCTTTGAGCAGATGGGTAGATGCTGCCCTTTTTTGTTGGGCACTTCCTCGACCTCTCAGAAGTTTGCAGATCAGTATTCTCTCTCCATCACTCTTCTTCTGTCATATTAAGCTTGTTAGGATTTAGCAGAGGGAATGCTAAGTGTTATTGATCTCAGGCCAGTTGAATGTTTAGTGAGTCCGATTGCCACGTATTGATTTGCAGTGCGTTACTTATTTAAAGAGACACATGGAAGCAGCTGACAGATATCGGGGCATCTACCTAGACCTTCCTAATCCATTAGTACTGTAAGATCGATTCCCTGCTTTATCGCTCCGTGGTCGGACGATCACTCGCTTGGACGACTCCAGTCAATCTTGTAACAGCAGCCCTCATGTCGAAGGCATTCATTCTGTTTCTCAGTAATGCTGTTTGATCACAGCAGTATACCCATCAGAATTTATTACATTCATTGTTACAATTGTAAAACTGAAAAGAAAAAAAAAATCTTCAGCAAGTTATGCTTGCCAACAAACAATTGAAGAAATTAGTGATAACTCCTTCGAGTCCAAGCTATATATAAACATTTTTTTCCATGAACAAAATCTTGAGCTCGTTTAGCCTGGGACCATTAGTAGTTTCCATTTTAATGCTCAATTTACTCAGTAAAACTATTAAACATTCTTCTTTTATTGGCTTTCAGGTGTTCTTTTTTTCTTGTTAAGTAGATTGTGAGTATTGGAGGTTTCTTGGCTTTGAACGCAACATTTGTTAAGGATTAATTTGAAGTGAATGAAGTGATTTGAAGTCTGTTTTACTCCAAACTTGGGGAACTGAGGATAGAAAAAGAAATGAGATAGAACCTTCAAAAGACCAAAACTTTGACATGCCAACAAACAACAAAGACAAAAGTGGAAACAATAATTTTATAAATTTTCTATGAAATAGCTTCATGCTCCAGAATGGAAATATTTCAAATAAATAGATCTAAACAAACACACCTAAGCATGTTTTAGGTATGGAATTAAATTTTTTGTGGACGGTATAAACAAGAAAATACAATTTCCGACTAAAATCTTTGAATTCATGAATAACATTTTAACTGAGCTTGTGTATATTTGCAGATTTTAAAAAAAAGGTTAAATTAATTTCCTTTTGCATTCTGAAAATGAAAGAAATTGCTTGTGCGGTTCACTGCGAAAACATCGCAGAGCACAGAAAAGTGAGTATTTTTGAGGAAACGGCTTCTATCACACTGATTGAGTTAACCGAGTCCAATCGTAAAAGTGAAGAGTTAAATTTTATGGTTTTCAGGAAGGTTCTGTAAAAACATGGAAGAATTGAATTTTCAGAGGTGCAGCTTCAGTTCAGAGGATGGAGAGTGATTCTCCTCAAGGCTGATCGGTAAAGTTGTGTGACCGTGAGAATATCCAATCACAATGAACACACACAGGGAAGCACAGAGGGCCGTGTCTTTTCTGCTGAATTGAGGCAGTGTAGTGTGTGGCATCCAGACTTTTTTTGAACTTTAATATGTTTATCATTTATACCAATTTACCAATTTCCAGACAGAGTACAACTGTCTTGAAACAGAGAGCAGGAATGCGTGTGTTTGTGTGTGTGTGTGGAAGTGGGGAGGATGGGAGCAAAGGCTGACCGTCTTTATGAAGCGATCTAATTACAATGTGGAAATCATGTGGAAATAGTGCAGTTTAAAGATGTGGTTTGTGTGTGTGTGTGTTTGTGTTTGTGTTCTACCAGATAAAATTTCATAGCTGTAGAGAGACCGAAGATGGATTGGAAAAAAAGGGTGATGAGGGACTACGAGGACTATTTAAAAATCTTCATCATGTTGTGTGTGTGCGCGCGCGCGTGTGTGTGTGCAAATGTACTTTAAGTATAGTGATCTGGAACAGTGATCATTAGCATACTCCATCTCTCTCAGAGCTCCTGGTGGGTGAGGAGGAAATGGACTTTACAGCCATGTGTTCTCCCCGTAAACCTCCTGTACCGTCGGCCCTGTTTGTACTGGACCACACTGGCTGCAGAGAGCTTTGCTTGATGGCCATAAATTTACCCTTTCAGGCAGACGATTTAAACTTAAGGGTCCATACCGATGTGTTTCCAGGGTGTGCATCTTGGCTGCAATCCTTTTATTGTTGTATAAAGGAGGAAAAGAAAACAATTTTTTTTAGCTTTAAATTCTTGCTGACCTTTAGTATTATGGAGGAAATGTGTTAGCTCTGGGTTATACTGTTTGCGACACTTTGACAGTATTGCAGTTAAAATAATTATTTACGGTTGACTTAAACTAAATACAAAATTATATTTTTTTCTATTTCAACTTGAGCAAAATCCAAATAAACATGAAGTATGTTAGTTGGTAGATCAGTGGTGTTTGAATGGAGCCATAAGTTAACCAATGATGGCCGATTATGTTGCTTCTGAAGCTGGTTTGTTGAAGTTAGAGAATTAAAATCAAAACATCTCTGTTGAACTTTCTTCTATTCTCCATCATGGGAAGATGTATTGTTTCCAGACTTCATTTCTTATTCATCTCAAACACAAAGACAGTCACAATGTTTAAACAATAACTTTATTCTTTCTGTTTTATATTTAATGTGCATCATTTCATCTTTCAATTACCACATCTCAACTAGATTTTTTTTTGTTTTTTGCAATGAACTCTCATATAAACATGTTAAGATATTTTTAGTTGACTTTGCAGCTTTTTTGGCATCTAGACGTCCTGAGATCAGAGTTTCAAACTGGATCTGTGTGAGGTTTTAAACTGCAATTCACAGCTTTTTTTAAGTCTTGAAAACTTGAAGATATCAAAATGACCTGTGCTTTACAATACTTCAGTCCAGAATTGAATAATCTCAGTGTTACAGATTTAAGATGGAGAAGATTGAAGTTTGCTTTTAAATAGGTGGATATACTGTGTATAAAAGTGTGAGGTATCTCTGTATTTCAGTGAAATTTTTCATCTAATTTTGTAAAATCTATGGTACCCACCATAGTGCCATTAAAAATACATTTGATCTGAAAGATGTGTGCCTGAACACTGTAGACCGTCTGAAACCCCGTCAGACTTTTTGTGTTTACTTTCTCAGCTTGTTCCAACAATCCAGAGTTCGCTTTGGTATTTAGGGATATAAAGATCAACCAAGATAAACAAATTGAAAAACTATGAAATGTGAGCACCTCATTAAACATTCCGGTTTCTGAAATGATTCACATATTTATAACAACACAAAGTTAATCGAAGTGTTTGGATTTCTTCGCCTCCCTAGTCAAAACTCTTGTAACTGGGCTGCACACCTGAAGGACAAGAGACTAATTAGTTTTGATTAAATTTATTGAAGACATAACTCATGCAGTTCATCAAAAATTTAAGGCCTTGCCATCTTTACATTATATTTTTTTTCTACAAATACAGCTGGATGGCATACAGGAGGGCCTTTTTATATTTGACGGCTGGCCAAGCACATGAGCTTTGCTTTGCTTTGAAGCTTTTCTTAATTAGAGGAGGACATGTTTATGTTCTTGGCAGTATGCACCACATCCATAAACCTCCATAAGGAGAATGAAGACTGCATGCTGCTTGCGTGTGTCTGGTTATCTTATGAAATCATGGTGAGGCCTGTGAGGCGCGGGGAAGTGGAATGAGAGTGATGAAGGACAGAACGTTGTCTGGTTCATGTAATGGTTAGTGCTCTCAGCTAAATGTTTCACCACTGTCCTTATTCTGTTCTTGCTCAAACTGTTGTTTTGGGTTGAAGGAGGACTTATGGGAGCATGGGCTTGGATAAGATCAGATGAATTCTTCATCTTTTTATCTCGCTGTCCTGTATTCAGAAGACATAGTGAGGAATCTTGGTTTGAATCGGCACTTATTTGGATTTAGACTGTCAGCTCTTTGGCCTGTACATCTGCGTGGACGGAAGACAGGACTGCAGAAGTGTGATCAGCTGCTTACCTCACACCAGAAAGCCGTAAACATTGCCTCTCTTGCTGGAAGGGTGAAGTTTGTTGCTGTAACCTCCCCAAGGATTGATTAGTATTGGTTGGTAATGCTGCTCCTTTTATTTAACCAAGACTGGTGCTAAAGACAGTTCTGTAACAGAACTGGAATGATTTTCTACAGCCATAGAAGCTAGTGCAGTACGCCACGTCAAACGCCTCATCCGGTAAAGGATTGCTGTATTCTGAGTATGTGGAAGGCAACTCCATAAATCACAAATGTCTTTCTCACCATCCCTGCAAACAGATTTCTCTTATCATCTTTTTTTTTGCTGCTTTAAACAACATTTTGTGTTTGTGAAAGCTTCACTATCTTGTCCAGCTAATCTCTGAATACCATAAGCAGTACAAATGAGGGAGAACTGAGCATTTACAGCAGGATAAGTCAAATACCTGATGATATTGAAATATAAACAATGGTTTGGAACAAAGTTGGGAATGAATTCAGTAGAAAACACTGTAAGCCAGGATTATTTCTTCACATTGACCAAATCAAATTCCATCCTGTTAAGGGAATGTGAGTTTATATCACTTCAATAATAATCTGGCTTTTTTTAAAGTTCAAGGTGTGTCTCTTTATAAGACACACACTTCTACACTGCTGTCCTGTTTCTGTTTAACTGTCACTTTGTTGGAGGGAGCCATTGACTGATAAAGTCCTGCAGATCATTTTATGGTGTCTTATTAAAGGTGAGAGACACTTTGTGTCTAATCATGTCTCTCTACTTAACAAGGCAATTTAAGAACCTATTGCAAAATCTCAGCTATGATCAGATCTTCTGTTTAACTCTGTGTCTCAGAAAAGCTGCTAAAACTGCAGCTATAAATAACTCTGTATGTTTTCTTTAATATCCCAGAACCACTGCTTCAGTGTTCTGTGTTTCTGTTTTTACGTCTCTGGTCCATCTTTTCAAACAGTCAGTCCAGTAGGTGGTGATTCAATCTGGGCTCGGTTCCGAGTCATTCCCATTGCCACCACATGCTTGCTCAAATTGAGGGGTTACTGTGACATTAGTGACTAAATGTAACTTTTTATCAACTGGCTTTGTAAACTAATTTAGCATTTTTTGCACTTTATAACAATGAGGATCAAATTGGAATGTATATAATTAATGAGTATTTCTGAACTGACCTCGATATACTGTATAAATTGGATGTTTTTTCTAGAACGGTTTCTTGAGGTGACATTTGTTGTGAATTGGCTCCATTCAAATAAACTGAATAGAATAAACTTGAGCAGATCTAAAGTGAAAATTACAGGATTTTATGAACATGAAATTCATGTCATTTTGGTAAAATGCTGTTCTTAAACTCTCAACCCCTTCATATTAAGAGTATTTCTTTTTTGCAGGTCTTTATAAGAGTTGGTGCTGCAATAGAGCCAACTCTTAGACTACAGAGTTTTTCTGGGGTTCTGGTGTTTGTGAAGAAGGAAATGGTGCGTGGATCAAACAAGCACCGGCAGCAGTTTATCACACAACATCTTTTTTTTTGGTAGGAAAAACTCCCGTGGTCTGATGATCTGTCCCAGAGGGGCTTAGCAACATCCTGGGCCCGGTTCATACGTTTTTCATGTCAGGATCTTTTGGTGTAAGCCCAGACTTGCTGCATGTTTGCAACATTCTGCAGGTCAGATGTTGCAGCACCGACTCTGTTGGATATAATTTTGGTTGCATCTGCTTCCAGTGCAGTCAGAAATAGCTTCTGGGGCAAAATGGGTGTACTCATATCCCCATAGTGATGCATTTTAAGTTGGTGCAATTAATCTATCCAGACAGATGTAAAAAAAAAAAAAAAAAAAAAAACTGGTGAGAGCAACAGATACAGATAAGGCACTTTATTTGCTGATGTTTCACCTTCTCTTTCCTTGCAGCACATCCATCAGTTCATCCTTTTATTTATTTTACTGTGCTTTTCAATTTCTGAAACATAAGGATCTTTTTTTATAACAATTATTTTAATAGTTGGTGAATTTGCTTATTCTGATCATTAATAGATTAATTGGTTAAAAAATGCGAATAAGTTGAAGCTAAAACTATGTCACTTTATGAGTTTTGGTTAAAACATATTTACAGACAAAAGTGCTCTTTGTCTTAAATGCAATAATTTTTGTACAGTTTTTAGCCTTATTACTTCTATGAATGTCTTTTTTGTTTTTTTTCCACCAAATGGCCTTTTTTGAGTTTGTATACTCGAATTAACATTGAATCATTTACTTGCTTTGTTGAAGATGATTTTAAATAAAAGTCAGATTAATCACGATTAATCTGATTAATTATTTCCGCCACTTGTATACTTAATGTGTGTGTCCATTTCTACATTGGGTAGGATAATTTAATCAGGGATGACCTCAGATGCTTTCTGCCCAGCAGGACTTGAACTGGGTGGAAATGAGATGAAACGGAAGAGGAAACTCTCCGTCTTCTGTGATTTTTAAAAGCACCATGTGAGGTTTGGTTTTCTGTCGGCTCACAGACGTCCGTGAGCTTTGGGAAATGAGTGTGTATTGAAGTCAGATAAACAGCTCTCAGGTAAACGGGGATATTTTCTGCCGTTGTGAGTACTCTGCTGAGATGCACCTCTGGACTTCAGTGAGGTGAAAGCAGGACTTGTTGGGTGTAACACAGGAATGATAGAAACCTGTTTGAAATGCTGACTTACTTTGGTTTGGACATGGTAACTGCAAACGTTCTGAAAGCTCACAAATTTTCACCACTTAGCTGTGAAATCTGAATTAGATTTGTAACTGAAGATTTTCTTAGATGTAGCTATGAACTTCATACACTTAGTATGCAGAGACAGAAACATGGCAAGGACTTGGCAAGTGATATTTGTTTTTTCAAATCATCTGAACATTGGCACCTGACAATGTCTTGTGTTCATGGGAGAAACCAAACAAAAACCTAAATAAAAGCATTCAGACGTTTAGATGCATTAGGAGAGAATGACCAGCGTTAAAATGGACTCTCACAGGTTCACACTCCAATGTGAACCACCAGAAAAGAAGCATACCCCCTCTGTCCTTTAATCCGCCATCCTGCTCTGTGGCAGCCAATCAGGAAGCAGCTGGGACCACAGGAGCTCAGCTGATCTAAAAGCAGGAGCGGAGAAGATTAGGACCCCATTCGCTCCTTCTCCATGTGTTGCTTCATCTTTTCCTCCCTCTGCCCTTGCATCCCTCTCTTCTTTGCCCCTGGACCACAGGAAACCCGAACAACCAACTCGCTTTTCTTCTTCCCCCAGACTTTCTCATTTATTTCACACTGTGTGCTTGAATTTCTTCCTCCTTTTCATCTGTCCTTTCTCTTGCCTCTTTCTCCTCTTTGGTTGTTTCTCTTTTTGTTGCAACCTTCAACGTAGTTGTTTGGACACATTAGCATAATCCTCCCCCGTCTGTTTCCCCATCTAAAGGTTGCTCAGTGCTTTCCTCCGCCTCCTTCCTAAATATTTACTTCCTTCTCACTAAATTAGCTTGGGCACGCTTGTTCACATAGAAGAGGACACGAGGGGTTGATGGAGGACAAAGTGACAAACACAAAAGCAGGACCAGGAGTTTTTTGTCTTGGCCAGACGTTTCTGCCTTAATCAATGCAGTTATATACCTGAGTAGGTTTCGAATAAGATCTAAGTAAATAAAACTGAAACTGCGGCATACAGTAAATACAATCTTTTTATATCCCACTGAGAAATAAACATGAGCTGTATGCATTTTTTTCCCTACCTTGAGTAAAAAAAGTGCTTCCACAGTACCAGGATAATTACACAAGATGTAAATCATGATCTAATTACTTTTCTCTAAATCTTAAAGCCAACAATTGTTCCTATTGCTTCTAAATTAGGATATTTTGGTTTTAAAAGTTAGGAGTGATCTGGACACCATATGGGTTTTACTTTGATACAGACTTCACCACAATATCTGAAGAAATATTTATTAGATCTATTAAAGCCAATACTAAGCAAAGCTTTCCAGATAAAGGCTGCTGTGAACT
The DNA here is from genome assembly GCF_904066995.2 of Poecilia reticulata. Classification (NCBI taxonomy): domain Eukaryota; kingdom Metazoa; phylum Chordata; class Actinopteri; order Cyprinodontiformes; family Poeciliidae; genus Poecilia; species Poecilia reticulata. Next base: position 31,506,146 of record NC_088832.1, read on the forward strand.
TTGAGTAATGCCAGATAAACTTATTTCACTGGGCTGTCCACCCAGGTGGAGAGCCCCCGCTCAGCTGTTTTACAGACATGTCTTCTGGAGCTCACCGGCTTTAAAAGCATTGGCTTAACACCATGGATGCTGTCATTGAAGTTTCCACACCATGACTGCTCATGTTTTTTATGATCAGAAATATTTCTAATCAAATAAATCAGCATCAGCTACTTTAAAAGTAAAAGTGACTTTTTTTGGCTTCATGCCATGTCATAATGTTATTCCTATTCCAGGCCACCTAAGTACTTGCAGCCAAGTTTCTGCCTCACAGAGTACCACTCCCTTACGCCTTATCAACCCCTTCAGACTAGCGGCAGTAGGAATTGACAAACACCTGGTGGAACTTCATATCTGCTAAACTTATTATGCGGACTATCTCTCTGTCCAATGCTTCTAAGAATGGTTGTAAACGGGGTAATGGAGTAGAATTGTTGTGATGACCTACTTAAGGCGGAGTATCGGAAAGATTGTGAGCTTCTTAAAGAGACAGAGGCTAATTTCATGGCATCAAGTTGCAAAGTCACATTTCTTTTAAGTTATATTTGATATAAACTGCATATTTATGACCACTTAAGGTGACATAATTACTTGATTGTGCTATAAAATGGCACTATGTGATTGGAAAACACATTCTGACACTTTTAGTTCATGTGTCATAAGTTCCTATTGGTTACTTAAGCAGATTTAGAGATGGACATTTCATCCACATTTTATTGGGTTTAGTGGCATCAAAACCATGTCAACACCGTCAGTTATATCTCTAAATGTACCCATTTGTTTCCAAATATGCCCTGAAAAGACATGCAGGCTGCCTGTGAGGGGCAGAAAGTGTTTCCCGTTTACTTTGACAACACTGATATAATTGAAAAGCCAGACGACTGGCTGTAAACACACAGCATGTGGGGTTGTGGCTAGAGTTTAGGGAGAACACGTAACTTTGGTGGGGGTTACCAGTTATGTGCTGCTAATTAGCCACATTTTATTAAATAACAAACAAACAAACAAAAAAGATGACTGCCTTTCTAAAAATATAAGTTTTGTTTTGGTGAAGAAATAAAAAGAGAGTTTTTAAAACAGCCAATCCACCCATAAATTGCAGATGTGTCTGCGTTCTTCCTCCACTGACAGGTTTGTGGATTTTCTGTTTTAGCAGCAGTGGAGCTCCTTTTTGTTGTGACTAAATGAACCTGTATACTGCCATGACGCAGATTAATACGTTGGCTTTGCCGAACTCTGAAGAAGGCCAGCTCATTCATCTGATGTCTCGCAACAAGACGGATAACCACAGCTGTGTTTGCTTTAGTTAAATCGGGTTTAGTTTGCCACAGTTGACGTTTGTTTGCCTGTTTTATTATTTGCTTGAGCTCTTCTTGACTTGTCCTTTTGTATTAAATCAAAGCTGAACTTGAACACAGATTCGGTATTTTCAGCTCCAGTTGGCTCAGGGATAGTTATGCTCACACAAAAGGACATCTTCTGCATTCTTGAATAGATTAGCAAACATTTGAAACAAAAACAGATAATCGCCTCTGATTGTGTTTTTGAGTTTGATCCTGTTTGGTCATAATTTACTAAGGATCTTAAAAGAATATTTAAAAAAAGAAAAAGAAAAGAAAATAGTTGAAAAGAACTGAGAAGATAATTAATCCAACTTTTAAAATTAAGATATAACTTTTATCTCTAGCTGCAGTCGGGATGAGATTGGATCAATTTTATACATAAAACTTAATTGTTCTTGCCCAATAATGGGACAATACTGTCGGTATTATGTGTCGATCATCGTCTGTAGGTGGGTTTGCACTATCACGGGAAGTTATTGTTGAACAAATGACTTAATTTCAGCTTTGACATACAATCCTAATAGTCTAATAATGTCATGATCAGAGTATTTACTGTCATTTAGTGTGGGTGGGTTCTGTAGATGACAGCACTTAAGTGCTACTTGTTTAAGTCCCTCAGCAGAAATTTGTCATGGCAACAAGTAAATCCTATAACCTTAATCCGTCACCACCGTCAGAGTGCTTCTTGGGGAGATCATTCTGTTGCTAATATTTCAGATTGAGGGGTTCTGGAGAAAAAATTATTACATTTCAGAATTCATTAAACTTTTAATAAGGTGTAACAAGCAGATTGTTAACTTTTTCTTGTTTTCCTTTTAGTCCCTGCATTACTCACATATTAAGTTATATTAGTCAACAACACAAAACAGCAGGCTTGTGCTTGTAACTATTTAGAAGCACAAATAATTAAAGGCACAAACGTGTCGCATTAAACAGGTTTATGCCACATTAAAGCTGCCCAGCACACCTTACAGTGATACATGATGAAATTCAGATTTGGACAGGAATGGCAGACAAAGTCCATCCAAATGACCAAATATGCTATCAAATTACAGCTGGTGTTACACTTGAAATATAGTATCCTGCCAAATATGTGGTCACATTGTTGCACTGTAGAGTTTGAATTATACAAAGAATATAGGAGTTTGAGTTGCCTTTACTGTTTTTGGTCGTCTTTGACTTGAGTTCTCATGTGCAAGAAACACCCAAACAAGATCAAACAGCTGTATTTTCTTTTCCTTTGTTTTCAAACAAACACTAATTTTCCATTTTCTAAACGGCAATGACCATATTTTCCTGAATCTGATTCTGATCCCATTTAAAAGCCTCATTTTGCTACAGTGGGCTGTAAACTTTTAACAGCTGTTCATAATAAATATAACCATCAATCTCATTTTATGTCACCGTCTCTCTGAATCTAAAACATGCTCCGCTTGGGTGTGACATCCTTTTCAGATCCGAGGTTCTTTAGATCTTATAAAAGGATGTAAGAACATTAGTTTTTGAGGTCGGCCAAGCTGTTTTTGTTAACTGTACCAGGAATTGACTGTTAAAACTTATTGTTTTTACAATGTTGGTAATGGTGGGGCTTTATGTGAGCTGTTGGTTTCACTTTATGGAGTCACGGTGGCATCTAAATGATTAACTTTAACTATTTTATTGTTGTATATTTTTGTTGTTGTTTTTAGACCAAAGGATAAAAGATTAAACAAATGTGAATGTTAGCCTTTCAAAAGCTGCCTAATGTAATTACACTGGTATTATTAAACATCAATGGCGGTGGAGTAATGGCTAAAGCAGAGCAAATGCTCTGCCTATCGTTGATGTGAAAGACGATGAAGAGAGCCTGTCGCAAAGCTGCTGCTGGACACAGCGCCAAGAAAAACTCTGCAGGCACAACCCCTTCACTCTGACGGGGCGAAATATGTGCTGGCTACTGACCAGAGCTGCACAGGATCAGATAAGCCACCTCTGTCCAGATCAACTATGAGAGGGAAGTAAGAAGGGAGTGGAAGAAAAGAAACTGAAAGGGAATGGAGGGATAGAGAGGATTAGTTTGAGTTTGAGGTGAAATGAGGGAAATACTTTGATTCTTTTTTTTTTTCTTTTTAAACTCTTGCAGTCTTAATCAAAAAATATTCAAGCATTTATTGTGTTTTTAGTTTCCCAGTTAGAAATTGACTACATATAATCTACTTTTTGCTAAAAGTGCCTTTACCTGCATTTTTGCATCTGTATAATTAGAAAGCTTCCTTTTTTAATTTAATTCTCCAACATTGTGAACACATTACTACTTTTTATATTCGAAGATCTCTTTTCATCCCCTGAAGTCGCATCTGTTATTTTTATCTACTTCTCACCGTCTCTGATCCGTCCATCTTTCCATCCTCCTCGCCAGGGCGCTAAACGACGCCTAGGCAGATATATTGGTCCCATTAGAGTCACTTGATTCAGCTGCTCTGTAGTAAAGGCGAGGCCATTAACTCTGCTGTTCGAGGCCACTTAGAGATGAGCACATTCATCTTCCTAAAGACCGACAGGCTCAAGCATATGTGCATCGAACATGTGCTTCCTTATCCAGACTGTAATGCGCATAACAGGAAACTTGCAGAAATCTGAATTAGTTGATTTTGAAAGTGACGAATGAAGAAGTTAAAGCACATAGCAATGTACTTGTGCCAAAAACACACAAAAATCTGAATCTATGAAGAAAAACTAGAAGAGTTAATAAACCTAAAATAAATAAACTTCCTTCTGGTTGCAGAGTCTATTGATTTTTTTTATTTTTCAAACATATTTCAAAAACAAGAAATTGGGTCTATAAAATTGAAACCATTGCGATGTAATATAGAATCTTGAAATGAAATGGTACCCAAGAGGTTGCAGAAACCACTAAAAGTGCAGCAGAGGTTGTTTATCCTGGATGTTAGTATTTATGCTGGAGGAAAACTGCCAGATTCACTCCTTGTTCAGAAATGTTTCTAACCATGCTTTAAGGAAATACTAGACTTTACAAAACCATAAGTCCTTATTCCTTCACTGATGTGCTATCAGCTTTGAAAAATGTATAAAAAAAATAATACAGTGGCTCCCGGTATTTGCGGGTCTTAAGGGACCACAACCGTCCTCTAACAGCTAAAATCGGCAAATAATTGAGAGTCCTTCTAGGTGGTTTCTAGGTAGTCAGTGAGGATTCAGTGAGTTAGTTGATGCCACCAACCTGGTTGTCCAGGTTGATGCCTCCCAGGTTTGTGCAGGAGAAGCATCCTGCACTAAAGCATTTCTTCTCCCTACATCCCCTCAGAATCCTGTGCAATTTTTGCTCAAATTTCAGTGAAATTATTGAAGAGTTGATGATAATTAAGAATTATTGAAGTTTTGGGTATTTTTGATTTTTTTTTTTTTCATACCAGCTAGTTGAGTATTTAAAAAAAGATGCTGATCTGATGAAGCTTTCACTCACAACTGTCTCCTGAGTCTCCAAACAAATGATCAAAAGATAAAATCCAATGAGCCGCAACGGCGTAGTGAAAAGGGTTAAGATGAGTTGCAGACAGTAGCTCAAGTAATGACTTGCTACAACGTAGATACTGGGACACAGCGACACAAGAGACCACACCTGGTGCCATTCTTCTCACTTAAGAAAACTTAAATGGTAATTTAAGTTTGCACAGGCTTTGTGCATTTATTTCTGCATAACTACTTGGTTGTAAATTTGCAGTCATGGTTAATTATTTCTGCCTGCACAATTGACATTAATAACCAAGTAAATCCCGGCTTCTCCAGGGTCTGTCCGGTTTTCCTCGCTGGGTGTGCCGTGTGTGTATCAGATAAGAGAGCCTTGTGATGATGGGACTTGCAGGTGTCTGCGCCTGTTTCTGTGGGAAATGCCATGGAATGCATGTGGGAATTCTGGAGCTCAGATGAGAAAAACCCACCGGTGAAGGTCAGTGTGTTTTTAGGCTGTCTGTGTGTGTGTTCTGACACATGTAAACCCAGCAGCTCTCGGGGGATAATTGTTCACAGGAAGTGTTTGGGAAAGGCCTCGGAGTGTGACGAGACAAAAAATAAAAACATTTTGTATGTTTGTGTTACCGCATCACTTCAGAGCGTCATCCTAAACCGTGAAGCAGGCCTGTCACAGTAACAGGTTTTGCTGGACGGTCAGTTGTCCTAGAAGTTACTATGATAAATGATTTATTTTGAGACCATTTCAAGTAACATAAAAGTAATGAGACATTCTCAAAGATCAACAAGTTTTAAATTCTAGTGAACATTTAACACTGAAACTGTAAGACATTTTAAATATCCAAGATGAATAAAAAAATATAACAAAGAAAATGGACACTGAAGTCTCTGTAAGAAAAAAGCTACTTGAAACCAAAGCACCAATCTGAAGACTTCCATCATCCAGTTTTTAGAGAAAAAAGAAAAATGATAAATCATGCAAACAGAAATTATTGAGCTTGTTTTAATTTATAATACAATTTATTGATTATTGCTAATGAACTAGAACAACTGCTTTTGATTTTGGCTGTCTGATTAACTGAGAATCGTGGGCAGGAAGTGGAGCAGAGCTCTATGTTTGTACACCAGCTGTGAAAATTCATCATTAATGTTGATGTTAATTCTTCATCTGAGGCTGTAAAGATTGTTCCTTAATATTAGTCGGCATGTTCTGTTAAATATGTGGGTAAATTTGGTTAAAAAAAAACAAGGCAGGTGGAGTGTGTAGGAGTGTAAAGGCATTGCTGGATGTACTGGGCAGCAAACAGAGGATAATATTAGTGCTTGGATGGCTCTGGTGAGTGAGATTTATGTGTGTGTCTCAGAAGTAAAGGAATGCGCCGGTAGTGAGAAGAGCAGCGCTGAGCTGACCAGAATCTGTGCGATAAAGGAGATCAAAGCACCCAGAGACGTCACTGGCCTTCCAGTTTGCTTCTCTCTGATCCACCTGATACCCTGAACAACCCAAACACTTCCTGGATCTGAATTAGTGAAATATTTATATCCTTTGCATCTCTTCATCGCTCAGCTTGTGCTTAAGCAGTTTTGCTCTGGATGATTCTGAGCCTGCAGCAACATTTTTGTACGTATATTTGTAGAAGTAGCTCTGTCTGTGCTTATTACCTCGGCACTCTCTTCTGCAGATAAGCTGAATTATTTATTGGAATACCGAGTTTCTGCATTTCCCAGGTTTTGTTGGCTAAGGGCGTCACATTGCTGACGTCGAGTCCGACGTACATCCAAAACGTTGTGAACGCCTTCAGTTTATCCAGAGTTGAGCGTAAGTGTTGCGACTTCACTCTCAGGCTTAGAGAATGCTCTCAGCATCTCAGCAGAAATTCTGCAGAGGATCATAAATCAGCAAATTTTACGTGTTTTGGAGTTCTACTAGCGTCTCTGGGAAGAACTCCCAGCAACTCTGAAATTTATTATGTCGAGCTTTTCAAAAGGATTTTTTTTTCCCGATATATACCTGGGAAGAACATTTTACTGTAATGCATTAAGTAAAACCCACAAAATAATTTTGACATTTAATTGTGAAAAGGTAAATGTAGTCTGAATTATATGCTTAAAATATTTGTTGTATTAAATATTTAAACACATTTTCACCATTTTGTGAAAGGAGGTTAATCCAGTTGATCAAATATTTAAGCTTTAGCATCTAAATTCCTGGCACATTTTAAACAAACACACGCACACACACACCCCTAACTTAGACTATTTGCCTGTAGTTTAAGGTGAAAATCTTAAAATTGTAGTAAATTGTTCAACTAACTGGTAAAAATAATTTATTTTTATTTTGCAGTCAAATATGATTGAAATGAAATATTATAGCCAGATAGTTTTCAACTGTAGTGATTTTGTTTGAAACAAACTAGACTGTGTATCACTTTCCCCCCACCAAAAAAAACTAGAGATACACTGATCAAACATTTCTTGATAAATTCAATTTTAATTAAGGCGTAACCAGCCAATTCCGTTTTTCTGACTGTTTTCCATCTTTTTCTACTTCTATACCATAAGAAGCAAGAGACAAAAGCTTCCTTGAAAGTGATGGTTTTTAATCAAACAGAAAATTTATGATTATGCCTGTGTTTGATTTCTATTGAACTCAGAGTTTAAATGAGGTGGAGAGACAATATCTTTATTTAAGTCACCATTTAATGCTGGCAATGACGGTTTGTATTATGAATATCGTGGTCCGTGCATCCCCTGTGTTGGTTAGTAAAACGTTTAACTCTCAGAGGCAGTTTAGATTAGTTTGAAGGAGGATTTTCCTGAGAGGTTATGAGCAGTCGATGCTTGACTTCAGATAACTGACTAATCTTGTTCATGTTGATGAAACTGAGATTAATCTGACAGCCAAAGACTAACCCTAAAGGACAGACGGCAAACGGGTTTCCATCGTCCTACAACGACCCCTGTCTGGAAAATCAAAGTCTCTCTGATCAAAGTGAATGTAACGAATTAAATTCAGATAACACCTTAATCTAATCACCTTTTTCACTAAACTACTTACTTGGGACATTTCGACACAATTTTAAGATACAAACTCTTGAAAGGGATGTGCAGTTTTTGAAAGTCTACCTGAGAGAAGCCACCCACTAACTCTTGTAGCTGAATAAACCTTGGCTGTCGTAGTTCAGATTACTAATGGTTAACCTTTAGTAATGAAATTAATCCTCGAGCTGCCGGGAAGTAAAGAAAGGCTGCAGAAATATAATTTCACGCATGCTTAGCTAAAGTGTCAGTGTGGCCATTAGACAGGCATCTTTAACCCAATATTTCTGTAGGTGACTCGGATCTTTGTTGTAAATAAAAGAGAAACTTCCAGACGGAAGTTCTTTGGTTACATCTGATTCATTTGGTTCTCTGGTACTGATGTCATATCCCTTCAGGGTTATGTGGGTCAGTGGGGCTTTATTGTTCCTGAAAACCAGAGCCTCAACCTAACACACACACACACACACACACACACACACCTACACTCACATACAGTTAATTCGGCCCCGCCTGTCTGCCTCGCTGGTTAACTGTCTGCATGACATCATACATTTTTCATATAGTCTGTGTCGCTTGGTCAATATTTCATATCAGTAATCGACAGGCAAGTGAGAGTCTACTGTAAAGGGGGGTTGTTGCTCCTCTCCTCCTCCCCTCCCTGTTTCTCTGTCCCTCTCTGGCCTGTAATTTAATTAGCTCTGTCTGCAAATGACAAAGGGCCAGTCATTTGGGGTCAGCTTAGATGGCGAGTAGCTGCACTTCGAGCGGATACGAAGTTAGGGAGGAATGCGCTGAGCTGAGCGCGCTGCGTTTAAAAAAAGGTGAAGATTGCATGGGTCCAGTTCAGACTTTGGTTCTGAAAGAGCTGAGGTCAGGCAGAATGAACCTGACTGCATTTAGACTGTTGGTGTCAAAGTTTGACACCAACCAAGGCAGCCAGTGGCCAAATAAGGCTCCTGACTGAGTGGTTGTCGCCATTGATATTTTCCCTCTAAAAATGGGTTTGTTTCAGTCAATAAAGAAGAATGTGATCTTAAGCAGTAATTATGTTGTTTACAACGACAAATCTCAAATTCATACTAGATGGAACCACATAACGTGTTTCAGATTTCAGATTTTTTTGTCAGATTGGAAATTTTAAACGTGGTTTCTATATGTTCTGAGTCAGTACTTTGTAGATGCACCTTGTGTTGTGATTTCAGTCCTTTTGGTTATGTCTTGACTATTTTTGTACATTTGCCAAACAGAGAATAGTTGCCAATTTGTCTTTGCAAAGTTTCACAAACCTATTCAGGTCAGATGAAGAGAATCTGTGATCAGCAAGTGTCCAAGTACCGCCACAGATTCTCAGTTGGGAATAAGTTTAGACTTTGAAAGAGCGATGCTAACACATGAATAAGTTTGACCTGAATATTCTATTTCATCTCTTAAGCTGCTTGTCCTGATAGAAGGTGAACTTGCGTTAAAGTCTCAAGGTTTTCTTCCATAATCTTACTGCATTTAGCTCCATCTGTGCCTTCTCTCCTGGACTGTTTGTTCGCGCCTTGCTAACAGTCTGGTCTTCTGTACTTGTGTGTCTGCAGTGCTCCCCACTTGCTCACCGCTAGACTTCCACTGTGACAACGGGAAATGTATCCGTCGCTCCTGGGTTTGCGATGGAGACAACGACTGCGAAGACGACTCAGACGAACAAGACTGCCGTGAGTACAGATCCTCTTCAGCGACAACACTCGCCTCGTGCTGCTTTTGCCTACTGTTGACTCCATGTTTAGTCACAGATTCATACTAACTTTTTTAACACTCTTGAGTGCAAAGGAGGGATTTATTGAAGTGGACAAATGCTTAGGACAGGCATGCATACTAAAATGTATGTTTTATTACTTATTGGTGCAAATCCAGCAGTTTATCACTGAACAGACAATACTTCTAAAAACAAGTCCTTATTCTGTTTCCATTTTGACATGGTGTGTGTTTTGTGTACGTGTGTGTGTGTGTGTCTGTGTGTAAGGCTACACCAAAATATCCCCCAGCTGTCAGCCAAGCAAAAGTGGACCCAATGGGTGAAGTCAGCACTGTCTATTTCTGAGACGGGTATTTATGTATCAGTGCATCGCTGCCTGGCCAATGTGTGCTGCTACATTTCCATCTTTGTTAGGATTCTTTTGAGAAGGCAGACATCTTCCAAAATATTTCAAGAAAATTTCTAGAAATGATAAAACATTAATAAAAACATTTGCAGCCAAATCCTACCAAGAAACATCTGGACTATTAACTCCAGCTATGGGATCACAAATAAGGTTCAAGACTGGATTCAATATTGTTGAACATTTTTCTGTACCTAGAAGCACAGTAGCTTATTGCACCAAGGTGGTGGCAGCTTAATGCTGTGTGGTTTTGCTGCCAGTAATCCTGGCACACAACAGGTATTGGATGATATATTGAATGCTTTGTAATTATCATATTCAATCATTTACTGGATGGTTAAATGGTGGAGATAATTTACAAGTTTTTTTCAAGAACATTTTTGAGAAATTTACTCAGTTTTTTCTATCTACAATGACCCACATCATGAACTTTATTCATGCCCAAATGAATAAGGAACAGTTGATATACAAAAGGGTAGAGGGTAGAATCAATTTATGCACAAGTCTCTCTAGACATTTAATTTTGAGTTTGTTCTTTTATATGTTCAAATCTCAATAGTTTCAGTTGCCCGTGCCTCTCCCTATTAGACCACTTCTTATTCAACCCGTCTTTGCTTTTCTTTGAGCTAATGCTGAATCCAGGACTATGTGCAATGGGAGTTAACTGGCAGCGGCTGCCTGAGGCTCCTGTCTACAAGCTCAGAGCAATTTGTCTTACTTACTTACGACAACGTGGAATTTGAGAAGATCACAAAATCTTAAATGAGGAGGTGGCTTTTCAGAGCTGAAGCCATTAGGTCAGTTGTGACTGCTGTGGCTGTAACCCAAGAGCCTGCTGGTGGGTGCTGCTGGAAGAAGCCATTAAGCAAAATAATGAAGCGTTTTGTGTTTGATTTACTCTGGAGTGACATGGTGACATTTTGACCTGATAAAGAGCACTTAACAAACACTCAGAGATCATCAGCGTCATTAGGATTTATTCTCTGGTTACCAAAAACACCTGAAATGAACTCCAAAGCAGCATAATGTTTGCATTTATGTTTTACTTTGACCCTTGTTTGATCTGATTCAGAGCCAGTCATTTATGTTTAACCTGAGAATTGCACAAATTGGTTTACTTTGTCATCTTTTGTCAGAATGGAAGGGGGGATTAACTTGTCTTTAATTAAAAAGCAGCTTCGGCCATTAAGAGTAAAAATGAAACCTCTTAGACAAGCCAGCAGACACAGCTGTCACTGAGTGTTTTCTGCAATACTTCTTGTTTTTCTACGGCAGGTACAGGCTGCCTCTTTGTCCTCTGAAAGCTGTTTCTTATCCATCATCCAGCGATATCTCCTGACCCACATACTGTATCTGCCGCCAGACACTGAATCACTTCCTGATGGGGGGTCTGTCTGCTCCTGGCAAGGCTGGCTATGAATTTTTCATCCTCATGCCCAGTAAATTCCCCCCTTATTTTTGCTCTCCCCTCTCCACAACGAATCGGCTTTATTTCATTATTTAGAGACGGGGAGACGATCCTCCACGCTTGGCTGGAGATAAAGCAGTTTTCAAGATTCCAGACAAAAACCTGTGTCTGAGGTGTGTTGTTTCTGTGTTGAGGTGTGTGTTCCTACGTGAGATATTCTGGATTCATGAAGTTTGAAAAGGCAATTCACAAAGGAAAAGAAAAAACACTATTTCATGACATACACACACATGTTGGGGGGCCTTGTAACGACTCCCAGTGGCCTTTGCCCTTTGACGTTTGGCTGCTGTGTGAGTGATGAGCGTCTCCAGGGTTTGTTGACCTTTGACCTCTCTCTGTTTACCTCATGGACGGAGGAGAGGGATGATGGAAAAGACAGAAGAAGGAGCAAATCAATTGTTGTCTCGCATCCTGAATAATAGATCAAATGAGAGCATTTGTCAATTGTGTTGAGGAAATGAAATTTTAATTTGGACCCACCCAAGGCCGTCTGTGCTTTGAAATGTATTTATTTTTAATAAAGGACAGGGGTTGGTGTCGGCCAGGTTTAATGTAAAGCGCAAATCAAGAAAGAGCAATTTCTTGCAGAATGTTTACTTGACGTTCATAATTATTAGCTGCAAGGAAATCCTGAAAATGTCTGAACCCACGGTAGCTTTGATAGTAAGTATTGATACTACTACCTGTTTTTATTATGTGTAAATGGCTCCCAATATATGCAGCATTTGATTTTCAATAAAAGTGTCAGAGTACCTAAAGGATTTTAATAGAAAGCAAACAAAAACATTAATTATGACAGACCTTGTAAGATCCACAAAGCATATAAATGCACCTGCCTTTTCTTTTCTTTCCTCTGCCTTGAACATGAATTTCTCTCCATCATCTTGCTGAACCTTTGCTTAAAATAACTGAAAGGGATTTACAAAAAATAGTCTATCATGTAAAACAAAAACAGAATCTCCAATGTCGTGTAACATCTGTCACATGTAATAAATAATACAAGTTATTTCAAACATCTTTTGCGCACCAAGATCCTGAAACAATTGTATTTATCTAGGGGAATGTTTCACTGCTTCTCTTCTTCTCTACATGCTATTTTAACTTGCTTTGATTTTTAAGGCAAGACGGCACACACCAGCTGCAAAGTTGAATTTTTTAACAATTTCATTTTTTGATTATTTGGAACCAGAAATTACATGGGTAAAAGTAAATATCTTAAGATCACACAATACTAAAAAGATGCAATATTACATTAACCTAGTAGTGAAGTATATAAGTTTATTCATTTGCTATGTTGGCCTGACTTTGTTTGACAAAATATGTTTAAGTTAAAAAATTATAAAAATGAAGTGTAACTTAAACAAGTGAAACTCAAATAAAAAAACACAAAATAAAAGCCTAAAATGTATACACTTAACTAAAACTAAAAGCTTTTTTACCTGTCTTTAAATTGTAACTAAATTTGAGTATTTTCTTGTTGTAAATAAAATTATTTGAGATAACAAAAATATTGCACATTGTCATATTTGGTACTATTAACAAATATGACTTATGTTGCTTGGTTGTGATTAAACCATTGTACAACATGAAGACATAATCCACATTATATTATGCGTAGGGACACATAAATAAAATATTAGCATGTGTTTGGCTTTCTGCCCTCCTGTTATGTCTTTGAGCTCAAAAGTCCGGTGCATCAGTGCTTCTCAGGTCTGCTAGCACAATGTTGTGTTGCACCAGAGGATAAAATGAAACATGGAACAGGATTGCAGTAGAACTTTCTCCTCCCAGTTTGCTCCTCCAATCTTTTGGCATCCTGCTGGTTTTGCCTCTTCGACTCTGCGTCAGTCTGTCTCTTATGCACACACAGTGGTGTTAAATAAAAGATTACCTTCTGGTTGCCATCCATCACTGGTTTTCCTTGATGAACCTGTTAACTTGGCTCCCGTCGTGCCCACAGCTGGGGGTCGCCATTGATTGTGGCAGCAGTGATTTTAGAAACTTAATCAGTGGCAAGAAGATCAGCAATGGAAATCACTAATATCCTCCTGACTACCAGTAGTTCATTTTTGTCCTCTGTAGAGGATATTTCTAAACTTGAATATTAGGGCTTTTCAATGATACCACATGTGAAGGGGTGGGACTTTTGTACGTACCTTTTTCTAATTCATAAAGATGGCATTCATCAGTAATAACACATTTCATGGGAAGAGACAAAGTAAGTGCATAAAACCTTTTATTACCTTACAAAGTCTGTGGGATTTAAAAAAAATGGTGATTGGACAATATTTTCTTTTCCTGGTAGTCAGGAGGATATAATAATTCCTTCCTAAGTGTTTCATTGTGGATTAAATTTAACCTATTACCTGGAAAATGTCTTCCTCACATTTAGCATGATTGATCAAGAGAAGTAAACAGACTGGTAGAGTTTCTGTTAATTGGTTGGTCATTCAAAGTGGCTTGAAATTGAAACCAGATTTCTCATTGAGTACAGGACTTTTGATAATTGATGTACTGATACACTGAGCTCATGGCTCCTTTTCGAACAACAATGTACGCAACATGATGAGTCATAAAACACGCCCTCATCGGTATTCTGTCGCCAGAAAATTGTGCTCACTTTGTGTTTAGTTGCTGTATTTGTTGAGGGTCGTAGCTCAGTCGACTGATCTGCCCTCAACACACAGAGCAAATGGAGTTTTACTGGAGTGAGTGTGTTTTACCATTTTAGTGGCAAAAAACTCAGTTCAGGGGCCACACATAAATAGGAATCCCCCCCAATCAAGGATTTGCACTCTACTGATTAATGAATGCCCTGTGGTTATTGCTTAATAAGCTCCTCAGGGTGTTTGGCAGTAATGTGATGCCATAGGTTAGACTATTTAATGTATAGAGCATGTAGGCATTGTGCTTTGTTGCATTTCCCATTTTGCTCCATCGTTGGATCTTAAATCATCATCTATAGGTTATCCAAGAGAAGAGTAATTCATATTGTAAATTATCAAGTTTTAAAATTAGATCCGTTTACCTTGTGCACAAAAACACACATCACAGATTCCTCACTGTTTTGTACAGGGATCAGGGGGAGAAATGAAGCCAGAATGAAAAAAGTCAAACCAAATGTAAAAGATAAAACGGAGCAACTTTCTTAGAATATCTTAAACCTTCCTGGTCTCTGCTAAAGTCCTCCTGTTTGAGTTGGAGCCTAAATGAATCATAAATGTCTCGACTATTGTAGAAATTACTGCTACTTCTGTGCTTCCTCCAACTCTTGAAAGCCTCACTGATACCAAAGGCAGCTAAAGCTTGAAATATAGATATAGCTTGATAGGAGACGACTTCCACAGATGAAGAGGGTTGTGATTTGCTGACGCATCTGTTGTCTGTTCAGAAGCGACCCTTTGGTTTGTTTTCCTTTTTTAAGGCAAGTAACACTGCTCACCTGACACTATAATCTAATTATCCTTATGTAAACTTTTTCCTTTTAAAGAACACTCTTGTCATCCCATTATCACCGTTTTTCTTGGTTGGTGTGCAATTAGATTAGTCTGTTCAAAATGATCTATATCAGTTTTTTCAGCTTTTTGAATATTGAATTCAGTTTTTCCGTACCGCGTTTGTCGATAATCCAGGAATAATTCTTTATCAATAATATTTTAAAGGTCAGTGACTTTGAAGATAGTCCATTTATTTTTCTTTTCAAACTATTTGAGATTAACTTTCATTGAAAGTCATTCTAGCTCTGTGTTTGATCAGCTAAATGCCCTCCTTTGGAACCCCAGATCAGTTTTGGGGGACAAAATGTATTTTCTCTGCTTTCCTCTGAATCGTACAAAAGAGGCAGAGGTTTTAGCTATTTGTCAGCAGAACACTGTATCTGTATTTTTATTCTTTTTAAAGTGTTTCTTTCCTTCATGCAGCTCCCAGAGAATGCGAAGAGGATGAGTTCCAGTGCCAAAATGGCTACTGCATCCGCAGCCTCTGGCACTGTGACGGCGACAATGATTGTGGTGACAACAGTGACGAGCAGTGCGGTGAGTCCTCCGTGTTGGTGTGTTGTAAAACAAGCAGAAATCAGTTTGTGCAGCCTTCGTCTGTAACATATGTTGTTTTTCATTTCAGATATGCGCAAATGTTCAGACAAAGAGTTCCGGTGCACAGATGGAAGTTGCATCGCTGAGCACTGGTACTGTGATGGAGACACGGACTGTAAGGACGGATCAGATGAGGAAAATTGCCGTAAGTAATGAAATTAATGAATAAATAATTTTGTAGATTTAACTGTGAGGAATAACCTTTCAACTAGAGACTGACGTGGTAGAAGGAAAACATAGAAACTGACATAAGCATGGGAGGTTTTTATATATGAGGTTCTGCACTACTACTTGGATAAGGTCTCGTGTTTTGGATATAATCGTCAAAATAACAATGTCTACTCCCACACTGATGAGAACCAGATTTATTTACTGATGTGATTAAAAAATCAGTTGTTTAGCTTTTAGTCTTTTTACTGGAAACATGAAGACGACTAACAACTTTTTATTTTGGTATTTTTATTGTAATAAAAACCAAATCATCCCTTTTAGCAGCCTTACCATAGCTTTGTGTGTCCCTGTCAGGAATTATATTGTCAAATTTGACCAAAACATTTGCTTTTAACTAAGGATTCACTGCTGTGAAGATGTGGACTGCTATAGCCCACCCCTACTTTCAACTAACTTATCAAACTAGTCTTTTAAATTTTCTTCTTCCTTCTGCAAACTCTAAAAACTTGGGCAAATCTTGATCTGAACCTATGCAGAGAAACTAGAGCATGCATTTGTACCCTGCAGGCCCGACCACTGTGGTGCACTTTTGATGCTAGTTCCCTTAAAGCTCTCCAGTTCATCACCAAACGTGCAGAGACATACTGGCTCCCTTTTGATTCGGGATTTATAATAACATATTTCTTGGGACATAAAAATACTGCACAAATGCAATAAATTTTCACAGTTGGAAACCTTCAATGGGGATTGATGTAATTTTACAAATTTTGGGAGAATAAGCTGGAATGTTTGGGAGTACTGTCAGAACACAAATCCAAGACTCTTGAGGAAGGGGATTTGTAGGATGCTGACAGGATCCTGGAAGAGGCTGCAGCTTGAGAAGCTTGGGCTAAAATGCAGAAGCTTGGCTTTACAAGTCTGAATAAAAATGATTTTTTTTTTTATTTATATGTTGACTGGATTGGGTCTTGACAGCAATATTTTACTCAATATTGTTGAACGAAAAGCTGAATTGAAAAAGCACATGAAGGGGAGATTAAAAGATGAGCTGTGATTAATTCATTATGAAGCTTCTAATTAATCAGATTAAATTGTTTCATTCCATCGCTTAATTACTTCAAGTGTTCAGTCAATTATCCAGGAAATCCCATTATTCAATTGTAAGGTTGCCAGTTTCAAAAATCTGACTTTTCAGGGAAATTGTCTGGGAAATGGCCGACCCTTTGAAAGCCTACATAGGAGGCAGAGATTTTTGTTTTGTGGCCGTCTGTGATCCAATACTAAAAACTTTATGCAATGCATAACAAAAAGTTTAACAGGCCAATAGAGATGTATGATTCTCCTACATTTCATCTTTAGTTGCTAGCCGAATAGAGTCATAGCTTCAAAGAGTTGTAGACAGCCAACTGCTGCAGCGCCTTTCCCAGCATCTGTTTTACATGCTGTTTTGTGCTGCTGCAGCCTCAGATGTGATGACGGCCACCTGCAGCGTGGAGGAGTTCCAGTGTGCATATGGCCGCTGTATCCTGGATATCTACCACTGCGACGGAGATGACGACTGTGGAGACTGGTCAGACGAGTCGGACTGCTGTGAGTTCACCGGCACCGGTGTCGTTACTCATTTATAACGACGCACCATTTGGGGCACATTTGATTTACTTTAGACTAATACTTGAGGCTAACTCTAGTTTTTCTCTAAATCTTAACTTTGGTGAGGGACGGAATGTAAATAGACCGGTAAAACAAGAGACTTGCTTGTGGGTTCAGCAAAAGTTTTTAAACAGACATAATTTAACACCAATTTCAAGATGTTAAATTATGAAGTCAGATTTCTTTTATGTCATTTATATATAAGAAGTTAACATAGTCACTTAATTGTGATAAAATGGCAGTATGTGCCCAAAAAAATACATAATACTGCCATAATTGAGTCGGGTGTCTGAAATAATTCAACAAAATGTAACATTTGTGAATCTCAACAATGCTAATATCTACAGAAGAATTTACTGAAGTTGACTCAATGTGTTTGTGATTAAACAACTTACCAGACTTGCTGATGGTCGTTTTGAACACTGAGTGGATAGGGTAGATTTGAATGCCATGTGTGAATTAAACTAACTTGATCCAAATTATCCTGGACACTTGGTAACATCAGATGTCAAAAAAGCAGTAGCCTTTGAGGGCCTTTGACTTCTCTGGCAGTCAAAGGCCAGAGCACACTTCTTTTGATGGCTGCATAAGCGTTGTTCTACCACAGGAGGTGCACAAGTGGATTCAAGGGCCAATAACAGCTACTTCAACATGTCTAGGTCCTCTTCAGGGTTTTATTGGGATTTATTCAGGGCCCTCTTGGGCCCAGAATCAGCTTGACATACACTATTGTAATGTGCTGTGTGTGGTGGCCTTCTGCAAAATATCAGAGCAGGATGAGAGATCAACAGTGCGTGTCCTGATGGGGTATTTTCCACAAACCTGGCCCTTAAGGCGCACCATCGTGCTTGTTTGATGTTTCTTTGCTCCAAAACACGTGATTTAAAGCAACAGAATTACCTCAGCAGCTTCTTTTGTGGCTATGTAGAGGCCTGTCATTTAAAAATCCACTGAAATCAGATTTGTTAGAGGAAACTTGATTATAAACATGCATTGAAACACCTAAATGATCTCTAGTTCAATTAATTGATCTCTAGTTCTGATCTATAAGTAAATAGTGATTTTGTTTTTTATAGTAAGACAGCCATGTTATTCTCTTCTTGCTTTAAGCTTCTGATGTCTCCTGTAGGTTGTTGATCTGATGTGATTATTTCCTGCTGCAGTGTGCCAGTTGCTCACAGTCCCACTCTCAAATTAAAAAACAGCTACTGCCTCCGGGTGCTATGTCTCTTTAATAAAGACGAAATGCAACATCCCATGTTATTTATTTATTTATTTATTTATTTATTTATTTATTTATTTATTTATTTATTTATGCGCTGTTATTTCAATCAGCAGGAAGCCTGTTCCAAATGCAGTGATGGGACAAGAACAAGTTCCAAGGGACTCTTTGAAACCCCAAACTAATAACATCCCAATAACTCGCAAAGGGCCATTTTAAGTGTTGTGCGTAAAGTGGTTCAGTGGCACTTATTTGGTTGCAATAATTATTAGCCTGCATTTGCATGAAGAGGCTGCTCTTAAGGGAAGGACCTTGAAGTTTGAGCTAAAGCGTAGCAGAGAGACAGAAGGACGACGAGGTGCATTCGTTCAAAGTCCGTTCTGTAGTTGGGGTTTCCAAGATCTGCTTTAAAACATCTGACAACTGCTACTGCTTTTTTGCATGTTTTTGCATACTGAAGCATATCAATTCTCGTGACGTAAAAGTAAGAACACATGTTTGCAATGCAGTTAGCTTCTAAATTGTCAGTCATAGTCAGTTTATTCTCCTTCCTACAGAGAGAAAAAAATCCTCCTACAGAAATTTCTGTTGCTCTCTGTCCTTGATCTCCCATGTGGGATATTCTATGCTCCTCTTATTCACTCTTGTTTCATGTTGCTCCACCTTATCTCATGCATACACACACTCAAACACAGGCGGTTCCATGCCTTTGATGAGTTTATCTTCAGCATGATAACCACAGGTTCAAGGTTTCTCACTGCTATTTGATCACTCATCAGTAGAGGTACATAAATCAGCCAGAAATCCCCGGATCAGCTCAGGCTGTTGATCGGCAGGTCAAGCATGTGAAAATCTCCACATGTGAACGGCCTAACCAAAGCCCAGAGTTCAATGCAACTGAAAATGTCAGCTTTCAAACGCTGCCAATCCAAACGGAGTGGGATGGAGAGGATCCGCAGAGGCAAACGGGAGCTGATATCCCAAAATAAATGGTAGAAACAAACAGCAAAAATCAATGAAAAGTTATTCAACAAATAGAAACCCATGGGTGTGAATACTTATGAAATGCTGGATTAGCAATGTTTGACAGTAAAAGACACAAAAAAAGACATTTCTTAGAAAAGATGTCCATTTGGTGTATCACATCTTTTAAAGACACAGTTATGGAGCATTGTGTGAAAATCTTTGAGGAATCAGAAACGTCTGTAATGAAACATAATCCAGAAGGAAATTCTGAGGTTTACAGAAATGTAAAAGAAAAACAAACATTTCAAATTGTTGAACAACATTTCAGCATCCTGCTTGCAGATTGTAGGTCCTGACATTCGCTCTGACCTCTCTCTGCTAATTTTCTGCTGTCCTTCACTCTCAATCTGTCCACATTATTTTAGTTGCATTTATTTCTGGCCCATATTCATCCATGTGGGGGGGCTTCCAGTGAATTCTGTTTCATATTTTGTGGACACACTCCCCCTCTTTCACACACTGACACCCTCAGAGGAGGCATTCCTCAGAGGCATAAGACAGCCCATCCTCAGACAGCATTCCTTGGCATCCACTCTCCAGACACATGAAGGGTGCTTTGTTAGAGGAGAAGTCTCTCTCTCTCTCCCTCTTGCTCTCCTTCTCTCTCTCCTCTTCTTTTGGCTCATGTGAATCTTCACACACACACACACACACACACACACACACACACACACACACATCGATATTCTCAAAAATACCCCAACTTGCATGCATCATTACCACATGGGGACAGCTTTTGGCTTCATCGCTGAGCACATGAACTTGGAATTGTTTGCGAGTTGTGTGTTTGTCAGTGAGGGAGAAAGTTGCGGATGGCTCTTTGGGCGTACGAGTGGGCGTCCGTGTGTTTCTCCTCGGCGTCCCACACTGATTCACTCACTTTTCCATCTCCGTCTCTGTCTGCTGGTTTCTCTGCGGGGAAAACCACCTGCTGTTTTGATCATCCTTCTCTTCTCCTGCCCAGCTGATAGGCGTGCACACGGTAGCTTCAAGCTCCACATCAGTTTTTTTTCCTCTACATTTCCTTGCTTGTCATTTCGTTCCCCTTCCATCGCGCTCTCGCTGACGCTTCGATGGGAGCTCACTCCTGCTGTCAAGAGGAAACATGTCAAAGGCGTACTCACACACACAAGCTCACACACGCTGAGGATGTAAGATGCTTACGTTTGATTCAGCTTTAATCTTTTCATCCACCTACATCCTTTTCTTGCTGCCATTTTGGGCTTCACTTTGATCTCATCGCATGTAGCAAGATGGAGAGAGATTTAAAGTTTGAACAGCCAGTATCTGCTTTCAGATAATCATGCAAACAGACAGATTAAACGGGAATAATTAATGATGGCGAGGAGGAAATATTGCTGGTTTTAGAAATTACTTTTAAACTATGAAACTGAAGGATTAAATTCAGAGGCAGCATGAGGATAAGGCGTCTCTACAAGTCCATTTTTAATAACCTAATAAAAGGAAACCTCATGGGAAGCCTTTCTAAATCATATGTACATAAATTATTTTAAATTATGTACATATAATAATTAATTTGAATAAACCCCGTGACGTTTGGACCCTTTAGATTTATCCATCCTAACAAGAAGAAAACGCACAAGCAAGCCCAACCACAATATAAAGGTCCTGAATTAGTAAAAATTAAAGTTAAAACTGGTATTTTCATTCATTTTTTGAAAATGTTTGATTAAGCCTCTGATTACTAATAACCTCGGCATTTTACATTTGAAATCCTTTAATTCAGCCAGTCAACCAAGAAGTTTTTCTTATTGGGAATGAGATGGGCATCTCTGAAAATATAATGAAACATATTGTTATTGCTGATCAGATTGCATTCTCCACTGGTAGTTTGATGAAGCTCGTTCTGAAAGAAGTTTATGTCTTTGACCATAATCTTTAGTCTAAAAAAAAACATAATATTTAATCTTAACCTTAATAACCTGAATATTGTTTCTTTTTAGGACTTGCTCTTAGAGCTAAACTCTCTGTTTGTATTTGTACAGCTTCCCATCAGCCCTGCAGATCAGTTGAATTCATGTGCAGTAGCGGCATGTGCATCAACTCCGGCTGGAGATGTGATGGCGAATACGACTGTGACGACCAGTCGGACGAAAAGAACTGCAGTAAGAATCCGCTGATCCTAAAGGTCATCGATAAATTCTGTTAGAAATACTCTACAAATATTTAGTTGTTTTTTTTTTGTTTGTTTTATTTTCCCCTGTAGCTTCGTCAATGTGTACAGCTGACCAGTTCCGGTGTGGTACTGGACGTTGTGTGCGGTTGTCATGGCGATGTGATGGCGAGGACGACTGCACGGATCGGAGTGATGAAGAAGGGTGTGAGAAAACTGGTAAGACTTGTAGTTATCTTGGTTTTAGAGGCTAAATATAATCTTCACTTTAAAATGTAGTCATGACAACGGCTGTGAAGAGTCATCCTGTACTGAGAAAATCCCTGTTTTTTTTCTTCTTTTGGATGAGAAGTGCAGTTGTTTCTAGAAAACAGTCTGATTGTTTTGACTTCGTGTTGATGTAAGATGAACACTATGTTCCTCGAGACGCTCTTTGAACAATTTACAAGTATTGTGAAAAAGCACAAAAAGACTTTCTCACTCTTAGAAACTCTTTTTATTTAAAAAAAGTAAATAAATAAATCTTAGGAGAAAATTGTAAACCAGGAGACCAGATCTGATCCAGATCCTGCAGCTTTTAGATGCATTCCCAACACACCTGAAGGAAATGAATGACCTCTGCAGGGCGAAATGACATCCTGATGGGGGAATCAGGCAATTTGAAAAGTTCCCTTTCACTCTGTAGTTGTGCCATCCTCTTTGAAATATTAAAACTGTACAGAAAATAACAATATGAACTAAGATCCCCGTATTTTAAAGGAACTACAAACAATAGATGTCTACTAAAAACAGTGACTCGTACCTTATGGTCTGTATTTTCACACCTCCTTGCAGACAGTCCTCCATGTGCTCCTGATCAGTTCCAGTGTGGGAATGGCCGTTGCATCGGACAGAGAAAAGTGTGTAACGAGGTCAACGACTGCGGTGACGGGACAGATGAACACCCACACCACGACTGCAGTAAGTGTTTCAAGAAAATCAACACCTTTTATTGCAATTAGTCATGAATTCACCACATTAGGTTCAGTGCTTACTCCGTAATTTCTTAGTCACTTCATTTTACATAATGGATGTTTTCTGATTATCAGTTTCCTATGAAAATGTTTTCCTCTTAACCTGGAAAGTTGTCCCTCTGCCGTGTCTTTTATTCTGTTTTGAAACCTTTTTTCTCAAATAAACGTAAGGCCCTGTCCACACCACATTAATACCTCAACGACCTCCAACATTAGTACTTTCGTCTGCTCTAGATGGTTTGCTCACATGGAATTTCCTTAAAGATATTGGAGGTTACTGCAATATCTTTACCTTTAAAAGTTTAAGTGTTTGGTTAAGAGAAAGAAACATCATTTAGTTTTTTTCTTGGCTATGAAATGTCGAGCAACAATAGTTTTCTCACCACCTACTTGGAGCCTCTTCAAAACCATTCATGATCTACCAGATTTTAGTCTTCCAAGCAGTCTGGAGTTGGCCTAAGACCAGAAGTCAGCTGATTCTGTTGAAAATATTTTTGCCACTGAAAAAACTCGGATCTTAAGAGGCTCAAGCAAAGGTGAGATTGAGACTCTCGTAATGAAAGAAAGGTCACGGTGTCGGCAGAGTCCTATATGTGGCTTCAGTAATGTTTAAATACATTTCTGAAGGAGAATGTTCTGCTTGTGTTGATAACGTTCAGTAACCTCACGCCTCACTCATAAAAGTATTTCCAGGTCCAACATCAAATGTGCCAGATGCTTTTCACATTTTTACTGAATCAGCAAGCTGTGTTTATGTCCTTGTAATCTTTCTGCACTTCCTGTAGGGCCGCGCTCCAGTGAGGGCAACTGTAACCAGAATAATGGAGGCTGCTTACAGAAGTGTCAGATGGTCAGAGGACTGGTCCAGTGCACCTGTCACAACGGATACCGACTGACCGACGACAACAAATCCTGCCAGGGTATTGCTGTCTTTGTGTGTGTGTGTGTGTGGTGTGTGGGGCACCGGGGGCGTGGATTACAATGTGACAGAGTTTGCTGGTGAAAGTGAGTGAGCAAGGGTGTTAATATTTATGACAACTTGCCAAGTGCTATGTGTTGTCTTCACTGACTTCCTGGGGGTGACATCAAGCCAACATTAATCTGCATGAGGTGCCGCTCTTACCTCCCACTTATGAAATCTTCATTTATATCCTCAAGAGAATCTTGGGGAAAGTCCAGCACAACTGATAAGTAAATGGTTGAAAATGTCATTTTTCTTTTCCGAGAAACTGAATCAGAAGGAATATATACAATACCATGCTGACTGGGCTATGTTAGCTGTTTGTGCACCAGGCATTGTAACTGAATCTGGTCTGGTTGAAAATAACAGTAGATGTATATTCAGAACCAAATGACTAAAATGAAAGATGTTATTGTGACTGAACTCAAAATCCAGAGTACGGCATGTTTTAGATGTTTTGGTAGCTGCGTTTCCATTGACTGTATAATAGAGCAATTTGACTTTTCAAAAATAAATTCCCTTAATTGAAACATGGACATTTCGGAAATCTCTTGTTTTTTGATCAAATGTTTTAGCGCCAAGATGATTTGCTTTTTTGGCTTTATTGAAATTGGTCTATTTCACAAAACTGCAATGGAAGCACTTTTTGTGCATCGCACGAGTTACAGGATCAACAACCAGATGTTGCTACTGGCGGAAAAGACGCAGAAGACAACAACAGGAAGTAGTTGGAGGATGACGGTTTTTAATGATTTATATGAACAAACCTATTTGATTAAATTTCTTTTTTAATGGAAACACTGCAATTACAAAATTGTGTTTTTTCATCACAGTTGTGCTCCAACAAACAGCAGATTGTTAAAGTTTTTTACACATTTGGGATGGAAATGCAGCTACTGCTTCCCAAAAAAAAAACTGAATAAAATGAAGACATTAGCAGGAGCATGTCATGCAACGGAACATCCGCATCATGCAAGCGCAGTCCAGGAAATGTCCAGCAACTTTAAGATGTGGTCATATTAATCTGTCATTTTCTTATCATGGAGTTTTCCAAGAGTAGAAACTTCTCCTGAAGTCAAAAGATTAGATGCTTGAAATAAATTAATTCAAATCTCCAGCTCAATTGTTATAAAACTGTTAGATTATTTTGTTCCTTGAACTTATTTCTGGCAATTTATCTCTTCCATTTATTTTTAACCCTAAAGGAAATTATTGCCACAGTCAATATTTCCTTCTGTGGTTTTTTCCAGATGTGGATGAGTGTGCGGAAGAGGGTTACTGTAGCCAGGGCTGTACCAACACGGAGGGGAGTTTCCTGTGCCGCTGTGTCCACGGCTACGAGCTTCGGCCTGATAAGCGCAGCTGCAAAGCTCTGGGTAAAAAATCACTACTCTGCTTTTCTCCCCTGACGTATCACCGGAGACTCCTCAAGGCTTGACCTCCAATAAAAGTTTGGTTGCACAGAGGTTCCACTTTTCTTAAGTTGTAACTTTATCCACTGAGCTGCTCCGGGGGCTCTGTCTCATTCTGGGGCTTCTGAGGACGATTTAGCCGTGCTCCAGAGGTAGAGTGCAGGTCTACTGCAGCAAGCCATCAATCTGCTGCAGATTAGAGTTAAACCTGGGTCAGGAGCGCCTGCCAGGCAGCTGCCACAACTCATACCCTCAGCTCAGCTGAAATTATTTCCTGCTGTTATTAAAAGCATCCTAAGTGTTTTATTCTCTTTTGGCTACGAACTTTTCTTCAGGTCCAGAGCCAGTGCTGTTGTTTGCAAACCGCATTGACATCCGACAAGTTTTGCCGCACCGCTCAGAATACACCCTCCTGCTCAACAACCTGGAAAACGCCATCGCACTGGACTTCCATCACAGCCGAGAGCTCGTCTTCTGGTCGGACGTGACGCTTGACCGCATCATGAAGGCCAACCTCAACGGCTCCAATGTGGAGGAGGTCATCTCCACTGGTCTGGAGAGCCCAGGTGGGTGTGGCAGCTAATGGGGTTCACCTTAGGGACAGCAGCATCATTCATCTTTTATCCAATTTATTCAACTCTGCTTCTCTCTGTCTGACGATACTCAGCCCTGCATCTTCCCTTCCATCCATCACCTTATTCATTTTGGAGCTGAGCCAAATAAACTTTAGCTTTTTCCTTTACTCTACATCAGGCCTCATTATGATTCTGTAGTACAGTCACATTTATTTCTATCGATCTCTGATGCAGTCTTCTACTTCCCCCTTAGGAACTCGGCTTTTTAAGAAAATTTTTATCATATATGATTGCAATTTAATGTTAAGTTGCATTCACACCATGGGGATCAGACAGTCTGTTTCATCAAAGTCATATTTAGGGCTGGACAATAAATCAACAATAATATATATCGCAATATACCCGTGATCAATATCAATAAACAATACGCCTGATAGAGTATTCAATATTCAATAGATAGAATAGTCATTGAACTCTGATACAGAACAACACAGCATTCTGGGAGATGTATACAGAGGAAAGGCTTTTGCTGCTCATCCTCTCATGGTGAGCTAAGCACATGCTCTTTGGTTACCTAGCAACTCACTCACTCTTTGGTTACCTAGCAACAACCTGTTGAATTACTTGCACAGCATCAGTTTCAGTTTCGTGCCTCATAACTGCTTACAAATAAGAAACAGGGTGAAGTAAAAGCTGTCGATAAGACAGGAGCGGTCACACGACCAGTTTGGCAGATTTCAGATATTTAAAAGAAAAAAAAAAAACAATAAAGATCAACGGTTATCTATACCTACTGAAATGAAGAGCTTATGTCATAAGTTTTTTAACCATATTGTCCAGTCCTCGTCATACTGATGCAGTGGGTAAAAATACTAATTCTATTTGCTCAGCTACCAATAACATAAACTACATGCTCAATAAAAAAGAGGCCTGTAATTTTAATCTACAGTTTAGTTTTATTCACAGGATGTGTGGTTGCCAAGATATTTCCACAGAATCCAACTGAATCATTTTAATTAGGTAAAACGACTTGTTTTCCTCTGCTTTAGGGGGATTGGCTATAGACTGGATCCACGATAAGCTTTACTGGACGGACTCCGGGACGTCCCGCATTGAAGTGGCCAATCTGGACGGGACGCACCGAAAAGTGTTGCTGTGGCAGAATATGGAGAAGCCCAGAGCCATTGCGTTGCACCCCATCGAGGGGTACGAGTCGACACACACTTCATAATTCACCCCAGATGCTTTCAAATCCACACACATTCATATATGCATATCCCCTCTGGACATGTCCCAGTTGTAGCGCAGCAGCAGCAGAGCAGCGATTAAAGTTTGGCAGCACGGCATTACCCACAGGCGAGCATCTGTGTGGAACAAGTATTTCACAAAAGGAGCAGCAGCAGCTAACTGTGTCCTCCTGCCTGGTTTCATGTTGTGCGGTGGCAGGAGAAAGTTTCCTAAAAAGCCCCAGTGAAATTTAAAAGTGGAAAACTCGTGCGGCATATTAGAGAGCTCATTAGCATAGGGTAATTAACAAATGAGGGGGGAAAAAGTTTCTGAGGTTACACATAACAGATGAGTGACGGTGAGGAGGACGTAAATGTTGGAGGCAAAGAAAACTTGTTTGGTAAATCAAGACATCTGCTGCGTCTGAAATCCTGACAGCAATCTGTTGTATGCCAGCTTCAGCTGTACAAGCACGAAACTCACCACGAGTGTCCCATTTTCCCCTTCAGTAAGATTTACTGGACGGACTGGGGGAACACGCCACGCATCGAGTACGCCAACATGGACGGCTCGAACCGCCGGGTCATCGCAGACACACACCTGTTCTGGCCCAACGGCCTCACCATCGACTACGCCAGCCGCCGCATATACTGGGTGGACGCCAAGCATCACGTCATCGAGAGAGCGGACCTGGATGGACGCAACCGCAAAGCCGTGATCAGCCAAGGTAAACCGAGCCGGCGTTTGTTTTTTCAGGCTTCGGATGATGTAAGGACGAGTTCAGATCCAGAGTGAAAAGTAGAATACTGGCATTTATTTGCGAGACTGAAGGAGACGTTGAATGCTTCTTTTTTTTTTTTTACTTTGCTTGATGACGACACATTTTTATGGCTGACTAGACCTGATTCATAAAACCCCCTGAAATATTATAGCACAGGTTGTGTGCAGTTTCTATGATCTGAAGATGGTGACACACTTGCCAAAGATATATAAAATAAATTAATGTTTTATTTCAGTAGTAAAGTAGAAAAGAAGGGAATAAACATTTGGTTTTTGTACATTTTACACAGTAGGAAAAAAAATCCCCTCTTAAAACAAGGGCTACAAAATCACCAGTACCACGATTATTGGCACATTTAGCATTTTTTAAAAATTAATCCCAAGTTTCTAGAATCTTCCAAGTTGTAATTCTTTTTTTTTTTCTTTCTGCTTCCTTGAGGTATAAATATGATGTGACTGATTCTCTGAGCCAATTTTGAAAATGGGAAAGAAAAGAGAACCTCTCATTCAAAAAAGGCAGACACATATTTATCTTCATGAGTTGAGAATAATTACTCATCAAAACATATCCTAATATTAGGTTTTGAACTACTAAGAAGTTAACAAAAAAAGAATACAGTTTAAAAACTAAAACTACTTCTTGTAAAACCTGCTCTGTTGTTTTTCAGCAGAGAACAATATTATTTTTCTCATGTCTCTATTTCAAACATAAAGAATTATTCTGCTGTTACAAATGAATGAATGTTCAGAGGAAACACACATCTATAAATACTTATTGACACACTTTAAGCTGACGGTGTGATTACATGAAGTAATGCCAGGGTTGTGACCATAAGCACAAGCCATACTTCAGTTCATAACTCGATTCTGGATTCATGGTTCAGCATGGTTGAAGAAAAAAAAACAATATGCAAAAGAAACCTTGCATCTTTTACACTATTTTAAATATAGTCAAATAGCAAGTTAATTTAAAGCAACATGCAAAGTGTTTCTAATTTGCAATTTGTGCTTAAATTAATTCAAAATAAAAGCAATGCAGGAAAACATTCTACAGAGATCATGTTACTGTCTTTTTGTAGAAACCGTTCCCTGTTTTCTTTGGAAAGATTTACCTTTATACTCCACATTCTTTTAGTTTTTTCTCCAAGAATCTTAAAAGAGATCTATTTTTATTTAATTTAAATCTGATTACAAGGTAGAAAAGGGGTCAGGCCAGAGTTCAGGTCCCCCCTCAATTCTCATAAATAATGTCACTCGGATGCAAAGAAGCACACATACACACATTCACAGATGATGTAGCACTGCTGCACTTCTCCATGAGGAGTTAATTAGTGCCGTATTTCCCTTAAAGAGCATGCATGTGTCCACCAGTGATATGCACAGGCACAAAAAGCATAAATAAGAACAAAGAGCAAAGTGCATGCCTCTGTTCATGTTGCTGCTCCCTGCTGAGAAATGTGCTGATGTACATCAAAGTACAGATCGGGTTTTTAGAAAGCCACTCACACTCATTCTCACACACACACACGCACACGCACACACACACTTGAGCCAGAATAGAAGAAAACAGACATGTTTGTTTCTCAGGTTTTTATGATAGTATTGGTGGTTCCCCGGTGTGTTTGTGTTCAGTGTTTCTCGGCTGGCAAAGAAGCAGCCAGGCAGAACACTCTGATCACAGTAGGTTGTTAGTGAAACCATTGAATTCAACAGTGATGCTGGAACTGGGAGTAATGGCACCGAACTGGACAGCCACTCTTCTTTTCAAGAGAAATGCACAAAAAGAGCTTTTAGGTGGAGATCAGATTGGATTTGTCACTTTCTGATCCCGTTTCGTTTTATAAATCTTGGAACTGCGGACCGTCGACGCCATGAAACAATCGTCGATTAATGCAGTTTTAATAGGATCCGAATCACATTCTGGACTGTGCTGTTGCGGTGGTTGGACATTGTGTCCCCAGAACACAGTGGCAGTCCAGCGGTGGGAGCTGCTCAAAGTTAGGGGAGGTATTCTACGTAAGCAGCTCAATTTTTGGCCCCCTCAGTGGAAACGCACAAAATAAAACACAGCCTAGGTAGAAGAGATGGTTCCAGGAAATTATGTTCCATTGAAAAGACAGTCAGGAATTCATAGTTGACACATATTATATTGCAATATTTCTTTGGTACTATTGTGGTAACAACAAAAATGAGTAAAAAGCTATTTATCATTTCTTTTTCAGGGCTGTAGGTGCAGCATTCACAAAACCACAAACACAAATATTGTTTGTGATGAACAGTCCCACTTGAAATGAGCTCCTTCTGGATGACTTTTACTTTCAGAAGTGTGATTTGTATCACTAACCTGCACACAATGACTGCATTTAATCATATTTTTGAACTGACTGACATTTATTGTGGCTCTTTTGGAACAAAATAGTGGAGAAAATAACAAAAATAATATTTCTGAATTCTCAGTTATTTTTTTAAATTTAACATCAGTAATAAAATATATGAAGACAATATTAAATAATTTTCATGAGAAATGATACAATAAGTACCTATACCTAAGACATAACGTTATATCTGTTCTGCATTGGGGAGCTTAACTCTGATACTTAAATTGACCAATAAAGTGGCCAGAACTCAATCATTTGTACTTTAAGGAGTGGAGAAATGTTGTCTTTCCAACTTCTGCTTTGTAAACTCTTACTGCCAAAATGTGACTAACTTAAAGTCCAATTTGTATTAGTAAAAGTTTGTTCTCTCTTAAACAAAATCCATTAGTCGAGCTCCAGAAGGGTTTTTGGGAGACTCGCATGTTGGAACAAAAACATAACTATCTTGGGTTTTATCAGGAGGAACTCATCCAAGAAACCAATTTGTCTTTAATAGTGTTACAGCCCTGTGTAGACACAATTTACAAATCTGTCATGAAATCCGTCCACGCAACGTGCGAATGGATCAATTTGTGAGTTATACTCCACAAAGAAATCTGAAGTGTGGGCATTAACTTTTGTCTGCCAGAATGGCCTCTAAACTTTGGAGTGTTTTTCTGATGAAGTGGAAAGATGGTGGAAGCCCATCAGTGATGATCAGGGTGTTAAACAGTGGGAAGAAAGAGGACAGGGGGAATGTGTGATGTGGGTGTGTGTGCAGGGCATCATTCCTGTGAGCTCTTCTTAATGATGTGTGCTCTGAGGATAAAAGGCTGTAATTGGCCCTGTCCTTCCTCCACAGCTTGTGTTTGCTCAGACAACACACAGGACAAATGGGACGTTTTTTTTTTTTGTGTGTGTGCGCGTGTGCGCAAGAGGGTGTGTTGCACTCTGAGCTGCTGTGCCCAGGAATGTTAACGAGCACTCATCCCCCTGCACCTATAGATGTGCATGTGGGCTTGCGTGTGTGTTTGTGTGTGTGAGGGAGCTGGCTGGATGTGGGCCAGCCCCCTGTGGTGTGTGTCACGGATGGTGGCGCTATCCGGCCTGCACACCTGTTCAGCTGGAGGTGGAGGGACAGGAAGGACAGTCTGGTTGTCTCCGCAAGTCTGTGGGAGTGTTTATTAATTAATTTAGTTATTTTTGTGCATTGTCATGATCATACAGTAGCTCAGCCAGAGAGCAAATACGTCCAGCTGTGGTTTCACAAAACTGTCTCCTGCACAATAACCGGCTGACTGACGTAGATTTAGGGAAATGTTCATGACTTCTAAATGTTTTCCCTCAAATGTATACTTTTATGTCATTTATTTATTATTTTGTGAATGCACAATACCTGAACAGTTCTTAGTATTTAATTCAGGATTAATCCATGCACATAGCATAAGCTTAAGATGTAACCTAAGGCTGTCGGTGTCTAAAACTTAACTATAAAAACCTAAAGGAACTATGGCAGAACAGAAGAATAACTCACTCCTTAATTATTTCCCAGCTTTTCTTTTCTCCAACTCTCTAGAAGATAAGATCATCTTTTATAAATGCACCCTAGTTTTTCACTGTAATATTTTAGAAAATCCATTCCAGCGCTGAGGAATGGTTAATTTTATTGGTAAGGATGATCATCATCCTGTTTACACACTTATTGATGACATATTTTCAGTTTTCTGGTGCAAGTCTCCAGATTGTAATTTACAATACTGCGATATTACAAAAGGCTTGTTATGCGAAGCTGTTTATCAAGCATCTTTGGGGTTTTGAATGAGTCACAGGCCCACAGCATCATGGATCTACCATCTCATGTAACGTCAGGTTCCGGTGGTTGATAAGGAACTACTCACGTTTTTGTTTGTGAAGTTCGGACAGAAAAAATTCCTAACATGACAGCTCTGACTCCCACTGGTCAGCTGGTGGACATCAAATGGTTCTGGATATGTGGTCACCCAACATGCCTCGTTTACCACAGTTCCAATCCAAAACATGTTTTTATATATTGTCATTTTGAAGAGGGACTCGAGATTATTATGTCACATTTATACCATAGAGAAACATGTCATGGATTACCAAGTTTTGCAACACTCAAAAATGTAAATAAATTAAAAAATACTATTCACACGTTTGCCAGTAATGTGTGAAAACCTACTGCAGATGTCACTACTCTGCTTTTGTCACATTTTTGGTGCCATTTTTGCTTCTTCATTTCCCATTTTGTAAGTAAAATGAGGCTAAAACCAAGACATAATTTGTTATGATACATTGGGGAATACGAGCAGAGCAGCAGGCTGTGGATCTCTCTCCTATCAAAATTCCTTTTGATTAAGCTACTTCACATCAGAGGAAATTCATCTCAAAGCGAAATGAAATCCACAAATGAAAAATTCAACAAAAACGACTCCAGCCCTTTTCTACCATCTTTCTGTCCAGCTGGAGGCGACGCTGTGTTTCTGATGAGCTCTTGAAACAAAGTGCGACAGATTTTGTTGAGGCGTTTGAGGACAGGAATGTGCCTCATGTAGGTTAAAGGTGACATATCTGTGAAGACTTGCTGGAGCGTTTGATGCCCCTGTCCGCCTGCAGCTGCTCCTCCAGCTGTCCCGGAAAAGCAGGGTGTGAAGAGGATAAGGAAGAAGGTGACCGTGTCGAAACCAGGCGCCATCATTGATGTCGATGACTTGGGAGGAGCAAAGAGGGTGCACATGTTGTCTCCGTTACGCTGCAATAAGACCAGAAAATACACACATTTTTATCAGAATCGCTTCAGGATCCAGGAGGCTGGGGGGCATTTTTAATTATAAAGACTGTAAAAAGTTTGAGACCTCAGAAGCAAAAGTAATTTGTATTAATTTGTAGCTAAATTACGTACATTCATCTGTATTGTTGGGTAAATAAGTTTGTACCTTGCAAAGCATGCCGACTGAAACAATGAAACTGTTGTTTTGCTGAGTTTACACTCGAGTACACGCAGTCACTTTGGTTCTTGTTGCTCATTATCATTCCAGTCTTCCTCCTACTTTGGCCATTTAGCAATTGACATTTATGTTGTGTCGTAAAACACTGTCATTAAACTAGCCGTGGTGTTTTGAAAAGCTAAGCACCAGCATGCCCGCCTCAATCACCGCAGCCGCTCTGTGAAGCAGAAATCACTTTTTCCATCCATTCAGCAATCCCATCCAACTGCTTTTTCAGCTACAGTTCTGCAGAAGGATTAGGATGGAGGAGAAAAAATTCATTCAAACTGAACCAGCATGGCACAAGAGTCCTGAGTAGTTGACACGTTTTCTGGGATACCTCCCTCCTCTGGTCCGTGTCTCGCTCAGACATTTGTGTAATTAGAAAAAGTGACTGCAAGAATCTTCAATTTTGAATTTTTCAAGGGCTCTGAGACAAATATTGCAGCAGGCAAAAAGCGATTTTAAGATTTATTTAGCTGATTCCCAGACACTTTTATCAGAGTTAACTAAAACTAACTAAATAAAATGAAATTGAGAAAACTTTTTTTAATGTTAATTAATCTGAAATAACTGGAGCTATATGGAACTATATTGTGTGTTTTTAAACCTAAAACATACTGAAGTTATATAAATAAGTCCTTCGTTTTTGTGTTTACGCACTTACTGTAGTCTGCAAAATGACGACGGCAAAAGTTGGTAGAAAATACTAGTCAGTTAATTGTTCAACAATAATTTAATACATTTTCTGCTGAGATTCAACACTTTTGACCTTTTTGAATTCTGCACCTAAAAATTAACCAAAGTATGAAAAAACCAAAACCTAATAAAAGCAAAACTAAAACTAAATATATGACTAATATAAACTAGCAAACACATTCTAAGAACTAATTAAAAATAACCGAATTAGACAAACAAAAAGTCACAACGAAATAAAACTAAACCATGATCAAAAACCTAAAACAATTATAACCGTGTTCCAAACCTAAGGACTTTGACTAAGCCATTTTTGTGTCTCTGGCTGTGCATCTAGAGTTACTTACGTGTAGAATGGAAGCCACTGCTTTAATCTGAATAAATTGCAGCTAAATAGAGGATTCCCATGTTTAACTCCATTTACCTTTCCTTCAACTCTGACCATCTTTCCTCCCCTTGCTGAGGAAAAAAAAAGCATCTCACAGCATGACTCTTGTATCACTTTTTCACAGTGAGGATTGTGTTTCCAGGGTGACGGGGAGTGTTACTTTTCCTCCACATATACTATGTTGTGTGTTTACCAAAATGTTACATTTTGCCTTATCTGGCTGGAGCATCCTTTTCCTCATTTCTAGGATTTCTTTCAGCAATAACTAGCTTCCAAGCAGCTGTATGTTAAACCAAAATGGAGTTGAAAAACTGGTGGCTTACATGCCTTAACCAGCACATAGACCATCATCTAACCTAAATAACATGGGTAACTGTTCATGATCGAAACCCAAATAAAATATATGCATGTCTTGAAGACTGTGGTGAAAATCTGGAATTTATTACTGTTGAGATTAAGATCTTCCATCAAAATTTGCACTGGCAGACTTAGAAATGAACTGGCCATTATTTGTCTTATTGTCTTCAGTTTAAGCGTTGCCTTTGATCTTACAGTCAGATTTTGGACAGAGAAGTCAGATTATGCAATGCCCTTGGTTTTTGGATTGATTGGCCACAACAAAACCAGCTATTGGCCAGATGAGAGGCTAAGTAATTGAAAGCAGTTTTATATACAGACAGCATGACATCAGTCAAAACCACGGCACTGAATAGGGGAGTATTTTTATAGATGGAACCAATTGTAGCATCGTTCAGTTTGTTTGTTGTGTACTAAGCCAACACAAGTCATTATTTTTGCTCATTAAGAAGGTGCGAAATTTGACGTCGATCTTTTTGCACATTTATGTGCAACTTTTCACAAAAAATGTACTTTTTATTAGAAAAATGAGCTTTGATTGTTGTTGCTTTGTTTACTAGCATTTTTTCACCTAATCTTTCTCTGTTTAGGCCTTCCGCATCCATTTGCCATCACAGTTTTTGAGGACAGTTTGTACTGGACTGACTGGCACACCAAGAGCATCAACAGTGCCAACAAATTCACAGGCAAAAACCAGGAGGTTATCCGCAATAAACTCCACTTTCCCATGGACATCCACACCCTTCACCCGCAAAGGCAGCCTGCAGGTCAGTACACAACTTGAGCAGAAGAATATTTGCATGACTTCCTTCTAACAGGTGGCATAGTGAAATACATGGAGGTGAAATCAGTTAATGAAGGTGGTGTTAGCATTGATAAAACCTGTTCAACTTAAAGATGATGGACAGTTTGTGATTTGCACTAGTTGCAATCTGAAATGGCAGTTCTGAAATGGTAAACAATAAGAAATTGCAAAACACATCCAATTAAATTTTATGTTAGGCCGTCTGTCATGTTCTACAATCCATTGAGGTCAAGTTTTATATATTTGTTAGTTTACACATTCGCAATATGAACAATCTGTATCTTTGTAACAACCTACAGCTTGAAGAGATGTTAGATTTATTAATGAGACTCAAAACTAGGACACCCCCCTCTGCTGGTTTTAAGGTACAGATTGCCAGTGGCAACCTGCCAATGGCAAGTTAAATTAGCTTCCATATTAACAATTGAGAAATATATCAAACAGCTTAGAAATGCAATGAAGGGCACAAAGAAGCCAAGAGCATAAGTAGAAGGAAACTCTAAGCTGAATTTGAATTCCTGAAGATGTATGATTGTTTATCTGCTGAAAAGCAACAACTCAACAATGGCGTCATGTGAGAGCACTAGGTTAGAGACCTAACAAATGAACACCCCACACCCACAGATTTAAAATCTCTGTGGCTTTTTTCCACAAGCATTACGATCAACCTTTGCAGAATTTGCTCCAATTCTGACCAGCATTGTTACTCTATTCGATTTCTCCATGCAGTGAATGTCTGACTTTCCTGCACATATCTGTGTTTTAATAGTAAAGGTTACTACAATATAATAAGCATACAACAATATGCTTAAGATACCATCAAGTCTGTTTAGTTTCCCTTGGCAACATGGCCCAAAAAGACACTTAAAGGTTAAGATACGATTTACCCAGATTAAAGTTTATTCCATTCAAACGGAGTTGAATTTACAGGCTCGTGTGAAACGTTCATTTTTTGCAAAAGCAGTTTAGCGCTCCTTATGTGGAATCCTTTAAGATCAGACCTTTGGGCTTTGACATCAATTTCTTTGTGGTTTCCCATAAATAACTTTACGAACAAGACGTATGACTTTTTTTTTTTTTTTTTTTTTTTGCTTGTCTTCTTTTCCTCAATGTTGTCTGGTGAAAAAAAAGTCTTGCCAAAAAATGTCTGACCGAATGCCTCAGGTAACATTTCAGTGATCTTTACTACCTTTGCCTTTTAACCGTTTCTGTCAGACTCTACCTGCATTACACTTCTGCGTGGGCGGAGCAATCTTGCCTTGGCGTCATGTTATCAAAGCTAAATGTTCAGGAATAACATTTGGAGAAAGCAGTTGGTAATTTATTCAATAAATAAATCTGCTTATGCGGACAAAGGAAACATAAAAAGTAAACATCCCTGTAAAATAAAACATTTTATTACGGGACATTCATATGCTTGCAAACCACACCCGCAATTGTGTCAGTGATCTGATTGTTGACTCGGTCACAAAACTTTCTGTCACAGCCATTGCATAAAGTGTTTTGTCCTTCCATCAAATCCAACATTCTAGTTGTTGAATAATCCCAGGTAAAATGTGTTTCGAACAGAGAGATTGGGAGGAATCTGTTCTCTCTCCTTGTTCCATGGATCTTTCTTTCATAGATGATCTTTGTTGCAGACGTAGCCTTTTTCTGTGTTGGCAACAAATGGGCAAACATCCTTTTGATATATTCTCACTAAGAAGTTATTTGGTTAAGAAAATGGTGCTTTCTGTTTGCAGTCAGGGAGTGTTAGCCTCCCAGATGGTGCGGAGACATTACATCGTCATCGGCATATGGTTGTGCCTTTTTATTTTAGACAACGTGACTAAGTTAGAAAAGTGGTTTATTTTCCCCCATTACTTTTTCTCTCCAAAGAGCCATGGAAAGACTGACTGTGATTTATGCATCTTTCAAGATTTTAAAGTTTTAATAAAAGTTATAATCGGTCTTTTATATCCCATGACAGTATTTTTTCCTTTATTTAAAAGCATAATAAGTTATGATGGAAAAGGTTTTTTCGACATCAATATTGGTAAGTCACTTGTGGCTTTCAGAAAATGACAATATTGAAATAATATAAGCATCAGCAGTACACAGGTACAATTCTTGAGGTATTACCGTGCGGATGAGAAAGCTTTCCTTACACAGACAACAGAATAATCTGCTGCAGTAGTATTAGATTATGTTGTGAGCTGCGAAGGTTTTATTAAAATGACAGTAAAAGCTTGTATTCTTTGACAGCAAACCATGTTGCACTTGACATGCAGCCAAGAGAAAGTTTTTGTGTTTGTACTGTTAACAGCACTGTTACCGTCTGACTCTAAAATGAACTGTGAGCTGCCTCTGCAGTGCCAGAGGGAGGTCAGGCACTGGTGTTTTTGTTTTAGATGATGTTCTGTCAGTCATCTGAGCTCATGTTGCTGTGGAGCTTAAAGACCAAGTAAAGGGCAGACAGTGTGGCGTTCCAGTAAAATCCAAACACTCACCTTCATTCTAAAAGGACCTGACATTCTAAGTTCTTTGGTTATGGTACTTTGGGTGAAACACAAAGGAAGTTTTCCAAAGTATGCCGTTTGATTTTTGACTACAAGTTTATTTGTATCAATTAGAATACTATGGAAAACTGTGAGGACAGAGTCAAAGGTTTGCAAATATGGCCTCTGTCAAATTTCACAAACCAACTATAACATGAGCTCTGTGTGACTTCTTGTCCTGAAGGTGGCAGAAACCGCTGTGGATCCAACAATGGAGGCTGCAGCCACCTGTGTCTCCCCAGCAACAAGACCTACACGTGCGCCTGTCCCACCGGCTTCAAAAAAGTGGACAGCAACAACTGTGCTGACAGTGAGTCAATTTCCAACTGCAGAGCTTCGTATTCTTTGTTACAGCAGCATAATCTTTCACTAGAAATGCTGAGAAAGCTAGACTTTAATTTAAGGACAGTTAAATATTAGGAAAACCTGGCCCATATTAAAAAATAAGTTATATGTACAAAAACAAATCACCACGATTACTTGGATCCTGATCGCATCAATAAATACCAGTGACATTGAAAATGCAGTTACTGTGAGCAGCTTAGTGATTTAAGTCACACTTCTTTATGTGAAGAAGTGTGACTTAATGTGCTAAAGAAGAAAATGCTCATTTCTTCTTGGTATTTGTATTTATAGGCT
Source organism: Poecilia reticulata (assembly GCF_904066995.2). NCBI lineage: Eukaryota > Metazoa > Chordata > Actinopteri > Cyprinodontiformes > Poeciliidae > Poecilia > Poecilia reticulata. Next base: position 31,544,699 of record NC_088832.1, read on the forward strand.
ATAATTGCTGTGACTCACAGTCACACAGTTGCCTAAAAAAGATGTAATAAATGGTTATTGTCAGTTTAATAGTCATCACAACTGTTCCACAAAATATTATGATAATTTCAAGACATATCGCCCACCTGTAGATAATACCATCAGAAATGTATATGACATAATTCAACCAATAATTATAGAATGTACTTCACATGAACTGATATTTTATCAGTAGCTATTTTTGTCACCAAAACCTACATTTATCAAACATAAAACTGATTTGTGTTGTTGACAGATTTATTACCCAGAAAAAATATAATCCTAAAGAAGGTGACAAACGATGTAAAATATTTGATTTGGTCTTTTGCAGCCTCTGCTCCCTGACAGTTTTATAATAAAACAGTCCATGCTGGGCAGCTAAATTAGAAGAGGTAATAATGTAACAGTCACATAATTGGATCAACCCGAGAGCTGAGGTGTGTGCTGCTTCGAGAAATGAAATTTTAGAGGACAAATGAGCATCCAGATAATAAGATATCTACCTTATTCAATATGTAATAAGCATTTTACATTTCAATGTAGTCTCATAACTGCTGACCGAAAATAAATCTTACTTTTATAAGCTTATAATTCATCTTTTTTTTTTCTATTAGCTAATTTCACAAGTTGAATGAGAAACATCTCATGTCATATTCTTACACAACCCCTAGCTTTTAATGTAGGTCATTCCTCTGTAATTATGTTGTGATGCTAATAAGTTTGTTTAATTAAATGTTCCTTTTAAGAGCTGCTTGATGTCTGTGGTAATGCTGTTGTTGTTGTTTTATTGTTGACCTCATTGTTAAACCTAGAGGACTGACAGAAGACCTTTGGTCTTTAATCAGGTCTTGACAAGTTCCTGCTTTTTGCCCGAAGGACGGACATCCGACGAATCAGCTTCGATACCGAGGACATGTCCGATGATGTCATCCCCCTGGCCGACGTGCGCAACGCCGTGGCGGTGGACTGGGACGACAAAGATGGCTACATTTACTGGACGGACGTCACCACAGACTCCATTAACAGAGCGCTGTGGAATGGTACCAACCAGGAGGTCAGTGACATTTCCAGTCTGACTGAACTCTAAATGTGACTCTTCCTTTCAACAATGCAGTCGGTGAGAGCAGCTGCAGAAGATGATTCTATTAAATTTATGCAATACTTCCATCTGCTGGAGGTGTCATGAAATTACATCAAGTGGTTTTGTTCCTTAGAAGATAAGCCCAATATATTCACAAGATTTTATTTTACCTGAAGGATAACATATATATTTAATGCTGTTGGATTTTAAATCTGTCGGACAAGAAGAGGGTTACAGGCATCCATCTGTGGATCTCTTTGGTCAGCCGTCTTTTTATTTAATTTGTTCATACAACCTCCCACCCATCTATTTGGACATCTGCCACTAGAATATACATGATTTTATGTTCATCATCTAGTTATATGTCAGTCCATATGTGCTGATATTTTGACCACCGTCAAAATATCAGCAAAAGTTATTAGTGGGCACTTCAAAAATTGGCTATAAAACTGAATGTGAATTCGGAAAGACTATAGTTTTGATATAAAAATGTGTAGCAAGAAGAAAAAAAATCAAACTAGTTTTCCCTTTTTGCAGGTGGTGGTGGATACAAGCCTGGAAAGCCCTGCAGGCTTGGCAATTGACTGGGTGACCAACAAACTTTATTGGACTGATGCTGGTAAAATGCCTCAAGTAGCAGAATATTTCTCACGTAATAATGTAGAATAAGTAGTATTATGGTGCATTGCAAGAGAACATAACTGTTTTACTTTTGATGCCAGGTACGGATCGTATCGAAGTTTCCAATGCCGACGGCAGCATGCGGACTGTGTTGATCTGGGAGAACTTGGACCGACCCAGAGACATAGTGGTCGACCCAACGGGAGGGTAAGAACATTAATCATGTTATGAAATGTTTTATTTTAGCTCAGATATTACGTGCGCATACTGAATATTTTGTTGTCTGGTTAGCTTCATGTACTGGACCGACTGGGGAGCCAACCCAAAGATTGAGCGTGCAGGAATGGACGCCTCCAATCGGATTGTCATAATCTCGTCCAATCTGACGTGGCCCAATGGACTCGCCATCGACTACGAGACCAAACGCTTGTACTGGGCCGATGCAGGCATGAAAACTATTGAATATGGCAACTTTGATGGTTCTGACAGACAGGTAACATATGCTTACTTTTCTAGAAAATAGCATTATTGAAAACTTATTTAGCCTGTTAAATCTCAATAACTTCAATATTATGTTTTTAGGTTTTGATAGGCAGTCAGCTGCCTCACCCTTTCGGGCTCACTGTGCACAAAGACAAGCTGTACTGGACTGACTGGCTGTCCAAGAGCATCCAGAGTGCTGATAAACTCACTGGCTTGGAGCGCCACACGCTGGCTGAAAATCTGGAAAATCTTATGGATATTCACATGTTCCATCGGCACCGGGAAACCGGTCAGTCTGTGAAACCTGGACATGTAGACAAGTCTTTATACGATGCCATTGAGTGATTTTATTATTTTACCTCAGTAATAACTACTGCTGGAAAAGTGTCTAAATTGAAACTGTGTTACAGGGTTTGTTAGGCATTGGAGCTACAGCTTATGATTAATATTTGTTTATCTGTTAGAATTAGATTTGGAGAGCATATGTGAGATATTTTTAAAAATGTTCCAAGTTTCAATCCTGGTGCAAAATTTTCCATGTGAGTTCTTAAATTAATTTAAATTGCTTGACTTCCCCACTAAATGAAGGATTTTTATTTTATTTTTTATTTTTTTTGCATATTGGCACTTCGTTTGTTTGTTTCCTGGGGCAAAAACAAATAAAAAAAAGTATATATATATAATATTTTTTTTTTTTTTTTTTATGTTTTGTGGCAAATTATTTTTAGGTTCTCAATTCTTTTATTTTAGTGTTCCCTCTTGACATTGTAACAGATTTTATTCTGTTTTCTCGCCTCACTTTGTTTTGATTAAAATTGCCACTGAATTCTTTCTCTGTTGAGCATACATTAGCAGTAGGTCTTTGGGTGCTCAGAGCCTGTCTGTGTGTCTTTGTGTAGTGAATAATCCGTGTGCAGTGAATAACGGAGGATGCAGCCACCTCTGTCTCCTGGCGCCTGCTCCCAAAGCCTCCAGCTGCTCCTGTCCCACAGGGATCAATCTACAGAGCGACGGGAAGACCTGCACACCTGGTACGGAAAACCTTCTGGTTACATTCTAAAAATATTTAAACAGGTGATATAGCAAGAGGAGCTCCAGTTGGCATATTCACTGAGAAATAATAAGTATTCAAAAATAGGTTCAGGTTCAGGACTTTTGTCTCTCAGTCTTTGTTTTTCTAGGGCTTCCCTCTTCCTACCAATGATGCAAATGGAAACTATCAAGATCCTTTTAATTTATCATGTGATTAATTGATTGATTGCAACAGGCTGATACTGTTTCATAAATTCATAAGCTATTGTATGCAAAGTATATTTGTAAAAAGAAAGCAAATAAAAACAACAAAATGTCTCATAAATGTATATTTTTTTCAGCATGTGTGACTTTAAAAAACTGTGTCGCCTGTTTTTATAACAAAACTGTTGATGCATGTGTGTACAGGCATGAGTAGCTTCCTTATCTTTGCTCGGCGGACGGACATCAGGATGGTTTCTCTTGACATTCCATATTTTGCTGATGTGGTTCTGGCTGTCAATAGCTCAATGAAAAACACTATTGCTATTGGTGTTGACCCCAAAGAAGGTTTGTGAGCCCTCCGATGTTTTCTAAATACCTAATTATCAGACTGAGTGGTGCAGAAATGTGAGTATTTTCATGTGTTGTCTGTTGTAGGTAAAGTCTACTGGTCTGACAGCACACTAAAGAAAATCAGCAGAGCCAACATTAATGGATCAGCCCATGAAGACATCATATCTACAGGTATGCAGACAGCACACATTACAGTGCATCTCCACTCCGTCATGTGGTTACGGCACCTTCGTCTCTCCGCAGGCTTGATGACGACGGATGGACTGGCGTTGGACGCTGTTGGCAGGAAGATTTACTGGACCGACACTGGAATCAACCGTATTGAAGTGGCCAACCTGGACGGGTCAATGAGAAAAGTTCTTGTGTGGCAGAACCTCGACAGTCCCAGAGCCATAGCCCTTTATCACGAGATGGGGTGAGACAGCTACACTGTTCTGCACTTGCTGTTGGAATCTGATTGTGATTTCAATGTTCACTTTTAATGTTTTCTTACCTACCTACTTTCTGTTTTTTCTTTGCTGCTTGCTTTCCAGTTACATGTACTGGACGGACTGGGGAGAGCATGCCAAGCTGGAGCGCTCAGCTATGGACGGGTCGGACCGTGTGGTCCTCATAAGTAACAACCTGGGTTGGCCCAACGGTCTGGCTGTGGACACGGCCGGGTCCCAGTTACTGTGGGCCGACGCTCACACTGAGGTCAGTGCTAATGGCATTGATCTTTTCTGTACAAATCATATAATGTAATGGTTTTGCCACACAGGTCACATTTCTGATGTCTTAAAATGAAAATAACGATATCATAATGATGATCCGTCATCTCACTGCAGCGCATTGAGGCAGCTGACCTGAATGGGCAAAATCGACGCACCCTTGTGACTCCCGTCCAACACCCCTATGGTTTGACCCTTCTGGGCTCTCATATATACTGGACGGACTGGCAGAGCCGCAGCATCCAGCGAGCCGATAAGAACACCGGCGGCAACACCATTACTGTGAGAGCAAATCTGCCTGGCCTGATGGACATCCAGGCTGTGGACAGAGACAGACCACTAGGTGAGACTGAGGATGAGATGTGAAATCATTTCCTATTTTTGGAAGAGTTTGTGTATTTTAGCTCACAGGAAGAATTTCCATCTCCATCGGTTTTACCAATCAATCTGACCAACATTTACTCATCCATCTATTTATCGATCATCCAACTAAAGCTGCAACTAACTATTATTTAAGTAATTAACTGTTCTGACAAGTAATTGGATACAAATTCTGCAGATTTTTATTTAATAATTTAAAACTTTTTATACAATATTAGAAATACATTAAAATATGCAAATAAATATATATATTTTTAGATGATATAATATACACTTTATTGACTAAACTGCAACAATATAGATTTTCTTAATTTTTTTTATTATCATAAATGCAAAATCTTTCAGCAAATAACCTTTTTTGAGTCTGTATACTCAACAAATTATCAATTACTAAATTAGTTAACAATTATTTCAATAATCGATTCATCACGACCAATACTATAAATCATTTCAGCTACATCCATCCTTCATTTTGTTATAGCCTACAGTTTTTGACTCAGGTTGTTTAAAACATCTTAAAGAAAAACTCTGCAGCAAATTCATAGTGAATTTTGTACCTAAACTTTCAAAATGGTCTAAAAATGTACTTTTTTCTGTCTGGAAAAGTTTGGAATTTGCATAAGTAAATTAGTAGGAAAGATGGAAGCATGCATGTTATGTTGTACATCTGAGTCATTATACCTTTGTTCTCAACCTTCTGTCTTTTTTTTTTTTTAGGTTTTAATAAATGTGCACGAAGGAATGGAGGCTGCACACACCTCTGCCTGCCTCGTCCTAACGGCACTTCCTGTGCGTGCCCTACGGGCATTCAGCTCAAAGGAGACGGCAGGTCTTGTGACGACTCCCCGGAGACGTACCTGCTCTTCTCCAACCGCATCAGCGTGCGCAGAATCTCCCTGGACACCAGCGACCACACCGACGTGCACGTGGCAGTTCCTGAGCTGCACAATGTCATCTCACTGGACTATGACAGCGTTGATGGAAAGCTTTACTACACAGATGTTACTCTGGATGTTATCAGGTGAAAAATGCACTTAGGTCTGTTTAAAAAAAACATTATATCTCACTTTAAATTAAAATTTCTATGACTTTTTTGCTCATTTAACAACAAACTGGTAACTAAATGGAGAAGTGAGCCGTGTTACTATAACTTTACTCATTATCGTTCTCTGAAAATAACTTTTTTATTGTCTTTAGGAGGGCTAATCTGGATGGCAGTGGCATGGAAACAGTCATCAGTCAGGGCCTGAAAACCACAGATGGACTGGCTGTGGACTGGGTGGCCAGAAACATGTACTGGACTGATACCGGGCGGAACACCATTGAGGTGGCCCGCCTGGACGGGACATGCCGCAAAGTCCTGGTCAACAACAGTTTGGACGAACCACGAGCCATTGCCGTGTTCCCAAGCAAAGGGTGAGAGTGGAGACTTGCCTAGGCTTCGTTTTCAAATGAAAATCTTAGGTTTCACCTGTTAGCCATGACTATGCTTTTGATATTGACGTTGCTACTTTTTCATGTGATCCCATCACGTGTTTTGATGCCATAAGATGTTACAAATTGTTAGAAAAATTATGCGTAAGCATTTATTTTTACAGTTTAGATATACTGCCATATATGTAAACTAAGAGTTTTATTTGGAAATGTATAGTAGTATGAATGTCACAACTTGGAGACATATTTAGTCAAACAAAATGCTATAAAAATCTCACAACAATGATGTAATAATAACTTATAACTATACTATCCTGACATACTTTTTTGTCTGAAGGTTCGCTCACCTCATTGGGCCAAATGTCTGACATGGCAGCCGAGTTGGACTAGTTTTTAGATTCATTTTTTAGCATATATAATTTGGCCAGAAGGGGGCAGTCACTGACTGTTTAAGAGCATTGATTATGCGTTCCAAGATGGTCAGGAAGTGATTGTGAGTAAGCAAACAAAATGGTCATACCACAGCAAAAAATAACTAACTTTGACCTCGTGCTGTAGCACACTGTAAAATGTTCTGTCCGTGGAAAAAGTGGAAGTGAACAGCTGCCTTATTAATACAAAGAAATGACAAGAATAACAGTTTACTGCATTATATTTTTACAGCTTTTTTTAATGTAACTTTATGACAATATGAAGTTTCTACCTTGTGCCTGCAGGTTTCTCTTCTGGACGGATTGGGGGCACATTGCGAAGATTGAGCGATCCCATCTCGATGGCTCTGACCGAAAAGTTCTAATCAACACGGACCTGGGATGGCCCAACGGTCTTACTCTGGACTACGACACTAGAAGGTTTGAAGCCAACAGCTGAAATACTTTCATTTCATTGATGTCGTGATACGATAAAGTTTTAGTTTATTTGATTTACAGCTTGGAGACTAAATCTCACCCAGCTGGAAAGGACGTTTATTAGTGTGCAAATGAAACTGAAGACAGAAGCATTAATGATTCACCTATTAACTTATTGTGCTGCTGCAAATAGTTTTGTCAGTTGCATTGAGCAGCATATAATTTGACCACTGACAGGCTAGTTAAATAATACTAATTACCGCTTCATCATTGCTCCTGTTAGACAGAGGGATATGATAGGGAGAAAGTGAACGTTGTGCATTGATCTGGTTTTTGAGCTTTGTGTGTAGCCTATTTTATAAATCTGTAAAAAGATGATGCTGAAGCCTGCTAATGATGTCAGATTAATGATTAGACCTAATAAATCAAGTCAGGAAAAAAAAAACTTTTGGTTTAGAAAGTGTTCATAACATTTATAGTGTGAATACGTTTGGTGATGCAGTGTAGCTGTGTTGTAGTTTGTTTTTGTAGCAGGAGTGAACCATGTTGTTCCTAATGGCTCTTTGACTTCCTTCCCAGGATCTACTGGGTGGACGCCCACTTGGACAGGATCGAGAGTTCGGACCTGAACGGAAAGCTGCGTCAGGTCCTCGTTAGTCCCGTGTCGCATCCTTTCGCCCTTACACAGGTAGACGCCTTAACCCTCGCGCCCCCTCAGCTCGGCTGTGAATCACAGGGCTGACCCTCCCTCATGGCTGCCTCCTCCACTCACCTGCTCTCTTTGACTCATCGGCTCACCGTGTGATTCTCATTGTTGCCTCTCCGTCCTCATAGCGAACTCATTCAACTTAACCATTTCGTCTACTTTCCTTCCACTCATTTTTCTTCCTCCTCTCTCTCTCTCCCTCCCTCTCTCCCCCCCTTTACCTTCCCTTTCTTCCTCTCACCCCCCTTGCTCCTTGTCTGTGTTTTTCCTCCTCTCTTCTTCTCCCCCGTTTCCCCAGTCGAAGCCGGTGTCCTCCCCTCTAACTCCTTTCTCCCGACTCTCGCAGCAAGACCGCTGGATCTACTGGACGGACTGGCAGACTAAGTCCATCCAGCGAGTGGATAAACACACTGGCCGCAATAAGGAGACTGTGCTGGCCAATGTGGAGGGCCTGATGGACATTATAGTGGTATCTCCACACAGGCAGACAGGTAAGGAATTTCTCCTGATTCAGAGGAAGACACCAAAACCCGCTTTCTACTCAGTTGGTTTGTTTAAAGTGGTGAAGCAGCAGAAACTATAACAGTAATGGAGTGCCATCTACTGGTCAAAAAGAATACTTTTTTTTTTTTTCATAATAAAGTCCAATTCTTTCATGCCTCTTGTTCTCCTTCCTGACCGTTAGGTACTAACCTGTGTGGAGCAAATAACGGAGGCTGCTCTCACCTCTGCTTCGCTAAGACCAACAGTTTTGTTTGTGCCTGCCCAGACGAACCAGATGGGCGACCCTGCTCTACGGGTTAGTGTCCACTGTTTCCATTTCATAGAGACCTCAGCTAAACTACAGTCACCAAGGCATAATACTGTTTGTTAGGATTTCCTTATTCACAATTTTGGTCAACAAAAACACGAGACAGCTATTAATTATTAATTACAGCCGTTTTCTGTGCTGCTTTAAAACTTCAGCACTGATTTTAATTATTCCTCATTCTTTTTTTCAATAAAAAAAAAAAAAGTTTTTTCCAAAACTGCAAAGCAACCAGATCCAGCTGTAGGGATGGAGCAACAAGACAAAGTCCGAGACTGATCAATTTAGCCATCATCATAGCAATATGAAAAGTATGTATTGACAAAGAAGAATGAAGAGAATAGACTGTCAGCCTTTATTTTGTGTCTCACTATTTAAAAGTCTCCATCCATCTTATAGTCTTGATTCCTAATGATTTTTTTGCATTATTACTAGAGGTGTGTTGATCGATTGGCCACCGATCATAATCGGCCGATTTCCGTGAAAAAGTGTATGATCAGTGAGCGGCGATCAGGGTCTCTTATTGCCGATACCGATCACCTGCCTGTGCAGCTGGTCTCCTCTTTCCTTCACACTGCGCAAACGCGCAGCAACAAATCCTAAGCGATGTGGAACTATAACGCACTGAGTGAATGGGGAAGTTTACGTGTTGCGGCGGAAAATTGAAGCATGTCAAAATGCATCAACATGACGAATTTAATACGACATAAAATAATGCCATACTAGACTGAGTTTGGCTACATCGAGGCTCACTGCAGTAAAAAAGACACATAGAGCTATCAGATAGCAGGTAAAGCAGCGCACAGCTACAAACACACCCGGATTAGCATGATGGTCAGAAAGCTAAACAAATAACCCGCAAAATTATTTAAGTCTTCGAGCTGCGATGTAAGACGCTGGTTCTGCTCTCACTGTTGAACCGCTGCTACGCTACAGGTAGTAATATTTCACAGACGGAGCGCCGCTTCTGCTCCACCTGGTAGTGACTCTCACACCGAACCTCTGCTTAAAGCTGCAGCATCTAACCTAAAAAATACATTTTACATACGTATTAAAACTTTTGCTGTTCTGCTGTTCTCCTCCCTGTTCTGCATAATTACTCAGCTCAGTCAGAAACAGCCACTCAGAACTAGCAGTAATCAGCTAGCCGCCATGCTATCAGGAAGTTTTCATTCAGTAACTCAGGATTGTTTATTGTAATGGATCCTGTATTTGCCTTTGAATGTTACGTTTTATACTTTAATTTTTTTGGCAATGTTGAGAGGTTTTATTTTGGCTCTTTGCATTATTTAGCCTCTTCAGAGCCTCCATATGTTTTCAGTCTGTAATAGATGGTATTACTGATAGCAGTACAATTTGCAGAATGCCTGTTTTTTTTTTCTTGGAAAAAGTTATTAAAAACAAGTTTTTGTCTAAATTAAGGTGAATTCATGGTTCCTTTTTCCACATAATGTAACTGGTAGTGCTTTTGATTAAAAAAATCATTTTTGTGATCGGTATCGGTGATTGGCCGTGGGTGATCGGAATCGGCAGAAGAAAACCTGATCGGCACATCTCTAGTTATTACTTTAAAAATGTCAAAAAAAGGGAAGAGCAGTTTTAAAATCTGAGTCATGAAAAACATGGAATGTTTTGACATGAACATATGTTCATAATATTTTGACAGAAAGGTATTTTTGGCCAATCATCACAACAAGATGCAAACAGTTCAAAATGCAGGTTATGTTAATTAAATAGCCAAAAAATGAAGACATGAGTTCCAGTGTGTTTCTGCATACTCCCATTCTTATGTGCATTTGTTGCTTCAGTTGCAGGTTACATCCCCACGTCTCCTACCAAAGGTGCCAGCAGCACTCCTGTTCCCAAAAAGATTCCCAACAGACCGACAGACCCGCCGCACAGGGGACCCTCGCTTAGCAAGTATGACTGCTTGGAAATGATGACTTTCCACATAATGTTCTGAAAGACAGAACAGTAGGAATGTCAGCATAGCATGTATACTTATAAAAACCAAGTCACATTAGCTCTGGATTCAGTTGCATCAATTTGACTGTATTGCATATTGACGCTAATTGAACCAGTTTCTCCTTTAAAGAGCTTTGAAATGACATTAGTTGGGAATCGGAGCTATGTAATTAAGTTCAGGAGAAATGAATTGATAAGAGCAGCATCTGGTCCACACTGAACGTTCTGATGTGTAGTAAGGAGCTATCACTGGTCTGAGTCTAAAAGAGCTGCTTCTTTTTTTAAGTGCTTGGGGAATTGTCACCATCCCGTTAAGGATGTAATAAAAGTTACAAAGCTGAAACACAGTCGTGAAAGGTTTCCAAAGAAAAAAACCACCACAGATGTCTTCATTACCCTTTTTTGTGACGAGACAGGATTATGACAAGCTGGGCTTTCTTCTTATTTTCCTCAGCTGCACTGACAAGGATTTAAACGCTGGAGGCTGCTTGAACACAGTGGTGACAGCCCCTCACGGTGAGAACACAACAAAACATACTTTTGATCTTTGCAGACTGGCTATAAACTAAAAATCATACTTGTGTTTTTCTGTCAGTGATACTAAATATGTATTTTTAAAAAGTTCAAACAGTTTTTATATTTCCTACAGGGAGACACATTACTGGTTCTAGCATTAAGTTAACTGTTTCTTTCTGTCCTATAATCTAATTTATTTGTTTGTCTTTTTAATCTTTTCCAAAAATCCCTTAGAATTTCTTTGACACAAATGTTGCTAACTGCAAAGAAAAAAAAATATTGAACTGAGGAAATCTGCTAATCTGTTGTGTAGAAAATGTACTCTATCATTGTTATTTAATTATAAATTACAAAAAAAGGCAAATCACTTAATTTGTAGCTAAACAATAAAACGCCTCAGTGCTGATGTAAAATGTTTGCATTTTTCATTTGATGACATGTAGGAGAAGGACTTCATATCAGCTATGTGATTGGTGGGGTTCTCACCATCCTGGCCATTCTGATCCTGATTGCTGCTTTTATCATTTACAGGTCAGTATCCCACTTATTGCTCCACCCAGGCATACACTTAAACTAAAGATAATGTTGACACTTGACAATTATTTTTTCTGGACCGACAGACACAAAAAGTCTAAATTTGCTGAACCCGGTGTGAGCAATCTGACCTACAGTAACCCCTCCTACCGGACATCCACACAAGAGGTCAAAATCGAAACATCGCAGAAGCCTCCGATATACAACCAGCTTCGATATAAGAAAGAGGTAAAGGCCATGCTAACAGGGGAGTCATTGTAAGGACGACTAATGAATTTTTGGGGATAGCGTTGATGTTCCTGTTCAGATTGTTCTCTCTGAATGTTGCAGCTTGTGGTTTTTACAGGCCACAGACACCAGTGTTCATCTTATCCCATTTCTTTTCTTCACCGCTGCAGCTCTCTCATCCCTACAACTCTCTCTCCCCCTTTATCTTTTGACCCACTTGTCCCAAGGAGAGGTAGCTGCACAGCATGAAGGAGTGGTGTCCCAGTGGTTTTAGATTGTTTTTCTTAGGTTGTTGCTGCATGAAAACTACTATCCAAATATTGCTAACACCTCTTTTGTGCAGTTTTTAAGCTTAATAGTGCATAGATAAAACATGGCTGAATGGATACAAATGCTCTATGAAGCATGCAAAAGAATCTCCTCAAGATCTCACTGTTCAGTTTAGATTGTCCAGTTGCAAAATACACAGCTTAAACATGTAGCACCTTAATATGAAAGGTAAAAACTAACAGAAGGACAAGCATCATTACTAAAAACAATAGCCTCCTTCAATCTGCAGTGTATCATTTTTATAAAAGATATATTTTGTCATTTGTTGAAACTGTCACTATGTCATGACAGTATGGCGTGAGACAAATCTGTGAAAAAAAATCATGCTTCTGTGGTTTCTCCCAGTTCTAACTATAAACAACCAATCAGAGCCAGGAGGATGGTCTTAGCGCTGTCAATCAGGCTTGTGTGCGCCTTCTCACCTTCCCCTTGGTCTGTGCTATGATATAGCTTCTCCCCGTCAGTAGAACATGTGGTGTATACTAATGCTAGTACGCATGGCCATTGATGATGGCAGATAAAAAAAATCTCCTGTTTCAGTGGTTTCTCCATTAGCACATTTAGCAACATATTCACAAGTTTGATTGACAGCACTCAGACTTTCCTCCTGGTTCTGATTGGTTGTTTTGACCAGAAGCAGTGTATTCCTTCAGACTGCAATAGGCACATTGAGGAGGTGGAGGAGCTCAACCTTTTCTATCCGTCTAATATTGTACTGTAAAGACAGTGAAAGTTTTAACAAATGTGTAAAAAAATAAAATTTATAAAGATCACGTACTGCAGCTTTAAGCCATTAGTCCTGTTATATTTTGTATTGGAGTGATAAACTGCCTGCTTTTTGATTAATCCAACTAGTAAAATGCGCTTTTAACATGTTGAAGATTAAGTATTTCATAATGTTACACATTTTAATTTGAAGTAGAATTGCCTGTTTTTGGATAGGTGTAAATAACACAAAAACTAAAAAATTATATCAAAATGAAAACCCAACATTTCTCCTTGACTTCATGACTGCATAAATATAAGGGCAGGATGCTTCTTTGAAGGCGCTATGGCAACCAGTTTTCATCAAAAGTGTGTCTCCTCATCCAGGGTGGAGTGGATGGAGGCTACACGAAGGAGAAGATCCGCATAGTGGAGGGTGTGTGCCTCCTGTCCAGCGAGGAGCTTTACTGGGACGACCTGAAACAGATCAAGCCGTCCCGAGGCGGCCTGCACACCTGCATGCGCACGGACACCGTGTCCCTGCAGACCAGCAGCGCCTCGCTCGACGACGGCGAGACGGAGCAGCTCCTGCAGGAGGAGGCGTCCGAGTGCTCCTCCATAACCACACTGACCCCCTCAGCCATCACCCCGCAGCGCCACGCCCAGCACAGCCTGCCCGACACCGGCTGGGCCTCCATACGCAAACCCTCCACCGAGAGCGAAGTGTGAGAGAAACTCCCTCTGTGCTTCATCTCAACTATTCATCACACACACACACACATATGCAGACACCTTTGTTCAAAGCTGGTACAGATTCAAAGATTAACTGAAGCAAATGTAAAGTAATAGTTCATATGAACCCGGTTAGACACACATCTTTGAAAGTGGAGCTCCGTCCTGGTTAAACACGTACACACCGAGCAGCAGAACTCCCGGTGCCACTTCCTCCAGGCAGAGCGATAAACTAAAGGAGCATGCCGGTGCGAGAAAGCAAAAGACTCCTGGGAGGATGTAAACAGAGACACTGAAACTACCTGGAGCCGATTTAAAGGACGGAAACTCAACAAGACGAACGCTTCTCTGTGTACCTCACGTCTACTTTTTGGAACTGTTTTTGGGACAAAACTAAAGCTACATATTTCATTCAACAACAGTTCTCACTCGGATGCCAGTCATGTCTATATGAACTCTATTTATAAACCTTTTCTTTTTTTTTTTTTACTTGAGTGGGTTTTTGATGAGTGTTGTGTGAGCAGTTTGTGCAGCAGGACTTTTGTTTTATGACGGTGCCAAAGGGCGAGACTTCACACGGTCTCCATGCTTCCCTCTCCGCCTTCACTTTGCATTTGAGATTCATGAAAACTCTTGGACAGATTTTTGTTTTGTTTTGTTTTCTGCGCTTACTTTACAAACTCGCTGTTGAGGGTTGGAAACCTCACTCCAGATATTTTCTCCTGATTCTCATAAAGCCTCCAAACAGGAAAAAAGCGATCTACTCTCAGATGGTCTACGCATTTTCTGCAAACGTAGCTGAAAGTCTTTTAGTTTATATTTCAGAACATGTTTTTTTTTTTCCTCGAACATAGAAAAATAAGCTTTGAAGATGCAAAATCCTGAGAGTGAAACACTTTAATCTTTCTCCTTCAGTTTTATATTTGATATCGTATTGATTAAAATGTTGATGACATTTTTCTGAGCTGCCTAGCCTTTCAGATAGATGCAAATATCTGAATACAGCTTCGTCATTCTCATTCAGCATATCATTCTTTGATCTTCCCCCAAAAAAGAGCAATATTTCTGCTGAGGTTTTCTATACGGTTAAATATTACCTTTTAGTAGCACTTACTTTTAGAATGTAAAGCTCTTTAATATTAACTAATTCAGTACTTCACTTTTTAGCAGGATAAAACAAACTCCTCAGAATTCTGTTTATGTTTCCATTTTAAATGTATTATACATTGGTTTTTACACAGTATTCCCATGTCTGTATGGAAATGATCATATTAAAGCTCTTTTCAGCAACTTGATCACAGTTCGATTTGGCTTTCTGCGTTCTTGGCTTACATTTTAGATGCAAGTGGGTCAGAAATCTGGCACGAAAGTATTTGCTTGGTGAAATGTTGCTTGGTAAAATGACAACCTGAGTTTATCAGTTTGTAACCTTAAAGGAGCCACCAACAAACGGTGCAGCCTGTAAGTCCCACCTCCTCAGTGAGGATTCTCATTTCTCTACCAATCAGTTTTTGGGTATTGCTTTAACGTTAGACTACAGTCTTTGCTGTTTAAATGCAGTACTTAATCCTATATCACTATACAGACAAATATATCTTTTAGACATAATAGAGCCGTGTATTTTGAAGTATCTGCTACAAGCTCAGCATCTTGCTGATTTGCTGCTAGACTTAGCACTGAGGCCAATGGAAGAGGGTCTTGGCAGCTACATAACTACAGTCTCTAAGGATTAGTTGACAGTAGGAGCCTTTGGAGCATCGTGACGACCCAGTATTAAGTCATCCCGGCTCACAGTCTCTCCAACTCTGCTGCAGGAAATGCTAGAAACTGTACATATTTTACCATGTGGATTGAAGCAAATGTTTCTGTTTATATTGTGTTAATGGATTTGTAAAGTCTTTTGTAAAAAGGGATTTCATGACCGTTTTTAGACTTGTATTAATTTTACTCACTGGAGAGAAAAAAGTTTTTTTTGTTGTTGTTGCTGTTTTTGCTGGATTATTTTAACCACTGTGTTTTTAAGCTTTGTAAATGATAGGGAAGGTGCCAGTTATTTAATAGTGCTCTTTTATCTTATGAAATACTGGTCACATATAGTTGTTGTAAAGTTAACAAAAAGAGGTATTTATGACTTTTTTTTTTTGGTTGTCCTTTATGTGTAAATATGAAAAGACTGTATATGTATTTCCCTGGCAGTACTAACAAGCTGTGTTGTGTGATATAGTGAATTATTCCTTTGCTATCTTTTAATATAAAATGGCATTTGCATTTCAGTGAAACATTTGACTCGCTCATCTTTTCAGTTTTTCTACTACATTTTTTACATTGGGTTTATTTCTTCAGAAATGAAGAGAGAACACGATCAGCTATAATTTTGAAGTAATTTCGTAAAGGAACTGTCCTGCATTGCAAAGTAGATTCTATAACTAGGCTGTTAGTGGCTCTACAGAAATATGCGGCTCTTTAACCTTCCAGAGAGACTCTTAAAATATAAGATCTAGGAGTGTGCATTTATAAATCCAATAAGAATGTGGGCTTTTGCCAGAATCCTCCATTTGAATGCCATAAATTTCCAAAACAGGACACAATGTGCAAAATTTCTCTTCCAGTCATTTTGCGTTAGATTTCAAAATTATTGCTTTTGTTGTTTCTATTTTTTTAAGTAACACACAATCTATGAATATGGAGAGGACTTGTACAAAGTTGGAAGTTTCACTTATATATATTACTACTTATTGTGAGGCAATTTTCATTGAAGAAATGAGTGATTTTACTCTAAAACCTAAAACGAATAAAAACAGGTTTTGTATCTTTATAAGTTCTGTATTTTTAAAACTATTTTAAATGAAAAGTCAACACACTACTGTTAAAATGCAGTGAGGGTTGGATAAAAAAAACTGTTATTGCCTCATCTTTATTTAAAGGAACGTATGTCATCTACAATTTAATGAAAAAAATCTATTCAAAGGCAAAATGTTCGAACAAGCTATAGGAGGATTTTCAATACTTTTCAATTATTACATTAGATAAAGTCAAGTTAGACAAGATCAAAACAGTCTTATTTGTTGTGTGAATGTTACAAAATGACAGTTTTAAATGCATTCTGTGGTGCAGTGAAGAATATAAACATCAATGTTTTAAAGAATAACAAATAGCATCTGTTAGTATGTCATGTTCTCCATAACTATGAAGTAGGTTTGAAAGGTAAAGCCATTTTCATCTAAAGGAAAACATCTAGGTTTGGTCAAAGTCGCATTATGGTCTAATGAAAATATACTCTAAATTTATTCTGGATCTCTAAAAATGTAAACTTGGCATTAAAAGAATAAATTTATGTAAATATTGGTAAATCTGCAATAAAACGAAAAAAGAAAATGGATTATACTTCTCAACATGGTTGTGACTAATTATGTCAAAAGCAAAACTTCATCAGCGTAGAACTGAAGTCTTAAAATGCCTTTCAGTTCAGAAATCTGTGGAATTGTAGAAGGCTGTGTCTTCCTAATAGTCTTACCTCACAGGAGCCTTGTTTTTCAGTTGAATAATACAGGAGAAATCTCAGAAATGGAGACTAAATGTCCTATTTTTTTGTCACAAAAATGGCATTTTAAAATGCCATCATGTAAAAGAAAAAAAAAGTATTTACATTATATGGGTTGTTGATCTCTGCCTGGTATAATATAAAACAAAGTATAAAAAGCAGAAGAAAAGTTACACTGAAATTTGCAGAATAATTTTTTGTGGCCTCCAACTACATTCAGCCCTCCAGCAAATTGAGCTGATGCAAATGAAAACATTTTCTATTTTTTAGGGTTAAATTGTCGTACATATTACTTCATTTGAGAAGTATGTAATGTTTCCACGCTTGCTTTCATTTTGATATCACATAAGTGAGAGAATAAAAGCAGCAAATATTTATAAAGTTCTTGGATTACTTATTTACTGATTTTGCTGGAAATAGATATCATTCGACGCAATCAAATTCTATACATATTTAAAGAAGATAAACAAACATATTCACATGTCGGTTCCAAGAGATTAGAATAGATTAAAATTTGATGCAGTTTCAAATGGTAGAATATTTTGATATTGAATTGAAGAAAATATAATGTTGCACTAAATGTTGCATATTGTAAGAAAATATGCATAATAAGATATTTGTGGGTAAAATTACGTTATTGGAAAGTTTCACGACGTTTTATCTAGTTGCGATATAAAAAGTTAGGTGCTCAAAGAAACAGAAAAATTACGTATTCTCGCGAGCAAGACGGCGAACCAACGGGATTTTGGTGAGAGTTTGAAAACTTAACGGTCCAATAAAAGAACATAACACAACATGGTGAACGGCTTGTAGTTGGGTGATTTAAGGCAATCCGTCTTCAAATATGTGCCTGGATTTTAAGGGAAAGCGAACAACAGCAACGATGCATGGTTAATACGCCTTCTGATTCAGGCTTCTTTCCGCTAGGTGGCGGTAATTCATCTAAAAGTTGCTTGCCACACGCTTTGTTACACAAAGGCGAAGAAGGCTCGAGCTGGTTTGAACCGATTAGCCATGTGGTTTAAAACGAAAGAAGGACGCTGTACTGATAAAGCAGGTAAATTTCCCGTTTTTTAAGCTTCAAAGTTGCAGTATGACGTTAATAGACTCGTAGATTTAAGATAATGTATATATCTTAAACTTAAGTAGGTTTTGGGCAAGAACTGTTATTTTGAAGTAAACGTTTGCCTTCATTAGAGTGCTAGCGCTTAAGCTAATTCGGCTACCTCGTGTTTTATAATCTTTTGTAAGTTTCTGACCTATTAATTTAGCGGATATTTAACCTCCCTAATCAGACTTTGTTGTGTGACATTAATTATTAAACCCTTCCACTCTGTTCATTGTCATTAGCTGACCTGCTTGTTTTATTTGTTCACAGATGCAACTAATTACAAGAAACTGGTCTCTGGAGTAAGAAAAGTGTTTAGTAGCAGTCATGGTGGATTGCGCTGAATGGATGAAGCGTCCAGTCGGCTTAAAATGGAGTTCAAGGTACAAACAAAATGGGCTCAAATTCTCCTTAGTACAAGATGAAATCAGCGGGATGGTGGGTGTGAGAGTGATGAGTTGCACTAATCAGTTGGGGTGTTTGCTGCAGTGGCATGCTCGTCCCAATCCGATCCGAGATGAGGAGACGAAATGTGCGCTGGGGCCATCTGACTACACCCCCATCCATAAAGAGAAACAAAAGATGTATAAACAATTAAACATGTTTCCTTGATAAGTTTTGTCATAATTTATTCACGTGATTGATTAATTATAAAGAATGGTTGCTCAGTTGTGCTTTAAGTATCTCTTGCTTCTGTCTCGTTGTCTACTCCCAGCCTGATTTATTGTTGTTGAGATCAGGGCTCTCTGTGGGCCTAAGCATCCATTACAGAAAGCCTTTTTTCCTTCACTTGCATAGTGTTTTGTGGTAAGCTGTTTTTGTCAGAGACCGAAGCTTCAAAGTGCTGCTGTACGCTTCCCCCAGAGGTTTAAGGAAAGGGATTTTTCTTTTCCCATCTCAGAAGGAACTCTTAAGTGTTTTTACTCTTCAGTATCTTTACATGTTTAACTTGAAACAATTTGCACAATTTATTTTCTTATTTTTCTGTAAAGCTCTTAGAATAATGGGTTTCTCACTCTGTAGCCTCTGGCAGTTTTTTCTCGTTTCACATAGAATTAATGTAAACTAAAGAAAAGCATATAAACATAATGATCCTGTGTATATACATTTTTAACAGGGATCTTATTTAACGAATGTGTTTGGCATCTTCCTCAAGCATTTTTTTTGACATATCATTTAAAGTACTTTTAATATGTTACACTGAGCTAAACTAATTTATTGTTTTTTTGTACATTTTCTTGGAACATCTTTTAATCTATTGAGCCTGATTTCTTCCTGTTTTTATGGAGTGTAGAGTCGGGAAGCGAAAGGAAAAATCCTGTGAAGATTCAAAGGCTCGGCTCTGCAGACTTGAACTGGAACGTCTTCGTCTCTAAAGGTCTGTAGGAGTTAAATATTCTCTTTATACCGGAGAGGCAACACTAAAGGATGAAGTGTGTAACATCCTCAAGACTCTGAAGTGAGCCAGTGTGCCTCCAGTCACTTTGTTTTCTTTAGAGCTTCGATGTGCCATTCCCAAAAATTAATGGCGAATATTCAGCTATGTTACTTTATAGTAGGATCCTTAATCTCCACATTTTCTCAAGTTTATAGGAGCTGTACATTCTTTTAAAATACATGTTCTGTCTGTTATTTACGGTTCCTGTTTATATTACAGCCAATTGGTTTTTGTAAATCCTCATCTTCCTTAAATATTCAGACAAACAAACAAAAAGTCACTTTTGGCTGAAAACGACTTGGATCATTATTTTAGGAAGGTAATAAAATGTTTAACCATGTGGAAGTGTTAGTCAAATGAGCTGTTTCAACAATTTTTTCTTTTTCAATTTCGAAGTGTTACAGATGCAATTCATGATGCAAATTAAATCAACTTATCAATGAGTACTTATTTGTGGCTCAGAAAAACTGAAGGCCTTGAGACCAATTTTCTTCAACTTCTTAATGAAAACACTTTTTACAAATGTGCAGCTTTAAATTCTGGAAAGCATCAAATCACTCTCCAGTTAAAAATCGGTATAGTTGATTGTGTTTGATTTTTTGTTTGTTTTTTGTTGATGTTTTAATTTTTGGATGAATGAAAATGTTCTGATATCCAAAGTGTCTCTGTGTCTTGAGTATCCCTCTGGAGGTGGCAGTGATGAGTTGCACCATTACCCAGGTTGCTGTTGCAGTGGCACGGCAGGCCTGTCCTGACACAATGTGTTGACACCCATTGTGCACAGGGGCCATCTGAGTCGCCTCTCTGTGGGAGAAAAATAGAAAATGGCATCTTTTAGGTTGTGGTGTCATAGTTCATTTCTTTCTATCTGATCTCATTGCTGTTTTTTCCCCCCAGGAAATCGAAGAAGTAACTGTGGGATGGAACGCTTTTAGTTCATCAAGTGTCCTTTATAGTCTGGGTTAGAGTTTTAATGCTGGTAAGCATGAAGACACTTTTATTACATTTTGTTGCTCAGATTTATTTTTATTTTTTGCAAAAATATCTTAAGATGCTTTTTTTCCTTTGTGTATAATTCCATCCACCAAATTTATATTTGGAAGTTGTTCTGTTTTATTTGTTATAATTAAGCAAACAGGCATTTTGAGGCCTTCATGTTGGTAACAGCTCATCTCGTTCTCAGTTTCTGTAAATCTAACACATTTTAGATCTATTTAGACAAAGTAAAATTATAATCCAGTACAGTCAGTAGATGCATTGTTTATTTGTGAAAAATGGAAAGCAACAAAGCATAAATGTATTTGTAACCCTGGTAGAGGTTTATAAAATCTATTTTTTCAGCAAAATGTTGATTGTAATTGGAAGTGACGGAGTTATACTTTGAATCAGTGAGAGAATCTGTAGGGAGCTAAAGACTGGAGTGATGTACATGGAGCCTTCATCCCTTAAAACATTGCAATGTTTTCTTTTAATTATGCAAAAATTGATGAATCTTTCAACCAAATTGAAACCAAACCTTAATCATGTCAGTATCTTGTCATAAGTAGTTTTTAGTCATAGTATTTTGAGTGAAAACAATCGGACAGAATAATCATCTCCCATTTAATAGCATTGATAAAGTGTTTTTTTTTTTTTTTTTTTTTGCTTTTTTATTGCTGTAACTCCAAATCCTGTTGGAAGTTAACTTTGTTTTTCAGGCTTCATCAATACTTACTTTCTTTCTGGTTTAGAGACTCCGTTTATCTAAAACCTGCTGTCTGAGTGGTTCATACGACAGATTGCTAGGCAACCGGACCACCATGTTGCACAGGTGAGATAAAGATCACTTCCAAAACGTTTTAAAATATTTCTTTTGTGAATGGTCAGTATGGAAGTGCAGCTGTTTTTTGGTGGATTTTGTTTTTCACCCTACACTCATCCCATCCCTTGTACTCATTGGCAGACCGTCGAAAGCTTGATTCACAGCGACGTGTCTGAAGTTCTGGACAACATGAACAACTTGAGGGAAACATCAGGAAGTCTAAAGCTTGAGGGTTTCCAGCTTTGTTTGCAATAATTTTTCTGCTGCTATTCGATGATGAAAAATTGTTCCTGCCATAAGACATTCTGTTGAGGTAAAAAACTGAAGCCTTTGCTGAATGTCATACTGCAACGGTTCTTAATGTGACATTGTAATCCAGCTAGTCGCATCTGGGTGTTCTTGTGGAGGGGACAGAGTTCGTCAGAGGGGGATTGCAGGTTGAGGGATTGTGTTGCATCAGCGGCCACCACACTTAAACGTCTGCGTTTTGCTTTTGTCGGCCAGACAGGTTTCATAATACAAGAACGCTTCTGGTTGGGTGGTATATTGGAATTTTGATTAACACATTTCACAAGAAATACTGCGAGCAAAAATGTATTGCGCTTGTTTGCGGGCAATAAAATGACTTAAAAATTATTGCGGAACAGAGAATAGTCTCAATAATCTTGTTGCTTTAAAATCCAACAAGACAGACTATATGTGGTATGTAGAACCAGTATTTAAATTTTTTGAGAATGTATTTGCAATATTAACAGAACAATGGGTCTTATATATCAGTGTATTCACTACTATACATATCCATAATAACCTACAATGTGTAAGGGAATTCTGTGTTTAGGGTAAGTTTTAAAGTTAAATTTGTTTTAACTTTGTGTTGACACATTTCTCTTAGAACCGGACTGTTGATTTGAATCTGTTGTGATAATTATTAAACCTGTTCAATACAGAAGTAGACATTGTGATTAATTTGTTCATTTCTCTGCTCATCTGCAAGAACATTGGCTGGGTGTTTTTTCTGTCTCAACAACACCTGAAGAAAGCGGCTAAAGCTCCAAATAAATCCTGTAGCTTCATTTCATTTTATGGATCGATGCGTTTGTCTAATCTAAAATTGGCCTTTGTTTGATGCAACGACAACATTGCTACAAATTTCCAGGCTTAACTTGATTTTCTGTGTGAAATGTCGATTTCCTTTTTTTCTTTTTCCAGATCCACAGTTTTACTACAAGATCTAAATCTATATCCAGTGAAATGAAGTTTGTGGAAATCTCAATACACAGCTGCTGGCTTTTGATTACTGCTGTACTCATTTTAGCCACTAGGTGTCAGTTGTACATCACTGTTTTCCTACTGTCCTCTGGACAAATGTCCAGACTGAAATAAGGGACATATTGGATAAGATGCCTGAAAGTTTCAACCACAAATTGTGTATGTTGCTATAGGTAAAAATATTTAACTCCTACATTTGGCATGTATGTACATAGACGAGCCCTTACTGCAGGTTCTAAAGCTGATTCACAGTTGTCCACGTTTTCCAGGCTTATGAGAATAAACTGCATCACAATTTAAAACAAAAGCATAACATTACAAGCTTGTCTGTGTCTTGACAGTTGAGTAATTGTAAAGTTTATCACTCAGGTTTTACTTCACTTTGTTTTCCTTCCAATCGGCTCTCAGGGTGGTAGATGATTCACACCTGCACTGAATGGAGAGTGGAGTACATTAAGCTTTGACTTTAAGCCATTGATGTTTTCACCTGAATTCATTGCAGCTTCTGAATCAGGCATCCATTCTCCCCCCCGCCCCCCTGAGTATGAGCTCTCTTGGAAAACCAAGAATTCAAACTAGTCATCTGCAGGTCGTGGCTCCGCCGGTGAAGGGTCCATTAAGAACATTCAGTTTGAATCAAATGAAATGTCAGCAGTGAAAGGAACTCAACTTGGAGGTACACGACACGGGTTAATTATTCATCTTGTTAATGGCTGAGCTGACGCTGAGTTTCTTTAAAGAGCAGTCTCACATTGGCTGTGTTCGTTTTCTACAGCACCTAGTTGTCATTTCTCACCTGAACTCCTCAACATCACCTGCCTGTCTGAACTGTTACTGAACAGAACCATGCTGTCCTTCTGGGCCCATTTTTTTTTGTCCAACTGAAAATGATTGCACTGGACTGGAGGCTGACACATTGGCTGTTGGAAGAGATGTTGTACAGTGTTGTTTGGAGGAAGAAAACTCTGTTTTGTTCAGATGTTTTCAACACTCTGTGTTTTCAGCCATTAGAAATGTGATGTGGAATTATGTGTGGTCTCCAGACTGCCTGTCCAAGCAGCAGTTATGGATTATACAGTGAACAACATGAGAGCTACCTTTTTAACAGTGTACTGCTTCACCTTTTCACCCCATAACATTCATATGTCATCAAGGAATGGACTGCACTAGACCCCTAATGGTTTGCTGTAGTATGTGTGGCACTAGGATCTATCAAATTTTCACAGGGAAGGATATTAAGAGAGGTTGTTTGCACATAGCTGTAGCACATGCTGGAGTTTCAAGTGACTCTTTGATTTAGATCTGTGAAATTTGGCTCCCAGGTCTACACCTCAAAGTTCTCAAACCATTTTCCTTTAGCAGCACCCTTCCTACTGAAAGACACAACAACTATCAGGAAATAATCTTCATCACATGTTCAGCTACGCAGCAACAGACGGTTACTAAAGACTGTTTTCTGGCATGTTTCCATCAGACTCATCGTTTACTACTTTGAAAACCTGAGTTCCAGTTTATCTGCTGGATCAGGACAGAATTGATGACCCTGTCAGGTTCCAACACATTAACATTTAGATCTGCCTGTAACTCATTGAGTCAAATTTACAAGCCATCAGAACATTCCTCAGAGTTTTCATCCATGCTAGTTTGGTTGCATTATGCAGTTGCTGCAGATTTGTGAGCTGTACATCCATGTGCATCTCCTGTTGCACCACAGCCCCGTAGCACTCTGTTGGACTGATATCTGTGGAAGCCACTGGGGTGTTGTGAACTCTTCGTTATGTTTAGTGTGAGATGATCTGAACTTTGTAACAAGGTTCATCATCCTGCTGGAAGGGAGCAGCAAAAGATGGGCCCATTCTGGTTCCCAACAATACTTGGGCAGGAAGAGATCTTTAAATGATGTCAGTTTGTACTAAGAGTCCCAAAGTATGTCAAGAACATGTCATCAGCATGAACTGTTGGTTCCAGGCAGGATTGATCCATGTTTTCATTTTGCCTACACCAATATCTAATCCTACCAATTGAAAACTGAAGCTGAATTTGGACTCGTTGGACCAGGTCGTGTTTCTCATTGTGATAGTTGGATGTGGTGTGGTCTTCTGTGTTGAGGTTCAATGTGTTGTGTTCTACAAGACATCATACAGCTTATGTTAGTAGTGGGTACATATTTCAGCTGCTATTGCTTCTCTATCATCAAGGCCAGTCAATCAAAGTCACTTTAACCCCTTGTTTACCTTATCCTGATGCTCAGTTTAAACTCAGTTGTCATCACTGCAACTAGACAATTAAGCAAATTGAGTTCTAACTGGCTAAAGTGTCTGAGTATATCCCCCCCACTAGCAGGTGCTTAGTTGAAGAGATAATCATTGTTATTCTCTTCATCTGTCAGTGGCCACAATGTTATGTCTGATTGGTGTATTTGCAGAAGTCTTCAACACAATTGCTTAAAGGATTTCTGAACAGCGAAGTGTCAAAATCAATAGTTATGCAGTTTGCAAAGCAGAAAGTCAGTCTGCTATTAACTGAGCTGTATTGTTGGACAGAGTCAGTACAATGCTGAAAGAACAATGCATCCTAATACTCTGCAAGGTTTCTGTAGCCACAAGATCAGTTAAGGATTAAATAAAATATTGAAAGGGGAGGAGAACTAAGGTAAAATGGTTTGACTTAATAGATGAAGAAAACTGAATATTTACCTTCTTCAGCCATTTCACATGAAACGGCAATAGTTTTATCTTGACTGGCTTCAAGAGTTTCTTATCCCACTGAACTTTAAAAGATTAAAGACATAAAATGGACATATAACCATGTGAGGGGGAAAAAAAAGTTTTTCCTTTAACCCACATGCCCACATGAAATTCTGTTTTCTTTTTATCCCTTTTCTCTGCTGTCTCATCTTCTTTCATTTTCTCCTCAAAGAAGACCATGACAGAGCTATGACTGACAAGAGTGCAGCGAGAGATCATAGAGGGCTCACCGACTCTTCTTTATTAGAGGAGACAGTTCTTGTTTTGCTTTTAGCTGAGCTCCTGTGGGAATTAAAGGGCACACAACTGGAGGCAGATGTTTTGAATTTCAGGGTGGAGGATAACTCCAACATTTGATGTTGAAGTGAGGCTGAGATGGGGACAACTTTAAAAAGAAAAAAAAATAAAGATGTTTGTTTTGCCTCAGGAAGTTGTCTTGTGAGCTCGCAGGTCCAGCGGGAGCCGCACTTTCCCTACGCCGCTGAGCAAACGTACACTGGATGCTGCGCTGATAGCAGCTGCTGATCAAAGGAAGGGTTCATATCCAAACCTGAAATAGCTTTTTCTCCTTATCAGGTCATGTTGATTCGTTCTGCTCCTAAAAAATGACCCAACATAGAGGTAACCTCAGGCCCCGGTGAGCTCTGCTCATGAATACTTGCACACAGCTGTCACGCATTACACCACTGTGGGCTGATAGCAGAAGACATTTTGACGGCAGTGATTCATGGTACAGTCAGAGGCCCTGTTAATGAAGAGCTAAGCAACAACTTTACAAGTCCCAAATGGGTTTACCCAGAAATTTGTTAATGCATTAATCAGCCTTAAAGGGCCTTTTTCATGCCATGTTCAGAAGCTGATGCATCCTTTCAGAATAATTTCTCTGTGTGACTAAGACATTTTCAGTTTCACGTGGATGGGATTGACTGCTTAATAAACTAATAACACAGTATGTATTTTCTTATTGAATGGTAGATGTATGATTATATGATGTGTTTAAAAACCATCCTACATATTTTCATTTCGGTTACCAAGGACACGGCACTATTTTATGCTTTCTGCACAAGAAAACAGCAGGGTTGATGAATTAATGTCATGAAATATTTGTATGAAAGAGAATGTTTTAGTAAGTTGCACCACACTATGCTAAATAATAGCTAACCAAAGCCATTTAAAAACCTAATTTCTCTTCAACTCCTTCCACAAACGGAGTTTTTTTCACAATCTAGTTAAACATAAACAATACAATTGGACGATCAGAGATGTAGTTTTAATGTGCAGAATGGCCTATTGAACGCATTACCTTGCAAAAGTTTGCACACCCAAAACATTTTTATGTTTTCCATGAACAGAAATCTGAAAAGTTGGACACAGGATTTTATATGGTTTAGATCAAGTTTATACTTTTGTGCTTCCAACTGTTTGAATTGCTGTTGTGCAGTGACTTAGACAAAGCAAAGCAGTGCTGAGCAGGTATGTTATATATTCTGCTAGATGAACTAATTTGATGGCTCAGCAGGATTTAAATTGGGTCTAAAGCAGCTCATCTGTGAAAGTGGTCTGTCAGACTTTGACTGATGGTTGTCAAGTCAGGTAGTTATGAGATACAGAGACTTGTGCTAAACTGTCATACCAAAAGTTGTTCAAAAATAATAAAAAAAAAAAAAATCTGTTTTGGCAAATATGAAATGACTAGAGATTTACATTTATTGTCTAACTGGAAAAATGTCTGGAAATGGATATTAACTAATTATTTGCTAGTTTTGTATAGTTGAATTGTTATGCTAACTAGCTGGGCCTCCCAGGTTGATGATGCCTCCATCAGGCTTGGACGATGTCCTTTACATAACTCACTGTAAAGGATTTTTGGCCTACTCCTTCGTACCAAATTGTTTGAATTCAGCCACATTTGAGGTTTTTAAGAATGAACACTTGTCTACTACTGCCTCTCAGATGAAGATTGACCTTTACATCATCCCCCAACCATAGTTTACTTTTTATTCGTATTTTATTTGTTCATTCCTAATGGGGCTTCCTGGTGTAATTGATATCACTGTCTCACTGTATAAGTGCATCTGAGCTTAAACTTATGAACTAGGCAACATTCTCCTTTAATATCTTCTACAAGGGAGCATAATTCCTGGTTCCATGAGTTAAACAAATCATTCAGTTCTCACAGCAACAAAGTAGCCCACAGCATCACAGTACCACCACCATGCTTGACAGTATGACGTTCTTTTTCTGAAATGTTGTGCTTTGCACCAGATGTTACAGGACATGCACATTTCAAACAGTTCTACTTTTTCTTGTCAGTATAAAGGTTATTAGAGGAGGTGTGGGTGAGTCATAAGTGCACTCTTGTGCTTTTGACATACTGACCACTCTAGGTAAGGCTCAGTACTGTTCTCTCGTGTTGACAGTCCCACTGCAGATCCCTGGAGTCCCACAGCCTTCAACATTTCCTTGTGAGCCTTTTAAGACTGATTGAGGTCAATGACTTTGTTTCTCTTTGGTTCTTTAAAAGCCTCTTCATGTTTTCTGAAAGGTTATATTTAAGTGATCCCTTAATTCTTCAGGTCTGGCAGTAATCAGCCCTCAGAGTGGAAAATGAAATCCATCCGAAAAATGTGGTTAATGACAGTTAATTCACAATTTAACAATGGCCAATTACTTTGTCACACAGGACCAGTTTGATTTGGGTGAAATAAAATCATCATTTGAAAACTGCTTTTTTGAATTTAACCTGTTTGTAGTTCATGTAAAAAAAAAAAAAAATACATATCTGACACATTTATTATGACAAAAATGCATTAAGATTATAATGTTATTCTTAATGCATATTAGAATCCTGTAAAGCATGTGTAATTGTTAACAAGAGACAAATATATTATGCTCCATATAGATCTTAGCATTTATCCAAAACCTGCCAAACAGCTTGATGTCCAAACACAATGGAGACACAGAATCAAAAGCTGCCACATTGATTTTCCTTTGCATGTCTCACCTGTCCTATCGCTTCCTTTCAACACACATCCTACTTTCTAATATTATATTTGCTCAATTTTTGACATTTAGAACACAGATTTGTTAACTGTGCATATAAGCAATTTTAAAAAAAACGTTATATAGGTGAAATTACCTGGGAATCTATTTTATTTAAAATTGTTTAGAAATTTTGACTTAATACAGGCTCAAGAATTTGCACTCGGTTTATTTGATTTCTCTTCGCCCAGTTGCCTGACAGATATGTTGTTGCTCATCAGAATATGAAGCATCATAATATTAGGTGGAAGGGAGTTAAAAGTGGGAGTCATTTATCACAATTAATAGAGCAAGTGGTGCCTTTGGCTGGAGTTCTTGTTTAATAAAAGCAGCATGCAGCACATTTGTATGTGGGTTCATGTCAGTGTTCAAAAAACCCCACAAGGGAGCAACGCTCACAAATAGCACATTTGTTTACATCACCTCGGGAAAATGCAACTAAAATAGTCTCGAGTTCAATAGGCAGCGTTCTACCATGATTTAGGTTCAAAGATACACCGTTTATTTTCATAAAGCTTATGTCTTAGGGCAAATCAAAGCAGTGAGCGATCATTTTTATACCGCTGAGGAGGCTTTCAGAAACATTGCAACATCTCCATGCTCGGAAATCATGTCATGCTGGTTGAATTTTAATGGTGAGATCTTTCTAATGCCGTTCCCACTTCAGATTTTCATATTTATGTGGAGCTGGTGAATGCATCAAATTTCCTCTGCATCATGTGTGCTGAAGCAGTGGGAAGGCGTGGGGTCTCATTATGGCTGTCATTTCTCTTTAGTGCAGTTTTACTTTTCCGCCATCACTCCTCGGTTTTTTGACTCCTAAATGAATCTTTTATCAGCCTTAGCAAATTACAAACATATGAGACTTTAACACAAGCAATTTATGTATCAGTATATGTTTAATGCTGGATCGGCTGCAATAACCAAACACGTCTGGTAAGGTGCTTGAAGGTTTGTGTCTGCAATGCAGAAGAGATAAAAGCATTATTCAGTTTTGGAAAAAGTCTCTTTTTTTCATGGACTGGAACAAAGAATGGATTAGTAAAATATGTGGACTGTTTCAGGAGAGTGGGAGAGTAAAGCATCGAAATTATTACACTGTAAACAACATTAATTTGCAACATTACAAGACCCGTAGTCGTAATAATATTGTGCAAAGAACGGAAAAATTATTGCACAGTTTAATTATTGTTACAGATGCAACATTTTAGAGAGATTTTTTTTTTTTTTGTCAATTAGGAAAGCATTTCAAGCTTGAACATCAGAACTCATGGCTTGGAAAGATGCAAATATTTCAGTCACACTTTGTTTGCTTATAAAATTACTGATATTTTCATCATGCACAACATAAAGAAAAATCATGATCCGACACTGATATAAGCAAAAGAAGGTCACCACATACACAGCAAAAATTGGGTGAAAAATATGGGACATCATGTTTTCAGGTAATAGTTGTACAGCATTTATGCTCTTATTGAAACGTTCACATCACAGTGTATAGCTTCAGGGCATTAAACAGGTAAGAACTCTCAGTAGGTCACATGATTGTATTTTTGTCTTTTGTTCATTTTTGAAGTGTGTGCCAGGTCCTTTTGGTGCGCAAGGGAGTTGTGACCGTAAAAAACATCTAATGATTTTCATGTAATACCTCGATGACTTAAAAGGACATCGAGGTAATGTCGTTTGAAACGATTCTTTATTTTAAGTTATGATCAGTAAATATTACTTGCATGGGATAAATATTGCATCAGTATTAGCTCCTCCTTGGAGTTGCATATTTCAAACTTCTGAGCTTCCTCCTCAAAGATCAGCCCTCCTGCCCCTCCCCCTAACAGCCCCTTCAGACTAGCCATCAGCAATTAGCAAACACCTGGTGGAATTGCTCACCTGCTGAGCTCATCATACAACCTGCTCTTCAGTTCAACGCTGGTGAAAACCTTGCTAGAGATTTAGAGGAGCCATGTTGTGATGACTTCCTGAAGGCGAAGTTTCAGAAAGAGCTGGAGTTTGTAAAGAAACAGAGGTCAAGTTTCAAGGCGTTAAAATACAAAACCAAATTTTAACGATTACATATTTTTATAACTGAAATTAACATAGTTATTAACTGTGCTACAGAATGGCACTATATCCCTGAAAAATACATAAGATTGCCCCTGTAGATATTTTTGATTTGTGTATTGAAATGTGTCAGTAAGCATCACCTCACTTTTCTGTTACTGTGGAAGGAAAAGCTTAAGATGCTGCAGCAAGGTGTTAGGCCAGCCGTCTCGCTGGAGTCTGAACACATCTCGCTTCTCGACAAAGTCAGAATAAAGACCATCACTGGAGATTTGAATTCTGATTAGATGTGAGCTTTATTCGGATCTGGGCTTACATTAACCTTCCCCGCTGTCCTCTTGGCTGCACAGAGGTGTATTCATGATGGATAACCTCCCATTCACACAAAACTCTTGCAGCTCACCCCCATTAAGAGCATATACTTGTAACCGGATTAGGAGTCCAGTAATGGAAACTCTGCGCCATTGTCTCCTCCTTGATGCTTTCAGAACTGATCAATCTCTGTTTGGGTGCCTCAGCGGTCAGTTTAAAATGTTGAGAACTGAGGTTACGTGCGGGTGTCTAGTTGGAGGTTTTCAATGTGTCAGATTCATTTGTCTGGGTTTTAGGGAGAAGGTTCACATTGTGTTCTAGCTTGCAAATTTGGGAAGAGTCATTAGTTACGTGTTAACGGTGTTGCTTTTGTAAATTATTCAGTGCAGAGACGGTTGATGGTGGTGCAATACACCAACATAACCACTTCAAGCATGACCCAGTTTTTTCCTGTCTCCCTTACCTTACCTTCTGCTGCTACTTCTTTTCTCCGTTTTTCTTGCTGAATCTGGGTTCATGCTGTATGGGCTGAATGCAGCTCATCAGCAGCATCACTGTGGGTCCAAGATAGAAGGAGACGTCATTTGTTTTTGTTGTATTATTCTCAAGTTCAACTCGGTGTTTTCTCCTAGTGTGACTATTTATATCACCAACACACTTTATTCCCTCAAGAGAGGAAACAACCGAAGGAAAAACATCTAAGTAAACACACATTAGTCCTTGCTTGTATAGTTGCTGGATGTCGTCCAAAAGGTAACAGCTGCCTTCCCACAAGCCTATTACAAATTAGGTACAAAGGAAAAGTTTTACTTCAAATTACATTTATTTAATAGAATGAAAAAGTAGCATACAAGCAAGCACCTTATATTTAATTTTCATCCTAATAAATATGGAATTTACCTGTTGCCTTTTGTTGGCACAGGGAAAGTTAATAAATCAATTCCCTGAGAACGATCAGAAAATGAATGGAGTAACGCAGAGCAGCAATGAAGCATTAGGACTTCTGAATGTGCAGTAATGGGGTAATGCATAGTGCCAGATGTTACTGTCCACACAAAATAGAACTTTTTGTTTCACAACTTTATATTTAAGTCAAATTATTTATGCAATAAATGTGAAAAAGAAAAACAGGCTAAATGTCACAATATTTTGCCGCGTCTTGCATGTGGATGACTACAAACAGATTACGACTGTAGGCTCATGTGTGTAACCAGCTGATCAGCAGCACAGGGCCACCATAAGGATGTGTACTCGTACCTTTCTTTTTCGCTGCATACACTTCTGACTTCATCACAAGACTGAGTCTTATGACCACAGTTGCAGGGTGTATCAGAGTAGAACAAGAAGCTGATTACCTCAGTTCTGACAAGGACAGCAGACTGGACATGACTTCTATAAACCTGCTGTGAAGACAGAACTGTCTTCACTCTCTTCTGCCATCATCTGTTGGGGTAGCAACATAAGAGCCAGTGGTTTAAAAAGACTCCCTGATAAAGAAGGTTGGTTCTTTTTGGGGTCTACTCTGGAGATTGTTGTGCAAAGAAGAATTGTTCATAAAACGTTTTGGATAATCTTTGGATAATCTTCTCCTCATTAGACAGTTAAACAGCAGCAGAGCCTTCATCAGACTTTGAAGTGACAACTTGATGTCTTGCTGCTACACCCCTGACTCACATACTGGCCGTCCCAAATCAGCTGATTTATTAAAGACTGAAAGAGTTTTGTGACTCAAAAGTGTGTTGTGCCACTTACAGATGGTCTACATAAGAGACCACTGGACTTCATCCAGAAGCTGCTCTTTTACCAGCATTTATGCTTGGAAATGGAGCAAAACTGAAGGTATAATACACTGCTCAAAAAAATAAAGGGAACACTTAAACAACACAATATAACTCCAAGTAAATCAAACTTCTGTGAAATCAAACTGTCCACTTAGGAAGCAACACTGATTGACCCGACGAGGGTCCCCGTGGTCAATCAGTGTTGCTTCCTAAGTGGACAGTTTGATTTCACAGAAGTTTGATTTACTTGGAGTTATATTGTGTTGTTTAAGTGTTCCCTTTATTGTTTTGAGCAGTTTATATCACTGATGTGTTTATGCATTTACAAATCTTCTGACTCTTATTTTATGAACAATGCTTAGCCCCACTCTGCACCTCTTTTGATTCCTCCATGCTGCCTTGATTTTTATTTATTTTTTTGAAAGCTCAGCTTTGAGCAGGATTTTGGCAACCTTGTTGGTGGATTATGGATAACCACAGGCAGCCCTGAAAAATTGCTCCTGTTTGAGGGTTTATGAATGAACTGTGTTGTAAAAGAGGTTAATGTTGGTGCATACAGTGACAAATGAATCTTTAAGTACGGTTGCAGTCCACAAATATGTGAAGCCAGAGCTTTGCATAGCTGGTGCTGTATAAGCTGTTTGCAGCTGAGGCTCCTAGAAGAACATAATTATTACTTGGGTCATCAAACACTAAACTAATTTAAAGATGAGCTGAGCAAATATTTTTATTTCCTCTCTATTTTACTAATTACCAACACAAATTCTATGCAAGGAATACCTTTATGTCTTTTTAGGAATGTTAAAGAATTCTTATAGTAACATTGATGGTATATTTATCAGACAACAGTGTTTTGCAGAAAAGTTTCTTTCAATTGTAAAACCTGACCTGGAGATAATAATCCAGTGTTTTATCACACCTTGATCGGATTACTGCAGTTCACTTAATTCTGGGTCAATTCATGCCTCACTTCCATGCCGTCCAGAATGCTGCTGCTGCTTGACCTTTATTCAGGTTCACACAAACACAAACGTATCTCCGCTGTTCTATCTTACCTCATCTGGCTAATTGTGTGCCAAATAATTTACTTTAAAACTGTTTTATTGGCTTTTAAATGTGTTAATAGTCTTACTGCTCTGTCCCTTCCTGAGTTGCATCATCCTTATGTTTCACAAACAATGTTAGATCAGCTGGCCAGTTGCTTTTGTTTGTGCCGAAAAAACTGGGTTGAAATTCAAAACATATCTAGTCTCAACTTCCACAATTACAAATCAAGTTGCCATTAAATATTGGATGCAGTTTGTAGCTCTGCTTTAATTATTTTTGTTCTATTTATTATTATTATTATTATTATTATTATTATTATTATTATTATTATTATTATTATTATTATTATTTATTATTTATATTTCGTGTCTTGCCCCACACTGGTTAAAAAAATGTTTTTTTAAATGACCTTCATTGCAGTAGATTTTGATTTATAATACTTAAATATTCTAAGAGGCGTTGCAAACCCTTGTCAGGTTTAGTAGTGCACCAGAGATGTTGGAAATAAAATGAAAATGAACTCTGGCTCGCTCCTACTAATGTTCTAGCGAGCATTAGCACTGTTACACGGCTAGCTGCTTCAGGTAATTAATCTGTTTAAAACTCCCATGATTCATTACTTTAAAAGTGGTGGGATTGGTACTTTTCCCTTATATTATTTTCATTGTGGAAACCGTTTAGGAAGGTAGTTACAAGCTTCCACCTACAGCTTCCAGCATTGGCATTGCTGATGATGACACTGTGACAGTGGTATTAATGGATGTTGTAATAAAAACTTGTCTTGTGATACTTAAGAATCCAGCACTTTGAGGGAAAAAAAACAGCTCTAAAGCTCTTTGAGAACTAATGCAAAGAGATTTAGCATGTTTGATTTCCCCACATTCCCAACGGGAGCAATTAGATTATCCCCCAAAAATGATCTTTGTAAGCTACTAGGAAAATATGAGGCAAAACTTTTGGCTGTTGAGTCAAAATGAATGGGTCCAAACTTATCTTGTGCTCGTACTGTATGTACATTCATGATCATTTCTCTGGTTAATAATGGTGGAGGCAAAGATGGTTGCCCTCTGAATTTCTCTGTATTGGAACATTGTAGATTTATATCTGTAATTTATGCTATTTGTTCCCTGGACAGCTAGAGGATTGGGTCTGGGAGAAATATGTTTGTTGTATTGGATGTTTCCTTTTCTCCTCCTCTTGCTCTGCCTCTGTCTCTGTCTCTCTGCTTTCTGCATTCTTCTTTTTAAAGTTCACTCTGAATCTATTTATTATGTCAGGGATTAAAGAGAGAGGCTGGATTGGTAAAGAAGGGAACAGGGACCTGGAGGAAATTAAACTGTGGTTCAATAACTCACTTTGTGTCACCTTTGGGACTGTAAAGATGCTTCCCTATAATCACACAAACAATGAACAATTGATGTCAAAAAGTAGTTTCCAGCACTCCAGCACTTTAGCATTTTTCTTCAATAAATATTTCTGTTTTATTTGACAGGTTTCTGGATTACAGGCTACATCTCAACACATAGTAGACTGAAACTTTTCATTTCTTTTTCAGATAAAAGTTTTAAGCTTTATTTTGCTATATAATCTATTTACAAACATAGATCTAGAAACATGTTCTGCATAACAGTCAGTAAAAAGAAAGAATTTCAATTTGCATGTTTGTGCTCTGACTGCAGGTCAAAAACTGAGATCCCAAGTAGAGAACATTTTCCTTCCACTTTCTGTTCATTAATCAGTCGTCAGATAGGAGTTTGTCTTTCACATGCAGTTTAGTTTATTTTATTTCTTGGTTTAAACAGAAATTACAAAGATATTGGTTATGAAGTAAACAGCAAGGAAGCTAAATTGCAGAAAAGTTTTAGTTCCTTTTGCCACAGGTTTAAAATCATATGAAGACCCTCCAGCCCTCCTCCTCTTTTCTTCCTTAAGCTCCACATCCAGACGAATCATCACTTCATGGTGAGGATTATCTCCGAGTTGCACTTTAATATCACACTTCTTAGGCTGCTGCTTTACCTCTCATGTGGCACCATAAGAAAGTTCCTATTACAGTTTTTAGTTACAAAGACACCTAAGGTTAATTCAAGTTTAAGTAGATAATCCATGTATTTTCCCAAGGAAATCACAGGCAAAGATGTAAAACTTTTTACAGTAAAGCAGGAGTACGAAAGCATAAGCTGGATTTGGTATTGTATTTGGATAAAAGAAAAAGAAACTGAGGATTTTCCTTGTGACATTCCTCATTGTGAGACTCCTCTCGGCAGCTGCTGATGGACATAATATTATTTCTGCTGACCACATAGAGGGTTGATATCTCGCAGAACTGTAGGGAATCTCCTACTGAATGCCGACCTTCACTCATGGTGCAGCATACTGAGCAGGCTGTTGGAAGCCAGCAGAGAAACACGCTTAACTTTTTTAGAGTCCAGAGCAAGACAGAGAGAAGTTGATGTGGCAACCTCTCCCAGACAGGCAGCCCCAACAATAAAGTGAATGATGACTTTAAACAGTATTCGTGATACCATCTGTGCTGACTTGCTGTGCTTGGCAGCAGCAAGAGGTGCTCAAATGGAGCTGCCCTGACTGTCGATGAGAGGAACACAAAGGTTCAGCTTGAAGTGCTGGACCTTTGCAGAAAATTTGTACTGAAATCCCTCCAGGACAAATGTTGGATATTGAAAAGTTTATGATGTGTGCTTTGATTCTAGACGCTGTATTTTTCCTCCTCACTTTAGACTGGATGTCATTGTGAAACACAGAGCGCTGACAGTTATTTTAGAATTGTCAAAAGAAAAGAAATTAATCAAAAATCTAATGTGAAGCACTAGAGATGTTGTATAATAGTTCCTTTGAACCAACCAGAGAGCTTTTATATGATTCCAGTGCATGCTGGGATTTGTTTTTAGCCATCCAATGAAGCACTGGTTCAGCCGGACACTGATGTAGAGAACTAAGGAGGATCTCCTGGATGACATTCCAGTTTGTCCCAACACGGTTGAGCAGTTGTGTGGTTTATTGTTATGCTATTATAAAATGAAACCCATATCCAAAGGTGATGCATAGTTTGAATAATGAGACCTAAATGAAACCCTAAAGTGGGGAAGAGTGCAGCAAATTCCAGGAAGGAGAGTTTCTCTTTCTTACTCTGGACTGAGAATGAACCCCGTGTGTTTCATAACCTACCATAGGAGCTTAGGAAAGTAATTATTTGAGGAAATTGTAAATGTCTAATTTTAACTTCATCTGCCGTTTATGTTATGCACAGGTGAATTTTAAACTCACAAGGATAAACACTCCAGGGTTTCTTCATTTAGATATTTTCATAATTTTGATTGGGTCTCTGAAAATGTTTTAATATTTGGCTTGAGGTAAATTTTCCTTAAAGATTGCAAAGATTTTTAAGTCTTTAATATACTTTACAATCTGAATGGAAATATGTGTCCTATGGCATTTGTAGTGCCTATGAAATTCCTTTAACATTTAATATTTTATTGCTTTCCACAAGGAGAAGACCTTCAGACCTTTTTTTACTTTGTACAGGGACAATGTGAAGCATTTCATTGACCTTTTCAAAGGGAAGATGCATGGAACCAGGTTGCTGCAAAAAAATTGCTCATTTCCACATGTACTTTCTGGACAAGTTGATGGTAATTAAAAAATAAGTTACAGCATATACAGTATATATTTTGAATTTTATGTAGATGTCATTTTTTATGTAACCCATTTACATTATGTAATGAAAAATAACATTTTTGATGATTCTTTAATGACTTTGCTCAAAACATAGAAACTGATTTTTTTTAACTAAAAAAGAAGAACATTTGTTTTGTATGGTGAGGACTCAAGTTAGTAACTTTAATAAAAAGTGATTATTATTCCTAATGTGCTTTTGCTTGTTTTCTATGTGAGCACATGTTGGTGGTGGTTCAGTAAAGGCCACCCCTTTAATTTAAAGGCACCTGGAGGAAATTAAACTGTGTGATTTGTTACCACTGTCTTTATTTTAGCAGCAGTTACAGTATTACTGGAACCAGCATGACTTGAACTGAATAAATTAGTTATGTTCAAGAGTAAAAGTCTGATAAATTACCACAGGATATGTGCGAGTTAATCAATTTGCCTCTGGTGTTTTTTTCTTTATGCAACATCTTAAATAAAGTATAATGGTACCATGCATATTTATACTTTTTCTGTTTGCCTATTATTAATTTCCATTTTGCTGCT
Source organism: Poecilia reticulata (assembly GCF_904066995.2). Classification (NCBI taxonomy): domain Eukaryota; kingdom Metazoa; phylum Chordata; class Actinopteri; order Cyprinodontiformes; family Poeciliidae; genus Poecilia; species Poecilia reticulata. The sequence goes on from NC_088832.1 coordinate 31,582,757, forward strand.
GAAAATGATCGGTACAAGTTGCCACCCACTCTTGGACTCTTTAACAACCAGCATTGGAAAACTTGAAAATATGATATGCAGAGCATTTTCACCAGGTTTAAATTGTGTTTTAGTTCTTTTTCTGCTTCATTAGAAATGCAGGTTATATGAATCCTTTCTCAGACTTTGTTTTTTCCCCTTCAAATAACCTTTCCTGTGTGTCAGGGATATTTATTTATTTATATAAACTTTTCTAACAGGATATTGTGCAATATGGTTAGTCTTCACCAGGCTGTATATCACTCAATCTACCAGCTTCTAATTGTTATACCGTAACAATTAGTTACAGTTTATTAAGTATTGTTTGCATTGTGCACTAATTTTAGATATGAACCATGACATAATAGTGGATTAAGTACTTTATTATAGATTAATTAAACATTTTAATATATTTGTCAATGGAGACAAAAGTAAAATATGAACTTGCGTGTCTTAGCTCTGCAGCAGCTAACATCTACAATCTTCCGCACTGAATTTTTTCTGTTAGTGTTTAGAAAAAACAAAATCCATCGCACTCTGACTTACAATCATTGGACCTTCAAATTCCCAAACTGTTGTGTCTACAACAAAGTTTAACGATATTGCGTGATTATGATTGAAGCTTTTAATAGTTTAACTTTTATTTTCCAAGAAACTTTCAGCACATTATTGCTTTTTTTGGCCTGTAGCTGAGATCCATATTCATATACAGTTGCACTCCATTTCCCTTAAAGGTTTGATTTTTGAGCTGTAATAGTTCTCACTCACGTACTGACTGCCTTCTGATTGCAGGTCAGAAAATAGAAACTGACCTGAGCAACAATAATTACCCATACAAGCTGGATATTATGACCCAAATACCATAGCAATAAACTGGGCAGCACTGTGCAACTTTTTTATGAAGACGCAAACGACTGAGCTGCTACTAAATAGTTTATTACTGAAGTTATCACAAAACCAGGCACCTATGGGGCAACCCTGTCAGATTGAAGTCAGAGAGTTTGGAAAGTTAAGACTTTCTGAGTCATAATTTCTTCTTCAGACAGTATTTTTTACAGACTATTTATTTCTGGATTCATGGAATCAACAAACTAAGAACTTTGATTTTTGGAGGAATATTTGGGTATGTGCATTTACTAGTGATGATTATTTTCTATGCAATTTTTCTCGTCCTAGAATCACTGCTTACATAGGATCTCTGGTAAAAAAGGAAAAAAACAGCAATTGTTTTTTTTAAATGTTTGCAAGACTGCTTATGCAGAGGATCCTGCATATTCACGGTTCAGTATTCACAAACTTTGTTCGCAAAATCTTCTGTGCAACGTAGCTCCTAATTATTTACAGAAAATTCACCGTTTTGCAGATTATTTTTGGTGGTGGTCCCACTTTATAGTTGATAACCTTTCCCCATGATGACCTTTATATCTCTTTGTCATTTACTGTTACTGTCATTTACTTTTGAGTTTGAGTGGCAGTTGTTAAGCTGCCATTTTCTTCATGATTAAAAATGTTTTTGAACACTTTTGATCAAACTTGAACTCCTTATTTAAAGACAATGTGATATCGCGGTTTTGTAAAATAGCTAAAAAATGGTTTTGTTAAGATGTCCAAAACAGAGAGGAAGCAGTCTCATATAGATAAATATGTAATATATATTTTTTTTCTTGGTCACATGGCTGGACATTTCATAAGATTTGCAAATCTGAAAATAATAAAACTAAATAGGGGTGTAACCGTGTGGATATGACTCATTATTCCTTCTGATCCACCATGTCCCTCTGCAAAGTCCATTATTAAAATTATAAGTGTCAATTATCTTTATGGGTTATTTTCCCTATGACATCACTTCTGTTATATAGCTAAAGAATATTAAAAGTTACAATTTGAAGCAACCTATAGATCTAGAAGAGATTCACACAAGTCCAGCTTTATTTAATATTTCAGATATATCTGTCATAAAGTATAAAGACATCACAAATAGTTTGAGTCCTCTGTAATAATCCTGTCAGCTGACAACCCCTGAAAGCAATGACAGTTCATCTAAAGGTAGTGTTTTACTGCATAAGCTCTTTGAGCATCTGAGCCGTTCTTCTATGTGGATCTCAGAGGGAAAATGTCTCCTTCATCTCTAAAGACAACCGGATTCTGGCTGCAGGCCACGCTGCACTTTTTCTCCCTCCTCCTTCTTTCTTTTTCTCAAAATTTCCTTCAAAGCCCCCAAAGTCAGGTCCTGAATGTAGCTGAGCAGAATATGATGGAGATATTTCACTGTATGCAGTGCAGAAGAATCACTGCTTTTATCTGCCAACAGATACGTTCATGTATAGTTAAAGTTCTCCAGTGATGCGTTTCAGAGGATCCGTTTCCAGAAGGGCAATTAACCACTACATCATGAACACAGACAGTAACGTGAGGTGCATAGGACTTTAAAAAAATAAAAATAAAAATAAATAAATCTTTTTTACTGATTATCCTGCAAACACAAAAATGTGGCTTCGATTCGCTCTAAAACTTTTCAGGACCTGTCACATCATCCAAATGCAATTTCATATTTGTCATTTTCAGATGATGGATTTAGCAGAACTCTGTGAAACATTCAAGGCTTGAAATATTGTGAAGAAAAAAACACAATAAACTTCACAAGTTTAAACTTGTGAAGTTTAAACTTGTGAAGAATAAACTTCTTCACAACTGTGTTTCTTCGATCTTCCTCCTGCTGTTTGTTCTCTGAGATCTTCACAGAACATCTGGACTTGTAAGTTTATATAAAACAGAATCTATTATTCTACTTACTACTTTTAGGTGACTGCTGAATTCAATTTGCTGTATTGATTTGATTTTGCAACTTCAGATTATAGGGAGTTGAATGCCTTGTCGTTGCACAATTTTCTAATTTATTTGCAACCTTGTATCACCTTGGAACAATTATGTTCTGCTCAATACTTTGCACTGTTATTATTTATTTTTTAGTGAGTGTAAAAACATTTATTATGACGTCTCAAGGCGCTTTACAAGACAAAAGTTAATTCAGTCTATTCACACAAAGAGATTCTGAATAATTTGCATATAGTCCGAATTGTTCCCAGTTTTCAAACAATTCAGTAAAGTTCAGTTTATTATTCAAAAGAGTTAAAAACTTCCAAGGAAACCCAGCAGAGTGGATGGAGTCATTGACTTGCAGCATTCTTTCCTCTAGGATGATACCAACCATGCCTTTAGAAACTTGCCATAAAATTCTGCTCTCATGGTGCGTTGTGCTCACATTTTGTTTGTGTTGATCACCCCAGGCAATAAAAGACTGTTTTAATCTGTGGAGCACAGCCCGTGGTGCATCGACCATCCTTCTGTTCATGGTTGTTGAGGATAAAACAAGATTATTCTCAACCATCCCTGCTGTCAGATTTCCACACTGCTTTGGTGATGTGCAGTTTGCTTTTCCTACGTTCCTTCATCGTGTCTAACTTCTCCCCAGAGGCAGAGCGTGTTGGACATCACTAACTCTTCAGGCTGTTTGACTCGGTGTGAATTGATATTGAAGAGACAGACGAGTTTTTTTCCCCCTTCATGGGGAAAAAGGAACAGTTTAGAAGATGATCACCGAGTCACTAAAGTCTCAATGCTTGGATATTTTGAAGACATTTCTCTTTATTAATTTTGACAAAGTACCAATGTGCAGAAATTTACTAGGATAAGTATGCCATTTTCTCCATTCTCCCACATGACTTAATCTGCCAGTGGAGTGTTTATGTGAGACTTTTTGTCACATTTTCTTGGATTTCTCAGATCAAGTCTGAAAGCATATTGTCTGAAAGAACTGTTATTGTAGAGATGGAGCAAACTTCACCACCATGTCTGAAGAGCTTCAGGGTTTGTGGCCTCAACTTTAGGTGAGCGCAGCACACTAACATATTTGTGTTTAACAGATCTAAATATGGTGAATTTGGGATCAAATGCCTCTCTGGAAGGCATTTAGCAGGTGGGCTTTAGCAGGAGAGCTGGGGGCAGAACCAAGGCATGTTGGGATTAGATGAAACCATCTTGGCAGGAAGTACTTGGTGATGTCTGCAGGGATCCCGGCGGTTACTGCTTAGATAAGGAATGTCTGGGCTTTTCTTCTGAGTCCACAGCTTAAACTCTCTAAAAGTACTTAAAATATATCAGACTAAAACCAAACTTCTTTTCTTGAAGCTGTCTATCATACTATATTGTTTTTTTTTTTTTTACAGAATCTGTAATTTGATTTAGGATATTAAGATATATCTGCAAAGATTCTCTTTTTACAATAAAAACAGATCAAAAGAATAAATTGTCCAATAGGTTATTGATTTTTGATCAGGCACATGACATTTACTTTCTCAAAATAATATTTTATCATCACTACGGCTTTGCATTGTAAACCTGTGAATTTTTAAACACTTACTAATTGTTATTCTCAGTCTTAAACTAGTTTTAATTTTGCCCCTTCTTTCTGAACAGCATCGGATCAGAAAGAACTGGTGTATATTTTAGTCATCTCTACTAGGATGGAGATTCTGTCTTAAGATTTATCCAAAATCAACTCAATGAGTTTATCTCCATTCCAAATCATATCTTGTGTAATTATTTATTCTCGTAAACTTGTATTCATGATCTGAAGGATAGCAAGGAATATGTTTAATAAAGATATTTCAGTGTATCATTTCCTTCTTTCGAGGCCTGACACTTGGCTTAAAGTTTCTGACCCATTTAAATCACCAGTGGTTCTGGTGAGTGAATGAATGAACGATGCACTTTGAAGTCCAAAGGTGTCCTTTCTAGGTCTTTACTGGTAAAGACACTTTAAGGTCAGTGAGAGGATAAAACAAGCTATATTTCTCTAGTCTTTGGATTTCCATGATTATGAGAAGTGGATATATAAAGTGAATCTAAAAAAATGATTTAGAGTGTCCTTGTTGACCTCATTTGAGCTGTCCGACTGGTGTCTACGGTGTGAAAAGGTTTATTAAAGTAGAGCTCATTTGAAGCAAAGCATAAAGGTGTATAACGCCACATAATTAAACCTTCTAAGTGTCTGCAGATGGCTCCTTCTTTTATGATAAAAATTTAACACCCTCCTGCATGAATATGTAGTCCTACAAAACTCTGTTTTTTTTTCTTTTGTCACCTCCATTGTTTTCCAATCATCAAGTGCATGTCCAGGAAGACAAATCCATAAAACGAATTGCTGTGATAATTCACCTTCATGAAAGTGTCAGTTAAAGTTGCTTCACATAAAAGTAAAATAAAATATAAAAAGTTTTGTTGAACACAGCTGAGCCAGGAAAGAAATAGGGATGAATTAAGACATTAAAGGAAAGTCACAGTGCCTTCCTAATGTATTCAGTGTCCCCAGTTTGTCACACACCAAGTACAGAAGAGGAATGAAATACATGGCTTTTGTTAGTTTTTTAAACAAAGAATATTATAACATACAGTTATGTTCAGGCTCTTTACCTTATATAAATTTTGTATAACATTGTTCAGTTCACCAGACATTAATCTAATAAGACTTCAGTCATCAATCCAATGCAGAATATGTGGCAAAAGTTTAAAATTGATGTTTGCAAACACTCGCCTTCCAATCTCACTGAGTTTGAGAAAAATGGACACAATTTAGTCTCTAGATGTGACTGAAGGCGATTTAATGCAAATCAATGCCACACGTTTTTTAAAAATCTTTTGTTTTATAAAACTTTAAAAACCGCATGTCATGTGCCTTCAGCTTCATAAATATGTACTTGTTTTCATTTTATAAAATGGTCGGAATAAACAGTCCACTGTTGTGGATGTACAGTTTCCCAGGACTGATATTGCAAAGAAATACAATAAAAAGTTCGAATGCATAATGAGAGCCAAATGCTGATCACATGAAAAAGCAAAGTCTCTATGTATAAATAATACAGCCCAGTGAGATTTTTCATTTTCTCCCTGATTGACTCTGAATTTGAAAAGGATCCTTTGAGAACCTGTGAGGCGTTTCATCACACTGAAAAGCAGAGATGTACCACCTGAATATTTTGAACTCTAGTTAAGGAAGGACCCAAGTCTTATTTCAGCTTTCATGCAGAACAAAGCTAATAGTACTCAGTCATAGTTATGCGCAGTTGGTGTCCAGAGCATTCCCAGTAACAGAAGCAATGTGTCAGTCATACATTTTAAAGGAAATTGAAAAATAGAAATTTGAATAAGAAAACTGGATTTTTCTTAAATCGCAGTCATTTTTAGGAACTTACTATGATGTAAGTAGGACGTCCTAATAATGTGCAATCCATTCTCCGTATAATAACAGTTCTGGGCAAAATTTTTTATTAATCACTAAATATGTTGTGTTCTTGAAAGAGTAAATCGTTTGCACGGCTAAAAATAACTGCTAAGTGATTCAGACGTCTGTGGAAATAAACTATCATTTTCAGACGTAAAATATGTAAATACATTAGAAATCTCATGAGATCAAGACGAATTGCTCCCACTGCCCTGCTGCTAATCCATTTGGGGACAAAACAGCTTTCAGTTTCACTTCATTTCAGCAATGCTTTGTTTAGATGTTAGAGATCTTCTCTGAAAACCTTTTTATTTGCATGAAAATGGTCTGTAATCCCCAAAGGTTTAATATTTAATGAATTAAAGATCTGGATTTCTAAGCGATAGAGGGAACAACATGAACAAAAAGCTATAGCTGCTCACTCTGCTAACTAACTTCAAAACTTTGAGTGTCAACACCTTCATGTTAAATTCAGCACAATACTCTGATCTTAATTTCTTTCTGTTGATTTAATTTTTTTTGTTGTAAGAAGCACATACAGATGAAGTGAAGGAACGGCATCGTGTTGTTGCAATTACTTTCCGCGTGAGGACAAAATAAAATAATGAAATTCAGCAGTTTGTTTTTCCATCTCTTTGAGAAATCCATAACTGAGTAAAAAAATGACAAAAACTTCACACTCTAAAAATGTTGCAGTCAAATGATTGCTTTTACATAAACATTGGCCTATCTGCTCCACGGAGCATAAAACATCCAATTTATTGACACCAATATCTGCAATAACACATCGAATTGAGCAATATGAGTGAATGGACAGAATGAGTAATAAGTCACATTCACTTTATGGCCCACTCCAATTCCACTGCAGTATTTCCAACCTTTTACAGTACCTACACTCATCAGAAAAGAAAAGGTTCAAAATGGCCATGAAAGAAAAAGAACCTCTCTCCCTCCATATCACTGCTTGTAGAAACACATTTAGCAGCATTGTGAAGAAGTCACCATCAATCAGGTTGAGCTCTGCAGTGTTTCTGGACTCGTACTCTTCCACTGCAGCACTTTGATTCGTTTGCTTTCCAGCTTTTCTGTTGTAGATTTGTTGGTGTGTTTGAGATCACTGTCCTGTTAAAGACCAAATTCTGAATGGAAAAAGTCAGAGAAACGGCCTAAACTTTCACTGTAGAATTTGTTGGTTAACAGAATACAAAATATTCTGCAAAACACACCAAATGGATGACCTCCCCACCACCATGCTTGACAGCTGGTTTGTGTTAGCATGCTGTTTGCTTTTGTCCAAACTTGATGGTGTTTTTTTCCATCACTGACCACTACTCTGGTCTTGTCTGCTTATAAGAATCATACTCCAAGTCTTGTATCTTACCAGACGTGTCTCTGCCAACTGAGCCCCAGCCCTGCTGCTACTGTACAGTGATTCATGATTTAGCATGATATGCAACAGTTTGTTACACAGGACAACTTCATGTGGAAGCAGTTGTCTCGAATGTTGTCTGCTTGTGTGATAACGTATTTCTCTATGGAGAATTATCAAGTTTAAATAGTTTGAAACTACTCTCATAATTATCATCATCAGCAGTTTTTAAAGGTTTTATTTCTTTCTCCATTTCCATATGATAAATTGGTTTAGTCTACTTTTTCAAACGATAAAAAATGTATTTTTCCAATAACTGAATATTTCTTAAAGCAAAGAAAATGACTCTTTTGTCCTAAAAGTGTGGCTTCCTTTTCTCACTCCACCAGCCTGTTTTGTTCACTTTGATTTTCCAACCTCCTCTTTACATTGCAGCTGGTAAAATCAGCAAAACAAAAAGCGGCTTTTTTTTTGTTGCTGTTTTTTTTACAGTCCTGCTGATCAAAATGTTAAGAATTATCTGCTGTATGTTGAAACATTGTGTTGGTTTGTTGGATGACCTGGTCAATAATGCAGTAAGTAGAAACCAAGGTTGAGAGATTTTGGTTGGAAAATTAAATACTTCTGATTATTTGTAGTTGAAATATTTCTATATGTAAAACATTTTTCAGATTTATTTGAATTTAAATTGATTTATAGTTCCTTTCTTCAGTCTTTGTGGTAGACTCTGCCTGAGGAGAGATGGATTCAGTAGTTATAAAAAATGAACCTGTGTTTCTTTTTTGACTTTGCTCACCCAGGTAACGGTTCCTTCACTGTTCCTCATGAGAACATATGTCTGCAGCGGCTTGTTATGATCCGTCCTTCACTTATAACAGCGCCCAGTCACTGTTGTTAATATTTAAAAACATTAAGATGTCAACTTTATTCATGTGCCAAACGTTACATTGAGGAGCATTGTCAAGATTAATCTTACTGCAAAGGAAATTTCAATTTCCCCAGAATGGAGAGGGCGATATTACCTTTTTTCGCTGCACTAGTTGCATAGAAGGCAACCTTTTTTTCAGAATCCTCTTTCTGCTTTACTGGTTTCACATTTAATGTTCGATGCAATACATCCCACTACCCATTTACAGTTATAAATGTTAGGAGTGGCAAATGGATTTTTGTGAATATACAGGAGGTACTCTGAACTTGGCAGCAATTTTCACTGAAATATTGGCAGCCACATTACTTTTGGTTTCTGTTAATGCACTTCTCACTTCCTGGTTGGTAATGATTTCAAACTTTTTAGTGACCTTGCATTATTTTTTTTATTTTTTGTCAAGGAGAACATGTTTCTATCAGAGCACTGATCAGAGCACTGTGGGAGGCTGACTTCATCACTTTGGCCGCCAAACTGTCTCCGTACGGCCTATTGGAATTTTTATTCTTCAGGAAGTTGAATAAACAGTGGTGAGGAATGGGTTGTATCAGAGATTAAGAGGATGACGGAAGAAGAAGAAGAAGTTTTAAGAGGTGTAGAAATCATTAATGCATGTGAGCATCCTGGATTACAAAGCATTGATCTTAGGTGAAGCAGCTAGCTTTGCTTGTCACTGTTAGTCTTCCCATCCTGCTGAAGGGGTTCAAACTTTCACCTTCAGTGTCCTAGCAGATACCAAACAGACTAAAATCTCTATTTGGAGTTTTATATGTTCACCTTCTATCAGCAAAGGCAGACTTTGGTTTTTAAAACTTGTTTGAAGCTAAAAAATGATTCATCTCTTAACTTTAAACTTCTATTTTTATGACTGAATTAATTGCAGATCAGGGTTTAATAGCTTCAGAAATATATTACTTTGAAAAATGCAAGGATTGGACTACAAATGGAGCAGAAAGCAATTGATTTAATTTCAAATATATTTAAAAATGCTGAAAAAAATAGCTTAAGACCAATTTATTACATTTAGCTTTGTTGAACCACTCGAGTCATTAGCAAAAGCTTTGGCAGTAACACAAGGTAAGGGTTCCACAAACATTGAAACTTCAGTTTGTGAGGTCAATTTACAATGTTTTAAGATTTATGGTGCAGAGGAATTAGATGCAAATTAATAATTGCAAAAAGCTTTATTAGCTTGTCATGTGTCAAGTTTACTTTTATTCAATATTGTCATTGCAGAAGCAGATGCAAATCTGTCAAAATGGATTTCAGAAATCACTCTAAGTAGCCAGCAATCCGTGATAAAATGGGATGAAAAGTGAAGAAAATCATTGTCATCTTGTGCAATAATGAGCTCTGCCATGCCTACGAGAACACATTGTGATGCATTCCATGTTGGTGGTTTATTTTTAACTAAGAGCGGATTTGCCTGGAACCTTGGCAAAGAACACAACCAATAAAGAGTTCAAAAGAAGCTAGATGATGTGTGCATTTTCCAACTTTATTTACCATGATTGAAAGAATTAAAAATCAGACAATAAGCTCTTAGAAATCTAAAGATTGACATTTTTGGACCCCTGGCGTAAAAAATCAGAATATTATCTAAATGAAAAACTCTGTAGTCAATACAATGTGGACAGGAATGGGTTAACATCAGTCATCATGAAACTCGGGATCAGAAAGTTCTGAACAAGAGTAATCACTGCAAATATGAGGTATTTGTATGTATTTAAGCACTTAAACCGTTAAAATTTAAACGGTAGAAACCTGTAAAAAGTAAATATAATGCCACATCAAATTTGTGTCAATTCCAAAACGTTTGGCCGTAACTCAACAGTTTTCCATCTTGTTTTCCGGAGATCCATTAGACAGTAAATAGACGTATCCTGTTGTACTATCGTCCCAACCTGGAAAAAAAAAACGCTTTTCAAATTTACCATCAAAAACCACAAAGTCACTCCCTTGATGAGCGAATGTAAGTTTCTGACATGTATTGACGGAAAACATTTCGAATCCCCATCAAAGTCAAAATCTGCACAGCACCATGCAATTCTGTGCACTGGATCAGCTCAGCCGTTTTAAACGTGCAGAGACCAGCATTTCCCTGCTGGATGAAACACTGACTGTCTCACATCAGGTATTTCTGAGCACAACATCACAAAATGTGATGATAACTTCCTTAAAAGAAAGTGCATGCCCTTCTCCTCGAGTTGTGCCAACTCCCGCCAGCACTGTCAGACAAAAAGATACACACTTCTTGCTCCATAATTATGCAAAGCTCTGCATTCATGCGGAAAGCTTTGAGACTGTCCAGGGCTGTGCTGGCCTTGCTCCTCATGAATTCCCCCCCCCTGGTGATGACTGAAATGTCAGCCTTATATCAGGAACAGTCATATCGCATGTCCTGCACACATAGTTGCACACAGTCAGAAACCTTTCTTCTCCCCCGTCATGAATATGGATATTTTTTTCAGATTTTCCATAAATGGTGTGGATTTGTTTCCCGCTTGTGACAAGAGGCACATTCAGCAGCACCCTGTCATGTGTGGTCCACTTTCAGATATTTTTCTTTTTTTTAACATGCTTTTTTTGATATTTATTTTCATTGTTTCCATCTCATCTTCTTGTTTTTGCTTTCTATATTTATTTTCATAATCTAAGTTTTATCTTTTCATTTGTGTTTGATGTCCAGTGGAGTTTTTAAGACAATGGAACAACTGTGGAACCTGCCTCAAGTGGAGGAGTTTAAGTATCTGGGGATCTTGTTCACGAATGAGGGAAGAAGGGAACGGGAGATCGACAGGCGGATTGGGGCAGCGTCTACTGTGAAGCGGGCGCTGTACCGGTCCGTCGTGGTGAAGAGAGAGCTGAGCCAAAAAGCGAAGCTCTCGATTTACCGGTCGATCTACGTTCCCACCCTCATCTATGGTCATGAGCTTTGGGTCATGACCGAAAGAACGAGATCACGGGTACAAGCGGCCGAAATGAGTTTCCTCCGCAGGGTGGCTGGGCTCTCCCTTAGAGATAGGGTGAGAAGCTCGGTCATCCGGGAGGGACTCAGAGTAGAGCCGCTGCTCCTCCACGTCGAGAGGAGCCAGTTGAGGTGGCTCGGGCATCTGGTAAGGATGCCTCCTGGACGCCTCCCTGGTGAGGTGTTCCGGGCACGTCCCACCGGGAGGAGGCCTCGGGGAAGACCCAGGACACGCTGGAGGGATTACGTCTCTCGGCTGGCCTGGGAACGCCTTGGGATTCCCCCGGAGGACCTGGAAGAAGTGGCTGGGGAGAGGGAAGTCTGGGCCTCCCTTCTGAAGCTGCTGCCCCCGCGACCCGACCCCGGATAAGCGGAAGAAAATGGATGGATGGATGGATGGATGGAACAACTGTAAATGTTTTGCCTGCGTTTGGGGAACATTTGTTTTTGCCTAAGTAACATTTTCATCACTCTTTGTGTTTTTGAACCCAGTTTTAAAACCTGAAGTTCCACTTTTAACCCTGAATGAATTATTTCTTTTACAAAAACTAAACCGTGACTCTTTAAATACATCGTTTCCCTGTACTCACATTGGGAATGTTTCTAATGCAACAAGTTGAAGTTTGTATTTTTTGCAACAATTGTAAGATAATCAGATCCTTTACCTTTATGCAGTAAAACAATTGGAAGCAAACTCTTTAAACTGTCCACCATACTAATGAAACATAATCAGTGAGGTGTGCCGGCATAACTAAACATAAACTGCTCTATTTTTAACTAATGGATCACAGGCATAGTTAATATAATCAGCTGGTGGCATGAAAACACATTGTAATTCTTCACTTTTCCTCAGGAACTGGGTTTCCGTGGCGAAGCTATTAAATAAGACATTTAAAGTAAGGAATAATTACAACGTGCCAGAAATCATTTTCAAAGGCAATTTTCTATATGGAGCTACTACTTAGAATTGTAAGATCTGAGAAAAAGTAATTTTATTAATACAGAGGCAGAAAGTCCCCAGATGACTGTCTTTCATCTCAACGTGGTTTTGAAAGAAAGTTTCATAATTGGAGCCTTTTTAAAACTTTCATTCAAGCCACCTGGACTGCTCAGTCTACCCCCTGTGTCTCTGCTCATGACTTAGACTCCCTGAGAGGCATTTTGTTAAAAACTTTGAGCTAACATACAGTATTGTACTCTTTTATTATAGGCTCTCACAATTTTGTGAGGTCTTACTGACTTTCCTGTAGGATGCCTACATCACAGCACACGGTGACGATGCACTGCTTAGATATTTCTACTTCTGTCTCCACACGAGCTGGCAGCCATGTTCACCAGTTCCCACTCATTCCTGAGTTTTTTCTCTTTTTAAATGTACTTATAGAGATGTTCTGCATTTCTGCTTCTTCATCTTTCTTGTTTTGTGGAGAACTTTGTTTTTGTTTTCTGTTTTAACAGCACTTGTGTTCGACCAGGTGTCTTGTGTTTACACCACGGATCGTCTGCCGTCCCTCAGTAACTCTTGCTGCATCTTGATCAGAAGATGTGATATGCATACAAACTGCACTGGTAATGATTTTGAATGGCGAAAAAGCAATGCATCAAAAAGTTATCTCTAGGTTTCACTGGATTGCAGCTCTGCATTGGACACCATTGGTCATCCTAATTGGGACAAAAAAAGTTGGTGGGATTGTTAGGATGTTTCTTTGTGTCATTTGTTATTTGAAAATAGATTCTATAAAATCTAAAAAATAAATAAAATTAAAAAAAGTAAATATGTTTGTATTTGTCCCAAATGATGCCAGGTTAGGAATCAGCTAACCAGATCAGGCTAAAGACCTTAATATGGAAAAAAAACCTACTGTTTATTAAAAACTGAGTCTAATTTTCAAATCAGCATTTTAATACTTTTGGCTTTTTATGCAATGTTTACCTTTTTACAGTTATCTTTATGTTTTAAATGTAAGGCTCTTTGAAGTGAATGAACGATGCATAAAACCAAACTTAAAGTTTGGCCTTTAATCTTCTTTCTGCATCCACCACGTTCTTCTGTCAATTCCCCACCTGCTCTGCAGCAATCGTTTTTTGTGGAGAATTTACACTGTTAGCATATTTTGGCACACTTTCAAAAATCTGTTTTGAAATGCTGCCATCACTTAACATGTACGTGTGATTACAGCAAACAAAAGGTGTGCTGCTTTTCACTTAATGTACCAATTACTGCAAATGTTGAAAAGCCCTCACCTAAGTAAAAGTGTGTAAGTATGGAGTTGGTGATCATAACAAAGCAAACAAAAAAAACGTTAGACATTTAGGTTGACAGATGCAGGTGTGTGCCAAAACCAAACCACACCACCAATAAACTTAATGATAACTATAAACATTTGTGTCGCAACAAAATTCTAATTAAATATAACAAAAGATTATATATATTTTAAAATAGTAAACCTATAAAAGTAAGTATAAAAGTAAAAAGTATATCCAGAACATTTTTGCCGTTTAAAATCCTTGGAATGCCTCATTATAGCAATGATCTCATTTAAGAAATAAAAAAGCTCAACAAGTTGTCACAGAGTTCGTTAGAAGTAGTTAATGATCTGCCAGATTGAACCAAAATGTGTTTAAGCAAGACAAAAACTGAAACATGTCAGTCAGCGAGGCATTAAGACCAGACGGGTCTTTGAACATGAGAACATCAAATTATTTCCCAACCTGCTGCTTCTTTTTTGAAGTATTTACTTAAGACTTTTCAATCACAGTTGCGTGCTACATTGTTTAAGTGTATCACATAAAATTCCAATTAAATATGTTTATATTTGTGATTGTGACATGTCAATGTGTTCCTAAAGGGGAATGAATGATTTTTGAAGGTGCTGCATGGTTTTGCAAAAAAAAAAAAAAAAAAAAACACAACAAAGTTCCTTCATCCTAGCTTTTTTCTGACTTTTTGTAACATCTTCACATTTTGATGTCCTGATGACCGTCATTTATTGTTGCTATGGCACACTGTGAAGTCCTGTCCCTTCAAACTAAAGGGTCAATTTCTGTCTGGGCTTTTCTGTCCACTGCTGTTAAAGATTTCAGGGTATTAAGAGGGATTGAGCCCACAGAGGGGGACGTGGTATTTACTGGCTGAGCTTAGTGAGCAAAACTGGAAAGGGCAGAGAAAACAGAGAAAGAAGCAGAAAACAGGAGGCAGTCTGCGCACGTCGACATTTCTTTACTACCAGATATTTAAGTGAAAAGCACTGAGGCCTGGTGGAGCAAAGATGCAGGGAGACTTCTATTTAACTAAAGATCATCATTAAACTTCAGAGCTTTTTGGATATAAAAAGGACCAAGAAGCAGGCCACTATCTGAGGTTATGTGATTGTAAAAAATTAATGACTTACAGCTTTATACCTATGGAACTATGAAAAGTGAAATGAACTTTACAAGATGTTTAATGGATTATTGCAAAATGAAAAAGAGCAGCTAAGAAACCCAATAAATAGAAGAAAAAAAAATCCCAAAACAAATTTTAAATCTAGACGTTTCACAGCTACTGCATGCTTTTACTTTCACTGAGCAAGAAAATAAACAGCTAGCATCACATCTTTGATGATGCTGAGAAACAAATTGCTGAAGCTGAGTTTGGGTTAAAGAAACACTTTAAAATAATATTCACTTTTTGATTTAGCTGTAGATTGATAAACATATTTATTTATTGATTGTTGGAGACTTTAATGTCTCCAGTTAAGGTTCGCTGATGCAGCACATTCCAGAAGAGTCGATGAGTTAAAATCAACCAAAGTTTATCAAAATGCTAGATATATCTTTGAGATCCACTCAAGCATCAAACATGCATACAGTGTTGCCCAAAGGCAATCCCACTGGGATCTGAAGTTTCTTTGTCTGTGTCTCCTACTACATAAACCCCCCAATGACTGTCTTACTGTGGGCTCTGTGGCCCAAACTCCACTCTGTTGAATACTGATCACCTTTTGTTTTAAGGCCAGTAGTCATAAAAAGGTTTTATTGAAATTACAGAACAAAGATGTCCGCTTTGAAGCAAGCAGCTTTGGTCTGTAACTCCAGGACCAGGACAAAGTTATAAAATTAACAACCATTTGGTTCATCTCCTCTTTTTGGTTCCTGTCTTCTAGCCTGGTTAGAGCTTGTAGCATGTCGCTATCACTTCCCTATGCAAATCTATCCAGCAAGCTATGAAAGGCCAGACTCACACTGGGGAGGGAACGCAGAACAAAGCCAGGCTCCTTGTAACTCATCAAGGTAAATTCATGATTATACGTCAACACAAATCATTTTATAATATTTCCATTATAAATAAAAAGAAAAGATTTGGAAGCTTTTGAGATAGAGAATGCAAGATGCAAACAATTCAAGTTATTTTATTTATTGTGTTTGCCTTGTATTTTCTTTAAAAAAAACTAAAAGAATTTGAATGAAAAAACTTTCTGAGAATCAGTTATGATCAGACTATGTACAAAATATGTATCATTCATATTTTGATGTTAGATTTGAAGATAATTTTCTCAAAGAAATCAGCAAGAAATACTTGTAACTGTGTTACATTGTTGTGAGGATCTTTGGACATCCTTGACTGGACAAGTACAAGAGGAAGGACACCGAATAACAGCTTTCCTTGTCTAGTACTTGTGCTGTTTTACTCCTGCCTCTTGGTGCGTAATTGGTTTGTCTTTCATCCCACCTTGTAGCAGGGATGTTTCAGGAAAAACAGTCGGTGTAAGATTATGTGTGGAACAAAAACATGGCTGGATGAGCATATCTGGGCTCTACGACCACATCAACCTGCCTTCAGTGTGTCTATATAGACACATTATAGATAAAATGGTAAGAATAAGGCAGATGTGGTCATTATGGTCCATGAGAAGTTATTGGTGATGTTTCTTTTTTTCTTTTTGTCTTTTACCCTGGACATTGTGTTATCTGTGTTATCTGTGATATTTTATCATCTGCTGAAAAAAAATCAACTTTCATTGGACGTGTTCATACTCTGCTTTTAACTTGCATACACAACACTTTATGTTTGTGGTAATTATTTTACATTAAAGTAATTTTTATGTCATTAAATTATTCTCAAACTGAGGAGTGAAAGAATTCATGACAACAATTAAACACAATTTCTCTCTCATATGTTATTCATGCTGATTAAAATACTTAATTATTTGTTGTTGATTAATCATTTCCTAAATTTTAATGTCATTAAATCTACCATAAATGTTTTGATAAACTCAACTCTAAGACAGATTAAGTTAAATCCATGTTAAAGATCAGTTTGATTTCCAATCTTCTCTTGTCTGACCTGATGAGTTCCTCATAATGCAGATAAAGGTCAGTAAATGTCAAATGCTTCAGTCCAACGCCCCTTGATGGGTTTTACTCTCAGATTCTTGGTCTCTGTAGAGGCTTTTGAAAGTTTCATGCTGGCTGTAATTTTACATGTCATCCATTATTATGACTCATAACTATTCCACTAATGTAAACAAGGCTTACAGTAGGAGATTAAACATTGATCAACAACGATGACTTGGTCTATTTTAGTATAGTTACGTTTTTGCTTTGACATAGAACCATCTTTTTCCCATATGCAATGAATTTCTGATGAAATTTGGCGTTTATAAAGCCTTCTGAAGCTTTTGTTGTTTATATACCAAGTTATTAAGATATCCTGCCTGACCTTTGCTACGTATTATAGCAATAGAGATTTGAGAGTGAAGTAAATCAAATTCAGAAGGCGATAAATCTTTTCCCCAGAGGGAGATTTGCTGTTCTGTTTCGGATCATTGTCCTGCTGCGTAACCCAAGTGCACTTGAGTTTAAGGTCACAAACTGACATTTTTCTTCAAGAGCAGAACCAGACCATCATGGTACCAACACCATGTTTGACTGTCAGAGGGGTGCGGAAGGGTTATGTAAGAATATGCACAACTTACAAAATGTTCCAGGTTTTGTGCTTGGGGATCATCGAGGTATTGTTTTGTGAGTTAAACTGAATTAGATCAGGATGTGCTGTGTTGCTTTTTTAAATCTTTAGCCTATTTCAATGTGTCAGATTCTATTTATGTAATATTTAGATGTCTAGTGATCAAGTCTGGTTGCTGCTACTGAAGTTGAACAAAAATGATGTGGTTTATGACAGCTTGTGATTACACAAAGGAGGTAATTACATTTAGTGCTAGGTTGGTTTGCATATCTTATTTTCTTAATAAAATAGTTGTTTATCTGATTCATCTAAGTGTGGCACAAAAGCAAAACTGTAAGTAATCTGTTGGCGTTTTCTAAAGGCGTTTTCTTGCCACACTGCATGACAGTCGGGTTTGTCCTGTTTCAGAACTGAGTGAGTAGCATTATCAAATGCATCGTGTAATTCCTAATCTTCTCTTTCTGTTGCAATTTAGCTTTTAATTCCAGCATATGCTGAACCTTCCTTTAAATCGAAAATTGCTGGTTTATTTTATATAATTGAAATGATCTCAGTGGAATTGGTGCCAGCCTTTTCATTAATGAAAAGCAGAGATTCTTCCTTGGGGTTACTTGTGCAAGATCCAAAATTCAAAACTGGTCAATGTCTGGAAGCCACTGCATTGCAACCTCCATCTGTCTTGGGTTAATTGACTCTTAGAATTCATTTCCACTACTTGTATTTCTCTTTTCCCTAAGCCATATCAGTATCACTTCATTATTCCTGCAAACAAAACCACCATTCCAAACATACTAGACCGCATAATCATTTTTTAAAAAGTTACTGCTGCTCAGGAACAGTCCAATCTTGGCGCGTAGTGTGTGCTGATGAGCTGCTGGTTTCTGGGGTTTGTTCTCCATCTGCTCGCTCAGATAAACCCTTCAGTATCATTTGTGTTGCTGATCAAGTTGCAACATACTCTCATTTGTGCTGGCAGGAAATTATCTGCTAACAATAAGAGTATGTCGTTGAAAACAGAAGGGAGTTTTACCAGGTTGAGTTGTTGACCTACACTCTTGCTAATTAGCGAGTCGCGTAAAATACACCCTCTAAACACAAGCACCGTGAAATGTTTCAAAGAAAAGGCGTCTTGAACAAAATTGTTTATGGTAATGGATAAGATAAAAAAATGCTTCTTTACCAGCAAGTGGTTTTAGAAAGGGGAATGTCCAAATCAGCATGTTTCTTCTGTGATGGTTTTTTAAATATTTCGATGGTCCTTTCTTGCTTTGCATATGTTCTCAGATATTCTTTTTAGAATATTCACAATAGGTGCTTGAACAGCCTTGTTTGAGATGCTTATTGCTTATTGCCAATATTGAGATGCTGACATTTTATGACCTCCTTCTCTACAGGGTGCCCTATTATCTATCAGCCTAACGCCAGGTACATCAATCCATCTTTTTGGGCAGGTCGGTGTGTTGGGATGATGATAATCATGTTCGACTTTTGTGCACAGTCAGTGTGGTTCTATTTACATGGCCCATTGTGCTCCATCAGGCACAATGGGATGTTATCAGCCTCAGCCAGGCTCAGCCAACTACAATGCTTCATTACCTGTTTGCGTGTGTGTGTGCGTGTGTGCATGCGTGCGTGTGTGGGCGTGTGTGTGTGTGTGTGTGTGTGTGTGCGTGTGTGTGTGTGTGTGTGTGTGTGTGTGTAGGAGTCGGTGCATTCTTAGCCAGCACACAATGCTCTATTACATTTCTCTCTCAGGACTTCCTTAACATTTCAGCTTGTCTCATTCCCCACTGAGAGCCATGTTATCTGTCCCTGTCATATTTACTGGGTAGGTACTGTCCCTTTAAGAAGACATACAAGCTGATCAAATTTCAGTCACAATTACTCCACCATTATTAACATACTTATATATCGATAGATATATGTATATAACAAACCAATCAGCTTGCCATAGTAAATGAACTGATTATCTTCACCTGCCCTTGTTTCTCTTAAATGCTCAGAGTATTTCCTTCACACCAGAGTCAATAAAAGATCATATAAATAAACATAAACACAAGAACATTGGGGAGTTTGTATTTACCCATGCAGATTTACATGTTCACTCTACATAATTTATGTCATAACTTTAAAACACAAGCCTAACATTTAAATGAGTCAAGTTTTATTGGAATATAAATATGTCTGTTTGTCTTTTAGCTTTAGGAAAACCCAAACTCTCTAACCTCAGCTATATTAATATGTTGGGAGGAGACCCAGAGGTGGACCCAGAAGCTGAAAGACTATATTCCCTCTTTTTAGGGACAGACTGACTGATGTGCATGGATCGACAGACAAACGGACACAGGTCAAACTCCATGTATCCGGCTGTGTATTGTGAAAAGTTTTCAGGCCCAAGACAACTACAAGTATTACAACCAGACCACACACTCTGATTGGGTTAGATCAAGCAGCATATTTTCTGCTTCGACATTCTTCAAGGTTCTTTTGAGAATGAAACGGCAGTCTTGCTGGTTTTTTTGTCTTCTTTTCAATAAAGAAAATCTAGTGATTGTGAAAGGCTGTGTGCTTGAACTATATGTCCCCTTCAGATTAAATCTATTTGCCTAAATGATGAATGTTACTGCCTAATAAACTGTGACAGAAAATTAACGCCACTGGTCAGAGCGTGTCTGTGAAGGTCATGGTGGCCACTGGCGGTTGACGGTTTAATTGGTTTATGCTGTCAAATTGTTTCTAGCCAGACATGACATTCTCAAACTACTCTAACGGTCAAGTCTCTGACATTATTGTCTTCTCAAACTATAAATTACTCAAAAGATTAAATTTCTTTAAAGAAATCCGTTGCTGAAAACCCTTGAGTTTTATATGTGTGGTATTTAAAGTATTAGTCATTTGTAGTTCAAGGATTTCAAAGGTTATGTTGTGATGAATGGCTGCAGTTGTGACAGTTTTATTGATTCACTACATTACCAAGAATATCTTCAGGTATAATCAGTATAAGGTTGTTGAACTTTTGTTCTTGTATGTCTTTTGTGCATGTGGTGAGATTGAATGTGCTGGTTGAAAAACTAGACACGATGCACACAAACAAAAGATTGAGGAAGAACTGGCAGAAAGACACTGGTTGTGTATTTTACTCGGAAGATGTAGACCAAACTGGAGATAAAAGGCAGTCAACAAGACTTGCATTCGTCAAATGGACAGATACTAAATTCCAACTAAATGCTGATGCCTAAGTGGCCTGTGTAATGTGAGTATGTGAATGGGAAGCTTTTTGAAACATTTTAATAATAGCTTACATAAGGTTGGGAATTTATCATTCAAATTGTTTTGATGTCTAACTGACACTAAGTGCCAGTAAATCATGTAAGACAGCAAAAGAATATAAAAAATCACATCTATCACAGCTAAATGCTTAGTTCTGCACTACATCTGTGACTTGTCAGCCCTTTTTCCCAGTCCAAAGGTGAAAATATCTATAATTTCTCAATGCAGAAAAAAGTTTGCTGTCATAAGGCATAGCAGTAATACCTAATATTAAGTTGCTTCTTAATATTCTTTTTGCGTTAAGTCAGTCAGGGTGTATTCACACCAGTTCACACTAGTCCGCTTAAACCAAACTCTAGTTCCTTTGCCAAGGAGGTCCGGTTCACAAAAGGTACAGAAGCAGACTATAGCACAGGGCATTCTGGGTAAACACAGGCAAAACAAAAGCTAGCACTGCTACAGTGCCTCTCCATTTTTATATATTTTTTTTTACTTTTTATGACGACAGAAGTTGTTTTCTTCAGAGGTTTTTGTTTATTTTCCCTTCAAAGGGTTTTTCATTTGACAAAGTGCAGTGTGAAAGCAGCAGGTAAAAATGTAGCAAATGTGGTGGCGCAGGGGCAGGGCACAATCCACGTATTGAGGCCTTGGTTCTCGTGGTGGTGGCCACAGGTTTGATTCCCGGCCAGGTGACATTTGCTGCATGTCTTCCCCCTCTCACATTGCCCCCCTACCCATCAAACTACTTCCAGGGGGGGGGGGGGGCACTAGAGCCAACAAAACCTTCAAAAAAGAAAAAAATGTAGCAAATCTTGCAACTTTGGTCCCTGATCCAGTCTACCAAACTATCAGGTGTTAAAACACCCTACAAGAAAATTGGCCTCCATTATGCGTAATATTTCATGTTTGATTTTTTTGTGGGATTCAGCAAATCAGCACCCCTGGTGACATGGTGAAGCAACAGCACCTGGCTGCAGACACTTTGTCTGGCGGAGCTCTGCTGGCTTGGATCCACTGATTTCCAGAACTCTCTCCAACACGGCTCGGCCACCTGTCGGAGCTCTGCTGGCACTGGCAGGCTCTCACACACATCTATCAAGCTGCCACCAAATGCGAAATAGCGCAGCAGAAGATTAATCCCTTAATTTTTATTTCAGCAAAAAGTACTTCCTTTTGAAAGAGGAAAAGTCCAGGACCTAGTTGAGTAACAATGACTGTTGTTGTTTGATAGTGGGCTACTTTAAGCAGAACTCAGCCTTAAAAGTTTGAGAAGTTACTTCAAACATAGTTTTGAAACTTCCAGCTCAGTGCGTACATTTTTCTCACTACATGGCTGCAAAAAATGTATGATAATCAACTAAAGTCACATGATCCAAAGTTTCACAGAACCATGTTCACCAGTTGTTAGTCACTCGTGTGCCTCTCTCTCTTTGCACTCATGGTTAAATGTTACTCCGACATTTAACCCTGAATCTCTGACTTTTGGCAGCATTACACTAACATTGTATGCTTAGTCTATAAGTGACAGTGGTCATGATGCAAAGTAAAATGAGAGTATATGCATTCTCCCTGGTATCCATTAGGATGTGCTGCAGCACCCTGCAGCTCCCCACTTCACAACCTTTGTTGTTTATTAGCACTCGGTAGTTTCAACTTCTGTTGCAAAAATCCTTTTTAGTATTGGTTTATTTTTGTAATGATCAGAAAAACAAATCTAAAAACGTGTTTTAAATTCCACTGCAGTTGCTTGCATGTGATGGTGTCGTGACAGCTGTTGTTATATCTTATTACCTTCTCGATGCACTTTAAAGTTATTTTTACACAAGAAATGAAAAAGAGCTGTGAAACATGTTCAAACATGCCCATGTGTGTGTTCACTAGTCTGTAAAAAACACACCTGATGTATTTTCATCACATATCCTACAGCTTAATTACCATTTTTCTCTTTTTTCACTAACAATACAAATGTGTATTTATAGCAGTGGTTAGATTAAAAGGTAAATATTCAATTCCATCTCTGCTGATGTGATGTAGATATAAATTTGCCCATGAGAAAGAAAGAAACTCTACCAAGCACAGAATAACAGACTGATGAAGATGGAGCTGCTCCAGCTTGTTCCAGCAAAAGATTATAAGCATTAATGCTGCTTTCTTTCAGTTATGACCATTTGATTGCTTGCAGAACAATGTGCTTTTTTATTTCCCTGGGACTTTTTTCATAAACAAGTAAACAGGCAAATTAGTATGATAATTATTGGTGTTACCACCTTAAGATCTTGCACAAGGAAATGAAGGAAAGGAGTAGTCCACATCTGCTCCATGTTCCTCCTTCATGGGACCACTGGGTCAGTTGTGGCATGATGTCTCAACTTGTCCCTGGCCCACCTGAGATCTAAAATTATACATGCATTGATTGGACAGGTTGTCAATAGCCATCTAAGCTGCTTTAATCCTTGTTGTTGTATTGGATTTTGCATTACAATGCGGCTGCTCTGGTTTACAATGCAATGCAACGTTTGTTGCAGGAGGAGGCGATGATGGCGACCACTGTTCTGTTGATGCTCTATTCAGAAGCAAATCCGAAAGCATAATACATTAGATTTAAAGTTAGATTAAAGTTCATATAGAAAAATCAATTTCCCATCATAAGGTCATGCATAGATGGCTGTTGTATTCCCTTCCCTGGATGCATACAGTAGATGAGAATTGTTGCTTAGGGAGTCACTCCATCACCTCAGTGGTTGCTTCCGAGGTTCCAGCCCATGAATGGTAAACACCGTTGGGGGGAGCCACTCCCGGCCAAAGGGAGCTCAGGTTGTGACGGACAGAGAGCACAAGGGTACAGCTGCCACCGCTCACCATGACCATGACAGAATGTTGAGGAAAGAGCACTAGCTGTACAGTTGACTGACGGCAGGTTAATTGACTGAACCCTTCCCCAGTGCTGCTAACAAAACGTGTTTCCCCCACAGAGACAACTCACTTTATCATTTAACATGAAGATATTCCCTCTGATCTGCGACAAACAGATGCGCATGGAGACCCGCTGGGACGGATAACATATTAATTCTTGTTTTGTATTAAAAAGTATGTATTCTCCTGAGTGTTAAAGCTGCAACCGATTGTTGACATTCAGCGGTTTCTCTCATTAAAAAGGAAACCTTTGTGACACTTTAATACCTTCAAAGTTCATTTTCACTGCAGAGAAAACTGAAATGTTAACAAGCACATCAAACTATTATTATGCATTAAATCAGGTTCAAAAATACAACAGATGGATTGGTGTGACAAAACTCTTACAATAGGTGCTATCTGAATGACACAAAGCAACATTAAAATGTTTGACATGAAATGTGATTACAGCAGTATAGCTTTTCTTATCTCAACGTTTCCAAATTCTTTGTAAGTTTCACTAAATAGAAGAATATCGTTTTCAGTTTAAAATTGCTGCAGTCACACAAGATGTCCACAAGGCCAGAACATGTTCTGGTGCTTCCTTTGAGCTTTCTGTTTTATGAAACACTTCAGCTTCCAAATTGTATTTTAATGGATGCCAGTTATTGTACCAATCAAACATATACAGTTGAAAACAAAAGTTTCAAATATATTTTTTCTGTCATCATTTTGGCGTTTAGCAAGAAGAAACGGTTTGGATAATCCTAACTCTGGTTTATTATCAGACATTCACACACAGGTTGTTTGTCCTTTTAAAGCCCATTTAACCTTCTGGTTCAAATGCCTTTTGATAAATCTTACAGTCATATGAACATGATGCGACATCACTTTATTCTTGGAGCAAGTGAAAATCTGAATTGGTCACCACACCACGGTTGGCTTTCTGTTAGAATTTACTTTAAGTCTTGAAAGACCACTGAATCTTTTTTGCCATTCTTCTCTTCCATGTCTAAACTCTCTTTTGATAAACTGGTGGTTTCTGTCTAGACATTATAGATTTATTGATTTTAGTTGTGCAAAAAAATATATAAATCATACGACATTGCTTCACTTTCATTCTTTCTCACACACTTGAGAAACGTTGATAGAGCTGCTCATGAGAAATGTTTCCCAAATTACAGCATCAAAATAACAATCTTATCCTTGAACAAGCACAAGCTTCCATGCACTTCTGTATAGCACTGTATCTATTGGGAACTTTGAAGAAGTCTATTGAGACATTTTTAGGACCTCATACTTAAAGCATAGGGATATTATCCTTTATGAGCTTCCATTAAACGGTGCATGAAAAGCATTTATCCATCTTCTGTGGTAATTCTGACTGATTCCATCTGTATAGCTTTGTTGCATTTACCTTAAAGAATCCAGCCTCATTTAATTTATCCCGTAACTCCACACAGGTCTTCTGGATCACTGCCTGACAAACAGACCACAGTTTCAGACTGAAGAGTCATGTGTCTGACCAGGTGTTCAGGAGCACCACAGGGAACTGTACTCTCACCACTCTATTTCACTCTGCACGCTTCTGACTTCTGGTACAAAACAGACTCCTGCCATTTGCAGAAATACAATGACGATTCTACAGTCGTAGGGTGTGTCAGAGATGGTCCAAAAGATGAGTACAAAGAGATTGGAGATGCAGTAATGAAGCTTCTTCAAACAGAAAGAGGAGATTTTACTTCTTAAAGAAGCGTAGGTCTTTCCAAGTTTTACAGTAAGATCTGTTGTGGATAGTATAATCTCATCTGTTAGCACCAGATCCAGTGACTCAAATGGCTAAACATTGGAAGAAGCGTTGGGAAAAGTGTTGGAATTAGGTTTGGGAAGAGGTTTTAAAGAAAGACTAAAAATAGGGTTGGAAAGAATAAGGGTTGGAAGGAAAGAGGTTTGGGTGGAAGATTTAATGAAGGATTGGAGGGAGGGATTGTGGGTTAGGAGTAGGGTTAAACTGGGAACCTTCAGAGCTACGGGGTCTGTTTTTTTTCTTCTAAAGACTCGGCATAATGTGAGCAAAACCTGAAGGATTTTCTGAAATCTGTTAAAGATATAAAAAATCTGAAATACACAGACATATTTGAATAGTAAGACTAAAGTTTGAATTGGATTTCTAGCTTAAAATATGTGGAAGCAGTTACATGTGAGCTGCTCAGTAAAGCTTAAAGGTTTTAGCAGTATTTTTCTGGTATTATGGGATGTTCCACTCATTTTTATGGGGCCCAAGATGAGTGCAAAAAGCTGAATATTTCATAAACTGCAAATCAATACCAAAATACATAGTCATAATGACCTCGGTGATTAAAGTATGGTAAAACTGAATGGTTGAAACGGTAGAAAATATGCAGAAGTAGGTAAATAGAGAAAAATGTATGGAAAAAGTGAATGAACTTAAGAGTTTGAATGCCTACATTATCTACACTAAGTCTTGTATGTTTAGTGCTACAAGGGTTTCCATTTTTTGCTCTGTTTGTAAAAAGGCCTGCAGGGACAAGTGGGTATAAACAAGGAAAATATATACCTAGTACTGCACAAATATTGCTATTTTACATTAACATTTTATTATAAGCTGTCAGGTGATTGCATTCTAATAATTTTGATGAAAACATATTTCTTAATTGATACCCCTCTAATAAAAATGAGATGTTACTGTTGGGGTTTTACCCATTACCTACTATGTTTTTACTATTAAGAACATTTTCCCTTGATAACATCTTTTACAAGCTTTCTACCAACTGTTTTTTTTCTTCTTCTAATTTACTAGCACAAAATTATAAAACTTAGTTAAGTGCAATTATTTTGTTGGTATCTTGTCACAAAGCTGGAGCAGGAAGTGAAACCAATGTCATGGTTTCACACTAAATACACACATAGGGATAAAGTAAACAACTTAAGTATTTATTAACAGGAGAATTAGTTCACAGCAAATTCTTTTCACAACACAGTCTTTAAATGACACTTAACCCTTTGAGTAAAACTACATTGGGCACTCTGATCTGGCAATGAGCAAACCTGTGGGTTTCTTCATGGCGGTCTTCTATGAAAAACAGCACATCAATTGCTAGAAGATTTGGACCTGCTTTCTTTAAAAATAAATAAATAAAAGAAAGCAGAAACACATTGTTGATCTCTTAATATCAAGTAAAACAAGCAAAATGCTTTCTTTTTTTACATATGTATACAATTCAATTTTGTGGTTCAAGTGAACAAGATAACTCAGTTCAGATTACAGAAATATGTTTGGGTGGGGAGGGAAACAAAGACTGGTTCAAGGAAAAGTCCATGTCATCTTCTTAATAGCTGGAAAAGATGCCTGAAAAAACTGCATGTTCATGTTCATCATGTCAAAAGAATATTTCTGTTGAGTTTTAATGAAGTATTTGTATATACACATTCAGACAAGTTAAATCCTAAAACAGTGAAAAAGACAAACTGATGAATACGAAAAAGGGTTAAGGCAAGAATATAAAAATAAATAAATAGTAAAAACAATAGAAATGTTGCTTCTCTCTTATATAACTTACAACACTCAGATCCTAAGAAGCTGTGGTAGTGAGAATTATTCACATAATCATTTTTTTTTTTTACAGTTCCCGTCCATTTACACAGTATTTACAGCAAAACTGAACTTGTACACCAAAGAAAAATCGGTAAACTGAAATTAACACAATTCGTCTATGAACACAAAAATATTTTTTTGTATTTTGTCAGTATGTAAAACATTTACACACAGACTTACAAATAGTGTAGTACAGCAGTCATTTTATATCAAATCAGTCAACAGAGAAATCTCGAAATCTTATTCAGTTTTTGTACAAATTTCTGCTTTCAACTAATATAGACAGAGTTCACATTAAATGAATTTGTGTGTGTGTGTGTGCGTGTGTGTGTGTGCTTTCTGTACAACGAACAGTTTCCTTTTTACAACGTGAATTGCATTATGAAATAGTGGAAAGAAACAAACATGCTGGTGATATCCAATATGGCGTACTGGAAAACAAAACAAGCTTGAATGGTGGTTGAATTGCAGAACAACAGTTATTTTTCGGTAACTACAGACAATTAGCAGAAGCCAATGAAGTTGATTTGTGCAAAAAACTCTCAATAAAATGCATCTTCATCTACAGTACCTTGTCAAACTATTCACACCTGTTAAACTTTTCCATGTGTTGTCATACTACAACCACAAACTTCAAAGTTTGCTACTATTTTATTTGGTAGGTCAACACAAAGCAGCTCAAAAGTAAATTCAAAATATGATCCAAACCCAATTAACAATTAAAATAATACATATTAACATTTGTACAAATGGAAACTTGAAAAGTGAGAAATTCATTTGTATTCAGCCCCCGTTATTCCGGCAACCATCAGTAAAATCCAGTGCAGCTAGTTGACAGAAGTGTCCTAGTAGGTGGAGTTCACTGTTGCGTAATTTAATCTCAATTTAAATCCAGTTCTTCTGTTTTTAAGAGAACATTAACAAGGAATGACATGTAACATAAACATGCTTCTCTGTTTGACTGGCAGCTTCTCGGAAAATGGGACCTGAAAAATCTTTACATTCAAGTAGGAGAAACAATAGATATACAGTCAGAGCGACAATGACCAGGTTTCAATCGAAGAATGTTTATGTTCTTGAATGGCTCATTCAAAGGCCAAATAGAGAGAATTTATGTCAGGCATTAAAATCTGCTGTTCATAAATGCTTTACATCAAGTTTATTGAGCCTAAGTCTATCTACACATAAAATCTTTGTAACCATTTGCTGCTGCTCTACCAGATAAAATCCCATTAACAGGCAGTGAGGTACGTGGTTGTTATATGATGCTATTTGGAAAAGTTCTGGGGTTCTAAGTACTTCTGCAATTCACCGTCAGTGAAACAATACTTGCAAAGTTTAGCCACAATTTTCACAATTTATTTTCAGCATGATGAGTATCTGTGCCCCTCAGTGCCACATTTGACTTTCACCTGAATACATTTTAAGAAGTGATAAAACCAAATAGAAATTAGGTTAATTCCAGTTCTAAACAAGAACACTATGATCTGCAGTTACAAATTAAAATCAGAAACAAACCATGTGATCGCAGCTATTGTTCCATGATCGTAACATTTGCCACGGTGCGTGCTTTTACCAAAAATCCCGGATAGTGTAATTTTTGAATTTCTGGTGGTCTGCAATTGACTACACTGCAACCAGAACAACACTGAAACTTTGGAGAAAACATTTACTCTGCACAAACGTGAGGACACTGGAGAGAGGCTTTGGAGCATAGAAGTGAAGCAGGAAAGCATGGAGGTGTCAGAACTGTAGCAGTAAAAGCACAGGACTGTGCCGCCTTATTAAGCCTGGCTGTCTGTAAACAGATTCAACACTTGGTGACCTCTTGGCATACTCAAATCCAGGGCTGCGTGACATGGCTTTAATTATCCCCCTTGCCCCCCCTCACCAGCTTTCTTTTTTTTGTCCCTCTGCTTTTCTTTGTGGCATATGGTGCTGAGGATGCAGAGCCCTGGGAGATGCAGCAGAAGTCCAGCCCATCGCTAAGCTCCACTGATTTAATCAACAGCTTGGGCTGGTGTTTGTTCTGACCTGCAAGAAGTGGTAGTGACACATCACACAGCATTGATAATGTGAGTGCTGTTGTTAAATGTTAGCATCTGGTCATCATCATCATCATTAGAGAGATGACAGTGATGCAGAGGAAAATATTTTAAAAAAAATATGGCCCTGTTCAGAGGCTGGAAACTGGGAAGGACGTGGTTTATTCTGTGTTTGGTGTTTTTCTAACCTATAAAGAAAGCAGATCTATATCACCAACAGATCAAAACCATCAGAGAAGTGTTTTCATTTTCATCCAAAAACCTGCAGACCTACAACAAAAATGTATGTTGGTAATATCCAGCTTTATAAACACTAAGATATTGTACTCTTTTATTAATGAGTTTATTTTCATACAGTCAATTGGAGCTGCAAAGCAAGCAGAAAAGTGCAAGATCAAATTAAATATATGACATACAAGTTGTGGTCACTTTTATGATGAGAAGACAAGACAGCAAATCATAATTACAATGAAGCTTTGATTACCACATTATGATTTAAAAAAACAAAACAAAATGTTAACATCACAAAATGTTACTTTCTATGCATAAAACAGGAGCAAGATTATTTATCAAATTTGAAAAATCACCAACAAGAGCAACTTGATGCCGGACTGGAAACTGATTCCACTTCACATCAGTTAAAGGTTAAATTCTTCACATTCTGTGGTTTTATTAAAACTACCAGTTCTTTCAATGAGACAAAACATTAAAGGTGAACCTGTTTTGTGATATCTTCTTTAGACGACCAATCCAGAGTGAGCCAATATTTAAGAAGTACAGATGTATGGAGCACCGAAACATGTGACCACCTGCTTGTCTGTGGTAGCTTGTTAGGGTTTGTACACATCTTCTTGAGACATTAAGCGATAAAAAACAAACACAAAGACACATATACAACACTTAGTGTGACGATGACCTCGGATCTTCTCCTGAGCCTCACACACACACACTCGCTCGCTCGCTGTCAGAGTTGCAGCAAAAGGATGCCGCTTCGACACGCAAAGTCTGCCCAGTGTGTGCTTCCTGTGCACTCACTGTCATGCACACTTTTGTGTGCAAGTCTGTCTTATGGATCCAGTGGGAAGGTTGTCTGATGGAGGAGGCCGTGTGACAGTCCCGTAGTGAGAAGAGGAGGAGGAATGAGTTTCAGTTGTTCTGAAGGCAGTCGAGCTCCACCAAGCAGCAAACGTTCCCGTTCTGAACACCACAGCATGACAAGACAACAGAGGGAGCATTAAATAATGCAGACGGCTATACATTATACATGTTGATTGTAAAGTCCAGAGACTGGGCCACTGTTGCCTAACAAGACTTCAGATTTTAGAAAAAGCTGGTAGAGTTTAAGCAAAAGTGCAGAGTTTATTTATAAATTGTATTTCAACATGCCACACATACATTTTCACCCAATATGGAGAGAAGAACTCAGGGGACTGAACATCAAAGCTGAACAATTTTATAAATGGAGAACAAAATGTCTGACTAACTGTCATTTTGTCAGTGATGTTATTTAACTTATGCACAACTGAGACAAATACAAAATCATAGGTCATAAAAGCTTTATGGCTAACATCTTTTAAATAGACATATTTTTGACAAGTCTTGTTTTCTACTCATTCCTTTTAGTTTTTTTTAGATCCTGTGAATTTTTTATTTGCTGCATCAGATATGCCTGTGTGCTCAAAACGGATCTCATTAAAACTATCAACATTTGCTGTTTCTTTTTTTTTTTTTTACAAAGGATTTGTATACCTGATAACTGTTTCAAGAGTTAACATCTTATAACTGAGCTTCAAATTTCAAATCATATTTTATTCAATTTCTATACGATATTACTGAGTAATGGAGTGTATGACCTGCTACTGTGTCATTACAGAAACCTTTATGTCAGGTCAGCCAAAGCCAAGCCAAACTATGTCTCTAACGACATCAATCAAGCGTATGGACTTACTCAGCAGCAGGGGTCCTTATATAGACCAGGTTCACAGTGTGACCCTGATCTGTCTGCACAACAGCTGCTGATACCAAAGATGTTGACGTAAATTCTCTGATCTGGGTCATGGTAGTCAAAAAAATGAATGCTGCAGAAAGTTCTGTTGCCTGAATTACTTGGGATGTTTATTTTTTATTATTATTATTATCACTGGCAGGTGTTGTTAAAAAAAAGATGAATGAAATAAATACAGAACGTATGCAACTGACTGCTCCATCTCTGAACTGGAAAGAGCCGAGTTGGCAAGCAGCTGTAAAGTGGGAGGTAGTGGGAACGGTGTTATGACACCCCTAAAGGAGCTGCTGTCCCCCAGAAGTCTTGATTCGATTTATGTAAGATCACATTGTAGCAGGATGTGTAGGCACAAAAATTACACTCTTTCTAAAGTTGTTGGGTGCAACTAAAAAAACAGATAAAGTGGGAGAAAGAAGCAGTTAAAAGATATAATCACACATGAGCTTTATTCTGTCACATAAGGGAAAATAATGTTCAGGTTTTGGTATGTAGGTTGGTTCAAATCACCTTTTTAAAATGGCATTTTAAGCAATTAAGATAGCAACATTTAATACCTTTTTCCAAATGCTGTTGTTCTGTTACTTTCCTTTCTATGTTGCCCAAAACAATGAAGCACAGAAAACTTTCTTTAATAAGTGTTAAGTCTGAGGTCACTGTGGGAAATGTTAAACACAGTGCTGTCACAAACTCTTGCTTGCAGGGGAAACTTGTCGGTTGGCTGGTAGTTAGAGATGACACAACAATCTATTGTATCCCTTTTTAATCAGTGGTTTAATGAAAACCATTTTACAAGTTCTGGGAAGTTTTCGAGTGAACGTTGGGCTAATTGTTACCTTCACATTGAAAGCAGTTGAAAACCGTTTTAGAGAAGTGAAGGGAATTAGATCAAGCTGAGATAATGAAGTGTTCAACTCAAAGGATAATTATGGTTTACTGCAACCTGTCCGATTCCCCAGTGCAGATATGGCATTATTTTGGCTCAGCAGATCATGTTTACTTTTGATTTTTCACTTGAGTTGTAGTGAATTCAGAAATCAATGAGTTGTACAAAACAGTAGCTTAACTTCTTTTTTTGTTCAAATCCAAACCTGGAATAAAAAAAAAAAAGGGCCAATAAACACAACGGGACTGGATTTTACTTTAAAGGAGAAACACTCAAGACTTAATAAAACTAAACTGGATTTTTGCTCATTTTAGTTCAGGAAGGCATAAAACTTTATATCTTACTAAGGATGGAAAACATTGCAAAAAATATAAAGTCTAAGTATTTTTGGTCTACTTTCTAATGCAACTATATTAGCATGTTTGGAATATGCAGTGGTGGAGAAAGTACTGAAAAAATTTACTTAAGTAAAAGTACAAATACACAGTCAAAAATGTACTTAAGTAAAAGTCAAAGTACCACATTAACATTTTACTTAAGTAAAAGTAAAAAAGTCCTGGCTTTTAAAAATACTTAAGTATTAAAAGTAAAAGTACTCGCTGAATGCATTACCTAATCGCTAATATCATTAAGTGTGCCGATCGTATTTAATTTTAATACATCAGAAATGTGCCATTTTAATTAACACTACCATAGATTAAACATGTTCTTATTGTGTTTATTCTCTGTAACAGTTTAGGCTTAGATATGTGATTCTATGAATCATAATTTCAGGGATGGAAACATTTTGTCTCCTGTCCTAACATAACATGAACTTCATTAGTCACATTTATTTAGAAAGAAATCTAACTGAAAGGGGATGTAAAGAAGGTGCGGGCGGGGTGAAGGACATGCAACCAAGGAGCCATGTAGCAGAGTTGTAGTCAAGATCACCGAACCCGAGACCAAGACCAGCGCCCCGCGCTAAATGACACAATAACATTAAGTTTACCTATCAAAATTGGTTTTCAGATTGATCTGAAAGATCCACATTCCCATAAAAACACTTAGATATTAAATACTTAGAGCTGAAATATATTTAACCAGTATCAATTAAAACTCACTTCATTCTGTTTTGCTTTCATCGCTGTGCTACAATCCGCAGATGTCTCCTGCTATCCCTAGAAAAATAACGCCCTGGGCGGTTGCCCATATTGCATATGTCAGAAACCACAAATGAAACATCGCAATTAACGGTAAATAACGTTCAACTATGAACACTGTCCAACGGCTTAACAAGTAACCAAGCAGAAGGAGCACCGTGACTGTTTTCATCCTCCCTCCCACTGCGATGTTTGCCACCATGACAGGAGATGAAATCAATCAATGAGCAATGAGCATGCTCTGTGTTCATACGTTCAACTTTTACTTATTCAGCGATTAAATGAATGTCTATATATATATATATATATATATATATATATATATATATATATATATATATATATATATATATAGCTACCGCAGTGTACACGAGAACAAAGAACGGCTCTCAGTGAGGCTTCAGTCCTTTAGGACTTAGTAAAGATCCGTCCAGAAGAATCGGATCGTTCCTGAATGTCATATCACTATATTGCAGACTTTGGTCACAGCGTTGTCCCATATATGCGACACCTCAGTCAACACCTCCACACAATAATTCAGCGCATGAATGACAACTTTTTTTCATCAGATGCAACATGTGTCTCAGTACAGCTAGCTTTGCTAGCACAGATCTTACCTTTCTTTAAGCTTTCCTTCCAAGTGACGCTAAAAGTTGGACGAAGTCCCACCGTCTGTGAAAGCGAAGCGCTGCTGATTTTACATGTCGCCTTATCAATTTATGCAGCGCTATAAACATCTCCTCCCGCTCAGAGGAAACCACTGCGCATGTCTGGAGCTCCGCGTGCGAGTAAAGGTGGAGCCGATGGGTGACAACAGACACTAAGTCACTGTTATTGCTCGGATTTTACGGCGCCACCTTAAATCCCTGAACTTCACATTTTAACGGAAAAAAAGAGCAACGCGACTTGGATGTAACGAGTAACGCGCAGTTTTGTAGAAATGTAGTGAAGTAGAAAGTACAGATACTTACTGTAAAATGTAGTGGAGTAAAAGTAGAAAGTATCCATTATTAAATCTACTTAAGTAAAGTACAGATACACGAAAACTGTACTTAAGTACAGTAACGAAGTACATGTACTTCGTTACTTCCCACCACTGGGAATATGACAAAACCAACTTACAAGTAGCTTTTAAGCAACATATAGAAACTTGTTTTAGGTCAATAATTATGTAAAATTGATGAAAAAGTACTAGTTTCACAGGCAGGATGTTTCTCTTATAACAAGGGAAAATGTCTCGTTATAAGTGAAATTATCTACCAACTGAACAAGTACTTTTTAAATAAAATATGTGTCCTGAGTCGTATTAAACTATTCATTGTTTAAAACTCAATGTGGAGTTAAAAGTTTGAAAAGGAGTCGCTTGGTGATTATTGATGACCTACCTTACACTTGCAGGTAGTGCAGGGCGACTTGGGCATATGCCATGTGTCCCCGCTGAGGCGAGTGACACCTGTGGGGTCTGTGCACGTCTGCCGAATGTCGTACGACAGGTTGTCAGCCAAGCAGGGCTCTGTGACGCAGCGCGGGCAACACTCACCCTCTGCCACTGCCGTGTACTCGCACAATAATACGGGACAAACTAAAGGCCAGCAGTCGACCTCCCCCTCCTGCAGAGGCACAGGCCAAAAATAAAAACAAACAGGCAGGAGAATTCAGAAATTTTGCTTCATGCTTTTTAGCACATTTTTCTACAGATAAAATTAGAGCTCCCACTAATGTGTTGTCACATTTCAAATTAGAAATGTGGTAATTATCTCAGCCTTTATACGCAGCTGAGCAGCGCATTAGACGTCTCCGCACTGAATTTCATATTGATAAGAAGGTTCTGTATCATTGTTTAATCTAATTAAGCTTTAATTCCATATTAAGGAATTTAATATCAGAAACTGCTGTAATGCTATTGGAAGAAGAAAAAAAAAGT
Organism: Poecilia reticulata; assembly: GCF_904066995.2. Taxonomy (NCBI): domain Eukaryota; kingdom Metazoa; phylum Chordata; class Actinopteri; order Cyprinodontiformes; family Poeciliidae; genus Poecilia; species Poecilia reticulata. Next base: position 31,618,041 of record NC_088832.1, read on the forward strand.
CTGAACGTGTGTGAATTTCTGTTGATTTTATGTATGTTGCTCATATGTACACACCATGCAGCGACACTGCTGGCACCCGTACATCCAGGACGCCCCACTGCGGTACAGCGTTCGTCCGCTCTGGTCCAGACACTGACTGCTGGGCCGGTTGTCACAGCTGGGACAGCAGAACAGATCCTCCTCTGGGTCTGCACAGTCACAGGGTCTCCTCCTGCAGAACGTCTGTCCATCCTGTGCAATACGGGTTACAGCAGGAACTAGCAAATTAACACAAGCCTCAATAAGGCAAGCACAAGTAAAATCAGATACTAATAATATTTCTTCTTACTCTGACACTAAATAAGACTATAGAGTTCCTGTTTAGTAATAAGTGTGTAAACTAGAAACAAAACACACACAAAGACGAGGTTGAATCGAAGCTCCTGCCAGAAGGTGTCAAAATAACTCAAACACAGGAAGGAATGCGGACAAAGAAAATGAATTTTCAAAATAAAACAGGAAAGAGAAAAACAGTATCTATAGACTGCAACTCAAATCAGAATATAAATAATTGACAACAGTTCAATGAAAACAACAGTTTTAATAATAGAGATTATTAAAACTGACTGAAAAGAACTACATCTGAATACAAATATGGACAAATCCACAAATTAATAACAAAAGTCCCAAGAATTGCTACACTGCAAAAACGCTCAATCTTACTAAATATTGTTTGTCTAGTTCTATAGCAAATATTTTAGTACACTTGAATTAAGACAAAACTAACTGAAAAGTAATTTATCAGCAAGATATAGAAGCTTGTTTTAAGTGAAAGAAATTCCTTGATATTGATGAAAACGTGCAAGCTCCAATGGCAGATTATTTCACTTATCACATGGGGGAAAACATAAGTAAATTCATCTGCAAATATAGAACTAGCACTGTATCATCAATTACTTTTGCTGACAAGGTACTTCTAAGGTAGATCTGTCTTATTTCAAGTACTACGATATTTGAACGAGCAACTAGGCAACAATACTTGGTGAGATTTTGTGCTTTTTCAGTGTAGAAATTATTATTATTTTTATTTTATTTAAAGTTAGAAGTATGAACAGATGCAATGAGACTAAACTTTTACTGTTTTAGGTCAGTTAGGTTATCAAAATGATTTTGATCTGAACGAATGTCAAATGCATCAGAATCAGACTCGTCATTAACGTCCCTCTGCCACTGTGTTGCCAGCTACAGCTATCCATCGCCGGTACCTGGAAAGAGAAAACTTTATGATCCCTTTTACTGTGCACAGCTGGCAAGTCTGGCCCCAGGAAGACTTTGTTATAGAGATGTAAAAATGTTACATAAAAAGGTCGTTAGAAAATGTATGACGGCCCTAAAATCACTTTGTATGGCATAAAAGGGCAGCGCAGGGCCAATGTTTTATTGGTCCATATTGTCCTGCTATGGCAACTGCTCCATTATGTGGTGCCATTTCTGATGGCCATGGTCTGTCCAGTAATGGCCTTGACATGTAGGGAAGCACCGCTTACTGGAACTTCCTCGCAGGGAATGTTTGTGATGGCAAACTGCAAATTTTAATGTCAGCAGTGAGATTACGCCTGCAAATAAAATCTAAAGCTACACTGCTGTGCTAAGCAAAATAGTGCCAATTCCTGTCCAGAACTTTAATGGAAGACAAATTAGGACTCTATTTTTCTCTGCACTTTAATGAAGAAAATACTTATCTTATGATTTGCTTTGTTAAAAGGTTTTCTTAAAAACGTTTGTAGACTTCTTTTTAAATCCAATCCTATTATTTTGTTATAAAAATTTATGGCGGTACCTCAAAAGAAAATCCATGACAACCAGTTTTCTTCAGAAACCACGTGGGATTGCAAAGTGACACAATGTGAAAATGTTCTAGAGCTATGACATTTTTGCAAGAGGGCATGAACTTTTCATGAATAATGAACAAGAGAAAAGAATAAAGCATTCTGATCCATCAGTACTTCATGATCTCTAGAAGGATGCAGACTCATTTTTCTTTCCATTTTCAAGCAAGAATAAAATGTAAATGTACTTCAAATTTTCAAATAAAAAGTTGAAAACCTCACACCAACCCCAACCTCGAAATCCAATATGGCTGCCACTTACTTAAGTCATATTGATAACTGTAACATTCCTTTTTAATGTCTGTATTTACTTCTCTTGATGAAAATGTGTATTTAGTGACTGGATTGCTTCCTTTTAGAATAGTTCTTTTAGGTTTTGAAGCAACGATTAATGGACTTGAGCAGCTAAATGTTTTGGATATTTGTGGTTTTTACTTCTACATCACGTTTAATTAAGTCGCCTTTTGCATGCATTGCTGCTGCCACTAAAACAGTACAAGATGTGCTTTGATTTATAAGATACAGAAAGAGTAAGCGAGACAGTCAGTGAAATAAATGTGTCATAATCTAATAATGCATTATGAAATATATTCTATGACTGTAATATTTAAAAAATGTAACGTTAGTAGTGTTTTGTCTTAAGCCATGCCAACCACTAAGAAACAAATGGTAGTGAAAGTAGAACAACTGACATGCAGCGTGCAGCGGACAGTTTCTAACTTTCTGAAGCTCACTGGCTCCATGATTCTCAGCTGTCACTTTAGATCAAACACCTATTTCTCTCTTTTATATAAATCTTAATCTCAGAGTCTCTCCTTCCCAAAGACAAATGCGATCAATATCTCACTTTCCTGCAGCCACTGTTTGTTCTCTACCTCGATATGACTCCTGAGTACAGAAGGAAGTCATTAAACTGCCACAAATATTTGTCACAGTGTAATTCAATGATAAACAGGCGGGGGTGTATTTCGTACTGATGACAGACGCATCAGATATATTCCATAAGTTTTCGGTATGGTTCATAAATCTGGGTAGAACATATTAGCTAAATCAGTGCCGGATTGGTAGCTGTGCAGAAGGTGTGTGGCAGAATTGGGCTGGAACTGACAACAAGAACAGATTTGAAGATTTTTTATCAAACAAGTTTTCACAGTGACAACAATATAATCACCAACAGATTCTGGGAAAAGCTATTTAATGTATACAGATAAAATAATAGAAAAATAAAGTGTCTGTTTAAAAAAAACGTTAAATGTGATCTTTTGCATTTCTCTAAAATAGATTGGCCTAAACAGTGAATATATTCAGAGAAAGCCCTCAGAGGACCCAGAATGAAATAACTAGACATATTTCATGTCACTTATATTTTAAAACTTGTAAAAACATATTTGGAAGGATGCTTCTCTTTTATATAATGCTAAAAAAAAACTAGTTTTATTAGGAGTTTTTTGCTGAATTGCTGTCATTTTGCATTAGGAAAAAAATATCACCAATCAGAGATTCTTGTATGCGATGACCAGGCAGTCTTTTTCCACTCCAGGGATATCCTGCATCCTGCTCTAAACACCTTCAGTCTTAGACTAAATACAAGAATAAATTCTTGTAGGAATTTTGAGCAGTTAGTCATATGTTTGATTTGCTGTCACATGGCATATACTGGTCCAAGGTGTTCCAGCTAGCCTGGGGACAGGTTTGATGAGAGACACGGCTGAGCTGGTGACACATACTCAAGGATATTGAAAAGGCCACCATAGGGATACAAAACTGTCACACACTTTTATTTTTCCCTTTTTAAAAGAAAACTGAACCGTAATAGCATTGCTGATAAAATTCCCAAAGTAGGGGAAGTTCTTCTCGACTGTATTTGTTAACTTTTGAGACTCTTAGCCATTTCACTAACGCTGCAAAAACAACTAAGCCAGAGGATTTTTGTAAGGCACAAGATAAATCTCTGAACAATTCCGTCAGATGGACAGAATGGATTTTTTTATTTTCATTTGAGCACCTAAGATCAGTAAAAAGGATTATTATTGCAGTTTTCGCTCCCTTCATTTCATTTTGCCGGTGTAGCATGTGCTGCTGAACGTGATTATTTCCATGTTGTTCTGTACTTATTCTCATCAGTTGCATTGATTCACACTTGTTTTCTGTTTCCTCCTTATGCTCATTTTATTGTTCACACCTTTTGTTGTAGTCTGCTGTGCTTTGATAAATGTGTCTGCTTACATAACAGAAACTAGAAGTTAACTGTGAGAGGAATAGCAGAGCAATGGAGGCCTTTTTTTTATAAAGAAATAACATTTATTTAAGTTTTTGTTTTATTAAACTTACATTTAATAGAATATAAACAACTTTATTGTTTCATAGAGGGTTAAATTCAAGAAACCTGGCAGTTTTCACTTTTCTGTTTTATATTGAAGGCAAAAATGACCTGACATAAAAATTTGAGATTGGATTTTTAACTTGAAAAAAGGTAAGAAACTTTCAAACTGAACACCATTTGAACTAGTTTCCTTTAACTAATTGAATAAAATGACCCACTGTATGTTTGATTTCAACTTTACCTTGCATGAGCACAGAGCACAGCGATCATAGGTGGGTTTCCAGTCTTCTCCATTGCGTCTTATAACTTCATCTTGTGGGCAGTTTCCGCTGCAGCCTGGACCAGTTGTGCACATGCAGTCATAGCCTCCTGGGAGGTTTACACACACACTATCATTCCAGCAGGTGTGTGTCTGCAAAGTGCACTCATCGATGTCTGAAAGATAAAATAGAAACTCTTTAACGTGTAGAAAATAATGATTTATAGCTACCGCAATAGTTATAAATATTATAGTTCGCATTTAAGGCTACGATTGTTGATGGAAATGTTTTTGTAAAGTATTATCATGCAATTTTGAAATTAGACTCCAATAGCAAAAGTTTGAAAAAAACAAAACAAACCTTGATATACTAAAAAAGTCAAATATCCAACTAAATAAATACGTTAAGGCAAAAATCATTAACACATCTACACATATGTTTGTCTTTTCTGTTACTCTCTGCCATGGCTATTTACAAAGGTATATCTAAAAGTGATTAGAATAAATAGGCTGCCATAAATGTTCTTCATCACCAACTCTAGAAAGTGAAACTCGTATCATATAGATGCATCTCAACATATGTAAAAAACAAATTTCACCAAAAATCATTTGAATATTATATGAGATCAATAAAAATAGGAAAGCTGTTTTTCCATTTACCTTAAAGCTGCACATATTGGAAGAACAAAAATACATTTTCTTAATGAAAAAAAAATAATTTTTGATAGAAGGTTGTTGCATTAGGCTTTCAGTTGCATCAAAATTAGTGCTTTTTCACAAAACTACAATGGAAACACTTTTTTGCATCAAATTAAAACCATTTGCAGGATCAAAAAACCTTTGCATGTGTTTGGAGTTAATTAGCTGATTGGAGTGTGAAACCATGAGTTTCCAGTATTTCACTTTTTCTTAATATTTGATTAATCTGAGATAAAGTACCTGACAGCTTTGAAAAAATAAAGAAACTGCCAATACAATGTTGAGATTTTAAGAAACATTCAATATATAAATGAAAAATTCAACCATCTAAAGGATGGCATTAATTTAAACACACTGCACTAGAGAAATGAAGACTCTAAGAATACTGAAAATATATTAAAAGGGATTTTTTTCAGAAAAATTTTTACTTTTCTGGTCTAATTACAACTATTCATCAATCATTTGATTGTAATGCTGTAGTAACATACATACACACACACACACACATACATATATATATATATATATATATATATATATATATATATATATATATATATGTAAAGCACATAGTGGGGAAATATTTAACTCCTTAACTTTTTTTTTTTTACTTATTTCTTCAATTTACTGTGAAGCTCAGAATGGGCTAGATGTGACATTCAGAAACTCTGCTGCTCTGCCCAATTTACTATTGCAGCCCCGAGTTGTTCAATAATTCTTTAAAATTAACAGCATTCGGTAAGTAAGGCAGTGGAAATTGAATGTTCACACTGACGCAGTCAGACAGTCACAAGCAGTGTGAGGAAATTCTTACTTTGCTGAAGCCTTTCAGATCAGAAGTTTTCATTCCCATTGCTATGTGGTTTAACACACACACACTACCTTACAGTGAAGCTATAAAGAAACATTTGAGTCACATGGAGGATGTTCTCTGCAGCCGTGCCAGGAGAAAGAAGAAACCAACAAAACCCCCACATATTTAAGCTTCCACTGCATCACCATCAGCTTCTTTCTTTAGGCTATGGCATTTTAAATTCATCTTTCTAGCTCTTTCATTTTTAATTCTCTGCTTCTAACTGCATAATTTATTCATGCATCTATAACTTTTTTGTGATCTCTGCGATCTATAATTTTTATGGCATAATTATGATTAAAATTTTGCTTGATTGTGTGGATAAGCTGCATCGTGCTGTCTCTGCCATCCTTATACACACTTTAAGAAAAAAAAAGGCACCATCTGCTTTGCAATAAATCAATAAAGTCTTATGTTCCATCTTATCTTCATATATATGGAATATACTTTGCATACTCTAGTAGCATCATAGTTAGATTTAGCTGAATCATCAAAGATCCCACTCAGTCAGCTTCTTTTTCTTCCGTACCCCAACAAACCAAAATAAGAAATCCATTCAGAGAAGAGGTGGATGATATTTTCATCTACTTTTCATGGCCTCTGGGTAAAAAAGCCCCTCCTTAACTTTTACCATGGCATTTAACTCGCTTTATCCTCCCTAAATGTGAGCTGTTCAGAAAGAAAAAAAAGGACCAAAGGCCTTTTGACAGCAGCTCTGTTCTCCCCTGCCAGAAGCTGCTGTCTGTAATCACTCCCATAGCACACTGACAGCACACTGCCGGTGCTGCATAAACAAAAGACCAAAAAGGAAAAACTGAAACCGCTCAGAAAATAGGTTTCTGTTTATTGGTTGTCTTTGTTGAGCAAAAATATGTCAGCAAGTCAATTTCCTTTTACATTGTATGACTGTGAGCCCATTAAAGCGGTTTTCTTTCTTTTCGTCTGTTTTCCTGCTGATACTCTGCACTTAGTTCTTTTACATTTCTACCAGGCAATCCGGGGTTAAATATTTCGTAACCTTCAGTAACCAATTTGGCACAAATCAGCCTGAACAAAACCGTATCAAACCTGTTTCATCTTTTACTGTCTGGGCTGCGTTGTCTCCATGTTCAGAGCAGCTTGAAGTGAGCCGACATCATGCAAAAGATCAGACACTTCAGCTACAACTTCCTGTGAATTTAGCTCTCGTTCCACAATTAGGAATAACATTTTCCACTTTCATGTAATTTGTAAAATGTAAAATCTTGGCCAATAAAGTTTCAGATAACATCACTCCCCTAATAAACATATTTAGCTTTCAATGTATACTAATACGGAGGATTCTCAGATTGTTCTGGGATTACATCTCTTTAAACATAAATCCAGTAGGAGGCTGAAAATATACTCATCTTAACATGATTTTCATCATTTTGAGCATTTAAATTATTTTAATAACTCCTTTTCAGATTATAATGAATATACAAGAAACAGTCTCAATGAATAAAAAAATAAAATACAAGAACTCTGTTTATAACTTACCCATATCTCCCACCAGCATACACAGGATGTCACCTAACATACTGAGATTATTCTAGCTGGATGTTAAACTACATCTCTTGATTCAGTTAATTTATGCTGATTGGTTTGCTGGTAATGTTTCACCCCTTAAACATATTCTAGAAATGCTGCCAACTTTAATTCTAGTTCTTAAACTATGTACTAATAAAAATCAAAAGGTTTTAGCTGCCAAACTCTGGTTGAGTCGACTCAATTACTCTCAAACAAAGCAGGGTATGTACTCAGATCATTAAGTGCCAAATGGCAACACTGAACATGAAATGTTTAATAAAGCACCATTTCTGTATGAAAATTACTGCTTAGCACATAAAATGGAATGGAAGAGACAAGCTAACAGGGTATTACGCCACATAATTTAATTTTATGGCATGAACACAGAAAGTGACCCATCACTTTTAGTCAAATGTGGCAGCGCTAATGTGCAAAATTAATCCAGATAACTAAAAATTAAATTACTTGTATCTGCTGCCTTTTCGGACAAAATAATACAGTTGTCAAGTAGTATCTGAAAATAAAAAAAGAAAAAGAAAATAAAGAGCAAAGTGATGGAGGAAACATTAGAGGCCAGCAGCAGGGATGATGATGCAAGTTTTTGTTTAGGTAAGGAAAATGTAAGAGAAAAATATATTTGTTGCAGGGGGAAACCAGGCAGGTATATTAGGACAAGTTCTTACAGATATTTCAGAATTTACTTTCACTCACACTCCAAAATATTGATGTTTGTATTTATAGGCAGCAGAGGAAGAAGAAAGTTCATATTTAGACATTATTGTGCCAATAAAGATTTTTTTAAGATATAAGTAGCATCAGAAACAACAACTAGTGAACAACAACTTGTTCACTAGCTTACTGGCATGTGTGTTTGAGATCATTGTCTTACTCGATGTTAAACTTATGAACTGACTTTTGAGCTGAAGTGAGATGAAATAATTTGGAGATAGTCCTCATTCTGACTTATTCCCTCCACTCTTCCAGACAAATCCTTTCCAATTTTGAAGTAGGAGCATATTTCTTGGTGTGAAACTTTTTAGTTATGGCAATGGGAAGCTTATTTTTGGAGCAGAGTTCCTTCACAAAAGTCCTAGTTCTGGTATTAAGAGATTTTCAGGACATTAAAAAAAAATTCTTTCTACGAAGGATAACAGTTTGGATCAGATGATTGAAACTTGGCTAGCATTGGGTTTTCCAACAAGAACATTATCCCAAGAGAGAAACTCTCTAAAACCTTTTAATCAAATATTGGTTGAGATAAATCCACAGTAAGTTCCAACTTGTGCACACACACCTAAACTTTCCTTTTTGGGGGGAATGATGAGACCTTGTCTGGGTGGACTTAGAAAGTACTTGTCAAACCAGCTGCAACAAGATACTGTGACACTAGTGAATGTGCTCCCTAATTGGCTCCACTCTCAATTCTTCTGGAGAAGGAGAGAAGGGAAAGAACTCAGCCGCAAATTTATTGTGCCTCCGACAGGCTATTTGCATACGCTAAATGAAATCCCCATCAGCCAGTCAGATATACTGTACCTCTGCTAGTGATGGATTAATACTCTTCATGCTACATTCACTGCGTTTAGCCACAAGCTGCTGCCTGCAGATGAGGCGCGCTCTTACACACAGGCTGTAAACGGCGGAGTTAGAATAAAACACAAAAGCCCTTTGGATAGACCAGCTGAGCTGAAGCAACAAAACTTTCACTCACACCCAAATGTACTGTCACACATGAAAGGACTAATCCTATGTTAAAACATGACAATGCATAACCAGAGAAAAACACACGCACAATAAAAAACACCAGGCACAAGCCAGTAAATCCCTCTGACAGATGTTTGTAATTAGAAGGCATCAAAAAGCTCAGGATTTGTGTATTTAAATTATATTCCTTTGGTCGGTCTCCAGGCGGTCCATATGGAGAGGTCGAGTGCTCTACAGCAAGAGAGAAAGTGATGCACACGCCCTGTCTTTCCGAGAGACATTGGAAATTTACAACATGTTATTCACATTTTCATTCACAATCTGTTTATTACAGCCACCTGTCGCCCCTAAAGCGATAGGAATGACAAACATGGGATGAGGCAATGCATGTGCAGCTTTTAGTTAAAGCTATAAAGCAGTTGTTTGCAGCTGCTTGGGTTCTCACCTCGGCAGTGCGCTGCCAGGTAACATGCACGTCTTCCATGTATGCTCGACACATTGCATCACTAAGATTATTTTCATTAATGAAATAGAGGTTATTTTCTGACCTGGTGGTTCAACTGTGGGATTAATCTGTAAAAGTTTCCTTTTCTAGGAGTGAAGTGTTTGTGAAAAACTTGCACAACGCTTTCTTGCATTACGAAGCAGAGAGTGAAGTTACTTAAAAAATAAAAAAGCTAAGAATTAAGGCTGTTGTCACACATTTTCTCATCCTTCTCAGTGTTTTGTTCTAAAAATGTGCTTCAAGTGGGCCAATGTGTGAGTAAATGATGGTCTTTGGTGGGAAATCAAGTCCTGTTTGAAGTTTGTGTGTAGCCTTATTGTATAGTTCATGCATGAAGAGTACACAGTTCCCCATTTTTACTGACACTGTGATGGGTTAGTTTAACTTTTGCCATATTTGAGGATAAACTGACAATCAGAGGGTGACATTTAGATGCTGTGTGAAAAACCATAAGAGGTCAATTAATCATGAGCTCAATCAGTCAGAAAGTAAGTCAGGCTGCCAGCAGTTGGAGTCATATTGTGTATTCCTCAAGGTGAGGTCAATGAATATTCATCAGTTGAGCATCATAAAATTAAGAATCAATCAAGTCAATCATGTTTTTTGTATAACATACTTCAGCAACAAAGCAGTTCAAAGTGCTTTGACATTTTGTCATCATCAATACACATCAAATATGTTGGTCAATGTTCCAGTTATTATGGGTTAAAATATGGGAAGAAAGTTAACTACTTGGTCACTGTCACAACATTTAAGAAGCATGTGGATAAATCCTGTAGCAGTGACACACATGTATGGCACATACTGCATCTCAGATGACGCTCACGCCACGAAATTTATCACCTTACCCAAAGGAATTCCTAGCAGCCCTGCTTACATAAAGATCAAATTGCATATTTTAAAATATCAGTTGTGTAGGAAGGTGGTGCTGGATTGTTATCTACCAAAGGCGGAATGTCTTCCTACACCATTCAAACACAATGCAGATATTCAGTGGAGTGATTGGATAAAATGTGCTGCACAGATGGATGCCCTGGGAGAAACTCATCCAGTTATTCTGTGTGCCAAGGACAATTTAAATTTTAGCTAGAAGCTCATTTTACAGCGTATGCACCGAGAATGAAAGGTGCATCAACTTGTTAACACTCGCTTCGTGAGAGTAATTATTTTTAATACCACAGCTAAAATGATTTATTTGGTCTATTTCGATAAGACTTTCCCACATACAGCTCTTGCTGGTGTAGAAATCAAATCAAATTAGTGCTCCGTTGTCTCTCATGGTTTGATGCACCTTTAGCGACACTTCCTGTAAAAATCATATATTTTTAAACTGGATGGTGAAGCTATGTTTTGATATCTTGCTTCAAAATGCTGTGTTACGTTAAATATCGATTGACTCGTCGAAGGCGGTTTAGAAAATTACTGTTAAACTAAAATTTTCCTGGATGGCTTTAAACCTAACACTGGGCAGCATGAGGAGAAAAGAAGGCAGATATAGAAACAGAGCACAGAAATAACAGATTGTTGTTAAGAATGTAAGCAATCAGTGCATGCAATTCAATCACATTGTATATCTTATGCAACGGATGAATATCATTTCATCAGGTCTGATCGGTAGCGCACAAACTCCCCAGATTATTGCCGTAATTTGCTGCAAATCGTCTTTTGCGTCACATATTTATGTAACCGTGCCACTTTAGAAACAATTGTCATGGCATATGGTTTTATCACAGAAATCATGACAGCTAAAATAAAAGTCCATTTCTGTCTAGTTAAGCGGAGTCTCTTGGTAGCCAGCCTCCTCAGCGATCTGCTCATTATGTTTCTCAAAACAAGCTGAGGAAAAAGCCATGCTGTTTCTCATATGAGAAGCTATGGAGATCCAACTCTGTTGCATTTCTAATTATATTAAAAAGGAACTGAAAGTGAACACACTTTGATACTTCCTTGAGGTTACTCTTGTCCATTGCTATCCCATTCGAACGTGAAAACTAAAACTTGCACCATCGTAGTCAATTTTGCAGAGTAGCCGAAATTTAAATGAAGCCACTTTTTTTGGTGGAAAGCGCTGAGATCATACCTCTCCCATCCAGGTAGATAAATGAGATAAATGATTTTATAAATTAAAAACATACTTTGATGAACAACTTATAAAAAAAAGAAAGGAAAGAAGAAAATTGTTGGCTTCATGCACTGTATTGCATGCAGTATGACACTTTGTGTTTACATGGAGTTTTTGTCACATTAGTTACGTTTTGAATCTTTCCTAGTCCTTTCTGAAAAAACTGTATTTTGGATCATGTGTTCTTTAAATTAGACAAAGATTCTATATGTAATTTTAGAAAAATCAGAAACATCCTGTGTGAGAGTCACGGATTTGTCACTCAAATCTGTTCTAGTGTAAATTCTCACTGTAAGAACGGCCAAGTGGCTCTCTGTAAACCCAATTCATGGCTTAAAACTGCAGTGAAGGGTTTGGAGCGAATTAAGTGTTTCATAAGTGAACAGATAGAGAGAAGAGAAAATGTCAATAACTGTGAGAATGATGAGCATCTACTGTCACTGTAGCACTGATAAGAATGATTTCAGCTCAGTATGCTCACCAATGCAGGAGCTTCCGTCTAGCTGGTAGGATCCATTGTCATGGAAACCACTTCTGCATTCACAGTGGTACCAGCCGGGTAGGTTGACACAGCGGGAGTGGTTGTGGCACTCGATCAGGCCCTCTGCACACTCATCTATATCTGAAGACATGAAAACACGGCAGCAGCAGAATCAGCCGCAACATATTTGATGAGAAGAAAACTTGGACTCACCTCATTTGTGTTTTTTTGATATCATGTCTTTAAATCGGAGCAGCGTATGGCAGCTGAGGCTGATCTAATCAGAACAAATCACTGCTGCAACCGCAGAGCTGAAGCAGTGGCTGCCCACGTCATCCAGCCCCTCAGTCTACCGGAGCAGTAATCAACTCTCAAAAAAAATCACTTTGTTTTATAGCGGAAACATTTTGGCTGTGAATGTTTTCATATACCTTCCTCTTTGCTTGTTTCAGTTTTCTTACTCAGCAGACTTTGGCGTGCTGCATGCACACACACGCTCAGCCACGGGGTTTAAGGTCTTTGCACCTTCTCAGGAGAGTAAATGTGTCTCATCCATTATGTATGCTGTTAGCTCTGCTCCTCATCTACAGCTCTCTCCCTGCTGGCTGTAAAAGCTGACCTGCGCGCACGCTTTAGTTAAGGTGTGACTGAAGGTCGCACCTTCAATCACGGTAATGCAGAACGGGGCAAACAAAAACCGACGTGAGGGAATCTGCATTGACTTCTGAGTATTTTCCAAGCAACTAATGTTGAAGTTAGTGGTGGTGTGAAATTTATACTTAGTACTAAATAGTGTCAATAAAAAGACTTGAAAGAACAAGTATTGTTTCTGTATATGTATTCGTGTGTTTTTTTTTTTTATCATTTTGTCATATCACAATCAAAGATGATATGCATCATCAACCAATCATCTTTGAGTTTTGAACCAATTATTTGTGTTGCATAATTTTAGATTTACAGATATATACAGCTAATCACCTCCGTGACTTAACCAAGTTGGATATTTCCCAGATTTTCAGTGTCACCACCCTGCTTTTCATTAAGATTCACATGTCAACATCAAACTTAAAACTTTTTAAACTATCATGTGTGGTTTAAGCAACTTCACTCATTGGTTCACCGAAGTTATTTCAAGATTTTTCCATTATTTTATTGAACCGTTTTACAACTTTGATTTCACAATCAACAACCTTCCATTTCCATTTCTTTTATGCTTTTGAAAGTATTTGAACAGATTTAATAGCAATTATATTTGTAAATATTAGACATATTCTCATATATCTTTAAAGGCCATGAGTGTGAAATACTGTAAGATTTCCCAAGAGAAACTGTAATAAGTAATAAGTACCTATTAATTGAAATAATTAGCAGTTCAGCCTTTGTGCAGGCAACAGGGCAGGCTGTGTGAATCTGTATTCGAAACTCTACATCATTCTGCTATGTCATCTTTGTGTGGGATATGATTCAACCAAGCTAAAGTTGCAATAGAAATATTTTTGTGTATACGGTTGACCAAACGACAGAAGCTGACCTGATCTTACACCTGCTAAACCAGCCTGCGTTTGACCTGTTAGTTGTGCACTGCCTTATGTTGTATTTGCAAATAAACTCACTCATGTGAAAACTGGAAACTGTGAAATATTTACAGCTAGTGAAATTGTTTTCACAGTACAGTTACATTCTTTTAAAAGGCCCTATAACCACTGAAAGTCAGCAAATGATCTGTCTATAAAATCTGTTTTGATGTCTTTTCACTTTATTGCATTAGTAATTCACACATGAATGGTCTAAAGCTCCACACTGACTTTGTTTTTGTTTGTTTTTTTGTGTGTTTTTACCATGGATATGGTCAACCACATATTTTCTGGCTCCTGCAAATGTTAAAACTGGATCCTGTTGCTTTTGACTACATTGCATTAAGCAGTGAGTGTGCTGCAGTGTGCACTGGTCTGGTGCAGTTAGGTAATAAGATGTGACAGTTGTCTGGAGGGTTGCCCTCTGTCAGCCTCTCAGGTCAAAAATCTGCTCATAGCTACAACAAAAATATTCCCTCTTTGAAGGTCCATTAGAAGAACAAAAAGCTAGAGGTGGCTGGTGGCTGAGACCAGCTAACAGCTCGGTAGAAGAGCCCAGCTGGGCAGAACAAAGCTCACGTAAACGTGGTCCAAATAACCTTTATACAATAAAGATACTGGCTTTAAAAGCTCCTGACTTCAGAAGTCTGCTCTGTGGTTTTCTGCAAGTTAATACACATATCAGTATTTATATAAAAAGAAAATTGCAAACAATTTAAATAACCTAATTTATGTTAAATTTCAAAATGTCATAATAAAAACAAAATAGTTATTTTTTCAACCATGAAGAAAAGAGTTCTCTTTGTTAGTGTAATTTAAAAAAGAGAGGTAATCCAAATGCATCTACCTCTGCGAAATGGTTTCACAAATACACACACTTAACTTTAACTGGTCCCTTTAGCCTCGCTAATAGCATACAAGCTAATTGTGTATTTACATTTACAGTTTAACAGGACGATGCTACTTCTATTGACAACAAACATTCACACAGTTTTTTTATATTATTGTCTTGTCAGTTGTCCAGACTAGAGTATGTAATGTTTAATGTTATAATGGATTTGTTATATATTTTCATTGTTTAAGACTTGCAGAAATGTTGGGTGTGATTAGAAAACAAGCTCAACTCTTGTATTTTGACTGGAATATATCTCCACTGTCTTGTTTAGACCAGTTGCAGCCTGGTTGTAATCACTGGCTCAGTGTTGTGTATATTGTTGAATGGATATACTGTACAAAAAAAACTGAGAAGTTGACCATTGACTTGTTTTTCTTTCTTACAGAGGCAGAAAATGGAGACAACATCTACGTAATACAACTGTACTACGGTGATGCTTATGTCCATCACTAAACAGAAATTAATCACAGGCAACACATTGTGCATTTTGTCAGTGTGATTGTGGAAAAGACAAATAAAGGCATACTGTGTTAAATTTTCCACAGATTACGGCAAAATGTACGTTTGTATAGCTTTATGAATTGTTTTTGATGACACCTAAAGCAGGACACAACTTGTTAATTCATAAGTAGGATTAAAAAAACACATTTTATCTAAAAGCTGAGCTCCTATCCAGCTTTGTTCTTCAAAGCCATGGAGTCTGAACAGAACAATGCAAGCTTTTAAATGAGGCTTTGCTGTTCAACGTGTTGGTATGGCCATAATGTGAGTGAAAATGCCACTGAAACACAACGTCCTCCAACTTATACCACCATATATCATATTAGAGCTGCTGTCAGCTGCTAGCAGTCTGTGCAGAAAAATGACTGATAAACCTTACCCTCTGAATACAGTTCATACAAACTTTTACTCTAACTCTCCCTGAAGTTGGGAAACACTTGAATTACAAAAAAAAAAGAAAATCGCCATGAAATGATGAACAGTAGCTATTTCTATATGTACCCATCCACAGTAATATCATCTCATCCCATACTTGTCTTCTGATAAACACAGCATAAGAGGATGCTGTTAAATCACAACAAAACAGCGTGTAATTGTTTTAAGCCGCTTACACAGTGGGGTTTTTATCTTTTCTAAAGTAATTGAGAACATAATCCAGTATATTTAAAAAAAAACCTCTAGATATCCACTGAGATATTTGCTATAGCTCCTTTACTATATACATGCTATCAATGGACTACTGACAGAGAGAACATGGGGGGGAAACTTGTGAGTGCAGCACAACTGCAAGAACTGTGGCATTGATTCAAGGCTACAACTCAGCACAGGTCTCTGCAATATTGGTGACACGGCTGCAAACACATTCTGTGACAAAAACTGTCATCCTCAACTGCTGAAAAGGAGAAACAGCTCTCAGTGAAGTTACCCAGACAACCCTAACCGATTCCACTGCCAGAAGGAGACAAAGCGGTTCCCTTGGGTACCATATGCAGCAACTGACATAGGCAACACAGTACTAAACATTCCCTGTTAAAAGTTTCCACAAGATCTGCCA
The DNA here is from genome assembly GCF_904066995.2 of Poecilia reticulata. NCBI lineage: Eukaryota > Metazoa > Chordata > Actinopteri > Cyprinodontiformes > Poeciliidae > Poecilia > Poecilia reticulata. The sequence continues at coordinate 31,634,427 of NC_088832.1, forward strand.
TGTACATTGTCACCACCAGCTCATGTGATGAAGGTGTTTCCATGTTTACTCATCCAAACACAGAGGAATGACTGAACTGAGTGAGATTGAGCCCTTGCTATTCTTATCTTGGCTACTTTTAGTTATTTTTTGTTGGAATAAAATCTTGCTCCGTTCTAGAAGACTCAATGTGCCACAGCTGCTTTTACCCTCACCATAGTTTTATTCCCATCTCCAGATATAGTTTCATAAGCAAAATTATTTTAAAACAAAGACTTAAACTTATAAGAACAAATATTAAAACACCTATAGAGCAATACATTCTAAAAAAATTTTTTTTTCACTTTGTTGACTCCATTTTCCATCATTTCCATCATGACTCCATCATTCGATCTCTACATTGCATAGACACTTTCAGGAAACAACTTAAGACCCACTTTTTTAATCTTGCTTTTTAGTGTACTACTGTGTTTTATTGTTTGTATGTTGTTTTTAATTTGTTTTATTTTTTATACTTTGTGCAGCACTTTGTGATCCTGGTCTGTGAAAAGTGCTATAGAAATAAAGCTTACTTACTTACTTACTTACATTTGTTTCATGTAAGTTTTTTTTATAAACATCCCTAATTGACTTTTACTGTTACGTTTTAATGCTGATGTTACAAAAGTGAATGAACTGAAACCTGACCACCCCAGATGTTTGTTTAATGAAACTACGTACATGTGGTGTAAAAAAATTTAAAGCCCTGTTTATCACAAGCTTACTGACCTTCTTACTTGGGCTTAGTAAATGTTCATCCCACTTTCACTAAGTCAATAACTTCTGTTCAGTTGGTTTCTTTGTGGTTGTGTATAAAAGTACATTTTTCATTGCTGGTGTCTGTGCGTGTGGCCAAGCACAGCCTTCTCCTCTCTATGCCTGTGAAAGTGAAGTGGACAGATGACCTTCCTGTGATATGAGGTACAATATGCTAGACTCCACACTCCATCAATCTGGGTTAGAGCCATGAAAGGGAGGAAGCAAGACAGCAACTCCACATTTTCTTCTGCTTCCTGCTATGACAATACAAACAAGAGCTCTTAGCGCTGTTCGGAAGACTCTCCCTTTTCCACATCTGTGAATATTGTCATTGGAAAATAAAGGCTTTTTGACAGCCCATATCCTTAAGAGCAGGGAAAACTTGGAACAAATCCACATAGAGACTAAAATAACTCAGAAGGTCTCTGGAGAGCCTTCTACCCTGCTGAGCTTTACATAATTACACTTATCTGAGCTCTACTAACCTACTACATCAACTTTCAGGAAAACATTGCATTAACCGTTTACAAGAGTATGAACCTGCAGATTAATCAGAACACAGACAGCATGACAGAGCTGCTAAACAAGTACTAAAGAAAATCACTATTGCCACCTAAATTAGGTTATCATGTCAGCGAACAGATGAAATCGAGATATTTTAGCAGTCAATATTTGTTTGATTTGTTTATGTTCAGGTAGGAAAAACATTTCCTTTCATTGCTGTAAGAAGACAATGACTGTCAGTTTTGCTACAGGTGTCAAGCAATGTAGGTAATGTCTTCAATGAGCTTCCTAAGGTAGGCAATGAAAAGGGCCTTACTGAAAAAAATATCAGCAATATTGCCGAGTACCACATATTATTATCCAGAGGTACTGGAGAGATGTGTTAGTCCAACTTCTTCTTGTATTTCGCCTTACTGGACATTTCCACAGGTGAATCGATACGAGGCATAGATTAATGCTAACTTTACTCTGCTGGGCTCATTTTGGATTCCATAATTATTTACTACACAGAAGCAGTGATGTAGCATGAAAATCATTCTGGGTGGTTCCTACACGGACCTTCACACAACAAATGAATTCAGTTAATAACACCAAGTATACGTCTACATACAGCATGTTGACCAGTTAGTCTTGTTAGTTTAAAGTGGTATATATTTAAAATTAATCCAATTAAATTCTGTACTTAGAATTTGTAGGAAAACCCAGATAATTAAGAAAGTGTCTTTTACTTCATGTAGTGAAGATTGTCACATCAAATCAAAATCTTGCTGTCTTATTCAGGACAGCCACAAAAACAAGCTAGTCACAGACAAAACCTGTTAGGACTGGAGTTTCATAAAAAAAAAAAAACAACAACAACAAAACACTAAAAAGTCAAATAAGCACATCGTAAAAGCCTTTCAAATCTCGGGATATTTCAGACTGAAGCACACTAAATTAGTTAAGCAAATTTGAAAAATGTTTTTGCTGCCAGAAAATGTAATACAAATGAAAAAAAATGTTAGATGGTGTCTAAACCAACTGAGATTCAACAGCCTGGCTCAACTACCAAAAATCAGTCAAAGGGACCCAAGCGCAAGACGAGTGGTTGAGGCTGGTTGATAATGTCTGATGCATCTAGAAAATGATGTTATTTAGGCGACTTGGGTCTTAAGGTAACGCTCTGCATCATTACTCTGCACATTGTAATGTAAAAATCCAGTTCTATAATGTTTATACTTTCATATTCTAAGTCTACATTTGCACTACAACGTATTAGCACCCTGCTATCTTTGGTTATGTCACCCATTTTTTGCTGATTGCTGTTTTGAAGGAACCAGGCAAAGGCAGACAGATGTGACTGGTGTTTAAGAATAAATAACTGTTTTGTGCTTTGAACATGTTAATTTGTGTAAAAAAAATAATAACAGTAACGATCAAAGAAGATTAAAAATCTTAGGCATTTTCTTTACTAAAGGTGATCTCCGGTTTTGGGTTGTATGTTGAAGCCATTCTTAAACAAGGTGCATTCTCCAGCTTAGTCAACAGCGGTGCTGTGTAGACCAAACATTACATATTAATTTAGGTTATGTCACAATTCAACAATATGTGACATAAAACTGTCAGATTTATTTTTAAAAATGAGTCAGCAGTGATCCAAACACGCTGGTTTTGGTCCATGCTATGGCACATTTAACTCTGAATCCTTTCAGCAGTGGAAAATGTTAGAACAAGGAATTCACTTCACCATAATCTGTTCAGCTTTTGATCCAGTGGAAGTGAAGCCTGAGAGAATGGGGTGACTATGTAAACCCACTGGAAAATAAAAAAGAAACCCAGAAGAATGGATCAACAGGGTAGGCGTTTCAAAGATCAGCGATAAGATCGACTCTCTTCCCATCAGCTTTTTATGTTCAGGTGCTTTCAGGTTCTCAGTGAAGTAGGTGGCAAATCTGAGGGGAAGAGGTGGATTTTATTACACCAGAAGAACATGAAGTCTGAAAATGGTGGGAAAAAGAAAGAAATGTTAACACAAGAGATAAGAGACTGAGATGGAAACAGGAGACACAGAGAACATGTCACAGACAAAATTAAAATATAAACCACAAGCAGCTCACACACGACGCCAAAGGCAAAGCTTTTAGAGAAAAGCGGGAAAAACACAAACTCTCACTCTCTCACTCACATCTTTTTTGTTTTTTTAGATCTATAAATCTGCTGTGAGGTGCTGGAAGGTTTTCAGGGAATTTAGAACCTGAAATCTTTTGCTTATGTAAGAAAGGAAATGAACATAAAACGGACATCGAATTGTTTAACGTGATCTATACAGAGTTTAATTTTAAATAAAAAGACCCATTTCAACCTTAAAATCTAAACATTAAAGCTTGAGTTGTCAGTAAGAATTGTTTGCATGCTGTTATTTTGCAACCTCTGTCAATTATGTATATAGTGCATATGTAGAAACATGCCTTGACATTCACAGATTACGAGACAGACAGATTTTCCTCTGCATCACATCAATAAGAACCTAAGGCAGCAACCAAAAGGCCACAGGGAGGAGCCTCATTAGCAGGATGTCTCCATTTTGGTGTCCTATTAATGGGAAAGCTGCTTTCAGCAAATTATCACCTATTTTGCATAATGTTTTCCTTCCGTTGCCCTTCTGAAGTTCTTCCAAGGAAAACATGCAGGATCATTTTGCAAATGCAATTTTGTAGTTTTTCAACCCAATCTGACTCTTTGCTTCTAATCAAAAATAATTTCAATTTAGAGCCGTAAATAATAAGCTAGCACCAACTCAGAGAGGAAAATATTATGTTTGCGAATAAGGTTTTTATTCTGAGAAAACATTGCTGAAGATTTAAAATGCCACATTAGTGAACCAGTGGATTGTTTGATGTTGTTTATTTGTGGTAGAGAGAATGTTAATTACATCTTGGATGACTGAATTCAGTAGCAAGTGTTGCATCCAGATTAAGAATAATTCACGCTCAGTCTTTTACATAATAAGTAGTAAATATGCATTATCTACACTATTATTATTTGCAAAAATGCTCGCAACAAAACTTTTAAAATAAAAATAAAATAAAAAACTTCATTTGTCATAAGGATTTCTTCAACTATGTTTTCTGTTTGATTAGCATGATATGAGTTTCTTACTGTGTTGCAGTTTTAGGTATGCAGCGCACATTCTATGAATGACAGTCTAGATTTCAATTTAGATAATTCTTAGGCCTTTCAATTTAGTCCTGTTAATTAAACTGTATAACCTAATTAAGTCTAATCGTTTCGATATGCAGTATGCAGTTGTTGTAGCACAAACACGGAAGATAAAATCACGTCAGACAACATGGAAGTTTGGTGAAGAGAAGCGACAATTACAAGTTTTCTTGTGCAGAGAACTGAGGACGATGACAGAGGCCTGACTGGGTGTAGAACCGAGAAGATTTATAACAAACCTTATTGGAAAACTATTGAAAACATTTTGTAAAAAGATGACATGTGGTTTCTCTCACTTCTGAGAAATGAAAGATCACCTCTGTGAAATTACAATGACAAGACAGAGAGGGAGACGAAAGCAGAAGATGTAGATAAAACAAAAAGATGGGAAATGAATGAACACATTCTGACAAAAAAGTGAGGGAATCAGAAAGAAGACAATAAAATATAGTATATAGAAACAAGATAAGATCATAGAAAGTAGATAGTGAAGGAAATAATGAAAGGAATGAATGAAAATACAAAAGTGAGAAATAAAAAAAGAAAGTAGAAATTGACATGAAAGAGTGGAAAACAGTGATATGACATAAAAAAGGACAAAGGGAAAAAGTAAGTAGAATGAGTTGTTCAAAGATAAAAGGAGGAAGTATGGAAGCAATTTGGGGAAAGAGGAGAAAGACAGGCGGGTTAAGGCTAAAATGGAACCACTGAGGAAGAGGAAATGGGAATAAGGCTACAGATAAAACAGAAAAAAGGGAGCGGGTTAAAGGTGCAGAGTAAAAGAAAGAAAGAGGAAAAGCAGTAATAAATGGTGAAAAAAAGGAAGAAGAGGAGGTTATGAAAAAGAAATGAGATAAAGAAGAGAAGCTAAAAGGAGTTAGAGCAGGAAAAATTAACTGTCCTTTCCTATGGCTCTCAAGGGATCCTCAATCTCTGCTGTGTCTAATTTAAATAAAGGGCCTGGAGTTAGAGCATAAATGTGTGTTTTGTATGTGTGCACATGGTTATAACTCCCAGTGGGAACTTTATCCTAATTCCACACCAACCATTTGTGTTTGGTGTCACAGAAAAAAGTTCAGACTTTAACCCAGTCCAGTGCATACCTGAGCGATAACGGCACAGCAGAGAGGCTGGGTCAAAACGATAAAATAAATTGATCTGTAATTTGTATTTAGAATACAGTAATGAAAATAAAACAGCCCACTACATGATTATCTAAATGACAGCACCAAATGTAGACAAATCTTTGCACCTACTTGAGGCTGAATAGTCACAGCACCGAAGAATAGTTTTAGGCATTCTTCATGTCTCCAAGCAAGACTGTTGAGCTAAACACACTGATTTTGCAGTAAATTATCTCTAGGATGATTTATTTCAAGTCAGTTTGAATGCTCAGAGCCTTGCATCACTCACTTTCTGTGCTGTTTTATACACGCACAGTCTTAACGTGCATAAATAAAACCAAAAGCCACATTATTATGATAAAATATGTTCCTAAGAAGCTGTATACATTAACTTCTAATGTGCTGTGAACAAAACACTATATTTAGACTTTTTACTCTTCATGATCTGCATCTTCTGCTCTGTGATGTTTGCAGCTTTGTCAGACAGAAACCTTTCCACAGATAGAAGATAATCGGTTTTTGCAGCTTTCTTGATTGAAATTATGAGTCTGTACTTAACATTTCATAACACAAGGTGAGCACCTGAACTGCGCTTTGAGTGATTTTATGTACCTGTTTCACAGCGGCGTCCTGTAAATCCTGAAGGACAAACACACGCGTTTGGAGACACGCAGGTCCCTCCACTCCGACAACCATCTTCACAGAAAGCTGGAAAAACAAACAGCAATGAGTCAGTAAAGTCTCTCAGCATGTCATGGATGTGCTGCCAGGCATTAAACCACAAAAGGCTTTGAATCTGTGCAGTTAAACTCTGTGTGAAGTGGTACGGCATGTTAAGGCACAAAGCACCCCACGGATTGCCTTGAAAAGAAGCATTACAGAACTGAGGACGTTTCTGTTTCTTTCGTTATTTTTATGGGGCTAAAAAATTTAATTAAAATTTGCCCCTGGCTTTATCAAATTAAAGGTAGCATTATCCAAAGTTGGTGTAATAATTGTTAAAATGACTGTGGATTTGTTAAACTAGCTACATTTACTCGTGATGTAGACTGGCCTTTATTTTAAAAGCCGGCAAGTAGGAAGTGTTTTTCAGAACTGAAGCTATGAAAACTTGCAGATCTCCGCATTTATGCTCCCTTATGCATAAGTTTATAGTAAAATTTGCCTACGAAAGCAGTCAAACTCCCACCTGCAGGTGGCGGTATTTCTTACTTTTACTTCACTGATCATTGTGTCAACATGTAGTCTTCATCTCATATTTTTTTCTCCTATGTAGATTTTGGAAGGGTTCAACAATAAAAACATCCCACAATTCCTTGCAAATATTTAAAAGTAGTACAAAGAAAATCTCTGATTTGATTGCAAAAAAAAATAAAAAATCTTTCAAGCAGTGAGAAACATTGAAGATTTTTAATAATTTCATACAGAAGGTAACAATCCTGAAATTTGAAATCCAATCAATCCAAGTATCTTTGCAAATGACACTTCAACACATCAGTGGTTTCAACACAAACACTCAGAACTCAAACTTGTACACCATGCAAGTTGATAAAAAAGTCACTGTGGCAATAAGGCTGGAACTAACATACTCATCAGTCATCCAAACATAATAGCATTCATTAATTATGACATTTCTAACCATTTTTGGAGGTAATAAATAGTTACAAATCAGTTTAAATGCCCCAATTAATCAGGAGTTTTCCTTCTTTCTCTAAAATCACAAGATGCATGTAAACGGCTTACTGCAGTAGTGTTATTTAAAGCTCTGTGTTCTTATATCATTTTCCCGTATAACTGTAAATACAAATACTGGCAGTTAATTAATGCAGTCCTGTTTTACTGTCTTGCTTTGTTTCAGCAAAGCAAATAGGATAAATAGACAAAACCTGATGAAGTGTTTAATGTACTGTTACCTGAAAATGTGACTTTTTCATTCATTGTCCTAAGAATGAACTAAAATAAACTACATGAACTAAAATAGTAAAGATGAGACAAGAAATAAGTGCAATATGTTTAAAAAGATCAAAAAGTGAGAACAAAACAGCCAAAAATACATACTTAGTAAATGGTTTTAAAGTGTGAAGGATAAAACCAAAAACAGGGTAGGCTTAATTGAGTAAGATAATTAAACAGAAATTACTCGAGTATTTCTAAGCTTAATTAATGACATGATTCAAGAGATGAGCCTTAATGGGCGGAAAAACCTATTTAAAGTCACATACCATAGGGCGTGTGAGCAAAATATCTGTGTGCAGCGGCTTGTCTCATATTAGTTTATGATACCAAAGAAAGACTATTTGTCTGCAGAAATTATCATTATAACAATTTGGAGAAAAAGAGGCTAAAAATACAAACAACAGCGTAGCAATAAATAAAAGCAGAACCCAGAGCCAGGAGCCATTAGACCTATTCATCTGACTGGCTCTTCTGTTCAAGAACTTTCATCAGGCCCTAATTAGGAGCCCATTGTCTCTGCACTAATAAACCTCACTCCTAAAAATTAATTACATTTATATTGGCACGATTCATTTCCTGCTATAATTATCATTTCAACTTGATCAGCAAAATGCTTGATCAGCTAAAGGCACAATGAGATGGAGGGGCATCATCACCAGATCAGTGTGACGGGTGGGATTTTCTAAAGTCATACTGGAAATGAGCATATTTCCAGTATGAATTTATCCCAGTATATCCCAGTTTATAGTTGCCTCCATCACAGCAAAAAGGAAGGTTCAGCAGGTGCTCAGGCATTTCCTGGAGTGTTATTTCTACTGGCATTTATAAGATTTGCTTCTTCATTTTGTTGAATTAAAAAGTTCAGTAGATTCAAATTCTGTGAATTAATTTTTTATTGAAAACTTTTGTCTAATTGTAAAAGTTATAATTCCCTCATATTCATTTGATCCAGCATACCCATTTTAATTTATCATTTTAGCTTCCAAGTGTCAATGTTAACCCACAAATGTTATCACTAAAGGAAACAAAACTCACGTAAAAGCAGCTCATTCCTTTGTTTAAAATAACACAATAGGAAAACTGGATTCACTTTTAAAATCCAGTTTTTCTCAAAGATCTTGAAAACAGATCGTAAAACCACAAAAAGAAAAACCAAACAGGCAACGAATATATTAGGAATTCCAATTCAGCAAATGGAACTTCATGAACTTACTCTAATATCAACCTTCAGCTGTATTCCAATGACTTACATAATCTAGAACAACACTTCAGTTTTTTTTTAAATAGCAAGTAACTAATTACAGCTCACATAGAAAACAGAAAAAGAAGTGTTGCTGTTTTCCTGCCATATATATGTGCAGCCTTTCAAGACGTGGCTGTGATTTTCCATTTTCAGGCAGGATTGAAAGGAGAATCAGAAATGCATTGCTGAGCTTCTACAAACACTGTGGGGAACACGGAAGACAAGTGGTATTTCACATTCACACACACACACACACACACGCACAAAAAATACAGAGAGGTGTTGTTGTATTGTATTCTCTCCCATTTCCTTTCTTGTGCCAGTAGACAGTGATGTTTGTTTCCTACTTTCTGTCACAAAAAACCTGAAGTTTACCATTGATTCCACTAAGGCTTCACAAAAGCTGTTATCTCTCACAAAAAGAAGTTGCTCTATCATCCCTGTCCTATATCTGCTTTTCTTGAGTCAATTCTTACTCATCTTAAATTTCCATTTTCCTCTGCAATCTGTGATGCCCTAACACAACATTACCAGGACCGGCGCAACAGGAACAGATGCATTCTGTCCCGGGGTTGTGAGGAGACGAAAACCTTCCTTCAATATACTCATCTTGACCTCCAGCTAAACCATCTCTCTGCTTAAGTGAGACGGTTGCTGACTCGTGACTTCCTGAGACATGCTTATACTCATAGATTTGCTATTTGAGTTCCCCATTACATGCCATAGATTGCTTTCCAGTGGGGTGGCAAGAATGAAATCATTCCACTCTGCATCATGGCAAGCCACCGCATTTACGCTCGTTGGGCATCCAAGGAGCCATCCTGGAATTAAGAGCAGGAAAGCCAGTGAATATTCCACAATTTACATTGTGCTATTAAGGAAAAAAACGGTCCTAAAACTGGTAGAACAGAACTGATGTCATGATTAGCATCTATGCTGGTTTAGCAACAGTAGCATGATGCAGATTGTAACCTCCTGATCATCACACATTTAAGACATTATGACCTCATAGATTTAGGAAAATTATGTTTTAATTCCCACTATAAGTGTTTTGTGTTTCAGAAAAGTGAACTCTAGGATTTCAGCAAAACCCATCAGGAACGGGAAAAGTGCCCAGAGCAGCTAGCTAACTTTGTTTTTCTGAGCAGCACATCTTTAATGAATTGATCATTCCAACAAGCCAGTCAGGTAAACCTGTTGCTGTCATAGAACCCATCCAGGGTGTTGATATCATAAATATGTTGGAACAGAAACTAATTGGCTCTCCACTAACTAAAGAACTGAAACATCTATTGCAATACAGCTAAAATGAATGTGTAGCAGATCAAGTTTGCTTTTTTTAATGGCATACAAAGATCAGGACTAAATAGAGAATGAAATAATATCTTTATTCTCCAGGTGACCACAGCTTTTAAGGACATTTTAACATTTTTACGTGTGGTCACTGTAACTTGGAAACACCATGATCTACGCATTTAGGAACCACTGCTGTATGGAAATGTTTCACAAATGTCACAGCAGGAACTAAGTGACAATGTTACTTCATTAATGGCAGCAACCTGACCTGATCATATTAGCTAATAACCGACCACTAGTAGGGAATAATAGATTATGCATGAAAAATAACATTTAACTTTCAGCTTAAGAGAGACAGGCGATCGTTAGTTAAAGTAAAAAAAGAAAACGAGAGAGTGACACCTTGGCAAAAGTCAAATCCTGTGGTTGAAACACAGTGGCAACCTCAAGACTAGAGCTTTCAAAAGCATTATGAATGTTTAAACACACATGATTTTACATAAGTGGCAAGATTTGAAGCACAACCCAAAACCTTTGGGCTGTAAGAGTTGTGATCACTGTGAGTATTAAACATTTTTGAAAAGAAATTGAAATATACTTTTGATATTTGATTATATATTTGATGCAGCCATCTTAATGTTGAAGCACGATTTTAAATTGCAAAATTAAGTCATGTTTCAGAATAAGCATCTAATTCAAAGAGTAAAATGCAGCAGTTAGCTGCATCTCCACTACAAATGTCTGCAAAACTTTATGCATATTATGCTAATTGTGCAATTGCTGTGCTTCCATTATAAGAAATGCAAATAAAATCACATGTGAATAAGTTTATTCCTGTTATCTTCTGGCTGAGGTGCCAAAAAAGTTTTTAAATTGCAGTTTTGCAAATGAAACCTTTTCCAATGTGGCCAAAAAAAAAAACCTCTTGGTAGAGCCAAAACGTTTTTCAAAATTGGCATGTTTCCATTAAGCAAAGTTATTTTTGAAATGTCAAGTTGTGGACAGTATCTATATGGTCAAGGGAAATGCAGCTGCAAATTCTGCAAAAAAATTAAATGTCCTGACTTACACATGTAGATTTATAGTAAAGTAATCTTTACAATAAATATAAACTGTAGATATGTTATATGGATATAGATATGAAGTGGTCTTAGCAGCATGTCTGGGAGTTGCTTTAAACTTCTTTCCAGCTAAGAAACATGTGAATGTGTGTAGAGTCTGGCCTTGCTGCATAAACAATATGCATGCTCAAATGACTGCCTGTGGCTGATCATTAGTCTGTAGCGTTCCACTCCACTTTTTAGTATCGACTCAGCTCACCTGAGACATCAGGCAACATAGTTAAAGGGATTTGATTTCTATCTTTCCTTTTTAAGAAAGGGTTTTTTTTGTAGAGGTTTTAAATCTATAAGTATATCTTCCAAGAGATGCAGCTTCCAATGAAAAGTCAGAGAGAAAGCACAATAGAGCATGCATATCCCTCGTGAAAACACCATTCATTACTTCTGAAAGAGCAGGGAAAGTGCACCTTGATAATGGATGAACACAGCTTCTGCACTGCCTCATCTGCAACCCTAATCTCAGAGGACGAAAGATGCCTCCTGCCTCTTTGTTGCACAGGATGTGTATAATTTTTGCTGAGCTTTCTCACTAATGAATGCACAACAGCCGGCATAAACACACACACAGAGGTTTACCGTCTGCTGCAAGAGGGGGCTGAGGAGACCAAAGCCAGTACTGAGAAAGAAGAACTGCCAGCCCTTTTAGTCATACAAATGCCTCATTTCGTTATGCATCAGGGTAAACGTAATTCACCTTTAGCAGAACTCTCTGTTGGGCATTTTACCGAACATCACAGATAATGACTGCACTTACAAGACAATAAGAGCTTGGGCCAGGCCGTCGGCATGGATTAAAGATGCATTAAAGAAGGTTTTTACTGCCATAATGTATCTGCACAGTGTTGAAAGGGTGGTTGATCAATACTGCTGACATGACAATTAATTCTGCCAGGTGCTTCCAGAGATTTCTTGCCTCGGAAAGACCGTCCACACATTTTAAACTGGCCCTTAGGGTGGATTGCTACAAGCAAATCTTCAGAATTACATCCTATCTGGATATCTAAGACATTAGAGAGCAAACTGAGAAATATGAAGGTTATGCATTGTTATATCTGTGCTGCCCATCAGTTTGATTCAGATGTTTGAGCTGGATCATTCGTTTGTTCACTGTACAATGCCATTTTACAATAAGCAATTATTTTTGTTTCCTGGGAATGAACTGGAGTTATTGTGGCTAATTATTGTCATTGTGACTAATCACTGTGCCAAAACAATTTCCATGTTTTGGTACAGTGTCGTACATTTTCAGTTCAGCCGTCGGTTCGCAGCTGTGAAATCCTTAATTGCACAAAGCCCAACAGATAAAACATGACTTCATCTCAAAATGATTTGAAAAGTTCGTCGTACAAACAGATGGCATCAGACAGCTAAGTAAATGTTGAGGTTTGAATAGCTTGTTAGACAGAAGACTGAAATAAATGCACACAGGCTTTAAAACCGTTTTATACAACAGCTGTGCTCAAAACGCTCCATAGAGGTTCATGATCTCCCCTTTAAAAACATCAAGTCATTTTTACGTTCATGACACTTTTTTGTTTTGTCTTCAAATTTCTTCCAGCTTTGTGTTGCTAAATAGCAAAATTGCTGTCCATACAGTAAAAATTTAAAGTTGCTGCTTGCATTTGTTTCATCCAAATGTCTTAAGGATGATTGGGGAATCAGGTGACAGACTGTGCTATGTGTTTTCCAGGCACATAGTGTCATTTTATAGCAAAATCAAGTAACTATGTTACAAGCCATATACATATCAAATATGACTTCATAATTTAACACCTTGAAATTGGGGCTCTGTCTCTAAAAACTCCTGCTCTTTATAAAACTCCACTTTCAAGACGTCTGTGCTCTTCTGCCCTTTAACAACTAGCTGCTGGCTAGTCTGAAGGAGCCAGAGGAGTTAGTTTCAGAGGAGGAGGTTTTGCCCAGCTAAATGGTTGCCATGGGAGACTAAGCAATTTCTCAAACATGCATGAAAGAATCAAGGCAACACTCCAGGTTTGTTTTTGATGAGGGAAAAATATAACATGGTGTAAAGCTCAGAAAAGCCGACTTTACATAATACTTCCCCTTCAAGTCAGGCTGTAACGCTTTGAAAAAGTAAAACGGCAGACGCAGGAACTAAAAGACAAGCTGCCTCCAAGCTTCATCCGACTATTCATAAATCATAATTGGATTTGGTGAGAGTGAAAGTGTACAAATTATAAAATGAAAAGCCTCAGACGACAGGAGATGTCATGCTGGATCAACATCAGCACCATGGATAAAAATCTACATCGTAAGTCTCTCCATATAGTCATTTTCAAAAGAATAATGCCGGACTAACTCGGCATAGTAATTATGTTATTAGAGCTTTACATTGAAATTATGCATTCATATCCTCGAGCCCTCTATTGTTGGCTGAAATTACTTGAGCCATGTTTATGGTTTCGAATCCTGCTTCTGCCTGGCCTCACATAGAATATATCATCAGTGCATAAATCCCACAAAGCAGAAAGCCGGTTTGCCCCCATCGTAGTTGGTTGAGGCCCTGATACTCCATCACTTTTTGAATCAGGGGAGTAACAGAGGCGGAGTGACTTCTATGCATCAATCCTTTCACCAAACACCGGAAGGTGCCTTAATCCTGCTTTGCTGTGTTTTGTGAAAGAGCCGTTAGTCTGTGATCATCTGAAAAGAAAACTGTGTCCAAGTTTTCACAGTGACACGCATGTACTCTGGTCAAAATATTAGGGAAAAGTTGTTAAATTGCTTAATGCAAATTGGAAATCAGTCAATGACGTGGAAGCAACTTAGGGTATCGAGATAGATGTGATAGAAATGAGTTACTGAATGAAGTTTAAACCGAGCATTGGAATGGTTGTTGGTATCAGACAGGCTGGACAGAGTATTTCAGAATTTAATCTACTTATTATTATATTCACAACCATTTGGGGTTTTTACAGAAAAACTGTCCTAATTATCAAGTCAGCATCGGTTGTGAAGACAAAAATTCCTTATGGCTTAAAAGTGTAGGTCTAGACGAGAGACAGGTTGAACTGAGAAAAGATGGATGATGTGTGTTTGGCATCAACTGCAGGCTCCACCTGATCAGACAGCCAGACTGATCATCTAATATCTGCTTCTCCTGCTCACACTGTACCTCTATAACAGAATGGCACAAGATTCTGCACAATTACCATATGTACATGAAAACAAGCATTCATTCTTCAATTATTCATCAAAGACAACACCAGTGCTTTTTTTTTCTTTCTTTCTTTTCCCCAAGACACTTTCACACATTTAAGCAAACAGCTTTAGTGCCTCTGGCTAAGACATAGAACTCTTTTTAAAAAAAAACTGTTTCTCATGATAAAAGGGATGCTTCATTTCAAAGTACTTTCATGAAATATTCCATGTTCAACTAAAGCTGCAGTAGTAGACTCCATAACAACATCTGCCTCCATGTAGAAGCTTTACTTTCCCCCCTATGGCTTCCCTGCTAACTTTTATTTTGGGTGATTAGTGTGTCACATAATGATTTACTTACTATTCAAGTACTGTGCAAAAGTGGGTGTTAAAAGTATTACATATGTTAAATTATATGTCTTTTACTAAGGAAATAAGTTTCACACTAGGGGTGTAATAAACAAGTCACACATTTGAACATCCATTTGACCATGAAATGAAAAGTTGTCATAAAATTCTAAAGCACTTCTAAGTTGACAAACTAATTATTTAGCTATAACTATTTTTAACTAATTAAATAAGTCCAAAAAATAGAAATCCTAGCCCTGTTTTTAATGAGATCATCGTGTCATTTAAAGATTCGTTTATGAACCAATTTATTTAAAATATTGCATGTTTATATATAGTTCAGCAGTTGAAAAAGAAACAAACATGGCAAATGTTCTTTTTGTCATTCTGATGGCCCACAAGTGTTTTCAGCTCGATGATTTTGAGCCTCATAGCAAAACGCTTGGACAACACTTTCCCTCGGTTTAAAGAGTTTCAAACGTTTTGTCAAAAGCCTGATCTGTTTTTACATTGGGGACCCCTCTTTGCACCCTTTGCAAGTTAAATGTTAGTATGATCATTTGGCTGGAAGGTTTTTCAGGAATCAGACGTTATTTAAGTTTAATCTCAAAATCAACTTTTGCTTTGCAATGTAACAAATGGTAAGTATATCATGCTATTTATGCAAGAAGTTCTTACAAAGTGCAGCAAAGAAATAGCTTTTATTCATAGACTGATTAATATTCACTAAGAAAATAAACACTTAAATAGCATGATGAAGTAATTATACGAAAGCCAAGTGTTTTATGTAAATATGTTCAGATTGTAGAAAAAAATCTTACAGAACAGTAAAGTAGTTATTGTATTTTTTTTTCCTCCATGATCTTTTTTTTCCCATTCTCCAATTTCCATATTAAAAAAGAAAAAAGCAACTGTTGACAAGCAACTCAACAAATAAAATGGGAATTTGTCTCTGTACCTGCTTTGCAGCAGAATCAGTGTGTGGCAGACATTAATGAGCTGTTCACACTAGGTCTGAATAATTTTATCCGTTCTTATCTGTGGAAAAGTCACAGGGGCATGAACCCATCAGAGCAGCCAGGGGGAGGAACAGGGACGTCCTTGGCAGCTCGGTGTGAGGAGCCTTCATAGCGGAGGGTGGTGCAGGATAAGCGACTCCCTCCGTCTGAATCCATTAACGACAAACTCACAGGTAGGCAAATGACACCACTGTTTTCTACGAGCTCTGCTGCGGCTCAGCTCTCTGATAAGAAGAAGTTTACTGCTGAGAGGCGAGATGTAGTGGCGGAATTGACTATGACCCACGTTGCTGGAATCTGGAGGGGGGAGATGCATCATGCAGAGCCAGATTTGATTACAACAAGACAATTCTGTTTTACTTGTTTACAGTTTTACCTACAAGGGGAAATCCACTGTTTATGCTCCTTCAAAACAAGAGAATAATCAAATGACTCCGTTCCTCCATCCATCCACAAAAGAGATTATTGGAAAGTAGCTTGGGATGCTCACAGCAGAAAAAAAAAATTAAAAGTATGTTTTTCTGGAATCAGGCACCACAGTTTGGTTTTATTAGTGTTTGAGTTGAATCTCAGCATTTAGATACAACTTATAATCGGATTTCTGTTTATAATTTGGGTGAAAGCGTGCTTTAACCTGCTTCGCTCTAAAGACCGGTTGGAAAGTAAGGCGCTGATTAAACATCTAATCTTTCTCCTTTTTGTTGACTATCATTCCAGGTCATCCGACCTCAGATAGCATCAGGTTATTCAGGTTATTAGAAGAATCAAACACTTAAATTGTTCCAGTTTTATCTCCAGTAATTTCACATCTTTTAAAGGCTCATAACTCATATTGCCAATAAACACTCGAAGAATAAATGTCCATAGAAAAATTGAGAAACTAGTTCAGTTTATCTGAGATGTAACTGATTTACTGTAGAATTCAGACAAGGTAAAATGATGATGCATGGACTGTATGTCGTTTTGCATAACATACAGTAACAGTAGGCAATTATTGTACATTGTTGTCTCTTGTTAACTTAATGTATGGTGACATAAACAACAGGAAGCTTCAAGAAAGCACATGCAGTTAATAATCTGCATTTTCAATGTTTGTTCCTTTCAGTATTGGTGCTTCCTCTCTAATTAGCTCTTTATAAAATGAGAATCACTCAGCCCAATAAGTGAATTAAAACAATATCTGTCTCCACACTTCCTGATCCACACGCACAAAAAAATAAGACAAAAAAAAAATAAAATGCTGAACAGTATAACCACCAAAAAGTCTTCAAAATGACTGAGTGGAAAGCCTGTCATCCTGATAGACAGCACGGGAAAAAGGCAGAGGATGGATGAGAAGCGGGAAACAGACAGGAGATAACAGAAGAAAGACTCATAGTGATTGAAGTGACAACAATGAAATCTGCATTAAATCCAGCCTGCAGTTGAGATGCAGACTTTTGGGGTGTGTGTGTGTTTTCGTGCCAGTTTAGGTCAGATCAGGAGGAGGAACAGCTGGCATTAAAGAGTATGCAGGAGAAACTGTCATATCATCAATTCCCTCGCAGACAACTGCATTTCCTCGGTTTTTCAACAAAGGAAATCTCAACGTGGTAACAGTTTTTTGTTCTCTGACTGCTGTTTTTCTCTGAAAATGCCATAATGGTTTTGAAAGCAACATTTCCTGGTCAATCAGTGAAAGGATTATATCCCCGGTAAAATTACTCACTTCTGCTATGACGTCTATGATACAATTGGTCTTGGCTTTCCACATGCGAACCTATAATTGAAATACTTGCTGTTCATTGTTAATGTTTGCTAAGAACTTAAAGTCACAGCACCAACTCTGACGGCTTCTCCAGAATATAATGAGAATAAAGTTATTTTCTGGAATCCATCTTTTCTGTATTTATTTTACTTGGTCATAATTATTTATGTATGTGTGGAGCCTGCAGCCAACCACAAATCAGACCGGACTTGAACATCTGAGCTGAAGTGTTTCAGAGCCTGGTGCCTCCAAGGTTTGAGCTTTACGGCCGTATGTCTTGGGATCCTGACCCTTTTTACACCACAGCAATGCGCTAGATAATTTTTTTTCATTTCATTAGAGTAAACAAAATCCAATATCGTTCATAAAATATTAAAGAGGAGTGTGTTTGGGTCTATGCTACATTTGCTTTATTTGAATCTTCAGTTAATTGGACAGGGGAGAAACTATCTAGAGAAATTAAACCTACAAAAGCTAACAGGAACTATTTCATCAACAGATAAATCCATGCATTATTTATCCACTATATGCAATTTGTGATGTACACAAAGACTCAAAATGATATTATTGTAAGATATTATAAGATTAAATGCCATTTTGTATGTAATGAAGGATGTTTTTTTATCAGTGCAATACTCCAGTATGTATTGACAGCATGGGAAAGATAACCAAAAAGTCTTACAGTAAATTCATGTTCTACTATATTTCTAAACTCTTGTGCCTAAAACTTTAGTTTAGTTTTAAACTAGCTCTAACAGTTACAGTTATTTTTGCATATTTTCAAAAATATTAAAAAATTCAGCCTGTTTTGTTGAAGCTCCGGTTGTTTTTGTCTGTTGTCTCAAGGTACTTTAAAGCAGAAAAAAACAAAAACACCTGATTTCATCTTCTGTTTATTATTACTACTGATAAAAAGAAAAATAACTCAATAATTAAACAAAATAATAAAAAAACAACTTCTAGAGTTTGAGTGCTGCTTCACAGATTTAACAGATTTACAGCTTTTTTACACATCTATACAGGGGAGGAAATTATAAATATGGTTTCTGGTTATTCGTATTTTCTTTCTGTACCATGAAGCAAAACTGACAAGTATCACTAAATCATTCGTATCACTGGTTTAATACTTCAAAATATCCCCATTATAAGACTGATTGAAGGCAAAATGCAAAACAGACTTGACAGAATGAGGACAGCCTGCTGGATATTACATTACAAGAGTGTATCTGTGTATCTGAGCAGAATGCATGAGATGATTTTTTCTTTACTGCACAGCGGCTACATCTAACAGTATGACACAGACTAAGCATAATTGCCTCAAATGATAATTGGTACAATGCTTCGAAAAACAAGTCATGCTTTTTGTGGCGATATGTTCTCCTTCGCATTGGGAATTAATCACAGCTTCAGACAATGTAGTTTCCACCAGTTAAGACGGGAGAAAAAAATGCCCTTGAGCATGAAACTGCATGGTGGAAGTACCACTAAATGCTTTGTTCCTTAAAAAAAAAAGGTGGAGAATGAATAATTATGTGTAGAAAAATTCAAATGCTTCCTACTTGTGGAGGAAATGAAGGCTGAATTCCGCTACCCACCACAAATTTTCTTTTCCCTTCCCTTCAGCAACAGCCCCTCTTCCCCTCCCCTGCTTGTTGAATGAATCGGAACACATTAATCTAGGTTTCACTGCTATCCGTTAGCTGGTTGCAACCCGGCTCCTCTGTGATTATCTCTGATAGAAAATGAGAAAAGCATGAGTCAATGCTTCTGTTCTCACTACTCAAATCCTCTCCATTTAAATTCCCTTTGTCTACACAAACCCGTCCAAGGGAATGAAACGGACCATTAACAAGATTAGCTCACTCATTCTGCTGCTGACAAAGGTTCTGCAATAGGCTGCTGATCATTAGGCTTGCACCAGGAACAATGCTGATCTATAATCTTACACCATATTCCGTCTGAACCACTGTGGCCCATTTATTGGATTCTGAGGGAGATGACATAATGGTGGACTATTTTTTTGTCCCAAAGTGAAGTGCTGTACAAAAGAATGAGGTAAGGCGGTAAAGAAAAGGAGTAAGGGGATTCTTAACCCCTCATTTCTTCACAGTTCCTCTCATTCCAAGTAATTAGTTGCAGTATAAATGGCTCCTGAGGTGGAGGCCTTTCTTTATGAATGTGCAATCTACACAGTTACAGGGATCAGGACAAAAGGGGGCCAGATGGTGCATCCAAAGATCAAGGCATTACATTTCTTAGCATCTCACCCCCAAAGCGTGACCTGGGTTTTTGATGCAACACTACTATTCTTGGAACACAGCAGTGAAAACTCAGGTATGGGAAGAATGTGGAGAGGTTATGAAAAATTAAGTTGGCCTCAAGAAACTTCCTGAAAACTCTCTGACACCTGAAGAAAGGACTACAGGCACTATGCCAAGTATCTTCTTAATGGTGTATTCCCAGAGGAGGTGTGACTCCACTACGGCTCTCTGTTGTCACTGATCCTGTTTTAGATCAGTGAGAAAAAAAAAAAACGGCGACTTTCTTGAAAAACTCATTTTTTCATCTTCACTTTTCCAAATAATGTGATCCTAATGGGTTCCTCAGGCCTTGACCTTCAGAGTGAATTGGAGTGGTTTACTGCCCAGTGTGAAGCCGTGGGGTTGGTTCTCAACTATAAAAAAGTAAACCGCAAATTCTTGGTCAAAAGACGGTCTCTGCCTTTAGCAGAGGAGGATTTTAAGATGGAGTGGAAATGGATAGACAAACTAGGGTCTCATCAGTATCAGTATGAATATTGGATTGACCTAGCATAATAAAAACAACAACAAAAAAACAACTGAGTCAAAAAGCAAAGATCATGATAGATAGTTTGGATTTTGATGCTCACCGAAGGCCATGAAATTTAGATCAAATAAATGAAATCCCATATGCAAGTGGCTATGGTTTCTCCACTTTAGGGTTCAGGTTTAGAGATGGTTAATGGGCCCAAATATTCGGGATGTAGCCTTAAAAATGCTGCTTGTCCTCCAGCTGAGGTGGTTCAGGCGTCTGATAGCAATGCCTCCTGGACTAACCATTCTTTCAAAAGAAGTGAAGTGAAAATCATCACAATGTCTGCAGCAGTGTCGTTAACCATCACTAATGGGGCAAAAGGCTCACATAGCAGCCATATTACCCCTAATTATTCTCCAGCAATTAAAGCCGCATGAGGTATAATCAACAGTCAACAAGGAAGCAAAAGTAGGTTGACCACAGTAGCCTGACTGATTACAGTGAATATGTCTGGACTCCCTGAGCTCCCTCCAGATTACAGACCAAAAAAAAAAAAAAAACAGAGAAAGAAGGAATCACCCCACTGAGCAGCACACTGTAGACACGTTTCAATTGCGTTACAGGGTCCCATCAGGAGAAGTCTGATAGCTTCACTCTGGTAGTAATCTGCTGGTGTCCAATGAATGAGAATCAAACTGGGAGCATTGGGTTTTATACCCAAGAACAAAAAGGGAACGATGTGGGCAGGTTCTTAAAATACCTGCTGACACTTGGCACTTTCTGGCACTTTCTGCTACATTTTTTACTTGCACCACAATAATGTTAAACAGGAAGAATTATGTACAGCATAATATGTGCATATTTACATGCAGAGCCATAATATACATTTACTTAATTGAATTGTTCTGTTTGGTATTAGTTGAACATGTTCCATTGCCTTTGAGCCTTACAGAAACAGCCAGAGGATGTTCAACACATCATATGAAAAAGGAAAAGGCTGTTTGATGCCTGCGACCAGCATATCAATGGTTTTTTCTCCCAATTCACTGGCATCACACCACACATTGACATATTGACAACATTTTCAATCTCAATGTCTGCTTGATTTTATAAAATATCTTTTCATGTTTAGATTAATACTCAACTCTGGTTCAGTGCTGTTCAACCCTCGTCTTCAAGGAACAATGCAATGCATGTTGTAGGTGTTTCCGTGCTTCCCCACAAATGACTTCAACTAATGACTGGCAGGTTTTTGCTGAATTGATCACCTGAAACAGGTGTGCTAATGAAGTTGACGTTTGTGTCTTCCACATGCCGTTGGGAGACTTTCAAATTTAATTTAATGAGATTTTTACAACAGTTACTTTCTGCATGTCGTTCTTCCTCACAGCTTTGACTGGAAAATAACTGATGCAGCAGTTAATACACAATCTCTTCCATCTGAAACACTGAAAGTTTTAATTGCTTCACTGTGATTGTAGGTTTCTCGGTGGCCTCTCTCACCAGAGCTTTTCCTGCACAGTCATTCAGTTTGTGAGAACAAGCAGCTCTAGACAGATTTAGTAAATGCCATCCTCTTTCAGTGTCTCAATGACAGCTTCAATTGAAGAAAGATGCCCAGTGAGTTGGAAATGTTTTTGATGTCATCACCTGACATTTATGTTTTCAACAGCCTTTTCTCTCAGTTCCTTAAATGTTGTGGCATTTGTACAAGGAATGATGCAGCAATTTGGTCTCCCAGAAACAGCTGGTTCTTTTACTATAATCATCTGGTTACCTGATGCGATTTAACAGCCTTTAAACAGTTCCTAAGGGAGCATGACCAGCTGTTTTCCTCTCTGATCCATTGAACAGTTTCACTGGTTAACTTGAGTTCTACTTTGAGATCTTACACTAACCAAATCAGGCCAGTTCTGTGTCTTTTAGAGAAGATGTTAATACCCAAACAGTGATCCAAGATGGCACCAAGCTATCATTTCTGCCCACCTGAAAAGACAGGTGGGCAGAAACCAATATTACTTATGGCATAACATACATGAGTGAGTTACTTCTAACCATATCCAGAAGATTGTTGGGTGAGACAGGAAATGTCTTAATGTCAGGAAATGTCAGCACGAGTAGAATGTTTGAAAAAAAATTGAGCTTCTATCAAACGAGGCATTTAATCCAGGAGCAGGACATTGGGAGATCAGATGTATGAAACTACTGTGTTTCTGATTTCAGTGTCTGTTTTGAGTAAATATTTGTAGTTTGAACTGTAGTTATACATACATTCATTGGTAATAAAAGTGCTTTGTTGTGACACATCTTATCGGTTTATTAGGAACATCAATCTATCATTTTTAATCAAACACCTTTTCTGAAAGCCTACAAAAAAGAAAACCCTAAGGTTTGGATAACAAAATATACTAAACCAGTTCACATCAAGCAGCAGTTTAAGATTTTTTTTAAAGTTGCAAGGTTAGAAGAGATGAATGTTGGTCAACATGTCTGACAATTTAAGGTTTTTCCGTCATTCAGTATTAAATTACGTTGGTAATGTTCGATGAATTTTCACAAAACACTACCAGTCGTTGCGACTCTTCTGAGTGATACTGAGAAAATGAATGCTCTGTTCTGTTGCACGTTTTGAAGGTTTTTAAGATAAAGTAGTGAGTCACAAAATAAATGCTGTCAGACAACTTGTTCATCATGTGTAGCTGTAACTCATGACTCATCCATCTGTGAGCTTTAACAGGGGCTAAAGGTTTGGAGAGAGTTTTCTTTTTAGAACAGAAACCTGAATGTTTGAATCATTATTGCTGTGTTCGCTGTACTTGTTACTCTTAAATTATCAACAGAGACAACAGGTTGAGTTCTACCTTTGGAAATGAAATTTGCTAATTTTTTTTAAAAGCAAGTTCAATATAGTTTTTAGAGATTTTCTTAAGGGAATTCACCTGCTCATCTGGTAACAAGCAATCAGTGGTGGGAAGTAACGAAGTACATGTACTTCGTTACTGTACTTAAGTACAGTTTTCGTGTATCTGTACTTTACTTAAGTAGATTTAATAATGGATACTTTCTACTTTTACTCCACTACATTTTACAGTAAGTATCTGTACTTTCTACTTCACTACATTTCTACAAAACTGCGCGTTACTCGTTACATCCAAGTCGCGTTGCTCTTTTTTTCCGTTAAAATGTGAAGTTCAGGGATTTAAGGTGGCGCCGTAAAATCCGAGCAATAACGTGACTTAGTGTCTGTTGTCACCCATCGGCTCCACCTTTACTCGCACGCGGAGCTCCAGACATGCGCAGTGGTTTCCTCTGAGCGGGAGGAGATGTTTATAGCGCTGCATAAATTGATATGGCGACATGTAAAATCAGCAGCGCTTCGCTTTCACAGACGGTGGGACTTCGTCCAACTTTTAGCGTCACTTGGAAGGAAAGCTTAAAGAAAGGTAAGATCTGTGCTAGCAAAGCTAGCTGTACTGAGACACATGTTGCATCTGATGAAAAAAAGTTGTCATTCATGCGCTGAATTATTGTGTGGAGGTGTTGACTGAGGTGTCGCATATATGGGACAACGCTGTGACCAAAGTCTGCAATATAGTGATATGACATTCAGGAACGATCCGATTCTTCTGGACGGATCTTTACTAAGTCCTAAAGGACTGAAGCCTCACTGAGAGCCGTTCTTTGTTCTCGTGTACACTGCGGTAGCTATATATATATATATATATATATATATATATATATATATATATATAGACATTCATTTAATCGCTGAATAAGTAAAAGTTGAACGTATGAACACAGAGCATGCTCATTGCTCATTGATTGATTTCATCTCCTGTCATGGTGGCAAACATCGCAGTGGGAGGGAGGATGAAAACAGTCACGGTGCTCCTTCTGCTTGGTTACTTGTTAAGCCGTTGGACAGTGTTCATAGTTGAACGTTATTTACCGTTAATTGCGATGTTTCATTTGTGGTTTCTGACATATGCAATATGGGCAACCGCCCAGGGCGTTATTTTTCTAGGGATAGCAGGAGACATCTGCGGATTGTAGCACAGCGATGAAAGCAAAACAGAATGAAGTGAGTTTTAATTGATACTGGTTAAATATATTTCAGCTCTAAGTATTTAATATCTAAGTGTTTTTATGGGAATGTGGATCTTTCAGATCAATCTGAAAACCAATTTTGATAGGTAAACTTAATGTTATTGTGTCATGTAGCGCGGGGCGCTGGTCTTGGTCTCGGGTTCGGTGATCTTGACTACAACTCTGCTACATGGCTCCTTGGTTGCATGTCCTCCACCCTGCCCACACCTTCTTTACATCCCCTTTCAGTTAGATTTCTTTCTAAATAAATGTGACTAATGAAGTTCATGTTATGTTAGGACAGGAGACAAAATGTTTCCATCCCTGAAATTATGATTCATAGAATCACATATCTAAGCCTAAACTGTTACAGAGAATAAACACAATAAGAACATGTTTAATCTATGGTAGTGTTAATTAAAATGGCACATTTCTGATGTATTAAAATTAAATACGATCGGCACACTTAATGATATTAGCGATTAGGTAATGCATTCAGCGAGTACTTTTACTTTTAATACTTAAGTATTTTTAAAAGCCAGGACTTTTTTACTTTTACTTAAGTAAAATGTTAATGTGGTACTTTGACTTTTACTTAAGTACATTTTTGACTGTGTATTTGTACTTTTACTTAAGTAAATTTTTTCAGTACTTTCTCCACCACTGCAAGCAATTGATATATTTCTAGCACTGAAACCAAATTTTGCTCCCTTTGTAATGGTCTCATTTTTCAAGAAAAAAAAACACTTTTATTTTTTCCTCACTAACATTAATGGCGACAAGCTGAGGGGGTGCAGTCACACACACACACACACATGCAGACACACTAATTTCTTATCCCACAAAGGGCAGCGATGATGTATGAGGGGAATGAGATGGGAGTCACAAGTCGATTGGCCGGCCCTTTTGCCATCACAAAGTAATGAGGTCTCAGGAGGGAGGGGGAAGTCGAGACAGGATACCCCAACTCCCCTTTTCACATATTACTAATTGGTCAGAACAGAACAGGCAAGATGCAGTAAGTTTTAATGACATTCTCAGGATTTTCTGACAAATATTATCAGTGAGTAGGATTGTCACTGTCATAAACGTTCGGTGTGTACGCGCTAATTATCTAGATTCCATGAATGAGGGTTGTTTTATTGTTAAGAGTTTTTACTATTTGTCATCTAGAATTAATTAACTTTCTATTCTTTAGTTAAAATGCTAAATAACTTTAGATCATTTGGAGTCACCAACTTAGTCCTGACAGGAAAACAATCAAATCCATGCAACTTGGGTGAATCATTTAAGTTCTTCAATGCAATTGCAAGGAAATCTGCTTGTCACACACTGAGGCCTTTAGGATGGGCATTGAAGAAAAGTATATAAGTTATGAATTTATGGTGAATTTTTTTTACTGCTTTGCGGTTATTAGATAAATTCCCAATAATCAAGTCATACTACATTCTAAAAAGTGTTTTTTGGGCTGAAGTTCATCTTATGGACTTATTTACATTAATTTAACTTCATTCTTTTGCTTTTGCTATGCCAACTTACTTTATGTTCATTTAACTCAAAGCTTACACTAAATAGTTGAACCAACTTAATTGAATTGCTTCCATAGGTAACAAGCAATTCAATTAAGTTTATCCAACTTAATTTATTAAGTTTAACCAATTCAATATATTCTAATCATCCAACTCAATTTGTTAATTTTATTTAACAAATGTATTAAGTATGTTTAAGATAACAGATTTAAGTCACTCTTACTCGAATCATTTATTTTCTTCTAATAAACATTTAAAATCTGTTTGCCTTAATTGTACAGAAAGTCAGCTCAAACTTTTAAGTAGTTCCAAACTAAATACTTTGGAAAACTCTTTTTACAGTGTCCTCTAAATATACTCTAATTTAAAAGTTACAAATCTTTTCCTTAAAGGACCTTTTTACTTTGACTTTACTTGAAATAATTAATTGAGTTGGATGATTAGAATATATTAAGTTGGATAAACTTAATTGAATTGCTTGTTACCCATAGAAGCAATTCAATTAAGTTCGTTCAACTTTTTCTTTTTAGAGTGTATGTCGGTGTGATGTGTAAATAAAGCGTGGTCTAGAGTTGTCTTTTTAATGATTACACCAACAAACCTAAAGCCAAGTTTATTCCCTCGTCCATTTCCATAAAAACCTGCTTGCAAAGAGTGAATATTCTCAATAAAGCAACTGTTAAACTCCCATTGCGTATTAGAATGAACACAACACTGAATATTTGTTTGGGGGCGGGGGATGCTGTACGAGCCAGTAAACCATTTGAATTGTCTTGCAGTGAGCCACTTAGATAACTTAATTAGCCTCGAGAGATGTTTATCGTCAGACCCCGGCAAAGTGCATCCACTCAAATAAACATATATTTCACAGTGTGAGCAGAGGTAATGCACCGGATCACTAATTCATTCCACTATATAGATCTTCGTTGTTTACCATTTTTTGGCACAGCATCGTAGTTTTTCTACGGTCCATTTTGAGAACCATGACATCTATTCTATGATAGGTGGAGTCCATCCTGAATTATCTCTGTGCTCAAATCAATTATTCACATTCTTAGGACTGTTTGGGGATTTTTAGAACTTTGTTGGTCAGTTTTCTTTTCACATTTTTGTATGCATGAGTCTGCACGTACATTTGTTTTTATTCTGTGTGAGTATCAAGAAACTACAAAAGCTCATCTGTAGGGAAGCCACTTGAAAATGACATTGATCTATTTCTAGACCTGCTCTCTACCTGCTTCTCATTCTAATATCCGTTTTGCATTTGATTAGAGAAGATGACAATCCTCTCCCTCTGATCAATGATGCTCCTGTTTGTATTTTTAATCTGTCTCTCTTTCATCCTTTTGCCGTCTTTGTCATAAAGATGTACACTGACTGCAGCACACTACACGTTCTCATTTACATTCTCTCTTATGTCCCACACTAGTCAGTATAACACTAAATATTTGAAATAAATTGTAGCTTTTAACCGCAATACGGTCCAAAAACATGACTGTCAGGTTAATTGGTCTCTCCAAATTGCCCCTAGGTGTGTGTGTGCATGGGTGTGTGTCCTGTCTGTCTCTGTGTTGCCCTGCGACAGACCGGCGACCTGTCCAGGGTGTACCCCGCCACTCGCCCGGTACGCTAGCTGGAGAGGCACCAGCAACCCTCCCGACCCCACCATTTTCTTACACCCTGGATGAACTGCAATAAAAAATTTTAAAAAAGTTGACAAGAAAGCGACATTTTAAAGCTTTGGTTCAAACCAGAAGCTAAGTGATCAGACAAAAAGAGTTTAGAAATGTTTGAAATTGTAGTAATTTTCTATGTGTTCAACTTTTTCCAAAGCCTCAGTGAGGTTTTTATAGAGAAATATGAGTCAGATAAAAAAAAAAAAGAATAACACAAAAATTTGAATTGGGATTTAACTGTGGGGTCAGTGTGTCTTTATTTTTATTAATATGCTACTCTTGCTTTTGAGCGCCAAAATAAAAACTTTGGCACATAGAGGAAATGAGCACTGGAATACACATCTTCAGAAATCACTGTCCTGAGTCACTGCTATCTTGTTATAAAGTTTCATCTTGATCTTACTGACCAGATGCTTCCAAGGCCTAATTACTGACATAACAAGATAAAATTAGGAAATTGTCAAATTTATCCATGATTGAGGTTTTGTGATTTTCATTAACCAAATAAAAGATTATCACAATATCTCATAGCACATTAAAGAAATGACTATATCTGTTGACTCACGTTTAAGTAGTGAGACTTAAGATCATGCTTAAGCAGGTCTGAAACCCAAAGCCTTATCAGGTTTAATGACGCTCTAATAACTTGGAAAGCTGCCAAGCATATGCACCAAGTCATGAAACTTTCATGAAAGAAATTCATGCAAGCTGATGGGATGTTTTTATTTACAAATGAAGCAATATGATTGAGTAGGCAGTGAATATTAACTAAATAATATACAGAAAAATGCTCGGAAACTAAGAAATTCGTAATCTTACCATTCAAATGTGTTTTAAGCATTATGCAAAAACATAGTTTTTACTGTTTTCATATAGTTTCTACATTTTTCTGCAGAGTAAAACAAAATAATGAATTAAATCAGTTCCAGTTGGACGTTGTGACAACAGTTGCACAGAACCAAAACATAGATGTGTAATCTGAGATAAAGAACAAATTGTGTGAGACTGCAGATGTTTGTTTCCAGTCATGCAAGTTGAAAATAAAGTTTTAGAATTAAAGAACTTCTCATCTATTACTTCTATTGCTTGCCTAAAAAAGGCAAATTTACACTGACCAGGAAATGAGGAGGACTAGACAGCAAAAGGTTTTCAGGCCACATAATTCTTAGTTTGAAGTATTATTATAGGACATTAACAGGAACTATGAACCACACCTGAAAATGTTTCCCCAAGACTTCACTTGAAATTACAATGTGAGCATATAAACACCGCTTGACAAACAGACCTGTGGGAAAATTTGATAGAGAGAAGCAAACTGTTTTAATATGCATAAAAATATTAGTTGTGGAAAACTCTTTCTTCTGTACGCTCAACAAATTCTATTGCTGAATAATCTTTTTGCAATGTGCATTTTGTGTTAGTTTGAATATAAATTATGTACAACCATGGAGATCTTGCTCTAAACACTTTTGCAAGCTATTTGCTTTACCAACTTGCCATGGCATATGTTGTATTTTCTCAAATCACAGAACTTGTAGTTCTTATTTTAATGCTTTTTCAGGGTTGCACAGAGGCAACAACTGTATTTCCTTGAGTTCTTGTTTCTAGGGAAAAGAACTATGCTAACAGTCAATATTAAAAGTGGGTAAAACAATGGATGGACATAATAATTCCTATTCTATATGTCATATTTTTGTTTTCACAACTAAACAGCAATAAATATTTTAGAAAAGATGAGTTTCTAAAAATGTATCTTTCCGGGTTTAACGGTGATAACAATAATTTAGTTCCCGTCTTTCTGGATTAAAAACTGGATTGCTATTTTGAAAACAGGATTGATACTTTGAAATGACCTCACTACAGATCTGATGTACACATGCGCAGTATCCTCTATGTTTTACTTACTTATGTGTGTCGTCATTTCTCAGAAAAATGCAGGAGTCAAGCTGCCATAATGACACGCCTCATTTTGTAGAATTTATGATGGACTTTAGTGGCGTTTTTTTTTTTTTCATTAGGGCCACACATTGCTGCAAAGTTCCTCTGGTACATAGAAGAAGCCAGCAGTCTAACGAGTCTCTTTAGATGCTACTTGAGTTGTTACTGGCTTTCTTGTTTCCCCCAACATTACCCAGGCAGTCCAAATTATTTAAAACTCATCTTATTTGCATTACATCCTATCGAGACATTGTGCGAATCCAAAGCACTTGACGAAAATACACATTATTAGCATACTAAAACAGTTACAGAGCACAGAAGGGAGATGAGGGAGGCAATGGTCAACACAGACCCACATAAAAACTGCAGTTTAAATTACTGTGCTGAATTTAAATTACCAGCATGATTGGCAACCTCAGCTAAGTCGGGTCATTTAACTTTATTCAAATAAGAGAACCTCAAAATATAGGACCTTAAAACAAAACTTCATCTAATAATGTTTTACTTCGTCTCTATCTTTTAGTAAAAAGAAGTTGGTCTGACAGGGGGAAAAACAGCTTTAATGAAAATTGTACTAACATCCGTAATTACAAAAACAAAAGAATGAGATTGCTTTTTTTGATGTGCCTGTTAATGGTATTTCAAAAAAGAGCGGAAACAGTGAATGCTGTAGTTTATTAGGTCATATGCATATAGATGTTTACCATGTTTATGATTTTGTAGTTTCCCAAAGTTAACTGCCGTATTTTCCGCACTATAAGGCGCACCGGATTAAAAGGTGCATAGAATAGACGCTACAGTAGAGGCTGGAGTTACGTTATGCATCCACTAGATGGAGCTGCACTAAAGTGAATGTCAACAAAACAGTCCGACTCCCGTCGACGAGGAGAGCCTTCCGCGACTGGGCCGGGGCGTGGCCGGACGATGGTCACCCTTATCCGTTCGCGCACAGCATGTTTGTGAAGAACGTGGTGCTAAATGATCTGCAGACGACCTGATTATCAGGTCGGTAGGAAGATAGGTCAGTCAAACTTTATTAACAAACCAGCTTTCTGACAACTATCCCAGCATGCACCGAGCGCTTCTTCTACAGGTGAAAATGAAGTCGGCGGCTGCTTACCGTAGTTGCTAGACCTGTTGTGGCTCAATATTGGTCCATAGATAAGGCGCACCAGATTATAAGACGCACTGTCGGCTTTTGAGGAAATTGAAGGTTTTTAGGTGCGCTTTATAGTGCGGAAAATACGGTAATGCAGCATACCTAAAAATAGGGCACAAATAAAATCTGCTAATGACAAAAACATAAATAGATATAAATAAATGAAATGTCTGAGTGCAAAAAGTTTGATGAGGTGCAAGTTTTGAAAGAGCAACACACACTTCAGAAAACAGGTGCTTAATTCTAGCCAATGGTGTGCAAACCAGGCAAGGTGCTGGGGTAACAGGTCAACAGGGAGAACAATGCTGGAGAGGCTGTGTGAAAACAGGCTGAAACTGGTCTAGAATCAATTTTCATCATCTCTGCTGCAGCTGCTGCCTGGTTAGGTGATTTAAGGATGGAGAGAACCGTGTTGGCATCAAGCACCAGTCAGATGAGCTCCAGTCAGATGTGAGGAAAGCTTAAGGATGTTGCTCTGTGTCCAGAGGGCTGTTCCAGGGCAGGATCTTACCTCTGCAGATGGTGCCGTTCCCCACATAGCCTGGCTTGCAGGTACACAGGTGTCCTCTGATGGTGTTGGTGCAGATGGCATTCTCATCACACAAGCTTTGGCCACTGGCACACTCATCATGCTCTGCGGGAGACGGAAAGAGAAAGTCTGCCATCATAATGGTCCAGTACATCTGTATTTTTGTTGTGTTAAAGATGGAAAAGTCATTTTCTCTTTTTTTTCCAAGAGGCAATAGAAAGTCAGCTATGAGAGGACGTTCAGCAGCAATCTGAATAGAAAAGCTGTGATTATTTAGCTAAATAAAACTGAAGCCAAGATTCTATCGTGTCAACAACCCGCTCTTTGAACAACTATGTTTACAATCAACCTTCATGCTTGTCATTCCCACAGTGGATTACAAGTGTGCTGAGTCATGACAGTGAGTGGTCCACAAATAACCCCAATTAACAATAGATGCATAAAAAACAACAGCTGATGAATGCCAGGTGTGCAGGCTGACTGCTTCGAATCAGAGTCACTTAGGCCAGTTTTTAGATGCAGAAACCACAAGGAGCCACAGGGACACAAAATACTGGAAATAGGTTAAAGTATCTCAAGTCAACAAAGCAACTGAACTTTTGTTTGCACATTTCTTTAAAGATGTTCAAAAAATGTCTTACACTGAAAGAAAATGTTTTATTTTACATAATTGCTTTTTAAGGAAAAATTGCTTTTTAAGGAAATATTTAATAACCAAAATAATATTTGTGTTGTTTTTTTAAAAAACACATTGTAACCTTGTGTGCTCTTGTTTAGACTTCAGTGATTGTCCCATTTTTCAGCCAGTTTCTAACAAAAAAAGCTACCTTTGCATTTCCTGCAATGTATTTTTCTCATATTCAATCTTTTTCCGATTGTTTGGCAAAATGAACTACGTTTCTTACATTGCAGTTAAGAGTGTCAAAAAAGTTCAAGCTTTCAAGGTTGTTGTCAGAACATGGGATTGTTGCCAGACAAAAAAACTGGAGATTCTTGTTGATGTTTCCACATACAAATCAAAATCTAAACTTTAATCTAGACTCTAAAGCAATGTCCAGGGATTACACCATTCAGATTCAATTTGTATTAAACAAAGGAACAAGGTTAGTTATAACATTTGAGAATAAACCCCAGAACAAAAATGTATGATGTTTTTGTGGATTTCCATTGAGTATGTAGGGATGGGATTATACAACTTGTTCAGTTTTACAAGGTAGACAAAATGCACAACACAAAAACCAATGTATGTGACATTTTAAAAACCTGCCATGCTGTAATAAATAAACAGGGAAGGACAATGCAGGTGAGAACATGAAATTTAAAAAGAACAAACTGCAATACTGCAAAACAAGCTGACAGAGGAAAAGCAGCATCTACCATATCTTCTGTTCAAATTCATATTATGTCTTTGTGGCCTTCACATATTTATTGGTTAAGGCTTTTTTCCCCATCTTGCTTTTATCCACTACTTTCCTCCATCCAACATAACACTATACATGGCATATGCTGAAAATAAAAGAAAGCGAGCTTTAAAAATAGCCTCAAACAACAGCAGATAGATACATACACACAAAAACTATGTCATAAAAAAACATAATGAAATAAGATTTATCTTCACAATTACACTTTTTTACATTTCCACTCCTTTAGACCTTTTGTCTGTGTAGTAAATGATAATATATGGTCATGCATTATTCACCATTAGCTTGTTTGGTGTGACTTTTTTCAAAATGTCTGGAGGTTACAAAACCAGGAACCGAATAATTAAAGCAGGTTTAAATACCAGGTTCAGTAAAGCACATACTGTTCAAACTGGTCCCACAGTGACTGGGACTAGATGAACATTAATCTTAATTGGACTGACCAGCAGGTTGAGGGAGATAATCGTCTCTGTTTTCAGTAGAACTGGAATGCAATGATCTGCACTGAATGATGAAAGGTGTGAAGTCTATCTGATCTAAAAAGACGGATAAATAGCACCTATTAAAAAGAAAATTACCATTAATTAATGTTTTTGAATTCATCTTAGCTTTTGAGTATCAGAACCACAAAATTCCACCTATTTTTACTCAAACACAAATCATCTAGAGTCCAAATAAGAAAACAATCAACTCCAAAATGAGAGAAACTCTGGACCTGTGCAAAACCTTATATGTTTTGCATCGACAGCGATTTGCAGATTAATTTTCAACAAAAATCAAACTATTTTGTCAATTTATAGATCATTTTACAGTTTTAGTTTATCACTGAGCAGAAAAAATAAAATAAAATAAGACATAAAAAGTTAGTTTTAATATAATTTTTTGCAGCCCCTCACTGTCCACAAAAAGTTTGGACACAACTGGAATAGATGATATCGAAGAGGCAGAGGAAGTTCTCCTTCAGAAATCCTAACAGACGGTGGTTTATGACATCCTGGATTTTGTTCATAAAATTGATTACAGTCACTCCTAGGAACGTTAAATTGCAGGCTCTCATGCACAAGTCCTTCATAATGAAATCTCCAGTGATCAGCCCTGATGGTTGTGTGAGCTGAGAGAGGGGAGAGACTGGATCTAAGATGCGGCTGGAGGTGAAGGGCCACTTGACATGGGTTCTCATTGGGAACTAGGAGAGTGGTGGGACTTAAGCCGGCGATTTTCTAAGCGGAATATTGGCACCTAGTCAGCAGGTTTACAACAAGCACTGTAAAAAAAACAAAACCTCTCCCTTAAGGATGTATGCGTAAATCCTGTAAACAAGTGTAAAAAACCTCTATATCCTGTTTCAACTGGTTATAAAATACTTTGTTTCTTGTTTAAACTGATAAACTGTGTGCAAAATCTATTTAAGTCAGTTGGATCTTCTCTGCTTTGCTTGTTGTGATTTAGTTACTGATACCATCTAAAATAACATTTTTTAAAACCAGCTTAAATCTTTGAATCTGAAAGATTTTGACTTCACCACATTTCAGAACTCTGAGCTTCTCTTTATGAATTGTAGAATCCAACAGTCTTTGCAATTATGTTTTTTTTGTCACTATGACTTCCCCTTCCAATAATTATGAAAAGAAGAAAAGCAAGATTAAAAGATTATTGAGTGTCATTCATTTTCTAATCAAGCTTATGCTCAGTCTCGTGGTATAAATCCGGTACACTTATTCCCGGCACAGTTCAGACTTTTGCACCCTTAAAAAAAATCACCTTTGATCCTTTGTTCAGCTAGAAGCAAGATTATTGAAAAGAAAGTTTTTGTTCCATGAATCATCATACAAAGTAATTTAACAGTTATGTGAAGCGTTTGTATTTTAATATCACTTTTTTTTTCTTGCTTTTAGCATAACATATAACATCATGGAATCATCTAATAAAGCTTTCTGAGCCAACCTCAGTCTACGTCTACACAGATTGTTGAGTAAAACGTCTGGCTCCTAAAACAGAATCCTTAGACAAGCACAAAATAATAATTACACATCTGCATTTAAACAAAATGAGGTTATTGATGTACAGTGCAGGAAATCAATGTTCAATTAGAACCAAACATGATTTTACACAATGATTAGTGATATGCTAAAGAGATCATTTTTACAACATGGCTCAATAGTTTATGTATCTTCTGTAACATAAAAACAAGTGAATGTCAGGACGTTGCCTACAGCTGAGTACACTTACAATTCAGACATGCGCACACGTGCATGCACACGCACACAGGCACACACACGCACACACACACACATGCACACACACTTCATCAATGTACAAAAGCTAGGTGGGAGTCATGACTAATGTATTCTGCTTAATTAATGAGTGGTGCTCATGAAGCCCTGCAGCGACCAGGAGAAATGATTTTGCCTTCATCATCCCATGGATTTCTTCCACATGCTGAACTATAAAGTAGAGGTAGGAAGTGAAGCGGAGTTTATGAGATTTAAATTGTGATGTAACATGGTTAAATATTTAGTAGGTTAATGTTGAGAGCTGATAAAGTGGGCAGCAACGTAAAACACTGAAATACTCATATGTTGTTTAGTGTCGGCTGAGTGAGTTGAAGTTACTTCTGTACACCAACAGATGGACAGACTGAATTAATGTGTAAAAAAAAAATAATACACAAACACAAGCCAGATATTATGAGCGGGAAACAAATTAGTACACATTGTACCTTGTAAAAGTATTTATACTTTTGACTTATTTTGTCATATCCTCCTGACAACCAGGAAAAAAAATATTCTCCAATCACCATTTTTTTTTTAATCCCACAGTCTTTGTAAGGTAATTAGAATACTGAAAACATTTTTTTGGGAAAAAAGTTTTTCTTTTTGAAGTATGATGTGTCCACTACAGAGGACACTTTTTCAACTTTTAAATACTACAACAAAATACAGTCAAAATAATCAACAGAATGTTTTAATATGCTGCTAAAAGACATGTTTATAATATTCCAACAACATTTTAAACCAAAATTTGCACAATAAAAAGTTGTATGCACTTACTTTGTCTCTTCCCATAAAATGTGTTATTACTGATAAACACCATTTTTATGAATTTGAAAAAGGTGCATACAAAAGTCCCACCCCTTCACATGTGGTGTCATTAAAAAGCCCTAAATGTCCTCTGTAGATACCAAAAGGAATTAATTCAGTAGAATGCAGGGGGTTGGAGATATTCAAGTTTAGAAATGTCCTCTACAGAGGACAAAAATGAACTACTGGTAGCCAGGAGGATTTATAACTCCCATAAATTTCAGTGTGGTTTGCTGGAAATTATATTTCAGACCAACACCATTTCACAAGCTTGATTGACAGCACTAAGACCCTCCTCCTGGCTCTGATTGGTTGTTTCTGACAGAGCTGTGCATTTCTCCAGATAACGCTGGGAGAAAGCAGAGGAGCTTGATTTTTCCACAGATTATCTGTCTCCTACTAGACTGCTAGACTGTAGTGACAGCTAACATATTGTCACCTTCCTAAAGTAATGGCCCAAGTCATTTTTTGGGAAAAGTTTTTGTTTTTTACAAAAATCACTTTTGCTAAAAAAAATGACTTGGACCATTATTTTAGGAAGGTGACAATGGAAAATAATGACATGGCTCACAATAACCAGACTCCTTATACCCAACACTAGGTTGGTATAACAATTTCTGATTGAGAAAAAGAAAAACACACTTAAATGGCTAAGTATGTAACTTTTTTAAATGAAAACAACATTTTAAGTATATTTTCATATTTTTCTTTGTGTTGTCCTGAAAGGTACGACTAAGATGATTTTGTGTTCTAAAGTGGATCTAGTCAGAATGAAAAACAGTTCAAATCATTTAAATGCATTAATACAGACGTTTGATAAATAATAAACTATATTCTAGCACAGTTCATCACTCACCTAAAGACCACGCTGTGATAGCTGTCCATCATACCTGCAGGAGAACTAAAAAATTAATTACCGCTGCCACCGAATTATTAATGGGATATTTTACCCATTACTGGTTGGGAAGATCTAATAGACTATTCAAGTGAGTGTTTTTCCCCCATAACATAGTAAATCCGAACAATAAATGATAATGTCAGTGAGAAATGATTACATTGCCAGTGGTTACCTTAGCGATTCTTTGCGAGATAACAACCGCCTAATATGAGTGCGCTGCCCGTCTCTGTCAGATTTTTTTTTTTCCTAATTAGTGATGATTATGTAGTGATGTAGAGTCAAGTCTGGACATGTTGAGGTGACCCCTGAAGCGCTGAGCTAATGATGCATAATAACGGATCATCATCATCAGGACCACGGACAGCGCCCAGTGCGCTCTCAGCCTTCTGCATCATGGATGCCTGGAAGAACATGAAATATAAGAAGGATTGGCAGGTTTACTAATTTTATTTTCCAATTAGAAAAAAAGCTCAGAATGAAAAGGTACTGATGGAGCTGCATGTCTTACGTTAGACAAGTCACTGTTCCCTGAAGCACAAGTAGATTGGTGAGATTTTGAGCTCTTGTGAACCATCAATACTAATGATAACCTTCTCCATTTTACAATTTTAAGGCTAAAATATTGAGTTACTAAAATATATGCAAGCATCGAACACAGAATATTGTTTTTAATCTCACTTACAAAATGCTTAACTTTGCTTTTCACAAAATTGTGACCTGATGTGTGAACAAGTTGCTATTCTAATCTAAAGGTTACAATTGATAAAGTTTGAGATTCACTGCAATTTAGGCTAAATGTCAGCAAATATAATAACAAAAGCCTAACTGTGTGAGGCTTTGAGAGCTCTGAGCATGCTTGTTATAGCAGACTAAAAAAGAAACGTTGCTTTGTCTTACAAAACACCTTGGTTTGGTAGTTGTGGGTATTTGCAAAATACATTTTACCACACTATGTCCTATGAAACTGGTTCAAACTGAATCAAAATAAAATATAAAAAAACAACTGAATTTGTGAAAATGGCAAAGCAATCAAACACTTGTTTTTCGAGTGTCACTAATACTGTCACAGATCCCTATTATGAGACACAGCAGGGAGTCTGGTCTGACTTCTGAGGAACATCCTCTTCTAAAACATCACAGAATCAGCCGGTGATTCTGCAGTTTACTAGTGCAATGAATGCCCTTTCCTGTTGTTTCTTTTTACATTTATACATTAAAAATTAGTTTAGATAAATTCAATTCATATAAATTTTGTTTCTTCTAGCCTTCATAATTACAAATATAATCCAAATTATTTAGCAAAGTAAAACAAACATAAAATCATTTACATAATAAGTCACACAATAAGACAATGCAAAATGACATAGTACAAAGAAATTAGAAACCTGAGAATACAGATAAAAGATGATCTGTAAAGTAAGAGAAACAGATAAATAGCATTAAATATTAAAATAGCACTACATGAGGCAGATTTTGTCTAAAAAATAGTTTTGATCAAATGTAAGCTAAATGAAGACACACCTTATCTTTATTTAGCTCTTTCATGCAGCTGGTCACCTTTGTATGAAATACTCTGTTTTATTTTCAGTTCATATATTAATCATCAAGATAATCAGTTCAACGTTAGATATGTATTAATAAAAACCCTCTTTCCTATGGTGTTGTTAACAAGCTACTAAAATTGACATTTTAATGAATTGCATTGCCATTATCAAACTTATAACTCTGTTTTTCAAAAGACACATTTGAACTGAGCCCAGCTCTGCCTG
Source organism: Poecilia reticulata (assembly GCF_904066995.2). NCBI lineage: Eukaryota > Metazoa > Chordata > Actinopteri > Cyprinodontiformes > Poeciliidae > Poecilia > Poecilia reticulata. Next base: position 31,672,782 of record NC_088832.1, read on the forward strand.
GTAGTGAATGAAACATGTAAAAACATATAAATTAAAGACAACCCTCAGCTTCTCTATGCAGAAAGTCACTATAATATTTACCCTTAAAGTTAAGAGCTTGCTCTCTATAGCCAAAATAACAGCACAGCTATTTTGTCTTCAAAGGATATGCGTGTAGGTTTTGTAAGCAGACATGTTTACACTTAACTTACAGGGTGCACTATAAAATCCTGGTACTGACTTTTAGAGCTCTTCATGGACAGACGCCAGACTACATTAAGAACCTCATACAGCCTTATGTTTCAACTAGGAGCCTCAGGTCGTCGAATCTGAACTTGTTGATGGTTCCTCGGACCTTTCTTAAGACTCGTGGAGACAGATCTTTTAAAGCAGTGGCGCCCCGCCTATGGAATGAGCTACCTTGCACCATTCGATCTCTACATTGCATAGACACTTTCAAGAAACAACTTAAGACCCACTTTTTTAATCTTGCTTTTTAGTGTACTACTGTGTTTTATTGTTTGTATGTTGTTTTTAATTTGTTTTATTTTTTATACTTTGTGCAGCACTTTGTGATCCTGGTCTGTGAAAAGTGCTATAGAAATAAAGCTTACTTACTTACTTACTTACACTGAGTTTTACTAATGAGGAACACCAATGTATTAGTGCTTTAAGTGTGTTTGCATTTCAAAATGTACTCTAAAGTGCAATTTTTTATTAAAACTTTTTAAACTTTTCAACTTGATTCAGGCTTGGTTCGCTTTGCGAACTTTAAATGTCTTGCATACTTTAAATGCAAGACATTTAAAGTATGAAACCATTCTGACTTGGGTCATGACAGAAACTACAGCCTGGAGAGGATTTTGAAAAGGAACGTATTCAAAAGAAATCTACCCTTGACTTCTTAACAAAAACTCAGTTCAAGCGTAACATTTTAAAATTAATAATGTTTTACCCACAATTCCCAGTCATGTAAAGTAACAAGATTTATCAACTCACAAAACCTTTTTGGTATCATAATAGTTTATTTTAAAATGATATAAAACAATGTTTACCTTCAACTGGACCAGCTTATTATAAATTCTGTAATTTCATGTCCAGTGATGATGATGATGATGTGATCACAACATATTATTATATGCTTAAGTTTATGCCATGTTATAGATAAAATTATTACAGTAAACAGTTTATTTTTTAAATATATTTTTTTTGTTGAATCTTTCATTAATTCTGTGTGCATCAGGGGATATTCGACTTAAACCAATACCTCATGATTCCTCTTCCCTACGTGTAATAAATTCTTCAAACGTCTCCTCATCTCTCAAGCTTCCAACATTGCCTCATTCAATAATGTCAAGCAGAACACTTCAGTCACGTGAAATTTAATGACCTGTGACAAGCTCATAAAAAAGAACAGAGCACGGCAGAAATTACAAGGTTTAATCCCCCTCTGCCTCCCCAACCTCTTCTCCTTTTTTTGTCCTACATAAAGTCATTGTGTTCACTACTCCCAGCCTTGCTGCTCACCTCAACATGGGGTGAACCAGCTGAGATATGTCCTGTGCCACAGGGCAAAATATATTGAATGCTTGTCATAGCATTCAGCTCAAAGGACATAGGTTCCTATTAAATTAGTTGGGGGACATTTCTAAATTCCCAGCTGTAATATACCTGGGGCTTAAGAGAATGCTTTCTCTTGACCCACCGGTCAATTAATACCACTTTTTCTATGTACCACTGCATGAAGCACATAGCTCCATTTTTAAAAGTCAAAGACATTGTAAATACACAAAATAGCTTGTACTGAATATGGTAAATGGATTTAAATTATGTAAATTGGTCAGCTTACACTCCCTTTGTGTTAAATGTACATTTTTATTTTATTTTTGGTTTTTACAAAACCGTTCCAACACCGTTCGATCATTAACACAATCAATGATGTATGCAAATCTGCATGTATCTCACACTTCAGTGCTGAGCAACTTTTTCAAAAACTAAACTTCTGACCTTAATCAGACGTTGTAATTGCTGCTCCAGTTCTGACAAGCAGTTTGGATTTAAGATGAAAAAAAAGTAAAATAAATCACGTCTTCAGTTTACTAATCTTTTCCTAAAATCTTTTTCAGAAAATTATGTTGCTTTGCAGTTACCTGTTTGTGTCTGTCTGTTTAATGCTTCAGAAATATACACAGCAGTACAAGAGATTTAACACTTTCCCATGTGTTCAAAAATGACAAAAGGTAAATTCAGTCTTTGAAACTCAAAATATGTTGTCCTTGTATATAGCAATTTGGAAATAGCAATGGTGATAGCATTTTCCCTATATTTCAACAATAAACATCATCAAAATAAATTGAGAAACTTGAGAAAACAAATTGAGAACATGTTTCTTTTTTTATTTCTAAGTCATGTAAGGGAAGAAAAAAGCAAAAAGACCAATTAAAGTTGTTTCTCAGGTTAAAATGTTGAAGATAATGTAGAAATTATTGAGCAACTTTAGCCATCTTCTTTTTTTTTGAAATCTAGAAAATCCTATAATAATAATGCTGCTGCATGAATGTGCAGGAAATGTTTAAAATGTCATGAAAGCAACTTTAAGCATATGTTTTTATTTGTCTTGTTAAGCACATATTTATCAAAACTTAACAGTGCCTCCTGATATATTGACGCAAGAAAATGAAAAAAGTTGACGAGAGAAAAAAGAAATTGCACCAACACTGAACGTGTTGGAACTGACATGAAGCACTAATGGCCTCACACTTAAAGCACAAGTGGCTGTCATTATGACACTAATATATTCACTTTACATTGTGAGCAGATCTTTCAGCAACATTTGGTTTGCCTCAGTTCACATTCTCCCTATGTGAGAATGTGTCAAACAGGCTTATAGAAATGCATTTAAAATCCAATGAGATATACGGTTCAAGGCAATAAAAATGCAAAAGCATCAGATTATATTAATGGAAGCATGTAGCTTTAATATGCTCTGTCAGGAAACATGCAGCCCTTTAATAGCCACAGAGCTCTATTATCATTCCACAGGACTCAATCTGTATTCAGCCAAGGGAACTAGTGAGGAGACGACGGTTAGAGGGAAGCAGACTTAAGTGAGGACAAACATCACTCTAGATGGTTGCACAGTTTCCTGATGAACAGAAAGAAACATTCCCTACATCAAACCTTTAAGGGGAGGCTAAATATAAACACCCACATCTCAGAGGCAATTACAAATAGATGAAAGAGAGGACCAAGACAAACTTATCTGAGTTCTTTCCCTCCCCTCCCAAAACTGCGTTTGATGGGATTATTAAATTGGCTGCTGTCAAGTCTGTTTAACGGCATGGTCTCTATTTTTCAGCAGCTAATGTATACGGAGAGGGCTGCCAGACTTTTCACACTAAACTTCCACAATGATTAAACATTTGAAGCAGAATTTCGTTACATTTTCTCAAAACATCTAATGTATTTTGGATGATACGACGCAGTCATTTCTAGTTCTTGTAAGTGATGCATGGAACTATGTGCAGCTTCTTTAGGACATTTTGCTAACATCTATGATGAGTATCGTGGAAAAGGTAAAAATAAATAAATAAGAAAAAAAATCACTGAATTTACGCATTGCCTGTTCAGATTCATGGAAGAAGGGTGAGGCAGTGACAAGCTGTGCATTTATTTAAACTGTGCATAAACAAATAAAACGATGAATAAATGAGCTTTGCATCAGCTGGTGTTATGTCGTTTACACTGACATTTGCAGGCAGTTGGTGTATTCCTGTTACTGTCTTTCTTTATACAGATATACATGTTTGCACATGTACTACACATGTTGACATTCCACAGTTTTTCTACTATATTTAATGAATCTTTGTGGCCTATTTAGGCTTTCTGGCCAGTCACAAATCCACAAAACACAACGGCACACAAATCGGACCAACCAAGGACAACTCCTCTACGTGGAGATCATTTCCATTCAAGTAGATAGACTTTTAAATGTACAGAATTGACGATAACATAAGTTTCAAAGGTCAAATTTCACAATAAATCTTCTATTTTTGTTTTATATATTTCTTTTTCCAACTCCAGAGGAGTTAGTGCCTCACCAGTCATGAAACCTGCAAGAGCCAAAAGACCTACAGCTGGAAAACAGGCCCAAATCATCCACCCTCGTCCAACATGCTCGACAGTTGGTGTGAGATGTTTGCTCTGATAAACTGTTCCACATCAGGCCAAACCTCTTCACTGCCTTAGCAGCCTTCCCAGATAATCTGTGAAAACCTCCTTTACCTCCCCCCAGTGCCCCTATTGTCATCTGCAGAAATACACAGCTTGGTCAGAAACACCCAATCAGACACAGGAGGAAGGTCTAACAAATATGCAAACATTTTATTATTTAAAACTTACATACTTCCAATTTAAGGTTAGAATGTAAGACACATTTTTTACGATCTGATAAGTTTCAGATCATTTTAATTAAGTCCTAATTAGTAAAACGTTGGACGTTGTACTCTTTTTAACATGAATTAAATTTTAATGTATAGTGCTGATTTCCAGAATAACCTGGAGCAATGAAATTATTTTACAATGAAAATATTTAATCTCATTTTGTAGCAGCAAAGTCCATTTAATGCTCATTGTAATTTAAATTCAAAACATTGCTGAAGTATAAAATTAACATTTCATGAAATATGTATTTTTTCCAGATTTGTTCATGTGTAAGTGTTGAATCTCTTACCAGATTTGATTTCTGGTAATATTCAAACTCTGCATGACACTGATTTCAGTTTGCTGTAACAATTTGGACACAGACAGAGAATCACTGAAAACATTGGAGTTATTGACCATCAACTGCATCATTCTGGTTAAGTGTCTCTGCTGGTGTTATTTTTATTTGCGCAGTCAACTGTTTATCACAAATGCCTCTAGAGAGTGGAATATGAGGAATAACATATTTATAAACATAAACATCTTCAGTCTGAATATCTAAAAATGAAACAGAAAGCTGTTGTCTCCTGGGTTATGCACCTAATTATTAATGCTGTCAATCTATGTTGCTTGAATGGTTGGATGGAGCGGATCGGATAAAGTATTTTTTTAATACAGCAGCAGCGAGACATAATGGTGATTATTATGAAAACTCCTACGGAGAGTAAATCATTAACAGATGTATCATAATAGAGTTTAAATAGGCTCTCCTGTTGTTTTGGTCTTATTTGGGAATAAAATCTGTCGGTTTCTAAAAGTATCTGTAGCTAATTATAGAAACTGAGGGTCACCTGGATCAATTTACCTTTTTGTATCATATGTATTGTTGAAATGAGCAGAAAACAGCCGTGCTTTTTCCCTTCTACTGATTAAAACAGACTTCTTGAATAGTAAAGTCCTGAATGGATTAGTATTGCATTGGGGGCAAAAAGATCACAAAGGTTTATGCCTTTAAACCTTTCAAAATGTACTTTACACTATAACGCTTCAAATCTAACTTGTCTTATTTGTATTCATATCTGCATCATGCTGTAAAATATACGGTTTCATTCTTATTCATCATGCAGTGGAAGATGAATGTATGGAATCAGAAGCCAGTTTTATGCCCTGAGCACCATAAGTGCTGCATCAGGTGTTAGGAAAAATGCAAAGGAAAAATCATCACAGTCCTAACAACATTGCTTGACTGACAGGTAATCATATTTAATTTAGAATGGCAAAATTGCCGAAGCGATGGAAAAATAATATGAATCTTGTACAGATAATCACCCACACAAGTAAAGAAATGCATATGCCTAGTACATGTGGGCTGCAGAAAAGCCATTCCAGGAGAACTGGAGGCCATATTTAAGATTTAAAAGCTTGAGATATGGAGCTTCACTTTTCCGCCACCTCTTTTCTTTCTTACCCTGGAGCAACTTGGTCACTTCGATAGAAGGGGAATGAAGTGGAAACACAATTACTACAACCTCTGATTCTCTACAGAGCTTTGTCTGCTTAAAGGAGAGGGAGACATGCAAAAGGGACAAATCAGATTAAAAGTGCTGAAAGACTAAGAAGATGCATGCTGTAAAAAAACAGTGCAGTGGCTTTGAACCCTCTGGGAAAGGAGTGGTGTAAGCAAAGTTTTGGGGTGAATGAACTTAACTGATGCACTGGTGTCTGTGGAGACACAAACACGGTGCATTTACAGATTTACAGGCCTGAAGCAAAGAGGCAGGAACAAACACACAACGACCATCTGCAACATAAAAACACTTTTTACTGCAGTCTCCGTTTTATCTCAGCTGAAAGTCATTTAGATGTACTCTAAAGGACTTTGTAAATTATTTGTAAAGAGCTGTTTAAAGTTGTGGTATGTAACTTTTATAAAATAAATAAATAAATAAATCAAGTATGAGACAGATAAACTGTGAAAACAAATTGAGCTGCTCTGCCTTCTTCCAGTGCTGACTAGAAACAATCAATCAGAGCCAGGAAGGGGGTCTTAGTGCTGTCAATCAAGCCCATGCATGTGCCACTCACACCTTGCTTTCTGCTTTGATACAACTTCTCCCCATCAGTTAAGCCTGTGGTGAATGCTATAGCACAGAGGTTCCCAAACTGTGGGGCGCGCCCCTTAGGGGGGGCACCGTGCAATTGCAGGGGGTGGGGGAGAAGCTGACTGGATGAAAAAAAAAACATGAATGCTGTATGCGCTGGGTTTTTACCTTAGAATGGCCAACTCTGTTATTCCTCTGTCAATTTGATACACTAGGGGCTACATTTCCCATATATGTGTCCTCTGTCACTTTTATCAGCAGTTAAAACTGTTTAATCCGTTGTTAACATGTCATAACCTGTTTTTCCAAGCCGCCTTTAAACGCAACATGAGCGCTACGACGCTCGCGCTCATGGCAGCAAACCAGCAAAACGCAAAGAGCGTTTCACAGTTTTTCCCCAAACTAACCGACTGAGTTGAGTGAAGCTGTTGGATGCAGGCAAAGTTACCTAAAAGATGACTAGCTAGCTTATGTCAACACATCACCTTAAGTTTAACAAGTAGCCTGTTTAACAAGTAACAAGTAGCCTGTAGGATACCGATGTTCATTAATTTTGCATCCCCAAAAAGTTAGACAGGGAGTCTCTAAGAATCCTCTTCTCTCCCCCACCGACGACAGTGGATTAACGGTTTTCCTGTAACTGCAACTTACACATTTACACCAGGATGACTGACAGCACTAAAACGCTTCTCCAGGCTCTGATTGGTTATTTCTGGTCAGGCGTTGTGCTAGTTTTAGCTAATCATATTCTTAGCAAATGCAGAAAAACCTAAAAGTTATACTGCAACTTTAAAGCAACGCAGACATTTTCAATATTTCAAAGGAAAACATTGAACATTGCATTTCACTTTATGTTTCTTGCCACTTCAATTTAAGGTTGTTGTGCTAGATGAGCCTCCAATGCAAAGATTTAAAAAGGATGACCTCAACATTTTACCTGCTTTTCATGTGAACATCTTACATTACATCCTACATATTTGGTGTAAATAAATAAAACTTTGGTTTAAAACATCTCTGCATCTGTCTTCTTTAATCCAGTGCCAATATTTCCATCACAAAACCCTTAGTATAATTAACAAAACAATGGAGATTAGGGCAAAAAAAGCTAATCACAGAAGCTGATGGGCAATTATGTTTCCACTGTGAAATATTAAGCAGCAAATATGAAGATTGGAACCCCTGAGGGAAGCACACGAGGAGAAGCAGAAGGAGAGAAAGGGAGGCCAGCAGGAGGATTTATCTCTCCTCACAGATGCAAAGAGTCTTCCCAGGTCTCCCAGTCAGCAGCTGGGACAGTTTACAAGCCACAGAATGGATTGATTGCCGATAGATCCATGTCCCTGTGTAGCTGCCAACTCTGAGCTAATTAAAGAACACTTCTCTGGAGAAACACGGAGCGCCAACTCAGTACATTTTATTTACTCTTGAGAAAGTGTGCTCCTGTTCATCCCTTTTAGGGAAAAATGTTGCCAGCAATCCCAGAAAGGAAGCTGCTTTGCTTTTTTTTGTAAAAGAGCTTAAAATCCTCAGAGATACATTTGGCAGAAAACTGGCAATTCTGTTGTTAGACAGGCCGAAATTATCTAAAAATGTGCACAAAGTGCTGAAACTGCAAAATAGAAAAGAGAAACTCCTAACATTTATGTAATGCAAAAGCTGCATTTTACAGCTGCATTGTCTCTTATAGAAAACACACCAAAATAACACTGGTCTTTAAAATTTAATTCAGACTAAGAACAGTGGAAGCTAATAAGAAAAGTAACAAATTTCCAGGATCAAAGCTGTCAAATATCTAAAATGTGACAAATGAGTCAGATAAGATGAAACAAATGACAAAAAAAATACAACAGTCATCAAAAAACCTTCTAAATCTTCTTTCAGGAGCTCCACAAGCTTGTGTACTCGACCCCATTCAACTGTATGTCCCTGAGTAAGAAGCCAAATGTGCAAACTTATGTTTACAGTTGCAGAAATCACAGTCTGCATTCAGCAAAACAGTCAGAGTTTAATAGTTAGCAAATTATTTTGTGTATATTTGGCTATAAAACAAAAAAAAAGTTGGATCCACTCAAATCTTGGCCTCTGATTGACAACAAATTCAAACATGTGTAGAACTCAGCAGCATGCATCGGACTTACCGGTGCAGGAGTATTCATCCACTCTGGTGAAACCAGGCAGGCAGTCACAGCGATAACTTCCAGGCAGGTTCACACACACCGTGTTGGACTGGCAGTAATGCATCTGTGTTGCACACTCATCGATATCTAGAAAAACAAAAACAAAGTAGAAGTAGTGGGTTATTAACTGACCAGACGACTTTATATCTTGGTAACAGACTCCAACAGGTGGATGAACTGCACCGAACTGCTTTGTCAGTGTTGGTTTAATCACTTTACAGCAGAGTCTCAGGGCATTGCATTCTTTTGAGTTGCTTTTCATTGAACAACATACACAAGTCCCAAATATTGACCCTTTTATCGATTGTCCTAAAGGGCAAAATAAAGATTATCCTCTCACAGCCCAAGGTGTGTAATTATACAAACATGTACATATATTCTGCTGTTGTCACAGGTAAGATAATAGAAAGGAGCTAAAAATATGGGAATGACAGATGAAAGACAGCAATAAATGTTAAAATATGCCAAAGAAAAGGTGTACAGTAAGGAAAGAGCTAATGAGATGAGGACATTATAACTGAGCCAGAGATGCAAGGAGAGCATCATCTCCTTTGACACCCATAATGTGCAGGTAATATCGTGATAAATTACACCTTCACTCCATACACAATTCCTCCCTTCCTAATGTAGCTTGAAAGACATTGTATGAGCATTAAAACACGCGGCTCAGGAATGCATTAGCTGAGCTGGATGGCTGCTGATGAAATGGGACGCGAAACACACGAGGGAGGTTTTATGCAAACGGGTCTGGATTTCTCTGTGTGTGCACATGTAGTCGCACAGTTTAGAGCATTTATGTGTGCAGCAGAAGACCAAATTCCTGAGGCTAACGGGCCTTTCTACCACTTAAGGGACTCTGCATGCCACACTTGAGGGAAGGAGAGTGAAGAGAGCTATTTCCATATCCGTTCCTTGGATAAATACATTTTAGCTTTGAGGTGTTCAGCTCAGGCTTCCTCTTTACAACAGGATGAATTTAGATCAACTATGTAATTGACTTATATGCAACACCTAAAGGATTTTTCTTTGGTAAATTTCATCCCTAGAAAGTGTACAGTGGGAGTGGTAAATTGCCGAGTTAAGAAAAGACAGAGCATGTCTTTAGGTGTACAAAGCTTTGATGCCCTTCAGAATAAAAGGTCGCCACATCAAAAGCATGAAACCTATGAGAGTGCTTTGACGCCACACAACAGTACCTGAATCCAATTTCCATCTTGTCTAGGAGCACTACTCTACCCTAAAAGCCACTCATTTGATTACCCTTTATTGGTGAAAGGCGCCAAAACGTTGTTCAAGGGTGATGGCAGCTGCCCCGCGACGCCGACTCACAGCCTCAATAATTCAAAGTCAAGAGCTCACCACTTTTGTCAGCTTTCATTATAAGTGAGAAAAGCATCGGGTGTCAGGCCGGAGGAATGATGAGGCTTTTTGATCTGTGTTGTTCCAAGGCTCTATGCCCATGTGTGTGACTGCATGTGCGTTTGTGTTTTTGCCCTCGGCAGCTTCCTCTGGGGGCATTGTTGCAGGTGAGGTCTGCTGACAGAACTGGAACTGTCATTTTGCACAGGGGGGAATTCATTTTTCTGGATTTGCCAGTGTCTCTCTGGCTGCCTTCCTCCCTCCTCACCACCCTCCAACCCAGACCTCCTCTTCCTCGCCTCCCACCCCCCTCTGAGCTCACTCTCTTCATCTCTCAGCTGCTTTATTCATGCTCTGATGTAGGTCAGGACTGGGTAGGGGGAACAGCTAAAAATAAGGCGGGATAGGACTCTGTGCATGTGTATTTATGAGTAAGTGAGGGTGTGCACATGTTTCTATCAGCTCAACTCTCTCTGTGCGATATTGTCTGGCAAAACAGAAAAACAGAAAAAAAAACACATTCTGAATGTCAAGTGTTTGGCTGCTGTAAGCCAGTAAAGGAGAAGAATCCTCATATTCCTTCACGCAAGAGTCTCCTCTTTGTGCAGGGCTCACCTTTTCATGTAGATGTCAAAAGGAACATTATTCTTTGCAGAATGATTTCATCTCATTTTTTTGTGGTCGCTGCTTTATTTTTAGTTTAATGACCCCCAGTTTAGTGAAACATAGACAGAAAGTATACATTTCATATATACTTTTTCTGCATGTCCAACAGATTTTCTTCACCAAACGTAAAGCAAAAAAAATTTATTTTGTGACGGTGCGATTGAGGGTATAAATTTCATACAGAGCTTTTTCCACTGAAGTAAATAAACAAACGGAAGGCAGTGAATTTCAATCACATTCCAAACTATTTTATTTTTCATGTTTTGTTTTTCTTCACTAAACCTAAAGACTATGACATTTGAAAATACAGATTAGTGGAGAAAAACCACTAATCTGGTTTGTCCAGAGCTGCAGAAAAATTTCAGCACTTCTGGGCATGACTTAGAAGTTTTATGCTCAAACAAACATTGATTTTTGAGGAGATTTTGACTCTGTAGAATATTTTCAGAACTTTTAAGCCATCCTATCCTCAAGAAAAATTATGGAATTGATGACGGATGACCTTGCTAGTATTTTGTTGTATGCTGCAAGTACTGGTAACGATTTATAAAGTCCTTATAAACTGAAAACCATGAATCATCATACACTTTAGAGAAGATGGTTCATATGCTTTCATTTACAATTATTTACAAAAGAATGCACTATCTTTAAAGACATTGTTACATTACAAACACAATGCACTTAATCCGAATTTTAGGTTTTAAGAAGACACAATAGCATTTGTGACTTCATATAGCTTGATTTATTCTTTTTTTATTATTAAAAAAACCCAAATTGAGCTACAGTCTTGGAACAAATTCTCAGACTTGTAGCTCTGACTGTATATTTGGGTTTTTTCTCCTGCTGGAAGGTGAACCTCCAGTTCTGTCTCACATCTTTTGTGGCCACCAACAGTTTATCTTGCAGGATTGTCTTGTATTAAGCACCATCTATCTTCCCATCAGTTCTGACCAGCTTCCCTCTCCCCGCTGAGGAAAAGCATCATCACCACATGACACCAACATGTTTCACCAGAGGGATGCTGTGTTCAAGGTCGTGAGCAAAGTTAGTTAGCTTTGCAGGTCGGCCACAAAGTTTAACCAGATCTCCTTCTTCCACCGTTTGCTGTGTCTCCAGCATGGCAAGTGGTAAACTTTAAACAAGACTTCCTGTGGCACCACTATTGTTTCTCCTGAGAGCAGATTCTCTATCCTGAGCTATTGATCTCTGCATCTCCCCCAGAATTACAATAGCCCTCTCTGCTGCTCGTTTGATAAATACTTTCCTATTTATATGTGTGACCACATCATAGTTGATGGATTGATTTACTTATCTGAGATGCTCAAACCTTTGGGTACAGGGTTGCCAAATCCGATCGACAGTTTCCAGCCCAAACACAATGTAATCCCTGCTCAGCTCAAAACAACAACAACAACAAAACAGCCCCAAATCACAACCTCTGTTGAAAGTTATGTTAAAATTCATGCTAAAAACAATTAAATATACAAATGCATAGTGACACTAGATTAGCTCATGACTATTAGATATTAGATATTTCAAAGTACATGAACTATAAACAAACGTAAGGACATAGGATTTCATTAAAATGTCTGAGATTTTTACTTTTCTGTCACAAAATGAGAATTATTTTCATCAAAACCTTCTGAAAACCAGCCAAATGTTGCGAAAAGCAGCCCAAATCGCCCAAAGCAATATTTTTCCATATCAGCAGGTTGAAAAGAAGTCATATTGGGTGCAAATCAAATCTTTCTAGCCTTGCTTTACCTTTCAGCAACTTTTCAACCCTGATTTGTGTGTTGTGTTATTTGGAATTTTAGTAATTCACTGATTTCTGAAGGAAATTATTGCACTGTATTTTATTTAGGACTATCAAGTATGTGACTCAGTGCAATACATCATTTTGGTCCAATTACATTTGCAATGTCAAAAAAGCTTATTTTTTACATGTATTTTTATTCAAATTTTAACAGAATTTAAATTTTTTTAAAGTGATGGTTTTTGATTGTGTTTTAGTTTTGAAATAACATTAAAATATATTTTTTAATCACCTAAAACATTACTTAAATACTTTTCATAACATGTTTTACAAATTGATTCAGCTCTCCCTTGTTTGTTTTTTTCATTGAGGGCAAACATTACAAAAACTACAAAAATTAACATAGTACAGCCATTTTATCTTAAAAATTATATAAAAAAATGTACATGACAAAAAGGCAAATCAATATGAAACTTTTAGGTTTTAATATAATAATTATGACCTAATCCTAAGATAAAGAAAAAACTACCACACCCACTGACAATAAGCTGAGTTGACAGTTTCAACATAATACAGTTTCATTCATAAAGTGGAAATAATTTTGTTTTCTAACACATTATGCTTTAATTATGATTTTGTAAAGAAAACATTTTACATGTCAAGAACAAATTCTAGCACCACAATTATTTAAGTAAAAACAAGTTAACTCCAAATTCATGGCCCCCAATATATATCACAAATTAATGTAAATAGCTTGAAGATACAAAACATGACTCCATCTTTCTTACAGAAGCGTTCTTCAGCAGATCACCTTCACACATTACAGGCACATGCAGCAACAACAATCCCCCTTTTTTTTTACCTCAACCTGTCAATTTTCATCACATATTAAACATGGCCTAGCAATTACAATCCATGATAAATGAAGCATGCACAGAGCATTGCAGCCCGGTGCAATACACAACATATTAAACATCCTGTGTAATCTATTTCACTAAGTGTGAAGGGCTAATCATTGTTTTGTTTTGTTTTTACAGAGGAGGAATTATTGTTTCCCATCATACATATCTTTGCAATTATGTCAATAGGCTGAGGTAAATAATTGCACAGTCATTGCAAGAAACTCTAAATATTGGAAACCAGGGCAATTATTTCCAACATAGATAAAAAATATAGTCCAAAAACCTTTAACAAGTTTTAACTAATAACACCGGTGAAACCTTTTAACCCAATAAAACCAAATGTGTTAAGTATGTCTAAGGCCTTTTCTTCCTTAAAACAAGTTATTATTGTTCTGAAAATGTTGTTGTATTGAGTAAATATGTTACTATGTATGTTTATCATTTTCTCCAGATATTTAAATTCCAATCTGGACTATTGACAGACTGTTTAAGACAGTTTTGATGTGCAAAACTTAAGCGTTTTGTTCTATGTATGAAAGAAAAACTACAATTATGTGAAATATGCATAAGCATATAGTTCAGCTGAATGCTGGACAAACTGCCCACAAAGTCAACCTCTTTGAGGTGTCCACGTTGGGATTTCCTCAACAGTGAAACAAGATGAAAGCCAGCCCTCCATGGTCTCATTCTTCGTTTGCAAGGAAACCAGCTTTTGATATTGAACTGAATTTTCTGTTTGAAACATACTTTGAACTTTTCTTGGTTCAATTGATTTGATTCAGCCTTTTTCTGTCCTAAAATTCAAACAGTTTATTAATAGTTTGTATGCAACGCTTTTCAAAAAATTGTAATGTTGGCAATTTGGTTTTAAAGGTTCATTTTTTCAAGGTGTGGTGTGACAGTGTGGAAATTATTCTTTGTTCAGATGATGAAACAGTATTTAAGCAAATGTATACACAGTATGAAACATATACACAAAGTTTTAGCATTGTGTGTGTATATACATATGTGTGTGTGTGGGTGCATTAGACATGTTAATAGTACATTCCCTATGCTCAGTACAACTAACACATTACACTTTGAAGCAACTTCTATCATTCTTCACCTGCTCATTGTGCATAATTTTGTCTAAACAAGGAAACTACATGACTTTGCAATTAACTCACAAGTGAGAACGACCCAAAGGACTGACAAAATGGATGAATGGATCAGTGACCCTAGTTAGTGTCACTTTTCCAATAGTTGTAAGCCTAAAAATCTCAATTCAGGTTAAAAACTAAAGTAGTATTTGGAATGAGAGGTGGAACCTTTTCAAGAGACAAGCAAATAAGTCTAGGTGGCTTCAGTCTGTGCAGGTAGAAGAGACCATATCTGTAGACTTGAGCATATCTGTAGACTTGAACATGCTCCTGTAGGAGCATGTCTTATATGTTTGTCTACAGAGACACATTTAAGCACAGGAGAACAGAATGGTATCGCTCAATCAGAACAAAATAACTGCATAGAAGCAAAGTTTAAACAAGCTGTCATTGTGAAACTCAAACAAGGATACAGACCAGCACAGTTTACCAGGATGACAGGTTCTGTGCAAGTTCCCGCAGAATGTTCTTACAAGTACTTTTACCAAAAAGACGTACACCGACTGTAAATGTCTGCGCAGGGAAATGGACCCATACATCAGGCCAGGGTAAGCTGAACAGTATGTGTTTTCATTTTGCTCAACAATATACTGCACAGCCAGTATTATTGCTTCTAGTAAAACAGAGTCGGTTTTCTCAATGCAGGAAGACGTGCTGTATATCAAAGACAAACACAAAGCACAGCCAGAGTGTCTGATCTGTTATAATGAAGGAATACATTTGTCCAGCAATCAAAGACAACCTCAGCTAGTTTTACAAAGCTTGTCTGACACCAGAGAGAATTGACAGCATCTGTTTTCAGCTTCACTTCATGGAGCGTATGGATTCTTTCCTGATTTGTAAGTTAAATTACGGTATTAGAATTGTTTGTAGATTTTTCCATCAACAGTTAACAAATGCAATACATTTAAGTTATCTTTGTATGCAGTGATTAATCGGTGCATTAGGTTTGTCAGGCTATGCCAGAATATGCAGACCAAGAGAAACCAATCAGTCCAATAATTCAGATAACATCAAACCTGACTAAAGTAACTAATGGTTAAGAATTATTAAAGATAAAAAGAATGATCAAAGACAACAAAAATATTTCTTTTAGTAAGAACAGTGGAAACTCGGTATTCACGGAGGGTAAGGGACGTAACTGCTCACGCATAATTACAATCCTTCAATACTGGAGACCCCAGTGGAAGGAAGATGCATGGACAGATTCACAGATTCACAAAAATACTGGGACAAAAACACAACAGGGGAGAAAATGAGGAAAAGACAAACAGACAAAAAGAAATCAAACAATGCAGTGATAAAACAAAGAGACGGGGAGGCGCTGCGAGAGATATCACCATGATGTTGTAACTTTACCAGTAATATGCAGGAATCACTTGAGAGTAGAGTTGATATTAAGGCATAAATATTTAACAACGCAATGTGGGAGAGCTTAATTAGTTTTATTGTTTATCTGACTCGGATGCTCCAGCTACATGGTCAATGCTGATGTGACACTTGTGAATGTGATTGCACGTTTGACTGGAGACACTAAATTAGATTCATTTTGATGCATTTAATTTTGAAGTCTTGTAACATCAAGATGAATATCAGACTCATTAGATTATGCTCCAATTGCTGTGGGATGCAAAAGCGAGATGTAGAAGGATTTGATTTTTTTAAAGTGAAAACTCAATATGTTCGGCTGCTGAATTTATAGTACCTTATGGAAGAATTTTTCAACAACATCGCAAATGCAAATGTAATTTACTGTGATTTTATGCGACAGAGCAACACAACAGTGAAGTGAAAGGAAACTGACTAATGCTTTCCAAAGATTTTTCACAAAAATGTGATATGTTAGGCCCCCATAGGTGGAAGCTATAGAAACACCTTTTACTCAACATATCTAGAAACGTCCCCCGTTTTCTTTGAAAATTGCCCCAGCTAAGCTAGAGTGAATAAAAAACACGAGCAAACATCAATTCTCAAGTCTCACCACAGATTCTTTTAATTTGATTTGGACTTCTAATATATGAATATGATTTTATCTAAAGCCTCCTGTTGTAGCTGTGGGTGTATGTTTAGGGTTTTCGCATGTATTCTGCAGTTTTGAACAGGATTGTGCAGTAGTAAGATCTATCCAACTTCCCTCTCACTGCTGAAGTAAAGAATCCCAACAGCACCAGGGCACCGTTGCGGTGTTTTGCCGCGTGTCCAGGTTCACGTACAGTCTCAGTTTTCCACCGCATATAGCACTCCACATGTCGGCCAAAGCAAAAAGCTCTGCTTTGGTCTTATCTGTTCAGAGCAGCTTTTCCCACCTGTTTGCCGTTTCCCAAAAATACCTTGTGGCAAATTGCAAACAGGACTTCTTATGCCTTTAGTTCAAACGTAGGTTTATTCATTCACTGTACCATGAAGCCAAGATATGTGGAGTGTATGACTAACAGTTTGACTGTTTACAGACTTTCCCACCTGAAAGTGCTGTGGCTCTACACTAGAGGTACTATGGACCTCATGGCTGCTTCTCTGATTTTTGCTCTTCTTGCCCAGGATTCAGGTTACATAGATAAGCTTATCTATGTAATATGTCTTAGTAGGTTTAAAGTTGCTTTTTCCAGTTTCAGGAGAGAGATTGAACGATGCTGTTACATATCAAATATGCAATACTGTTTTATAACCATTCCCTGTAATACCTTTCACACAACTTCATCCCTTATCCGAGTAAAAATGCATTCAGCAGGTGATGTCTGGGGGAAGTTTTCTACAATTGATTTAACTTAGGAGTATCAAAGCAAATGGGAGTCAATTACAAATACAGGCCACATTTGTTTATTACATTTATTTGTAAAAACAGTTTAGAAAAAAAAACACAATTTCCTTTGTACTTTAGTTAAATCCAACTTTGGGTTGATTTGTCACATGAAATCACAGTAAAATATGTTAAAATCTGTGGTTGTATCATAAGACATTGTTACAACAAGTCAGAATTGTTTTTTTTCTTTTGGTTCTGACAAAATTTCCGGAAACTAAAAGATGTAATTTGAAACTGATATAGAGCTGATCAGTAGCAACTTTAGTTTTGGCTTTGGATCATATCAGCAGCACACACGCCGAGTGTATTATTTGAATTTCTTAAACTGTTTTGTTTTTCCTTTTTCTACACAGGCTGATAGACTGGAGTTCACATCAAGGAAAAATATTTATTAAAAGGCAGTCCCTGATGTCACCAGATGGATTTCAGTCAAAGTTCCAGCACTTGGGAAAAGCTCAGTTTCCTGAGTTCTAAGGTTTTTATTTGCTGTTATTTGAGTCACAAAGACACAAAGGAAATTGAGTGCTCCACTTTTCAAAGAGCATACAGAAAACATGTTTCATGCAAAATGTAGTGTATGTAACATAAAAAAACATAACAGCAAAAGATTTGTCATAGTCATCAACACAGACTGACAGAGAAAAACACATTTTGAAGAAGAATGTCAAAGTACGGCCATTTCCCTCGCAGTCTTTAGGAAACGTTTATATTCCTTGCAGAATAGATTATTGCAATGTTGTCCTTTCTGCTCTTCCTAAAATAACTGCATCTTCAACATCAGGTAATTCAGAATCCAACTACAAGAATGCTAACAAGGACCAGAGTGTGAGCTCAAATCACAGGAATTTTACAGTCTGTCCTTTTTGTAACCGTTTCTAAATTACTCACATTAGGTTTTGAAACTCTTAAGTCCACCTTCTTTATCAGATTTGATTTTGTCCCACAGACCTTTCCAATCTTCAAAGGGTCTTGTGCTATCAGGACTCTGATAGCAGATTTATGTATTAGCTGTGTTACCATCCCCTACCACTAGAGGCAATAAGAGATTTTCAGGGAAGCAACTTGGGGAGATTTAGAAGTAATATAGGAAGATGTAAAATGTATTAAAAAGAACTGTAAGCTGTGATGAAGAGCATAAAAGAGAAGTTCAATAATATGTTAAGAATTGGCCTCATTCTGAGAGTTAAGGTTTAAGTTCATAACTAAAGTAAAAGCTACAACACTGTGGGGTGTATCTTTTAATGATGTGGCGTTCAGCTGTCGAACAACATTTGAAGACCCCAAGACTTAGGAATTTGGCATTTTTTTTTAGCAAAAACCTAAAGACACATATATTCAGTTGGACTTTAATTTGAATAATGTTGCTGATATTTATTTAAAATTTTATTTGTGTTCCTCAGGATTCAATGGTTTTAAAGAACTCTCTTAAATTCTTCTATAACCTTCTGATGTTGATAAACGTCCCAAAAGTCCAAAGTACAAACTACCTTCTACTTCAAAGATTGTTGATCCTTAATAACAAATCCAATATGGCCGCTAAAATAATAATAAAAAAACAAAGTTATTGCAACATCACCAGTCTGTTGTGTTCCAACCTACTGTTTTGTAGAGTGTTGACACAGTGGACATTGTGATTGCTTTTGGAGAGTTCACCTTCTAAATTATGATTTATTTTATTAATGAGTATACTTTGTTTCATATGTTTTGGCTCTTTAGTTGCAGGCCAGGAGTAACAAGACGTAGGGACAAATTTTGCCTCCAGGAACTCAAGATCTCCTCTCATGGGCAAGCTTAAGAGAAACCTCCAAGTTGCTTCCCTGAAAATCTGTTACTGCCTCTAGTGGTGGGGGGTGGTAACACAACTAGCTCATAAATACTATAACATAAAGACCCTTTGCGGAAGATTAGAAAGATCTGTAAAGCAAGAAAGCATGGATCCAATGGTCATATAAAAATTACTGAAGAGAAGCAGCATCATTCTGAGGTTGGCATGGATGATGGATGTCCTTCACCTAATTTAAAGGCTGGATACAGGCGTCCCATGGAGGAAATCCTTTTCAGCTGCTTGGACATGAGATCTTTTCCTTTTAGGCACAATCCATATTTTATGACCAGAGAGGGGGAATCAAAAACATTTCCAAAGAGAAGACCCTTGATCCATCTAACCATCTCCTCTTCTATCTTATCACTTGTGAGCAAAATGATAAAATACTTGAATTCCTGTTTCGCTCCTCCATCCCCACCTGGAGGAAGCAGTTCAGTTTTTTTCTATTTAAGACCAATGGCCTTCGCCCCCAAATAATTATATATATGTTATTAGTATTGACGTGTGTTGTAAAAAAGTGCATTTTCTTTTTTCACCTATTTAAAGAGTTTTGACAACTAAGATGAATTCCATATAAAAAGAATTTGACATATTCAGCTTTGAAAATGTGTTAACAGATTTAATTAAAGCAAATATTTTATGACAGTTATTTTCAAAAAGTATATAAATTAGTTAAGCTGCAAGGGAAAAACATTGATAACTAAGAAAATCTGATAAATTATAGGTGGAATAGAAAATTATCAAAATAAAAGATGGCTTTGCAACTAAAAACAGGTTTTAGAGTTTTCTATTTTAGAAAAGTAACTGAGTTCGTGATGATCTGTCCTGTTTTCTGAAACATCAGTGTGTAAATGTGGGGCCTGGTGGCTTTCCTCGCATACCAACAATATTATTTGTCCCTCAGTCAGGACAGTCGGGAGGGCATCAGCACCAGATGGTGTGCTATAGCCCTCATTGTCCCAGAATGAGGCTACAGGGAGTGAGTCGCGCCCGTTCGGTCGTGGCCTTGGAGACGCTGTTGCCACGTCCTGTATCAGTGTCACACTCAGCCTCCTCCCCCTAATTAAGGCCAGCCCCTCCAGTTCCACCTGACAGCCAAAAGCAGCTGGAGGACACAGGAAGGAAAGGAGAGGTCGAATTCTCTGGATGATCGTGAAACAGAGAGGCTCTCATGCCCAGAGAGTCGCCCTGTGCCATCAGGAAGCTGTCACTAAGCTTCACAGTAAATGCAACACCTGAATATTTAATATTTCAGCCTTTCGTAGAAGCAGTTTAAAAATTGTGAACTTCAAGTAAGATTGAAACTAAATTCAAAATACATTCTCCTCAAGTCTGGTTTAAATGTTGTTAAAGCTTCTCTCTCCACCGAACAATAAATGAAGCAACCCAGAAAACGAAAAACTTCAGAAGTGATTTGTTTTCTGGCAGAAATTATTTCAATTATTGCAGCAACTATGCATTCCAAGCTCCACCTGTTAATGGATTTAAATCTACTGTTGAAATAATTGAATAAATATTTATCTTTAACTCTGGATTAGTGCTGTTTTAAACTTTCAGAATCGTTTTATTTTGGCCCCCAAAATCAGAAATTCAGCCGTTACTGGGCAACACATTTACACAGTCTAATACGTTGAGAGAATTATCTTGATTTTGTGCTAATGGGAAATATATGGGAACTATCTTACAGTCGTCATCCCAACTTAATCCAAGATTGGCATCATAATCCTAAAGCCCAGAGACTGTTCGTTTTAAAAAGGAATGATAAACCAAACTGAGCTGCTTAAGGAGGATTTTCCTCATTCAGCGCTCCACATACAAACTTTCAATATTTACTGGAAAGCTCTTAAAAAAATAAATAAATAAAAATCTTTGTTCTGATGTTCAAGATTAGTTTTAGTTTAGCATTAATTACCATATTTATCTTTTCCATGAAACTTATCTGTACTATCTTTCATATTAAGGAGCGTTTGACCTCAGTTACTGCAAAATTAAATATATATTTAAGATTCTGACACATAATAAATCAGGTGTGTGTGAAATAATACACATCCATGTCTGTAGCAGCTGCAGAACAAACCTTCAAAAACAAAGTGATCAGTTTTGTAAAATTGCTCTTTTTTTGAATCACCAGTTTAGGACTGATCCATATCGCCACCCCAAAGCTTCGTTTAGTACAATTTATTGTTTGTGCTTTATAGATGCGTTTTGCATTTTATTGTAATCACAGCCTTTTTATTTGATTCCAGCTGCATTAGCTTGCATTTTGGATTATCTGGTATGTACTCCCTTCATGTTGGGAAAGCTGGAGCTAGATTCATATACAAGGTTACCCTGAAGCACGCCAGGCTAAAACTGTACAGAGAAATGACAATATTTAATTTCAGTACGAGTACTTCCTCTATTACGTTATATTTATTAATTCTCATTATTTTTCCAAAGTTTGGCACACACATTGAGAGAGAGAAACTCATATATATGTCTACAGTCTGCCTGAGCTCATCTAACTGAGCCATTCTGCTCTAAGTCATGGTTCTGTGCAGCTGTGCAGCTTTTCCTTATTGCCTGTCCAGTCTGCACTGATGCTATCAGCACCTTATTCACTATAGGCGGCTCAAAACTTATAATTGATACAGGAAATCTGATGCCCCGAGCAGCTGACATTCAATACAATCTGAAGGACGGTGATGGAAATTAGGAGCATATAATGAAATATGCCGCCAGCACAAATAGGAGGAAGAGCCACTTGTAATGTGATCTGCTCCAGCGCTTAAATATCAAGTGCAATTAAATGCCACTGACAGCGACACACAGAGACAAGCTGGGGGATTGTATGGAAGCAAATTTGGTCTCCATCTGCAAAGACATCTTTTAAATAGGAGGCAATCATTTAACATCTTTACCCAGAGAAGCAAACCTGCTGTTTCTGCTCACAGTCATGAAACGGTGTGAGACATAAGAAGAGCCTTGGAGCAGGAGATGTGGCCTGTTCTTCATGCTTAATCTGGGCATAATTCTCTACTTGTGTGTCAGAAAAATATAAAAGAGAAGAAATATATGAAGACTTAGGCAAGTCTTAGGTGAAAACAAAGAAAAAAAAAGACACGTTTCTGTTCTTGCAAATGAGAGCAGAAACTCATTACCCAGCACATTACGTTCTTCAACAACAGAGTAAACACTGAGTAAAGCCTTCCTTCCCTATGAAGCTCCGACTGTTAACCTTTTCCTGTTGCTTCAGACCTTTACTGTTTTTCTGCGCTCCATCCAGAGAACAGCATCCCCTCCCCCCACGCTGAACTCATGACTCCCCCAGTGGGAGAGGTTGTCTGTGGGCAGGGCTGGAAGACGACAGGAAGGGAGTCAGCCATTTTACACTTTCATCTTTTTTTCATATTCCACCAGTTGTAAACTCCAGGACTTTACCGCAGAATATGAAATGTGGTACACATTTTTATGCACATGTAAGAGTGTGAATTTGGGGGTGAAAGATCCTTCAACAAGGGTGCTGAGCTCCAGGGCAGACAGATATTAATGACTGAAGGTGACAACTTTTTCCAGTATTAAGTTCTGTCATTTTGTAGATAGAAAGCCTGAGCCCAAGGGATCTTCTATCAAAAGTTCCTTCCTACAGTATTTATATTTTAATTAGATCAACTTGAAAAATTTAGATTCCTGGTCTTCCAGATTCAATGTCGTTTTGATCTTTGTCTCTATGAGTAACAGAGAAAGCCCTAATATCGCTTCTGGCTAACACCGATTTAAAAAAAAAAAAAAAAAAGGCTTTTTCAGCTCAAGAAGAACCTGTAAGAAGAAACAGGTATGACAAAAAAAACAACAGTATTTAAATCTTTTTTCCCTTTGTGCTCCAAAATTGATTTGTTTTTCATGAATGTTATTTTCTTTCCTTAAAAGTCAATCAGCTGATTACCACAATAGTCTTAGACATGAGTCAACGGTACATCTGTCTTATTAAATCAGTGGAGTTGTGTGATTATGCAAATGAATCTGTTTATACAACAGATGCTTATCCTTAAATCTTTCATGGCCTGTTCTGACAAGTCTAATCCTGACATTTTTAACCATATCTTCCATAGATTTTTTTGCTTGTCGATACTTTTGCTGGTATTCAGCTGTTTTTTTCATTCCAAAGGACGAATACTTCTACTTGATCAAATGCTGCCCTGTCAGTGAAATGCAACAAAAAGTACTCTAATGCAAAGAAACTGTGATATTTTACTCAAAGATATCCTACTGGAAGAATTTCACACCGGCCTATGAAAACTACTAATTATAAATTGAAAACATGGAATGTCAGAGAAAAGTAAAATAATAAAAATCAGAAAATAACTGCAGAGATTAAAAGACAAAAAAAGAAGCATCTAACCCACATATGTTACACAATTCAGTTTTTGTTATTTTCTGTGTTTTGCCTTTGTCCTAAATGTATCAATTTAGGACACATTTATTTTTTTATTTTTTGTTTCTATTATCTAATTGGTTGATTTTTATTTTGTAGATCAATATCTCTATTTGTTAGTCTGTAATATTTGTTATTTATGCATTATTTGGTGAATTAATAATTAAAAGGAAAAATAATAGACCTATGTTGCAATGGCTACTTGTAATAGCCATGTTTATGTATTATTGAAATAAACCAAATCAACCTGGCATGTCAATAAATAAGTAATTACTAAACAATATGCCCAACAAGGAAGTTCAGCATAATTAATTGATATGAAAACTATTTGGAACTTAATTAAAAATAAAAATAAACAAATGAATCCTTTAGAATTGCCAGAGCTTTATTTTGAATTATTCTACTTGGTTACATTTGAAGCCTAAAAACAAATGCAACATTTTAGACACATATAGAGGACGACCCAATCCCGGCATTATATTATTTCAAGAAGTAGTTCTTTTCACAGATGAATTCCTGTTGAACTGCTGCATGATCTATGCATAGTACCTCTGCCTTTCTTAGAAAACAATAGGGGGCAAAACTGTGAACAGGTATTAAAAAGGGATTCTTGCCAGGATTGTGTGATGTAGTTTTCTGTGGCCAATATAGGGGGGTTCATTCCTCTCACTAGTAATCACATGGAGCTGGCTGGTCACACATTGTTCTCCGGTTTTCACTCACATGTCAATCCAGGTGCCAATCCTGTCTCCCCGCAACAGAGGAAAACAGCTGTGTTTACTGGAAAAATAGAATGCAGTGGACCGAGAATTGAATAGTAATAACAAGGAACTCTTGAAGCTGTCAAGGAGGTGTTAAATGGCTGGGGAGGCAATCAAACATTGATTCAGGTTCAAACAATCCTACTGTGAAAACTGCTAAAAATTCAAAGCCCTGGAAAGAAATGCCGCAGTGTGCCCAAAGTAACAATGGAAAGATATTGACTATAGCAAATACAACTCGGATGACAAAGATATTGGCTATCTAAAAAATCTTAGCTTCGGAAAAATTCTGAGCTTTACAAATTACAGGCAGCACAGCGCAAACAAATTCACCTGGAGTTTTCATCATAGCAAATAAATGTGATTTAGTAACCCGACAAGTCAGTAAGTCATATGGAAATACTGCGAGGAAACGCTTTAAGCTATAATTGTTGAAATGAATCAGTACGAACAACTGGACATCAATTTTCCCAGGGTGGCAAATAAAGTGATTTAATATCGACTCATCCATCATCCCTCCATACATCCATTCAAGTCCAATAATACTTCCTTGCTGATGTTAGTGGCTCCTTTATGTGAACTGAAATATAGAACGACTTGATGTAATGTTTAATGTTCAATTACCTTTTTAAAGCTTAAAAACAGCCTCATACATTTTTTTGCCAATTACTATGCACAAAAATCTGCAAATCAATGTTGTGTCAAAGAAAAATTGAGATCTGAAGCCTAAATAGTGAATTTCTCAAAAAGCAGAATTGAAATGAGAGACAACATATTGGTGGTAGTTTAATCAGGCAGATGACAGTTATAATTTTGAGTCAGACCTGTTTTTAATGTCAGAACTGAGAGTTGGTACATTTTATATTTAGCAAGAGGCTCTAGTTTTTAATAATGGAAGCCTAATAAGGTCACCTGGTAATATTTGCAGGATATGTCTTTTATTCAAGTCTGTTCATCACACTGTTAAATATGTCAATTCCATTATGTAAAATTGTTTTTAATCATGCAGAAGGACTTTGTTTACTTTTAAACTTGGCTTTTTGTTTTAATTTCAACATAGCTAACCTGAAAATAGAACTAGTCTTAATAATGGTAAAATAGTACAATATTGTGTTTTTACTTCATTTGGACATGAATGAAATATTGTCAAAATACCTCACTAATGGGAAAGTAAAGGAATATTGCAGAAAATATTTATATGTTTACAGTCGACCTCCATCAATATTCAGAGACTTTTCTGTGAGATGTAACTATTGCTGTGGTTCCTAAACACAGCAAGACTTTGTTCTACATTTTCTAGATACAAATTATTTATTTAGGGTGTTTTATCTGGAACTTGAATAATGTCATTTTTAGATATGCTCTGAGCATTACCTGAAAATATTTTTATGCTTGAGCTTCTTCAGAGCTGGAGAAAGGCACGTCTTTAAGACAATTCAGACAATTTCTGAAAATGAATATTAATGCGCCTGGCTTTGCCCTTTCACATGCCTTCGTTAACTAAATACTTCCCTGCCGACTTACTTCAGTGTTAAGCTCGAAGTAGGCTCTTTTCCATTCTGTGGCACGTCTGAACTCCACAGTGACATGACCTTCCTCATATCAAGGTCAATCACAGGTGGGATACAACATCAGCCACAGTACAGCACAGTCCTCCAGCCTAATTCTCTCTGGATGGTTTCAGTTCTGCTGTCAGTTTTCACCTCATCGACTACATGTGGATGTTCTCCATCACTCTGATGTCATGATAGATGGCCAGCCAACAATGCAGAGAGGAAGCACAGTGAGAGCGAGAGAGAGTGGGAGAGGAGAAGTGATCTCTCCTCAGACTTTTTATCGCTCTGTTTCATCATGGAAATCACCTCATTTACGCCGAGCTCTTCTCCATTCGTCTCCTATTGTCAGCGGCCAGACCTATTTTCTCTCTGCAACAGCGGTGAGCGTGTTTGTGTGATCATCCGAGAAGCTCGGGACAAAGCAGCGAGATTAACTCATGCAGGTGTGTTTGCCCACGCTGAAGGCAAACACACCTGCCTTCACACCTTTAGCTGATTTGAATGTATTGTTTTAGTTCCGATCTGATGTACAGGAAGTTGTCATTTTCAGATTCGCAACATGACTTGCTCAACGTCAGGAACAAGAAGAGATTTTATCTGTTGGTACTGTCAAGAAAGTCCTCTAACAATGAAACAATGCATTTATGCATATGAAATGGTATTTTAGTTGAGGCGGCACAGTAGAACCAACATGAACACAGGAAGAGGAAAAGCTGGTCAGAATTGATAGGAAGATAGACAAAGGCAGTCCTGGAAGAAAACCCTGTTGGAGGCTGCAGAAGACGTGAAAACACCAGTAAAATTCTTCTTCAGTAACACAGCAGCCCTAACCATGCAGCCAGAATGACAACGATCTGGGTGAAAACACTTCCATGTGTGGAAATGGTCAAATTTAAGTGCAGACCGAAATCTAATTGAGAATCTGTAGAGCAAATCCTCAGTATCTGGATGTTAAAGGCTGGAAGACACATTGGAAAAGACTTGAAGCTGTAATTGCAGCAGAAGGTATTTCTATATTTTATACCCAAAGGCACTGAATAAAAATGTAAACTATTTTTTCATTATTTTTGATTATTTTTATTTTTTATTTTTGTAAAAAAAAAAACAAACAAAAAAACATTCTCATTCCACTTTACCATTTTCGGTTACGGTGTGTTGGTTATTTACATAAAATCCTAATAAAATAAGTTTATGGTTTCAATGTAAGA
Source organism: Poecilia reticulata (assembly GCF_904066995.2). NCBI lineage: Eukaryota > Metazoa > Chordata > Actinopteri > Cyprinodontiformes > Poeciliidae > Poecilia > Poecilia reticulata. The sequence goes on from NC_088832.1 coordinate 31,699,848, forward strand.
AAATGTGCAGAAGTACAAGAAGAATGAATACTTTGCAACACACAAATTTAAAGGAAGGGGAGAGTCTAACGCCACATGAACTCTGTTCTTTTTACTCAATCATTTCTTTTCCATTTCTCTACAACAGATTTAGTGAAACATATTATTTTGATTTCCTTTTTCTGATTTCTGTTTAGCCTACTGATGTGGTTTCTTTTCTTTGCACGGTTGGGGCTGGGCTTTCCGACAATAGCAGAAATATGATCAGATTTTTCAGTTTGCTTCATCAAAGAAAGGAAGGTATGGTTATTACTAATGAGCGAGGACAAACAATGACAAATCCAGGCTTATATGTTGGTCTTCAGTTGTCTGGGTCTTAAACTGAAACTGGGAGAAGAGTAATGACAGTTCTGAGTCATAAGAAAATGCAACAGTAGCCTCGTTTCCATTACGAATGTTCATGAAATGTTGATGATATTCCGTTAATGTAAAAAAAACACTTTCACAGTGTTGCAGTGTTTTCATCAAAGAAATGCCATTAAAATCACACATGAATGTTTGTCCATGTGTCATTAAATAACACGCCTGCCATCCTCCTCCCTCCTCTTCCTGTCATCATCTTCGTCTTTCCTGCCAGTAGCAACATCTGATTGTTCATCACATGACTGCGTGACATGAAAGAAGTGCTTCCATTACAGTTTTGCAAAATACACTATTAGAGACGAAAAACCACCTCATCCAAGCTTAAACACCTTTTAATCAACAAAAGTGAGTTTCGTGAAATTGGCATGTTTCCATGAAGCAAATTTATTTTTGTAATTCCAATTTAGCTTAACAAGCTCTTTTGGATCAAGCTCTGTTATTACATTTAAAGGCAGCTTCACTGTGCTTAAGCTATAACAAAAACACTTTTAAAACAATTATATGAGTTGAGTTTTTTTTTTATGAAAAAAATAAGTTATGTAAGACTCTGTATTTCACCTAAATAATGTTTAACAAAGAATACACTTTTTTTTCTCTCTCTCAAGAAAAAAATAAAATGACAAAAATCGACTTTACAGGGAGCGCTGTACAGGCCTTAGCTTTATATACTAGGGATCTAATCAGTGCCTTGCTGCTTCTGCTCCATGTCAGGCTGAGGGTCTTGTGCCTGGGAGGCTGTAAGAGCTGCTTAATGACATGAACACAATTAATAATTCAAAACAAACCCTACGAGGGCCTAAACAGAAACGTGACAACGTGCTGGTGGCTTCAGTGAATTGTATGGAAGCAGCAGCATGGTTCACGGAGTAATGTGACATGACAGCATTCACCTCGGATGATAGAGAATGGAGGAAAACTATCAAAACGCTTATAAATATCTTATGTAGGCTCTGAACAGCAGAGCAGGCCGGACGGAGGGGGAGAGGAATTTCAGATGTACTTCAGCTTCTCCAGCAGAGACTCATGCAAAGATGACAATTTGTGTTTACTGCTGTGAATTCTCTGTGTGTAAAAAGGTCTGTGAATGCAGCACAGTGTGCAGTTACAGCAGGTGATGGGAATGGTGAGTTGAGGCAACTAGTTACAAAAGAAAGTGTGAGAACAGTCGCCCCAACGGGACGGAGGAATTTCTCTTTGTTGTGTGTGTTTGTTGCCTGTACTGAAAAACACAAGCTGCAGACAAACGGAAGGTAATGAAAATAAAAATGTACACAGCACAGGCTAAGTTCTATTTACCTTCTGGCATGGGAAATTAACACTGCTCCAATCCTTTTCTGCAGGTTTCAGCATGGTGAAAACTCCCAGGTCAGATATTATGACAATACATGGGACTGCTCAGCTATGAGCGCGGTACGCATGAGGATTGTACAACAAAGATCTGCAGGAAAATTGGATAGGAAGGGAGAAAGACTAGGCAATAAGAACAAAGATGGAGAGTTTTGTGATGAAAACTCTTCAGGGACACTTTCTTTACTTTGTGTTTATGAAAAAATAAGTTGCTTGGTACTCTGGTATAGATTGTTCCTGCTGATACAAAAATCCTCAACATCTTTCTAGTTTTCTTACATTGATGTATTAACCCCAGATATTATATTCAATAAACCTTCATATGAAGTTTGTCCTTGAGCGGTTCCACATTTCAACATGTCACAGCTACAAACTTCAAAGTATTTTAATGGGATTTTTATGTGACTGCTTTGTGACACAAAACAAAGCAGCAGAAAAATGTTAGGAGAACAGAGGAAAACGTTCTTATGGTTTTAAATTTATTTATTTTTACAAAGAACTTGATTCATTTGTGTTGACGCCTCTGTGTCAATACTTTACCTTTCTGTCCAATTACAGCAGAAACTCTTTGGGTATGTCTCACCATACATGTTGCATGTTTTGAGACTTACATTTTTACTATTTGCTCTTTTTAAGCTCAGTCAGATTGGCTAAAGAGTGTCTGTAAAAACCACTTTTCAAGTTTTGTCACATTAACTTTATAGAAGGAGTCTCAGTTGAAAGAGTGGGCTAAATACAAATGAATGTTAAACTTTTCAGTTTTAACTATAAAACAAAGACATTAATGGTAATAAAGCAAAAAACATGTATTGTTTTGTTTCCATTCACAATAATGGACAATTTGGTGTTGGTCTATTATATAAAATTTCCAAAAAAGTAAAAAAAAATGTTGCTTACAAGTTGACAAAGTACTTTACATTAAGCATGTCAATTAAAATCTCAGAGGTTGCTTTTTTAGATTTACCGACCAAATCATAATGTGCGATTACATTTTGCACATTATGATTGCAAATTGTAATAGTTTCACAATCGAATTTGAATGAATCGCAGTCTCATTCATTCAAATGAGACTCAATGTGATGGAGATCAAATTAGCAATAAAAGTCATGTCTAGTATTAATTTTCCTTCAACTTCTAGCCTGGACTCGATTAATTATGTAGACAAGCATGTGGATGAATAACTTTACATTTGCTTAAAGCAAATGTGCAAAACAAAAAACCCTCCCTGCAATTTACTGTACACTGGTGGTTATGAGTTTTTTTTTTTTTTGGGTCTGTTACTTTCCTCAAAAATTGGTGCAATTTATAATCTAAAGTAATGTAAAACAAAAGAGGGAAGAAGAGTTGTTGTAAACAACTCAAGTCATTCTTTGAGCTCAGCATTAATCCTGCTGGTTTTGAGGTCGTCTTCTGAACCAGGTTAGCCCTCTGCAGTCAGCCTGTGTGTCTTCTGCCTTGATTTAATAGTCTTTTCGACTTTGATGCTGCATCTCAGAGGATTAAACATCTCCCAGTGGACAGGAAGTGTGCCTCTCATTTTGTATCTCACCACTGGCTGAGCACAGGCCGACAAGACAAATATTGATCACAGGAAGTTCTCCCTTCACCCTGCAGCCTCATTTAAACCAGCCTTATTGTTTCCAGATGAATCCCCAACCACAACCCCCCGCTGATTGAATTTAATGCATGCTGCTACCTTCAAAGCAACAACTGTTGCTTTTCAATTCCTTTCACTTGAAATTTATCTCCACAACAGGCTACAAATAAGAAAGAAAATCTATATCCTTCTACCCCAGCATGACACTCCGAAACTATAAAGAAACTAGAAGAAAATTGTGAAGAGCAAGGACATAAATGGTGCCTTCCTGGTGGTCTGGGACATGAAACCACTTGAAAAGGTCATGGTGATAAAATCATATTTGAGGCACATGATAGACTGCACTCAGAGTACGTAACACAGTGACATCAAACTTGAGAAAGGTAAGTAAGAGAGAGCATGTGGAAATTTCTGAAGCTTAAAGCTTCATTTTATCACAATAAGTTTGTACTGTCAGTTATTGCTGTAAGAATAATATGGAAAGTAGAGTAGTTACTTGTGCCAGTGTGTGATATGTTTTCTTCAAAATAAAATAATTCAGTCCAGAGGTTCTCACAAAGTGAATAGGAAAAAAAATGAAAAGGACAAGCAGAGTTTTTATTTTTAAAAGCAGGAATAGCTGAAGCCTCGTGTGAAAAGTAGAAATTGTGATGACTTGAATTTCCTGCTGTCTAAACTGATACATTAAACAACAGCACAGAATATATGAAAAATAAGTGTGTTGCCCAAAATATTTCGTTTTTTTATTTACTACAAAATAAGTAGAAATGAACAAAATATATAAATTGAGAACATATGTAGAACTGTGATGACTTTGGAGCACATTCATCATTTCATGAATATAACTTTGGTCACATTTTATGACATTATGAGGCATAAGGATGTCAAAACCCGTCATAATCCATGAGTGTTTGTGTTTGTTTTCTGATTACTTCTGGGTTGGTTGTTATTGTCATCAGGATTTGTTCATATTATTTAATTCCCTTGTTTTGTTTCATATTTATTTTGTTCTTTCATTTTATGTTCATGTCAGGTTTTTCCCCTGTCTGTCATTTTGGGTCAATGTGTTTTCTGTGTGTATATTAGTCTCTTTCCTCACGTCAGTCATCTCTCACAGCTGTTCAACATTCCCCTGATTAGACTCACCTGTTTCCCATGCCACTGATCATATCTCCTGGTTTCCATTGTTCTCATCTGCTCTCCTTGTAACTGTCTTTGCTCTTCGTTTTCATTAGAAACGAATTAACTCACTCTGCTGCTCACAAATCATGACGAAAACAATCACCTGCTCCATGTAGTTAAGTACATGAGTCTTGCTTGTTCAAGGTAAGATTTGGAGGGTTTCTGACTCCTTCAATTAGATGTATCAGAGTAAAATTGGTGGAATACAAATGAACATTATACTTTCAGATTTTATTTGCAAAAGAAAAAAAAAGATTAAATAACTTTCTCTTCATATATTTTTGCTGGTCTGCAACATAAAAATCCAATATAATTCATAAGACTTTGTAGTTTAATGTGACAAAATGAATGTGCTTGATATTAAATTTTAATAATTTTGTATCTTTTCACCTGCAGATGAATCAACTTGTTTTATAATGAAAACATTATAACATTATAAAACATTATATTTTTATGAGCCTATGTATTGCAGAAAATTACAGCTTTTCTTCTTTCAAGAAACTTTATAATTGTTATATTGTCGGCACAAAGAAACATAAAATTATCAAAGCTGGTTGGCTTGTCATATTCTCATTATGGTAAAAAAATAAACATAAAACAGCAGCATATCCTCTGACTGAAGTAGAACTAAAAGCAAAAACAAAATGTAAGAAAAGCCAATAAATGTGGAAAAACCCAACAATTTATGCTGCATAAATTAGAAGACCAGTCTCCTAACAATATGCATTTTCATGTTGGCAAAACCATAAAATTGATGGGAATTATGAAAATTACCATGCTTTACGGAAACTAAAACTTACATGCAAGGAAGGACACAGCCAACATTGGGTTTTGTTTGACAAATAAAGCGCCTTCCACTGTGTCTTGTATGCCTGGAGCGATGTGAATTATCTGTTGGAATTCGCTTTTCACCAATTTTCACTGTGCATTCGCAACCATCCCTGCACTGTGTAATTGTTGAGAGGAAGTAGCTGCAGAAGATCCTTTTACCAGCATCACTTAATTAGGACTGAAAGGAGCGAAGACTTGACAGAAACACGTCTGCGTGCTGCTGGAGTCGTTTCATCTTCTTTAGCTTTAAGACGTTAAGTCAAAGTGGACTCCAACATTTCTTCAAGGAAGGACAATAATTCACCACAGATGAAACTGTTTCAGAGCAATAAGATCTTTCATTGGTGAAACATTGCATTTCTGAAGAACCACTGATTTATTTGCAAATCAACAATAATTTGCAAGTCACAATTTAAAAAGCTATGACTTTTTAAATGACATCATCTTGTTAGAAGTTTGGAATAATGCGTCCCCCTTGAAAGTATCTACTTATAAAATCCACAGGATTCGAATTTCAAGAATTGACTCTTAAAACTTCAAAACAAAATAAAAACTGTAAAATTATTGTGACAAATTTCAGCAGAGCTTGATGCAATTTGCTATGTTTTTTTTAGATAAACATTTTATTGAGTTTGCATAATTAACTTTTATTTGATAATGAACAATTTTGAATATATGTAAGTGCATTGAAATCTGTCTAAAATGAATGGATTGACTTTTTTTTGCTACATGCCATCAGATTTTGTGTTGTGAATTGAATTAAATCAAATATGTTCCACAGATCATCAAACAACCCAGGGTAGAAGTTGGCTTCCAATTTACCAAATTATAATAGCACAATCCATATATCATCTGACTATAATTGCACAAACAGATCTAAGGTTTTTAAAAACTGAATATTTAATTAATCCACGGGCTTGCCAATGTTTTTAAGTAAAGCAGGAAATTAATTGTGGAAATGGTCAAAAAAAACCCACAAAGTGCCTCTGTAAACGCCGCAAAGCGTCGTGAAGCATAAAAAATAAATATATTTCAGATGACAACATGAAATTGCTTGTCAGAGCATGTTGGTTTATAGGTTTGAAAAAAAACGGCTAATGCTGCAATTTCTCTAGCAAACTGCCTCGCTGGCACATCTGACCCTGTAACCTGCGGGATTGTTGAGAGCTCTCAGCGGCTCAGCCATGCCCTGCAGCTAAAATTCTTAGCTATTTAACAACATTCTTTCTCAAACTGAAAGAATCCATTATGCTGTTCTTAATGATGAGCTTTGCTGGTGTAGAAACCTGAGATTTTCCAGGAAAAAAAAAAAAACAAGATAACCAGACATGCATTTCTCAAATGACATTAAACACGGTAAAATGGACATCAGTTTTGAACAAATAGAGTCTTATAGTAATTGGTCTGCATTTTTACTCACTTTATCAAGTCTAAGGACTCCAAAGTGCTTCATCTATATATATGAATAGAGATGGTTAGATGGCTGCTGTGTCGTCCAACCACCACCAAATCTATAATAATGTACATATTCTTCAGCTCCCTCCAAAGACTCTTTCACTATCAAGTCTAGATTCTGGCTGGGTCAGTCTGAAGCATTCCAGTTGGATGAAACAAATTGGTGAAAAAATTACTCGAAATCTGAATTTATCAGGAAAATCAATAAATATAGACTAAACTCCATTAATACACTAACATACCTTGAACTTGTAGGTTTAAGGTATGCTGATTACAATCAGCTTTATCCCTAAAACAGGAAGTAAGTCATCTGAAAGCACAGGAGGGAAAACTGTCAAAATAAAACAGATGCAATTAATTCTGGGAAATTGCCATTGCCACAAGCAATAGCAATTTTATAAAAATGTAGGTTTAGTTGGCCTCTTTAACATGACATTTACCAAATAAATACAGTTTTATTGTATTTACACTAAAAATCAAAACTAAGGTGTAACGGGATTTCATTTAAAACTTTTTTTTACATTTTGATTCTTGATTCAAAATGTTATGCAAGAATTTGACATTTTTATGAAAAACTATTAGGCCATTTGTCATTCTGCACTGTATACCGACATTCACTGCGTACCCCCGTACAGTAAAGAAGCTGATATTTGGTGGGTCGTTGCTCAGGCTGTCTGCCCCAGCAGAGCCTGCCCTCCCATCTCTCTGGCACCATGACAAAAACATTTTAAACTAATTAAATGACAGGTTTTGAAGCCAAAAACCTACCTTGACCCTGGTAACTGGCTCATATCTAGTTACTAATCGCATACCAGGCACTTGATAGACTTCAGAGGCACAGCCTCAAGTGGGTGTGTGGGCAGAATGGGCTGAAATGAAGTGCGTGAAATTACATTTAAGGAGAGTAACTGGATTTGAGTAGGCTAAAACAAGAAAGCACCTATGAGGCAAGGCAATAAGCAGCTAAATAAAAGAAATCATTGGAAACCATGGGAGCACAGCAGCTAGAGGTGTTGCAGTGTTGGTCTGAGTCATTCATTAACTTCTAATTTTTATGGAAATTTCATTTAATAAAAGTCTTTTGCTCCATCAGAGGAGTTATTTTTCCTGTACAATATAAGTGCTACACAAAGTAGCATGATTTAGCTGTTTTGATTGTTCGTTTTTTCAAACGTGAAATAAAATGTCACCTGTGTGTACACAATGTACTTGAAAAGATAAGAAAAAATCTCCAAAGTGATGTAATACAGACTGCAACCTAAATAAACATTCATCTGGGAGGAAAAGTTAGAAAAGTTGTACAAGCATTCTTGTTTTTTGATTGATCTCCACAGATCAAAACGACGCTGAAACTACTCTGTCGGTTTCCTCAATTTTTCCTTCCATCTTTGTTTCCATTTATCACTGCTTCATGTCTGCCTGAAGGTCAGCGGTAAAACTCCACATGCATCCCCCTCTCACTTTCTTTTCCTGTTCAGTAAACCTCCAAGATAACCCGCCTGAGTCTTACCGTCTTATCACCCACCAACATCTATTACAGCTGACCTGCAGTTAATGTTAGATCAAGTTGAATCCCAGTAACATGTTTAGGATAAATTAAAGATTGTGTTTTTGATTTAAACGAAGCTAAAAACACAGACGAGAGTAAAACAAAAACAGCAGCTCACTGCTTATCTGTTTGCAAAGCAACAATATGTTGATTTGACTATGAAAAACTGTGGTGAGAGCAATTATTAATAAAGTTAGTGATGTTTCTTAGCTACTCAGAGCAACAACTGATTAATATCCAAACAGTCCGTGTCAATTCCTGTTTTATGAACACCTGCCTGGTGAGGTGTGGTATATAACACACACAAGCATCATCAAACAACCACCACTGCATACACACAGAACGACCACAAACAGAGAAATTTAGCTACAAAATACCAGAGTAAAGACAATACTCAAACAGGTTAATAACCTAAAAAAAAGGCGAATAGAACAAGAACACATACAACTAAAATATTAATTATGACATGAACAAATAATACAATTGAAACACTAATATATAGTGAAAAAAACAATGCAGAGTTATCAGTCAGATATATTGCAGCTGCTTTGACGAGTCGGAAGTCTGTTAAAGTCAAAGCAGAATCCAGCAGGTTAAAAGCTTGTGAAAATGCCGTCTTTATCAGGCAAGTCTCCCCTAAATAAACATCCTGTTGAAACAATAGAAACACTCACAGGAAACGTCAAATTCGTCTTTCAGAGGTCTCACTTCCAGTTTAAACCATTTTCTGTATAGGAGACGGTTGCTCAGTCCCTTTGTCAACTCATCAGAAAAACTGTTGTGGTGCTACAGGAAATCAGAAAAGGCCTCGACTAAAAGAACAAAAATACCTGTTGACTATAAATATTCTACTGAAGAATGTTTGACACATTTCCAAAAGACACCATGACTTATAAGTCCTTTCCTAAGCCACAAAAGCAAGTCAAACCTTTTGATTACTACCTTAACTTGAATCATTTTGGTTATGAATATGTTATAATCTAAACCTCTGCATAGGGGCAGCATGTGTCAGAGTCTGTCATTTCATAAGTTTTGAGGATTTGTTTAAAGCCCAGTATGCTCTGCTCTGAATTCTGGCTTTTTCTCTCGAGAGACGTAACAAACAGATGCATCAAAAGCTGGAACATCAGTCTGAATTTGTTCATGTGTTAGTAGAACTGTGTTGAATCAAAGATTATTTGGATTTCATTCAACATAAATTGCAACTCTTCTGTCAACCTACAAGTTCTGATTAGTGTTTGCACCTAGTCAGAGCTCCACCTTCCTGCAAACTGTGTGCAAGGCAGAAATTCCACCTATCTGAAATAAATAAGTAATGAAGAACACTTACAGCGTCTTGGGATGTGCAATGAAAAACAAAACCTCATAAGACAGAAATGTGAGTGAAATGGGGCCTTTAAACTCTCCAAATTTTGAACCCACAGCTGTGACAGGCTGAATAATTCATAACCTGAGCATGACTCCATCTGTAAACAGAAAAACTGAGCAGCTTTTACAAGTACACTGCTTGCACACTTTGTTGAACTCTGAAAGCTTCAAAAAATGCATTTGATTATATGCAGTCAAAACGACAGCACAACTACTTTTAAAAAAAAAAATGTAACAACACTGTGTGTAAGCTTTGTGCTGAAAAATCAGCAATTATTCAGCTTCTTCAATGGGGTCTCTACTATCTGCTGTTTGAATGGGGAGGTTAGTCTGCTGAGAAACCACTTGGGCAAAAAGCAAATGACAGAATATTATAAGATTAGTTGAAGACGTCTAGCCTATGTGGCTGAAACACTGCTTTAAAAAATACTCCTGCTCAATCAGCACCCACAATGTATGCATTGCCTACCAACATACAGTTTGCACATATCAGTTGAAGACTTCTGGAAAAATGTTTAAAAAATATATATATAAAAAAAAGCCTATTATAATTATTAGAAATTCTAAAATGTATGCATATTACAACTTTTTATTAAATATTGTACAATAAATGTGGCACTATTAATCAAAAATAGTAATAATGAATTAAGAAAATTTAAATAAATACATCTTTGTAGGGTCTGTGTTATTAAACTGTCACTTTTTCTTAATGCATCCTTTTCCCCATGAGGCAGTTTTTTTAGGGGGGGGGGGAACCTGCCTCTTCAGTAATTAGTACCAGAAAACTGGACAAACCGATCATCACTTTATTTTATTCTTCAAAGTTAAAGTCAGCGACAACTCCACACGGAAGAGACTATGTCCATATGTCCATATATGGCAATGAGAAGAAAGGAAGCCCATCTGTCCTCAGACCGGTGGTAAAGGAATCACTTTGCATCGTAGAGCGGGGCGTGTACTTACTATTCATAGTCCGCAAACCCGAACGCACAGGTTGCGGATCTCAGGGAGTTTCTTAAAGTAACAACAGGTTTACCTGGGCACTTATTAGAAATGCGACTTGTAGAGTCTGAGGATGAGCAAGAGCAGCTCCAGACAGATGGGGACTCAGAGAGCGACAGCAGCCACAGCAGTCTGGACGAGGACTACGTTCCCAGGGGTCTGGGCCCCGGATCAGGAAAGTGAGTTTTTCACATATGCAAAAAGCTGTGCGTGAACTTGTTACGGTCTTGAACATTATGAATTGTGCAATTGCAAAAACAAACACAACTTTGTAGAATCATGACCAGTTGGTTTGCAGGGCGCAGCCGAAATGCGCCGCAGAGGGATCGTCTTTTTTTTTCTTCTTCTTTTTTTCTTTTTCACCCCAACATTTGGGGAAGGGGGAGGGAGAATTTGAGCACAGTGCAGGCTACCGGTTCAGCAGAAGGGCCAAAGTTGTCCAGAGCGGTTCCGAGACTGAGTACTTCGTCGTGGTTCTTTATCGAACTGTGTGGAAGTGCAGCTCTTTGTGCACTTGCAGCTCCTTTTGTCCTGCACTAATCTGCGCACATAAACCTGCAGGAAAAGCGCATGTGACCCCAGCATCGATGTGGATGGATTGGTTCCGCTAAATAAACAATATCTACCCTCATCTGTAATGCACAGATGCACACAGTGAAGGATGGTTGTTGTAACTAGAGGTATCGAATAGAGAACAGATTTTGATGTGCATTTGAATGCGTTACTTTGACCTGGAGGAAAAACGCGTCCTTAAAACAGCAGCACATAAACCAACAGCTTAGTTTCGCCGTGTTTTCAATGTGCTATCTTAATAAATTCATCAATAAGATCTCAAAAGGAATGCATTTCCCATTAGCTGCATGACCACATGAGATAAGAGTCAGATGCACTGATTCGGTTAGGCCAGCATGTATTATCATGGAGGAGATAAGAATGTGAGATTGGGTGAAACAGCAGTCCAACCGTTTGAAACACAAATGTTCCAACTTTTGTATTTATAACCTGTGAACAGAATGTTTCTGCTGGTTTTACGTGGACTTTAATAAAAATAAATAAATAAAAAGCAGAAAATTAAATTTTGATTAGATCTACATGTATGGTATCACTATTATCCAAGCTTTATTTTTATCTTTATGTGATAGTTTATAGGGTTGTATCTAAGATTATCATATTTAGATATTATCTGGGAGATTGCAAAAAGTGACACTTTAGTATTTGCATATGCAAATTTCCCAAACAGTAAGAAGTAATGGTTGAATATTAACAAACCTGGTGTGTTTGGCCATATAAATATAGGATGCATTTACATACTATATTTAAATACAGGATGTATTTATATGGCCAAACACTGGTCATATAAATTGTACTCATTGTACAGATTTTAAATAAATGTAAGACCAAAAAAAAAAAAAAGATCTTCAAAGTACATCTGGACCGTTTGGATCAAATGCTGATCCTCTTTCTCTTCATCAAGCAGACTACTGATGAATGACATCATGCTTTCCTGATGCTTTACAGCCTTGTCTTGTGCTACACTGTGGACTTCATTCACCTAAATTTTGTCTCGTTTTCTTTTTGACATCATGTGCCATCATTTCCATCATGCTTTGGATCGTAAAGGCTTCATCAAGGGGCAGGAGCTTAACTTTCTTAAATCTTGGATGTAAAGCAGCAGTAAGTAGGACAATATTTGGGGATTGAGGCCGACACACATAAATGATCCTTCCCATCTCGTTGTGATTTGTGTCGTCATATGAGTTTGTTATGACTGGGCAGGTGCAGTCATGAAAAACCTGGGCCTGTGTGGACTTCTGGATGCTATGCATGAGTTATGTAGGTGCAGACAGAGTAAACATGGCCAGTCTTTACTCTGTAAAGTATCAGTCGATACTTGTCCACTCAGAAACACTGTTGTTTCTTCAAATGGCTCGGGACTGTTGCTTGCCTCTTCAGTAACATTCCACTGCTGTAGCATTTTCCTTTTGGTGATGATGCTAGCTCAGATAATGCAGAAGGAATCGGCCGTCTTTGCTCCAACTGCCTGGACAGTAGGGGTAAGAAATCATCACATTATCATTTATTGTGATAAATTGCTTATGATAAATTCTTAATAAATAAATTTCTATTAATGTTTAAAAAAAAAAAAACTATTGTCAGAATTGCCATTTTTACTCGTTTCTTTACCTTGTATCAATAAATATCAATACATTCAAAATTATGATCAAATGAATTTATTGTGTACAGTTTAGCAATACAAATCACTTCATTGTCCTAAGGAGGGATGTTACAAATTGTTGTTTTTCAATAGCAGAATTTGCGTTTGTGGTGCTTTGACTGCTGTCATACAGATATCTAAAAATGAAGAAATGCATAGTAATGTCACAGTTATTACAATAGTGCCACAAAATATTACAATAAAACTAAGTCCATGTTGCCCCTTTGCATATTTATGCTGTGCCCATTTGCTGCTGCTTCTTCATCTTAGTGCACTGTTTAAAAGAATGTTCAACAAGACATCTTGCAGCAGCCACACACCGAACCGAAAGCCAAAGACTCTGCTTCTGTTCAGAGCTTTCGGCATCACCAAGTTCAGGGTTTGCATCACAGATCGTATAAATGTCCACTTATGCTTTTCTGCCAAAACCTTCACTGCTGCTACAGTATCAGCACTATTATCATGGGCGACAGTTTTGACTTTCTCCAGTAGAATGTCAAACAACTCTGCAATGTTTGCTGCTGTGTGTCTTTCTTCCAGTGGCATTGTTGTCAAGCTGTGGGACTCCATTTTATAGTCCTCCAAGAAACTGTTATGCCTCCAAATATTTGTGCTCCGTCTCTTATAGAGTGTTTTTCAACTTGTCTTTGATTTCTTCATACATTTTCACCACCATTTTTATGAAGTAGCATCTGTTAGGAAGGACATCATTTGGAAGGCGATGATCCTGCTGCAATCAAAGTAGCACTTTCAGTTTGTACATCGAGTTTTGCAGGCTCATCTTACTGTAAATGATAAAAGTACACTGCTGATTTAGTTTTGATGCTTAGCTATAAATAAATATTACAGGATAAATTTTTCACACAACTTATACACTATTACTCAATACCCTGCCAGGTAGCCACTATGATTAGTTGATAGCCATAACATTAGTCAAAATACAGCTCATTGTACATCTAACATGACAAATTATTACTCATTTAGGAAAACAAACGATATCTGTTGGCAGCTGTGAACGAGCTTGAGTCATACAGCGGCTGTTTTCTCTTCAGGTGCTGCAGATGTCCGTTTGTTTCAGTAGCTAGTAACTCAAAACGCAGTGGTAAAACTTCACACCAAGCAGACCTTTTTCAGTTTCTGGACTGCTTTATGTCCTCACCTGTCCCAGGAGGACAGAGTCAGGCAGATAGCCTGACAGATAATCACCTATAGTGCTGGTTCAATCTGGTTGCAATACATGTAGTATTCTTACAATTTAGAGTGACCAGTTCAGTTAATATCTATGTTCTTCAAATTTTAGAAAACCAGAGGGAAAACCATCCAAACTCTACACAGAAAGGCCAGAATTTGAACTCAGGGCTTCTTATTGCACAGCTACAGGGTTAAAGATTCAACCATGCAGTCCGGTTATACAAACACTATGACATAATAATTACATTCACTTCTCAGATTCTTTAACCATATTCAGTGTTATGGTCTCAAAATATTTATACTCCTGCTGACTCATATTTAAACTTAATTTTTATTGTGTTTTTGAAACTTTACCTGTAAGATTTTTTTTAATCCAGTCAGCTTAATCTACACAGCTGCTGGAGCAAAATAAAAATAAAAACAAACGACCTTGAGCTTTACAAAACGAGACATAATGCATCTTATTCATATCACTGGGCCTCAAGGAGACATGCCTCTTACTCCAACCTAATCTGAACTGCTCATTACAGAGTGAACAGCTTCACAGGAATGGCTCTGTGATATACATAATTAAACCTGTTTGTCAAGTGTAGGCCATCAAGTTTTTCCAAGAGAAACGAGGGACGATAAATGTCATATCCATTTAGGTCTGAGTCAGACAATGTGGCCACTGTTATTGTTTAATACAATGTGGACTTTACAAAGAGTGTTTGTTTTACTTTGATAACATGCACTGCTGGATCGAGTCCAACACACTGCAGAGACAGAGGCTGAAATTATGAATATCATAATCAGCATGGGCTTGTAAGCTGAAGTAAAAACACTGGTTTGGTATCATGGCATTAACTCGCACACACATAAATATGAATTAATCTTTTAGCTCCTGATAAAATACATTTTTAACTATAACAGTGATATTAAAATTGTATTGTTGCTGTCTTATTGATTCATAAACCAAATTACCATTTTTAAAAAACCTTGATATACCTTGGCAGCTGGCCCAAACCTACAGCATACATCTACAGCTCTTATCAGTACTGATACTGAATGCAAATGAAGACTTAAACATTTGCATTTAAGATAATAAAGTATGTTTTCTCTTATTTTTTTATATTGGTGGGACTGAACATGGTTATAAATTGTCTGATGGTGTTCCAGCTTTGTTCAAAGAACAGTTATTACCTTGTATATCATTAACCCTCATCCATCTCCTTGTACAGGAAAGCCTTTACTGATGAGGAGAGTTCAGCTGCTGAGTGGAATTGTAGCCCTGCAAAGAGAAGAGCTTCAAGGAGGCAATGTCGCTCTGCATATGCCTCTCCACTGTCATCGCCCCTGACGTCTGCATCCAAGACATGGGAGGGAAGACGCACTTGTAGAAAGAAGGTCAACAATGCAACTACACCCAAAAATCGCTCCTCCTCTCGCAATTCTCGCAAGAGACTCTTCAGTCCAGGCAGGAACACTCGGAGCAGAAAGCGCCAAAGACGACACTTGGGGCCAGACAAAGATGGAGATGATGGAGACCGCTGGCGAAATATTGATGAGGAAGACGCCGAGCCTCCTCAGGCACGGTTCCGACCACAGAGGGATGTAGGTCCTCAGCTGAACAGAACAGCTAGTTACACACCACTTGAGCTGTTTCAGCTGTACTTCACTACTACGGTAATTGATACACTGGTAAGAAATACTAATACATACGGGGAAAAGAAATGCCAAGGCCAGAGGGAAAGCTGGGTGCCTGTTACAGCAGCAGATATGTATTCTTACATCTGCCTTGTCCTCTACATGGGCATTGTACCACTGAAAACTCTGAAAGAGTTCTGGAGAGGATCTACGTTATTCAGTCTGCCATTTCCTGCTTCTGTCATGCCTTGCAGACGTTTCCTAGCCATATCCCGCAGCCTGCATATGAATGATCCCGCTAAGGAAGCAGCTAACGACCAAAAGAAGGGAACACTGGGTTATGACAGACTCTTTAAGATAAAGCCACTGTATGAGCAGATCCTGGAAGCCTGTCACACTCACTTTCACCCACACCAGCACATCTCTATAGATGAACGAATGGTGGCGAGCAAAGCAAGGTTTGGATTTAAGCAGTACAGCAGAAATAAGCCAACGAAATGGGGATTTAAGCTCTACGTGTTGGCAGACTCAATATGTGGCTACACCTTGAATTTTTTTGTTTATGTGGGAAAAGATGGGGAACCCACAGGGAAGGGGATAAGCTATGACGCTGTGATGAGACTACTGAACATTCCCTTTCTAGGCAAAGGCTACAAGCTCTATGTTGACAACTTTTACACTAGTCCAGCTCTGTTTCTTGACCTTCTTAAAAGGAAAATCTGGGCCTGTGGCACTATTCGCTCCAACATAGCAGGTTATCCCAAAGAAAAGACAAACAACATGCCGTACAAAACGCCCAGAGGAACCATTAGGTGGATCAGAAAAGGGGATCTGCTGTTTGTTAAGTGGTTTGACACCAGGGAGGTAACGATGTGCACCACTATGCACAAAGCTTACAGCAATGATATGGCAAAGCGGAAAGTGAAAAACAAAGAGGGACAGTGGACAGTTAAGCATGTTCCCATTCCAGGCTGTGTCAAAGATTACAACAAGCACATGGGGGGTGTTGACTTATCCGATGCACTTATTGGTTATTACAACGTCCTTCACAAGACACAGAGATGGTACAAAACCTTGTTCTACCACTTTGTTGACATAGCAACAGTAAATGCCTTCATCCTCCACAAAGAAATGTGCAAAATGCAAAATCGACCAACAGGTACACAGAAACTCTTCAGGGAAAAACTCATTTTGTCCCTGGCTCAGATAGGCTCTACTCCACGCCGGGCAGGTCCACAAAACCTTATGCTGTCCATCTTTCCGTTTGGAATGCCCCCTATGCCTCCAATGAACATCAAACCTGGTGCATCAACCACAGCGCCACCGTCCTCCTCTTCTGATGCGGTGCTTGGCTCGGCTCCTTCCTGCCCTGTGGAAGTCAGCCAGAATGCTTCCACTGGTGAGGCAGCTGTTGCAGAGTGTGATGCCCCAGGTCTAGGGCACCTACCTGCTTACTTTTTTGAACAAATGAGCAATGTGGCCTCCAGAAATCGGGCCACCGCTGGAAGGAGGTCATGTGTGGTCTGCAAGAGAAAATCACCTGTCTACTGCAGCACTTGTCACAAGACTCTTTGTTTCACAACTCTAAGAAACTGCTACAGTAAATGGCACAGAAGCAACAACATATGTGTCTAATAATGAACAAAACTGACTAACAGGTACATCTTTATCAATAGTTTACCCTCATTCTTCCGTTTTTGAAAAAAACATCCAAGGATACCGAGCGTTACTTAGTAGTATTGTTTATGGTCAAGCAGCATGCTTAAACAGTTATAAAGATAGCGTCCTCACACTGTACTAATGTGAGGAAAGGAAGTATATGAAGCAGTGCTGATTTTCCCCACTTACAGAAAGCAGAGAGTTGTGATTCTTGTGTTAGATGCAGCTCAAAATTTGAAATCTTCCATCTTTCATCTTTAAAATCTTTAGCATCGATGCATAGCTTTAGTAATTCATGTAGCCTAAAATCAGAAACTGGAAGAAAATAAAGTTATACAGAAATGAACATATTTCATTGCTACATATCGACACTAGAAAGGAACATTCATCAGAAATCCTCTTAAGTCTCAAGAGGACATTTGTACTTGATGCCTAAATTAGAAGACAACACTTAATGAGGCAGCACTCTTGTTTTTTTCTGTCTACAACGGTGCTAATTTGGTGATCTTTGACCTTTATCAGACATGCACCATTTGCTCTTAAGAAGATTAAATGATATAAATTTTATCCTGTCACCATGTGTTTTACAGTGATGGCACAGCTGCTGCCTCTTTAATAACAGAATGAGAACCTTAGAATTTTATACTGAAAACTGTAATATGAGCACATTTCTGCAATACGTTAACTAACATCCAAACAAGCATCCACTTTCATTAGGATGGGAGTTTCTGTCAGTGTACACTAATCTTTTTGATTTTGATCAGTCGTCCATGAAGCCTGAAATTACATCACTACTGCTCAATAATGTGAACTTCCTTCAGCTGGAAATTTCTCACAGCTTTAGAGTAAAAAATACCTTTTACTTTATGTGAGTATAAAACTGCCAACTTTTTTGTGCGTTGGTCCCCCAGTTTGTATTGTAAAGTTTGTGTAGGTCTGTTTCTTACTTCTTGATATCTGACCTCAGGGGTTAAGCATGAAGCTACTTTGCTCTCAGGTAGTATTAAATCGTGTAAATATGGACTTTGACACACTAAGGTTGAATCCTGCTGTAGACCCTGACAACAACTTGAAACACGCATACGGGATTGTTATGCCACGGTATCACAACACTGTACTGTATTGATATCTGTCTTGAAATGCTCGTTTTGATAATGCAGACTTTAGAAATTTTGTCTTGGGGCACATATTATTCCACATCCTACAAGTAGACATCACTTTTAGAAACATTTTTGTACTACTTTGCCTTAGCTCCAACAAAAGTCTGAGTAAGTAGTGCAATCAGAGCACCAGAGGTATTCATGTAGATCGCTTTTCATGCATTTACAGCTCAATTAGCCTTGGAAATATGGGTCTTCTGTTAATCCTTCTAAAAGAGGCTCTTTAGGTAACAATACCCAAAGAATGTCCACCAAGTAATCTAAAAACGGCAAAAACTAAAGTTTGTTACAGATACATGAAATGCATGGCAGTGATTTTTTTTTTTAAATAGTGAAGTACAACCTCTGATTAATGCTTTGACTTACATATTCTGAAGTATCTGTCAAGCTTACAAAACTAAACAAGAGTTTATGTATCTAATTAGCATGTAGTAAATATTGCAAAAAGAAAAATCACCCAAAGAGCAAAAGCATAAATATAAAACTGGTTAGAATGAAAAAAACTATCAAAAACAGTAAAAATATGTTTTTGAAAAGTCTCAATCTGGATGGCACATCATATTAGAAGCTTGGTGTAAAACCTTGAGCTGGTAATTTTACACCAAAGTCCCAAGATACGTGATTATGTGAGCTACTGAAAAACTGCAATAATAGAGCTTCAGATATATATTGAAAGCTTTTTATTTCTATTGTAAATTAGTGAGCAATTTCTGACTCTCCTGTGGAAATGGTAACCAGTTAACTTCAGCGTAGAACTGTAGATCATTAGTTAATTATTAAGCTTAATTGTGTTTGTGTCGTTTATTGGTTGTTTGGACTTTGGCTTATATAAAAAACTAAAGGCAGATACGATTGGTAAAAGTTATTTTTGCTCCTGTAGGAACTAGTTGCAGGAAGAGCTTCATCTTGCTGAGGGTTTTATTAAAGTAGTGTGGATTTTTTTTTTTTTTTTACTCTAATGTGGAGAAATCTTTAAACCTCCTATTTATCACAGTAGTGTACTTGTGCATGTTCAGAGAAACTATCTGTGCTTGGGGCTTTTGTAGTATGGAAGCAGCATTACTTTCCCAGTGAAATAACTGAAAGGGACTTGAAATTATTTTCTTTTTTTATATAAAAACTTAATAATGTGAAGGAAAACATTTCACAACATGTTTGTACTGTATGGACCAAAACAGCTTTCAGGACTACATACTTGAATTTTCAATGTTCCTATTTACATGTTTCCTGTGTGTGTATTTGTAGCTGAACTGAGGTAGATTCTTAGGACTGTGAATTTTCCAGAGGTAGTATAGTTGTTTTCAATGTTTATGCGCATAGTGTTATTTTTTTGTGAGCGCTGGACAAATAATAGAGGAGCTTCACTGCAATGTGCTGAGAGGATTTTGACACATTGGTAGAAATGCTTTATAAACATGATTCTGTGGCACCAAATATGTAAAATAATGATGTGCTGCATCTGGAGTGTTATGTAACATTTTCTTTTATTTCCATATGAGCAATTTGAAAAGTCTGAGCATTTTTTTCCTGACTCTTGGCACAGCTTTCATGTGAAGCCAACTCTCTAGCTGGACATATCTGCAAAGAGATTGTTTAATTTTGAACCAAAGGATCACTAATTTATGTCTTTCAAAAGATACTCTCACAAATTTATATTCACTGGCTATTTGTGCTTTCAAGGCCTATAAAGATAAGAGAAAAAGAAAATATAGTTATGATATTGGAAAGTTTCTTATAGGTTATACTGGGTTTTGTTATTATTATTTGAGCAGGAGTTCTCAGAAATATAAGAAGCTCAAAAATATGGAGTCATAATAACCCTCAAGTTATCATCTGAGTTTACATTTCATATGGCTTTTTTCCTTTTTTTTTTTTTTAAAGTAAATGAAATATATAAATCCTAGCTTTTTTCATACAGCTGAGGTATGATCCATAATATAAAACATTGCATTTTGTAAATCGACTGTAATCCAGATTTTCTCACTTCATGTCTGTTTTTTTGGTCTTACGTGATTTTGTTCAGGTTGCTGTCAGATTTTTAACATTTTAGTACCCAAACTTTCACCCCATCATCAATTTATTCCCTCAATTCATACCAACAAATAACGATTTTGTGTAGTTTCGGATCAGTTGACAGTCATAATATTTTTTCCCTGATCAAGTCTGAATAACTAATCTACCTGTTGCTGGTTGATAGCCATATAGTAAAAATTTTGAAATTTTGAAAATTACTTTAAGTTAGCGGTAAAGATGCAACGTCGCCCTGGGTACGACAGGAACTGAAAGATGGTTGGAACAAAATATTTAGATGGCACGGTTTTGAATGCACAAAAGTCGAGTGTAAAACAACCAAAACAGCAAAAGTGTAGCCAAGACGCATCCCCAGGCATCTGGTGCTACAACATGTCGCTTTGCTTGAACTGTGTATAAAATCCCTTCATCAAAAACTGTTCAGTTATTTCTCATTTAATGGTAAATGCAAACAATAGATGGAAGTCCAGTTTTTATCATTTAAGGCGATTGCTGCCTGTGAAATCTTTTCTTTCCAGGCAGCATTTTGAAACAGTGATCCACACTTTTATTGCAACTCGATTGGATTACTGTAACTCACTTTATCTGGGAGTCAGTCAGTCGCTGCTCTCACGTCTGAAGCTGGTTCAGATGCTGCTGCACGACTTTTGGCAGGAACTCGAAAGACGGAGCATGTGACCCCTGTCCTGGCCTCACTTCACTGGCTGCCTGTATATTTTAGGATTCATTTTAAAATTCTTATGTTTGTTTTTAAATCACTGCATAATCTTGCCCCGGCTTACCTCTCTGAGCTTCTTCACCCCTACATACCTTATTGGTCACCCAGGTTCACAGATCAGCTGCTCTTGGAGGTACCAAGAACCAGAAGGAAGCTCAGAGGGGACAGGGCTTTCTCTGTCATGGGTCCTAAGTTATGGAACGACTTGCCTTTGCAGGTCAGAGAGGCCCCTTCACTGTCCACTTTTAAAGCTCGTCTTAAAACCCATCTATTTTACTTGGCTTTCAACTCCAGCGGGATCTAGTTTTAAATTGTATGTTTGTTTTTAAACTGTAAGAGTTTTTATTTTTTTATGTTTATTTTTTTTTTTAATTGTTGTGTTTTAATGTACAGGACTTTGTATCAGCTGTGGTTGTTTTAAAGTGCTTTATAAATAAAGTTGGTATGTTATGGTATGGAAGAAATGTTCTGATACTGCCATGACACAAGACTGTTTTTAAGTGTATTCTTTAATTTGATTTAATTTTAATTTGTCTCTGCCATGTTAATTTCATCTCTTTACTTTTAAAAAATGTTTTTACATATTTTCTGTAGAACGTTATGAAGGTAGAATGTTTTTACATGTGCATGTTTTTATAAGCTATTTCAGTGAAAGTTGTACTTTTATTTTTATCAGGTTCAACATGTATAATAATGTAGTCCTGTTTTATACCTTCTGTTGACTTTTTATACACTGTACATTTTTATAAGGAGTTTAATCAAAAATAAATAAATTACAGAGCAATCTGACTGCTTCCTTTCTTAACCGTCTGTTATTTAAAGCCGAGTAGAGAGGGCAGAGGTCTTACTGGATCAATGCCAAGCAAACATGTTTAGCATTTTAAAATGATCTCATTCAATAGGTTAAGTATTTAGTAGGAATTAACAAGGTTAAATGTAATTTTCAAGAAGTACAGCATTTTAAATAAAAACTACTTTGCATAATTACATCCCAGGCCTGCCTAGAATACTATAAATACAAACAATAACTGGTTATGAACCAACTTGCTGTTTAGCATCAGGCTTATGAATTTTATTTTTATTTTTTTACAGTTAGCTTGTGCTTTATCGACCACAAAAATTATTAGAGCTTGTTCTCTTTGAATAGAAAAACAAGGAAAGAGGTGGCAGCTTAGTTAAAGTCAGGATCATGAACCTTGAACTGATTCACAGCTTCAGTCTAAAACAAGCCATGCGTTCACTGCCAGGCGGCAACTACAGCAGTATTATGGCTGTGATTTACAACCTGCTATCTACGTTTACAGAGACTCTGCACCACTCAGACGGAGGTGAGCATCCTTCTGTGATTACATATCCTGTGTCTGCAGATAACACGACTGTTTAACCATCTGCCAGTCACAGGCACTGACATTATTTGGCTTTCTCCTGAATGTTAAATTGGGAGCAATTCTCAAGCTGCCGCGCTAAATCTCATTTCCCAAGTCATAAAGCAGAGAATTCACAAAGACAAACTTTTGTTTTAATTTCACAGGAGATTAATAGTCTCCAGCAAAGCAGCGCAAGTAACGTGTGGCAAAATGTTATGTCTACAGACAAAACAGATCGTGGTTGAAACTTATTTCGCGCACTGCTTAATCCTTTTTGAAAGCTTACTTTTGGTTGTCAAAGCTGTCAGTGAAGCTTAGGAAAGTTCTGACTTGTGCTTTTTTCTTTTGTGAAGAGCCTCTCCATCACACAACTGAACTGTACTTGCAGAACAGAATGGAGGACAAATATACATGACTACACATTACTGCTCTACCTGTCAGTGGTGTTGACATGTGCCAGTATGAACCACTATGTTTAACATATTTCTTGTGGAAAAACATTTCCTTGAAAAAGAAATATGATCAGTTGGAGGTTATATTGCTATATGCTGTCACACTGTACTGAAGGTCAAGTAAGCTTTTAGAACAAATGATTATTTTCCTAATAGTTTCTCAGGTTCATATGAGTTGAGGGTATTGGCCTCTGTGTAAATCATTTAAAAGTTCCTAATAATGTAAACTCAAAACTTGAGAAAGTGGACAAATGGCTTAAATAAATTATTTCATTTACCAAATTTAATCTCAGAATAATATTTACAATACTGGATTTCGGATTACCTGCAGAATTTTCTGCAAAAGTTACATAAATGTATCTTGTAAAGTTTTCACCTTATAAATTGACCACATCTCACACCAACACACTTATGTATTCAGTTGGATTTTGTTTAATAGACTAACACAATGTAGAGAATGTAAAGATAAAAGAAAACAACCTTTTTCCAACAAAATATATCTAAAGTACAATCAGAATTTATATTTATCCTCTTTTTCTCTGATAACTGCAAAATAAAAGAGTTTTAAGTTATGCATTGTAAAACCACTTAAATATAAATGTGTGAAACAATACAAGAACCTAATACAATTGAAAACAAGTCAGCAAAACTCAACAAGGAGTGAGAAGAATTCAAACTTAACAGGAAGTAACAAAGGTCAGAACTGAGAAAGAACAAGAAGCTTGGCAAATTTCAACTATAACACTGAAGATAACAAATCCTACAAAGTATCAGTAATTCCTTTTGAAAAACTTCTAACACATTATTCAGTTTGAACCTGTTCAAAGCCCCAGAGCAGGTGGACAGCATATGTCCTGACAATACTTGGTGGCCATCATTATGTTAATGGTGCCAGAAGTCAACACCCTGCTGCTCTGCTCTGACAGGATAAAACCGTATCACATCATTACACACCATTACTGCTCTTAATGAAGTCAACAGCTCCTAGCAAAGGATACTGTCTGTTATCTGACTCATTAAATGAACCAATGTGTGAATAATCAGGAGATCGATTATCAAGTCATTCAGCTGCTCAAATCTTCTTCTTCAAAGACACTTTCTGACACTTGTCAGACACAAGATCCTTACCCCGCATGTTAGTTATGTTCTTAATGCTATCTTAGCAATTTATCTTTATCCTAGTATTGACTTTTTATCCTCCATCTCTGGAAAAAATGAAGAAACCAATGCACTGGTCAATGGGGTTTTCAATAACCCCACTGAAATCCTCATGGTTATTCCACCAAATATTGATTTCTGATCTCTTCCTGAGTTAAAACAATAGTATCATTTTAAAACATAGTGTCATTTTATGCCACAATCACGTGACCGAGTTATATTCAGTTATGAAAATATATATATGCCTCCCCTGACGTGCGGTCAGGTGAGGGAGGTGAGCCTCACCTGCCATCATGAAAAATAATAATAAAAATTTATATTGCTATTTTCACCCTGTGGTTTGTACTATAAAGTACCTATTTTTTACTTAGCTTAACCAATTCTGATTATTTTTTCTTAAAAATCGCTGGATTTTCGCATTTTCCCATTCAAATGCTCAGAAGCGAAGCAGGTGAGGCAGCAACGAGCTGAGCCTCACCTGGGATTGCGCAACCTCTCGCTAACTGCACTGGCTGCCATTATATGACAGCATGTTCATCCTGTCTGTACGCCGGCAATAAAATGGCTAAAAAACATTTAATATATGGACTGATTTTCCATAATTTAACTTATGTATATAATGTACAGTGTTTTTTGTCACCAACCGTGTGTGTGTATCGTGCAGAGAACAGACTGGAGGTGAGGCAGGCAGTTCTCTTGCCTCACCACTGGGGGCGCTCATGATCCCAGATATTGTGACTCCACAACTCCAGAGTAAGAGACAGCGAGCTAGCCATGGAGCTAGCCACACAGTAAATAAGTAAAAGTACAGCGATATATTTGTTTTTTTCTCTCTTCCGACGTCAACATGAAAGACTACATTTCTACACTTTAATAGTTTTCTAAAGTGGATTTTCAATTGAAGCAGGAGATAATAACTAAAGGAAGACCAACACCGGAGCTGAAAGTTTTGCTTCAAGACAGTTTGATGATTCTCAAACGGAGTAGAAAACTTGGCTTTGGATGAACGGATATTTTTGTGCAGAATTAGAGGTGCATGAATTTCATGGATAAGTAAAGGTAAGACAGCAATAAGATGTTTTTTTTTTTTTTTTTTATGAAATGTGCGTTTTGTGGGCTACAGTTTGTATGTCTAAATAATTCAGTAAAGTAGAAGCGGTAGCTAATCTACCACAGCAATTATTTATTAATAAAAAAACATTAAGCCTAAAACGTACTACAACAACAGACTGAATGTTCTGTTCTGTGTGCAAAATTCTTGAATGTTTTTTTGGTGTTAAATCCTAAAACATGAAGTGACATTGTTGTCAGTTGCTATGGCAACGAGTCTGCGTGTAGCTTGGCGAATACAGAGTGAGAAAGTGCTTCATGCTTCCTCGCTCTTTCCCTTTGCTGTGGATCATAGCACAAAATTAATACCTACATTTCTAAGTTTCACTGAGTTAATGCGGCTATGGATGACATGTAAAAGATTAGTCTTTTTGCCCCCCAGCGTTGTGTGCATGCGCGAAATTTTCATACGTCCAATAAAATGCATGGTGTCTATATAAGTCAGAACCTCACCAGCAAAGAACCTCACTGATATATATATATATATATATATATATATCAAACATGATGCAATTTAAAGCTTGAAATCCTGCCTCTGTCTCTTTAAGAAGCTCCTGTTCTTTCCATCACTCCGCCTTCTCCACGTCATCACAACAGCAGATGTTTTTTGGGGGGAGAAAATGACATAACATGATTTTACATAGCACCATTTCAGCAGCGGAATAAAGAAAATGCGTCTCTGCTGTACCAATAGATTTGACTTGGTGCATTGTGAAAGCGTGCGTTTTCCACTAGTCATCCATCAGAGGAGTTGCACACTTGTCATTGGGGACTTACTCTCTGCTCACTGCAGGACATTCATTAGATGAAGGTCAGACGAAAACACCAGCTGCTCTTTATTAACACTGAACCTTTCAATGCAGCCATCTGCTGGCTGGCAGAATTTATGTTTCAATCATTTTAGGAGAAATTTGTGTAGCCGGTTCCTGTCTGGTCATTTATGGCCCACTGCTGAGCTAACACCATAACACTTGAACCAATATAATTAACCAATGATTTTAAAACACATTTTCCTGTTTGATAATTACAGTGCAAGTGAAAAAAGTTCAAATCTGAGTGCAGCTCTCGTTAAGGTCATTTTCAGACCAAAGAAAAAAATTGTTTTCACACCTAATTCTCCAGTGGACCAGGTCTAATTGGAGACTCAATGAGGTTAAGGTTAGCAGCTTCTGGTTCACAATGCAGCTGAACACATTAACCAGACCTTTTGAATGACATATTTTTCCTTATCCATCTTATTATTCAGTTCAATTAAACTTCTCCTTTTAGGGCCCTGAACTGCCCCTTATTCTAAACATATCAAATTCCTGTGAGTTCTTACCAGCAGATGTGACACATTTGTCAGTCCATTTTTTTTTTATCAGAGGTGTTATTGTTCTCACTCTGAGCTATTTCTTCTCAATATCTAACTGCATTTCTATTTGTATTGATTGTGTTTACCCACAATGCATTGTGTTGAAATGTTCTGCATTTCAATCACCCAAAGTGAGTCAGAGTTTGTTTATTGAGCTGCATCAGGGTTTGATTGCACATTCACAACTCTCCAAATAAGTTTGACTTTCCAAGCCAAGGAGCTTTTGTCTGATTCAGGACCGCTCTGGTGAATCCACCCTATCAGTCAATTTACAATGTGAGAAAATAAATGCAAATGGTCCAAACATTCCAACCAATTAGAAAATAGCCATAATGGCCATGCCAGCCTCTATAAATTACTTGATAAAAATAAACCAATTTTCCCCACATTCAAAACAGCATCTGATCTGAATTCTCCTATGACTTTAGTGAAATAAAACAGAAAAGTGTAAAGGTTAAGGACACAAGGTTTACCTCCCACATGCAAATATTCAATACATTTTATGCTAGATGTATTTATGGTCAATGTTTGTTGCAGTCAGTTATTGAATTTCACAAATGATTATACCAAGGAGTATTGTTTTAGGTGTCAACTTGATTTTTCACAAAGATTTTCCATTTTTGTTTCATATTTCTTAAATAAACAAATGGCTTACATATTCTGGGGTGAGAGATTTTGTACAAGTTGGAAGAAAAGCTACGAAAGCCCAGATCATTTATATGTCATTGAATTAGTAGCAGCCACTGTATATGCTGAGGATTTCCCTGCAAAATCTCAACAAACGAAGTAGGAGTGGTTAGAATTTAATTAAACTACAAATGTTGAGGGGCGTCGTGACTTTGAGGCATTGATTCAAATAAAGCAAAGCATTATTCCACACATATGGAAGACAAAGGCCTTTGAGTAATAGAAAGAGAAATCCATAGGCCCACAACATTGAACCAAATTTGTTTACAGAAATAAAGCCTGAACACTCATCCTGGAGCTCCAGCATTTCAAGACTTTTGTCATTGTGGTTTGTACCACTGTACCATGTTTAACTTTAGTGCTGTATTTTCCGGACTATAGAGCGCACCTCACTATAAGTCGCACCAACAAAGAAAAAAAAAAAAAAAATCTGGAAACGTACATATATAAGTTGCTAGTATCTCCACTCTCAGTTTTCCACAAGGACCTTAATAAATCTGCTATGAAGGACGCAGCCCTCCATCTCCAACGCCGAACTGTGGATTCGTTCACATGCAGCGGCTATCGATCTGTACTGCCAGATCGATAGCCTTCAACTTAAAAGCGGCATCATATATGAACTTCTTTGTGTTGTTTCCATGATGAGGGGTTATGAGTTTGAAAACATTTCAACCGTGCCTGGTGCTAGCATGTGCTTGTTCTAAATGAAAATTAGCGCTTCCTTCTTTGATTTCCAAGTTTGACTTCCAATGATCCACTTCCTGCTAAAGAGCCCCCTGGTGGTTGAAGAAAAATGGACAGAAAAGCCGCACCGGGTTATAAGCCGCATGGTTCAAAGCGTGGGAAAAAAGTAGCAGCTTATAGTCCGAACAATTTGGTACTTTAAAATGTTTTTTCAAGATAAAGTAATAAAATATAAAACAAACTGACAAGAGCAATATTTTCCCTACTTCTGAAATTCTACGTACACCAGCCAAACCAATGAACAGAGAAACTTTAAGAGCAGTTCTGAAAGAAAAAAAGTTGTTGGCCTGACATGCAACGTGGCTTTGTTCTTGCTCCTCTCGAATGTAGCAGCTCATCTTGGTGTACTGGAGCGTTAAATTAGTGCAGTCACAGTTACGGAAAAATGCTGTTGGAGGGTTTAACTGTCAGCAGTTAATCTGGTGTGAATGTTAAGACAGCCTTGCAGAACATTTAGGTCACATACCTCTGCACGTTTTTGGCTGAAAGCCACAAATCAAAGCCTGAATCCATGATGTATTTTCTGGCAGCGAAAATCAATTATGGAAAAAAGCAACAAGTGCTATGATAGCCACTGATCTTTTCTTTATTTATATATTTTTTTTTATTTCAAAAGGCAGAAGCAAAAAAGCTCAAATTACTTTATTAATGTTACAATTGATTTGTTTTGTATGCAGGTGAAACTTAAACTGCCTGTACGTTCAGTTGACAGCACTGATTTGCTCTTTAAAAACTCTTGTCACTTTAGCAAGTTTATGCATGAGAACGATTGATTTCAATGACACTGAGTCATCTAGTTTTCTGTCTTATTCACAAGTAAGGCGGTGTGTGTGCGTGCGAGTGTGTTCTTCTGTGTGTGCCTATGCAGTCCAAGGACACTGAATGAGATAATTGGAGATGACTGATATGCTCGCAGTTATAATTGTGTCATTACCAGTCTGTGGAACATGATCATTAGTCCCTGTGGTCTGTGCTGTAATTAACAGATTGGCAGTGACTTAAGGGAAGAGAAGTTTCTGTCCCTGTCCAGACTCGGCTAAAGCCAAGTCTTCACCTTCTGGATAAAATCCATTTAAATGTAACTTTAAGACATGTCCTAGAATGTCCCAGTTAAAGTGCCAACTTCTCAAAGTTGTGTACACTAATGGCTGCAACCTCGTAGGAATGAAGGGCTAAATATTTATATCCATTTAACTTTTTTACATTTTATCATGTTACAGCCTCAAACTTCAAAGTATTTGAATTGGATTTTGTGTAAGACCTTTGTATATAGATATGTGCATTTGTACTCATTCCCTCTGAGACGATACGGTCTATTTGCAGTTCAGTTTTCACAGATTCAGCCACCAGCAGATTTTTTTGCAGAACTCCAAGTTATTTGCAGGAAACTCACCTATTTGTACATTTCTTTCTGGAATTCATCTAAAATATTCAAAAGAAAATTCAGCTTGGGAAGCTGAAATACATAGACATAATGCTGCTTAGTAGCTTATTGGCTGGCATTTGCAAGGCAGAAAGGAGAGTCATTCATTATCCTTGCCCTGAGTGGCTGTATCACCAAGAGGGGAGATTAGAAATACCTTTAATTTTCTAAAGGTATTTCTTGGCACCTTTAATAGTGCCAAGATGGTTTCCATTGTGCACATTAAGGTATGTTAGGTGTGTGAAACATTTAAAAAAGCTGTTGAAAGGCTTTTCTGAGGGGCTTTCAAGTATTAAGAATTCAGCTACTTGTGAATGGTTGTGACCCCTAACCTTTACGACTACGGAGGGTCCACTGCTTGTACTTTCACTGCAGTGACATCTAGTCTTTTGGGATATCTGTATAAACTTTAAACATCTAGAAAGTCTTTGAGGCATTTTGGAAAGAAGAATGTCAGACAGGCTGGTGCTTAGTATGAAAAACTATTTCCATCTTAGTTGGATTTGGGTCTCGACTTTAACTGGGATGGTTAAATACATGGATAATGTTATTGTTCCAATTCTAGCGCTGGCTGGATGTTTAGCTAATTCAATGTAAATCTATCTCTACCAATCTCTTCAGATTTACTTTAACCCCATCTTCTCATCTGCTTTTACCAGCTCATCTGTCCACAACAAAAGTGGGTGTCAAAAGACAAAGTTAATAAAAAAAAACACTCTGAGTTTTCTTAAGAGTTTTAGAAGGCAGTCATCTTCCAGTCAGACCAACCTGATGGAAACAGGCTACAGGAGTCGAGCCCTAAATATGTATTCTCTTCAAAGTTGACTTCTTAGCTTTACAAAAATGAAATTGCATAATAGTGAGATGTAGATTGACTTATAAAAAGTTGCAATGGAGATGTTTATGCAGTACTTACTAAAATATGTTTTTAGCAGGACAAACATAGGGCTGTATAGACTTTTACACAGAGATATAAATAATTAAAAATATGCAGTGGGTAATAATTTGTGATCTCATCAAGCAATGCATAATGTGTAACTTTAGAGGATTTTAACCAAAACAAAGAAAATTTGAACTGCTATCAAAGTTTTGTTTACATATAAATTAAAGAAAACACACAGAAGGAAGGGAAGAAAACACACAATACTTAAAATCAAGAAGCATAAAATTGTCAAAACACACACACACACGCACGCACACGCACACACACGCACACATGCACACACACAAATGATCCATGCTAATTAAATAAAACAGACCTTTAGGTAATCTGCATTCACTCCCATTAGGCTACTTAGAGCAAATTAGTTTCTAACCTTGCATGGGAGCTTTCAGGCTCGGTTCCAGTGAAAATTTGGGCACTCCAGCTCATGGACCATTCAGAGCAGTAAGCCAGCAAACCCTCTGGCTGAAGGATTACCAGCCCAATCCCCCACAGCTCAGAGATGGTCAGGAAATTGAACGGAAATAAGCAGGGATAAATAACCATATGAGGAATGAGGCGAGGGAGCGGAGCCATGCCAAGGACAGCGTTGGCTGTGTTGGAACACATGCATTCGGTGAAGTGCAGATGGCAGAGATGGATGCCACCCAGAAGAGAGTTTGAGAAGTGGGACAGGGAGTACAAGAGGAGAGTTTCGTGGCCAGCAGCACACTGTACACTGTCGTTGGGTGAAATAACTGTAATTTATTACAGGTCTTTGAGTGACCTTTTAACAGAGCGCTCACCCACTGAGACTTCAGCAGGCCTCAGACTGCCAGTGTTGCACTGTGGGCTGAATCAATCCACCCACTGCACACTGAGAAACTCTCCTCACACGTTTGGACTTTAAGCACTGTGGACAGAGCTTGGCTGGCGGCACTGCCTATACTTCCCAATGCCGTCTTCCCGTCCATTATCTCTGCCTGGGCAGTCATAAAAAAGGCTTAGTTGTTGTCTTTATGCCTGCCTGTGTGCGTGCGTGCGTGCGTGCGTGCGTGCGTGCGTGTTTGATCATGAGATCCTGTTTGTTGTAACCATTTTTAATACTTCTTTATCTAGTTTATTTACTTTGGATCAACATTATTAGCTTTTCTTCTTTTGCTCTTTCCTTTGGTTTGTTATTTTGTTTGTATTTCCTTTTAAATCCTGTAAAGCACTTTGTAGTGCCTTGTTGCTGAAAATGTGCTATATAAATAAAATTACCTTTAAAGGATGAATCATTCATTTTGCAAATTTTTCACAAGACGTTGTTGCTTTTTGTGACAGTATGTAAATTTTATTTTAAAAAAATTTTTTTTTTACATATTTCTAAAAACTATAACTATGTTCAGTTTTTTTCCATTAATCTGTGAAAAAAAAATGGCAAGAAGCAAAATGAAGGCCTTAGTGCATACAAGCTCAAGATTGACTTAAAAATGTCAATTATTTTGTCAATAGCTTGATTAATAAGCGATTAAATTAAAATTAACTCAATTAAAATTTTAAATTAAATTTAATTTGAGTCCTACTATATAATGTATATATATATATATATATATATATATATATATTTTCTTTATTTTCTATTTTTTTTTTTTTTTTTTTTGAAAAGCAAGACAATGCTTTTCAAAAATTAGTGAGAAGTTGTTGCCAAGTCTTTTTTAATAGTCTCTGCAGATTCTGAGAAGAAGTTGTTCTACTTGTTCAAAGAGAGCTCTGATGCTTGGGGCAATTTTAGGTTCAAGAATACTTTGTGTCAGATTCTGTGGATGACTTTCAACCTTTCAATGCCTTACGAAATAATCACTTAAAGTGAGCAAGACTGCTACCCACGATTCATTTTAATACGATAATCACTATTCACGGCCTCCATAATGTCACTTTTGTCTTATTATTTTAAGAAAAGAGCCACACATTTGTTTTAAGCTTAGACAAAAAAAAAACAAAGTCATGAACAGTTTCCTCCCATCTAGTCAAAAAAGTGTTTACACATGCTGGAAAAAAAAAGGGGGGAAAATATCACTTCTCTAAATGTTAAAGCTTATCAAACATTTAGAGCATTTCCGTAACGGGCATAGTTGTTATCAACCCGAGTAAAATGGATCTTTTAGTACAGCGAAGGAAAAAATTCCACTTCACAGCTGTTTGAGAGATAAGCACCTGCAGCACCACACAAAGCAGCTTATTTCGTTACAGATCCTCCAGAACAACATATCGATGCTGGTCTGCACTGTGGTAAATAAAATATCAGAATCTGGAAAAAAATGAAAAATAAAAAATAAAAAAAAGCAGATGCATGGATTTAGCTTTAAGGGTGTAAAAAGTATCATACGTGTCACAAATAGGCCAGTTTCAATGTTTAGGCATTTTTTTGTGCACTGAGCATGGGTTCATCATTAATTTTATTATTAAACACATTACTTACTAAAATTCAGACTTTTAAAAGCAAAAGTGCAATAATATTAGAAACTGAGGTCAGAAATTCTCAAAGCGAGGCCGACAGCAGACTCATGCCAACTTTCTATCAAGTCTGGTTCAAAAAATATTTCAGATTCCAAATACATGACTAGCAATTTGTCATATAGTCTTTTGATCTGTTTACCACCAAAGAAAAAACAATTCTATATAGTTTAATAGAAGCTCATTCAAACAAATTTTAGACATTTACATCCCAGTTCATACAAAGGAGTTGACTGTTCTCTCAATATTAGGTGCTCCTATTGCTACATACAAAAATACAGTAAAGAGCTTCATGAATGCAATGTTGTGCTTTAATGTATCTGGATTACATTTTATCACAAATCAAAGCTTAAAATGATCAAATTCAATTCACAAACAGTGAAATAATCCTTTAATTTAGCAGAAGCTGTGAATCAATCACCCTCTTCAGTATATATTTGTTAAAAAAGTGAAAACTAATATTGATATTGTTACATATAAATTTATATAAGCAGTGTTAAAAACTGTTTTAATTCATTGTTTGACTTCAGAGAACTTTAATACCTTAATATAAAAAAAGCATATTCTCCTTGTGATCATGGGGGGGAGGTCTAGAACTTAAATTGATTCTTTTACATGTTAATTTTAAGAGAAAGTGGGACAAACCTAAAGAAAGGGCACTGCTTCGCATTTGTCTTTGTCTATTTTCCCACCCAAGTTGGTGTCTGTTTGGATTCTTTCTCATTTTCTCCGCTGACCCAACTTTACCCCCTTCTCTTTTTATTTTTTTTTACAATGTTCAGAACAAAGAGTGAGCAGAGGCTGTGGCTCATTCATTCCTTGTCATTACATCCTTGTTTTACCACAACAGAGGCAGAGTACCTACAGAGAAGCTGATTGATTCACAGAGGCACAAACACAGCCAATTACTCTTTAATGTCACTGAGTGAGAGTAAATTCAGCCGACAGGACTTTCCAACTCCGATGCGTGCCACTGCCCCCATCATTGCAGGATGAATAAGGACAGTTGAACATTATCCAAACAGCTCCTAATCAATAGGTTACCTTTGCAGTATGTTACTTGGTGCACAGGGAACATTAAAGCTAATGATTTGGCACTACAGCAAACTGCGATATGAGTAAAAGTGTTAACACATAACAAATGTGTGTGCTCAGGTTTCTGTGACTCCTGGTTTTGTCGTGTGACCACACTCGGCGAGGAAACGTAAACACAAACTGTCAGTTTTTTAGGATTAGCCGTCACATGAGGGCAGGTGCTGCACTCCGGGTGGAGACGCTTCATGTTTCCTGGAGCTTATCTGAAAAAGCCAGGACAGCAATGAGCGTGCGCACGCATACACACGCACACACACACGCACACACACACTCACACGAGGGCTTTAACTCAGACACACCTTCATCCCTACTGTGGAAACTCTGCGGGCAGCTGCTGGCCTTGATTGGCTCATTTCTAACCTCAGAGGATGCGACTCCTGCAGGGTTGGGCCCCCGGTGATTCTTCGGTATATTCGTCTTTTTTTTCTTCTATTATTTAACCAACATTCCCTCAGACAGTCCCTCTCCGTATCTCTGACTGTCTGATAACCTCGGTTATAATCTGTGCTGCTCAGAAGTCGAGCTCATATCAGCTCATCTGCCATCCACTATCAGCAGCATGAGCAAACATCATCGGTAAAATTCTGCATAAATGACTTTCTATTTCAAGTCTCCCAGCTGTGTGGACCTTGTAAAAAACCTTTTGTCATGAGATTAGTACAGCAAGTCTTTGGACATGAAACACAATCATCTCATGTATACATAAAACTAGTCAGCACACCTTTAAAGGGGCAGTATTATGTGTTTTCCAGGCACATTGCACTATTTCATAACATAGTCAAGAAACTCATCAGTTGTTATAGAAATGATACTTATATGAAATATGACTTAAAAGGAATTTGACTTCCCAATTCAACGAATTGTCTCTTTAAAAACTTTTGCCTTCAAAAATGTACATCACAACACCACTCACTCCTCTATTAAGCTTTTAATGATGTTTTTACCAGCATTGCACTGAGAAGGAGCTCCTTTAATGAGCTCAGCTGAGGCGCAGTTCCACCAGGTGTTTGCTAATTGCTGCTGGCTAATCTGAAGGAGCTGCTCTGTGAGGTGGAAGTTTGAAAATTGCAGCTATGACTGGAAGGCAGCATTGAGTCCACCCAGGCATTTTGCACGGCTCAGTGGTTGCCATGGAGACTAAGGGATTTCTCAAACATGCATGAAAGAATCAAGGCAGCACTCCAGGCATGTTTTTGATGAGGGGATAACATTATAACATGATGTAAAGCTCAAAAAGTAGATTTTACTTAATGCTGCCCCTTTAAGACAAAACTTAACATGCTAGGAGTCGTGAGGAGGGTTTTTAGTGACCAAATAACTTAAAAACAAGCAGGAAATCATTGTGAATGGTTTGGGGGGGTTTTTTTCATCAGAAATTACCTCTTAACAGTCAACCGTAATGTCAGGAAGGTATTAAGAGTTAACTTAAAACTATGCGAAAATCCAGACTTTTTTTACTGAATTCCTCAGCATCTATAAATGTGTCAAAATATAGTATTTTCTCTTCTGTTGTGTAGAGTTAAGGCAAAGAAATATTAGAAGGTTATGATTTTTTTATACATTTATACAAATCCCTGTAGTGCTGAGAAAATAACGGACGTACACGGAAGATTAAATCTTCAAAAGAGCGCTGCATGCCGCCTTAGGATATTGAGAATTATGCAGTTCCTTCGCTATCTGTTTAAAATCTGACAAGTTTTATGTCCAGAAACACATCAACCAGAAATTTGATCATAAAATTTAGATTGGTTTATGGACAGCAAAGGTTTCCTTTGTTTGAGGCTGACAGCAAGACTCATGCAAATTTAAAAATTGGTGAATAATTGCACTGGGAAACATAATTCTTCACAAGCTCACATCAACTGTTCACTGCAAAAACATGTCAGAACAGTAGATCTGATTTAATTTAATCTGAATTACATATTTAAAGGAAAACCCTGCCTTTTAAGGGTTTGATATAAAATAATACCACAAGCTCTTCATTTGTCTGCCTGGTAAAATTGTATTTTCATGACATTTGTATTGCAGATACATTTACCTTATCAACCCAAAAATTATGCGTGTTTCTATGCAGAATTTCAGAGGGCACGTAATAAAGCATTTACCATGAACATAAGCATGACATCTTTTAAAACAATGTTGTTTCGAAAATGTTTTTTCTGGTTTAAATGACTTTTCTTGATCTAGCAAATTGTCTGCACAAACACTCAGACTGGTTACTTCCTCATGTACCCTCCAGGATCTGCAAAAAGAAAAAAAAAGTGGACACATCAGCCAAGATAAGCAGCTCCAGTAGCAGCAAGTGCAATGCCATTAGCACTAAAGTCACTGCAGATTATCAGTAAGTGGTAAAAGCGAGGAGGGAAGAGATAGAGCAGAAAGAATAAAAGAGACAAAATCTGTTGTGGTTCCAAGCAATGACTGACTGGAGATCTGGGATATCATAAAATGCCTCCTGAGCCTGTTAGCTAGGGTGACACATCAGAGACTCTGTTCCTGATCCCAAAGAGTTTTGCTCCTTGGAGCTAAATGAAAGCAAGCTGATCAAACAGAAAATGGTTTGATGTGTCAGACTCAAACTGCTCTAATCTATCCACCAGGGGGGAGACGCTGGACTCCTGGCAAAATCAAACTGCAAAAGAATGACTGTTTTAAGTTGGTGAATGAAAAGAAAGACTGCAGAGCTTTGAGATTATTAACTATATAAAAACTTAAACAGCATTTTGTATCATTTTTGATAACGTAGTGGTATCAAAAAGTGTTGGCACCAGTGGCGGCTGGTGCTAAAAAAACTGAGGGGGGCGCACACAAACAAACAAATGAAAAACAAACAAAACAAATCTTAAAAAATAGCACTATTTGAACATGAATTTTGCCCTCCTTTCCTTCTGCCCTGCAAATTTCTCAATTACATTCTTGTTAAAGTCAGTCATCTCTGTGACTAGTCTTTTCTCCATTGACAACATGGCCAATGCATTCAGCCTGTCCTGAGTTTCTCAGAAAAGTCTTGATTCTTTTCAGAGTTGAAAAGCACCTTTCAGCTTCTGCTGTGGTCATGGGTGTGGTGATGAGGATCTTCAAGAGCGTGACAGTTTCCGAAAATACTTCTTCTAGATTGTTTTCCATAAACAGCTGGAGTAGGCCCACAGCACCACAACAGGCTTTGAACTCTTCCTTGCTGTAGATGAGAGTAAGCTCCGTCTTCAGCTTACCTCGCTTGAGCACTGGATCGGCTTTTAAGGTGTTGCTCAGTGCATCTTCAGGAAATCCTGTGTTGTATTGTTCAAATCTGTCCCCCTGCAGGAGTGTGGCACTAACAAGGTGGTTTGTGAAAGAAAAGCGCTCCCTGGTGTGTCCCAGTATATCACAGACCTTAAGAGAGAAGGACAAACATGACGATTATGATTTTATAATCACATTTTTTATTCTAAATATGAAATGTTATTTTGTCCTTTCTATTAAGTCATAGAAAGAAGGAACACATTTTATTTATAAACTTACTGATTTTAATAACATTTGCTGCCATTTTTTAAGGCTGTGTTATGAAATGTGTTACAGCATTTTTGTGGGACAAGATTATACAAAATTCAGTAACCAAATGTTTTATTCCCCATAAACTTCAGTACAACTTAAATAATAAAATATCTTGCTGACAAACATTACATCAACATACCTACACAGCATAGACACAACTAAAGGTATTTCTAACTACAACGCACATCTTCCTAATATATTAAATAACACTTATAAACCAGTGTAACAGTGATTTTCCACAACAACTCACCTCTGCAGGAATCCTTTCATGGTCTTCTACACTCAGTGTCCGACATCACACCCAGCTAGCCAACTCCGCTTGTCATAAGAAGAGCTGGAAAAAGCCCGCGTGTAGGATCGTCCACGATCACTTGCCTGCTGCTGAATTTGTAAATTGGGACGATCCGGTCCAAGCTCCTTTATCCTGTTTTTTTCTTCAAGTGAACGCTTTGTAAAAGCCTTTTTTGTAAAGACAAAACAGAATTTTCTCTCATTTTGAAACTACTCCACTTTGCAAACGTAAACGTGAATCGACCTAACGAACTGCAGCTGCGCTAATGAGTCGAATCGGGGATTGTCCAATCACACAATGTTTTTTAAAAAACTAGCCAGTACTGACACTCTATCAGTAATGACACAACATAATGGGTGTGTCCGGGACGCAGAGCGCTGCGCCCTGTGGAAAACCTTAAATAACCAATTAAAAGTCAGCCTCAGATCACCTGCTTGCCAAAAGTTGATGCGCCTACATACACACTCATTAGAACGGCGCCCTGCACATAGGAAGTGTGCACAATGTGAGCAATTAAATAGAATTATGTATTTACTATTTTAATACATTCTAACATGTCTATTGGACACACAGTATGAATAAATACATTTCTAAGTATTTTGCAGTTAAGAATTAAATTATTTATTATCTAAACAATTTAAAGGGGGCGGCGCCCAAGCGCCCTCTAATGGCCAGCCGCCACTGGTTGGCACCTTTTCTTCCGTTTTTGCAGTTTTGTCGCACTTAATGTTCCAACTGATGAAACAACTGTTACTAATGGACAAAGATAACCTGAGTAATTACACAAAGCACTGTTCATATGACAATTTAATTCACTAAGTGAAGAAATGTTGTTCAAACCAACCTCACATTATTTGAAAAATGAATCGTCTCCTAAACCTAATCACTACTTGCGTCATCTGCTGCAGAAACACCTGACATCAAGAGTTTGTCACAACTGATGATGAGTCTTTTCAAGCACAATGTGGAGGATCCTCCATCTTTTCCTCACTGTTAGTATTTAAGTGTTTCATATAATATATTTAGAATTTCACTTTTTCTTTGGTGGTGGTTATTGCATTAGGTTGTTTACTAATTTGGGTGCACACAGTTGGTAAACGCCTTATGTTTATTTAAGATCATTAATATTTTGTTTTGCTGAGTTTAAGGACCGGCTGGCAGAAGGGGGTTGGCTGAAAGAAAAACCAGGAGGTGGAACAGTCCATCAGGCTCCTGGAAGCAGACTTGATGTGAAACAATCTGCCTCTCTCCACTAATGGCATAATTGCTAAAACCTTTTTGGTATTAGTTTATTTTGGTTTTTATAGTTGTGATAAAGTTAAAATGTTTTAGTTTAAATTAGTCATTTATGTTTATACATTATTTGTCTTTGTCTCCTTCCCTACCCCTCCTCGTTTGTGTAGGCTAGCCTGTTTGTATAAATTCCCCTGTGTGTTCATTGTTAAGTCAGTCTTTTGGTTTGTTATCTTGAGTTATGTTGCCTCAGTTGATTTCTTTTGGGCCCATTTTGTCATATTTTTTAGATTTGTTGAAGGATATTTTTTGGAAAAAATAAATAGAAAATATATTTTTATATATGCCTTTGTCCTTTTGTTTTACTGGTCGGACCGTCACACACAACAAAGAGGAATTTTAACAAATTACCTTTCAAAATGTTGTAATTCAACCATATTTAAGGAAAATAGTGCTTAGAATTCAACGACTTACAGAAAAACAGCAAAAAAAAGTAATCAACAGTGATAACGGCAGACTTTAAAATTCAATAACAATTAACCCATGTGGCAGTAAATAGAGTCACCGTTATCTTAACAGGAGTTTGCAATAAACTCAATTTGCATTACAGTGGACCTTTGCCTATTTGCAGTTCAGTATCCTCAGAAAATTCACCTATTCATGATTTTCTGCATTCAGCTTTTCTAAGATATGTAAAAAAAACAAAATGCATCTTTTTCAGTAGAAATGCCAAAGCCACAATGCTACTTGACAAGCTATTGGATGTGGTTTATAAAGCAGACTATCCTTGAGACCCATTCATTTTTCTGCAGGTCAATTGGCTGTATTAACCCCAAGAGCGCAGAAAATGAAGAGAGCAGATGGTAGCTGTAAGGATGAGATGGTTAGTTTGAACTACTACAGCTTGGATAAAAATTAGTAGAGTATCAAGTATTTCAGCTATTAACAGTACTACAGTATAGTTTTTATTTTCCCTTTTACAGAAAACTGGTCATTTGAACTGGTTAGGTACATGTGTGAGCCACTGTCATCCACCTCTTGTGATGCTTAACTTGACTGAGATCAACAGCCAATTGATCTCAGCTTAGCCGAATGCTACAAGGGAGTCTAATTCAGCTACTACCATATATCTGTATATATTAATATGTGAAAATCATGTGTGTATCAAAAATAACAAAATTAATTTAGCTTTATATCACAGAAATTTGCCTCTGTCACTTTAAGAAGGCCCACCTCCAGAATGCTGTTTACAACCATTCTTAGGAGGAGCACTGAATTGAAAAGTAGTTTGTATGATAAGCTCAGCAAACACACAGTTCCACTAAATGTTTGGTATCTCCTGCTGAAGCTAGTCTGGAGGAGCTGTGTGACGGAGGCTCTGTGGGTGGAGACTGGAGCTCCAAGGTGGAGCTTTGAGCAAATAGACGGAGGGAGTATTGTATAAGAAAGCGCTTAGGCATCCCCGAAAGTCTGCCAAAGAAGATTCAATGGTTCCTGAAAGATTCATGGAAGAATCTAAACAACATTCCAGGTATGTTTTTGATGATGGACTAACATAGCATGATAAAAAAGCTAAAACAGTCAAAGTTGCATCATCCCCTCTTTAAAGATTCACAATGTGAGGAGAAACATTTGAGAAACATCTCAGGGCAAAATAATAATTTATCACATAGAATTATTCTTTTAATTCTTTTAAAATTGTGATATTTCTGGAGCAAAAAATAAATAAATCTTACCTTAAATGCCAACTACTTTAAACTGAGTAAAATCTAATTATGTTTAATCAAACTAAATAGATGAACCAAAACACAGAGGAGCTTAATTGGTGGGAAATCTACCTTCATGTATAAATGAACAAGCCTGAGATTAGCTAATATAGATAATAATGCACACATAGTGACCCTTAGAGGTTCTTAACAGCAGGATAATTCTCCATAGCTACCCTTGGATGATAATTGTAATACAAATGGGCTCCAAATCTGCATATGAGAAAACACTTGACTTGAGCATCTGCATAACTGCTCTGACATTTCAATAACGTCTTAAACAACAAACAATTCCAGATTGCACAGCAGTCATATTGGCTTTAATCTGATCCATGAAAAAGCGAGGCAGAGCTCAGCCTGAGTGCTTGAGAGGCTGTAGAACACCAAGCTGCAGAGTGAGAGATCATTTGGGTTTACTCAAGACAAAAACACTCAGAGCTGGAGACGTATGAAGGGGAAAGAAAACCGTCAATGTTTTGGTGAAGGTTGATTCACAAAGGCGTCCAGGCTGGGATTTCAAAACATCAGCCTCCGGGATGAAAACCACGTGGGAACAGGTTACTACCGACTCCGGAAATGGGGAATCATGCTTGTTTGTCTTTTGCTGACGCAATACTTTCCAGAACAGCAGGACTATATCTGTCTTATTATTGTGCTTCATTTCTGAGCAATACTTCTCTACTCTGTGTGTCAACAGCACAATCCTGTTTTTTTTCTTGTTTTTTTTTTGTTTTTTTTCCTGATGCGATTAACAAGCTGACAGCAAAACAACAGCAGCAGCATTATTATAATGTCTCTGCAGAGACATTTGGGTGGATACATCAGATCTGCTGGGAGTCTAAGAATAATACTGACAGCATAAACAAGAGCTGATACAGACAGTAAGCCTGAGTGAACAAAAACCATGAGACTTTATCAATAAAACATTGGGCTCCTTAATTATAAGCTATAATACATTCTGACAGGCTGCAGATAAGGAGATATGCTGAAATAAAACAAGCAGATCCACGTTTTAATCATTTAGAACAGAGAATCAAACAAATCCAAATACCAGGTGGGTAAACACTGCTGTAGTTGTTCAGAAGAATCTGAATCACTTTTAGTTTTTTATGTGCATAAAAAATAAATTTGACTTTGGTTTCATATACTGAAATATTAAAATATATAAACTTTAGAAGAGATCAATAAATTTAAAAAGCCACCATGACTATTTTTGCATGTATAACCAATTTTTATGTTTGTATTTATTTATTTTTGCTAAAAATAGTGTGAATATGTTCATCTTGTTTTAGAGCAGTTTCACTGCATGGGGGAAGAAACTCTGGATAACTGCTGCTGCCACTAGTCTGAAGGAGCCTTGTGTGCAGGAGGGGGTTCACACCAGGTTTGTTTTTGATGATGAAATAACATCTTAACATGATATATAGTTCAAAAAAGTCAACTTTACATCATAACTCCCTTTTAAGCTTTCATACTCTGAACTGAAAAATAAATTTTACAACCTACATTCTATCTAATACATCAAACTATAAAAATGTCGGTGAATCAAAACTGAAATAAGACTTCAAAGATGTGACAGTACTTGATGTTTCACAAACGATGCTCCATTTCATCATAAGACGTACATTTTTAGATACACCGTCACATGTAGCAAGTGAAAGAGGAAGAGCAGCTTAAACTTTGTCATTAGGTGAATCTTTTTTACTGAGCATTAACACACAAATACATAAGCAGTGTTTTAATCAAATTAATTCCAGTAGTTACACATATAACACACCAACAAAAGATAAACTTTTACCACATGGATATTTTTGGTCAGAGGCATTTTGAACCAGACTGAATCTGTCAGGTCAATATTAGAGAACAGTCCCATAAACACACCTGTAAATTTGATAGCATGTGTCCAATGGAGCAATGCAAAATTCATAATCATTCAGTGTAAACTTTTAATCAATGTAATA
Organism: Poecilia reticulata; assembly: GCF_904066995.2. Taxonomy (NCBI): domain Eukaryota; kingdom Metazoa; phylum Chordata; class Actinopteri; order Cyprinodontiformes; family Poeciliidae; genus Poecilia; species Poecilia reticulata. The sequence continues at coordinate 31,742,778 of NC_088832.1, forward strand.
AATAATAATCCCAGCATGTGTTGGTCAAACGAATTTGGAAAACATTAAAGCAGAGAATCAAAGTTTGCCTCTTTGTCAGCAGTTTTGTTTTCCCTCCCATTAAGATGCACCTTCTGTTTTCTTCAATAGAAATATGTTTCCCATGCATACGTTTTGTGGAGGAGACAGATATTAAGCTAGGAATAGCAACTTGATGATTTACCAGATCCGTTTTATGTGCTCTGCTGGTCAGAGTTTGATGATGCACGAGAAACAAATAAATGATTATCAACCTGCTTCATGTATCCAGCAATACAAGATCACAAGACTCATGCATCTACAATGTTTATGAGTTTCCAAAGCAAAGCAAAGACATAGAAGCTCAGGATCCAGCACATATCCAGAAAGATGTCAGGCCATATGCAGCAATGTAACTTTTATGGAATAAATAAACACCCTCCTTGGCGGCCAAGCAGTTGAAAAACAGATCTTCATTAGTATGTGGCTATGTTTGTATTTACACGTCTGTGCATATTCTGCCTATGCGGGCACATTCCTGCTTTCTCAGAGATTAGGCAGATGGCTTTGAATATTAAGACTGTAACCAAATTCACTGGCTGGGTGCAGAAATTAAGCCTGCATCGTATATATGCATTAGCAAACTGACCCAATATGCTGCAGACGACGTGCCTAGGAAAAGCTTGCGTTTGATTTATAAAAAAGTTCTGTTCTTTTCAGATAAAAAAGCTATGCCTCTGTTGCACTACTGCATATCTACTCTGCATTTAAATGTCGTTTTAATAACTTTTACACAAATTTAAATTTACTTCTTCCAAGGTACAAACAGTTCCTAATGTCATTCCCAACTGAGAAAGTTTAATAGAGTCAAAATTGGCAGCTTATTTGTTTTCAGTCATTATAGTATCTGATTTCAGGGTTCGTTCAGTTTGGAATAAAATATGAAGAGTTAGACAAATGATGCACTGAAAACGATAAGACATAGATAAACAAATTACCTTCATGTGATCTGAACTTTGAGGGAAAACCAAAGAGAAAACACCTTTACAAGAAAATATCCATAAAAGCTGAAGATCTGAGCAGGAGACGTTTCTGCTGTTAAGTGACTGTGGTAACAGCTACACTGCTGTAGCACCTGTATCCATAACAGCTCATCCCCGCTATTAAATTAAAAACATAGGCAAAAATGGCACCATGAGGTGACTGAGAGCAATTATCACATTCAAACTGGGATTTGTTAACACTGCTCCAAAGCAGCTTTCTGATTACAAGTAAATAATGTCATAAGATGCATAATAAAACATTTATGAGGATGTGATGATCACATTTAATGATAGTAAAAGCAGAGCTGATCCTCCTGTTAATACATACAAGCAATTAAATTGACCTCAGCAAGAACTGCATATATCACCGACATCCCATCAGCCTTTGGGGTTTTGTTTCTAACTCAAAAACAGAGACGGTTACCTCACCATTAAGGACTTTATCGCTGTTATCACACACCTATCCTAAGCCACTTTCACTTGCATGTGAAGGAAAAGCTCTAAAAACTATCAATATTGCAAACAGAATGGAAAAAGAGAAAGTCTGAGCTGACTGCAAAAACCAAAAACATGGATTAAGTCCATGTAGCTGAAACTGAGGCTCCCTGATTTTAAACTGTTGATCTAGCAATCAGAGTTTCTCAGCTCTCATTTTTGGCATGGGACTGATTTGGATTGGAGTCCAACTCTAGGTTAACGTCTGATGCAATTCAAAGATGTGAAGGAAGGCTACAGGGCTGATAGCTACCAGGCTCATAGAAAGCTCAGTGGATTCAGATTGTTGTGGCTGTGATCCAAAGACAATTGCACCAAGCACTGAGCAAATCCTTCAATCCACAGACTCATGCTCTGAAGCTTCTTAATCAAATAAAGCCATTGGCTTCATCACAAGTAATCTAAGCCTGCAGCTTCCATAGGCTGGGGATTTTACACAGCCAACAATCTCCACACAGGAATGATCAGACTTTCTTCCACAGAAGAAACATTTCAAATTAGCAAAAGTCAGTTTTTAAAATTCTGATTAGTTTTTTCAAAAGAGAAACTTATGCTAGAGCTAGATGTAATTGACCCAAATGTTTCAAACATATGTAAACCATGTCGACCTACTGAAAACAAATCACATAAAGTCTCTAAAAACTTTACAGGTATCCTGCTAAGTCACAGTAACCCAACTGAAGGTACGCTGCTGTGAACAAATATTTACCCCACAACACATTTCTTCTGCTTTTGCTTTTTAAAGTCAAGCAAATTTTAACATCAGGCAAAGATAAAAAGAGTAAAATCCACATGTATTTTTTAAATGATTTTGTGAACAACTGAAGAATAGAAACAATCCAAACAAACCTGCTCCTCTATTGGCAAAAACTGCCATTACATGTTTGCAGAAATTCCATCAACACTCCCAAACTTTCAATTTGATTTCTGTTGCATTGAGGTGGATTTGCTGGTTTGCTTCAATGTCCTGCTGTTTGACTCAAATCTATTATTTACATCCAGCTTTTTCTGGAATTCTGTTGGTTTTACAAGATGTAATAAGATTCACCACATAAAACTTTTCCACCTTCGTCATGTCAATAGCTCTGTTTCCACTGACAATATAATTTCACATTTCAAAAATATAAGTATATATACTCCTGGAAAATTTTGCCACAGTTCCATTTTCTCTCCTTTTGTGACTGTTGGGTTTACATTCAATCTATAGGAAAAGTTTCATAGAACAAGAAACTCTAGCCAGGTGAATTTTTCACGGCATTAGGTTAATAATTGAGCTTTTTTTTAAAGCAGTTGTTGTTGGAAGTCATCATACTTGTACAAAACTCAGTGTGTAGATCACAGCCTCTGTATTCCTAAAGGCAAACGATGAATTAAACGTTTCCACCAACTGCTACCAATTCAGCTTTTTTTTACTTCCAGGGCTAATATAAATTATGAGTCAACCGCGTGAGGCCCTGCACAACCTGAGCCAAGTAAAATAAAGTCGTACCTTCACAATAAGTAGAGTCCCCATGGATGGAGGCATAGCCGCTCTTGCATTCACACTCTGCTTTAGTATTCCTGTTTTTACACTCCGAGTTTTCTCCACAAATGAGTCCCTCTGCGCAGAAGTCATAACCTGAAAGAGAGAAGCAAAGGGAGTGATAAAATTTGCTCACTCGAGGCAATGAAAAGTTTTGTATAGACAGGCAAACACAAATGCGGCTCTGTGGAAAGAGACACAAACACTTTTCATCATGAATGACAGTGAGCCTTATGTATATGTCCATACAAAAGTAGTGCAATTTTAAAGGCTTTTCCCTTAGAGGAAGGATTCACAAACAGCAATAAAAGACACAACCGCACAAATTGTTGTTTGCGTGAGACTTGGTTGCTTGTCATACAAGGTGAAGATGTTGCCTGGATGTTGCTCTTTTGCTCTTAACCTGCTGTCTTCATACTTTGTCTCGCTTTTTCAGAATAAAAATTATGTCATTAGAAAATTGGCAGGACAATCAATATACCAATGATGGAAATTATGTGCAGAAATTGAATCTCAATCAGCAAAAACATCATGCCTGCAGGTAGGTAAGCCCAACCACAGAAATATGGTTACAACACAATGTTCAGCTGAGAACCGCAACACAGGAAAAGGTTTCAGCAATCAAAACATGTCGAATTATGTCATAGACTGAGTTTAATTATCGTGCATATTACTTAGGATTGAATCGCCTGCATGTAACTTTATCTGACTATCAAATTGGATTGTATTTAAAAGTAATTGATTTATTTAAAATAAACTCAATCTTAGATTGGATCTGAAATGAATATTTTATTTTATTTTTAATACCTTGTCTAATTGTGTAGTCTTTTCTGTCAAAACTTCCTTTTTGTTGACTAAACTATAAAAAAGCATAAATGTGAACAGCTGACTTGGGGATTTAATCAGGATACATTTCAGTTCATGTGAGCAAAGAAAAGCGGGAGAGAATAAAATGGTTAACAGAATTGGAATTCCAAGTGCCACAAAGATTTTTCCTCAAGGACAATTTGACTTGATACGTACAAGGTCATAATGTTATGGCAAATGTGCTGCCCGTTTTTTTTTTTCTTTTTTTGATCTGCACCTCTGCAGACATAGAGCGGGCCCATGCACAAGTGTAATGAAACAGATAGATGGACCGAAAATTAGTCTGACAGATGAGGACGGTGGCAGACAGACAGAGAGATGATTGTGTCTCACTGTGTAGATGTATCTCATCCTGTTCTGTAATGAGTGACAGACAGGCTGTGCATAAAAGCCCTAAGAGACAGAGCAGCCAAAGAGCCTGAGAAAGAGCTTCAACTATATTACTATAACCTCATAATTCCATCTCTAAAATGGTGCACAAAAGGAAAAGAATTGCTTATGGAAGTGTGTACCCATCTTTATGTTGGCCTAAAAAGTTGTGTTTGTGTGGACAGAAGTCCCTCATGATGGTTCTCTACTGCAGTGAGATAATGAAGTACGAGGACTGCGACAAACGTTGAATTGCTAATCTGACAGAGCCTGTGTGACCATGGATGTCTCTTCAATAAACCAGGAAGGGAAACATGGATTTCAGAGAAACTGTGAAGTAGATACTACACTGAAAAACACAAAATCGTATCCGGTATTCTTGTCTAGTTTTTTAGTGCAGACATCTTAGTGCACTTGAAATAGGAAAAACAAACATGCAAGAAATGTTTCAGCAAGATATAAGAGATAGTTTTATGTCAATGATTTGTTAAAAAGTACCCACTGGCAGATTATTTCACTTAGGGTTAGGGTTAGGGTCTTAGGGTTAGGGTTAGGGTTAGGGAAAAATGTCTTGTTATAAGTAAAATAATCTAATAATAATAGTTTTTCATGAATTTTAAGAAATTACTGACTTAAAACAAGTTCTGATATCAAGCTGAAAAGTCACTAATTTCTCTTAATTCAACTGTACCAAAATATTTCCACTAGGATTCTAGATCAAAATTACTTTGTAAGATTTTGTGTTTTTGATTTGGAAATAATGTCCTACATTCTGCTTCATTTACTGTGGATAAACACAAGTAGGGCGGGAAATGAAGGAGTTCTAGGAAGGCAACATTTAATAGCATATAAACCCTCCTACCGCATGCACTCAATCTCCTGCTGATAGATCCTTTATTCAACCCATTCCTTCTCACAGCCATCCATTCTTCTGCCAACACATTTCCTTTGATTCTTAAGTTTTTCTCACCACCTTTAATTTTCTAATCATCCTCATTTATTTTCTTTAACATTTTCCTTGTTTTTAAGCATATTTTCCTTTCATTCACTATAAATATTTGTTCATCTTTCTTTCTCTTATGCATGCTTCCTCTCCCTTTCTCAAAATTTGGTGTATGTGAGGCATATTGCCAATCTTACCAAAAACAAGAGCACAATTTTCTTCCAGCCAAACTTGCCCTGTGTTTTCTTTTTTTCCCCGTAATGGTGCCTAATGGTATCATAACTGCCAGCTGCATACAGTTTGTTTATTCAATGTATTTACTGACAGACTGGTGCCTATTTACCTTGTAGAAGTTCCCTGCCAAAGCAGCAGGACCCGGGCAAATTGGCATAGCAGGTGCTCTGCAAACGACAGCCCAATCTGCTCTGATAGCTTTCTTAGCCAAAAAAGAAACAAAAACAAAATACATTCACAGGAACGGAAAGGTAGAGAAATGATGCGAGAGTCCAGCTTAATCAACATGAAGAGAGGGTTGTTTTCACTACTCTTTGCGGCGAACACTGGTGCACACAGATCCAAAGAGAGGGCGAGTGGTGGATGGCGGAAGGATTGTGGTAAATGGAAGCCATACCTCTGCAAACATTGCAGCATCTGCCCTCTGGTAGGATCTGCTCACCGGCGGTGCAGTTAATCTCCGGACATGTTTCTGTAACTTTCACCATCAAGCCGTTCTGCAAGGACAAAATACAGGCGGGAGATTATACTTTGTAATGCTGGGGTCAAAAACATGAAGGTCTAAGCTGTAAGGGTAACTTATTTCAAACAGGAAAAAAATGGAGTCTTATAATTTAATCTTTTACAGGGTGGAAACTTGCAACCCATAAGTCATATAATCACTTCAAACATTTTGTCTTAAGCCTCTGAAATAAGTGTAAATATGATAATTATTCCCTTTTCTTGTATGTTCATTAATATTTTGTAGGTTGTGTCTTAAGAGATTTCACATAAAGATTTCAGTAGGCGTTGCGTTGAGACTCAAGGATAAAACATGTTTTCTTTAACTTCTGAAGATAAAAAGCACATTTATTTTTACAATTTTGAATGGTTTAACAATTGGAATAACTTGTATTATTTTCTACAAAACATATATTATTTTAGAAGTATAATACTTAGAAATTTACAATCACCAACACAGCCATCATTTTCTGTTCATAATTTGTCGTGGTCATGTGATCATTTTAGTCACTATTCCATTTTAAAAAGGGATCAGGCTACTTTGTCAATATTTCTGAACCTACAACTAATCAAGCATTGCTCTTTTTGCATTATTAGTTATTGGTTTAGTTTCAACAACAGTCCTCTTGCGGGTGATCAAATGTTGGTTCTTGTGTCAATTCAATCCATCACTGATGGCAACTTATTGGAATCCATATGCATTTTACACCATTTGTTGTCCCATAATTGTTTTACATGAAGAGATTTTATGAAAAACTATTCACTTCATGAATAACTTTTGATCATAAAAAGCTTAACTTTGAATAAAATTAAACAAATTCAAGAACTGAACTTAGGTCCTGCTTTGCTTTATTATGTTGGTCTATATCAGGGGTCCCCAAACTACGGCCCGCGGGCCGGATCCGACCTGCCTCCACAGTTGGTCCGGCCCCCTGAACAATACCAGAGAGCATTCAGATTTGTTTTCATATATTGTATTTTCTGGTTTATATGTGGATTTTTCTTCAACCACCAGGGGGCTCTTTAGCAGGAAGAGTGTCCTGTAAACTGTGGGTGTTTTGTTTTGCATGGCGCATTGCTGCCATCTGTTGGACTTTTATGGAACTGCTTGACTTTTATGTTATTTAATCAGTACGGTTGTTTGCTAGCGGTAGAGCAGATGAACACGTGTTTGTTATGAACGCCGCATTCCAGGTCAAATTCTTCAAAGAAATACCTGTAAGTAGCAGCTTATACTTCAAAACGAGCCTTTGTGTTAACATATGAGGAATTCATATGTTAAAGTTAGTTTATGTTACTTTCCCTCAATGGAATATATACTTGTCAGTCCCAGTGACTGTTTCACTAACGGTTTTTGCCCATGTGCTTTCTGGGTAAAAATCAATCGAGTAACGTGCGCTGCCCCCTCCCCGGTCAACAATTTCCGGCAGTGCAGGTGATAAACGTGCAACACTTTTTCTGTTACAAAATGACTCCGGCCCCCCACCAGAGAAGGGAAAAGTTATGTGGCCCTCACAGGAAAAAGTTTGGGGACCACTGGTCTATATCATAAAATCTCAATGAATACATTTGAAATGTTTGGTTGTAATATGTGAAAAACATTCAAGGGGTGTATGGATGCATTTCAACATTAATGTGAACATTATGGTTTTAACAGTTTAGAAAACTTTACTGTCAAGGAGAAAATGTGACAAAACGAGGATATTTCAGGACACTCCTTCAGGACGTTAACACAAAAAAGAAAGAAATGTGAAGTCTGACTATATTGGTCACAAATGGAAAATGGCTATCAATACTGAAACTGTTAAGGCAGAGATGAACTTGCAACCAAAGCAAGGACACAAAAATAAATAAAAATGGCCTGTATGGGTTTTTAAACAACGGTGCACTGACTGCAGCAGCCTGGCTGGTATGTAAGCATGTTGGGAGTCCTCAGTGATTTCTCAAGGTCTTTCGCCCAAAATCAATATATTACTTTTGTCCTTCACAGCTCCCTTTCATGGTGTATCTTTCATAACTAAAATAAACCACTTTAGAGCATCAATTCTAAAGCAAGCAATCCACTCATTTGATTTTTGTTATTAAATTATATGTTAATCCTACAGGTACTTTCTTTTGAAAGTTAACCAATTAAAACTGCATATTTATTTTTTCTTTACTGCCAAAGGCTCTAAGGATTGGCTTTAATTTAATTCTGTGTTAACTCTTGCTAACACTGTTAACAAGGCTCACTCTAATGAAATTTAAGTAGTAGCATAAATCTAATTCAAATCGAGATGCACCAAACTGCTGAGGTTTCCAGTACATAAGCTTTTTAAAAATATTAAATCCTGTTTGTGGGTTTTTGTAATTACAGAGTTAGTATTTTTGCCCAAGGCATACATTTAATTTAAGTTATTTCACAACCTAAAATTTGAAATTGGCAACTGAAGCTCAGGATACATTGCAGAGTCTTTGCTTTGATGAATAAGATCAATATTCCAATAAAACATTAGCTGCATTGATAAATGTGAACTTCCTCTTATTTTCAAACCTTAACTCCATTTATCAGGGCATAATTCACAAACTCTTATCTGATTTTTACTGAACTCAGTGTAGTGCACTATAGCACCTAACATGTTAGTTGACAGTTGAAAATGATCATTGATCACGAAGGAAAATTGGGCTTTTCCAGTTTTCTGAGCAGTTGATTGGCCTGAAACTTGAACTGTGAATTTTGACAAAATATCAGATTCAATTCCAACCATACAGTAATTAAAGGATAACTTCATTATCACTTGTATCTGAGATTTGGACAACAACCACAATTTGCAACGTGACTCAAAAACCGTAATCAGGTTCACACAGCTCAGGTCACCTGCCCTTAATGTACTGGATATTATGGTCCAAAACCGAAACCCTGACAAAGAAAAGCAACTCTTTCTTCAAATCAAACAATACAAATTGGTCTTTCATATCCATTTTTAAGAGTAAAATTTCCTGAAAGCTTGAGATGAAGCCTTAGAATAAAGTATGGTGACATTTGTGGCTGTCAGAGGATTAATGAAGCGTCCAATAACCGTCTATGTGCTTATTTATAAGCCGTTACATTAATAAAATGGTAATTTCCTCCATAGAATGCTATCTTTAAAGATAAAGGCTTTCTCGCTGAGGAAAACTCACATTTATTCTGTGCTGATCTGGAAAAATGACTCCCATTATAAACCTCGCAGTGATGGAGTTTCAATCAGGCTCAGGCCTTTGTTTAGCTGGCTTCATGAGTTATTCTAATTACCTGGCTATCTCACCATTAGAGTAAAAATAGGCAGATTGAACAGATTGTAGGAGGGTGGGAAAACTAAGACAGCCTGATGGCTAATTGAATTACACACCAAGTGGTCCACTGCATGCAATCATTGCACATTTTCTCTGAAAAGATGTGCCTGGTGACATTATTGTAGATAAGATGATAAATGCTAGAGAAAGGATAAGCATATAAAAAAAATGATACCTTGCATTCCCTGCAAGTCCTGGAAAGAAATCGTTGACCCTCCGAAAACGTCTGTCCCATGTAGGTACACTTAGCTGCAGATGATAGAAAATTATTAGATTAAAATGCTATATTGTTTTCTTCAAGATAAATAAAGTAGCTGCAAGAAATTAAAACATTTTGGCTATTTGGCTAACCAAGTAAAAGCAATAAAAGAAAAGAAAGTTTCAAGTGTAAAGGTTTGCATTTTAAATGTAGCTGCAACATTTTTTTTCCTTGCTGATGAGCTTAAGTGGAGGCGAAGCGAAACAGCACATTAGGAACACAATGGATGAAGGTCTTATAGCATATCCCTCTGGTGATAAATCAGAAATAGTAAGTGAGCCACATGATGCGAAGTCCTGCTTTCCTCCTCTCCAGGGTGCTGGACCACAGCATGCTCTGTCACAGCTCAGGAGCACAGCTTCCGCGTTCTTCTGTGCCAGAGCTCTGATGTTCGCAGAGGAGCAAGAGGAGGAAGGAGGAGTGAGCGGAGGGACAGAGGGAGGCGAAGGAGGGCTGAAATTATTCAGGCGCTCTTATACTTCAGGGATTTCTTTCTTTTTTTATGCAGTGTATTAAGAAAGGCACAGCTGCCTGTGTGTCTGGGAGTCCATGCTAGAAATCTGTGTGCTTAAACCTTTGAAATATTGCTTATATTCATATTCTGGTGTATGAAGACAGCAGTGATCTTTGCTACTTTGCCTTCATGCTGATAGAACAACACTAGTTATGCTAGTTGTTAATCTAATTGAAACTCCTTTGAAAATATACATTAGAGTGTCTAATTTCTCCATGCATTTGGCCTTTAAGCCACAAAATGCAGTAATTAGAAATAACACAATGACCTCATGCCTAATTGTGCGTGGTCCCAGTAGAGGAATGGGCTACGGTCGTCATGGTACATGTGCTGTACTAGCTGCACCAATGTTAGCTGCAGATCGTTTTAGGCTTGTGAGTGGTGAAGTGGATCAGACCTGTTTGTGCAGCACAGACACTCAATTCAATTGAGATCTTGGGGAATTTGGAGGTCAAGTCAACACCTCCAGCTTGTTGTGCTTCTCAAGACATTCCTGAACCATGTTTGCTTTATGGCAGGGTGAATAGTTCTGCAAAGAAGCTAAAAGAACCTTGATTGTTCTGCTCTGTACTACTGTGTCAACCAGTCAACAACTTGATCAGTTTTGATTGATCAAGTTGTCGAGCCATCTTTATGCGGCCCTTGACACATATTATCCATTTTTCCTGCTTTTGACACATCAACGTGCCATGCTGAGTTTTTTGACATCACCTGTCTTTAGTCATAATGTTATGCCTCAGAATAGTCATTGTCATTCTAACAACGAAACATTCTGCAAATAAACTTGTGTGAAATTCACCAGATAAAAAAAATGTCCAACTTAAAAACATACGATGAAAAATGACTTTTATTGCACTTTGAAAAAAACTTAAAACTGTACTAGATTTTATATAAATAACTTTAAAATAGACCATGTCAAATTGAACACAACATTCAGACTGGTGATGACTAATAGGTAAAAACTGTCTGTCTGTTAGTTCTAGTCTTTATAGATCTTCATAGATTTGTGGGAAATAAAGAAGAAGAAACAGAACAGTGATCCAAAAGGTTCACAAATCTGATATATTGTCTATGAAATATATACATTTAGTTTGAAGTACTAACATGCAGCAACCTTTATACTTTAAGATGAACAGTAAAGAGCAACACCAACACCACTCTGCTACTGATAAGAAAATATTTTTTGAACTGGATATCTAAACTACAATTTGAAACTGTGATAAGAATAACTTTGAAACACACAAATTCAAGAAAGCCCTTAAGAAATGTTATTGTGACTTTTTGTCAGGTCTAATTAACAAACCAGTGAGGTGCTACAATCTGACGCTCTGCTAAAATACCCAACAATTATTTCTGATTTATTAAATTAAACAAATTCTGGTGCTTTTAATTACAGCCCAATGTTCATTTCAGGGGGGGTCACATGCGATTCTTTTTTAGATACTGTGAAAGCAGGTTATTAAATGCTTGACCAGAGGCCATCTGCACACTGTGAAACATCATTTTGCAAAGTAACTACACAGATCTGTGATGGATATGCCCACATCTGTCTTTCTGCATGCGGTGTATGAGCCAATACTTACGTCGGCACGTTTTACAGCAAGTCCCATCAACATGTACAGGCAACATGTCGTCTGAGCAATTTGCTGGAGGACAGAAGATCCTGCGACACTCCACCACACCGTTCTTTTGGATCATTATGAAAGAAAAAATAAACAATAAAAAAACATTTAACTTTACATAAATTGGTTATGAATCAGAAGGAAAAATTCTGGTCTGGACATTCTTGGATTTTTCTTTTAGATTCTCCACAGATTTGCAGCTGGATTCAAGGTCATGTAACAGCTTTAAATGCATTATTTATTTGCATTTTTAAAGACGTATGTCCTCTCCCAACAACCCTTTGTCATTCAAAACTCCATGTTATATATATATTTTTTTAACTATGTGGTCATTTGCTTTGCTAGTGCTGCTCAGAAACCTTCCATTAATGCATGATCTGACAGGAACTGGAAAAAACACTCCATCAAAAATAACGCCTTCTCCTTTGCATTTATTCACAGAAAACATCCCTCTGTCTTTTTTTCAAACATTGCTTTCAGAACCAGCTAAGGCAAAAATGTGTCTCGGTATTTCTTTTTTGGATGTTATTGAAAAAGTTGGTATTAGACACAAAATGTCAGCGTTGCACTTATAATGCCTAAGGCAAGTCTAAAACATATTTGTATAGAGCTATATTGAGCAAGTAGCACTCGCAGTAGTTCCACTGCCTCTGTTGCAGCTATCAGTGCTACTGAAGTCTGTTCTATACCTCCTGATTACTGCTGATGTGTGGGTTTTTTTCTGATTTCACCCCTCATCTTATATTCTTTGCCTGCATTCTGAAGTCACTGGTATTTTTTGAGGCAATTTGCTTGGTGGAGGGAACCAGGGGTGCCAGATAGAAACATTTTTGTTTAAAACTGACAAAGTTCTGCTTTTCACACTTCTTCTTATCAAGTTATTCTTGAAGTTCAGCGAACTGGGAACCACAAGTTGAGTAAGTTCTGTGAATAAAGCAACTCTTGTTGATGATGTGTTAAATGCTTTCATGCAAAGTGTCTTCCAGTTCGATCTACAGCCTCCACTGTTTTAAACTAAAACCCGTCACATTTCAGAATAAAAGAAACCACATTAATCACTGAGACTGCACCATTCTTGAGTAGCCTGTTGATGTGAGGTAGTTATTCAAACCCTTAAGGACTGCATTAATTTCTGAGCCTGATATCTCTCTCTGCAAGAGCCTCTTCATTTCATGAGTCATCAGAAATGATTCTCCTAGGACGCTGCGGTTATCAGTTAATGGCATGTCCAGGGGAGGAAACCAGACTGACTAAACTCTTTACTGTGCTTGATGTGCTTTGATGCAGCAACTCTAAATCCTCAGGACCAAGAATGCCCTGATTAAACACACTGCAGGTCTAGCCCCTATGTTTGAATGCAGACAGCCAGGTAAGGAAGCCTATTAGAGGATGTTTGCCGTTTAGTGAGAAGAAGGAAAAAGAAAATGCTAAGAAAACTTGGGGTTGCAATGACTTGCAATCTATTGTTGTGAGCTGCTACAAGATTATCTGCCATCTATATGTGATACTGCATTGAAACGGCTCCAGGTCATGCTATCATATATATGGTTATTTATTTTTTATTCACTTTCTGCTGATGGCTTTGCATTCCTCTGAAATCCTGTAAAAGCTTTAAAAAAAATGATGTACTGCTAAGATAAAAAAAAAAGAAGTATTGTGGATCAAACTCCTGAACATTACCTGCAGCAATCTTTACTGACAATAACTGGAGTCTTCACTAGAGACGCACCGATCAGGCGTTTCCACGGCAATAATGATTCCTGGTTTTCTATGGAATGTTTTTTTTTTTTTTTAGCCAACTGTAATTTTTCAACAATTACCTTAATACAAGAAGACATTAAGCATGGTGGAGATTTTTTAGTGACGATGCAGGTTTATGATGTTTTAAAATTATACTTTCAATGACTGAGGGGCAGCATCATGTAACATTGACTGTTTTTTTTTAGCTTTACATGATCTTATGGTGTTATTCTCTCATCAAAAACATACCTACAGTGTTGCTTTGATTCTTTCATGCAGAGAAATCCTTTAGTCTCCATGGCAACCATTCAGCTGTGCAAAACGCCTGGTTGAACCTAGCTCCTCCTCGGAGCTGCAGTTTCCAAGCTTCCACCTTACATAGCCCCCCCCCCTGTCGCTGCCCCACTCTGCTCCTTCAGACTAGCCAGCAACAATTAGCAAACACCTGGTGTAACTGAGCATCTGCTTAGCTCGTTATACAAGCTATTTCTTATTGCAACATTAGTAAAATGGAGAAGTGATGTTGTGAAGTCGGAGTTTTTAAAGAGACGGAGGCCAAATTTCAAGTCAAATTTCTTTTAAGTCATATTTGATATGTATAGCATTATTACATCAACTGAAGGCTGCCCCTTTGAAGCATACTGCAGTTTTTACTGTATATTGGGCAGTAGTAACACTTTGTCTAGTAACACTTTTTGAATGAACATGTTTCTCGGCTTTCTGACAGGGTAACACTTACCTTACAAGCACAGTTCCTGCAGTTTTCCGGCTCCACCCACAGCTCTTTGTCTCGGTACAGCAGGCCGTTGGCGCTGCAGGTCCTCTCGCAGTGACAGCCCTCCAGTTGGGTCAGTCTAGACTCTGCATAGTTCAGCTGCACACACAATCAAAAAAGCCATTTTAAAATCTGAAAACAATCGTTGCCTGTCACCCGTCTCCCCCGCCCGTTCCTCATCCTCTGGTCAAGTTTCACGGAGAGCTTCTCCACCAAGAGTCACTCTTTTAAAGGGCAAATAAAATAAAAGGGGATCATCATTCAGCTCCCGCTCCTCACCTCAGGCAATGATCTGCTGAGATATGACGGAGAGGAATGACAGCTCCCACTCTGCCCTTCTCCTATTTCTGCACCCTCATCAATTTATTTTTCTTCAATTTATTTCATACTCACTCTCCACTGTTGTCTCTCAGCAAACTAACTCAGAAATGTGGCAAAGCAGCGCCACTTGGACAGGGGCTGAAGGCGAGCTGCGTTTTAAAGCCATAGTTAAAAATGTATCCACATTCCAGCCAAAATTATGAAGCCAGAAATATGTTAGCATAGCTGATTGATGTTTAAGAAAACATTTGGAGCTGTGAATAATTCTGTGAATAAGGAATGTGTCAATTATTTCCTAATCAAACAGCAAATTAACTTGAATAACGTGATAACTGCCACACTGTGACACAATTTGTTTTTACAGTGATATTAATTATAGTTAACAGATGAGGTAGATGTAACGCTAAGTAGGAATACGAGTTAAAATACGACATCTAAAAGTGTTAAGTTTTACTTGTTTCTTACATAACTCAAAATCTATCTTTTAAATTAATAACCCATTTGTATAATAAATAAGGAACTGTTGCAGAGCTATAGTTGATGGTGTAGAACTGTTGTTACTAAAAAATGCTTTAAAAACAAGTCTGTTCTAATAAGTTCCTAAAACTTCCTCGATTTCTTCACTAAAGTTTTCACGCAGATGCTCATCAACTTAGGAAAATGTTGAAAATCAATCACAAAGGATGACGGCTATATTAATCAACTGATTAGGAGAATCTTCAAATGGAGGAAAAAATCTTTTGTCACCACCTCTACATGTGACTGACCAACAGAGGTCTTTGTAAGTTACTTTACAAAATGAATGAAGGGGATGTTTAACCCAAAATGGCACAAGACAAAGACACAGAATATGTTCAATTTGGAGCTCAAATGAATATAAAGAGTATATATTGTAACTAAAAGTGCTTTGCCCTGATCACTTCCCTGTTCACTACTAGTCTTAGAATGCAAAAGTGTTTGGTTCTTGTCAGTCATTGTTCTGTTGATGAACCTCTGGGTATCAAACAGATCAGACCTACTGATCTGTTTGTTTGTGTGAAACTAGGTGAATGAGGCTCCAGTGTGAACTGCTTCATATTGTTAATATGATTAGAAAAGCACTAGAAAAAGTGTCCATTTACAACTCCAACATCCTGTACAATCATTTTATACAGGATATTAAACTGTCCAGATAAAATATCTGAACTGGCACAAAATGTAATATTTTGGTTCGTCTGATTTGTATATTTTTATACAAATGAAACCTGATTTTGTGATTAACACTTACTACATTAAGTGTTTACTCAATTAAACATTTCATGCATTTAAATATATGCACTTGCATGGTTTATGGCCCCAGACTGGCTGGTCAGAGTATATCAAAGTTTCAACAGCAGCAAAAGACCACAACGTGGTTCAGTCATGTTAGCTAAAAACAAGAAAACAGAGGCTACAATTTGAGCAATCTTTTACAATTTAGACATTCGTAAACTGAAAAAATGACTTATCTGATTAGTTTTAACTTCAGCTGCAACATATAGATGATTCAGCCAGAGCTAGTCATAAACGGATTAAAATCAAACATTCTGTCTTGCATCAGGGATTCAGGCTGACTGTGTTTTCTTGGGCCTGTAGTAACAAATGATTATTGCTTAAATGCTACAATCAGCATGCATTCTGTTGCTGACCATGTCTTCCCTTTATGACAACAGTGTGCCAAACCTCTTCTGGCTATTTGCAGCAGAAAAATGCACCACGTGACAAAGATGAAACAATCACACCGTCTTCCACAATTACCAGAACTCAATCTAACAGAGGACCTTTAGAATATGGAGGAAAGAGCAGAAACTTTCAGCCGATAGCTTTTTTTTTGCCGTCAGCTTTTTAAGCTGGTGCACATAACAGATACACAGAAAGGTGATGTTGTGCAATTATTTACCTGAGCCAGTTTATCCTTCTATGCAGATATGCAGAGGTTCAACAGAAATATTTGCACACCAGTTGTTGAACTGAAGAATTGCTGAATTAGAATCAAGTTAACATTTTGAACCTTTATTCACCTGAAATGTTTTGTGTGGGTTTGAAAGGAGTTCCTCCGAGGTGAGCTGTGAAGAGCTTTAAAGCTTCTCCGTAAACGGAATGTGGGAAATTATTTCAGCTTTTGTAAAGTGCAGACTTTATGATGTGGTTTAGGTCATTTCTAACCAGAAATGCGGCGCATAGTAAAAGGTTTAGAAGCACAAGTAGTATATAAATAACTGGCTATGTAGAAGGTGAAGCGATTTTTAAAGTCCCATTGATGTTACCAGGCAGGTCAATCTCAAAAATTATAGGTTCACTCGAGAGGAACTGGTTACACCCCCACCCCCTCTCCTCGGCGACTCGGTCAGGCCTCAGCTTCAAAAGTAGAGGAGTCGGTGCGATTGAAGCTTCTAAGGAAAAATAAAAAACACTAGATGTCACTGAGGCATTTTGCGCTGTTTAAAGGGGTCCCTGGTGAAGAGCTGTGAGAGTTGTGAGTGGTGGAGATGCGTCTCAACAGACCTCTAAACAAAACGTTTGAAATGTAGTTTCAAAGGCTTGGGGTCTGCCTGGAGGCACCGCCGAGGAATACCTCTCCTGTACAACCTGAGCATCAAATGGCACCATGATGCGGCACGAAGGACTCAGGGGCTAATAGGCTTGTAGCTTCTATTGTCAATACACAAGACAAGAAGACATGTGGAAGAATAAAACGTTAAAATATCTTTATAAGAGAAGAGAAGTGGAAAAATGCTAAAGAAATACTTATTGTATTTATTTTTTTTGTTTGTAATTTTTGCTCCTAAAATTCTAGGAGCCACTGAGATCTGCAGCAATTCGATGCATTTTATTTAAAACTAAGATAATTAAGGATGCCATATGTTAGATTGTCCAACAGTTTCAAGAATGATAATTTTGCATCATTTATTTTAATTCTGAGAATACTTCAAAGTGTTGGTGAAAATAATCACACACTTTCATCTTGGCAGAAACACTTTGATTAGCAAATTTGTACATCAGTTACTTGGAGGGCAAACATATTTTTCACTTTTCTCAAATTTGAAGTGGCATATTTTGAGTTAATGTGAAATAGATTTATAGATTTATGTGTAATCTATATTTCTTCAAATTTCCAGTTTATGTAGTTTATCTAATTATCTTCCTCCTTGTTCCAGGTCGTCCAGACATTACAGTTCATCATTATGTCAATGACAAATTTAATTATACAGCACTTTAAAAAGTCCTCTCTTCCAAACTTTTTTGCAGTTAAATTACTGCTAAAATATTTAAAAATATGTATAAATATTTATAAAATCTAATTCAATATCCTGCATTTTTAAAAAAAAGAAAAAAAGAAAGAACACATTATGAATAGTATTAAATATTGAGCTAAAAAGCATATCTGTGTTTCAGTTATATGTAATGTCATAATCAATATGCAACTCCGAATAAAGGATCCATGTCCTCAGATTACACCTCTGCAGATCGTCTCTTCTCAGCAGTTCAGAAGTCGAGTTAAGTTGAAAACGCCAAAAATGATCCAACAATATTTCATTTAATGCTTTTAAGCTGTAAAATAAGTGTTTCCTCTGAAAATCTTTCCCTTTTCAGGATGTTTAAAGGAGCTACCAAAGTAGCCAGTGCCAGCTCTAATCACAAGCAAACTAAGCACCTGTTGAGACAAATTCGGTCTAACCATTGACAATTGTCAACATTTTGACAATTTATTTGGAATTGTTGAAAAAAAATCACTTTTGACAGTAAAATACTTTACAGAAGTATCTGTCTTTGCTGCTCCACTCATCTGTAATTAACATCTGAGCTTTAGAAACATAAGATCTCTCTAAAAGTACAACAAAAAAACTATATATATATATATATATATATATATATATATATATATATATATATATATATATATATATATATATATATATATATATATATATATATGCCCTCGGGGCAGTCACCCCCAAACTGGAGCAGTGGCTCAAACAGATCCCAGGAACAACATCAGACATCTCAGTCCAGAAATGTGCAGTTCTAGGCACAGCCAAGATACTGCGCAGAACCCTCAAGCTCCCAGGCCTCTGGTAGAGGACCCGAGCTCAGAGGATGAAACAGACCACCCACGGAGGGTGAGAAGGGAATTTTTTTTATATATATATATATATATATATATATATATATATATATATATATATAATAGGTTATGTTGAATGCCTCTGGAAGCAGAATTTAGAAAAAAAACTTCAACAAACCTTATTTAAAGTTTCAGCTGCAGCTCAGTGTATCTTGTTAAACTGTTTTAAAAAAAACTAAAAAGAAAGTAAATCTTGCTGCTTGTCGAAAAGTAGATGGACTCACACTGCACCCAGTTTGAGTAGATTATCGCTTCCCTCAAGCTGCCCAGTGTTGAACACAAAGCATCACAGAAATCTAATTCTTTTAAGAGCCTCTGTGCTAATTAAATTGGTGGGGGTTTAAATCGGAAAGCTTAATAGGAAATAACCAGGGGAATTGTTTTCACGACAAGTAAAAGCTCTGTGATTTCCGTACACGATTTGCTCCTTCCTATAAAAGACAGAAGTGTAATACATGCAAATTCTACCATGATTATCCACACACAGAGGGGCTTAGTGTCATCTCACCTCACCTTGACACTCGGCTTCACAAACTAGGGTGCCGGCAATTATTCGCTGCTTGCTCCATCCTTCAATTTTCCACTGCATAGACAGAGAGCCATTTAGAGCAGGAGATGACTACATCCTCCCCACTGTGACTTATATGTGAAGTGCGGTCAGGTGGCAAAAGGTCGAGCTGTGCTCATGCGAAGGAGGAGGCACTAACACAGCAGTAGGGTAATGGTCACCATCTCATCCTTATTTACACCCAAAATGTTCCAGATCTCACTCACCCACTGGGACGCCCTTGCCTCATCCACTTCTACCTGGTAGCACTCTTACAAGCACACACACACACACGCACACACACACACACAATTACACACACAGCTCATAACATACTCATGTTGATGGCTCATGCAGACGTTTAGCCATTGAAATGGATCACTTTTTCCCTCATGGCTTTCCATAGCGCATTGCCTGTTAGTCTCCTGTTGAGTTGACGCTGTCACCATTTTCTGAAAACTCTCTAAACCTCGTTTGTACCTTGTGTGTACAACTCAGACCAATGTAAGTAAGAAAGGCAAGAAGATGTTTTCAGATTTTATAATCCACATTCAGCTTTCATATCCGTCGCCGTCATCGGCTCTAGATTGCGACAGATAAAGATTTTTAGATCTTACTCTGACAGATTCTTTGTCTCTTTCACCGTTTTGTCACTTGAAGGTTTCTTGCCTCGTTTTTGTTCTCTGTCAGTTAAACTTATTGAAACTTCATGTATTGACAGAGTACAATATTTAAAAATGTATGTACAAAGAACATCACATGGTTTTACAAAACAATATTCAAACCAGATTTGTAAAATGAGAAAGCAAATTAAAGTTAAGAGGAAGAGAGATTAAAAAAAAGTTAAATCAAAATAATGATGATGGAAAGATGCATTTTAATTGAATCTGTCAGTTTAGCAAACAATCAGAATATCTTCCTGCATTTAGAACAAATTAGAAAATCATGATGAATTCATGTGGCATTGAATAAACTGATGTTTTGTGTATTTTAAATGTGTCTCTTCTGAGTTTAATAGATATTATTTATGTGAATATTTCATTCATGATTTTTTAGTTGTATATGAACTATTCATATTTATTATGAAGTGAATGAAATCCAAAAAAATGAATTCAAATTAATTTATTGATTTTAATCACCATTGTCTTTTGCTATCTGATTTGCCGCCGACAATCGAGTCCTTTTTCTTATCACACAACTGTGAAACATTTTTTATTACTGATATTCACACATAAATTCAAAGACCAGGCACCTAGATATGGTGCTGACATATCCACAATGTTAGAAAAGTAGGTCTTTTAAAATGGGTGAAGTTGAGCAATAGTTTTTTCACATTTATAACTATCTGGTGAAATGTACTAGTATTACATTTCCCCAAAAAGATTTTTCAAGTTCTAACTTCAGAGCCTTGAAAATGTATCCGTACCTCACAAAATTATCCACATTCTGCAACAGCAAACCTTCAATATTGAATGCTGGTCGTTAGTATTTATGCCCCTTTTATTTGTATTTTGCTATATAGGAACACAACACAACAAGCTGCCTTTACAATTTACTTAATTAGAAAGCCAACCTATTCTGTGAAGGCCTTACATGTTTATTAGAAATATCAATCAGTAAACAACATGAAAACCAAGGAACACACCAGGCAGGTCAAACTTCCATCCATTTACCGCAAATCTGACTGAACATTTTAGATTTAAAATAATGTCCTTCAGCAAAGCCAGCAACAAATTTCAAAACTGAATTTCAAATCAAGATATGCTTTCATTTTGTGTCGTTCAGTGTTTTTATTTCCGCCTGCAATTTTTAGTGAATCGGTTTGGTGGTGGATATCTGGTAGACGTCTCTCAGTCTATGGGAGGTTGTTCCAACTCATTACCTTCAGGGTCATCTTGGCGAGGAGCTCCTGCAGGTCCATGATGCCTTGCACCAGGCTCAGGAAATCGCTGCAGGTGGGACAGGCTCGATGGGCGAATCAAGAAGAGAAGAAAAAAAGAGCAGCAGAAAAAGCTTCAGACTTAATAAAAATAATCATCATTTGATTCCGTCTGTGGTGGCCACAGTAAAAAACTAAATGAAGCTTGAAATGTTTGTGCTAAAATGTCTATGTTATGCTAGTGGTGGGTGTTTGTATCAATATTGAAGCACCAGCGTCTGATTGCCTTATTGATCAGAGACAAAGAGTAACAAAGCAGTGACCCTGGATCTTAATCTGTTTGACAGGAAACAAATTCAGAAACAAAGGAAGAAAAAAAGCAGGCAACCAAATGAAAAACCAAACTGCTGGAGACAAAAAAAAACATGTCATTTCTGTCTGAAGTACTAAAGTGAAAACAAAGGATCATTTTTCACACCCTTCTTTGTTTTTGACAATGCTGCTAAGATACTTACTGCGATTAAGATTTGGACACTGTGTGATGTAGCCATTGGGAGCAAAGATCAGCTTCACATCCTGAATAACTCCCTGAAAATACAGTCATAAAGATGGATCATTAATTCTGCCAGCCTGAAGCAAGATTAAAGTATGCTGTTTAAACATAACATACCTAGAAAACCTGAAAAAAGTACAATTTATAGTTTTAAGGTTTCAGTCTAATGTGCCGAGTCGGTCCTACTGAATAATATCCATTGAGTAAAATCCACCAAGACAAAATGTAAGACCATTTACAGCGTTACAGTCAGACAGATTCAGGTTCCTGTATGTCTCCAATCCACAAGATGCTGCAATGCAGCAAATAAAGTTCTGCTTGTTTTGTTTTTTTATTGTTTGTTTGTTTGTTATTAGTATGTAGGAATCAATCGGACCTGCCTAATCTGAAAAATTCAGCCTGGTGCAGAATTTTCAGAACAAGTTTTCTCATCTACAGGTTCTTCAATTACATTAGTGTCTGTTGTACAGTAAAGCAGAAATCTAAGAGTTACTGAGAGTAAACTGAATTTCAGGATTTCCTCAAGCAGTTCTTTCAAAATGTTTTCTATAGCTTCTAAAGGTTCTTGAAATGATCAAGAGAGGACAATGTGTAGATTGTTGAGGAATAAACTTAGTTTCATCTCAACACTGTAGAGATTTTTTTGCGATTTAGATCATTTTTTTCTGACATTGCAGTGAATTTGGGGTTAAAAAACAAAAGGAACACCTTTAAACCTTATTACATTTCATCACATTGCAGCAGCAACATTATTGTGTTATATTGAAGTAGCGCATGACAGAACAGTGGAAAAAATTTATACATTGTTAAACAAAAAAATCAACAAAAACATAGACTTCAATTTAGCTTTACCCTATTATAAGCAAAATGCTTCAACAGTCTGCCAATCACTCTGAAAGACAAGTGCTCTTCAGAAACTCGTGACGGGTAAAAAGAAGTGTAATGATGACCAGAAGTAAGAGTTTCAGACATCAGCAGCTTTTTTCTGTGGAAAACGATGGAAATGAAACACCAGGGTGCCCACACACTTCGAAATCCAATATCATTTCACTTCTCCTTCAAAGTAGCTGCTGATAACACACTGGAGGGACATTAAAATTCACCACCTGAAGCACAATCTGCATCATCATGTCTGCATTATGCGTGTGTGAAATCCTATTTACAGTACAGTTCCCTGTCCTGGATGCCTTTCTTCACACAGGCGCATAAAGAGAGGCAGCCTCGAGGTGAACAGGCTTGCAGCACAGACTAACAACACACACACAAGAACGTACCTTGTCACACACACACACACACACACACTTACAGGCAATGCGAGCAGCAGATGGCGAGGAAGAGATTGGCAGTGTCGATCAGAATGGAAATGAAGGTATAGATCGCAGAAGTCTGTTCCGCCGGTGTAATATAGGAGCCCTGACCACACATTTCTTTGAATGATCAGACGAGTATTTGAACTGAATACAAAAATACTTCCTTCCCTCTTACAAGCTCAATATCTCTCTCGCACAGACCCAGCAGTAGTCAAAGAGCAGTACTTCTCGGAAATGATATGCATGCTCCCATACAGTTTTACTTTATACAAGTAAAAAAAAGAAAATGTAGCTTCACATTTTGTTATGGTTCTAAAAACAGACTGAGTTTGAGCTGATCCATGACAGGCATTTGGGACAAACCATTACTTTTCAAGAAGAGATTGTACAGTGGTGGCCTAATATCAGACTTATAATGTTATTCTCTTGTCAAAACATACCTGAAGTGTTATTTTGATGTGTTCATGCATGTTTGAGAAATCCTTTGATCTCATTGGCAACCATTCAGTCATACAAAACCCCTGCTGAGACCCAGCGCTACCTTCGACATGCAACTCAGTTTCCAAGATTCTGCATTACAGAGCCCTCCTCCCCGTAATCCGCTCCTTCAGACTAGCCAGCTGCCATTAGCAAACACCTGGCCAAAGTGTGCATCTGCTGAGCTCATTGTAGGGATTGAAGGCAACGTTTTGGAAAGAGCAGGAGTTTTTAAAGAGACAGACGCCAAATTTCAAGGTGTTAAATTTTGCATTCAAATTTCCTAAGTGATATTTTATACACATCTAATTTTTTTTACCAATTGAAGGCAACAGTAACTTCTTTGTGTTGTAAAATGATACTATGTCACCAGTGGCGCAACTACACATTATTCAGGTGGATGTGAAAACATAGAATGCCTCCCCCAGAGGGAAGGAACGTCAGGGTGAAGGAGCGACACTCACTCGCTCATCGTCGTCCCCCCGAGGCGACGATACGTGAAAGGTAAAACTTGCTACATTAGCCTCGTTATGTGCGCGAGGTGAAGGAGCGTAAGGCGCGCCGACGTGTATGGGAAAACATCGGCGTCGCCCCCTCCAGACGGGGTTTTGGCGCCCCCTCTGGTGCTGCGCCCCTATGCGTTGCATACCCTGCATACCCACTTTTTGCGCCACTGTATGTCACTAGAAAACGCATAATACTGACCCTTTAAGAAATTTGATTCAAGTTATATGAATTATATCATCCAGAGAGGCACGGCTGCAAGAAATATGCAGAGAGAATCCAAACAACCAACCTACAGCAGAACCTTTGACCCATTTGTATCTTGAAAATTCGGGTCTTTCCAATCTCGCCTGCATCCCTACCAAAACAAGCTCAATTTCACAGTCATTACTCTTGCATAGAAACACTGTATGATGAAATATTCATAAAAAAAAATTATGAAGAGGTATTAGAAGATTATTTTTGTTTTTGTCACTCAAGACATCACACGTTAGTTGGCATCCTAGGGAATTTTCCAAAGGGCTCATAACCCAAATTATTGAAACACTGGCAACTCACCCATCATTTTATCTAAAATAAAGGAAAACAAACAAAAAACTGGCAGTAGTGAAGTTGACGTCTCCAGGCTTCTGACCTAATAAATACTGACACTCCAAAGTCTTAAGAAAAGTGACTTTAACAGAGTTAGGCTGTGAAAGAAAACAACTTTGTTTGGCTGAAGTTCTACACTTTTTTATCCACATTACAAACATTTCTTTAATAACTCTGGAAGAGGATCCTATGCACCATCACTGGTTGTCATCGTAGCATGCATAGAAAAACAGAAAACACAGTTTGGGAGACACATCACACATGTAGCAGCAACACATGGACCCTGTTCAAGCAAAACAAAAGCCAGAGTGCACAGCAGGCTGGCTCACAATCCAGCCACGGTCATCCTTCACACTCATATGCAGAGGAAAATTTAGCTCTTGGGACATTCATGCCCATTTGTGTTGGAAAAAAAAGATGCATTTGCATATTTAGAGGATTCACTGAATTTAGGAAATGCAATTTCCTTAGAAATTGGAGGTTTGCTAAGGCATTGACATTAAGTAGAGGCCAACATTAGCATTTCTAAAGAATAGAAGTTTTACGCTGCTTATCTGATAAGGTAAACTCCTCCAAAGTTCAAAAGTAAGTGTTCAGTTCATTCCTGCTTTGATTCAAAAGTTGGAGACAAAAATTGGAGAGCAGAAGTAAACAAAGAAATTTTAATTCAGTCACATTTTGAGATCAGATTTTTAAAAAGAGGAAAAAAACATTTGGGAGAACAAATGATTAAACTCTGGGTCTAATGACTTTGTATGGTACAGATTATGCTAAAAAAGAATACAATATTGTGTAAAATTGTGATATCCGTCACTCATTTCAGAAAGTAAAACTTATAAATATCACAGATTCATTACAAACAGAATATTTCAAGTTTTTATTTCTTCTAATTTGATGATGTTGCACCCTCAGGACAGAATCTGCTGTCGTCGTTGTTGAAAGACAACATATTTGCTGAACGTTTCTTATAAAATACTCTTGCAACTGCAATCATGCAGGGGAAAGTGTTTTTAATTAAACTTATTCATGTTCCTACTTCAAGAAACCTCTTTGATGGATTTCTGCGAAAATTTGCATAATGAGAAGTCTGAAGTCTCGTGGGATATACATTACAGCAAAGAGAAAACAATTAAAATAGCTGACTAGTGTTCAAGAGTGACGTGACATTAAGCAAAACACGCAAAAAGCCGTCAATTTACTAAACCTGAAAGCAAACAAAATATCAAGTTATAAAAGAAAACTTTGAAATCTTTCCTTTTCATAATTAAGACTTTCACTTGGTCAATTAACCCTTAACACAGAGTTTGTTTCAACAATTTATACATCTGCAAGGACAAAAATGAGACGAAATGTAACATCATACCATGTTTTCCATCACATGTTGATGTTCACAAGCAAAAACCCTTTTCAAAATGAACAAAATTATTATTTTATTTCTTTTGCAAAATCAGTCTGTTTATAGTTTTTCCTAGAAGTCACAATCTGTCTCGCAAAAACAACCAAAGTCTTCAGTGTATTTTGTTGTAATGAACCAACACAAGGCAGAAAATATTTGTCAATGGAAGGAACATTTATACAAGATTTGCAAATTAATTTTACAAACAAATATCTAAAAAGTGTGGTGTGCATTTTTATCCAGCTCTTTTTACTCCGACGCTCAAAATAAAATTCAGTGCAACCATTTACCTTCAGAAATTGACAATAAAATCAATAGATTCTGTGTGTGGCGCAGTCGGGAGCCCCTTTGCTTTGGGTTCTGGGTTCAAATGGTAACCCAAAGAGAATTTAGAGAGACTGGGGTCAGTTTCTGTAAATTGCCCATAGACGTGTGCGTGTGTGTGTGTGTGTGTGTGTGTGGCTGTTTGTCCTGTGGGTCTCTAATGGACTGATGAGTGCGATGTACCCTTCCTCTCCCAATGACTGCTGGAGATAGGCGCCAGCCCCCCCTGCAACCCTGCACAGATAAGCAGCTGTAGACAATGGATGGATGGATGTTATCATTCGTCACCGCGGTTTTACACTGTTCTGTGTTGGTCAGACACAAAAGGCTCAGGGAGTACAAATACTGTTTTGCAAGGCACAGTGTATAGATCCAAACTGTTGGGACACCAATGAAACTTAACTGATGTAAGAGAATGGATTTCTTCTTTCATAGTCCAACATTTATAACATCACTTCTTCATGGCTCAAACCACGGAGTTTGTTCTATGATGCTGATGATGAAAAGATTAAATTCAACTAATCTGAGCAAGTCTGCAAAGGAGAACGCACACCGCACAAAAACATTTAGCTGATCTCTCTATCATTGTCCATATAAGAATAATTATCATCCAGTGGTGCATGAAGCGGAGCATTTCACCAGAGTGCTGGCTTCAAACAAGCATGCTGCGTCCCTGAGGAGCAGCATGCTTGGCACAATGGATTTTAGATAAAGATAATTTATTACAGTTGCTCCCTCAAATGGAGACTCCCAGGAGGAGAGAGAGGAAAAAGGAGCATCATCAGCCTCTGCCAAGGCTCAGGATGTTTTATTTAAAGGCCTAGTTAGCTCATCTTATCATTATCCCACTCAAGTCCTGAATAGGATGGACTGCACCTGCTGCTTTATTTCAACTCCGATCAACTGTGTTACATTCATAGCTCTTGGCTATTTTTCTCTTCCCTTCACCTCTTGCTTCTCAGCGGTCGCCAAGCCTTACACATACCTCCTCATCTTTAACAGGTTAAACTGAAGTGTAATTTGCCACAGTGTGGAGAGAATAGTAAAAAGGTGCATACCTGATATCTTAGCAAATACCTCCACACCTCCAATGTTTGTGGTTTCCTCAGAAAGTCTGATAAAATGTTCGACTTCATTTAACAAGCTTGGGATGTTTTTTACTTTTGGCATTTTCTTTTTCTTATTACAAAATCCAACTTGCCTTTTTCCATGCTTTCAAGTTTCCACTTGACTTTTTTAATACTCTCAATGAAGACAATGGAGAACACCTTGCAAAAACATCTTCTAAAATGTAAAAACAAAAAAAGCAAAACAGGAAGATGGAGAGCATTTTAAATCAAATGTCAAGCTGAGGGGAAAAAGTCCTCCTGAAACTATTGTTGGTATTCTGAGACTCTCCTACAAAACATTTATATTCAAGTTCAAAACTGTGCATTAAGCACAATGAAAATCTAACCAGTATGAATATAAATAAACATTTGGGACACCTGGTAAAAAGGTGTGCAAGAAGATTTAAAATAATTTCATTCTCAAAGTAGTTTCTGCTTAAAAGGAGCCAGTTGATCAAGGTGCCTCCTCTGGAGGTTTTCCAGGCGTTTCCCAATGGGAAGATACTGTCTGAAATAAGAAATGCCTTGGGAACTGGGATGAAATGGAGTGGGACTGGACTGCTTCCCAGTGACATCCTCCAGTTGTCTGGGTTTCCTCCTGGAGCTGCTGCCCCTCTGACCCGAGCTCCTGAAGCAAAACAGTGAAAGGTTTCTGCTTTTTTTTTTATTTTTTATTCCTGATGCTTGCTGCAAACCAATTCTCCCTTGGGATATGAATAAAACCTCAATTGAAATGAAGGATGGATTTTTTATAGGCTTCTTAGGGACAAACTTAATCAACTTGTGCCTCAGGATTTCAATAAAATATATATATTCACAAAGACCAGCTGCAACATACCAAAGCACAGCTTTCAGTGAACAAATGGTTTTGTTCACTGAAACATACAAAAGCAACTTAACCAAAGAAGAGCTTGATATGGTAGCCATCTTTAATAAACCATCCTAAAATAAAAATGTCTTAAAAAAATAAATAAATGTTTTAAAGAGATTTTTCATACCGTTAGTTGTGTTTCCATTACAAATTTAAAAAAATAAAAATAAAAAAATGTGTAAACGTGTTTCCATTAGATGAGAAACAGTTAAAATCACACAGGATTAAGTTTGTTCATGAGATAAATCATACCACATCATCATTCTCCAACTACTTCCTGTTGTTTTCTTCTTTGTGTTTTGTGCCAGTGGCAACATCTGGTTGTTGATCATGTGACTTGACTGATGTAAAAAAAAAAGTCCTTCTATTACAGTTTTGTGAAATAAATCAATTTTGATGCGGCTGGAAAAAAAACCCACCTCATCCTACTGCTATTTTTTTCTTATCAAAAAAGTTTTTATTTAAATTGGTTTGTTTCCATTAGGCAAATTTATTTCAAAATGCCAAACGCAGCTATTTGCAGTTAGGAAAAGGATTAAATCTGATGTATGCATCAAAATATCATACATTTAGAGTATCAATCAACCAATCAAATGTTATTTGTCTGGCACATTTCAGCAGCAAGGCATTTCAAGGTGCTTTACATAATTAAAATATAAACTGTATGTGACATTAACAAATAGATGAAAAGTAAAGATAAAAACATAGAAGACATCAAAACCCGCACTCTAACCCTAATTTAGCCATAAGCAAATCTAAACAGGTGGGTTTTATGTTTAGATTTAAAGGCACCCAGTGTTTCAGCTGTTTTACAGTTTTCTGGAAGTTTGTTCCAAATTTGTGGTGCATAGAAACTGAATGCTGCTTCTCCTCATCTGGTTCTGGTTCTGGGAATGCAGAGCAGACCAGAACCAGAAGATCTGAGGGGTCTAGACGGTTGGTACAGCAATAACAGATCTTTAATATATTGTGGTGCTAAACCATTCAGTGATTTATAAACTAACATCAGTATTTTAAAGTCTATTTTCTGAGCTACAGAGAGCCAGAGTAGGGACTTTAAAGCTGGTGTTATGTGCTCTATCTTCCTGGTTTTAGTGAGAACACGAGCAGAGTATGTTACATAGCAGAGGTATGTAAAAAGAATTTGAAGGAAATAAACCTGCTGCTGTTTGTAAAGCTTGAATGTACAAATTTATGTTCTAAAAATAGCACAAAAAGCTATTTGCTTTGCAAAATCAGAACGGTGTGCTGGAATTCCCACTTCCCTTCTCTGTCACACTGAAGAATGACCCGAGTGGTTTTCCAGAGATGTATATCGGTACTTTCAAAACAAGCTGCAGCTCGAAATGGCCCTTCTGATACACTAAACAGCAGCACCTTGATTTAGTGTGTTACCAGGGCAGCTGTCAGCCGAGATACAATGATACTAGAACGAACCTGAGGGGAAAATTTCCTCATTCTCTGTCACTTCACACGGGGCTCCGCTCTTCCACACCATCTGTCAACGCACCTGACATCACGTTGAGCTGCTGCGTGCACATGTACACCAGCACATGCTTGAGATGACTGAAGGCAAGGAAGTGGCTGATTGAAATGTTACATTTAAGACTAGTATGTTGCCGTTTTCTCAGTTTTGGTGAAACAGCAGACAAAAAATAAATAAATCAAAAGGGGAGAGCTGGAAGACGGACAGTGCTCCAGTGCGGCAACAAAGGTTTTAAAGCATGGGGAGGAGAAATAATTTTCACCGCAGTGGGGCTTTGCAGTTAATCAATATGTTACAAAAGAAAAATAGAAAGCCCACTGATTGCATGGCAGGTGGGAGGGAGAGCTATGAATATCAAAACTGTGTGCATGTCCTGGTTCGGCTCTCCCATGTCCCCTGCCAGCTGTGAGTGCATGCAGAAGCCTGAGAAAATGAGTAACAATTAGAAATTGACAACATTGTGATGGCCTTGGGAATAAGCATTTCAAAGCTCACGCTGAGCTTTGTGCAGTTTCTCCGAGCCCCCGGCACTTCTGTTTCAGAATCTTATTCCTGTGTTTCTTCCACACACACACACACACTCACACCCTTTTGCAAATTTGTTCAATTACACCAGGCGTTATTGAATGTGAAGCAGGTTCAGTTACAAGCAGAATGTAGGTGTGTGCGTGCAGCATCGGGGGAGGAAGCTTACCTTGAACAAGCCGTGCTTGTGGCTGTGTTGGCCTAGCCACACTCCACTGCCTAAGGTAAGCTCCATCTGAGGAGGGTCTATCACCCGCTCATAAATCCTGCCAACAACAAACCAGAGAAAAGGTTATGTTAATGACACAGGCTCAAACACATTTTTGTCTTTGCTTGATCTTGTTCTGACAGGAACACTGATTCAGTGCAGATGAATCCAACAGAATATGCCTCTGTCTGCTCCTTCTTCTCTCGTCTTCCTTTTAGAGAATGTTGAGCAGAAGCTGTTCCCTCCAAGCATGACAGCCAGTCTCACCCCTCAGCTCCAACAGACTATTATTATTATTATTATTATTAGGTCCTGAGATCTATGGTGGATTAACTGCCCAACTCCCAACGAAAACGGGCTTTATTACATTAAACATTGCACCAATGTTTTCTGAACTAAGGTGAGTTTAATATTGAAGTTTGTCCTTCACTTTCTTCCAACTCTGAACCCATGCACGCCTTATATTGGAAGATTATTTTTGCTTTTCTTTCCTTTTTAACCGTAAAGACCATATATACGGTCTCTAATGTGTTTGCAACAAAGATGTGTGTGATTTCACAGAAATAATAATAACTCTTAAGTATTCAGGAAATACTCTGTGCCAAAATAAAAATAAATTATTAATTGATGAAAGGACAGAAACTTTTGAGAGAATAGGTTTATGCCAACTACTCTTGCTTGCATTTAAGGAGAAAAAAAATTAAATGCATTTGACCACATTTAATCACAACTTGAGTAAAATAAGTAGTCAAAAGATCATCAGTGCTGACGGCACCTTAAGTAAACAATTCCTCCTTATATATAAACAAATTCAAAATTGATGAAGTTTAAGAAACATCCAAACAAAAAGCCAGAAAGTTCAGGGTTGAATCTCCCATCTTATGGTCAACCAACTGTAAGAAGAGTTTCTTTGAAAGAACTATGGGTAATTTTTCAATCTTTCCCGAGGCCCTTTCTATTAATTTGCAAACCACTTTGTCTCATTATTGTATCCATCGCCATTTAATTATTCACACTTTGTCTCTTCACATTCTGCTCTGCTCTGTGTGCGGCAGATTGATTGATAAGAGCACAAAAACAGAGTGCAAAGAGGTCCAGATGGACAGCAGTTACCGACTCTGCTGGAGACAAGTGGGAATGTTTGGTCGATCAAACCAATCGAGTCCAGCTCATTTTGCCATTTCATGCATTTGTAGTTTTGCCAACTGACTTTTACAAGTGCAAATATGAGCCTTTTGCCACAGGACATTTCACACCGACAACACATCAATTTGTATCCTTCTCTGATGTGTTTTGGACCTGCTTCAACAACCGATGATTTAAAGAAACCTTCTGTAAACTACTCACAATCAACTGTGAGCAATTGTGGTTTTGTGATTTAGATCAATTATTTGCTGTGACAGAAAAAAAAATGGTTGGGGGTCATAATCTTTCACATTTCAAAAGGCATAAGAAGGAATCAGAACAACAATTTGTGGAAAAAAAGGTGTAACATAAAATTAACAGCTAAATGAAATTATACCATACCGTATGTCGATAATTCACCACACTACTTAAGAACAGTGTGAAATAAGCTGGCATACAATGGATGATTACATGAGTAGAAAACACAAACAAATGGTAGTAAAAATCGACCCTTTTCTGCAGCAGAATAATTATCTTACAGATGTAATTTTTCTGTAGTTATTTTTTTTGTTTACATTAATAATATCAAAAGCTTTCACTGAAGTGTATGAAGAATAATTTACAACTGTAGATATTCGTTTCAATGGCACATTTGAGTTAAAATAGGTTGAAATATGTCTCGCTAAAGATATTTCATACAACATATGAGGTAATAGATTATTTTTATATTATTCAACATTAAAGCTGCAGTATGTAACTTTCATATAAAAACATATTTTTCTATACATTTGCTGAAACTGTCACTATGTTGGGACAGTTTAGTATGAGACAGATAATCTATGAAAAAAAAAATTTAAAAAAAAATCAAGCTCATCTGCCTTCTCCCAGTGCTATCTGCAAACAACCAATCAGAGCAAAGAGGAGGATATCAGTGCTGTCAATCACCCTGTGTGTGGTGTTGCTTCATCCCCCCTGCTCTCGGCTACGCTGCAGCCAGCACAGCCTACAGTGAATGCTCAGGCTGGTTAGCATGCCCATCAATAAAAGGATTAACGGTTTTCCTGTAATGGTTAATTGTTTCTCTGCCTTTAGCACATTTAGCACATGACATTGATTGACAGCGTCAAGACCCTCCTCCTGGCTCCGATTGGTTGTTTTTGGTCAGGAGCAGTGCATTTTGGTACAATGGCACACAGGAAGGAGGTGGAGGAAAATGATCACATATTACACAGCATGGTGATAGATGGTTAGAATTTTTTTTATACAAGTTACATGCTGCATTCTTCATGATTAAGACGTCTTAAAGTACGTTAGGTTTGAAGGCTGATTTCTGACCAGCTACAAGATTACATTCCTTTTTATAGTGGATGATAAAGTAGCCGTTGCTACCAGAAATAATGAAACTTTGCCTCTTTCCATGTCAGTTCTTGTCCCTCTTGTGGCCTTTTATATTTCCCACATACACAATCTGAAACAACATTGTCCCTTATTCAATTAGGCCTTGGTTTGCTCAGTTCCAGAAAAAAGTTGACATCTAAATAGCATGTGGTGTGTGTGCATGGCATTAAGAGGAAATGACACTGCATGAAATCCAGCACTGCTGTGAGTAATTTTATCTTTGTGATTAGCTGCATTCAGTATTGTCCTTTTGCCATGAAAGCTGTGTCACTGCAAATTTAGAGACTTCCTGCTGCGGCTGATATACTTTGAAACCATTAAATACCAAAAAGATGCAATGTAATAAAAGGGGAGGCTCTGCGTTTCCAAATGAGATTAGTACTGAATGTTCCTCTGAAGAGTATAAAATAAGCAGATAAGTGATTTTTTTTTAAATAAAAAAAGAATAAGTCTACAAAATATAGCAGATTTAGTTTCTCGTTGCATATTAGAAGAAAAAAATAGTGCTGGGGAAAAATATTCACCCAGTATGAATTTTCTTTGGTGGAGCTGTCAAGCATGCTTTAGATCACAAATTCACAAAAAGCAGACAAACTGTGGGCCGTTTTTGATGGAAAACAGCTTTTTAAGACATGTGGAACAACAACGCTCACAACAGAGAGACCAGTTCCACATTTCTGACAAGAAGTTGAATTTTCCGGAAGGTGTGCGTCTGCTGCAAAACTAACCGAGTTATGATTTATGATGATTTATGTAATTGCTATATGTAATAATTATAACCACAAATTCTGTAACTTACAAAAAAGATTGGAACCATTTGTTTTTTTAATTTAAGATCAAGTTCATTTCAGTCAAACAGGAAACCAGTGAGTCCACATCTAAATCGTTAAAAAGTAAAAAGAAAAATGTAACATTTAAATCCAGGCTTAAATATGTTTTAAATACTGTGTCAGGATTTAATCCGTGCTCAAAAACTCTTCAGGGACGGAATCCAAACAAATTTGCAAATAAGTGTGTTTGATTTCCTTTAAAGTAACGTAAAAGACACCTTTGATGGAAAATATTGTAAACAATTGATGACAAATGTTGGTGCCAAAGGTGTATTGGTTGGGAGGACACTTTTTTCACATAGGATCAGTATTAGTTAGTTTATACTTGATAGTTAAACTAGTCTGACAATCAGAAACATTTAACCTTAAAGAAATGGAAGAAATCTGTAAATACTTTTTCAGAGCATTTCAAGAACATTTGTGCTCATTTACAATGACCAAGTTTTTTTTATTTATCTAGAAAGTATTGAAGCAATTCTGCATCTTGAAAACAGGTGTCCATTAATCCCCGTTTTACTGTCAAAGATTGTAGGGAGGAAATTTCTAGCTTTCATTAAAATCAACACAGTAGGAAGGAAATTACTAATCAATTAGAGCTTGTTGAACATGGAGTGGTTTGCAGTGAGTGCGTCACACAGTGAAGCCACTTTACCCATAACTTCATCCATAACCAGTAAAATGGGTCAGTACTGCTCCACTTTCACACTGGTCTTATATGCCTTTTTTTTTAATGACTGTGTGAGAGAGGCAGAGACCCACATATCGATAAGAGAAGGCAGGTGCAGAACTACTCACCATCATTTATGTGACTGCAGAGGCTGGAACAAGGAGCAAAACCCCCAGCTGGGAAGCAGTGCCTTATGTCCAGGCTGAACTGTGGAAGCACCGTATGGTGGACTGTATAAATCCACTTAGTGCACTGTATTTATTTTGTTGACAGTCCATTTCAGAACAAGCTGTCAGACCGCCTCGTTTTGGACTGATTTACAGGCCGAGTAAAAGAGAAAAAAATGCATTTAATCTTGGACTGGGAGTATTTCAGTCCGTAAACTAACTTCCACAAGCTATCTATACGCCACAGGTGACAGCGAGCAAAAGAATATAAATAAACAGAAAGTCACAAGCAACAAATACAAATACAAGAGTGCCACAAGCTCCAAAAGCTGGGCTCAATATATTTAGGTGTATGGCTGTCTTCATAATTTTCCTTTAAAAGAATAATCTTTAAGTCTTCACCATGTGCTATGCAAACATTTGTCAGCTACATTAAACATCAGGCCACTTTACATTTTCACTTAGAGTAGCAGATATTTTCTGTCATATTTCTGTCTTTTCTCCGACAGAGAAAGATGAAGTTTGAAATCCAGATCCTGTTTTTTCTCCTGCATGGTTCAAATGTTTCAGTGCTCTAACTTTATCCACGTAATCAAAAAGTCCAGACTGACACATGTAAGGATTAATAGTTATTACTGTGAGATGGAAAACCCTCCAAACGTGCTTCAATTGAAGCTGTTTTTGAGGGTTCAGATGTAATACTATGAACTCAAAACTTAAAAAAATGACCTAGAATAATTTTGAATGAGTGAATGAAACAGAAGACATATTTCTTTCAGAGATTTTCTTTCCAAGA
This sequence comes from Poecilia reticulata, assembly GCF_904066995.2. Lineage (NCBI taxonomy): Eukaryota > Metazoa > Chordata > Actinopteri > Cyprinodontiformes > Poeciliidae > Poecilia > Poecilia reticulata. The sequence continues at coordinate 31,778,202 of NC_088832.1, forward strand.
AACTAAGATAATTTATGAATGAGCAGGTTAATAATGCCAATGTATTGTAAGCATTGTATACTCTAATTCCCATCACGCAACTTTTCCTTTGTGGGAGAAAATTATGCTCACTAATTCTGATGCGGCCATTAAAACAGCCCTGACTAGTTAACATCCATTTACAGAAACAGAATATCAATTTCAGCTCATTTACTGGTAAATGTGTCTAATTTGCTCAACAAACATGGCTAATGATCAGCCTATTTGAGAATATAAGTGTTGCTCTTTCCGCAGCGCTGACTTGTAGTCCATTCAGTTACAGCAGCAGAACTGATTCAGTGTCCAAAATTTAGATTTTCTAGCTCCATGAAATTTGCAATACTACCATCTCAACTTAAACTACCTTACTTTTTTCTTACTCAGAGTTAGAAACCTAAATATCCACTATGAACCATCCTGTTGTGGTGCAATATTTAACTGGGATTCTTGCAATTTATTTAGAAATTACTGACCTCATTTGTGTTTGAACTCGCTGCATGGGGAGTGTCAAGAGTTTCTTAAAGATCTTTATCCAGACATATCAATAAAATAAAGTATTCAAATCTTTTTTGTCGTTTTTGTTTTTTGGACTCCAATTTTTATAAAATCTTCAGCTTATAAAAAGTTATTTTATTTCAAAACTGAAATAAAAAGTTAAAATAAGTTGTGTTTAGGTAAAATTTGCCTGATTTGAGAACATAGTTACCTTTTGTTTGTGCACGATCCTCAAGTATTAATACTGATATACACTTTTCTGTTTCGGTTTCATGCTAAAAACAACACTGTGCATTACAGCCAAACGTTTCCACTTCGCTCATGTTAAAAGTCTTCTTGTTGTTCAGTAAATGTTATAACTTTTGAACCCTTTTTTGACATTAACAATATAACTGAAACATGTATAGCCTGAGACATGTATATTTACCTTTGCAGTGTGAACTAAACTCAATGTGACCTTAGTGGCAGAAGGAGATTTGGACGTTTGGCAGCTGCCTTGAATGATTTCCACTGATGAACAATCTGTTTCACAGGAGAATGGTGGAATCCAAATTGGTTGGAAATGGTCTCATGGCTCTTTTCAGACTGATGGGCTCTAACAATTCCTCCTTTAAGGTCGTTGATGATGTAACTGAATGTTTTAGTCCCAGAATCCAACAAAATGTTGGTCTTTAAGAGATACTCCGAGTCAATGACGGTAGTAACTGGCTGCTCCTTTTAACCTTTTATTTCCAATTGTATTACAGAAGCACTTATTTTTCTTCAAGATTTCAGGTTATAAAACATCATGGCTGTTTGATTTTATGCTTAAACAACTTTGAGATCTGCTGTGCATCAGATATTTTTATTAATATTTCAGGTCTAACATGTAAATCTTAAGTTCCAATGAGAACTTTCACCTTTGACAAAATACTACCATCAACTTAAATTTTACTGTTATTATGGACGTAGTTGGTATTGATTGGCAAAACTCTCAAAGTAAATCACATTGAATTCTTTCCTGCAATAATGTTCGTCATAAAAATCTACATTAATTTGTAACACATGAATTGTTAACATATAAAACTTTTGGTTAGCAGACAGGAAGTAAACGGCTGATTTAACTCAAAAATCTTGCTTGTCCTTATAGTTTTACAATAATATATAATTATTGACATGCTTGGTGTAGAAAAACACATTTAAGGTTATTGGTTCTGTATGTTGAAAATCACTGAGAAAACTTAAAGATGTCCAAACAAATTGGAAAGGAATTAACTGTCCCAAGTCACGTAAGATTATGACTTTTGTGGCTGAATAAAGTCGGACCAGAGAGACGTTTTACCTTAGACAGAGGAACCTGTATGTATATTTAGCCAGCTGTCAATGAATCTCTGCAGAAAGTACTTCTAAGACAGACATCTGTCAGTCTCTCTCTCTCTCTCTCTCTCATGCTGCTGACGTTCTGTGACTGAGGCAAACAGTACCAGGTCAGCTCAAAGTAGAAATCCACCACGCAGCGGCAGGAAGACATTAAAATTATGCTCCAACGTGACAGGCAGAGGAACTTCTAATACAAATAAGATTATTTTTCTAATTCAAAGTATATTCAATATATTTTCCTTACCAAGACATCCCAGAATGTAAGGCAAAATAAAAGAAATACAGACACAAGTAGCCAAAGAAGAAGTGGAACATTCTCTTTGGGAGCAGAAGGCAGAGAAACCACGACAATGAAAGTGGAACATACTCTTTTAAGATGGCAGATGTATCATGTTTAATGGATAAAACGACCCAAATTTCTGCTACTGAAAGGTTGCTTCCGAGTATAGAACTGGTGTTACCTGCAGTATGTAGATGAAAATGGAGTCTAATCTGGATTTGTCATCAAACTCCCAGTAGAACCGTATGCCTGCTTCCTCGCTGTGTCAGAGACGTGTAATTGCCTCACCTCTGCAATAACCTTATCGTTTGATAGAAGTTTCTATCCGTTTCTGATAAGGCACAACTAGTCTGGCTAAAGACATATTCTTATATAAAAAGGATGGAGTGTGGTAAGGGAGGGATGCATCATGGTGTCCCCTGGGTCTCCTTGGCACACACAGCTCTCTCTGCCTGCCACATGCGGCTTGAACGAGACCGCCTGATGCAGGTGGGCTGGACCCTGCTGAGCTCGACAGAGGACAGAAACAGTAATGACACACTTTATCACACTTGACACTAAACAGTGAACCTTTGACAGAAGAAAGCCATCAGGTGGCCCAGGAACTTTAGCTCGGTTCATGAAAACAAAGTCTGACACTGTGATAAATGATGATGCTTGTTGCAGGAGAAAAGCAGCACTTTTCTTTATTTACGTAAATAATAACATCTCTGAATAACAACTCACAACAAATGTAAAGAAACGAAGAAATCAACATTATGAAACGGTACCAACAGTGCTGACTCAGTCCACCAATACACTGTTTTCCATCACTTCTATTTAGTTTCGATTTACTCAAAGGTGCAAAGGGCAAAAATTTCAGCCTAGATTAAATCTAGAGAACTTGCATCTTAATTTAACCTGTTAATTTACATCTTAATCCTACATCTAGGATCTAGATTTGATAACAAAATTCAACAAATTATAATATTCCTAGTTGGATATTTCCAAAAAACAATCTCCAGGTCCTTGAAGATGTTTTAAAATGGCTGATTAAAGGTAAATCTGGAAAATTTCATAGCCTCAAAGCAATTATGACGACGTGTCGCACTAGTCAAAGCACATTTACCACTTTATGTTTCCTAACAAAATGTTGCATTTCCTATTTTGGTTTCTGCACTGCCACCATCAGCTTTAGCCTTTGATTTGGATGGTTTTAATCAGCTCATCAGCAGGAGAGAAGAGTTTCTGTGTCTAGCACATCAAACCACCAAACATCCAAGATATAAAGTAATGCTGGCATAAAACTGCTCATGTTTTGTTTATGAGCCGATATGTGACTGTTGTCATTATTCTGTTCAAACCTTTTAGCCACTGCTTACACGCTTTTCTCCTCCTTTTCGCTAAAGATAATATAAAGACTTCATTGTGACAGTGAAACAAATAAATCACATTATAAATGCATCCAGAAAAAAAAAATGCTTCGTTCACACTTCCATCAACGAGCACAGCTGGAGCGATGCACTAAATTAACTGAGCTACTGCCAAGCTGCTGATCGAGTTATAGTGTTGCTATAAACCAGCCTGGCCGTTCCAATTTTTATTTTTTAAATAAATAATCATGACCGTTACACAAGGGCTACAACTGATCGATCATTTAATATTTAAAAATTACATCAGACGAGTCAAAATATGACGTTTAAGTGATAATTTTATTGTTTTACGGATGGAAATGGCAATAATTCATATAACAAATTAATTATTTCAGTAAACAAAAAGCTTATGAAACTAAAAAACTAGATGTGTGACTTTAAAATTTTACTCAAATAAGAGTAGCATTACTTCATAAAAATACTCCTAAAAGTACATTTAAATAAAAGTTACTCAAATAAATGTAGCTGGGTACCACCAGACGTTGGTTGTGGTGCAGTCCCAGTGTGTGAAGGAGGCATAAGGCAGCGTATACCAAACAGGGCCAAGTGAATGGAAACGTTATAACTGCTGTATGAGTGGAGTGACGCATCCAGTCAAAATAAAACATCTACATATCTCCCACTACTTCACTGACATTTAAAACTGCCCTTCATCAGGCTGCCGGAGTAGCTCCAACAGATCTGCAGTGAAGTGCATTTACAGATTGATCTAAATGCTGGTTATTTTTCTGGACTTGGTCCACTGATCTGAACCCCAAAGGCTACACATGTTCTGTGTGGTTTCACCATATATTCTCTCACACTGCTGCAGTGGAACCATCCAGTACTTTCCCCCCAGAACTGTATCTCAAGCCCAAACCCTGCTAATGCCAACAATGTCAAGGTTACGGAAGGCATCGTGCGGCATTGCTAACCTGATTTCAACTCATTATTATTCTTTGAGCCTAACCCTTCTCTTGGCAGGGGCATTGCCAGGTAATGAAGTAATGAATGGCTGCTGCTCTGCTGAGCGGTGCTGGCTCTGCCCTTCACAGGAAATTAAAACGTTACACCTGAATTCCTCATTCGGGGTATGGTTTCAAATTGTTCATGCATGGTTTGACCACGACCTGTGTCACTACATTTTATCACATTTATATTAAAACATCATTTCATTTTACTGAACAGCAAAACATATAGGGAGGCGAGCTGACATTTTATCTGATGAAGTTCAGTGTCTTTACAAATCTGTCATTAATCTAATGTACCATTCTACTATAACAGCCTTTTTCTTATCATAATGATAGTGCTGGCCGGGCTCATGAGCTGCTTAGTAGGAAGGGGAAAAAGAAATGTACCTTCCAGCTGACTGGGTTTTTTAATGAGCAAAGTAAAAATGTCATTTTCTGGCTGCTGGATACAAAAGCACCACAAGTGGATTCTTGAAGGTGGAGAGCTAACATATACCATTTTTCATTAGTGAAATGTTAAAAAAAAAACATAAACACACTGAACTTCACACTAGAGCATGAAACAGCATCACTATCATTTCTCAGTTGCACATTTACATGTGATGCCATTTTTAAAATAGCTTCATTTCTCATCACAATGTTCATGAAATAGTAAAAAGACTCATCACAAAAAAGAAAAAGTAGTTGATAAAAAATCCATGTAAGGAGGCCCCATTTAACTTTTAAATATATTCTCTAAATCCGGGATGTCCAAAATGTGGCCTGGGGGCCATTTGTGGCCCTTGGAGTGATTTTGTGTGGCCCCAAACTGTGATTCAAGAATTATACAAATTTGTCCCTTAATCAGGAAAAATTGGAAAAATGTTAAGTACAACAAAAGTTTTATAACCAATTTTTTATAAGAAGTGGAACTGTTTATGTAAACTTTTACTGAAAAGTTGACTTTGCTATATCTGAATCAGCTTTTATTTAATTTATTAAACTTTGCCAACTATAACAAGTGTTTTGACAGAAAGTGACTCAAATATTTTCAAACCCAAAAGAATTTAAAAAACTAAATAAAATACAGAAAATATACAAAATCATTTCAAGATCTTTGGATCTCCAATGAATAATATCAATTTTCTACAAAAAACAAACAATCAACTTTGATTGGTTGATTTTATTTTAATCTCTTTTTTCCTTTTTTTTGTTGATTTTTTCCCACGTGACAAAATGTTTGGTCAACCCTGCATTAAATTGTACAACTACGATCAGATATTGTCAAAATCACAATTTTCTTTTGTAATATTCCAGGGAACAAGTTAATCATTTTCTCAGTTCAGACAGTTTCTGTGAAAACCTCAACATCTAAAACCTTTTTTGTTATGAAGTTTTCCAATAGTATCCCTCCAATTTGCTTTATGTATCATCTAATGCTTTTGAGTTTGTTTATAAATCATTGCATTAAATTTAACTTAAACATCCCAACTGGAAAAAAAAATTTTAAACTTCAACATTTGCTTCATTTAAATTGATTAAATATTCCTAATTGACTTTAATGATGTTTGTCTCCTTTTTATGTCAACTTAGGCTTTTTAGGTCTCAAAGTTCACATAAGAGCAAATCAAAGAATATTTTGGTTATTTGCTTATTTTTTTATAAGTATCACCAGGGTAGACATTCCTTTGAACTCATGCATGATTTACACATCATGCACAATTTATTGCAACAGAAATCAAAACTGATCAACTTTTTTAAAAGCTTATAAGAAAAGCATTTAGCTCGACTACAGAGAGAAGGAGAAAAAAAATCAAGGTCAAAACAGGCAACAATTTCAAAAAATTGAAAGCAGGTCTTTATATAATAAAGCACACACAGATGCAATGTGATCTGTGGAAATGCGTTCAGGGTAGCAACGTGCAAGAGGGAGTTGAAGGTTTAAGAGGAAAAAGAAAAACACTGGCTGTTGGCAGTTCATTGCTAATGAAACCCATAACAACCCCTCTTTGAGCCACAAATGTGGCCTGTTTGGCTATAACTACGTCTTAAACATTAATGTCCCCAGATGATTTATGGGCCAAATGAGGTGAATAATGTGGATCTGTATGCATTGTTAGCAAAGCTCCTGGTGAATTCAGGCCACGTAAAGTCTACTGCAATAACACGTTGTTATGCGGAACCTGAATCTGCTACTCTAATATGGATGAACCCGGTATCCACTGGCCTCTATCCATAATTATAGAACAAAAATATTACACATATAACTGCACTTTCCAGAAGGAGAAGAAGAGGGCACAAAACATATAGTATGAAATATCACCTCCTTATTGCTCTGACTGAAAATACCTTTAATGAACTCTGTGATTAATTGCGATGGCCGCTAGTTAGGCATAAAATTACTGGATGCCGCAGAGATCGCCCGGATGCAAACATTGGTTTACTAAAGCACATGGCCATCTGTGCCAAACAAAACTGTGATTTTCACCAGGTAGTTGAAGCACTAATATCCCACAAAAAAATCACCTCGAAACAGAGCTTACACTGTTGTCTAACTGCTCATCGAATGAGCCCTCACACCATTAGACAGAGAGAGAAACATCACATTAAGAATATTTACTCAGAGGTTTGGCAGAGGCTGCATTGGCAGGAAAGACAAAAGCTGATTACATAATCCTCTGATTGCAGACATTGTAACTGTGTAATACAGTGGATGGACAGCGCAAAACTAATGTAACCTTTATAGCTTTTCAGTTGTAAAAACAAAAGGCTAAAAATAGTCATTAGGCTGCAGCCTGACAGGAAAACTCAAACCTAATTGATCAAATCTATCAAAGACTTCTCACTCTGAAAGCACTCAGGTTCTGGTGGGTGGGGATGTGTGTCACTCAAACAAAGAGGGTCTCAGACAGAAACAAACACTGTTATCACAGTTTCAAGCAGTCAACTTCTTCTTCTTCTTCTTCTTGTTCCTGCAGCTGAGAAAGTCCTCACAAACTCCACATGATGTAGGTAAAGTCTGGACTTTGCCACCTGTCCCCTCAGCAAGAAAAACTTAGACATGACTTTAAAACGACATCCCTCCTACTGAGGAACCAAAGACTCTATAACAAGGGTGAACAAGTCTCTTCCTTAAGGACTAGTGTCCTACATGTGTTGGGTGTTTCCAAGCTCCAATATAAATTATTTAAAACATAGATGACATGGTGTAAGAAAAGAAAAAGTTTCAGTTTGATCTGTGGGAGCAGATCTGAATAAATACACAGTCCACAGACCCCCAGGGGCTGGGATTGCCCCTCTCTGCTCTACATAGGCTTCCTTAGAGCTAACAAGTAAAGGGTGGCTAATTTTGACTTTATATGGAGGTTATGTGCACTAGACTGTTAGTAGAGATTTGTCCATCACATGAAAGCTTGTACAATCAAAAGGTCAAATGATACATTAGTTATCCAAGTCATCATGACAAGATATTCCAGAAATGCATTTGTTCCAAATAGTGAGGTAATGAAAACGCACCTCAGTCCTTAGACAGGCTTGATATGCACATTTCCAAACATGTAATCTTTTGACTCTGGATTAATGTTATTTATAAATCTATTCATTTTTTTCCCCCACAAGCTAAATTCTGTTACAGGTTGCAGGATCATGAGACAAAGGTTGCCAGTCCATCAAAGTTTTTCTTGTTTTTCTAAGCAAACCAGGCAAACAACTTTGCAACAACGTACTCGTATGTAAGGGTTGTTTCATCATCAGCTACCCTGAACCTCTGACTGCTTATTGAAGCAAGAACATCAGGGGAACCAATCCATTTAGAGAGAAAAACAAAGTGAGAACAGAACCTCCCTTCATATTCCTGTAGCAGTAGAAACAAAGTGCCAACCATTCAAGATCTTCATGAGTTAAAATGTATGTTTGGGGAAAAAAAATTACACATTTCCTAATAAAACCTTGAGTTATTAGAAAAATATTTCAAATTGAAAATGATTTGTGGTTGTAATGTGATATAATGTAAAATAACTGAAGGGGAATAAATATTTCCTGTATAAAACCAGTAAATTTAACTTTTTCTCTGGTTTATGATTTCTGACAAACTATTTTACTTGAACTAATTATTTTACTTGTCATTTTTTGCTTATTGCCTCGTTACTCATGCTCTTGTCAAGCAGGTGTTATACATATACATTATACTTGGTTTTAGTTTAATATTTTTAGCGTTGGAATAAATAATACATTGAACTATAAAAAAAAAATGTTACAAGTTTTTACACCACGTTTGTTAAGCTCGTTTTTACTATTTTTTTATTCTCTGCATTTACAAAATAGGCATTTTAAAATATTTTAAAATGCCTATTTATTGCATATTATTTTCCATTTTGGACACTTCCTCTTAAATCTACATGTTTCCATGTACATTTCTCCTTGAGGACAAGTTGAGAACTTTGCATTGTTTGTTGAAAACGTACTGGATCAAACATTCAGGAGCTAAAACTGAAGTAATATGTTCATAACATCCAAACCTTTGAGGCTTCATTACCTTTCTGTTTATGAACACATCATAATATTCTCTCTTTCATTGTGCTTGGATCAGGACAAAGACAGGTCTTGTAAATGAGCTAGATAGCATGATAATTTCTAACCTGTTTCCATGACAACATAAAAAAGACACTTGTTTTAAAAGAGACTTAAAGAGAAAACTAACCTTGTGATAGGAGTTGTTACCCAACTATAATTGTATTTTTAATGTCTCTAAAAGGCAAGATAGTAAAATAAAGGGTCTGTTTTGTCCCAGTTTGTTTTTCAGTGTTCTCTTAAGTTGCACTAGTGTGCAAAATGGCAACCTAATCTGCTAAATCCAAGGAGAAAAATCTAAAACACAATGTGCATATTGAAAACAATTGAAATTAGCAATTAGTGTAATGTAATACCCTCTTTATCACCCACTAGAAAATGATATTTAAGGTTGTGCATCTACGAAAAGTCTCACTTTAGCCTATTCTGCATTTTCATGATATTAAAATAATGAATAAGAAGCTCTGATGACTTGCTTTTTGTTATTGGTTACTTTTGTTTGAGCATATTTGTGTTCTGCACCCCTAAAGGAGAAGCCTTTAAGGAGAAACAACTTACTTTCAACTCGGTGCTCCTTGAAGGTTGACTTTCATATCACATCTAAAGATCACACATGCAGAGGCCTGGCAGCGCTGGGTACCAAATAGGAAGAGACACCAGAGAGAAGCACAAAAAACAGCAGCAGGAGCTAAAAATTTAAGGCTGCAGCAAAGGCTTCTGGGAAACGCCAACCACTCTGCTAATAAAATGACCTTCAAGTAATGGACAGCAACATGGTGAACAGATGGAGCAATTAACTCCAACTAACTATTCCCTTCCAAAACAAAAAGGATAATCTGAGTGTGTGAACAGCTTCCAGGTTTCCAAGAGGGGAAATGTAGAGATTTCAATGACATATTACAGTTCTGTGGGCATTTGACCTTGTCTTTGCAGCATTATAACCACCAGCAATAACCGACACAATGTGTGTGTGGGAGGAAAATGACCTACAAGTTATGCACCAGGAAAATACATTTGAAATGACAGGTGTGTGTGAGGGGGGAAAAGAAAAAAATTATTCTGTATGACGGAGCATAGTACAGCCATTTTCACACTCTGCAAATTGAGCATGAAATGTTAGTTCATTTGAGTATATGTCATTATTTCTGAATGTGTGGGTTGTTTACTGATATGAACCCAAAATGCTCTGGGAAGAAAGAAGCAGAGAGAGAGAGAGAGAGAGAGAGAGAGAGAGAGAGAGAGAGAGAGAAATTAGGTTATCATTTGGACAGGTAAACAGTTTTTTTCTCTGCATGAAGAACAGAGAGAACAGGATTTTTAAAAATCTTTCTATTGATTAAATTTTCTGGGAATTTCTTTGTATGAAGCATGAAAAACAAAGCTTATGTATTCTGACTCATATTTGAGGGCTCTTTCAGAACAAGGCAGAACGTTTTGATGCAGCATGTTGGTCTCAACAGTGCAACTTTGTTAAAGAGTAACATTCATTTACCAGAAACTAAGGCCGCTCTGTATCACCTACGCATCATTTTGCCTAAAATCTCCATATTGTTTTAGAACAATGTGTACTTTGGCAACAGCACAGCAGTGTGTTGATGTGTTTTTTAATATTTAGTGTATTCTGTTATGAGTGTTCTGCAAAATACCATGACTGATTGTGTTCAGATTTGTTGTCTTCCCAGAATTTAAAACTTCTAAAAAAAACAGATCAATTTTGTCAATGTTGTATACTAGTTTCGTTAAATAATAAAACTGACTAAAATTCCAGTCACTTTTACTCTGATTCCCTTTTAAAAGCTAGAAAATGTCAAAGTTCTCACAAAGAAACTTTAAAAATATTGGTTAACAACTAATAAAGTTTATGATTTACGTGTGAGACCAGTAAACAGCACCATCTTTAGTTAAATATTTATTTTTCCAATTAATGATGAGCCTTTTTAAACCGTACAAACACAACCACCAAAAGGTCAGGTTCAAATAAACTGAGTCTGTCGATATTCCCTGTATAAAATAATAAGGTCTCTGGATTTTTGCACACTTACTCTTTAAATAATATCTGAAATCTCATTTACTGAGGAACTATTCTGTGTTGAAGCAAACAACGAATTAAATACACAGCATTAAATATTTCATTGCTCCTGCATGCTTAGGATTTTGCCAGTGATCACTCAGAAGACATCAACATTTAAACACCCAACTATCAATACTTAATAAGGATCGAAATAAGGAAAAACAATATTATTGACTGCAACATATGGCAACAATGTGCAAACAGTTATCCCCGAGTTTGTATTTTAGCTTCACGGAAATTCAGATTAAAAGAATTGTAATATTGTTTGGTAACAATTCAGAGTAACACTTTATTAGAAGAGGTTTGCATAAGACTGACACTGCACTGTCATAAATATGACATAACACCTGTTATGAACATGAAGTCGTCTTCATGAATGTTTGTCATGAAGTGTCATTTGGTAAATTATGACACTTTAGATGCAAGTTGTAAAGGAACTTTGCATTAAAAGTGACATTATTTACTGAATGACTTCATGACAGTCATAAATATTCATGATGATGACTTCAGCTTCATCACAGTTATGCTATGTTTATGATAGTATCATGTCAGTCTTATACACTTCAAATAAAATGCAACCCAATTCAGTTTTTACACGGTGGAACTGCTTTAATCAGATTTTAATCCGAGTTTGAAAACATCATTTCCTGTGATACGTCCCACTGGCTTCATGTAAGAACCAGGTGAAAATCACAGGCATGAAACAAGTGAATTAGCTCAGATGTACAAAAAGTTAAAAGGGGCAATAACATGAAATTCAGTTTTGCCACACTTGTAATAAAACTACCATTTAGTAGAGCACTGTAGCCGATTGGTCATTTACTACGGTGGCAAATAAAAAAGGAAAATAATCTTCATGAATGCGCTGATGAGTTCAGAGGCAAGCCACATTAATCAACGAAAAAGAGAAACATAATTACAGGCAGAGATTGAATGGTGTCGGATAAGATGAGCATGAATCCAGAGGAGAAAAGAGGATCAGACAGTACACACAGGTACATAATTAGTCATGTCTGGGATGAAACACCGAGGTCAGGAGGTTCCAACTACGATGCCTCCCCCGAGCAATCTGGATCCATTACTGGAATATTTGATTTCAGGTCACTTCCATGTGGCGCTTAGAGCAAACAATGGAAAAGCAAGCAATTTGCGACAGTAGAAGGTGATGTCTGGCTTTTGACTTGTGTTTCAGAAACAACTTAATTTGTAGATAGTTTATGATATCAAACTCAAACTTGACTTTGTGGGATTTTAGTTAGAGTGTCCTGGAAATGTCTTACAGTTTCCCTTGAGCTAGAACGAGAGCTGCAAGTGGAAAATCTGATTATGTTGGAACAGTGACATAAGAGCTAATTGCATTTACTTAAAGACAGAGATGAGAAGTGTAGAAACAGTTAGAAATGCCTAAGCAGCTTCCGGTTTGCATTAAGTTTAAATGAGATGATTAATGTCAGACTATGAACCTGATAAGTTTTATATTTAAATAATCACACCACAATCTAATTAACTATCTAATGCAGAGGTGATGACAGCTTAAAGACTAATACCATTTCCACAAAGCCCTATTACATTCACATGACCTGAGTCTATTATGTCGCCTCCTTGCTGTGATTAAACCACAAGCTGGAAAATTGTTGTGTGACCAAAATAAAGATAGTAGGAGTATTATGTGCAACAGGTAGCACATAACCACTTAACTAAACTACTGAAGTGAATTTACTGGCATTTGCGGTCTTTAAAAATGAGATGTTCCAGCAAAGACTCTGACTCAGACGTATCTGAAAAAGGAGGATTTAATTTCAAACAAGCCCATGATACAGATCTGTGCACCGATCTCCGGAGAATCAAAGCTGACAGAAAAATTCTCCAAGAACTGTGAACACCGGCTTGCTTTTGTAACCTTCCAGATCACACCATGCAATACAAATCCCCAACACATTGCTCTAACTTTAGGCACAGGCAGACATGCACTGTCTCTATTTACAGCCTGTAGCTTCAGGTTGGATAGTTATCATGTGTTGTTCTATTTCATTGAGCGAAAAAGGAAGAAAAAAATGAAAGGAATTCAATTTAAACCAAGCTAGCATTTTAACAAACATTTTTTTTTCTGCAAATGAAAACAGAAACTTGTAAAAGCTAAGTTAACCCACCACATGAGCAAAAGCATAGAATAAGATGGCCAGATGTGAAACAAAAGGCTGCAGAACTAACAAACATGTTAAAGAGAAAAGGCTGCCTTACAATGTTCTTCATGACTTTACCAGAACATCTTAATGTCATTCTAAAGCATGTGCTTTAAACAATACATGAATATCCTGAATTTCACCTTCAGGTTTAGTGTAAAATGCCTGCAGTCCAAGCAGTTTTGCATGCACAATTTGGAGGTGTCTGCACCTGACCCCTGCTGGACACTAAAAGAAGTTCAAGAGGCACTAAACCTTAAATATGAGGAACATGAGGCGTGTGCTGGATGTGCAATGTTCTTTTCAGCTGCTAGGTGAGATTAATTTGATAGTGGCGGGATTGATAAGCTGCTCAAGAAATTTGGATAATTGCCATTTGTAGTTCTAGTCAGTCATGAAGACAGCTCCGAGATCATGCAAAGATAATTCTTAACATTGTAATTAATTAATCATAACAAAACTCAGAGATATTAAACAGCAAAACAGACAAGTTGAGCAATTATCAGAAAGATATCTCAAACTGTATTAAATCCAGGGAAATGGATGCGTTTTTAAAAGAGATTTAAAACGTTGAATCAAAAATGTATGTCTACTATCTGAAGTTCAGAGGAACTTGTGCTTTTTAAGCTGTTGCTCCAAAACTTTCGGAGGTTTCGGGACAACCAAAAGCATCTGATCGGATGATTTCAGTGCCCGGGAAGGAACATAAGGTTCAAGTAACTCAAAGATATGGAGGTGCAATCCATGTAGGCCTTTATAAGTGAACGAGAATTTTAAAATGATTTGGCGACACACATGGAGCCAGTGAAGAGAGGATAACGCCAGTGAAATGTGTTCAAACCTACGAGTTCCTGATGACAGTAGCTGCAGCATCCTGAACAAGCTGCAGCCGTGAAAGGGAGACCTTACTGACCTCAGCATAAAGCGCATTACAATAACCAAGTTGGGCTGTAATGAAGGCATGAACTATTTTCTCAAGGTCAGGTCTGACCAAGATGGGCTGAAGTTTAGCAGAGGAGATCTGCAGTGTTGTGTGAATCTAAGTTACAACCTAAAAACATGTTTTATTATGATCAGTCATGGTTTCCAAATAATTTATCTGTAACTACCCTTCAGTTTTACCCTAAAGTGCACATTTTCCATCACTTCAATTCATTTTAGAGCGTTTATCTTTCCTATTGTTTTTATGGTACATGACAGGCTTTGTCTCAGCCAAAGGCCTTACTGGGCACATGCAGCATCTCCTTACACATGTTTTTACCTGTGCCATGTTTTTTCAAGATGGCTGTCAGGCAGATAGCCGCAAAATGTCCATGAACTCTCCTGTTTCTGATCCACCTTCAGTTTAAGTCAACATCCCAACCCCGGGGTAAGAGTCCCTCACTTACGCACAGAGACTCTCAAATCACACACAAACAAAATGACAGCAACACGGTGAAGGTAAATGCCTGAGGGTTTTGTGTCAAAAGCAACAAATAGGAGGCAGAGACATCCTAAAAAATGGAAGATGTCACCATTTCTTTAGTTTCTAATCAACTGATTTCAAATCTTCTGACAGAGAATTGCATGATCAGAATGAACAACCGAAAACTTGCTTCTACTTCATTGTTTCATTTCTTTCTAGATTACATTTGTAGGAGAAAACGACTAAATACATGCTGGGAGATGCACTCAAGCATTACTACATTACTTACTGCAAAAACATGGAGTCCTCTATAAAAAATACACATTTTAAAATGTAGGACTTTGAGGATGATAATAAAGCGCGATACTGTGCAGATATAACCCAGAATGCCCTGAGCTAACCTTCACAAGCAGCTTCACACGGCCTGCAGACAGGATTGCAGGTTTCTCGCTGAAGGAAAATGACTCATCTTAAAACCTGCTTTATATTTCTTTAACATTCAAAATGACAACTTTACTGATACCCAGCACCTGTTTCCACACGTTATGCTGGTAAAAACACCAACCTGTTTTTACCAACAGGTTGCACCTGTTTGGTCTGACTCTTTTCTATTTAACCTTGACTGAACCAAACAACAGAAAACTGAGGTTGGAAATCAGTTCAGGTCACAACAACAGACACAGCACATGAATAATGCATGCATGTAGATTTAGGGTAAGTTTTCAATATTTAAATTTTAATATATCAAACTATTAAGAACCAAAATGTGTCAAAATTTCCAATCCACATGGCATCAAGAGGTCAAATGGGGGCAGAATGGTCAATCAAACGAGACTCCAATATGTTCACATGTGCTGGAATTAATCTGGTGAGACAGGCTTTTTAAAATGCAGCAGAGTTTGCAGCTCATTTTAAGCAGAAGGAGCAGCATATTTAAATGGCTTTATTCCCAGTCCTGTGCCGTCTTTGGGAATAGATAAAAGGAATAATTCGTCAGAGCAAAGACCATAACTTTCTGTACTTTCATAAAGGATGTAGGTCTGTAAAATAATGGGAGCAGACCAAGAATAGATTCATAATAGAGGATATGCCAGTGCTTAAACTCAAGACTACTAAGCACAAGAATGCAAATTTCAGTGGATCATGGGGTTTAATAAATGCATGTTTTACAGTTTATCTGCAAAAACTGCAAATTCAGCTCAATAAACAGTTCTGGAAAAGAAACAAACACCTTAAATCGGCTTATAACAAAACCTTTTTGATCAATCTGTGTCTTTCCTGTAAAGTACAGAAATCTTCCTGCTGATTTGCCTGTTATTTAAATTACAAAGTCTGAAAAGCTAATACTTGTGAGCAGCAATGACTGACATTTATTTAAAGTTTCTATACTTAATTTAACAGCAGAGTGACTCCTAATTAAACCTGATTATATCAGTAAATATCCCACAAACTTTAATTTGTCTAGTAAACATAAGTCTGCACAGCATGATTTATGCTTGGAGTTACCGTCAAAAAAAGGATGTTGTTCATATGCATTGAGTCTCCTGAAAACTTTATAGAATCACCTTATGCTGAAATTACAGCTGCTACTTTTTTCATGTGCATAGCTTATTTCTACCTCTACAGACATAACAGATAAATTTAATTTCTTTTAATACAAGCTGAAGATCAGTTTGATTGGACAAAGAGAAAATACTGCCCATTTCCTTCCGCTTCACAGTTGTGTCTAGTTTGTGTTCTTCTGTCAGACCATCTACCAAATCTACCAATGTTCCTGTAAGAGGAAACTTTGAAATGCTCTTGGGGTTTGAACCCTGCACCGTAACTCAACACTAAATAGATAGTCACTGTGACGATTAGGAGAAAAATCATTGGTCAGCAAACTTTAAACAAAGTCTTTGTGTCCTAAATCAATACAGTGTAGTTAGAGGAACAGGCCAATTACAATTTCAAGGCTGATGTATCCGACAACTTGCTTTAAAGAAGGGTACATTAAAGTGAGTTTTATCAGGATACAACTGGCTGTTTTTCTCTCCCTGTTCTTTTTGCAAAACTTTTGCAAAATTAACTTGGCTGCTGAACTCGGGAACCTGGGGAAAAGACTGAGAGCAGCTGTCAAGCTTTCAATGGGATGATTAATCAACCTCAACAAAAATCAAAACCTGGAAACTTCCAACTCGAGGACGTCAACAGTCTTTAGTCTGTAACCTTTCACATAGTTTAAAGGGATTGATGCTGTGCTTTTATACAGTAACTATTGGTCTATTTTACTTATTAAAGGGTCGAAATCAGAAAATCAGAATTCATTTTAAATCTTTTGAGCATAAACATGTCCTCCTTTGATCAGCTGACAGTAGCTCAGCAAAATATAGTGAGGTGATAATTTTGCCTTCATAAGTATACAATGTGTAAATATTTCCATGACCTAACAGATGGACCACTTTGACAGAGTGGCTATAAAATGTATGCAGGCCTTCTGCTATGACAGAGTGAAATATGAAAATGTTTACTGGCAGGGGGAGAAAACAGTGTTGTGTTTCCATTGACCATATAATTGTGTAAATTGGAAGGATGAAAATAAATTTGATTAATGGAAACACGGAAAAAATTTCAGGTTTTCTGATCAAATATATTTTCTCATCTGCATCAAACTTTGTGTATTTCACAAATGAAATACAATGGAAAAATGTTTTTGCATCATACGAGTCATGTGATCAACAACCGAATGTTACTACTGGCAGGAACGACAAAGAAGATGACAGGAAGTGGTTGGATGAAGATGGGGCGGAGCTTTTTTAACGATTATCTCATATGCGATTTTAATTGTGCTTAGTATTTAATGAAAACAACGCAATTGCAAAATTGTGTGGTTTCGACATTAACAATAAATTTTGTGCACATTGGTAATGGAAACGCAGGTACTGTCCTGAAAGATGAAAAGGTATTGTGACTTGAGTTACTCTGGAAACAGCCGAAATGCATTTTTTGCACTTCTACTAAAACTCATGGAGAATATGGACAGACAGATGTAAGATCTGAGACCAGACTGGCTGCCAGCAAGGTGGTGAGTCGTAATGTCAGACCTGTAAAACTGGCAGAAGTTGGCCAAGTCTGCTGTCATCTGCTTTACTTTGATCTGACAGGGAAAGCCTCACAGATCAGCCCACATAAAGGCTTTAATTTCCTGTGCATGTATCGGTAATATGAATGAGATGGTGAATGGAATCTGACATCGTTTGGTGCTGAAAGTCCAGTGAATCTTTAAAAATGTTCTCCACTGAGGTGTTTTTTTATCCATCATTTTTATATGTGCTGACAAAAGCAAGGACTAAACTCCCACTCTTTTTGTCTAAAGCGCTGTGCTTCCTTAGAGCTGATCAGCGGGAATTAGGGTGACAGAAATCTCTGAATGTCGCAGAAAAATGTCGTCACTGACCTTACCTTCGATTCAACTTACAAAAGAACTGTGTAGAAGTTTCTTGCAACCAGTCTCAAGCAAATAATAAAACAATAATACTTTATGTTTGGGCAAACCAACTAGATACTAAATGAAAGATTTTTGGTTACCATTTTATAGGTACAAAGTGTCTTTAGTCTTTTTTATCATTCAACACTGCAAGACATACAAATGGTGAATATTGAATCCTTATGCAACCATATTAGCTTGTAACAGGGCACAACATTATTACAAGCAGAAAGAACAATATTGCATAATACATTAATTTAATTTTAGGTGGTATTTCACTGTAAGACACTTTTAAGGAAAGTTTTATAGCCGTCATTTATGGAAATCTTTAAGATTCGAGGCAGTTTGGATATTTTCCTGATTCCTCCTGTAAAATATTCATGCAGCTGTGAGTATTTTAGTTGTGTTTTGTAAAAAGGGCAGAAGTCTGAAAGTTTTGCCAGTATCTTTGGGTGCTCAGGGTGAGGAGCATTTCATGAACTTACTGAACCCATATCTACAGTGTGAGCCGACAGCAGGGCGAAGGCATGCAGACAATGAAGTTTCAGCAAAATATGATGAAATAAAAAAATAAAGTGCATATGCATGGCAAAATAGCAGCAAGGAGGTCTGCATGTACCCCGGCAGAGTTCTAATATGCAGATAAAACACAGCGCACTGGCATAACAGAGCGAGACTCAGTAAAAATGTGTTCAAATGTAAAATTTATAAACAGACTCAGAGATTTCACTTTGAACAGTTAAGCTCTGTTTCAACCCCTACATTCAAACCACTGACAGCCAAAACCATGTGAGAATAAGCACCAAAGCAACCCATTCAATCACACAGTGAACTGCCTCCACTCTCCTCTAAAGAAGAGTGCAGACAAAAAAAAAAAAAAAGGTTTTATTTGTATTACAATTTTTGTTTGATTATTTGATGATCTGTTCTCCTCAACACCCTGGTCCAATCTTCCTCCGTTCACCACACATAGATACCATCAATTCATTACAGATACTGTCTGGCTTGATAATTAATTCAGAAGACAATAGCCTCATGGATGTAAAAGACATCTGGAAAAAAATCAATAATATTGATAAATCATCCAGTGCATCATGGAGCTAAAGGTGACAGAGTATTTCTACGGTGATTTACACTCCCCCTTGATTGAACACATGTCCAGCAGCTGGATGGAAAGAGAAAATGGGAAACTAGACCTTCCTAACTCTCAAATAGAGATGTGAGGATCGAGTAAAACTGTCACAGATAAACTGCATATTTATAGATTAGCTCTGACAGAGTTTAATGTCCCTACTAGAGAGCTGGTGAGGCAATTATGCCTTTGTTAGCTCTCACATCTTAAAGGATCTGTGTCAGCTGAACATGTTGAACATGCAACACTCTGCAGAGATACAGAACGTTATATAAATATAGCGCCTCCCTCTCACATTCACTGTGTGCTAATTTGTCCTAGGACGCTTCCTCTTCAGCACCGTTAACAACCTGTCATTCTCACTGACACGCCAGCAAACAAATATTTACTTTGATAATCACAGACAGCTTATTAGATGTGTCAATTCAGAGGAGCGAGGTTTTTTAAATAATAAGCTTCCTTTGGTGGAAGCCATCATCTGTTCTGAGCGCCGTTACCTGTTGCAGTCGACGTGCAGCAGGAGGTGGGAGGTGCTGATGGTGAGGGCGATCTTGTGCCACTGTCCGTCAGCAAGCCGGTAGGGGAATGACTCGGATCGTGGTTTGCCCTTAAAGCGGTAGTGGTAGCGGATCTCCTCTCTCACACCGCTGCTTTCCAGCTCAAAGTAACTGCAGGGCCAGAAAAGAGATGACAAATCCTCAGTTTCTCAGTGTGCAAGGTCTTACTCTAAACCGATGCTCATTATTTCATTAACATCATTTCTGAATTATCTAAGCTCTGTATGGATGCACACAGTTAGATAGATTTAGATGATTATTTCTCCTTGAAAAGTAATATTACTAACTGCTTAATGAGAGAGGAAAATTCTCTCAAGTTCGTATTTGTCTAAATGTTTTTATTCAAATCATAAAACATTCTCAGCATCTGTAGTGAGAAAAGTGATGCCTTAGTGGCAACGAAATAAAACCCAACATTTTTTTAGTAAAACTATACTGCTCAAAAAAATAAAGGGAACTCTTAAACAACACAATATAACTACAAGTAAATCAAACTTCTGTGAAATCAAACTGTCCACTTAGGAAGCAACACTGATTGACCCGACGAGGGTCACCGTTGTCAATCAGTGTTGCTTCCTAAGTGGACAGTTTGATTTCACAGAAGTTTGATTTACTTGGAATTGTATTGTGTTGTTTAAGTATTCCCTTTATTTTTTTGAGCAGTGTACATCAAAACTAAATCAAATAATAATTTGTGAAAATGGCAAAGAAAAAGAAAAGAGTTGAATAAGGTGAAAACATTCATTCAGTAACTCCATAAGTTTCATTTCGCCAGAGTAAAATATCGTTGCAAGTATTGGTCCAATAGTAATAAACAACAAAGGCGATTTTTTTTTTTTGTTTCACAAAAGCAGACAAATCATTCCAGTGCAATGGAGCATCACATGGTCATTGTAAATAGAAAAAAGGAGTAAATCTGGAAATTTATAAGTTTCAAAAGTTGAAAATTATTGACTTTTTCTAGAAAATTTCTGAGATTAGCTAATTTTCTGCTTTTTGCTGCTCCACATTTACGCATTGCATTTTAGTGACACTGCAGCTGCACGACTTTTGGCTCTGGTTGCACAATGTGGTCCTTCCACTGCAGCATCATCATCCATGATGAATTAGAAGCTGGATAATCGCTGTGAGCTGCAGACGAGGAGCCTCAGGCAAACAGCCCTGACATTTTAGCTTCCCAGTGGCTATAAATGACCTGCAAACAGAAACCTTTATCCAGTTTGAACAAAGAAAAAAATCCCCTTGTAAAGACATACTTCCATGTTATGTAACCTGAACTGTAAGATTCCAGAAAATCCATTCATCCGCATCTCCTTTTTCTATTCACATATCATTGCAGGATCACAGGAGCATAAAACATAATACTTCAACTGATAAAAAAGCAAAAGAAAAAATAGGTGGCAGTGATTTTAAGTCTGGGTTGTACAATATCCAGACTTCCCAGCCAGCAGCAATTAGTGTTTGCTAATTGCTGCTGGCTAGTCTGAAGGATCTGAGTGGGGGAGTCCCAGTAGAGCGCTGAGCTGTGAGGCAGAAACTCTGAAACTGCAGGTCAGGCGGACCTAGGTCCACCCAAGCATTTTGCAGAGCTGGATGGTTGCCATGGAGATTAGAGGATTTCTCAAACATGTATGAAAGAATCAAGGCAACACTCCATGTATGTTGTTAAGGGAAAAAAGACACTTATTTGATCAATATATAAAAGATAAACTTTCCTTTCATTCAGTTTTTAAGAGATTTTATTTACACCTTTGTTACCCGCTTTTACTGGATTTACTTGTGGTTTTAATTTTTTTTATAAGTCGTCTACCATACAAGTCCAAAACCAAACAGGAGTGGCAACAAGCACATTGCATGTTGTACATTCTTGTCAACTCGAACCGTTCTGCTCAGCTAATGACGGCACATCAACCCCCCACAAAGCAGGCTCTGTTAACGCTAAAACAATTATTACACACTAAATTAACAAGGAAATGTTTTTCCACAACATCCAATCCCATTTGCATGAATAAACGAGTGGCGGCTTCCTCACATATCTGTGTGAGAGAGGAAGAGAGAGAAGTGGAATCGGCGCATCTATGACCAGCCAGTTCGGCAGTCTTTATACAGCATGTCATCACTCTGAAATTAAATGAATACATCACTCTGTGCCTGTGCTGGGCACCGACCTGACACCCCATCTTCATCATGCTCCCGGAGCCAGAGTCGCTGATACTTGTCAGCTGGAGAAGAATAATTTGCATCGAACGAGGAGCAAAATGAGAGCGAGAGCTCTCCAGCTTCGCCTCTCCCACTGATGGAAGCCTCCTCAGGGCTTCAAGAGACCCGGAATCACCGAATGAGCAGAAACACTGTTATCCTGATTTGACTCATGAAATAATCATCAAAGACATTAACTCCACTCCACAGCTAGTGTTTATTTTATGAACTATTTAATGGTAGCTATTGTATGCCTGTGTTACAGAACAGTTAATGAGAGGGGGTGGAGAGCTGCAGACTATTGGCAGGAAATAAGTTTATTATGAATATCTCAGTCTGATGGACACAAAAATTTGGCTTGCCTCCTTTGAAGCTTTTTTCTACGCAAAATATAAAAAATGAGCCTTATCTGTTTCCACAGGCTTTCTTTTATTGATGATCCTTTCATAAGCAGCATTGTGAGAAGCTGTTATACTAATGGCATCTGCATGGATCTGAAATACTCCAACTGTGAGCATCTACAGCTTTCAGAATAAGAAAAATAATGTTTGCATGTCAAACAAATAAAAGAAATGGCTGCCAGTGTTGATGAAGGGAATGTTGTGATGTGAAAATTAAACTATTGTGGAAGTCTCTGCAGGGAAACAAAAGAAAAAAAAAACAAAACACTACAGAAAATAATAATCATTTATTGCACAATTTAGCTAAAACATTTTCAATTTGTAAAAACGTGAAGTTTTATGATAAGATAATTGAATGGGTGGGTTAGTGTCTGTGTGCAGTTAAGGGACCAAAACAAGCATTTACAAATCAGAGTAAAAAACTTTATATCAATTTCCAAATGCCAGAGCAAATATTTGCAGCACTATGGCAAAATGTAACTGTTGCCAACCAATCAGTGTTTTAAAAAAGTATGAGTCACTATTGAACATGATTTGTAGGTGATGCATGGCCACAATATCACAACCTGCAAGAAAAATGCAAGAATTGCCTGAGCAACCGTTGGTGCACGATGCTGTTCCTAGACAACCAAAAAATATCCAGGAGTGGATGTGGAGGTCTGAATTTTAATCAGTTAGATTAGGGTTAAGTATTGAATATTTTAAGCATATATTATCACCTCACTGTGTAAAGTAGAAGGTTAAGATAAACTAACAATATTTGGAGGTACTGAAAATAAAGAAAATCACCCACATCTGAGCCGTTATATAACTTTTACAGTTTAGAGCTCATTTGCACTGCAATGTCCAAAAGATCCATTTATGAGTCACTAAGTGAAAAACCTTTCAAATTCTTAAAAGCTTATAATATTAGAGAACCTAAAAAGCTCCTAATTTGATGAAAGCATGTTATATGCTTTTATGAATTGATCATCATTTTCTTTTTCACTAGATTTGTTTGAGGTTAGTCACTTGGAGAAGTTCTACTTTTACCATTTCTAATAAGGATCCACAATTTGGTCTGGTTTCCACAAACATCTAGCAGCAAAGCACTATTAGAGCTATTATTTTCACTATTAGAAGAAAATAATCCTCCAATCTACTGAAAATATCTTACACTTGCCAGATAAATGCAGTTGCAGCTCATTTCTGCTATCCTCTGGGAACAAAATGCCTATTCTGAAATTTCTATTGCCCATGAAGACATGTTATCAAATCACAGTTAACTAAGGAAGCAAAGCTAAAATAAGAGCATGTTAGCGTAACATAATTTGTCTTTTATTGCCATTATTGGTAAATTAAACACACTGTACAAACCCACAGTACACAAAATGTATCAAAATGCACTCATGAACCAGGAAATGGTTATAAATAAATATAAAATTATTTTCTGCAATGTATTTGTATGGAAAAAACTCAGATAAATGTTTTCTCATTAAACATTTTCCTTTCCAACAATGCAAACAGCAAATAAGTTGCTGCTGGTCATCATTTCTTAAACCAAAACTCCAGCAGACATTACCTCCTGTAATACATTTTAGAGATTTGTTCCACTTTTGTTCCTTCTATTATAAACCACAATCTATAATTTTGCAAGAATATTTCTCTGAGTGAAAACAATAAAATTGTGGTTTTGAATTAGATTTACCTGTTTAAAATATACTATTTCTATTTCCTATGTTTTGGTGATGTAGTAGCAAGGTCATAAAATGTCACACTACTCAAAACCAGCAAACATTTACATATAGGACAGTTTAAGAAACATGTTTTCAAAGTAGTATGACTTTGCTCTGTCCATATGCCGTACCAGAAGTTAGGACAAATATATATTTACTAATTCACAAAGTTTTAGTGTTTTACTGTAATGCAGCACTCTTACTGGCTAGTGATTCTTTTTATGAAATACATTTAGGAGCAATTACATTTTATGTTGACGTAAAGACCCAACATCAGTATAATAAAGTGACTAATGACTGCAGCGTTAAATACCTTTCATCTAATCTCCATAAATCCCATCTCTACTTGTCACTTCACAATTTGAATTATAGCCTCAAATCTGCAACTTCACCTGCGTTTCATCAACAAGCCTTTCAAGCTGCAGCCGATCAGGGTTGTAATATTTTTGGTGTTTTTCATTATGGTTCAGTTTTATTTTGTTGTGATTTTTTTTGCTTTTGTCAACAGTTAATCAGTTACAGTTTTACGTTTTCAGGCTTGATGTTTATTTTGCGATTATTGATGGGTGATCGTCTCAACAGATCAGTAATTTAGGTAACTTGAGTGTCTTCTCTATTAATATTCTGTCAGAGTTGGAGTGTGAGTCTTCTTATTTTTATTTAACTCATGTGGAAGCACACCGAATTCTGCAGCACATCTAAATGTTACGGTTGTCAAAGTCAAGTTAGCTTAGCAGACCTGCTGCCCACTTCCTCGATTCTGTCCTTAATTAAAACGTCTCACTGACCAGTAAAATGTGATACCTTTGGATCTTGTTATTCAGTTGTCATAGCAAAGCCACCGTTTCCCCTTTTCTTTTACATATATATTGCACATGCATTTAAGATTTATGGTGTTATGTTGACAAATGTACAGCTAAAACCAAAAGTAGTCATCAGCGAGCAGCTTTTTTGGGATCTTGCTCGTTTGACGTTTCTATACATTTAATAATTTATAATGTGATAACTGGAGACGATCCAAAGCACTGAGTATTAAGCAAACAAAGAGAGTCACATGATGGCACACCGTTTCCTGAAATGAAGGTTTTGGGCAGAAGGCAGGGTTCAGGCATTTTGCGCGACAGCTCGGAGAAGAAGCTGCTTTGGTGACGAGTGGTCTTCATCAAAATGCAGGGGCATCATCAGTAAGAGAAAAGTTTTGGAAATGAATGCCTGCCTCAGAGTGCTGGACTAGCTGTATATCATCCCGTCCTTTTCCCTCACCTCCAGTGTCACGCAGCTATTTTATGGTGGGTAGCTGACAGCCAATTATCTGCTCAATAGGGAGGGTCAGCCCTCTCAGGCTCATCTCTGGCATAGGAGAAGGAAATAAGGCAGATACTGCAACGGCAAAACAGACGCCTGTAGATAATGGCCTGGAAAACCTGACTGGGTTTGCACACAAGGATTACAATTTAGTTGTCACAGGTTTGGCTGTCCTTGATTCAGGTTCTCGCAATGCTGGGAAGGTATTAGCAGGTAGGTGCAACTTCCACAAGTGACCACAGCTTGAGGTATATGGATCAATTTGCAGGAGAAAATCAATTCTCATTTTCACCGTTTGGACTGTGTTAAGTGGTTCATTATCAGCAGAAAAGTATTGTATGAGAGAGACCCCCTTTGGTGTGGGCTTTATGGCTGAGTCAGGTTCAAATGGTCAGAGTCAGGGGGATCATTATATTATATCAGCGCAGGGCAAATAAACATTTATCCACACAAAACTCCAAATATTGGTTCAGAAGTTGATTAAATGCATTTTTGATTACAATTTCTCCAACTTTAAATAATTACATATTAATCTGACCAGGTCAGTTTGCATGGAAAATGTTCAAATTTAAGATTTTGACATATTTAGAGGCTTACACAAATTTCTGCAGAAACAGCCTCACACAAATGCAAATAAGTGTCTGACTCTTGAATGGATTCCTGAGGTATACTGCTAATCTGAAGATCTGCCTACACTGAACTATGATGACGTATTAGGGTCATTGTTCATAAAAATAAATCAGCCAAAAAAACCTTTTCAGATTCATCTCAAAGTTTCTAGAAAAAGGTAAGACATTTCTGAGCTCAAAAATGTAAAATATTTGCAGAAAACTCACAAATTTTGATATTAATCACATACATTTTCTAGAAAAAACTTGGAAATTTACTGATACTTAAATGTTTTCCTTTAATGGCTGAAAGGATCCCTAGTAACTGATAAACCATTTCAGCCAGATATGATGGATTATTATCAATGCTCATTATTTTCAGCGCAAGAAGGATCAATTATTAAGTGATTGTTTTGTTTTATATGTTTCTGCATGTTAGAGTTCTAACATGCAGAAACATGTTAGACATGTACAAACAAAGAACAGTGATGGTGTCGGGACATGAACTGTGGTGAAGTTTCACCTCAATCACCAGCAACTACCAAGGAACATGAAACTCTGTAAAACAATTATTGCCTGGACAAGCAGCTACAGCTTAATGTTAGATTTCTTCTTGACCCTTTAATGTTAGAGCTCAAATTAATCTGGCTGCTTGTTCATCAGAGAACTGATCATCAGGAACCAAACAGCCCGAGGAGGAGGACGGTTTCCAGACTTTAAAACAGATTATGAGTTCATTTAAGACCAAACCAGTGTTTATTTTAGAGGTGCAACTATTATTTAGTCATCAAATAATCTATTGGTTATTCTGACAATAACCACATAAAAACATTCTACAGATTTTTCATTTAACCACAAGCTTTTTAATACAATGTTAGAAATACTTGAGTTTTTCCTAAAACTTACTTGCATTCAAAAGGTGTTTTTAGGTTATATGCAAAATGTATATTCCTTTTGTACAGTAAATAATATTTTTGGAGTTACTCCAGTTAATTAATTGGCTAAAAAGTTAGTTGACGATTGTGAAAAATCGATTAATCACAATCAATCCAATTAATCGTGTTATCCCCGTTTCAGTTTGATGTTTAATCTGGCAAAAGTAAGAGTTGTAATTCGGTTCTGCTTTGAGGTTTTCTTTGGACTTAATAGGCAACTAGGAGATCAAAAACAATTTGACAAACTTCTATGGAAAAAACTTAAAACTCCAATTTCAAGTGTTCTTGGCTAATAAGCACAAAATCCTCTCCATGTTTTCTGAATTGTACAAACTAACGTGATTCTAAATGCAAAAGTATGTTCTGTATTATGTTTTGTTGTTCTACAACTACAACATTCCCCTTAAAGAAATCACAGGAGTAATCCAGGGAGCAGCGTGTGGAAACTGATGCTAAGCTAAAGTTGAGAGGCTGCGCCGCTTCCCTCATCCCCACAGACCAGATCAGTCAGTCAGTGTCGATGCTGGCAGGCCGTCTCTCGCCAACGTTCAAACAAATTCTATCTGATGGTAGAGACATTTTGAAAAGCCACTTTCTGAAAGCAAACAAAGAAAGGTAGACAACCTCAATAAATGTGCTGGCAGCACCACCAACAGCAGTGAATATCTCCGGCCAAAACTGGTAAACTACAGAGGAAGTTGCAGGTTTGGCAGACAGGAGTCCCAATAAATTTTATTTTGTTCCATCTCATTGAGTTTTTACACACATGTTCTTTACAGTACAGTGCATGAAGAAAAAAAATCAAAATATATACTTAAAAAACCTTTTTTATTTATTTACAAAACAAAGAAAATCACAAAAAAAGTAAAAGCATGAGAAATCAATGCATACTTAATATTTCTGTTTGGTGATGTAATGTTCAAGATACATTAAACATGATTGTGCTGAATAATGTATATATTTCCAATATGTTTTCTAAGCTTCTACCAAGATGTTGACCACGAGCATCGCAAGTATTTAGGTGAATAAAAGAAAAGAAAAAAAAGATGGGTTGCTATCATCAGGATTTTTTTTTTTTTTTGCTTTAATGTAGGAGTGATAATATAAAAAAGTCCTGGTTTGCCAGGTTTGACTTTAATTAAGTGTAACTAACCCATGAAATCAATTGGGTTTTTTGCCAATAAGCCATCTGTCTAGATTATTTAAGGTTCTAACTTTATGTTTACATGCAATTTTTTTCGTTTTGTGCAAATTTGTTTAGATTTGCATTACTTTTCCTTAAACTGTCACAATAGTCAAAACAGTTTTCCACAAATAATTTGCAGTCCATTGACGAATCTGCAAATACTGAACTGTGCATAGACTGGGCTCTACGGACGGTTAATTAACTAAATCCACAAATTTAAGTTAAAAGCCTTTGTGAAAATAATTTCCCTCACGAAAAAGTAATATTTATTCATCAGTAGCTATTTACCAACATATTTAATAGACATCTTTTCTTCATGTATTAATGTCATGAGTGATAATAACTGATTTATTCCAACTTTATAAAGTTTCTGGTAATATTACCATGTTAAAAAGAACCGTTTTTAAAAATCAAAGCAGGATTTCCAATATTTCCATCCTCAAGTACTGAATGAGCTGCTGCTCTCTATGAAAATGCTGACTGATGTGTGAAAATTGTTAAGCTTTAATGTCTGCCAATTGAAAAATAATTTCGCCAACAGTGAAATACTTAGCTCTTCCTGCGCTCAAAAACTTTGCAACAAAGTACGG
This sequence comes from Poecilia reticulata, assembly GCF_904066995.2. Taxonomy (NCBI): domain Eukaryota; kingdom Metazoa; phylum Chordata; class Actinopteri; order Cyprinodontiformes; family Poeciliidae; genus Poecilia; species Poecilia reticulata. The sequence continues at coordinate 31,807,017 of NC_088832.1, forward strand.
ACAACGGAGTCCTTTCTCAGCATATTTCATTAAAGAGAATAACCTGTATTCTCTGTTGAATCGAGTGGCAAAGAAAGAAACGCGATTCTAGAGCTACAAAAGGGGCAGGCAAATGAACAGAGCAGCTGGATGAGCAGGCTGTGCATCTTTAGAGTCTGAGTGTTAAGGTGGGAAGACCAGCAGAGAGAGACTCGGCTTTGAGTTAGTTCATCACACAGCTTCTGCCACTTGCCGACAATGAAAGCGTTCCTGGGACCAGGAAAACTGCTGTCTAGGCAGAAATCCTCTTCTTTGTTGTATTCCACCAACTGGAGCAGCAATAAACCTTTCACCATGTTGCCTAGTGCTTGGCACAAAAAGACAAAAAAAAAAAAAAAAACACTTTTGCAATGACTTCAGAGAAACGTCTCCATTCAAAAGACATTTTTGCTTTGAGGGTGAGGAGAGAAGAAGCGCAGAGAGGAGGCTATTATCATATTGTGAAAACTCAGTTAGCAGAGGAGGTGGGTGGAAAGAAGGGTGGATTTGAATGTGCTGAGAGAAAGATGTAAGTAAGTAGCTATAAGACAGAGAGGGGACGTGTGATTGGATTTGGCTGAGTTGTAGAGCCGCTCTGGCTGTCGGGCAGCTGGCTGAATGGTGGGCTCCAGTTTTAATGGAAACGAATGGGCGCAGGCAGAGGACTCTAATAGGGCCTTCAGAGATGACTCAAGACTTCAGAGCAAATCTGCGGTCGCAAAGCAACGCAGGTCTGCTCAAAGCCAGTTGAGACTCTTCTCATCTCATGCAATTTAATTACTCCGCAGTACGGCGGTCTGTGTCACATGACAGCTCGCCTCAAAATAACTGCAGTCTGTTGCAACTTGGACAGATTTGAATCTGAATTTACAATCGTTTTAACACCCGACTACACAAAGTTTGAAGTGGAGACACAGATCATAAAGCTGTAACATTGCAGCGGGTTTATAATGATTTATCAAAATTTTAAATGTCAAACCGCTCTAGGTTTAATCATGTTACAGAAGTCTCTCAGATCAACAATCCAAGGTAAAAAAAATGCCGTCCTACTCTTACCTTCTGCTTTCAACTGTGGTCACAAAGATTTCAATTAAAGCTGAACTATTGGATCAATCAACAAATCGATCTTCAGTGCAATTTCACAGCAAAATATTATTTAGCTCACCAGAAACAAGAACAGCACAGCAACACAAAAACATGCATTTAACATAGGATTAAACTTGATGTTGAGGTTCACTGAATTTGTGTTAATATATCACCTGTCAACATTGTTGTTGACATTTACTGTCTATATATCCAAGAGAAACATTAATCCTAAGAGTGAAGCTAACAGCTAGTCAAACAGATCCCAGTTTTAGCTGATTTTGCTGATTTTTTTTATCCCAGTTTTGCTTGAATTTAAAGCAATTCAAGCAAAAAAAAAATATTAACATGCCTGGGATTCAACATTAGTAAATATATGGATAAAAAACGCTCCACAAAAGTGGCTTGTTGGACATTCTACAATGAATCCTAATACTTCCAGATAAAAATGATAAAAAAAACTTGTATGTTTAAAAAAACAGATGAGATGAGAAATGCAGGTTTTGCCAGTTTTTCAGTTCTTTCGTGAAATGTAATTTTAACTGAACGACACAAAGTACTGAAATGATGTTTTATAGATCTATTTTTCAAGCTATTACATTAGAAACTATGAATTTTTCACCCACAAACAAACATCTCAGAAGAAAATGTATCCATTCTCCTTTTGCAAAACAGTTTGTCTTATTTTAAAAATAAAAACAGACATGAAATTGTGGCCATTTATAAATCTCAAATTATTTCCTATGGTGGTTATTTATCAAAACTTGACTATTTTTCTATAAATCAAGTAGAAATGTGACTAAAAAAAGTTTGATTTAGCTGAACTGAAGGCAAAAATGACTCTGGATTGTAAAGGTTGCAGAGCCTGGAAGCCTTTATTGGATCATCAGAGTAGCAAAAATTTCTGATGAATCCTAAAACTTCCTACATTCTTGAAAACAGAGACTGCAGCTGACTGGGGATTGGTAAAGCCTGGACTTCTGCAAGTAACAGCTGCTGAAATAACATGACAAACTTAATAATGATGCTTCGAAAACGTTTGCACAGTTTATATCTTGATCCTCAAAGCATGACGTTCCCTTATACCTTGCAGCCTCTTGTATCAAGCTGCCCAATATCAGATATTTAAACTAATTTGCTGGCATGCAAAGCCGAAAACTCAACATTTACTTGCATTTTTTATGCACTATGGATCCATATTTTGGTTGCCATGTTTCCATGTTTGTTGTTGTGTACAGGATGTTTTTTTGGAATGCAACCTCTGGGCTGTGTGCAGCCAGCAACGAAAAGCAGAACGCACACACCATAAAAATGTAGCAATCAATTCAAATTACTGTCTCTCCTCCTCCTCTTTGTTCTCTGTCTGTGAGCACATCTGTGCTATGCAGGCATTCTGTCTCTCTTGGCAGAACAACAAAATTCACCCAAAAATCCAGCTAATACCTCTGAACAGACTGTACAAAACGGTGGACTTCTTTATTTTTGTTCAAGAACGCAACTAATATAAAGCAACGAGAATAAATTAGGTTGTTTAGTGACAACATCCACCAACTTTTACTTTAACAAGACTCTTTTGAAAACGGCACCCAAAAACGACAGCTAGGTCATCAATCATTTCAGTACCTAACTGCACATTTCATCTTTAGCAGTAACCCTGTCGTAATAACCAATTAATTAATCAAACGATCAATTAAATTTGGCTTAATCATTTTCATTCTCATGATTAATATTTTTGAGAGGCAATTTTGTTAAGAGTCCACGATCATTTTTATTTATAATTTTGGTTGTATGTGGTTTTAACTTGCATCTTTTTTTTTTGTCATGTTTTAGTTTCAATATTTAAAATGTCTTCCATTTTATGTGTGAAGTACAAAACGTTGACTTTATAGGTCTTTTAGAGAGGGAGGACTGGCATGATTATGCAATAATAATTGTGTTACTTGAAAATGTTCTCAAACAACAATATCATCATTTATCGCGATAATTTTTGGGACAATTTATCATCCAGCAAAATGTGTTACCGTGACAGACCTGTCAGCAAGTTTTGCTTGTTGAACAATTAAAGAAAAACGTACTCAGTTAAAAATATATATTGTGGAGCAAAGTTACAATTAATAGAGCTAAAAATAAACTACAAACTGTGTTTGAAAAACTAAATTTTTGATTGCAAGATTAGCCAGAGGGCTGCCATTTTGTAAGCCGATGATAAACATCATGTTTTTAAGTTTGTTAGATTTTTTTTTGTGTTATGTTTGGATTTATAAGCTCCATAAAAAGTTGGAATAACATCTATAAACATCATTCGCACTGCAAAACATCCCTCTCTAACCAACTGAAAGGTGGTAAATAGCTTTGAAGTTAGTATTCCTCACAACTGGGTTTGCTAGAGTGTGGCTGAGTGTCTCTAATATAACATTTGCTTAGTCCAAGCGCTCCTCTGAGATACATATGTTGCATGATGCGTGTCATTGTGCCTGAAGGAGGAGAGCAGTTCTGTCAAGTGGCCCCATTTAGCCTTGCCTCACTGTTGTTTGGTCAACCCACTGTGCAACAATGATGCCTGCAGGTTATGTCACAGAGAAAGTGAAGACGGAAAGAAAGAGAGCGGACTGAAAATAAACTCTCAGGGTCACCTTAAAAGCACAGCCGAAGACGAGACGTGCTCCTCTCCAGAGTGCGCTGTGCAGAGTAATATGTGCTTTTCATAGAAGTAAAGGGACTTGGTGTACACAAAAACACAAATGTGCAATACTGCAAACAGACTAATATTCTTTTTCTTAAATTAATCTTCGGAGTATTTCTTTCAGCTTTGTACATGTAGAGACTTGAAGCCCATTTTTAGTGGAGAACATCTGTGAACATCAGTTTTCAAGTTTTACGTTTTCTTAATTTGATTTGAGACTGTACTTTGACTGGGACATTCCAACAGTGAATCTGTGCTTATAATCAGTTTTTTGGGCGATAAGTGTTTAATATCAGCTGTTATAAATTTTTTGTACGAATCTGAAACACTGCCAAGCTGGTGGCAGGACCTTTCTCGTTTTATCCACAGTTTTTAATTCACGCCATTGTATTTTAAAGCATCTATGAGGCACAGTGGCAAACCTTAAACTGTGCAAGTTACTGAACAAGTTGTTACTAGGTAACCAGAAATTAGTCAACATGTTGTTGCTAGGTAACCAAAGAGTGAGAGAGTTAGTCGATGCCATGAGAGGTTGAGCAGCTAAAGGCTTTCTTTCCTCTGCCTACATCCCCCAGAATGCCGTGCGGTTCTGGTTCAGTGAAATTATTTAATACTCTGTCAGATGCATTATCTACTGGTGTTGATCACATGTTTATTGCAATATATATTATTGATTTATTCTCTAGCCCTAGTTTTCCAAAAAAAAAAAAAGGCCAGATAAGTAAACAGTGGTCCTGTTAGTAAATTTCCTGTATTTGAAAGTTTAGTTTCAAAGGAGAGACAGAGCTGTAACACCAAAAGTCTAGGATACTGTTTTACTCTAGCAAACCTCTGATGCCTTCCCAGAACAGCTGGATGTACTCTCACATTCAGTCGAACAGATGGACTCTTAATGAACTTGTAAAGTGATTGGAAGACTTTTTTTTTAAGATCAAGAGGAAGAAACACACATGTCTAAAGAATTTTGAGCACCATTTTTCTTCCACAATACAATTAGGTAATGTTAAAGGGGTATGCCGTTTTTTTTTTTTTAAAGGTTCTGTTACGTAAGCCACTTTTTAACTCTGTAATCACATTTCCAACAAAGTTATGATGTTTACAGATTAGATTTACTCTAGGACTCATGAGAACCTACATCCAGTACAAAGCCTGTAATTGATATAGTAATTCTATTATCGTACAAAAAGTTTTCAATTTGAAAATGTCCCTTAGCAACACAGATTTACATTTAAAGAGGATTTCATTTCTACACGTCTCTAAATGCAGAGAATTGTAGAAATGCTGCTTGTGCCCTATAGGCTTGCGGTCATAGCTTTGAACACAAAAAAGCTGAAATTTTAGTCATATGAAGTACTTTAAACCTTCTTAGATACCATCAGTTAACTTTATCAGAGCCCCACATTAGCTGAAAGTGCTGCTTTTTAAGGGTTCTGGTGCTACACTCTAGAAGACCAGCTCCGTCTTTAAAGGTCTGTCCATCAGCATAGGGTCCGTCTGGTCAGCCATTGTGTATGACTTTGATTTTTGTCTTTATGCTCTGCAAACACAGCAGACGAACTCATTCACAGACTCGCTGAGCTGCATGTCTTACAGAACTGTAGGCTTTTACCTTCAGAGGGTGAGATGAAAATCAATGCTGCCTGCCCTTTAAAACAATTCACAGCTGTGGAGTTTCTCAGGGGGCTGGAATGAGCTCACTGCTCCCGCTTTCATACATCTTACAGCATGGAGTTCTGCAGTAACAATCCGTCCACTCCCTCAATTTCTATAAGACCCGGATTCACCAAAGAAGTCTTACAGATGGCATTCACTCAAAAATAGGTATTTTCTGAACTGGATGTTTATGGTAGCTCATTATAAAATATCACATTCTAGTTAGGCTTCCACACCTTTACTGATTCACGTCTAAATATAGACCACGCAATGCAACACACTGTTTGGTAGTTCACAGCTGTGTTTTTCTGACTGAAAATATGAACTAGGCAACTTTCAGCTCAGAGTGTAGAAAAGCAACATGATTCCAGCCAATCAGCAATGCAGCTCGACTTAGACTGACATTTATGTAAACATGCATTCCGCTTCACTTAAAGGCGACTTATTATGCTTCCTTGAACGGGTTAGGATAGGCCTGCAGGCTATACAAAACATTTTTATTACATTTTTTGTACAAAACATTTAGATAAGCCCATTCTGAGCTACTTTCAGAATGAACTGCCCCTTTAAATCCAAATAAGCTGCTGCTTGCCACGCCCCACAACTCAATGTTCACTCGTAGGTGAAAGTAGCTGAAAAAGACACGCAATTACACAATTGTACATATTTGAAACGCAGTAGAAGAGCCTCAAGCACAACCAACACAAATGCACCAAGTCGTTTCTGAATGGTAAATCATCAACAATATATATGTGCTGGTGGTAAAACAAGCTCACCAAACATTCTGGAACTTAGGTTGCTAGGTGATGGGTGACGAGCCGCTGTGGTTGCTAAGTAACGGGCTGGGTTTTGCTGGGGTTGCTAGGTGAGGGGCAGTGCCTGCTGATTTGTAACTTTACATTATGGAGGTTTTTAAAACAACTCATTTTCCAAATGACACAAAAGAAAACATTAACTTATTGCCAAAAGACGTTTTTTTTTTTTAAGCGGTTGGGCTGTTTTTAGAAGCAGTAGTTTCCCAAATGGAAGATTTGTTAATTTTGCATTATACGTCACCCTTAACATCTCAAAAAGCTTCAAGTAAGACCAGCGATACACTTCGAGCTCCACTGAAAATTAGTGCACTCTGTATTGCATGCAAGATAATATTTCGGGAAAGGGAGCAGCGGGACAGTAAGTAGAGGATAACAGATGGATTACCTGTGCTCCGACTCGTGGATTGAGAATATGACTCCCGATGTGGAGGACTTCTGCTGGATGGTGGCCAAGAAGGTGAATTCACTTTTACTCCTGAACAGTTGCACCACTCTTTCTGTGATGTGTGGTGGGGCGTGAACTGCCCTCCCAACATCTGCAGGAATAAAATAAAATAAAGGTTAAAGTCTTTTCACAGCCAGTGCACCGTCTTGCCCTCTCTGTGCTACTGTCACCAGTATGAGAAAACTATTACTGGGCTCGCATGGCAAAATACACACTGGTATTTTTGCTCTTGCTCCTCTTTTCTGCAATACAAGTTTGTCTAGCATATTGTAAAAGAATAAAAAATAAAACTGCTGGTGTGATGAATCTTCATGTGCCAATTTAGCAGCCTTAACATTTAAGTGGATTTGTGCATTTTTTTCTTTTGTTCCAAATATGTATATGTTCTTCGTAGTAAAAAAATAAGTTCAATTCGGTTATCCATAAACTAACAATCAACTTTAGCAGAGTAATATGTAAATTATAGACAAATATCTCCGTAATCTAATCAAACACAATCTGGGTGACCTAAATGACCTTACACAGTTCTTTAAGTTTTATATCAATAATCTCATTTAATCCATGTGTAATTAGTGTGAAACAAAGATGAACCAAATTCCTAAAACTCCCTGGAGAAAAGAAAATACACAAAAAACCAAAATAAAACCACCTCTAGAGTATCTGGGAATTCAAAGCTAGTTTGGGCTCAGATGGAAAAAAGTCTAATAAACAACAAAGCTCCTTATAATCTAAAATCTACAGCTAAAAAGCCAAACCCTGATATCTGATTTTAGTTTTAGATCTAGGAGACCGAGTCGTTTGTGTGAAACGGTTCTGATTAAACATGCCCCTAATGATGATAATGATTACATTTGGGATCTGCTGCAAACTCATTAGAGCCAGATAATTTAATTAACCTGTTTTCAGAACATGCAAAACATCCAACAATGACATGGAAGGCCCGTCACAAAGACACGTCACAATGTGTCACAAAGACACATTTTCCTGGGCAATAAATTGTCCCAGAAATTATGATAAACGATAATATTGTTTTGAGTCCATTTTCAACGTCAATGTTTGTCCACTCATAGACCATCCACCCATTTTCTAACACCCTTGTCCCTCAGTGGGGTCAGGAGGTGCTGGTGCCTCTCCAGCTAACGTTCCGGGCGAGAGGCGGGGTCACCCTGGACAGGTCGCCAGTCTGTCGCAGGGCAACACAGAGACACACAGGACATTCAACCATGCACACACACACTCACACCTAGGGACAATTTAGAGAGGCCAATTAACCTGACAGTCATGTTTTTGGACTGTGGGAGGAAACTGGAGTACCCGGAGAAAACCCACGCATGCACAGGGAGAACATGGAGACTCCATGCAGAGGGACCGGGGCTGGGAATCAAACCCAGAACCTTCTTGCTGCAAGGCAACAGCTCTACCAACTGCGGCACAGTGCAGCCCCCTCAAAATTAAATCAACTTTAATTTTGTTAAAAGAACACTCAACACTGCAACTGGATGATATTTTAAATATCCAAATAAAAACCATGGAAAACAGAAAGCATAAGTAAATCATAAAATATTATCAGAATAGAAAATATTGAGCTCATTTTAATTGATTAATTGATTTACTGCGACAGGCATGGAGAGGGACTTGTGCACATGCAGAGTGGAGGGAACACGTGCCTGAAACCCCAGAGCTGCAACTCCTGCGCTTCCACAATGCAAGCTTTACATGACAGACAGTCCAGTGGAGAGAAGCCTGTAGTTGTCTGAAGCAAAGGGCTTTTAAATCTCCCCAGGGTGACAGCAGCCTGCCTGCCCTCACACTCAGCCTCCCCACTGTCACAGCCCAGTTGATGGAGAGTCACTTCTCCCAGCCTCCGACTCTTTTCTACATGCAGTCTCTCTGACCACAGTCAGACATTAGATCATCCACTTTAATCGACAGGGACACCAGCCCCGTTTTTACGGTGAGGACGCGGTCAGACCTCAGATTTCTTAACCTTCACCCAACTGACAAATAAAATGCCGCTGTCGCATGTCAAGGTCAACAGTCATGCATTGATTTAATTATAGCACATATGTACGTGTGAAGTTCTTCCTCGTCACAGCCTTAATCAGTTCCAGCAAATTGAGGTAATGACTCCTATCCAATAAATGTTGGACATTAACGAACACAAAGTCAATTCTGTGTAAATCAGTTCCTCAGATCAACTGTTTAATCTCAGTGATTAGCTGATCCGGCAGCAGAAGACCACACCAGGTGCCGCTTCCATCTACCAACAGGACACTGAGGCAGAAATCCACACAGGATCCACAAAACTGGGCAATAACCTATTGCTGTGATTTCAGATGTTTGAGGCTACAGCTAGGAGTTTAATGATGTGGAAGATTCGTTCCCTCTCTTTACCATCAACACCAGCGGTGGACAGAAACAGAGTACGTTTACTTAAAAACTTGCGTACATTTTTTGAGCATCTTTACTTTATTTTTTGGGGAACTTGTGACTTTCGACTCCACTGCGTCTCTAAAACGCTTGTAGTTACCTTCTCCATTTGGCTCGGCATAGCTTACTTTACTTAGTTAACGGTGTCGCTTTTACTAGGGAGAAGAAAATGATGTTTTTTCTTCTTCGGGTGAGGGAATGCCTTAAATAAAATAATGAAAATACCTGTAACTGAGTTTTTACAGGTGGTGTGGACTTTATAGTAAACTGGTTATACATGTCAAAGTACGTACATCAGTACAATAACTTCAGGAAACTTTTGAGCGAGCCATTTTACCTTAAGTCGAGTGATTTGACTGAGTATCGACACTTCCTTCTCTTTCCTTTTATGGTGAAACAGGAAACATGTCACCCAACAAATCTACAGCTGCTGTGTGAAGTTGCCACGTCAATATCTCTAAGAAATCTTTCTGAAATGTGAAATCCCTGCAACCAAGCATTAGTGTACTTTTTCTAAAAGCAAAAAGAGTCCCAATCTAGCATTAGCATTGTGAGGTAGAAATATGGACTCACTTTATGCTATGCAGGTTAATGTTTTCCCAGGTGAAGATGCATCAGCAGCCTGTTGCAGAAGCTCTAGTCTTCCATTTCATTTTGATTTGCTCAAAGCATCTCCAGGATCAGTAAAAGTCTGTGCTGCTTAATGCTAATTTCTGCAAGTATTTCTGGCACTTTTTAGACATCTGTTATAATAAGCACCTCTCATGGGTAACCATGCCAACAGGGAACTTGTTTACATGTAGGTTCAGCTGATGGAAGCTCCCAAAGTTCATCCAGTGCCCAGAATAACACCTCATGTCTGAGGATTGGAAGTGAATATGTACAAAATGTAATGCAACACAGAAAAGCAGGAAAAAACAGCTAATTTCAACTACCTGCAGTGGCAATTAGCTCTTCTTCACCTTCTTTGGTTTCTTCAGTTCCTTATTAGGACTGAAAGAAAATGTCACAGTTGCGTTGCTGCAACAGCCAGTGTATATTCTGGATATATAGATGGTTATATACTGTATTTGTCTCCAAGGCTAACAGCCATTGATGACAATTATAGAATACAGTATTGACATTTCAAGAAAAAGATGAATAATTTTAGAAGCCAAGAATTTTATTCCCAGAAAAAAAAAAGTTTTAATTAAAAGGATAGATTTATGTCAACAACTTTAATGCAACACAAGTCGATTTTCAAATTCTAAACTTTACTAAAAATGTAATTTCCTCTGATACTGTACACTGAGACAGTTCTGCTACAATTGTTTAAAAAAAGCAAAGCATTAAACCAATTCATTTATCATTTCTGTCTGAATCCCCAACACTGCAGTGATGATGATGAGCGATGAAATGGTGGGATTCTTGAAGCCTGTGCTGCATACATTACTCTCAGGTTCTTGTCGACATCAACAAAACCATTTACAGTGACAGGGGGAACAGGTAGAGTGGGATGGTTTGTCACCCAGCAGTCAGGTTGAAGTTTAGCGTAGCAGGCAGCAGCCAGCTGTCGCCCCCCCTCTCTTTCCCCATGTTACAGCTCATCACTTTAATCAAAAGCCTGGCGCTTCCTCCCCCAGCCTGGCAAAGTCTCACACATGTCCCCTTTAAGTGGCAGCGAGGAAGAGGAGCTAGACGGAAGTCCAGAGAGCCTTCACTCATCAAAGCTGCAGCAAGGCAAGTCTCTGAGGACTTGAGTCTGATTTGATATGGAAAACTAGTGTGACCATGTTTCTACCAGATAAGCACATTACCGCATAATGCTTCAGTCTTTGCCACAGGCACAAAGCAGATCAAGGCTGAATTTTCTTCAGGAGTCCAAAGTCCAACATCCAAGAAACTTGCAAGAAAACGTCTCATTCTGCCGCTCACTCAGAGAAAACACATGCACTGCATGTACTGATGTTTGCAGCTAATGTCACAAAATGTAAAGATACTGAAGTCAAAGATTGTCATACACAGACGGCAAAGCAAAATCTTACCAAATATTCGTCTAATTTCCGGTGCAAATATCTTAGAACACTTGAAATAAGACAAAACTAACTTACAAGTAACTTCAGGAAGATGTAGGAGTTTGTTTTAAGTCAATAATTTCTTAATATTGATTAAAAGTGCCAGTTCCACTAGCAGATTATTCCACTTATAACATGGAAAAAATGTCTTGTGTGAAATAATCTGCCAGTGGATGTAGAATCAATATTAATAAAATATTGATCCAACACAAGCTCCTTTATCTTTCTAAAAAGTTTCCTTAAATTAGTTTTTCTTATTCAACATGTACTAGAAACCAGACAAAAATACTTGGTAAGATTTTGTGTCTTTGCAGAAAAAAATGAAATTTGAAAGAAAAAGTGATACTCTGTAGATAGTGTTCATTAAAATCTACATAGTTTACAGTTCTTATTTGTGAACTATATGATATGTATTACAATATTTTATTTTAGAAAATTTAAAATGAAATATGTTTGCTCAATTTTTTCAAAAAAGGGTTGAGATGCAGGTGAAATAGAAACTAAATTGACACCATCATATGGAAAATTTTATTTAAAGTTCTTATTTGTTTCTCAACTTTTGAAGATTTCAAAAGTTACAGTTTCACTGTACATGAGCCGAGTTACACCTGCACAGGTGATGCAGATCCCTGGAGTCATACGTTTATATTTATTTTAGTCTTCGGCAATGAAATGCTTCCAGAAATATTTTAGAAACTATCATCAACGGAGCTGGACTGGAAATATCCTCTTCATCAAACTGGCCTTGTGGCTGTAAAAGGACACCAACCTCATGTGCATTTCTCTGACTTAAGACTAAAAAACCTGCAAATTCATCAGATTGCTAAACAAACAGGCAGAATTGCCCCGTCAGGTGAGCATATATCACCTCACAAATGGAGAAATACTTCATCCGTTTAATTCACTGATCTGAAAATAACACGTTTTGAAAATTAAATGTCAGATTTTACTACTATTACATGTATTATGCGTGAATAAATGCTTTTCTCAGAGGAAACGTGGATCTCTGTTGGTTCTCCAGTGTTTTTCACCTACTGAACAATTTCTGGCAGATTGAACCGAATGCAAAGGATTTTACATACGACTTAAACATTGAATATGTCTGCAGGATTCCGTCATAGACCCGGAATTATACTGGGACACAGCCAGGTTTATTCTCTGTGCTACAGTAAAATATGTTGAATAGGAAACATATTTTCTATATAGATGACGGTTGATGGAAATGTACTGCAGACTTTTAAGTCTGCAAATTAAACATTTACTTAAGAAACCTTCTCCAGATCAAAATGACTTCATAAACTACAGACCTATATATAATCTCCCTTTCTTATCTAAAATAATTATGAACTTAACAGCCAATTGAGGTTGTGAGCATCTAAATGGTAACGACTTGTTTGAAGAGTCGGATTTAAGAGCTCTTCATGACACTGAAACAGCAGCAGTGAAAGTCACCAAATAATATTTTCATGGATTGTTGTGTGTTCTTGTTCTATTAAATCTCAAAGCTGCATTTGATGCAATTCTCTTAGAAAGTCTTGAGCAGGATTTAGGGATAAAGCGAACAGCAGTCGGCTGGTTTAAAACGCTTTTATTTAAACAATCGTTACAATTCAAAGTTACTTTTTGAGAACCACATCCATTTTAACTGAGGCAGTTTGGGAAAATGCAACTGCAGATACTTAGCTATATCTATAAATCCTCATGAAGCTAAGCAGTTATATAGTCTACAGACATGTGAAGATAAATACCTGAATGACTTAAGATTTGAATCACTTTGAATAATAAACTGAACTTAACTGCAGTATCTGGGATCTTTTTATAATTTATAATTTGTAACGGATTCAGATGACGTGTTTGAATTGTCGTTGTATAAAGTGCAATTAACCGAATCAAACACATTCTGCTTATTTTTTTTTGCCGTATGATTTTTATGAAGCGTTACCGTAATTTCCGGACTATGTGAGTAATTTTATTTCAGTATAACCTAACGGTTTCTTGTGTAATACTTTAAGGTAATCATCCCATCAAATGTCCTAATAGCTTAAGATGTAAAAGAACTGATTAGTCAAAGCTTAGAAACAATGTTCTACTTCAGTTTGATAACTAAAAAAACAACGAAAATCATGGAAAAATATCCTCAGGATAAAACAATCCTACCACATAAACAGATCATAGTTTAGCTGTATTTTATTCTGAAATTCTAATGATTAATGTCCGTCTGTCTTATTCACTAGCAAGAACAAATAATCTGTTGTGAAAGAGCCACCATCCAGTCAATAACAACAAAAAAATGCTTCCAAAAACAAACAAGGCCTTGAAGCAGTGTGACTCAAAAAATCCCACACCAACTAAATTTCATCGGCCGATCCCCTATTTTTCTATCCGTGATTGAAGCCAGTCATTTCTCCCACATTTTCAGCCCTGCAGTCATCTGCACATCCACAGCAGGCCATCCAGTCATCCATCCAGCACACTGTCCCTGAGGAGCTAGCCTGTTTTTGGCTGCTCTAGGCAGGTCTGCACTGGTGAGTAACGGAAAGACACCAGACTTCTGAAGTAGGCTTGGACTGGAGTTGAGGATAAAGAACTGACACGTGATGAAGAAAGAAGAAGAGAAACACACATGACTCACCAGGCGATATTTAGAACAAAGTCCACAACAAACACTTTGACTCCATTAGAGCTAAATCAGAGAAGGATTTTCTGAGATTAAAATGACACACAGAGAGCTTCAAACTAAAAAACGTAGGAGCTGAGACATGTTACTGTCAAATAAATAAATTAACAAGGTTATTGGTGTGAGGGGGAAAAAAAGCTTCAAATGTAAAGAAATGCTAAATACCAATTGAAACTGGCAGTGCAGCTGAGAGGGAACAGTGTACAAACAAAGAGGGAGAATACACTTTGATGCGCATGAAGGATGCTGGAAGTGCATGTCAAGCAACCTCCAAACAGTTGTGCTCTCAGCAAGCATCTCCTAACTTAACTTGGCTTGTGTTTGAAGAGCTCCTCAGCTGCTGAAAAATTCATAAAACCAAATCAATAAAACATTAATGATACTTTTTCAACCTCTCCTTCCCCTTTGTAAGAAGATGAGCTGACAGCAAACATTTAAAACCCTATATTTTCCATCCTGTTGGTTCCCGGTGTGATGTCATGTGTCACGCATCTAATGAGGCTGGCCACATATGGCAGTCTGAGTGTGTAGCTTCTGACGGAGGTAATAACCCTTTATCACACACCATCAGACTGAGTGCACTTTGATAACTGTAAATAACGATGAAACTCGGAGAAATAAAGACCGTCCATATGAGGGCGAGTCGCCGGCTGCCACTTAAAGGACCATAATGTAGAGCACTGACAGATTTCTACACCGCAAATATTTGATGTTGGTCAGAGTGATGAAGATTTCCTTCAGGGGCCTCCAACGTTTGCATGGGATATTTCTAATACACTCCACACATAAGCACAGCAAGGACCCGATCCCAACGGTAAGACAGAAGAAAAGAGGATTCTTTATCGTCAAACTCATTTTTATTTTGGGCCGTATCAAAAATCTGAGTGTCTTAAAAAGGGTCGGTTGTGTCGGAATCTATTCATAAAACCCATTAAATTGCTAAAATATCAATAAATAGCTGTTTTGTTTCAGCATTCAATAAATGTTTCTTGAAGTGAAACAATATCAAACATCTTTTCACACTGAAAAGTCCAGCCAGGATTTTGTGATTGTTTTTGTGATTTCTTTGCAATTGAAATCAGATTTTTTATTTAATTAATATTGCCGTTATGACAGACAACCAGTATTAAATATAACGTATATAATTTATTAGGTTTTTGACACTGTAAAAAGCCACCATGCTGCTGATTTTACCACCGTTTCGTGCTTCAGTTAGGCTCCAGACAATCATGCGCTTCGTCAACATCACCAACCTCCTCCACGCTCCCCAAATATCGGACCAATACCAATATGTTAAAAAAATTACTAATACAAGCCAATACATTGTGCATCCATAACAATATGTTACTGAATAGCATCAAATTATAGTTTGATTAGATAATACTGGCCAACTTTTTTCTTATTCCATGCGTAACGATTGCTCAACAGTCTTGGGCTTAAAGCTCGATGCTCTATGAACTTTGACTGGGCATTAACAAAAACAATCCACTGAAAAAGAAGCGTCCACAGTTACAAACACAGTCTACATGGAGAGTTAACGTTTTAGAAAAATGTTCAAATCAAAATTACAAAATACAAATAAAATATGCGAGCGACAGGATCTGCTTAGATTTATGTTATTTTATGTGAGACAAATTAGAGCATTAAATACATTTTAGGTTACAAATGTGAGGTGATGACAAAATCAATATGCAGATTTGTGAGTGATGTCATGATCTCAATATGATTAAAAATATGATTAAATAATGAAAACCCATTCATGGTGGACTTTGAACTTTATGCGGTGAAGTATGAACATAATTTAATTCATTATTTTAATTTGTTCAACTGAATTTAGAACTATACGAGTATATCTATATTGCATATAAAGCCAGGAAAGGTTCTGGATCATATTCTGTAATTCTGGCAAACTGTCATTTTATTCATTGTACATAATTTTATCTGCAGTGTGTGGATGAGAAATGTCAGCCAGACTACTGATCTGGTTATGCAATGATGAAATAAGAAGTATTTTAAAATCTCCCCTCCACTCCAGATCCTGTGTATTTCATACTGAGCAGAAACACAGCTCACCTAATTGTTTTAGTTGAGCAGCTCTGTCTTCTTTGGAGCGTCTGAATCCTGCCTCTGTCTTTCATCTTCCTAGAATTGCTTTTTTTTTTTTTTTTTTGCTTCACGTCAGCTTTTTACTTATTTATGGTTTTGTAATGAAACAGCTCTTGGATTAAAGCACCGCAAAAGGAGAAGTAATCGCAAATCCACGTAGAGAAGGGGAAGCTTGGCACTCCGTATTTTGCAGCCTGTGAGCAAGCTGTTTAATGTCACGCCCATATGCAATATGTCAGGCATTATTGCAGGTATTAGCTATGTGCCTCTGGGCCGTGACAGATATTTTCTGGGTGAGAGGCGAGATGCCCTTGGGTGACCACTGGTTGTATTATCCCTTTGTATGCGTATATGTGTGTGTGTGTGTGTGTGTGTGTGTGTGTGTGTGTGTGTGTGTGTGTGTGTGTGTGTTCGCTGTCCCATCGCGATCGTATCTCTCAAATCTGCTCAGCATGCTGCCCACATGCACCACTTGTTTGCTCCACTCCTATTGTCTTTTTTTTTTTTTACTCTCTTCCTTATTTAAAAGCAAAAAGAAAACACAGTAGAGGTAAAACATTTAGTCTTGTTGCAGTTTGTAAATTCATGTAAAATTATGGCCATCAATGCCAACAGGTATGATTAACAATTTTAACGAGTTAATATTACACATTGCAGATTAATCAAACTAGCCATTTTGACGCTGATGGCTCTGCAGGATTAGGATGAGCGACTGTCGCTTCAGTGCAAAAGCTCCACAGGAAACGGATGTTCTTAAATTAATGTTTAAAACAATAAGACTTCCTGAAAGTAAAAACTGAGAATTTTCCAGAATCTTCAGAAAACTGCTTAGTTCATTACTTTTAGAAATTGTGGAGCATTTAGGTCAACATTTAGCTACTTTTATAAACTGTGGAGTACTTATTACTTTAGACCAACATTTAGCTTTATACTTTTAATATCGGAACAAGACCTTGAAAAACTCCTGCTAGTTTACAAATCTAGAAGAACAAACTTAAAAAGTACCATCTACTTAACAACCGTGAACAAGAATCAAACATGGAGAAGCAACATTTAGTTTTATCAGAACAAGAATTCAGAGAAACCACTAGTAGTTGGACTACTTCATCTTAACCAATATGTAGTTTTGTACTTTTTCCTTTTTGTCTTTTTCTTGTATTTTTTATATAATTCATGTAAAGCACTTTGAACTGACTTGTTCCTGAAAATGAGGTCATTTTATTTATATAGTACATTTACACACAGTTAAATGAGGGTTAATTTACTATATAAATATATATTATATATGTTTTACTGTCTCAGTAAAATGTTTTACTGAGACAATAAAACATTTTCTCAAACCTTTCTTGAGAATGTGTATACAGTGGCAGTTTGGTCTGGGTGATATGGGCAGATGCCCAGAGTGGCAGCAGAAAGGGATGGGCCAAGAACTAGAAAATAAAATACATTTTATCAGTCAGTTGTCCCCTGAATAAATTTGCTAGTACTTGTATGCAGCAAGTCCCCCTTAGTTACATTTGAGTACATGCTTTCTGCCACAAAGAACCCCTAAAAAACAAATAAGTGCTTGTTTTTAATTAGCTGGAGAGCAGTAGAAAGAGGAGCTTGAACCACAACTCCATGCATATTTATATTTCAAGCTTACAAAGTAAGGCATAGTGATTAACTGAACATCGAAATTGATTTTTGAAATCAGCAGAATTGGTAAAAATGCAAAGGAAGTCACCCAAAGACTCATTCTTCCAGCTTTCTCCAGAGCACGGCTAATTGAGATAAACAGCTGAGTAAGCAAATGGCTGGATGAAGAGCTGGTGGGTGAGACTGTTGATTTCGTTCAACACTCAGTGTTTGGCTGTTTGTCAGGAGGAGCAGTATGAACATGGTGAGGAGGTAATTAAGCCTGGCTGAGTTGCATTACGTGAGGCTTTATGTACAAGCTCCCTTGTATTTATACAGACGTTCCAGCTATACAGATGTAAACTCCTCCAGAGATAGCCTCAGTCCCAGCAGAGGGTCTACCGCAGGCCTGGCAGATACTGATACAGCTGCTCAAAGCTCTTAGCACTCAAACATATTACCTCACATCTCATTTCTACCCGTCTCTCCTATGTGGGTTGGTGTTTAGCAGAAATACGAGTGTGTGTCTGAATTCTGTATGCATCTGTACAATATGTGCACCAGTAGCCAGCTGTGATGTTAAAGCCTTCCCACAGCAGAGATGGGTTGTGTAGCACTAGAGGGGTGGAGCAGATTGAATCTCAGCCTTTAGAGTTTTTAGCAAAACACACACAGAGACATATAACTGCTTTGAAAAAGAGATGAGACCCACAGGCGCTGGATGTAAACAGCATGAAAATGTAACTCTTAAGCTTATATTAAAACTTAGATTGGTAACTTGATATAAATAACCCCTCGTGGTTTCTGAAACTCTGTTCTTGACTCGGGTGGAGGGAAAAAACAGGAAGATTCAAGGTTTTATCACCAGTGCCAATCACAGCCTCCGAGATGAGATTAGAGGTAGATGGATGTCACTTCAAAGACCCTGGAACTGCAAACCGGTGCAGGCAAGCGGCTGAAAGTTGATTTTCAAGCTCAAGTAAAAATGTTTGTAATATTAGATGCATGCATATCTGCTTTACAGCAAAATACTTCCTTCCAAAGTTAGCATGTTCATTATAAAAGTTGCTAATTTCAGACAGACAAAAAAGCATTTAAAGCTGCAGACATCGGTCATTTATGATCCAATCCATGTTAACTGTAATTTTTTTAATTCCTTCCGAATGTCGGCATCATTGACTTGACTTGTCTATGTTAGATCTGCATATAGCCAAAGCCATTTCTTGGTGGGATAAGTTGGATATAAAATGTCACTCTTTGGTTTGTGGAACAGAACTTTAAATGTTTTTTTCCCCATCGTTTCACAAAACTGGAAATGTTCAGAGTTCGGTCCTATAGGCAATCAAACCAACGATGCATTTTCAATTGGTAGAATCACATTTTACATTGTAATCCAGTTTGATTAAAGATTTTAAAATAAACCAATTTAAACACTCAGGTCTATTGTTGACTTTCCTTTCTGCTACAAGCAAAAGAATAAAGAAACATCCACACATTCTCTCCATATCTTAAAGCCATTCAAGCAGTTAGGCCACTATCTAAAAACATAACAGTCCTGTTAGAGAACAAACAGAATAATACTTCACCAAAAAACAAAGAGGCATAGCAGAACAAACACACACATTCCTGTTCCCTCTTATCTGAGCAAATGGGACATCAATTCACACAGAGGCAAAGCAGAAAGGAGGCAACTCATCAAATATGGACTGCTAGTGTAAACTAGCTGCTGTGTGTGGAGCAATATCTCTATGTGCGCTCCGAAAACCTGTCAGCAGCAGATTATTCACGCGGGACGCCATTTGGAGGCGAAGCCACAGAGTTCAGTGACTCTAGCTGCGCTGCAGTTGATTATGAAGTGAGAAACAATGAATTATTACAACAAATGGTGCTCCAGATGTTGCCTCAGTCTTCATGACAAACACTGTGCCTCGTCGAGCGTAGACGAGTGAGCTTAACGTAACGCGAGGCTGAAAAATCTCTGGCTCTTCTCTGCTGCGAGGTGAAGTCGGGTGCAGCTTCCCTCCTCTGAATAAATGCTAATTATGACACAATATCTTGGGCTCGCTCGTCTAATATTTAGCTTAAAGAGAGTAACCATAGATTACTTTTGGACAGTGTTTTTGGAAAAATCTCTTAAAGTTTTGTCTTTTAAAGGTAAAAAAGTAGATAAATGTCACCACAATTTGCACATGAGGACTTCAAGAAAATCTGTATTTATACAAATTACACACAGATAGACACCATTTATCAATTTATAAACATAAATTGTGAGCAATAATTGCATTAAATGTGGTTTTTAATGTTTGCTTAGGAGTTAAAGAGAATAACTGAAAGCCACGTTTTGTGCAAGTTAAAGTGGGCGATTCTTGTGCAAAACACTGAATCCCATTTAAAACTTGGGATCAGTGCTTCCACTTTGTCAGAGTAGGTTGAAGGTGTTGCTTTATGTTTGAATAGATTATCTCCAACTGCTTGCTTTAGGATTTAAAAGCTTTTATGCCCCCTACGCATGTTCAACATACATTTTTATTCAACTACTGGCAATAGTTACAGCAATAATAGAATATCTCTTATTATAGGATATTTTAACACCAACAATCAAGGTTCCATATCTTTCCACACAGTTAAATGTCCAAGTCTGTTTCCATGTGAGGGTTAATTTCCTGCCTCCATCAAATGCATGATTGTATAAGCTGTTAAAATTATAAAAGCAAATATTTACTCCTTAGAAAAAAGTTTTAACAATCCATTGTTTTACTTTCTAAAATGCAGAAATATTATTAATAGGCTTTGAATTATGTCAAAAAAGTTAGAAATACAAAAAACAGTGGACGTTGTTCTTTTGTACTGATTGAGATTAAAAAAAAACATGTTGATTTTTAGATTTTTGTAAAATAAGGAATTTTTAAAACAGCACGAGCATACCCAAGAATATTCATCGTATTTTTACTAAACTGAATCAAATTATTTTCTGAGTCATTAAAATAAATAACGTATGGATATACTTGAGTGACAGATTTATCCTTCATGCTGAGGAACTGAATAACACGCTAAGTGTATGTGGCAGCTGAATGCACCGCCTCTGTTCCTTTTTAAACCATTTCTCAATTTCAGCTCTTGTGCCTTCAAGACATGAATGTAAACCCATGAAAAGCCCAAAGACAAGAAGAGGAGTAGATTTCCTTACCGTTTTTAGGTACGTCGCTTCCTCCTTTGACCCAGACTAAAGAAAATGACAGCTTGAAGCAAAAAGCAGCCGCTGCACACATTTATTTCCGTTTCTTCATTTTTAATCTTTGCGTCTTTGATCTTACACTGCCAGCATTTGTTGTGCGCTCCTTCTGGGCACTGAGGTTTGAAACAGTGTGGCAGGTAAAATATGCACTTCAAGTCCTAAATAACAAAATCCAAACTACTTCAAACCAGCTCCGTGTGTTATACACTCAAGTTCATTAGATACAATTCAGAAATAAAATCCTTTTAGAAAGTCAAACTGAGCTCGTTTCTGTTTGGGTGTCTCTCGTTTGCAAGTAGGTTTGACGCCAAGGTGTTAGCTGGACACGTCTTAGTGCTCACTTGAAATGAATACTTATACCAACTCTAATGTTTATCCCTTGGATAACAGGATTGTTTTTTTGTTGTTTTGTTTTTATTGAGCTGCAAGGATCTCTGAATCCAGCCGGATCTGTTAGAGCCAACCATGACAATGCAGCGGATCTGCTGAAAAACAGGAAAATTTTACCCCATAGCTACGATTACAACAGTGGAGAAAACGGTCATGCATTGGCCAGAACGGGTTACCAGAAAAACTCTGAAACTACAGAAAAACTGTATTTCATTACCAAGACAAAACAGTTTTTTATTGCCTACAAAAACTGAAAAATGATCAAATCAAGTTGCAGCTTGATTTGTTTCACCATGAAAGTCAATGGTATTAAATGTTCAAAGCCATTTTTTATCATTAACTAAGCATAAATAATAAAGTTAATATTTCGTAATCCTAAATTTGTTACTTTGGAAAAGAGGAAGATCTTTATATTAAAATGTTCATATCTAATTTAAACAAAAGGTAAATCCTGCTAATCTTATTTTAATACATTGTTGTCGCCTTCTTGAAGATTTAATCCATAAAACATTTGTAACGAGTTTCTTTCAAAAGGGTGATGAAATGCCGATTTATTTTTAATGCAATATTGAAACTATTTAAACAGGATGACTCAATAACCAGACATCCACACAACAAACAAAGCTGCTGCACTACAAACTAGAGTTTACTTTCCTTATTTCAAAATGTTTTCATTAACTTTAAACCATGCAGAACATTTTATCGTTCAAACCTGACCTCTACCTTTGACTACGGAAGAGGAAGTTTATTTTCTCCCAAAGCCGCTTAGACCTTCGTCTGTACTTTAAACACATAAAAATCAGGACGACTAGTCTGGTGGGGTGTTGACATGGCGACAGCGACACCCTCCGCATTTGTTGCATGCTTCGGCTCAAGTTTAAAGGTCGTCAACGACATCTTTTGCTTTTAAGTTGCCATGGCTCTGTCTGGCGGCCCGGTAAATTAATAGTCATTTGCAGCAGTGGTGGTGTCGGGGTTGTCTTGGCAACCAGGTTTTTGGACTTTGGTGGAAAATTCATGAAATGCTACAACCGCGTCCACCTGGAGGTAACCGGTTCTGCATCGTGTTAGTTAGGAAGCAGTGGAGATTTATGACTTTAAGCACCACTCCTGAGTAAGATTCCTCTGTTCAGTTAAACAAACTGCATATTTATAACAACATAAAGCACCAAGACTGTCAGCAGCTACTCAGTAGAAAGTATCTTCTACGTATAGAAGGTAAACTAGTGAGGTATATTCAGTGAAAGCAACTTTCTTTTATAAATTGCATTTGGTGTGAGGTCTTAAACATGACAATGATTCTACAAGCTGCTTTGCAACCTTCAGTGCTAATGAAGTAACAACCAAGCAACAGTAAACCAAAAGGTCTCGCTGGATGCCATTACCTAAACTGTGATCCCTTTTGAAAGCAACAAAATCTGTCTGCTCTTGTTCATCACATATGTCATAATGCTATGAAAGTGTCATAAGCTCTAATTAATCGGAACAGTAAAATTCCAGTTCAAATCTGCAACAGCCTGCAAAGCCATCAAAGTGTATGTGAATCCAATTATAGCATCCCTGTGATACCATCAAAACAAAGGCAATGGCTGCAGGCAGGACAAAGCGCAGCTAATTATATTAAGCCTGTGATGGAGATTGGAAGCAGCTGTTAGACTGAGTCTGTGCGCCCTAGCAGGAGTTTGGGACAGGAAAGAACAGCGTTTAATTGCACCATGCTGAGGTTCCTGCACCAGTTGGCAGTCACGGATTTTAAAAGAGGAACTTTTAAGATTGCAGATGACATTTCTCTGGGTGTGATAATGAGCAATGCTTAACAAGGAGCTTGTATTGCTTGATAAAAAAAAATAAAGACATTGCATCTACTTTTTTTTTTTCCAGTCAGACATTTTTAAAAGTTACATTTCAAGGAGCACAAACAGCACAGCTGGTGGTTTTACAGATCCTAAAAATACAAAAGATGAATCATTAAGGGGGGAAAGGATCAGATCTCTGTCTGTGCAGTGAGGTTTGTCAGGAGAATGAATGTGCGGCATTATTTAGACAGTAAATCGTTCATCATGTACCGGTTAGTGTGTGTTCGGTATGCAAAGATGATAGTCAGGAGTTAAATACATACTTTAAAAACAAGTCCTTAATAACAGATGTTGAATTTCCAGATTACTACATCCTGAAGTAGGTCAAAAAATACTTATTTTCTCAAAACACAACCAGAATTTGAAAAGTGATGCCTTTCTGTTATTTTGTATTCATTTTGCTGTCGCCTCACAGCATGAGGGCCAAGTTACGTGACATTTGCACACAATACATTCAATCAAGGCACTCTGGTTTCCTCCAAATCTAAAAATATACAAGATATCTCAAGTTATTGATCTTAGTTTAAATAGTTTTTTACCAAGTAGTTTTGGTCTAGTTTTGTGTCCAAATTTGTCGGTGCACTTGAAATATGAAAAACAAATTTAGGAAATATGAGCTTGTTTTTAATAAATAACTAATTATTTAGCAAATATTGACAAGTATTACTTTTACTGACACATTAATTCACTTATTTCCAGTGAATAATCTGCCAATGGAACTAGTACTTTCTAATAAATTTCAAGGAATTATTGACTGAAAATGTTGAGATTTTCAGTCAGAAAATTTTAGATTTTCTCAGAAATTTTCCAAAAACTTTTTACCACTTTAAACTTCAACATTTTCACTTTTGTTTTTCTAGAAAATTTCTGAGATTCTGAACTTTTCTAGGGGGATCAGGGGGGAGGAGGGAGGTTCCTAGCAAATTTTTGACTTTTCAAAATAAAAAAAATTCAAATGTCTTAATTTTTTTGGTGGAAATTTACTTTTTTGTTGTTGTTGTTGTTCCATCTGCAATGACCTGCACCTTAATTTGTGGTTCAGGTGAGATTTGAACCCAAAACCGTTTAGAAATGAGAGCATAGTGCTATGTTACACCAACATGTGCTGTGGTTGACTAAAAGGTTAATGTAAACATTAATGTAAACACCCAGGAGAAGAAAAACACCCAGACTTTGCCAAACTGCTATAATCTTAACCAGGCTGATTCTTTAAATCACCAAACAGAGAATTTCCTTCCTTTGGCAAGAGCCTGATAGTGTGGAGAACAGGATGCAGCCCGTCTCCCTTTACAGTAGGTATGACACTTGTAATGGTTTCTTGGAGAAGGGATTAGCTTCCTCCAAGTGTGCACACAGGCATTAGCGGGAGTTTTTCGATAAACATGTAACATACCACACTGAGGTTCCCTCAACTACTAATTATACGCCGTTCACACATCACTGCTTACCATCTTTCCTCTGGTACCAGTGTCACATTTTGCAGTTTTGTGTTCTTCAAGGAATCTTGTGACTGGAAGGACGGTTTTGTAGAAAGGGATTAGAAACTCATTCTGAGACTAGATATTAAGCTTCAAGGATAGTTTTATGTTTGACTTCAGCAACCAGAAACTACTGAGTTGGAAGCAGACGGACAGAAAACACAGCTCCTTATAAATGTTGACTGAATGTAGTTATTCTGATATTTGCGGTGAAAGGAAGAGAAACAGAAATAGAAAACCAATAAACCAGAGGATGTAATTTAAAAATGCAGCTGAAACCAGATATTATACACACCATATACAAAATTATACGTTTTCTTAAGATTTCACACCAAAACGAGGACAGAAATACAAACCGTCTATATTTGGACTGAAAGGCCACTCAGTGAGAAAAAGCCGTTACTGCAAAAGCAGCATAAAAACTAGTTTGCAGACGGTATTTGAAACATTTCCTGTGATCTGACAGTTCAAGTTTTTGAAGAACTCAGAAAAACTCATAACTTAAAATGGAGAAAAATAAACAAATTTAATGGAAGAACATGAGATTCTTCCAAAAAGGGTCATCTGTGCTGTACAGTGTAAACAAACATCTGGTTTAAACTGTAATTGTAGCACCATAAAGCAAGAAATATGTATTAAAATGTACTAAAATTTGAAAACAAATAATGTTGTAATTATTTAGCTTTTAATAGCAGAAGATCAGAGCTCTGAAAAAAAAAAATCTAAATGAATCTTTGGAGTACAACACAGCTTCACAGCAAAGCCATTAAGTAAGAAACAGAATCTTACAGTAAATGTTCATGATCTCGACCCAAACAAATGATATTGTGCAGAAATGATGCAGGTTTTAGGTCAGTCTGTGACAAGATCATGATTCTTACGTCCAAATAAAAAGGGACTTGGTGTGTGGTGTGTCTAGTCAATGTTTCTGTGCTCTGCTCTTAATTTAACATCAAGGGGCCAATAGAGACACATCTGTCTCTTTAAAAGATATCACACTCATGTACGATGAATAATTCAGACTGAATAATTCCTCTGAGGTTGCTGTGAGGTGGGACCATTGTCTCGCCTCCTCTAGCAGCAGGACAGGCAGAAATCTCATGCATAAAAGATGAAAAGGTTTGATAGCCTCCGTTGGATTCAGCGACCGGGATTTCAGAGTCGTGGCCTGGCTTAGCTGTGAACTACCCTCAGCCTCCCGGGCCCAGCTGCATGGGGCTCCCTCAGCAATATCTGTGCCACTTGCAACCCAGCTCTTCTCTGCAGTCAGGTGGGGGTGTGGAAGGGGGGAGTTATAAATAGCAACAACATGGATGCAGGAGAGACTGAGACCTCACAGAAATTTCTCAGTTTCCAGACAGCTCTGACGAATCACGCAGAAGCTTCATTGAAGAGACTTTTTTCCACTAAAACCGTGTTATTCAGCCCATGCTCCTGGTGTATCCATGTTTATCAAGATTTCCAAAATATGTCGTCACCCATTTCTCCTCCGTAAGCCGCCTACTGGGTAATTTTAGTGTATCCTAGGTAATTAAGCGCTAATTCGATCTCATTAATGTGCCTTTTTTTCCTTTTCTATTTCGTTACCTGCAGCTTAGCGCCATCCTGGAGAGAACGGGCAGATCCATTCAAGTGGAGCCAAACCTTGTGACGACCCGATCGCCTGACATGAGCATGATAACATTTAACTTGAGCGCATCAAAGATTGGCATGCTTCGACTTTCTAAAAGAGGAACAGCGTGCACAGCGCTGATATCCTCAGAAAAAAAAGAAAAAGGAAACCTGCAGAAATTATTGGCTTGTCTTGTTAACCCTCCAACATTCCTGGGTACACAGGAAACACCTGCATGTCTTATGATAATATAAGGGCAAAAATGTGTGGTTTAGGCGTTTGTGCATCGATTATGTGCCAGCAAACCACTAGAGAAAACATATCTGGCCATCAATACGATCATAAATTCAAACTCCTCAGCAGAGATGATGGATTAAATCACAGCTAATATAAAAATAAGCCTGTGAGTGTTTGTATTGATCCAAACGCTAACTCTGTCTCGACAAGGACAGACCATCAGAAGCCCTGAAGTGGGCAAAACACCACTTAATATATTAGGAGAAAAACTGCTGACAGTGTAGACTTTTTAAAGAGGCATCAAAACGTGTAGGATAAAAAAAAATGGTTATAACAAAAAAAATGGCTAATTCAAAAAAGAATGGCTACAAAATACGTTATGCTATTCCTTTTGTTAAACCGCAACTATTTTTGTCATGTTTTATTCTTTCAAAAGAGCCGATATGTCAAATTTACTTTTTTTTTTTAGCTTTATGTCGGCATCATGGAGAAACATTGTGATGACGCGCTAAAGGTGAAGTGTCAGAAAAAGTAGGAGCTTCTTAAAGAGACAGAGTTCAATTTCAAGGCATCAAATTGCAAAGTCAGATTTCTTTTAAGTTATATTTGACACATGCAACATTTTCATAGCAACTGACTAACAGTTACTTTATTGTGCTGTAAGGTGGCGCCAAAATACATAATACCAAACCTAAGATACATTTTTGGGCATATTAAAAGGAACCAACAAGTGGATAAAAAGTCATTTTTGTGCTACATGCAAATATCTAAGTGGTCATACCTGGATTAAATCAACATCTCTTTACTAATCATCAATAAAAGCAGTCATATTTTGCTAAATAATTTCAGACAACCTTTAATTCCTGTTGGTTTTTACCTGAACAGATCTCTGAGCCTGCAGACCTCGGCCTCAAACATTACTGAAAGTCTGACACTCCGTCCTTCACACTTACTTTTGTAGAACCACCACATTAACCTCCAAGACTTTAAGGGTTCTTCAAGTCAAACATTCGATCAACCAGCAACCTCCTGGCAGAGGCTCCCACTCAGGGAGAGTTTCTCTCAGTAAGGGTTCAACTAAACTCTAATGCTAACCCCAAAAACATTTACACCTTTTCAACTCGTTCACATTTTGTAAAGTTACAATCACAAAGTTCAATGTGTTTCAGAGGGGGCAAGCAAACACAAAGTAATGTACTTTTATGAATTAGAAGAAAAATGACTGCAGGAGGTCTGAATGACTCAAAGCGTTGAGAAATAAGACCTGTGTGGAAAAAAAAAACTCTTTCATTCAAACCAAAACACACACAGACAGGTCAGGGATTAAATTGTGAGATGTCCAAAGTTTAAGATGTGTTTTTTTTTCAGCCTAACCCTGTTTTTAACTCATACAAAAAGCCCTGATTGATCCATCATCTGAAAATTTAATGGAAGGTCAATGTAGAGAAAAAGCTAAATAAGTAGCATTACCGTACTTAGTTTTCTGCAAGCTACAAGAAAGTAAACGGTGGTGGCAGCATCATCATGTATGGAGCTAAACACAGAGTTATTGTAAAAGCAAAACTATAGAGGCTGCAAAAAAGTTAAGAGTAAAACTTAATCCGAATGAGAATTTGTCACACAATTTATAAAATTATGGTCACTAACGCTCAAGTTTCTCTCTGTTAGCTTGAGTTGTTCACACTGCTTTTAAAAGGCAGCAAAAGGTCGAGGCCATCTACACACAGCATATTTTTAAGATTTTTATGAGTAAAAAATTCAGAAAATCATGCATCATTTTCAAAAGATTCCCATCAGTTTATACTCGGCTCATCAGTGGACTATTCAGTCAGATAGACCTGCTACAAACAGCAGACAGAAATGAATGAGACTTTATTTTTTTTAAACACGTGCAGGATCTGGTCAGATTAAAAAAATCCAAACTACAGCTGCATAATCCCCGATGGCTCCAAAAGGACAGTAAGGAAATCATGCAGCACATAGTTAAGGAAGCTGCTGCAGCATGCAGTGTTTGCAGACAGTAATTATTGTAAACTCTGTGCCCCATTTTTGTTAAGACTTTGAGAAATTGTTTTTAGCATCGTTAAGACGCAACACTGTTTACAATGCTTTTCTTAAACATCCTTGCATGATTCATGTACTTTCTTTATCTTCAATAAATAAATTAACGTTCAATTCTCATGATTAAGGACCTTGGTGCATTTCTCAACTCTGCTGTTTATGTATGTATGAGTTTTCCCATCCTGATTGCTTTTTAAACAACTGTAATAGAAAAGAAGAAAAAAAGTAGTTTAAACTTCTACTTCAAGCCCAGGTGGGAAGTGATAGAGATCTGGCTGTTGGAGAAAAGGCGGACTGTGAATTCCCGCTACGCTCAGCTCCCTTTACTCATCTCATGAGTAAATAATTTGGCATCTCCGTTTGTTCTTCTGTGATCAACTTATTTCCTGGACAGGCCGATAGAAAAAGCCAATGTTTTCTACTGAAGCTTTGAAAATAACTGTTGCCACAAGCAATGTGGTCTTTCCTCTGCTCTTCACCAGAGGTGGACTCGAAATAGTCCAAAGAAGCAAAAACAGGTCGATTAGATGGTTTGTTTTAAGAGTAGAAACATTCACAGCTAGTCATCGGTGCAAGGGGAACAACTTTAAAAGTTATTTTTAAAAAAAGGTGTAAACATTATGACTTTTTTCTAACTTGGCTCTTGTGCCTTAATTATGTCCGACAATTTGTAGAACTCCTTCAAACCATAAGGTAATGCAACACCTTTAGTTTTTATGCCACCGTTTATTTTGAAAATCGAATCATTAGTTCATTTAAGTTCTGTTTAAATAGTGACTACAAAGAAAACACAAAATCAGCCACTGCAAGCGAAATTAACCTGCTTGGCACACCTGCAGCAGTCAATGAAAGACAAAAAGGCAGGACGAAATGTGTCACTCAGCTGATTTAATGATGTCCGCTCCTTCCTAATGCTAACTTGCTAATTAGATACGATTAAGATGTTGAAATGAAAACTAAAGAGTTAAATCTGTAACGTGTAACAGTGCTGTACAAACCACAGACCAGAAAAGAGATTGAAAAAATTACACTAAGGTGGAAAATATGTTATATATTTCACAAAAATTACAATGTGGAGGCTCAGCATGATCCCATCATCAAGAGACGATGATGAGCCTGAACCAGCAGTGGTTCAGTCCAGTATCTGATACGTGCTGGTTTGTCAAAATCATCATTTAGTCCAGGGCTGTCTGAACTTTTCTCTATGTGGGCCAAAAATGTAGCCTCAAAAGTAATCATGGGCCGAAAAAGAAAAAAATGTTAAAGTAGCTTGATATTTATTGCAAAGACAGAAGTTGAAAAGGATTTTTTTCAACTTCTGTTGACTAGCCAATTAGTCGGCTAGTCGACTAATTGGCTAGTCGACCAATTAGTCGACTAGCCGATTCTTTTCTCTGCAATGACTTTTTTCTGGGCCAGCCGACTAGTCACATGACAAAACAGATTTTTCCAAGGAAATGAAAGAAGGTGGACTAGGTGAGTTCGTCAGAAAGCTCAAATTGTATAAAAATATAAATAATTTAACAAAGACAATCTGTAAATTATAGCATAGGGTCCCGCAATAGGGGCGTTGCGCGGCGCGGTGGTTAGCGCGGCGCCCCGCATACAGAGACTTTAGCCCGCGGTAGTCAGGAGTCCGACTCCCGTCCTCCATTCGCTGAGCCCAGGCCTCTCTCCGCTCTCTCTGCCCCCTTACAGTCAGATTACTGTCAAATAAACTAGTGCAGAAAAAATCCTTTAAAAAAAAAAAAAAAAAAAAGACCACCAACGCGTCATGATGTCAGGCTTTTTTATCCCCCCAAATGATCAGCGTCACCGGTCCCTGCGTATTGAAGCTTCTAACCTGGCAGCTTTACGCTCTTATAAAAATATGGTTTGACTACATCTGGAAACTAAGTCCAAGCTTCATCCTGAGGGTCTGATAGAGGCGATCTCTGTCTGCATGTCGGTTCACAGAGCCGCTGCTGAGTCAGCAGAGCTTCCTGCTGCGCATCGGGCGGAGGAGCAGCAGGAGGCTTCATTGAATTCAACTGTAACCAAACGGGATCCGTTCATAATAAGTTTGGTTTGTGTTGTTCCAAAAGCGCCATTGTGGTCAGTGTGATAATTTGACTCCTATACGAGTAGCTATCCAAAAAATAAAAAACTCAGACCCACTTTGAGCAACGAACTTTTCTCCGCTGCTCACGGAGAATGATCTGCTTATTGCTCTTCTGCATAATAGACTTAGTAAAAGCGGGAGAAGGGAAGGGGTGTCAATATTTGCCGTGAAAATAGCTGATAAAGCCTCCAAGCAGTTGTGAAGGGGTTTTGCGCTTACGTCACTATGACGCCATCGCGACTAGTCGACATCGACTCAACTATTATGATGTAGTCGACCTTAAAAAAATATGTGGTCGTTCAACCTCTAGGCAACGGTGGATATGGAATAAAAAGAGAAATTTCTGCCAAAAACTCAAATTTAAAAAAGAAATTCTCAACATTTGAAATTCAGAAATTTTCAAGTTTTTTGTAGAAAATTTATATTTAAAAAAAATTGTAGCAAATTTTAGGTTATTTCTAGAAACTTCCTGAGGTAATTCTCAAAATTTCTGAGTTTTCTGGCTGAAATGTACTACTTTTTTTATACACTGGCCCCAACATGCTGCACCATATTTTAAATGTTATATTAAGACGACAGATATCTAGTTCTCAGATGGAACCGATGTGCTGACTACGCTGTGGGGGAGATGTTCAATTATTCATTTTTGTTAAAAATTGTGTCATTTTAAAACTGCCAATTTACTGTTCATATAAGACCAATTTCAAGTTTCACAACGTCTACTTTTTTCCTCCTAATAAAAGAAGTAGTTTACTACAGAAGCCCAACAGATGAGGCACAATATGCAGAATGAAAAAAAAAATGTGATGAGATTTGCATTTCTACTTTCTTATGAGCAGTAGAGTGGAAAAAACAAAATGGCTTTAAAATTCCTAGTATTTCAGTTTTGCAGCAAATCAAAGAAAAATAATCTTAAATGTTTTTCCTTTATGTGTTTAATCTTTACAAAATGCTTTTTTACTCAGACAAATCTGCATTTTCACACTTTATGCAAATTAAACATCAAGATGTAGCACATTGCTAATGAGCTACATCTTGATCCGATTGTATCTTGACATTAAAAACAAAGAAATGAAATATAATAGGAAAACGAACGAGGTTGTCAACTTTCTCTTGGTTTAAGCAAATTTTATTCAAGAAAAATAAAGTTCACCTGATGTGGGTGTCAAGATTATGTTATGTTTTAAGGTGATATTTAGCAAAACAAGAATGGTTGGTTGAAAACGACTAATATTAACCACTTAGTGAAGCATGTATTAATATTTTACATCCAAAAAAAAGTCAGTTTTGTTGCTGGGATTAATTAATTTGTTTCATGGGATTAATCCATCCATCCAAAACAGATTATAGAATGTGCTTTGATATGTTAAATTACTAATTGTGAATAATTATTGTGCACTTTTACTGTCTTCATTTTATCTATTGTAAGTACAAACAACAGATTTTCACACTGTCTCGTTAGTAGATTCTTTTTTTTTTTTACTTTTAAAAACATTTCTGCTGTCATAACATCCATGTTTCTCATTAAACAGAGTTGTTCCTTTACTATGAGCTTAATTAGGAAAAGCTTACAAATATGGTGGCCATTCATGAGTAGATCAGTGTTGTTTAGGCTGTTAACCTTTCCTTGATCTGCCAAAAACCCCTAAATATGCTTTTCATTAAGTATGATTGAGAAATAAAGGTGTTAAAACATCAGCGTTTGTCTAATTTAAATTTGTTTCATTTGATGATAATGAAGTTTTCTATATTTTAATTTGTTGAATGGGTTTGTGTATAACTGAATTTGAACCAGTCTATACATTATTGATAATTTCTGTTTATAAATCTTTTTTTTAAAGTGCCTTGAGATTGCATTTGTTGTGAATTGCATCCAAGTAAATAAAATTAACTGAATCAAATTAATGCATACATCCAGATACAAAGCAACTATTTTTTAAATAGCTATTTGTAGGAATCTTAAAAGTTGCATCTTTTATTATAAGCGACAAGAAAATATTCCTTTATAAGATGGAAGTTGCCCTGTGTAGCCAAGCTTTTCTGCATTTTTTGTTGAACATACATTATGTGTATATTGATGTCTGTAACTTCAGAATAGAAAAGCATACCTTTGATCTCTGTTGAAGGTAATTTTTTGCTTTATGTACGGTTTACATGCAACAGTAGGCTTATTATTAACAGGGACAACAAGCAAATGCGGGTCTATAGAATGGGTTTTTGCTTTTAATTATGTATGAAAAAATTGACTTGAATCAACAGGAGGGTATATTAGTCGTTAATTACAAACCCGTTTTGTAGTCACGCCAGTCTGCAGAGTTATGTGTTAAGCATAATTGACCTAAAAGGCTGAGGAGGCGTTCTAAAAGATTTCACAGAATCAAGATCAAAGCTGCACTCGTTACCATTTAACCATTTAACATTAATGATTCTGTGCAACAGCCGGTGAAGAGCAGAGGGATATACACTGTCCAGAAATATTGAGCTCAACTCAATGCTACAAACTACAGTTTTGAAAGCTCTTTTATGTCCAACAGCTGATTTTACACAATGCACAGAATGGAACTGCATTGTGACTCCTTAACCCATCCTACCATCCTCACCATGCAGCCTATTTCATGGTCAGAGGTCACTGTGTGGTAAAGCTTTACTTAACCTGTGTGTTAGGCATGAAGATGTACATAAGGTGGAAAAAACGGAGCCATTTTGGAACAAATAGAGTTCTGGTGGAGATGGAAAGACTGAACGATTGACTGGAAAAAAAAAACCTGCACTGTTATACGCGTTTTATAGTGAAGTGGTACAAGGCTCCTTGATACGGGCCGTCATGTCAGCAACGCTGCGTTTTGCACGTCAAAAACGGATCCAACACCTCAAGTTGGACACTTGTGAACTTTGAAGTAAGACGTCCGATAAAGAAGAAAAAAAAAAAAAAAAAGCTCTAGACGCATTGGGAGGAACCTCGTACCTTTTATTCCCCTCACTGCAAAAAACAAAATCTTAGTTATTTTGGTCTTCTTTCTAGTGCAAATATTTTACACTTTAAATTAGAAACCATCTTAAGAGTAACTTTTCAATAAGATAGAGGCTTGTTTTAAGTAAATAACTTCTCAATATTGATGAAAGGTTTCTAGTTCCATTGGCAGGTAAATTAACTGATAACATGAGACAAATGTTTCGTTATAAGTGAAATAATCTACCAATGGAGAAAGTACTTTTTCATCAGTATTAAGGGATTGTTTACTTAAAACACATCTGTATACATTTTGCTAAAAAGTTACTTGTAAGTTAGTTTTGTTTTATTTCAAGTGTACTAAGATATTTGCTTTAGAAACTAAACCAAAAATACAAGATACTTGGTAAGATTTTTGTTTCTGCGGTGATCTCGGTCTGTTTGTACAATGGCGGATGATATATTGAGTGCCTTTATTTGCTGAAAACAAATATGTCTCCGCTCCATGTTTGGATTCACTGGAGGTGTTGTGAGTTTTGCGAGCCAACAGGGATCGCTTTCATCGCTATTCTCATCTCACCTGAGCCCAGGTTGATGGCCTGCATCTCCTGGCAGGACAACAACGGTGGATTTTCTGACCCCAAAGTCGGCCATACTGGACACGCGTCAAATGCTCAGAACACTTCAAACATGCCCCAAACTGACAGACATTCATGTAATCCAGACACTCAAATTGCGCTCGGTCGGAAAGCAGCACAAGTCAGATCTGTTTCCAGTCAGATTTGGACTCTGTCAAGTTTGCCTTCAGTCATGCATTGTGTTCATAATCTTTGTGGACAGAACTTCTAGGTGTTGAGTGTTTCCAATTTGGTGGTCTCAGCTTTTCACAGACGATGTCCTTCATCAGGTCATGATCTCCAGCTTTTACCGGATCAGATCGCAGAAACAATGGACCACCACCAGAAAACGGCAGAGTGCCCTCTTCAGGTTGGTGTCTTGGTCATAAAGTAAAAAAATGGAGGTTGGTTTGTCTGCAGTGAAGTTTTGTCAAGCATGATATGCCTGTAGTTTCAGTGAAACAGTTAAAGTAACAAGATTTTTCCTCCATAAAACACCCGCTAATGAATCAACACTAGAGTCCTTACAGAAAAATATAGTATAGCATGAGGCCCGAGCACCTGTTTAAATTTAAGTTATATACTCTTTACTAAAATGAATCCGGCAGTTCCAAAAAGCCCCCACAGGAACATGAGAAGAACAAACTATAATCACCACTACTTTGAATCTAAAGCAAAGCTCAGACCAAGGCTGGCCTGAGTAATGAGGCCGACACTCTGGGCTGCAACGTGGAATAAGAATATAGGTCAGGCTTCATATGGAAAAAATGTACTTTATTCAGTATATAGGATGTTTCAGCAATGTAAGCAGTTCTGTTACATTTAACTGCAAAAAGCAAAAGGTAAGAACAAATGTGCAAATATCTTAGCAATTAGCTGAGCTTTGTTCAATGCTTTCAGCACAGTGGGAGTTTAAATATTTCCATTTCTTTTAGTGGTTATGTTGGATCAGAGTAGTTACATTAAACAGGGGGTCAATTTTCACATTCTGAGTTCAGAAAGAATGGAAATAAATGTTAGATAATTATCCTCATGCGCTCTGAAAAAGGGAAGTTTGATAGAACAGAAAATATTGAGTGATATTAGAGTCAAAAACTAATTAAACTACAATCTTAGTTTTTTTTTTCTTTGAAAAAAGTAGCAGTTTTAGCCTGATGCAACACTTTCAGTGAAACCATGCTACTGTTTTCATTATATAGAAAAATCTCTGTCTAATAGTCACCATGTGGGATTTATAAACCCACAGCTTATATTGCAACACTCACATTCAGAGTCAGGATCCCACATCATAGGTTTCCCTCACATCATGTAGCTCTAATTCCTGAGAACCTTTAACGCAACATGCACAGATTATTAATGCATTTTATTTAGTATTTATGTATTTGGGAAAACAATTTAGTAGAAAATGGTGATTTGTCTTATAGATGAAAGTCTGAAAAGTCCAGCAGGCATACACATTTAGTCTTATAGAAACTGATGTCCCCAAATACAATCCAGCATAACAAATTGAGTCCATAATCTTGGTGCATTTACAACTGTTCTGTGAAGACATTTTATTCTATTGGAGAACATTTGTCAACAAACAAGGATCGTAAAGTTTAAAGCAGTGCTGTTAGAAAACAAGATCCCAAGCCTCTTGCAGAAAACTGTTCAAGTCATTATTTGAAAATAAAAGAGGTTTTACACTTCAATCCAAATAAGAAGACCAATCAAGAACAAAATTAATCAAACATATTGCTGGATGGATCTGCAGATATCCAAAGCATAGATGGAAAAATGTTGACATAAAAAAGATTAGGAATAAGGTAACCTGGTCAAACTATCCCAAAATGTAACCTTATTGACTGAGGTGCAGAAGTAGCCATTTGGAGTAAAAAGTCCCGTTAAACATCACCCAAAACACACCATCACCACTGTGAAACATGGTGGTGGCAGCATCATGCCATGAGGATATTTTTCCGGTGGTGCGACAAGACAATAGGTCAGCACTAGTTCAATTGGCAAATTATTTTCCCTTCAACGTTGGAAAAATATATTTTTATATTAAATAATCTCCCAGTGGAACTAGTCATTTTTAATCAATATTAATGAATTATTTACTTAAAATAAGCTTATATCTTGCTAAAATCCTACCTAAAGTTAGTAGTCTTGAAATAAGACAAAAGTAAAATATTTGCACTAGAAACTAGATCAGAAATACTTGCTAAGATTTTGTTTTTGCAGTGAGAGGATAATCCTGTAGGAAGAAATCAGATTGCAGGTGGATGTTAGGCTTCCAGACAGAATCT
This sequence comes from Poecilia reticulata, assembly GCF_904066995.2. NCBI lineage: Eukaryota > Metazoa > Chordata > Actinopteri > Cyprinodontiformes > Poeciliidae > Poecilia > Poecilia reticulata. Next base: position 31,843,423 of record NC_088832.1, read on the forward strand.
TTAGAAACATTTAATCGTTGCCGTTTACAGATGGTATCCGTCCAGTCTGACTGAGCTTAAGCTGTTTCTCAAACAATGGCCAAAACTTTCAGTCTCTTGGTATTTTAAACGTGGTAGATATACTCCGAAAGAACTGCAGCAATAATAACTAAGAAAGAGCTTCCAAAAAGTATTGACTGAGAGCCATGAATACAGGTTATCTTAAAATCTAATTGTTCTTTCATCTAAAATTCCAATAAAAATCAAGGTTTATGCTCATAAGTCAACAAAATGTGAATATCAGTAATGAAATCACGACACAAAGACGATAAGAGTTCATCCTGTTGCGTCCTGTTCCAGTGCAAATATATTATAATAATCCTAATAATAAGACACATCAACTTAAAAGTAACTTTTCAGCAAGATTTAGAGGCTTGTTTTAAGTAAATAATTCCTTATTATTTAAATTTAAAAAGTACTAATTCCATTCCCAGATAAATTAACTTATAACATGGGGATGTTATGAATGAAATAATCTGCCAATAGGCAAATGGAGCAAGCTTTTTTTTTCATCCCTATAAAGGAATTATTGACTTAAAACCAGTTTCTATATCTTGCAAGTATTTTTGTTTTATTTCAAGCATACCAAGATATTCACTCTAGAAACTAAACAAAAATTCTCGGTAAGACTTTGTGTTTTTGCAGTGAATGTAAACTGCAGCTCATGTTTAGCTACGTGGTTACGGTGCTTTCAAATATCAATCACCTTTTTTTAAGTAATGAAATATTTATGGAACTTCAGCTGGTGTCACTTAGCGGAGCAATCTGGGTTACCAAGCCATGACAGAAGCACAGACTGTATAACTGATGTATTAACTAGGTCACAACACAAGCAAGTCCAGTATTCCCAGTTGGACTACCCTGCTGTTTCCCCTGCTATCTGGCTGCTGCACAAACTCTTGGATCCTGGAAACTGTCAAGAGAAAAGGCTGGAGGAGGGGGAGGGAGGCTGTGTGTATGAACTAAGTGAGAGCAGTTGTGTTTCCCTGGCGGTATTGAGTCCAGAATCTTGGACAGCTTTACATCAGTAGAGCTGGCCAAGCAGCCCGGTCTTCATTTATGTAGAGCCAGTGGCGAACTGAGCCAAGCACTCCAGAAAATAAAACTACTGCACACACACAGAGAGATCTGTGAAGTCCTCATCATTAGCATTTCTCTTACCTGTAGCAGACACATTCAGTTTGTAATAATAATTTAAAAAAAAATCTTCACAAAAGCGGTAGAGGACTAAGAATAAGTCGGATTTAAAGCAACTGAAACTGCTGCTGCATCTCACAGGTTTGAACAGATAGTAAACAAATACATGTTCACAAAAGATCCCCGTTATGCTTCTGGCTGTTGTGAGTTTTACAAAAAGAACTGGTAGAGGCTGCTGACATTTTCAGGCAGTCGGCGCCTCAGTCCAACTTTGCCAAGAGTCGAGCAAACTATAGATTTTTGCATCAGGCTGTCAGGTTTGCAGATTCAGCAGACGATCAAACATCAAAATAATTTTTTTTCTTTGAGTTCGTTGTATTAAAAGTCAGAAAACTAAGATTATTTTTTAAAAGCTGTGACATCTTTTAATAAAACAATTTGTCTTTGGAGAACTCCTCTCTTTATATCCAAAGACTCATCTCTCTCCTCTCTGAATGAAATACACTTTATTGTGTCCTTCCACTCTCCATCAACTCTGCCTCTACTTTCAAACCTGCTCTGCAACCTTTCATCGAGTGGAAAACCCACCATTCAAAAGAAAAACTACTTAAAACACAAAACCACGGGGAAAATGTCATTTCATCCTTTCCGTTTTCCCCTTTCCTCCCTCCAGGGCTTTAAACAGTCTGACCACACGCTGTGCTCCCTTCATTACGCTCACAATAAAACGCAGCTGATAGCAGCTATATGCGGCCAGTTGCTGGGATTACACAGAAGCAAGCATTAGAAACAATCACAGTGTGGTGGAAATCCGAGGCAGACTGCGCGCTCAAGTGTGTCCAGAACGACTCTGAGCATCTGCCGCCTCGGACAAATTAAATGTGGAGTAATTATGAGTGGAGGCTCCCCGGAGTTGTCTGACTCAACACACTCCGACACCAAAAGGTGTGGCGCTGCGTGGGTTTGCTCTCACTAATTAACAAAACCGAGGGCGTGCAGGAGCGCGCAGAGACCCACGGAATCAAAATAATGTTCCTTCAACTTGAGTTACGCGTCTTGCAGAGAAATGTTGGTCGTTACCTCGGAACAGGAAGGCTTTGCTGCCGTTGTGAAGTCCAGCCACTTGGGTAATTCCATAAGTGGCATTTGCCAGGTCAAGTTCGCTGATTATATCAATCTGGTAATCTTGATCTGATCCGAAACCAAAAGCTGAACAGAAAGAAAGATGAAGGTTAGGGAAACGAATACAGTTTAAAAAAAACATCCACTATAAAAACAAAATTAGTTATTTTAAAAGCCTCTTTTGGAGCAAGTTGCGCAGTGGTTATGTAGATACTTTATTCATATCGCTGCATCTCCTGCCTGCAGTCATCACCTGTGCTCTCCACGGGCTGTAGGCTCTCTGCGCGTTAAAGGTGCAGGTAGAAGGTTTCATCTGTTACTCTGTCAGTTCTGTCGCTATTTTCCGCAGGTAACTTATGCAACACACAATAATCACTAAATCCAAAGACGCTGAGGGGAATCTCAACTTGGCCATACATGCACAGCGGAGAAAGAGACCAAAAACGTAAACAAGCTCAAGTTAAAACAAAATCCCTCACTGCGGTCAAGCATTTTTCGTGCGCTCACCTGGTTTGGTGAAAAGGAAAAACAACGACAGAGCTACGTAAATATCCATCTGTGCCGGAGTTGCGTAGTACAGAGTCCGCGAGTTGTGCGCTCCGCTGTGAATCCACACCAGCCAACAACTCTGGTCCGTCTGGCGCTGTGCGCTGTTCACACCTCGTCTGGATGTAGATGAACGGAGGAATGGTCCACGGCGCGAGCGCAGGGGTTCCCTACCGGAGAAAAGCACGCGACGCTTTAATGTTTGCACGCGTCTGATGAATCTCCGCGCGGCATAAGGAGGCAGAAATGTGCGCTTCTTACCCCAGATGGAAAACAGCCAGACTGCGGATAGATATTCCGGGTGCAGATGCAACTATCAACCAGTGCTGTCCCCCCGTTCAGACGGCAGAAAGTTCCGGTTTTGAAGGTGAGGAAGGAGGTTTGAAATAAAAACTCGGAGAGCGGAGAGTGTGGGAAATTATCTCACCGATATGTGGATTGCTCCTTTTTCTTATACGTCTTTAAAAAATGATCAGGTTTTCAGATTTCACAACTCCAGCTCACTTTTCTTGGCCAATATCTGAAGGAGGAATTTATTTCCTGATCAGTTCTCTCAGCTCCCGAATCTGTCAAATTGTCTTTTCACCTCTCCGTCGTCTAACAGCCATGGGATTTTCACCGCTGCTCCATCCTGCCTCGCCTCCTCCTGTGGCCTGTCCTTATTGTGAACCATTAATCATACTCCTACTCATCCCTGCCTCTAATTTGTGTACATTGTCAGGTTGTCTGGGTTACCTTCATCTACACAACAGCAAAGGCAGAAGCACAATGTTCTCCACCTGCAAAACGGCTCAACTGTGACGGGATATTACCAGTGGCGGAGCTAGACTTTTAAAGTTGGGGGGGCCAAGGGGGGGCCAGGACTACCTCTGGGGGGGCAACATTTAAAATGTGTGTGTACATCTATCTATCTATCTAATCTATCGTCCTCCAACTTTTACATGTGTCTCTGCTCAAACACACCTGAATCAAATAAGCTGCTCATTTCCAGCCTATTGCAGAGATGAATGAATGCTGGTGAGGAAATTCAGACATTTTGGAGCAGAGGTGAATCTAAAGGTTGCAGGATGGTAGGTAGCCCTTGAGGACTGGAGTTGGTGACCCCTGGCCTACTGGATCATTTCAGTGGAGATTTCAGACTGTGGCAGGAAGCCGGAGTGCCCGGAGAGAAACCTGTCAAATCTTTTTACATTTTGTCCCATAAATTTAAATCAGACACGTTTGGTCCCAGTCAGATTTCTCCAGCTCAAAATGATTACTAATTAGATCTTCTAGGATTCTTTTCTTCTTCCGATGTTAATATTTGTAGCTCCTTTCCAAAGGGCCCTTTGTCTTCTTCCAGAGGAGGGACTGGAGAAACTAACCTCTGGTGTCTGATCACTTCTTTTCGTAAATGTAAATGAAACCGTTGTTGATCATGTCTTCACTGCAGTCGCTGTCTGCAGTGAAGACATGCTCGTTGTCTGCCTTCACGGTTCGTTCTCCCTTCATTAAGTAACAGTAAATGTCTGTCTGCTTTGGATCCCCACAGATGACGGAGGACAGGTGGTACGTCTCCGTCCCACATTCTGCAGGCACATCGATGGTCTGAGTGGCTTTTGTTCGGTATTCCCTGGTAAACCTATGCAGAAAAAACACCAGGACCTTGTTATCGGTCAGACAGTGTTTCTTCTGCCAGGGTGACCCGCAGCCTGAACAACGGCGTTTGCACGCCAAATCCAACCAGTATTCAAGCAGTATAGAAATACTGGTTGAAAATAATACTGGTGGAAGTGAAATGAGGGCGCCGTCGTTCAGGAGCCTGAGGGAAGTGGCTCCACAGTTAGAGCAGGAGTCGTTGTCATACAACTCTCTATCTGTGTCGCCACCAAACGAATCCAGCCAGACCAGCACAGACTCCAGCAAACTTTTTGTGTCGAAATCCTTTCCCCCGCCTGATGGCAGCTTCTTCTCCCTCAGCTCCATCAGAACTGGGGAAAGGTCTTCCTGACTAAAATGCTTGCCGGGCTGGCGGACAGCTGAGAGGAGGAGACTCCCACAGCAGGGGATGGACGATGCCTCCAGAAAAACCCTTTCCTGAGCGAGACACCGCTTGGTGACGCTCAAGTTTAGGACGCTCTGGAAGGCAGCGTTCACCCAGCTGTTCTGGAGCTCATTGGAGAACTTGAAGTTCTCCTCCTCTTGTCCTGGTCCTGCAGATGTCGTCCCTACATCTGGCAGATCTGAGCCAACGCCATCCACTGCATTAACGTCAGGGGAACAGGAAACCTCGACAGCAACAGAGACATTTACATTTAGAGCTGGTTTTTCGGACAAACAAGCAACTCTGTTGTGTTCTGAAATACAACGATCCCCGTCCGGGAAACGTTGTATTTCAAAGGACCCTGAGAAAGTGGCCTTCAGAGGACTACTATCCTGTAAGGATGGGACCAGCGAAACCAAAGCTTTGGCTGTCACTTCAGCCACAGCTTTGGCTGCGAGATCAGCCGCAGACCAATCTTCCCCAGCCGGGTTAGATTTTTCTGCGACTGCAGTCTCACCCTCACGTTGTACCATCGTTTCTGAACAAACCTCCCCAGCCGGGTCGGTTTGTCCAGAGACAGTACCATCGTCCTCTGTACTGTCTCGTTCAGAGGACGAGATGGAGTCCGAGGTCCCAACATCCAGCGAACAAACCTCCCCAGCCGCGTCGGTTCGTTCTTTGGAATTGGATGGAAATCCATTCCAAAACAGATCGTCCTCTTCATTCTGATCGTTTTCTTCGTTGCCATCCTTACCTGGAAAAAAACGATCGCACACTTTCTTCATCCCAGTCGTCACGGCATATCCGATGCCCCAACCAACCGGGAATATCAGGGGAACAAGCGCTGTCGCAAAACTGAACATTGTTGCTTTACACAATTGTGAAACTCCAAGAAATGTAGAAATGTCTGGATCCTGACTGATGCTTAGAGATTCCAGCATTCAAGCATTAGAACTTCTTTGATCTACTGTGATGTACATAATGTCACCTATGACCTCATCAGTGAGCTCACTGGACTTCTTGTGCAACGCCTTGCTTCTGATCGTTGCTATGGAAATGATCAGCTCAGCTCTGCATGACTCAAGCTGGCATAAATATTTAAATAAAACATTATAATTTTTATTTTACATGAAGAGATTAAAGGATTTGTATATGATTTAATTTTTGCTTTTGTGGTTTTCCATACCTGCTGTGGTATAAATGTTCTGAAGCCTTTTTCCACTATAATTTTTAATTACAATTACGGAAATTTATTAGGATTATTAATGTATTAATAATTGCACAGTGCTAGGAACAGTCTGTGACTTATTATATTTATTTGTATACATTTTCGCAGACAATTTAATGCTGTGACTATTTTACGAAACATAAGAAACAACAGGATCCAGCCCTGCACTTATACATCATTTTATTGAGGTCCAAAACTTAGAAGTTCTTGTCTTGCGTCATTCAGGAGTCTTGGGTATAAAAGGGCTTCATGATTGTATTTCAAAGGCAGATTTCAAGAACAACTCGGGCAAGAGTTTGGGTCAGACTGTGCTATTCCGGGATGTTGAGGTGTGCAGGAATCTTCACTATATATATATATATTATAAGTCCCTATGTTACGGAGAGAAAGCTTCTTCAATCAAGACAGGGCTCGGATGTCTTTTACTGAACATTTCTGTTCAGTTTTTATTGAGGAGAAAACGGCCCATGCTGATAACGGCAACAGCTGTTCGTTACCTAGCAACTAAAATCAACAGAAGCAAGACAGTGACAAAAGACAGAACCAGATCCTGTTAAGCATTCTTCAAAATAAAAGACTTCCTCTATCCAAATAAATCACACTTAAATATGTTTCACTTCACCTTTTGTAATTATATACAATCATGTTCAATTCAATTAATAATAATCATCATGTAAATTTTGGTTGACATATAATTGTAAATCAGCCACTTATCATGCAAATTATACTTAACATATAAGTGTAAAGACCAGTGGCGGAGCTAGACTTTTAAAGTTGGGGGGGCCAAGGGGGGGCCAGGACTACCTCTGGGGGGGCAACATTTAAAATGTGTGTGTACATCTATCTATCTATCTATCTATAATTTAAAAAAATAACCAAACTGAATATTTGGTTATTTTTAAGCCCCTCTGTCATTTGACATGTTATAATTAACACCTTTGACTGGCGCACATGGAGACATGATAGACTTTATGCAGAGTTCATCGCAGAGGAAACTAAAATCAATCAAATAAAAGATCCTTTTTGAATATCATCTCATGGACACTGAACTAAATGCGTCTTTCTGACCGAGAGCTGACAGCGTTTTGAAGAGGTATCGACACCTTGGTTAGGAAGCTCTGTTTGGACAGGTAACAATATTTTGGGTCGGACCAGAATTATTTGCCTGATGGAGGTTCGGGCTTCTAATGAGTTTACATTTAATGAGTTTGCAGCACACAGAGAAAACCTAAAGAGAATGTGATCTACTTATTGTAGTTTAAGTAGAGGAATAACAGCTGACTGTTGAGAGAGGAAAGAATTTAAAGTGCAGATCCGTTAGGCAGAAACAAGCGCAGAGCGCTGGGCAATAAATGCTCCACCGTTACGCTCCAACTAATCACACATGAGATGACAAATGCCAAATATACAATATATAGTTACACTGCTTAGTTAATGGTGTTTTAAAAACAAAACCAGTAAAAACTAGTTAATATGTCAGATTCCCTCCTCACCTCGTCTTGATAAGAACAGAGAGCAGTTCGCTGGTTTCTGTCCAGACTGTGATCAGCTGACCACTTGGTGCGCAGACAGTTTCAACTTTACGCACAAAGAACATCGTGGAGCTCATTATTAATCAGACTAAGAACAATATCAGTCAGAGAATCATCTCTGATCTGGACGATTTAACGGACCAGAGACTTTGGAGCTTCTAGCTCAGCTGATCCGCTTCTGCGGAGTTTTTCTCCCGCTGAGGGAAGTGATGCGGGATCAGGAAACGATCAGAGTTCTGTCGTCTTCTAATCACGTCATTTCGTGAAATGTTACCTGATTTCAAAAACGTTCTAACAGAGAAATAATAAATGTTTCGTTTGATGACTACAAATTGGAAATAAAATTATTTTTTTCTTTGACGGACAACGAAAAAACTCCAACCCAACCTCTGATCCAAACTACGAACATTGTCGGCCCCTCTTCGGTTTTTTCTTTTTTTTGCGGAGGATCAATAAATAACTTATTGGTGTTTTACAACCACCAGGTATGAAGTGCTTTAGCCTTTGAGTTGCACCACAGCAGCACAACTGAAACACCCAGGACAAGAATTTCAGCTTGTTTTTATGAGTACAAAGGAGGCTGGTATCGCGCCTGATCTAAATCTATTTACTTATGTCATCACATGGACTTATATAAAGTTTTATACATTTTCTTTTGATATATTTATTATTGTTTTTCTTCTTTAGATATTAGGTTGACTTAGAATGATTCCAAATAATGTACAGGAATAACCTGGTGCTGTTACATGTCAATCATCTGGGGGGGCCACTGGTTTTTTGGTGGACATGTACTTCTTTCTTCCCCCTCCATCTAGAACGGCCCTAATAAGTCGCCGTAGTTGTACACAACGAATGGCGAAGTGTCCGCTTTGGGATGCAGGTCACCACTCCAGCCTCAAATTAGATTGTAAACAACAGCAGGACTCACATGGAGGCCAAATCACTGATCCAGAGCCAAACAAAAAAAAAAGAAAGCAGCATTATTTGGAAATTGAGGCTTCTGTGGAGCTCAGAGTGGAGATTCAATTGTTTCTAGGCAGGCTGTAAGATTTGCAGGCAGCGTAATTTCTGCTTTTGAGACCTTTAATAAGTACAAAACAACACAAATCAATTGTTCAAAGCTGCCAGACTCTTTAAGCCTTCTATTATCTCTTTAAAGATAACAGTTGAATCATATAAAAATCTGAATTTATTCGTATTGTTCCGAGTTCATTGCTGATTCTTTTCTGTCTTTCTAAACAATCCCTGACTGACATTTCTATACAGATGAAGCTCCGAGTTCTTCTCCTCTTCATCCAGGGAACAAGTTGGTGCCTTATGAAAGTGTGCACAACCCCCCAGTCACATTACAAACCTTTTCTGTTTTACATGTGTCAAACTCAAGGCTCAGGGGCCAAATCTGGACCGCCATAACTTTTTATGTGGCCCTCTACACTCCACAGGGACACATAAAATCAAAGCAGTTTTTATCTGTGTACTGCCAAATTACATCACTTATGGAAATTCACACAATATCCTTTCACACGAACAAAATTTCCAACAAAATGGTCAAAACCAGTCGACTTAAGTGATGCAGGTGGCAACTTTATTTACATATTGTTGAGTTTTAGTCTGTGATCAATGTGTGGATTAAGAAAAACTCAAAGTGAAAATATGCAAAATTTCTGCTGTAAAACACAAAGTTCTACATAATGTTGAAAAACAGTTTACTGCTTGTATTTAGCCAACTCTACTAAGACGAGCTCTTAGAGACATTAAGAGCTTTAATCAGACAAAACTCTGACCCCAACGGAAGACTTGATATGAAGGAAGCGAAAAGATGTTTTGGTGGTAGCATCATCATGCAATGACAGGTGAAACTGACTTGATGAGAAAAAGGATCAAGACACAGAAAGTCTGTCATTCTGCAGAAGATTTGGGGACAGCCGAAAAGATTCAAGTTCCTGCAGCCAATCAAACAGCTGAGTGCAGCAAAATGTAGCGTTGAAAAACTACTCCAGCTAAGAGTTTACATTACTGAAAAATAGTGAAAACTTACCAACAGACTGAGCTGGGAGAGCAGGACAAGGAATGGAGCAGGTAACAGAAGAATGCAACAACAAACAGCAAAACCAGTGAGGTTTTATGATGACGCAGGGGGTGGGTCATGACAAAGGAACCGGATGAACTAATCAGAGAAAATGTGGTTCACCTGTGGCTGGGAGGAAGCAGGACGGGAGCTGAACTAAGACTCAAAGAAAAAAGAAGTAAAAAAGAAAAATAAACAATGAGAGATATAGAAACACCCCAACACAGGAACAAACTGATATAGCAACACCATTTGAACAATAATGAATATTAAAGACTGAATATGGCAAAACGTATTGAACATAAACTAATGATCAGACAAAAGAAAAACCAAAACACAGAAGGAATTGTGGCATTGTCAGTAAAATACACTGAGGTTTGTATTTGAGAAGGAGAATATTTTTGCAAGCACTGTCTGAGTAGTGAATAACTGTCCAGCATTAAAACCATAAGACTCCAATAAACTGCTACACATATTTAAAAGTGCTTGTGACAAATTGGCTCAGTTTGTGTTAACCATCTGTCCCTCATTCTTATTTCTGATGTATTTAATCTTTCTATTGTTTCAATTTAAACATTGCTGTTGCAACTTTGCTTCGCTCCCCATCCCAGGTTTGTTTGTGGTAGCATCACGTTGCAGTTTGCGTCAGTGTTTATGTTTCAATTAAAACTCTTCTGGACCACTGGATGAATACGTTTCTTGTTTCCAGGTGCGTTTCTGTTAAATTGTTGTTTTACTCACCATCGTTTGTCCGTTTTCCTGCCACAGCCAGGTGTATGGGAGGGGCCGGCCCCGCATTTCCTGCTTAAATGGTTGTCTGACGTCACTCATTACGTCACTGGGCTCTACCAAATGGACGGTTTTCTTTTTGTATTGTTTTTTTCCTTTAAAGTAACCTTTTGAGTTGCCCTTGTATTCAATGTTTTATTTTGCAGATAATTTAATTATGTAGGTAAGTTTGTAAATAAGATTAAAAATGTCATTCCTGTTTCTCTGTTTAGATTTAGCTGTTCTGTTATGGTATGGTCTCTAAAGAAGTGCAGGTGTGTTGCCAGTTTGGTATAACATGTCAGATGCTGGGAAGAAATCAAACTAAATAATAAAATTCACCGGAAGAAACTGGAACTGGTGGCTGATGCCGTTTTTTGCGTGTCAGACGCAAAAGAGATTTTTGAGCAACAGAAACTGGACTAAAATCATTTGGAAGGTTTTTTTTTTATTGTAGAAAAATAAATCCTTCTGGACAGACTCCACCTTTTTCTAAGAACGATCTTCAGCATTGTCAGTCAAATTGCTGGAAATAGACTCTGAGGCTTGACATAAATACAGACAGCCATGTTTGATCAAACCCCTTTTGCCAGATGCATAAATCTTGCATCCATATGGAACCAGTTTCATGTTTTTCTGGTATTTTTCTTTAGACTTCCTGTGAAGATGTGTGGCGCTTATGTGTCCTAAATATGTATACATGCAAGTTTTGACCAATATATTTAGAGTTTTATTCATCTGATCCCTCGATGTGCTGTTGAAGTTGAAATCACCTGTTTCAGAGTGACAGATGCGAGATTTATTATCTCAACGTTCATTTGCATAAAAGGAAACAATTTAAAAGTCACTTTTGTCATTCAGCAAGCAGGTTTTAAAGAATTTAGGTAGAAACCCAGGGGAGGTTATATGTCATATTTAATTACCATGTTTCAACTTACATGAAATGTTAAGAAACAAACACTGAAGAGAAATCTTACTGTGCACAGTCTGATTAAAGCAAGATTAGAATGAATATGAAGTGAAGAAACAAGAAAACCAATGAAGGGAGCAAAAATGAAAGAATCAACAACAATCAAATGTGATTTAGTTACATTTATTTAAAGGTTGTAAAGTGAAACTACCAGTCGCTTTGTGATAAAATCTGCTGCCCTTTGTCTCATCAGGAAATGGAGAAGTTAGACATAAATTGACCCACACAGAAGTGACCTCAGAAGTGACCTCAGAAGTGACCTCAGCTTACATTGTTCTGTTAGACGAGTGAATTCAAAGACCAAATTTCTGACTTTTTGGTAGATTTAAACTTAAAGAAGATGAAACATTTTTGTTGCTGATGAGGTTCAATTTCATTCAGCTGCACTTTCATATTGTAGATTTCATCCAGTATATAAATATGAATATGAGCTCTAGCTATGAACGCACTGATAAATCTGCTGCAGTAATTTAAGTCTTACAAACTGAATTTTACTCAGGATGTACAAAGTGTCCTTAGAGGAATAAATCCTGACAATCCTTTGATATCCAATAAAAACTCTGCATTTTTTACAATAACATGCTTTTGCATGGATCCTATATAAAAAGTCTATCGAAATTAAATGGTCAGTTTTGAAATTAAAATGTAGCCATCATACATTCACAGAGATCAAATTGCTATAAAAACTATGCAAATTCCTCAAATTCTATATTTTATGTTGTGACAAACAAAAAGAGATTTTGCATTACGGGTCAGGGGTCAAAAAGAAGCACAAACCTTAAATATGGAGTATTTAGCAACCCAAACAGGATTAATATCTAATAAAATTTGGATGCTTGGTTACTGTTTGATAGTTAAGCTTCAAATAACTTTTGCAGTGCATCATGGGACAGTGACTCCCATCCACATCCTCGTATTCGCAGAGCTATTGGACCACAGCCGCTTGTGAATAACTAAAATCCATGAATACTTGAGATTCCCTTTAAAAATGTCTATCTGCCTATTTTAATAGCTAAAACACACAATATACCTTAACATGAATTAATATCAACAGCGGATATTCTGTTGAATATTTTGAAAAAAAATCACATTAAGCAACTTTTCATGAATAATTTTAGGTCCATTCCTCTGAGAAATGCATGATTTAGTGAATACTGAACCACAAATCCGCAAGACGTGAAAATATTTCATGTTTCAGATTAAAGATGCCAATTTTCTTGCATTTAGTGAATTCAATTCCAATTTTTAGGGTTACAATTCAATTCAGAAATGATTATTGATTCAGAAACAAATTTTTCTGAGATTATGATTAAATCACGAGACTCTCAAGAGGAGAAGACAGTTATTATTTAAATAAAAATATTTAAAACAATTCAATAAGGTTCCTTGTGTTGAATCCTCCTTAACAGGAAAGCTGGACACAGTTGACCAGAAAGCTGGAAAATGAAAAAAATCCTGTAAAAGACTTTGGGTTCACCTTCCAGCAGAAAGACATCCAGCCACATGTTCTCACACTCTCTCCATTTAACCCTCCTGCTATGTTCGTTTCTGAGGTACAGCAATAATGTTCGTGGGTCAATTTGACCTGGGGAGTGTTTTATCATGCAATAGTGTCAGGAACCAAAAAATTCCTCCAGAACATTTTTTTATCTGATTATTAACTCTAATACTAACCATCTCAATCAAAATTTGTGCAATTATGTTTTTTATTTCTCAGAAATTAAGGATTAATGACGACAACTTACTCAATTACTCATTTGGACATAAAAAATGGGATTTACATTTTTTATGTCCACTGAAAAAAACCTAGACACAAAAAAACAATAATTTCCTTGAAAGTGATCTTTGGTAAAAATTTTTATATTACATTTAATTTTTTTTTCAAAGGGTGATCTTTATAATTGAATTTGAGACACACATACTGTTCCGGGTCAAATTGACCCGCCAATTAAAATCAAGATAAATGAGTCATGCAGAGAGTATTTATGTTTTCCTCCACTTCTACTGAGTGTCACTCAGTGTGGGTGGAGTTTACCCACTCAGTGTGGGTGGAGTTTACCCACGGGAACAGAATAGGTTCCCGTCAAAAGTTGTATGAACACCTGCTGTTCATTGTGAAATAAAGAGAGCAGGGAGAAAGTGGGTTTGTGTGTGTCTGCGTGTGTGTGTATGTGTGTGTGTGTGTTGTGTTGTGTTGTGTGTGTGTGGTAAAATAAGGTTCATAGCTGTAAGGAAACAAACAGAATTGGACATTTTTAATCTTTTTGTGCACTTTAACTTGACTGCCGGGTCAAATTGACCCGAACAGTATCGATGTAACAAGTAGACCCAGGGGGGGCTGCAAATGTGTAAAATGAATAAATTTTGAATTTATATGTAGAGTTCACCTATTAAGACAAATAGAAAAAGTTTCATGCAATAAACATACTTGCAACTATTTTAAAAATATTTTTAAACTTTGAAACGGGTCAATTTGACCCACAACATAACAGGAGGGTTAATCTCAATGAGCTTGAATGATTTGGCTGAGAGGAATGAGCAAAAATGGGTTTCAAGATGTGCCACTTAGATAAAGGCATACTTTGATATCTCACAACTTTAATTGCATTGAAAAGTGGCTTTGCAGCGTATTGAATCACAAATGTTAAATATAAATTCACAGCACATTTTCAGTTCCTCCTTTGTGAAAACAACATAAGACCATGTAACCTTTTCCTTCAGTTTCACAATCGTCGACTACTTTGAAGGAATAACGGGAAAGGATGCATGTTTTAGATTTAACTGGTTCCACACGCCAGAGCCAAATGATGGCTCATTACCATGCCTCTGCAGAACTTGATGACATGCTGAGGAGGTAATTCAAGCATCTGAATCAACCGTGTTGAAGCAGGAACAAATTTAAATCTTGCAGGATACCAGCCTGTGAGGGCTGGAGTTGAACACCCAGATTTAAAGGCTTTAATGCTTTTTCTGCAATAGAAATTGATTTAGAAAGACAACTTGTGTCACATAATCACATGAGCACTAAAGGATTGGGGCCACTGAAAAAAAAAAGGATTCTGACTTTAATCTTCTGAGAAAAAAGTCAAAATTCTGAGATTAAAGTTACAATTCAGGGAAAAAAAAAGTAAGAATTCTAAGACTAAATTCAAAATTCTGAGAAAAAAGCCAGAATTCAGAGTTTTTCTTTTTTTTTCTGTGGCCCTCTTCCACAGATATCTAAAAAAAAAAATAGTTTCTGCTCTTGACAATAGAAGTATAACTTTAGAAACCACATTTGCATTACTATAACTCAAGGTGATTCAATTCAAATTAAAACTTCCTTTTTTTGACGAAATAACTGCTCTTGCAACATGTAACAAAGACAAACCTGAACGAATTGTATATTGAGTGTAATCAGGGATTGAGCTTCCAATGAGCACCATTTGTGGGATTGTTGCCTGGATATTGCAGCACAGAGAGTAGAGGCACACAGTGCTGTCCTGCTGTGTGTGCTGAAAGCCCATCATTACCCATTAATCACAGTGTTAAAGCACTCCCCATGTAATGGCCAAATTTGTAGTCTTCTGGTAGCACCATGGATGTGGTTTCATGTGGGCCACAGCACAGCAGACGCAGAGGGACCACTTCTTTCTGAAACCACAAAGAGGTCGAGTACATTAAAGCAAACTTTCCCTTCCACTACCTTGTGGAAAAGTTAGATATAAAACTTTAAAATACAAAATATCAGTGGCAACGTCTATACTCCGTTAGTTTCCATTACTCGAAATTAGCTGCAAATAGCAGAAAGTTAATGAGCGTCACTAGAGAGCAAGTTAAGAAGATTTAATTCTGTTTTCTTTTGGACGTCTAATAATGAATAACATGCTCGAGTAATGTAAGGCGTTTTAAAGCTAATGTGTTCGATCACATAAGTAATCTCAAAAAGCATTAAGCTGAGATGCAGACAAACAAAACTTTACAGGCATGTTGGTGGTAAATAAATCTTAAAATCAAAGGCAGGGAATTCAGATGAAATGAATATATAATACATTTGAATAGAGGGTCCTATTAAGTTTTGGAAACACAAGAGTAACATGGGAGAAAGCATATTACACCACAGAGTGTTTATAAGAAGGGTAAAAACGAAGAGCATCTTAAAAACAGACAAAATATGCAACAAAACATGCAATGACAATGAAAAGCAACATCATCAAAATACAACAAAGTCTAGAGACCACAGCGTATCAACCTGCTGCACAAAATGTCTAAAATGTGTAAAAAAAAGTTATAATTTTCTTCTCTGTTTCTGAATTTATGAAAAATGGGAAAATATTGGCAGGAAGACAGATGTTGGTGCTGATGCAGAAGTGATGCTCAGCATACCAAATAAAACTTAACTGGAACCAAAGAATCGTACAATTTTTATTTCTCAAAGCCTTAAGATATCCAATTTGGACAGAGAAGCTGTTTTTCTTTTTCTTAACCCGCATAATAATTAATGACTGAAAGTGTATAATGTTAAGTAAAATGCTACATTCTGAGGTTAAGCCTGGTTTACAAAAAAACATCTTAGCACAAATGAAGAATTGCCCATTTTAAAAAATAATGTCATTAAAAACATCCTACAGTTTGCACACAAAGAAGTTCAGGACAATCTGTCCACACAACTTAACAGAAAACCCCTCAAATGCTCATTTAAGTGCTAAAGTTTACAAACTAACCCGAACCTCTACCTAACTGTGTGAAAAATGATCATCAGCCAAGGATAAGAACAAATTACCACAGGAAAAGTTCCAAATACCTTACAAGTATTTGGAAAAGAGTAATTGTGTATTTGCAGAAGTACGTGACCGAACGCCTTATCTGCCACTGGAGGAAAACAGAGCAGCGCAATAAAAAGAGACTGTGCAAGACCGGAGCAAGAGCACAAAGGCTTTTATTTTTCTCCCTTTTTGAGCTGCTGTAAAACATGGCAATCAGAGACAACGAGATGAGATAAACCCTTTCGTAATTTTGCAGTCATGATTACAGACCTAGATCTACCAACCTGTCGATTTCCAAAAAGTAATAAAGCATTCCTTTCCTCCTGGAAATATGACAGTAACAGCAAGAGACTGATCTGATGTAAATTGATGTGAACAGACGTGTAGAGCTGAAACACGTAAATCCTCCTGCGCTACTTAAAGACAACCAGATTGTTTTTGCTTTCATAATTTCTCTGTTTATTCATCCTGATTGTAACTGTGACCAGTAAATGATAAAATGTTTTTTTGTCAGATCTCTTCGTCTTTGATTGCTACAATTTATAACAGCTACGAAATTAAAGCTGCTTTTAAAGAGGAAACGTTTGGCTCTCCAGAAGCAGAGTGTGTTTATCACTCTGTCCTTTACATCCTCTAGAAAAGCAGACTGGGACTTAGCCGAGGTCAAATTACAAACACAGTGAAGGTGTACATGCTTTTCAATAATCAGTTGTAGCCATGAGCTCAGATCCTCTTTAACAGAGAGAAGCGTTTGTGTCCTCTGCCCCCCTTACAAATGGAGTCCCTCAGGGCTGCGTACATGGGCCCCATCGGTTTCCACTTTATTTACTTCTTTTAGGATCTATGCTTCGGACACATGGTGTGAACTTGCACTTTTCTGCTGAGTTGACCAAAACTCTGAGCAAATCCTTGGAGTCCATTGCATGTATGTCTTGAACTTTTTACATTTCAATGAGCAAAATAACGAGGTTTGTTAAACCTAGTGATAGTGCTGAAGTCCAACCCATTAATTTAGTAATCAAGTTCAGCTTTAATCAGCTGCAAGGTTTAAGCCATTCCTATCACATTACTTATTTTAATTCATGCTTTCATTACATCTCGCTTAGATTACTGCAGTTCACTTTATGTCAGTCTGAGTTACTCGCTATCATCCCAACTTCATTTGGTTCAGAATGCGGCTGCTTCGTTCAGAACAAACGCAAGAGCATCAGGGGCATCTGGTGTAAATTCAAAGTTTATGTGGACGTGCATAAACGGCGCACTGTGTCAAGTGCTGTGAGGTTGTAGCATTTTGAGCGTTCGACACTCGCCAAACACGGCCAACGCGGCCGACACAGGAGTTGGAAAATATGAACTTTTGCCACTGGATGCAGCAAAAGTCCAGAGAGACTCTGCTGTGTGACGTAGGAGCCTGTAGTTGGTGTCCTGCCAGGAAATGCAGGCACCGATGCGGGCTAGCAGATTATCAAACTGGGTGAGATGAAAACACCGCCGATAGCTGCGCTCATCAGTGCCCAGCTGGCTTGTGAAACTCACCAAACTCACAACACCTCTGAGTTATCTGGTAAATTCAAACACGCACCCGATGGCAACATTCTGTTGATTTGAGTAAATAAGACCTAGACACTCAATATTCCATCCGCCTTTGTTCAAAGTAACTGGGAGAGGAAGAAATGGCAGGAGGCTCCAACATGCGTTGTGCTGTTATGAGCTGTCGTCGTTGTTTGTTCAATAGAAACTGAACACAAAATGCTCAGCAAAGACGTCTGAGCCTCAGTTATGTACTGTAATATTTTGGAGCCACTCTCTCAATTTCATCCACCACAGTACGAAGAGACCGGCAATGGAAAACAACAACTCGTCCTAATGTGCATCTAGAGCAAAATGTCAAGAGTCAGTCTTCCAAGTGCAAATGCGTCCAACTTGAAGTGTCGGACGCATTTCTGACGCGTGAAACGTTCAGTGGTGAAAGCAGTGCAACTGTAGAAGACGTGAGCACATCTGCTCCCAGTCTGTTTACGGATTCATTTCAAACTTCATTTATTTGTTTTTAAATGTCTTCATGGTCTTATCCCTCAGTACCCATCTGACTTAGATCAGATCAGTTCTTGGTTGTTCCTAAGTCAAACAGGAGGCTGAGTTGCTGCCTGTAAACCTTATCTTTGAAAATCAGACTCACTTCCTCTTTTCAAATCTTTTCTTAAATCCATTTTCTATTCTTTGGCTTTTGACTCAGCTTGAGGTGTTGGCTTTAAGGTCTTTGTTTGTCTCAGTCTTTGTCTTGTTGTCCTAAAGTGCATTATAAATAAAACTGCATTGCATTGTAATTGCTTCGTATGGAAAATAGAGTTTTTACACACAATCGATACAAATCTAACCAATGCTGCTGTAAATGCAAAGTGTTCATAAAGCTTTATTAAACAGTACGCTGTGCACCAATTTGTTAGCTGAAAAATGACATAGTCAGTTACCAGGGACAACAAGAAAGTGATGAGCTTCTTGTTTCAGACAGTAATAAAGTCTGGGGTATCACAGCAGGGACTTTGTAATGGAACTTGGGGCAATCAAAGCCTTAACTCTGTTTTGTCAGCCTAAGTGGGAGTCTTATTGACTGTCACTTCGCAGTGAACATGATTGATGTGCTTCCCAGAGGCTATCGCAACGGAAAAGCGAGGAAAAAAAAAAGAGCTTTGTCAAAATTGTAAAAACACAAAACATGATGGGTTGTATTCAGGATAACTTAGCCGAACAATTGTTCAACACAAGGTAAAAAAAATACATTAACCTGACTGAGGTTATAACGCCACAATTTTAAAACTGGTTCACTTCATTCAATAGCCTAGAAAATGGACAAATATTATTTCTCTGCAACATGCTGTGAGCATAGAATAAGTTTAAATTGAATGGGTGCCTCTACAGTAGATTTGTGCATTGTCCACAAAAAATCTGACGCTCAGAGGCAATTATCAGGTCACAGTGAATCTCTGAGCTGCGGCCATGATGGGCAATCGTCCCTGGGAGTCTGGCAGTTTTTATTCCTTTTGACAAATATAGCCACACTTGTGCCAAGCATGACCCACTTTTGCTCTCAACTTTCTTCAAGCAGAGGTAAACACACTTCCCAGACTTAAAGGAGGTGCGCCTCTTGCAAGCAACAGTGTGATTGGAATGACAACTTGCCGCTTATCAATCAGATCAGACCTTTTCGACTGCTTGCAAAAAGACTCAGAGAAAAAGGTAAATTAAAAGACCCACAATGAACTCGCAGGAAAATGAAGACGCACACATGGCGTGGTTCAGATGCATATTGCCTTCTTGGGAAGCAGACGCTCTGCAAAGCTGTCACAAATTTACTTTTTCAAAAATGATTCCAGAGTTTAAGTGGAATACCTAAAATATGTTTGTTTCTAGTTAAAACCAGACAAAAAAAACATGGATCTTTTTTTAAATTTACTTTCTAAAGTTAAATGAGACCAAACTTTCCCTGTTTGTTCTGATTTTTCACTATAGTTTGGTGGAATTGTGGCCATTTCCTCCTGACAGAACTGGTGGAAAGTGTGTGAGCTGCCTCAATCACGCGCTCATTTTCATTTCGCCCACAATTCTCCACAGGATTGAGAGCGAGGCTTTGTGCTGGTGTTACGGCCCTGGGCCTTAAGGGCTGGGCTGCAGGTGTTGCTTTTGTCTGTCCTTGTGCTCCTCCCCTTTACAGGTGCTGCTGATCAGGTTGATTGGGAGTGCAGAGTACTTAAACCTGGCTGTCTCCATCTTCTTGGTCGCCTTCGGCGTCCACTCTGCCGCTTGACGCTTGTGGTGTTTTGTTGCCAGGCCTCAGCTCCCCTCCTTTTTGCACATTTGCGTTTGTGTTTGTTTTGGCACTTCAACACTTCCATATGCACTCATACAACACATCCAAGCATTTGCATTACACCACTGATACTGATATCCACAATCCATTGTTGTTTTTGTTAATAAATATTAATTTTTCTACACTTCAACCCCTGCATGGTCTCCCGTTTTTGTTATGACATTGAGCCAGTCGTAACAGTTGGCCACACCAAAACACTGACTTTTTGGTCCCTAAAGTGGCAGCATTATGTACTTTACAGGCCCGCAATATCAACTGGAAGTAACAATTTTGCCTTCAGTTGTTATAAAAATGCTGCATATAGAAAACCTGATTTAAAGCTTTGACATTGGGCCTCTGTCTCTTTAAAAAGTCCTGCTCTTTCTGAAACTCCACCTTCAGGAAGTAATAATATTGCTCTTCTATTAACTCTTTAACTGTGTTTCACTGAGAAGTAGCTCATATAATGAACTCACCAGGTATTTGCTAATTGCTGTTGGCTAGTCTAAAGGAGCAGGATGGGGACGAACTGCACCTCGATATCTCTAATATCTGTAATTTTGTTGACATATACTCATGTCACATCACCGGTGTTAATCTCCAGAGCTTCTCATCAATGGTGTAACGTACATACGCAAATTTTATCCACAATTTATTCAAACATGAAAATGCCATCAAAGGATTATGTTTATAATCTCCAGCTAATATAAATCTCTGAGCTCAGGCATATTTTTGAGGTCAGTATTATCTGTGCAGCTGGAGAATGTAAAGTCTGTTTTTAGAAAAGATGAACACAGGCATAAGTTTACCTTGTAGCTTTGAAAACCCCATTTGACATGGAAGTCCACCCATCACTTATTTGATGTGTATGTAAGGGAAACATTTCATGAATTCAAATAATACTCCTGGCTCAGAGGAGAATGACATGTCTGACCAGAGATTTTGACAGCAAAGATGCATAAAATCATAAGGTTTTGATCATGAAACATTGGATGAGAGCTTCGCATTACGTTAGTAAGTAGAATCTGACTTTCTCTTTAAAAAAAAAAAATCCCAGAGGGAAAAGTTTAAACAGCTTTTCTATTTGTGCTCCAATTAGTTTGAATTAGCTTCAATATAATATAAGAAGTCTTGAGACTTTTAAACGGTCTCTTTAAAATGGCATTGAAAGAAAAGTGTTACCATTTTCTGCAGCCTTTCGATGATCATTGATTGCTGATTATTTTCTATTAACTTACGGTATTGCAATTGTTTCTGTCCGACTGAGATGCCAAATCAATATTTAATTATTTTTGCTTAAATATTAAAGAAAATGTGAGATTGTATCTGTATATTTTCTTGCTTCCAGGTTGTCAAACATGTTAAAATTAAGCTATTTGCATACAGTAGTCAGTTAAGTTCTTGACCGTATCTTTGCATTACAACTTCCTCATGGTTGCCTAGCAACTGTAGAGTCATAAGGGGGCACCAGAAAGATGCTACACAACTATACATTTTTGTTATCTTAATCAACTCTGTGATGCACACATCTGTCATAAAAACACAATATCCTGATTCTTGTTCACTGTAAATTAAACTTGATCCATGTTTTTAAATCTTGCTTTTTTTTATTTATTATATTAGGCATTTATAATTTAAACTTTTAAAGGATTTTACACTTAAACTGTTGTCTGACTTTTTTTTTTAAGAAAAGTATTTTATGTTAAAGTAAAGGGTTTTAATCTGAATTTAAAAAATGATTTGAAAACAGCAAAATTCTTAATTTTTTTTAATAATTCAGAAATTAAAAAGTCTTTTATAGTGAAACATATTAGATTAAGATCAGAAAAACACACAGGATATTCTTTTTAAAAAAAAGGACTAATACTCTCCAGGTGGCTTCAATTTCCACAAAGTCAGCTCTACTTTTTATCATTTTCAAAATTCTGTAATTCTGTTGTTTCAATTTAGGAAAAGAATTTGAATTTGTAAATACTTTGTGCTTTTTGTGCTATTTCATGGTTATTAGACAAGAGTTAGCATTAGTCAGAGCCTCAATTTGGGTCTAAGATTCATGCTTCCAGGTGAGACCTTGGGGATTTTTTCCTTTTGAATATGCTATACTGTAGTAACTTGAAATAAATGTCCAACCTGAATATCAAGTAGCCTTGCTTGTGCAGATTTTTTCCTTTGACATCACGATAATGTGAATGGCTGGTGGGGAAAACATAATGGACAGATTTATGGACAGATTTTGCCCGGTCTTAAATTTTTGATCAGCTGATTTATTTGAGTTTAAATGCAGACTTGAATAATTTACCCCTTTTTTTTTTTTTACTCTTGTTTCTCCTTATGCATTTTAAAGCTCTACTAATAATCTGAGTACAGTCCGCCACCTTAAAATCTCGCTCCAGGTTTAAAAATGAGAGTTTGCATATTTAGGTATTTTACATGCGTACAAACAAAAGAAGCAGCATTTATATTACTGTTTTTGTAACATGGTACAACACGGTCAAAACCTTCAACACAACTGTGATGCCTTTTTGTCATTATTATTAAAAATTAACCGCATTGCAGTTTTCAGCATCTGTCATCTCTTAAACCTGGTTCCATATCTGTCACAAAAACTTAAAGCTTTTATTCTTTTGTAAATTATATACTTAACATTTTTTGTGCAAACTTTACAGCATTTTTAATCCACGGCAAATACCAGCCTTGAAAAGCTGTGCTATGAAAGCTGATTGCGTTCGTAGCGTCCAAATTATTGGAGTGAAAATGATGGGGTGCCGTGCAGCAGCACAGTGAAGACATTTCATTTTCATGGACCCCAATTAAAGCAGTGGGGCACAATGTGTTAAACTAACACCCAGCAGATTGGCTGAGCAGCACCAGGCAGCATATGGACTCCACACCCTCTTAAATTAGAGCGTTCACACCCTCCAGAGGCTGCCAAGGTGGGAGCAGACGTAAAACACAGTAAAATTAGACGATAAAAAAAAAAAAACCCTGTGTGTTTGCTTCTTTCAGTGGGTACAATGCTACAAAAAAAACATTTTAATCTTTTTACTGGTAAACGTATCCTTCGATTTGTGTGAGATTTTAATAAAACAGTAATTAGAAAAAGATTTCATGCACTTTTAGATTGCTTATGTTTTAAGTTATATAAAAAATGTAATCACTTCTAATTTAAATTTTTACTGTAATCCAGGATCACAGCGCTGCTTGGCACCCTGAGGTCTTGGAAATGTTCAAATGTATTCACAACGCTGCAATCAGAAACAAGGCTCTTACTAACTTTTAATTACAGTCATCTCCACCTGATGAATTATTTAACATGAGAGAAAGAATACTATTTTTGGTTTAGTTTCATGAAAAGTGCAAAAGGGGAATTAGTTCAAACTAAAAAAGATATTCAGAGAGCAAATCTCAAGGTACTTTACATCCTTATGTTGTTTTGTTTGGCTTATTCTGTTTAGTTTTAATAATGTGCGATATTAAAACTTGAAATGAATAAACAATAGAAACAGTTTGGGGATAATAGACATGATTTTAAAATGTAATGTCCATGAAAATGGTATTCAAAAACTTATGTTTCTCTTCTTGGTATGAAGAATAAAATACACCTGGAACCAATTATTGCTGTGCAGAGTAGAAAAGTCAACATTAGGAGCTTGGGAATGAAAGTAAGAGTGACATTGGCCACTTTTTGATTTTTTAGCTGCTGGTTTAGTTGCAGTAAATGTAAATACATTTGGATAAACAGCATGAAAACTTACGTAGCTACAAACTTCACTTTCAGGATTCAGTTCAACAACCAGCAAAGTTCCAATTCTTTTAATAATCACATTTGTAAGTTTTATGTATAAAAAAGGACACATTACATTAAACCTAGTCTTCAAAAGTGACTAGGTGGCAGTAATCCATTATGTTAGCTTCTTTATGTCTGTAAATGAGAGCCAGCTTTATTGTTTTGCTCTTTATTAGCCTCGACTCACAATGTCGTTTAAAAAAATTGATTTATTTACTCACTGCATCTCAGATCAACTTTGTTTCATATTAAACTTTAGCTAAAGCTACAAATAAGTCACCCTCACTGCTAATTAAAACCTCTAAATGTTGTATCTGTTGTGCCAAATCAAAGCTACTCCAACCTTTGAAGGAAAAGAAAAGTAGTAACTCATCTCATGGTAAATGGCAGTGAGATGATACAGCAATTACAGAACAAGCAGCAAGAGCCTCGCGGTGTAATGAGACGTTTTTATACATTTCTGACAATAGAGCTTTGCATAACCAGCTAGAGGTGGAGACCTTTGCATGAGAGGAAGAACAATGGATGATATGTGTCTCATAGGACAGAATATCGCTCTGAAGCTAAATGGCCTCAGATGGCACAATGAAGGAAACCTGCTTTTCTATGCCAACAAGATTATTCTGTTCTTCATCTCAATATAAACTCCTTCACATTGAGGTGAACAAAGAAGAAAATCATGGAAATCCTGATTTCAGCTGTTGGTACCTGTTACTGTTTCAGGTGAGTTGATCCGTGTAGCTTCACAGAACAGTCATTAGCTGTGTTTTCATCACAAACTTTGTCGATATTCACCTAATGTCGAAAAAAACAGAATTTCACAATTGCAGTGTTTCCATAAAATAAAGAATACAAATAAAATCACACATGAATAAGTTTGTTTAGCTTTTAAAAAAACAAACATGCCGTTTCCATCTACTTCCTGCCGTCTTCTTCATGGTTTGCGCCAGTAGCAACATCCAATTGTTGATCATGTGAGACAAAAGTGTTTTCAATGCAGTTTTGCAAAATTGTGATACGACCAAAAAAAATAACACACTGCCGAAACTTTTGAGGAGAGATGTTTTGAAAATGTATTTTTGTAATTCATTTGTGCAGTTTTATGGTCAATGGAAACGCAGCTATTGACTGATAAATGAATAATCATAGAAAGACATAAAAGGTTGCATTAGCCCTTATTTATTTCACTCACAGCAATTTATCTGCTT
The DNA here is from genome assembly GCF_904066995.2 of Poecilia reticulata. Classification (NCBI taxonomy): domain Eukaryota; kingdom Metazoa; phylum Chordata; class Actinopteri; order Cyprinodontiformes; family Poeciliidae; genus Poecilia; species Poecilia reticulata. The sequence goes on from NC_088832.1 coordinate 31,868,443, forward strand.
TTGCAATTCACAAGGACTTACTGCTAAAAGGAAATTAAAGGAATTAGGTCAAAGTTGCAACAAAACTCAGATTCTAATATTCGCATGGCAGGTGTTCATTTTCATAATTGTCAATGCAGTTTAAAACATAAGGTTTTAAAAATTTGAAGCCAGGTCTGAAGTCGAGACTTTATGAGAAACAAGATTATGTAACTGATTTATTCTTAATTTCCTCAAGTAAGAGTAGATAGGAAGATGATGGAAAAGTGTTGCAAAAGGTCAATAAAATAATTAAGTAATTATTGTTTTCATTATTTTTACTCCGTTAATCTGTACCGGCAATGTTAATAAAACAAAGTGATTGCTGTGCTCTGTCTGCTCGAGCAGTTTTATAGTAATTGCATTTATTCCGTCTCTTAGTAAATATAAAAGGTTTAGTGTTTTGCCACAATTAAAAAACCTGGCTTCAAAAAATAATTTCCTTTGATTAATTAAGCTAGAAATAATGAGCGCAGCTCACCAATGAATGAGCATGTCATTCGCCTGCTGTTTGAAAACAATAAAGATTATTCGCACAGTAACAAACTCCTCCGCTTTATTAATTGTTTCATCAACTGTATACATTACTGGCATTATTCTAGTACCGTATATTGGATCATTGAATAATATCAATCAGTATGCCTGAATGGTCATGTGATGAGTATGCAATTTTTAAAAAAACTGAACAAAAACAAAATTATTCATCCTGAATTACATTTACATGCTTGAGTAGGTAGGGAAAAAAAATTAAATATTTTGTGTAGAACTTCATGCACCCAGAAGAAGCACCAACATGGATGGCTGTGCCTTCTTCGATTGCTGTGTAAAAATGTAATTAGTGGACAAAGTTCAGCGCCTGCTGCAGGTCTTGGGGACACAACCGTGTTATATTCTGTCTCCCCGGAAAAGATTTATTATGATTAAAATCTACAAAACCCTCTGTTAGTAATAAACCAAACCAAAACCTCCTAAAGTCCAGAAATTCCTTCTTATTGCGCAGTATATTTGCTTTACTGCACACATAAGGAGGGCTCTCTGCTGCTCCCTGGTCTTTGGGCCACACCAGTAAAAACAGAGAATGGCCTACATTTTATAGCTAATCCTAATGACATTCTCATGGCTGCCAGACAAACGCTTGTTTTTTTCTTTCTGTCTCTGTTAAAAACTTTCTGCACTAGTAAGTTTTCCAGCAATGGAAATTTGGTTTTATTTAGTTTCTGAAGCCAGATGTTGTTTTAAAAGTAGCAGATTTCATGAGCGTGTTGCTGTCCTGGTGGACTCAACCTTGTTGGTGACAAAATGAGGGAAGTTACAAATGTCAGTTTAGCTTAACTTTTAAAATTCTTCCACAACTACAAGCTAAATATATTTTTTTACACAGGCTATTTTTTACACATAGCCTTCAACTTGTCTTCTGATTGGTTACCACAATGAGTGACTTGAAGCAAAAAAAAAAAAACTTCATTAAGAATCATTTTCTTTCAGTCTCTTTTCTCACTCAAGTTATTTCAGTTTTCCTTTTTGATTTGTTAGAAAGTTACTTTAAAATTAGATGTCAAAGTTCAATTTGAACTCCGGACAAATGAAGTCATGACATTGTTGTTCTGTGACTCAAATTGGAAAGTTTTTATCACTGGTGAATTTAATTTTGCAGTGTATTTTTAAAGGTAATTGGTCAAGATGTTATCTTGGTAAATTCAAAATGGGAGATTTCTTTTTGACTTGTTCTGATCTGATTTTTGTTTGAATGCCCATTCTGGTGTTACCTGCCTTTTCCTTTTTCTCTAATTTTGAAAACATGTAACTTCAGCTTCAGCAACATTCAGCTTTTTGAAACCATCTAGCAAGCCCACTAATCATGAAATGAGTAATGTGTTTAATCATGTAAATCACTGTACTGGACCATTTTTCACATTTCTTAACTTTTAGGAAATTGGAGCAATATATTACAATTCTGACTTATGTAGAACATTAAATCTTTAGAAAACAGTTTTCAATAACTACGACCCCCAAAATGACATTTTAATATAAAAACTTCACTGATAATAGTTAGGAAATAAGGGGTTGGTCAGTATCTATATGCAGGGTTTGTAAAAAATTATGTAACTTTAAAAACAATATAAGACAATCTGTCAATAGAACAATTATTAGCTTTGAAACCAACATTTCTTTTTTCCTGGCAAGTAGAAAGCCTTAAAAAATGTCAACTGTTTGCATATGTAAGGAACATCGTTCTGATCAGATTAGATGAAAACACACCTCTTTGCTCTAAACCAGTGGTTCTTAACCTGGGTTCGGTGAGTCGGTCTCAGGGGTTCGGCGGAGCCTCTGCCACGGAGGTAAAGACACACTTGTGTAAAGTCGTGATGACGTCCCGCTTTGCCATCACTTGCTGCAGAGGATCACGTTACATTGCTTAGCCAATCAGTGCTGTGGAGGAGCCCTGATTGAAGGAGCTCCACTCTCAGCATGGATTTGAACTTGTGTCTTTAATTACTTCAGCAAAGCTCACAGTTTTTACCAAATTCTGTATCCTCCGGTGTACTTCTAAATCTTCTCCTTAGTAGCATCTTTTCGGGGTTGCTACTGCCTCTGGTGGCGTGGGGTGGTAACACAACTAATATAATTACATTAAATCAGAATACTGCAAAGTCTTTATTATTTATTATTAATATAATTATTTATCATTTATTATTATTATTATTATTATTATTATTATTATTATTATTATTATTATTAATTTATTATTAATTAATTAATTAATAATTAATTTATTATTAATTATTTTTCATTATTTTAAGAATGTAGAGCTAATTAAATGACCTAAACAAAACCTTAAAGTGGTTCCAGTTTCTCTCGATGGCCAACCTGTTGAAACTGTGGTAAATTTTAAATACTTTGGGTCGTTCCTGGACAATTAGCTCAACTTTGCTGAAAACCCTGACTATATTTTGAAGAACTGTTTTCAGATACTCTTGAATACCCTTGAATTTGGGGAGGGAGGGGGGGAGTTCATATTTTATTTATCACTACAGAAGGGTTCAGTGAATGTGCATATGAAACTGGTAGGTTCGGTACCTCAAAAATGTTAAGAACCAATGCTCTAAATGGACCTCAGAAACCAGGAAACATTCTGATTTTAATGAGTTAATGATGGGGATATGGAATAAAATCTGTCATAAGCTCCAGAGGTTCGGGGTTTCACTTCCCGAAAAGATAATGACCCAAAAGGATACAGGTATACAAATGATTTGTGATTGTATGTGGGGCAAAAGAAGATTGTTTAAAGTATTTACTAACAAAGAGTAAAATCTAATGCAAACCACATTTGATTTTTTATTTCAAAAGAGTTTCCATTCCAACTCACAATTATGTGAAGTCTTATTTTATCACATAAAATCCAAAAATGCCGAGTTATATGGAAACCTTTGCAAGGTGCCACAGGAAAGTATTAAAGTGAGAATGTTGATTGATTTGCCGATGGATGAAAGGATCAGACTAACTGCTGCTTTGGCCAAGTGACCAAAGCTGGAGTGGCTCCTCTTCAGAAATCTGACTCAAAGCTCGCAGCCAAATATCACAAAAGCAGGTGATTTAAGTCCAGAGCAGAAAGTGATAAACATCACTCACAGACTCAGCCATGAGAGCTCTCATCCCTCCTCGTTCATATCACAACTGCAGTGCATCACAGTATAAAAAAATCAAATAATAAGAGCAGCTACTTTTAAAAAGTACAAGACATAAACAGAATACAAATATAACTGCATGAAGTATCCCCAACCCGTGCACGTGACAGAAGCGTGACATTATAGCATGATGGAGAGAAAATGAAAAATAAATTAGATCTGGTGAAGGTAGTCACAACTGGGAGACATCTGAATGTTTTTAGATGCAGTATGCTGATCAGGGCTCAGTGAGAGGGAGTCAAAGTAGGCCATCTGTGGAAAAGCCATTGATTGTGCAGAACACATCAGACTTATTTTGGAGTCCTTCTGTAGCTCGTGTCCCCGGAGAACCACGAGGCAGAGATCCAGCTGCAGACTGGAGCAGGGGGACTCCAAATGGTTTCTGTCCTTGACCTGAAAATATCTGAGGACAAAATCTGTCCATCATTTCCACAGTATAGATCTGACAGCCACACGAAGCTGACGCTCCTTTTTTTATTTTGCATTAGGCTCCAGCAAGTGGAGGGGAGATATTGCAGAGAATTATTTGCATAAATACATGTTAAAACAAGGACACATTTATCGGTTAATTGAGCATTTCAGCACATTATTCAAAGCTGGAGTGGTTGGAAGCTGAGTCAGTTTCCCTGGGTGTTGGCTCATGTTTCTGAGCCAGACAAAGGTGATCTACTCCCTTCCAGCAGAGGATCAGTCTGTGCCTCAAGTGGACGAGTTTATAGGCGTTTTATTCAAAAGTGAGGAAAGTAGGAGACTTAAGTAAGGATCATGGCGTCACCTGCTGTAATGGTTGCACTGCTGTTGTCTGTCACACGTACAGAAACTAAATACACAAGGGTAAAAAGTGAAGCTACGGAAGAGGATTAGAGCCATGGCAAAAAAAAAAAGCGTTTTTTCTCAGAATTATCACTGTTGATCTCAGGAGATTAAAGTCAAAACTATTTAAGACATTCCTTTTAAGCAAAAATGTTGCTTCATTTTCTTAGATATTGGTTTTATTCTCTTTATTTGATTATTTTTATCAATTGCAATTGCTTGTTTTGTTTTTGTCCTTTGAGATCTGAAAACATAAAAAACATTGCAAATAAAATCTATTAATGTCTATTAATATTATTTTTCAATTATTAAAGTTGGAATTCTGAAAAAATGTCTGAATTATGACAAAGGAGTCAATTAAAAAAAAAGTTAGAACTCTGAGATTATAGTTAGAATTTAGAAAAGGCAGAATTCTGAGGAAAAAAAGGTCAAAATTCCAAGAATAAAAAAATAATCTGAATTTTTTTCTTTTTTGTCCTAATCCACTTCCAGTTCTTAATTTATTGGTACATCAATGTTCCAACCCTCAGTTAGTAAACTGAAGAGACATAGATCGTGTTGTACACCATGGATGGTGTGACAATAAGTCCCTCTACAGGTGTGGTTAAAACAAAAACTCTGAATCAAATTGGGGAGCTAAAGCATCATCAGTTTAAAAAAATATTTTCTCAAAGGTCCAATTTCTAGCGCATCATCAGGACAAAGAAGGACAACGTCCTGCTCCCAAACACTGCCGCTCAGAAGCCACCAAGGATGCAGAGAGGCATATAAATAGCAAGATGGGATCATTATTTAATAAAGCAGTCACAGTTAATGTAATAACACATTGACGTTATCAGTGTAATGCAATTAATAGTCGTTTGACATAATACCCGTAATTCTTGCTGAGGGCAATACTGATCTGCTTCCAGGACTGTGAAAATCAGCTAAAGTTAACCTGCATGTGGTCATTATCCTATATTGGTCAGGATTAATACATTTAAAAGTCAAAAACAGATTTACAAATAGAAATTACATTACCAGTATTTACATCCAAAGCAATATTGTAACACAAACTCTTAATCCCTTCAAAATCATTATTTGTAAATAACTTCTTTTTTTTTTTAAATGTCCTCATCACGCTAGCTTTGTATTGAATTATGTCAGTTTTAGGCCAGTAATGCAAACACATAAAAGTTAATAATCATTTCTGTCTAAATACTGCTAGAGTTCATGACATCTGAAGACATTATGCTGCTGATTCACAACAGGTGCCTACTTCTCTAGCGCTAGGCTCACACATTTTTTTTTTGGCTGTATTTACCCAGAATGCCCAGCACTAGTTCACTTCCTGCTTTTGGAGCAATCTCCGTTCTGCTTGGCATTCACATACGCATTCAAACCGCTCCAGAGTTCACTTCTACTGAATAAACAACCATGTTTTTAGGTGGACCAGAGTTAACTTTTTTTGGTCCATGTCAGAGACTGGTTGCACATTCACACCTCACCAAACAAACCAAACTTTCAGGGCATCTGAATTAGAGTTAAATTAAAACAGACCAAACGCGGCTGGTGTGAATGCAACCTCTTTAATTTAACACCATGTCTTGTGTACTTTGCTTTAACATGTGACCATCATGTGGTCTAGTCCCAACCTAGATATGTTTGTTTTGGATAATGGAGTGGTGAGGCTGCAAAGCCTGTCATCAGCCCAGGGGATCGTCTGGAGTGGAGGAGAAATGGTGTCAGTGGAGCTCTGATTATATTGAGGTGACTGATTTCTAACAGGAATGTTTCTTACGTGAAGTTATGGAGCTTGTTTCACAGGGAGAGTAGGATCAGTGAATGATACAGTTCAGCAGAGACAGCTGAGAGCATATAGGATGTTCATCTTCAATCTCTGCAAAAACTGAAAGGTACAATTTAAAATTTGCTTTGTTTTTTTTCCATCTATTCTTATATCCCAGTACAGCAGAGCAATGTAGCTGTTTTAGAACACTTGTAATTTCAGATCTTATGATAAAATAATTTAAATTTCACAGATATTCTTGAGAAACAAATTAAAGATCGTTAGTGGAACAATAGAAACCAAACTCATTTCAATGTACAGTAACTCTAGACTGTTTTCCACAGAGCTGTTTTGGGTGCTGCTTCAAAAATGACTACAGATTATGGCTGTTATTGTGCCCTGCAGCTGAGAGCAAAGCAAGCTAAATAAAAACAAATATGCTTTTGGAGAGGCATCATTTAGGCAACAGCTTAAAACTCGACTGACAGTGTAAGCTGTGCTGCTCCTAAAAGTCCTGATAGTTGGTCTGGGGAACAATGAGAAATGTATTTGCTGCTCTGTTCCTGCATGGCAGCCAAGAGAGTCAGACTGCACAGCTTCATTTTCTTTCTGTTAACCCGGGTCATGGCTAACCGTGAGGTTAAAAAGGCATAGATTTTACCAAAGTTAAGTTGCGTCGTGACTTTTATCCTTTACTATGTACCCACCCGATCGCCCTGCTGGAAACAATCCAACCCTGAAATTGTGTGGAAGGCACTTTGCAAATTGCATTGATCTTTCCCTGAACCTGGCTCCCACCTGCAGCCCATCCTAATGCCTGGCACCCTACCCAGCAGCATGCTCTAGCACAGAAAATGACAGCCAGAGATGGCTCATCTCAAAGCCATCTTGCTGTTGAACATGCACATGAATGCAAAACATGGAAACAAAGTCTGTTAGTGCATGTTCCTGCATCTGATGCTGAGTAATTAGGTTTATTTTTTCATTACAAGTCTCCAGCTCTCATTTAGGTTCATACTATGCTGTCAGACACAAGGATGTTTTCAGTCTTAAGACATTTTGTCTCACAACAAAACACAGTTGGAGTAACTCAGTTCTAAACTTGAAGAGGAAAAAAATACGTAAAAAATTAACCAGATTTCAGAAATTCAAAAAGTACCAATGGAAAAGTCACATAAAAAAGTGGAAAGAAGGAAACTACACAAGCTATGTTTTCGCATCCACCTGAATAATGTGTAGTTGCGCCACTGATGGGATGAGCTGATGGGATGAGCTGACGGAAGCGTTGAGCAAGAGAAAACTGAGGAGAACTTCAAATTGCCAAGAATTTGGAGGCAACCAAGTCTCAAGTTCAAAGAGGTGAAAATACTTTTTTTTTAATCCTGACATTTATTTTCAAAATATCCCTTCATATTCATGATATAACATTATAATTTTCTGAAACGCTGAACTTTGGATTTTCATCATATGTTATTTATGATTAGGGCTGGAAGGACATGGCTGGAAAAATATTCACGATATTAAGAATTATTTAGAAGTTTTTTGTTATAAACATCGGAAATACTTCTAAACTAGTGACATGACCTTCTCTTTTTTATCCACAGATGTCATTCCACGCTTGATATTTATTTTTGAGCGGTTATGAGGCACGATAGCCAAACCTGAAACTGCTGGTGCGCCAGTTACTGAACTGGTTGTTGCTAGGTAACCAAAGAATGAATGCGTTGCTAGGTAACCAAAGAGTGAGTGAGTTAGGTTATTCCACCCATTTTGCTTAGCTTGCTGTGAGAGGCTGTGTGGCTAAAGCCGTTAGTTAATCTGCTGCTAAGAAAATACATTTAAAATATGCTAGTTTTAAAACTTAACATGTCTTGATTGAAATAGCCTAATTATAGTTTTCAGATTAATAACTTATTCTGCCCTATTGACCTTTATGTTACCTGTAGTTACAGCAGATTGTTTGCTAAGATCTTTTGATCTGCCCTTTGTCTGTGTGGGAAACAATCAGGAGAAGTTCCAGCTTTTCACACAGATCTGTGAAAAGCCATAAAACATCAGGAGTCCAGGCCAGTGGAGGAGAAGCTCTGGAGGAGAAGCTCTGGAGGAGAAGAAGCTCTGGAGGGGAAGCTCTGGAGGAGAAGTTCTAAAGGAGAAGCTCTGGAGGAGACGCTCTGGAGGAGAAGCTCTGGAGGAGAAGCTCTGGAGGAGAAGCTCTGGAGGAGAAGCTCTGGAGGAGAAATTCTAGAGGAGACGCTCTGGAGGAGAAGCTCTGGAGGAGAAGCTCTGGAGGAGAAATTCTAGAGGAGAAGCTCTGGAGGAGAAGCTCTGGAGGAGAAGCTCTGGAGGAGAAGCTCTAGAGGAGAAGCTCTGGAGGAGAAGCTCTGGAGGAGAAGCTGTAGAGGAGAAGCTGTAGAGGAGAAGCTCTGGAGGAGAAGCTCTGGAGGAGAAGCTCTGGAGGAGAAGCTCTGGAGGAGAAGCTCTAGAGGAGAAGCTCTGGAGGAGAAGCTCTGGAGGAGAAGCTCTGGAGGAGAAGCTCTGGAGGAGAAGCTCTGGAGGAGAAGCTCTGCTTCTACTTTGTTTACATAAAGGTGACAACTGATGTTTGATCTTGAAAAGAAATTGCAGGGAGTTTCTAACTTTAAAGAGGGTCAGAGACAGCTCCTGGTTGGATGAGCAAAGATACACCTTATTTTAATGAATTAAAGACAAGAATATGCCTTTACTATAAAACTTTGTTCACAAGAGTAACAAATCAGATTTGCTCTTGCAATTCTCCAAAGACGTCTTTGCTTTTCTTTCTTTCTTTCTTTCTTCTTCCTTTCCATTTGTCTCAAGTAAATGAATGTATGTCTCTGTTGTTCTGCAGTTTCTGTTATAATTTCATATGTTGTCTTCTATTAAATTAAACTCTGAAATTCTGTGACGTCAACACTCATTGTTGTTTTCTGTGTGGGGTCACTTCGGCCCACCGGGAGAACCTGGGATCCGTCAGAAGAAGATTGAGCCAGAGATTTTCCAAAAATATATTATAACCTAAAATCTTCTTCAACACTGCCTACATCTCCCAGAATGCTGTGTGGTTCTGGATCAGAGTCCATTAAATATTCTATATATTGAATATTGAGTATTTTATCAGATGTTTTATCTATTGAATTTAGCATGTGTCTCTCATATTGTTATTAATTCATCTTCATGTTGTAATCATAAAAATGTCAAGAAATAAAATCTTTAAATGTTTTCCAAATATGTAATGAATGCATATAATATGAGTTTCACTTTCTGAAATGAGACAAAATATCTTGAGCTTTCTTACCCCACCTTTCTTCATGTGTACATGAAAACTTAAGATTGAAATTCTTGACGTCTGTTTTCTTTTGTCAAATTAAAGAAACCTCATCTATTGATTTTTGTTTGTGTTGTGCAGGTCATACATGCTAGTTTGGGTATCTTATGCTGGGAGTGAGAGTGCTATTCAAAAGTCTCTTTAAAGTTGGCTCTTCCTTGTGGAGTTAATTGGCAAAAGAATGACACTTTTACTAAGTCTACAAGTCTCTCTGGCCCTTACATAGACCTCCCCTCTCAGTCATTGTTATTGACTGTCCTGGTTTCTTTGACTTGAAGCAGCAATCTCTGTCCCACTGCCGCCGAGCTCGGGTCTGTCACTTTGCTAACCATCTCTTTTTTTGGCGCATAAGCACGAATGCACAATCTCACAGCAAGCACACATGTCTCACACCCAACTGTGAATGCAGCATAATGAACACAGCTATCAGTGCATTGTCCCCACAACCCATCATTTAGAATAACACCAACACCTCTCCTTGACACTCAAAGACAAAAAAAAAAAAAAAAGCTCTTACAGGTGCCAGAGCTCCTGTGGGATGCTGCTTGTGTGGGATGCAGTGGATTTTTGGAAGAAATGGCAAAGGGGAGGGGGGGCAGTAAGGTGTTAAGGGGGTAGGAGAGGACTAAATAAAATCAATTGCCAGTGTCGCCATGTGCCAGTAGTTGATAAATAAGCAAGGTGTGGACAGCTGCCAGTGGATCTGATGGTGTGAGTGCAGATGGTATTCTCACACCATCACTGCCCACTGGCACACTGCTGGGTGCACGTGGCTGAAAACCAAAGTGAGCACACAGATGGACTGAACAGCTGAGATGAATGCTGACATTCTTTCCGGTTCTCCTCACAGGCTGGATGTGCATTGTTCCTCTCAACCAAGTAAAAGACTGATTATGTAGCTTTTACAGTGGCATGAAACTTAACACTCCACTCTACGGCATGATGCATCATCAGTATTCAAGCTTCATATTAATCAGGCCTAATGCATTTCCATTCTAATGAGCTGAGTTTATTGAGTCCTAAAGCAATCTTTGCACTAATAAGCTGTTTACAAGCAAATCAATTATGGAAGAAAAGGACATGCATAGTCAATGTGCGGAGACTCCATCGAATCAAAGCAGATGATTGGGAACATTTGAATTGTCGGAAGACTCAATGATTCAAGGGCATATTTGTAGCGCTGCTTAACTCCATCAATCTCAGTGAGCAGAAGGTGAAAGGTTTTATTAAATAAATTAAAAGTTTTACTTCCACCTGAAATGCTGAAATGCTTTTTTTTTGCAGTGGGAAAAAGTGCCTTGAAGGAGAAAGGGGTGCACAAATTGAGAAGGAATTAATTAACTTGAGTTTTTTTTTTTTGTTTTTTTTTTCTCCAGCAGCTACAGTTGGAGATTCTGCTCAGCAGCTTATCCTGAAAGCATCTTCGCTGACAAGGCAATTAACAGAATAAAGTTTGGCAACTCCTAAAATAAACGTATCCCACCAGTGGTGAATATTGACCAAGGAAGCTGCAAAGGTTAGTAAGTTTTTGCTGCCTCTTTTCCTCTGCAAACCTCCCACTATCAGGCTCATTAATTTAGACCCGGATGCAGATCCAGCCTTGCTCATCAGTTGCAGCACTTCAGACTTCAGCTTGTGCCATAAGGAAAAAAGAATTGCTGACTGCTATTGACTGGATGTCACTGCATTTATCTCGCTGATAATAGATCTGCATCAGATGTGTACTGGAATATTTCTTCTTGCTGCAGACTAATCTATCCAAAGTTCAAGAGGAAGGTTTCTTGCTGTGCACTGGCTCATCGATTTTTGAAGATATGTGTATCTGCATGTGTTAGCGCTGAGGGCAAAAACAGACCGTGGTGACCAGGAGATGAGAAAATGCTTGTGCTGATGCTTGGGCCCATTAAAAAAAGGAGAGAAAAAATGATTCACGTAATTCAAATTCAGGAAAAGTTTTACAGATTTGTGTGGCTGAATTACCATAAGGTCAACAAGCTGTTGGGTGGTTTCGTTATGTAGCTAAGCAATGTCTTCTCAATTGAAATAAGTTCTTATATGATTTTGCTGTGAGCAAATTCAAGGCTCTAGAGTGTGAAATTATTTTTCTGTTAGATAATTGAGAGTGCGCTGCTTTGCCTGTGGTGGTTAAGTTACAAAAGTGTCATGTTTTGTTTTGAAATTAAAGAAAAAGGATCTGTGTGGAAGATGAAATGTTCTCTGAGGCATTACACAAGAAAACTATCAAAATGTAAAAAGAGTCAGTGTGCAAGGTGATGTAGCTTTGAGAGGCAGAGCTTGTTCTGTCTTTTACTTTTAGCATCATGCTCTACAAACGTCTGATCAGAGAAATGTACAAATAATTCAGTCAGTGCTAGTTGGTTATCTAATCTAATTTCTAGTTTTAAGACAGTTTGACCTTCTTTCGTGTAGGACACCATAACTATAATCTAAAAGTTTGTTTGCTTTGGACATCAGAGCAATTTTAGCTGCAACGACTGTAGTAGGGATATTCACACAAACAGCACCCAAAACCCGTTATTAAATCCGTGGTGAATACAATTAATTACATTTTTATCTCTTGTCTAGTTTGTTCTAAATTTACAAACATTTCACAAATCATATTTGGGTTTATATAATGTTAAGCAGAAGTTCCCAAACTGTGGGGCGCCGTGCCATTGCAGGGGGCCCGGGAAGCTGTCTGGATGAAAAAATAAATAAACCTGAACGCTGAATGCATTGGGTTTTTACCTTAGAATGGCCAACTCTGTTATTCCTATGTCAATTTGATACAATAGGGGTTTACACAATTCCCCTATCTGTGTCCTCTGTCACTTTTATCAGCAGTTAAAACCGTTTCATCTGTTGTTAACATGTGGTAACTTGTTTTTCCAAGCTGCCTTTAAACGCAACTTGAGCGCTACGGTTTAGAATCATGGCAGCAAACCCCAAACTAACCGACTGAGTTGAGTAAAGTTGCTGGATGCAGGTAAAGGTAGCTAAAAGATGACAGGCTAATATCAATATAGCACCTTAAGCTTAAAAAGTAGCCTGTAGGCTACTGATATTGTTGTCTATGTTCAGCTAGTACATTCATTTTGCTCCCAAAAAGCTCTCTCTCCCCTCCCACCCCCTTCCACATGTCGTTCAACCAGACAGCCATTTGTAATCCATAGGGGGGCCCAGAAAATGTTTGGAAACCACTGATGTAAAGCATCTATGCACCCCAGGAGGGAGTAATCTTAAACTGTTCTAAACTTAATTTGAATTATTTTATAATTAACCAGACCATATAATTTCACATTAGCAAATAAAAAAACAAAAAAAAAAAAACAGTTGATGTTCAAAGTAAACAGATATGGGTAGTTTTTGTAAAATAACTGTCAATTATTGTTGTGAATTTGTGAAACTTCACATTTTCACAGTACAAGTGAACAGTAAATGTAAAGTCTTATAATTTAATAAATTTTTTAACTTATACAGAATTACAATTGTTCTACAAGTTCCAGGGACATAAAACACAAGCACAACTTTATCTGTGTGATTTATTCAGTCCACTGCAGCTTAAAGAGAAGCTTAAACCTCTTACCACTAATGGCACAACACAGAGGAGCCATTTTTCAGGTCAGCACTCACATGTCCACCTACATCTCCAGATAAGGGACACTCTTTGAAGCCAGCGATGCACACATTCCTGACAGAGAAGACAGATAGCTTGGGAGAAAAGTCAAAGAAGCAGACTATGTTCAGTCATTCATTCACATATCATTCCACTGTGTCAGCTTAAAAGCTTGTGCTCTTTGTAAGCTTTGTATATTCTCTTTTTGGATGCAGCTCAATGCCGCATAAACGAGTGTGTTGAAACAAAAAAACATTCCAAATCAGATGACTGGCATTCTGCCACAGATGGAACGGATCAGGATGCTTCACTGTTGACACATGACAGCTCACCACAGCGCTCATCTTTTCTTTTCTAGATGCACTAAACACCAACACTGCCAGAGCTATAGGGCGCAGGCTGTGCTTTTCATATTGAATCCAACTCCTCCACTGCATTTTTTTACATTTCCGTATCTCTGGAATCGGTTGATTAATCTTTCTAGTTGTGCACAGTTTTCTATGTTCTTTGAAAACAGAATATTCTAACTGGAAAATTTCACTGATCAATAAAAAAAAAAAACAGTTGGAGGCTTCAGATATAAAGTATTGTGAATTTTTTATAAGGTTCTAAATCAGTGGTTCTTAACCTGGGTTCGATGGAACCCCAGGGGTTCGGTGAGTCGGTCTCAGGGGTTCGGCGGAGCCTCTGCCACGGAGGTAAAGTTTTTTGTTTTTTTTATATACTTTATTTACAAACATACATAAACGTGCTCGAGGTGCTGGGGTAACAAATCCATAACTTTCATCAGAAAAGAAAAGAAAGAAAGAAAAAAAAAATTACAAATCAAATTCATCACTCAAGTTTACAAGTTTCATAGCTTTAGAGTTGGTGCACATTTTTAAAGATTATAAAAAACATCTTACATAAGCTCTAAAGACGGTGAGGTTGGGTTTGTTTTTAGCAAATTTACAGGCATGTATGTGGAACTTAGCCAAGAGAATAAGAACATTTAAAATATATTCTTTCCCAGACATAGTATTATTGGAAATACCAAATAAAACATGTTTAACATTTGAAGGAATAAGTACATTACATATTCGACTAAAGAAAAAATTGAAATCACACCAAAAGGTTTTGCTAAACGAGCATTCCCAAAAAAGGTGGGTTAATGTTTCTTGTTTGATGTGACAAAAGGAACAGAGAGGATCAATATTTGGAATATATTTTCTCAGTATTGAATTTACAGGGTAAATTAAAGTAAAGGGTAAGGCTGTTACCCTGTTAGCCGCGGAGGTAAAGACACACATGTGTAAAGTCGTGATGACGCCCTGCTTTATCATCACTTGCTGCAGAGGATCACGTTACATTGCTTAGCCAATCAGAGGATCACGTTACATTGCTTAGCCAATCAGAGGATCACGTTACATTGCTTAGCCAATCAGAGCTGCGGAGGAGCACTGATTGAAGGAGCTCCACTCTCAGCATGGATTTGAACTTTTGTCTTTAATTACTTCAGCAAAGCTCACAGTTTTTACCAAATTCTGTAGCTTTCGGTGTTCTTCTAAATCTGCTCCTTAGTCGCGTCTTTTCGGGGTTGCTACTGCCTCTAGTGGCGTGGGGGTGGTAACACAACTAATATAATTACATTACTAAATCAGAATACCGCAAAGTCTTTATTATTTATTATTAATTTTTCATTCTCTTAAGAATGTAGAACAAATGAAATGACCTAAACAAAACCTTAAAGTGGTTCCAGTTTCTCTCGATGGCCAACCTGTTGAAACTGTGGCAAATTTTAAATATTTTGGGTCGTTCCTGGACAATCAGCTCAACTTTGCTGAAAACACTGACTATACTTTGAAGAACTGTTCTCAGAGACTCTACCTTTTAAGAAGACTTAGTGATCATGGGGTGACCCAACTATACTCTAGTTGGGTCACCCCTATGTCTTGAATTTGGAGGAAAAAAAATCATATTTTATTTATCACTACTGAAGGGTTCAGTGCATGCGCATATGAAACTGGTGGGTTCGGTACCTCAAAACAGGTTAAGAACCACTGATCTAGCGTTAGCATTCATGATAGACTATGCTAGCTGCAGCATAGAGAGATTGTCTGTCTCATAACATCAAATATGTAAAAATATATTTTAGTTACATACTGCAGGTTAAAGTGCAAAATCATAACAGAAACAAATGCTTTGTAAACATCTGTCTGGGCGTAATTGTTCTATATAATGTATCTCACTTACTGATGAAGTTCCTAAAATAAGTGGGGTCTTCAGTGATCTAATTTATTGAATCGGTCTGTTAAGCTTATACTGAATTAGCTTTTTTATTGTGATCTGTCTTGGGGCTATATTTGTTGTGAATTAGCTGAAGCAAATTTTTATACTTTAGTGTAAAATAATAGATTTTGCAGCCTAAAAAATGAAAGTGTGGGCAAAAGAAACAGCTTGATTCAAATTTTACAATAAAAAGGAAAGTGTTTGGTAACATGTAGGTTTTCAGTGCTCCTGCCAGCCCTTGTGGGACTACAGAACTGACTCCAGACCAATCTGACATTCAGACCAGGACCCAGGAGGTAAGCCGAGCTGGACACCTGCCATTACAACCTTTATCTCCCTCTGTCACCCAGTTTCTTTGTAAAGCTTTTGGATTCTTTCATCTCACATTTCCTAGAGGCAGATTCCCAGAGATGTTTTCTGTGTTGTTTCATCATCTTGAGTAAACAAAAAATGGAGAAACTGTACTTAAATATTTCATTAAGATTCAATCCGTATGTGCTTAAAAGGTTTTCTTAAAATTAAGTATGTTAAGTTAATTTCAGAGGAATATATTTATTCAAATGGCCACAGAGAGAGACTCTTAAATGCAACTGTAATTTTTGCAACCACTTAAAGTTAAAGCTTTGGCATCAGTTTCCTCTTTAAAGATGATGCAGCACAGCAGACATTGACCTGGCCTCTGATAACCAAACCTGCAACCAGCAGGACTCCGAGGTTCTGCCAGCTTCCTGTCGTCAGACACCAAAGGACACCTTCCCTGTTCTTGTGTCCCGATGGGTCAGAGCTTTTCTTGGCATTAGATGGACTTTCAGAGTAAATGGAACTTTGGAAGTTATTGTCACACTTCCAAAAATCTAAACTCTGCTTTAATTTGAATTGTTTGTATTTAAAATACGACTTTTCTTCTTATAAGAAAGTAAAACATAATGAGATTAGAACCATTGCATATTATTTCATATTAGCTATGTCTTTTAGTGGCATACAAAGATAATCGGCAGATTAATCTTAGCATTTAACAGAAATACATATTTGTCTCATTTAGACATTCTAGACAATCTAGATAAACTCTAAGCAGTTACAGTTAGTTGACATGCTGAAGGATGCAAACACTCTGTCCACGTCAACGAAAAATTACTCCATCTTTTTCAGCGCTTAGTGGTTGCCACAAGATATGTTTAAAAGTATCCATCCATCCATTCATTTTCTTGACACCCTTGTGCCTCAGTGGGGTCGGGAGGGTCGCTGGTGTCCATCTCCAGCTGATGTTCTGGGTGAGAGGCAGGGTCACCCTGGACAGGTCACCAGTCTGTCACAGGGCAACACAGAGACAAACAACCATGCACACACACACCTAGGTACAATTTAGAGAGACCAATTAACCTGACAGTCATGTTTTTGGACTGTGGGAGGAAACCGGAGTACCTGGAGAAAACCCACGCATGCACAGGGAGAACATGCAAACTCCATGCAGAAGGACCGGGACCGGGAATTGAACCCAGAACCTTCTTGCTGCAAGGCAACAGCTCTACCAACTGCGCCACTGTGCAGCCCTGTTTAAAAGTATGTTTAAACTATTTAGAAACACTCAGACTCCATATTGAGCACTGAACTTTCAAGTCAAGATAATCTAAAAATCATTTTATTCCGAAATGAAAAATTGAGGCGGTGGAATGACAAACAAGTAACTTAATGGAGATGCTGATGAAGAAGCACATTTTACATACTGCATTATTCTTCCTAGTATACATGTAAAATGGTGACATGTCTAACATGCAGTGTATATTTCACAAAGACGAGATTAAAAAAGCAGTTTCATGTCATTTTAGAACATGTCAAAAACCGTGACAGCAACTAAATATTTACTGGTTTAATGCATGTTTGCTAAGGGCTCAGTTATGGTTTGGCTTATTTTTGAAAGGCTACAGCTTTACAAAAACAATGTAACACTAAATAACTGTAGGCCCACACTGATTTTACTTTCAAACCAAAGTTATAAAAAGTCTTTCCAGCTGTGGTGAAAATTGGTCGGTAGCAAAGTGTGAAACTGTTGTGAGCATTATTTATCTCCTTCTTCTTTTGCATCCTGTGTTTCTTGATAAGATTCTAAATTAAAATATTTTTACATGAAACTTAGTTAAATATAACCTTATTTCCACAGAAAATCTTCACAACGTTTATACACAACATTCTAAGTCTTTTAAATTTATTGTGTCGCGATCTGTGGTTTTCTCTTTTGTGTCATTAAGTAAAGCTAGTTAATCTCATTTGATTAGGTGTGATTAATTATATTTAGAAAATTATTATTATTATTTTTCCTTCACTGTGCTTTGTGTGTGGGTTGTAGATGATCATTATGGTGAAAAGCGATTCTGTAATTAAATGCCATAAAACCCGACTAGACATGATTTGACCTTTGTCTGGTAGAAACAGAGCTGTTTTAGTTTCCTCTGAATTTCATTTAAGTTGATTTTTACCAACTTTTCAAGGTTGCTCCCCAACGTGAGTGCAATCTCACTCTGGCATTCCTTTCCACAGTCACGGTTTCTCCTCTCTAAACCCAAAAGCAAAAACATAACATGCAATCAAAACTTCATCAGCTTTAAAATTGGGGTTTTAAATTGTAGCATTTCTGACAGTGAAGACTGTAAATGCCAGCGGTGCAGACTCCTGCCATTTCACTTCCCTGGACAAGTTTATAGGTAAGAAAACCTTGTTAACACTAAAAACATGACAAGATGCAGAAGCTGAAGATTTTTATATTGTGTCTCATCTGTTCTGTCAACATATTTCACAACATAATCTGATTGTTTATCATTTCTAATAATTTGAAACAGATGCATTTATTTTTATGTAAGGAAACTAAACAGAAACCAGCATCTTGTTCTCACCAAGTCCACAGGAATTAAAACAACAAAACTTTTAGTTTCGGCTCAACAAGAGAATATAAAGTGGGCCAGATTTCTATAGGAATAAAATAACAGATTTATGAAAAACAATACTTATTTTTGACATGGTATGGCTCCTCCTTGGCTTATTCACAGTGGAAATACTTTCAAACCATTCAGACGTTAAACTCAGCTAAGCTGCTCTGCTCACATGTCAAGTTATTCTCATTGTTATTTAATTAAAAATGATTAAATTAAATACAGATAAACAATTGATTGAATCATGTTTATGTTTGACGGTGCAGAAGAGGATTTTTGTTTCTGACAAAGAAACTCAAGTCTGTTATTCTTTGATTGTGCTTCTAAATCACAGATAACCCTAAATATTATTAATGCACACAACTCTTGGTAATAAAGAACAGCTTCTTTTTTTGATTTCCATGTGTGTGACATCAATGGAAATCTTAGAATAAAGAGTTTCAGAGTCTGTAAATAACTCAAAACGAGTCGATTTTCACATTCACCAAATAGCATCACTTTTCTCTTTAGGATGAACAAATGAGACAATAGTAAATGTCTAATATTGTAAATATTAAGATGTTTTTGTTGGGGGAGGTTTTGAGTTAGGTGATCTGTGAGTGTTTGCTAAATGTGTTAAGTGGTCCTCCGCCTGGAAAAGCCTGAGAAACCCTGATCCAGAGGGAAGCGGGTGCCACACATATGGAGGGTTATTAGTTCTCGTCGATTCCCGACTCTGGGACTTTGGCTGTATGTCTTGTGAACTTTGTGAAGCAGAAGCTGATGTCGTAAGTGTTGAAATCTGCATCTGGAGCCAGATTGTGGTGGGTGTCAGAAGCTGCAGCCCAGGAAGCGAGGCTCACAAACACCTGCACCTGTCTGAAAAGAGAAAATTATGACAATTTAAAATACACTGTACCTTAAAATAAAGCCTCTCAGTGGAGGTGTCAACAATGAGCATTGATCTTTTATAAAATTGTTTATTAATCATTACAGCAGTGGGTTAGAATCTGCAGGCAGTGGCCTGATGTTCACAGAAAACAAAGACACAACAACCACCAAAAGACATTATGACAGCAGTTTTCAAAGCTGGGCATAGATGGTATTTATTTTTTCTAGTCAGTTCTGGTCCTCCAGGAAAAGGACGTGACATGACGCCGCAGCATAGGGGTTGCCATTTCATTTCACACCTGCCGTTCCAATCGACATCTGTTATTGCTCTGAGCTTATCGGAAGAAACATCCCACAAGCAACGGATCCATACTTTACCTCCCAAAAAAAAAATCAATCAGTCTTGTTAAATGAGTCCATGTTATTTCAGATAATAAGGCTTGACATGCACACTACGCTACACATGACAGTTGATTGCCTAGTGTGATCAGCTGGATGGCAGGGTTTTATCAGGAAGCTGACATTCCCAATGAGGGAGCAGTCCGTCCTTAATTACGATTAATAAAGGGAAAATACGCCAGAGCGTATCACACATCACACACTGGGCAACAAAATACGGTTGTCTGGCATCCCTTGGGCTGGAAACAGAAATGCATTTCCTCTCAAAGCACCGAGATGTCACTCAGGCAAAAAGTAGTAAAACGGATGTGAAGATGGAAAGTGTACACGAGACGGAGAGGGCAGATTTATCTTTTAACAGGTTGCAGATACATTTGCAGAAATTGGAAAGATGCGCCATTGAGTAGTCAATGGTAGAGAAGCTTCATAAATCAGTTCTGTGACACTTTATAAGGAAAAAAAACAGAAAAGTGGAACAAAAATCATCACTAAATCATACAACAGAGGTGGATAGAGGTAGAAATCGTTTTCAACACATCTTCAGTTTTCATCTGTTTTGTTTTGCACCAAGAAAGCAAATAGTGCCAGTTCAGAAGAATATTGTCTCAAGAAAATCAAGTTTATTCCAACAAAATCTTACAACATGGTGCGACTGTATTGGAATGAGCTCCACGTCAGGGAAGAGACAGTGTTTTATGAGAACGCTGTTCTAATAATGGTGCTACATGTTTAAACAGCTCTGGATAAACTAAGAGTCAACTTCACAGAAAACATCTGAAACATATGCGTGTTATCTATTGGTCAGCTTGACGACATCCAGCTGCACACATAGTAGAAAGAAAATTACAACATATAGGAGTAAATATTGATTTTGCTGCTGCTCACTGTTTCAACCTCCTTTGAAAAAAGACAAAATGCTGGTAGTAAAATCTCTGAAGACAGATATATCCTCAAAAGGCTAGTTATCCTGGGTGGACACATACAAAATGTTTAGTAGTTTATTATTGTACTAATAAATTACGAAACGTTTGTTAATTTATAGTAAAACCTCTAATTTAACCGTTACATTTTCATGAGGACTGAGTGATTCTGATGAGGACACTAAAGGCACTTTATAGCGAATGTCTTTATTTGGTGGTAAATTACTTTAATAAAGCCTCAGTGAGGTTAGGACTCCTTTCACATCTCTCTCCAAATACGCAAAGATTTAACTTTGTCCTTTGCTGGTGTCTGTGAACACAGGTTATCTCCAAATATTATTTACAATTTGCAACTTCATTTCACTAAAGAATTTTGAATATTGTTCTCCTTGATAAAACAACTTTTCCATCTCAAAATTTATCATCTCACAAACATTAAAAATAACCTAGAAATGTGTCTGAAATCTCTGAATATCATATTGAATGTTAGTGTGTCTCTCTAATATCAAACATAAAATATTAAGGTTCAATACAAGGGATGCTGTAAAAGTTCTTACTTCATCAAATCTGCAGTGTTTCTGGCAGTTCTCTGAGTGAGAACTGCCAGATGAAGAAATATTTGCTATTTCTGAGTGAAATAGTGAATAAAATATTCACTATTTTATTCTGAGTGAATAAAATAGAAAACAGGAACCAATCTTATCAAAACTGGTCCAGGAAGGTAAATTAATCATATTTCCAACATTCTTCTTTTCTGCTTTTTGCTGCCTATCCAACGTCTGGTTCAGTCTCTGGCACTGTGGCCGTTTTCTCCGTGCTGCAGCACCAACATAAAAGTCTCTGACTTTCAAACACTTTGCAGCAGCAGCCAAAAGCTCTTCCTTTATTCAACACTTAATTTGTTTGGCACAATCTTTGTGTTTTGCCGTATTTTTTACATACATTTGTTTTCACATAGTTTTCTTTCCCTCCTGAAAGCATTTTGCATTCCAAGCTACGAAACAAGGGAAGTGGAAGGTGAGATAATAAAAATACAGAGGGATGAGAAACAGAGGTGAATGCGGCATTTTAATAAGACAGTCAATACAGAATAAGAAATTAAGTCAGAGTAATAAATGGAAATAAATATTTTTGTAAATGGGATTTTTCAGCAACTTAAACTATTTGTCTGGCATCTGTCTGTCATATTAGTTTATTTTTTGTTTAGTCGCTTTTTTTGCTAAAAAAAAAATGAATGTCACAAATAAAAACTGAGATGCTCACCTTAGTACCATGGGACAAAATCATATTTTTATTTTATATGTTCATATATGAACTCATAGATTACATTAGGGTTTGAATTCTGCTGAATTAAAATCTAATCTGCTAATCTATTGCACTAAATACATTCCTCACTATTTTCAGAAGCAGATAGCTTAGCAGCAGTCATACGGGGTCAAATACGTCACTTTGCATGCAGTGCATACTGCTGTCAACTGGAATTACTTACATAATCAATCCTCCAGCAGAAGCTGCAGGAATAAGATGGAGAGGCGTTGTGATTTTAGTTTGTAATGAAAAATGCTGCTAGTAAGTTTGTTTCATGGTTATTTAAAATCACATATTTACACACAGTCTTAAAAGGACACATTGCCTTTTATTTTCTTTCTGATATTGAATTTGATGTAGCTTTGTGAGATTGCCAATAATATTTCAATGTACTCAATGCCAGTCTAATGATGGAAAATTCTAGTTTTGAAACTTTTTAAACCTGTCTTTAAAGAATCTGAGAAAAGATGATAATGTTGGGACTTTGTAGGCTGCTGATAGATTTATAAACAATATCTCCGATGCATTGGAATCACGCCTCAACTACATCATTGCAAAACGGAAGAATTTAGCCATGAAATCAGGAAGAGCGAACCTCTACAAGTCTGATTCTTCTTGGGTATAATTTCTGTGCCTGAAGGAGCCACACTTATCTCCTCAAATCAATTAAACCCAATGGGAATATAAAGTGATAACACTACTTTGTTAGGATGGGTTTGATGTCCCAAAATGTATTTTGGTGTAACAATTTGCATACCTTTCCTAACAAAAAAGACAAAGATGCAGAATGAACCAGGCAGGGTGTCGTCATCCTAGTGAAGCAGGGCCAGGCTAACATGTTATATGATACAAAATAAAGATCAAATTTCACTGTATTATTGTGCAAAGTTTTGGGACATCGGACAGCTTCTTAGAGATGTAAGTCCGTGACAGGAGGCATCTAATGAATTGTAATCATTGAGTAAATAAATGTGTTACATGTATGACAGGATCATAATCATAATTGTTACCCAAATATTACTTTTAATGATTTGAATAATTCCACTACTCTACTGATTAGCCCTGCGACCCGATCAGAGATATGCAGAAGACAATGGATGGATGGATAATTTCATGCATTAAACAAACAGCTTGCTGCAGTAAAAGCACTTTGAATGCTGGCCTTTTTATCCCTTCCATTACCATAAATGTCATGCACTGATCTCTACTTACTGCTACAAGAAATCATAGCATAATTGACTATTAGTGCGTAATGTGAGAGGAGCAACAGTAGTGGTATACTTTCAGAAAAGCTTCATTTTATGTACGAAATTAAATTAAACGCCGATCTGTTTTCAGTTCTGAGACAGAGCCGGCCTATGTTGCCTGAAGAGAAACCAGAAGTGAATTCCTTCCAGCTCCACAGCTTCTGCCAGGAGATGTTCTTGGAGTACAGTTTGTTTACAAGGCATGGGGTAATTGAGGGACTCGACCTCTCAGCTTAGCTACAGAAATAAAAGGAGTTGGATCTTGGAAACACTGATGAGGAAGCAGACAGTGTTATGATTCATGTCCTGTCCATGCTGTGTTAAGCACTCATTCAGTTCACCTGCCACGCCTGATTGCTTACCTGTTCCACCTGGGCCTTGCCCTACTTAAACACCCCTCAACCTCTGCTTCCCTGCCAGATTATCGACAGCCACGAGCCAGTAGAGATCCAGCGTTTCCTGCCAAGCCTTCTGTGTTTCTTCGACCCCTCCTTCTGACCACGGATTTACCCCTCCTGCCAAGCCCTTCACGGATCCCTTCTATTCTGGATTTCTGGACCCTGACCCAAGCTCTGCCTCACGACCACCGATTACTGCCTGCCCCTCTAAGCTAAGTCTGCTCTCTGTCCTCCTGTGTATGACCTCTGCCTGTTTTTCGACAAAGTCTCTGGGTGCTGCATCTCGGATCTCCCCGTGGAGATCTTCCTTGCCTCCACAGAAGCCTGTTCCTCTGGTTTCCTGCATCTCCCTGTCATCAGACCCTCTGTTCCTCTGCTCCACCCGTCCACTGCTCTACAGTGCTGTGTTTGATGACCTCTCCCTTAGCTGAAACCAGTATCTGAAAAAATAAACTTTGTTTTCCTTTTTATACTCCTGTGTGTGGTTGAATTTCCGGGTCCCCTCTGAGTACCCTTACAGACGGTCTAAATCGACCCAACGCAGTTTCAGCATATTTAATACCACAGAGATGTTAAAAAAAAAGATACTTTTTTTGACATCATGACTGAGATTTCAAAATAGAAACAGATGTTTCATTTATGTTGATGCTAAAACCTCCTGGGGGCTCTGTTGAAGTTAACACCATCAGGCAGTGTTGTTCGTTTCTGCTTGGTCAGACGAGACATTTGACTCTTCACTTACTGTATTGTTACATTAAAAATGTTTTAAAAAATCTGTGCTTGTGATTCATCTGCACTACTTTATTCTGTTGCAGAGAGTAAGCAGCTTATTCTGATAGGAATTAAACAGTTTTTATTGTCCTTAGATTTGTGGAATTTGAAATTACAAAATCAATTTGCTTTATGGAAACATGGCAATTGAACAGTTTTTTTTAATAAAACGCTCTTGCTCTAGAGTGAGGGGGATTTTCAGCTGCATTGAAATGAGTGTATATTTCGCAAAACTGCAATAGCAATCAACAACCAGATGTTACCGCTGGCAGGAAAGATGAAGAAGTTGACAGGAAGTGGTAGGAGGATGATGGCTTGTCATATTTTTAAATGACTTAATGTGTGAAACTCATTCATGTGTGATTTTAATTACGTTTCTTATTGATTAGAATCACCACAGTTGCGAAATTGTATATTTTTTTACATTAGTCAATATTGTTTTGTTCTCGTTTGTAATGGAAACACCTGGTTATTTGACTAAAAAGAACCATAACACCGTAAACCCAAAACAAACTTTAGACCAGTGGTTCTTAACCTTTTTTTAAGTACCAAACCCACCAGTTTCATATGCGCATTCACTGAACCCTTCTGTAAATAAAATATAATTTTTTTCCTCCTAATTCAAGACATAGGGGTGACCCAACTAGAGTCCAGCAAGATCACTAAGTCTTCTTAAAAGGTAGAGTCTCTGAGAACAGTTCTTCAAAATATAGTCAGTGTTTTCAGCACAGTTGAGCTGACTGTCCAGGAACGACCCAACGTATTTAAAATTTGCCACAGTTTCAACAGGTTGGCCATCGAGAGAAACTGGAACCACTTTAAGGTTTTGTTTAGGTCATTCAAGAACCACTGCGCTAGATAGAGGAAATTGATCTTTTCACAAATTATCCATCTCATAACATAATGTCGTGTGTTACGGCATCAGTGGGCCCTGCACTCTTTTTCCTTGTAGGGTTCTGCAGTCAGGCCCTGCAGGTGTTGGGTGTTCCTCTGATTGGCGTCCTGCAGCTTTAAAGCTGCTAGGCGTACAGCAGAGGGAAGGCTTTTCCCTTCCCTCTCCTCAGATCCCCACTTGGTTTGGTTTGTATCTTTTGGTTGAGTTTTGTTAGGTTTTGCATTCGCTCATTTCTGGTTATTTATAGGTTTTGCTCTAATCTATTTTGGTTTCTTATTTCAGGCATTTCTTTTTTCTTCAGGGTTATTTCTTTCATATAACTTAATAAATTCTACTTTCATTTACACATTAAATCCTTGTGTGGTCTCCATTAATGTTGCCCCATCAAACGAGCCTGGTGGACGTAACATTGTGGGGGCTCGTCCCTTCATGGTTAACATTGTGGGGGCTCGTCCCTTCATGGTTGCCATTGTGGGAGCTAATTATGCTTGATTGGCCTCATTGGTGAGTTCAGGTTGCAGTTACATGCCCCTGACTTTGGTTTTCCTGTACTGCAGGTTATTTGGCTAGTTTAAGGAATTTTACCTTACTAGATTTTGGACATTTTTGATGTTTCATATGTTTGTTGCTGGAGGTCCATGAGGATTTTTGTTGGTAGGGGAGAGAGGGTTGTGTTTTGAAAAAAGGTAAGTGCTGTCTGGTATTTGTTTGTGGCAACTTCATTTTAGATTACCCTGTTTGTTGTTTTGGTTTGTTATTTTTGGGTTGGACTCTGGGCTGAGGGCACCGCCGTGGTTTGCTGCCTGAGAGGTCTTGGCCTGGAGGGATTTGCTGCCAGCGGTATCTTGGTGCTTAAAGTGACTTGGCTCTTGGAGGAAGGCCTGAAGACTAGGCTAAGGTTAGTCAGGGTTTTTGGCACTTAGTTAGTGGTAGGAAAATGGAGGTTTGCCATTTGTTTGTACCAGTCATGCACTTCCTTGTGGTTGTTTAAACAATTGGGTATATTTTGACCTGTATTGTTTTTTTTTTTGAAAGTGGGGTTGTTGGGTTAGTTTGGTTTGAGGATGGACGTTGTGAGTTCTTTCTTGTCTTCTCCAACATTAGAACTCTTGGAAAAGCTTACAAAGGAGCAGATTCGTCAAGTAGCTGAACACTTTAAAGTTGATCTTGAAGATGTAAAAGGATTAAGGTTACCTCCGCTAAGAAGTTTTTTAAAAGACGAACTTATAAAACTGAATGTCTTTCCTGTCTCTCTTTCAGATGCTGATGTGACAGATGAAACTTCCCTCAGTTCAGTTTCTTTAACTGGTGCTCCAAATGAATTGTCGAGCTCAACAATGTCTCAAGCTTCTCAATTAAAGTTTCAGTCGAATAAAACTGAGATGGAAATGCAGTTGGAGTTAGAAAAATTACGACTAGCACATGAGCTTGAGGAGAGAAAATTAGAGTTACAGGAAAAGCGGCTAGCATATGAGCTTGAGAAAAAACTAGCTTTACAGGAAAAGCAGCTAGCACAGGAACAAGAAGAGAAGAGGTTAGCACATGAGTTGGAGGTGAAGAAATTATCTTTGGAAGCTGAGCGCCTGAAGTTGAGGTCTGAGGGCAGGTTAAGTGGTGGATCTGTTAATCTGTCTCAAGGTGGTGATGGGTTTTCTGGACATAACTTGGTTAACATGTTGAAGCTGTTGCCTAAGTTTAATGAAAGAGATCCTGATGTGTTTTTCTCTTTGTTTGAGGACATGGCAGAGGACAATGACTGGAGTGATCTAGATTGCTCCATGCTGCTGCAAAGTGTGCTTGTGGGTAAGGCCCAAGAAGCATACGTTTCATTAACTTCAGGTGAAAGAAAGGTATACACATCTGTTAAAAAAGCTGTGTTGAAAGCTTATGAATTGGTTCCTGAGCATTACAGGCAACAATTTAGGAGCTGCAGGAAAGCTGAAAAACAGTCAAACACGGATCTGGTCAGAGAACTAAACACCCAGTTTTCTCGTTGGTTATCAGCTGAAGGTGTGGATGATTTTGAATCACTTTGTGACTTGATGGTGTTGGAACAGTTCAAGAACATTATTCCAGAACGGGTGGCTATATATATCAATGAACATAAAGTAAAAACTGCTGCTAAAGCTGCCGTCTTAGCAGACGAGTATGTTCTGACCCATAAAGCTTTGAGGGATTCTCATTTGAAAGGTGACCACAGCCTTAAGGAATTTCATTATGACCGGTTTCCTGGTAAAAATAGATTGGATCATACACTGAGATCTAAAGCAGACTTGGTTTGTAACTATTGTCGCCAGAAGGGACACTGGAAAAATGAGTGTCCTCTGAATATCAAAACTAAATCAAATAGGGGCAAACGGGATCATCGAAAACCTGTGGCTTTAGCCAGTGTTACACAGTTGCATTCAGTGGAGTCTACACCGCTACCTAAAGTTGAAAGTGTAAGACCAACTGTCTTAGCTGCACCTCTTGACTTTCAATCTTTTTCAGAACTGACTGATTCAGATCCCCAGAACTTTGTGAAGGATGTCGGACAAGATTACGCTCCTTTCATCACACATGGGTTTGTTACTCTGAATGGAAATTCTAATAAAGTGGCTGTAAAGATTCTGCGTGACACCGGAGCATCTGAATCTTTCATCTTGGATTCTATTTTGCCATTTTCTTCATGTTCTGATACTGGTCGTAGTGTCTTAATTAGAGGTATTGGGATGGAAACTTTCTCTGTGCCTCTCCATAGGATCTATTTGCAGTCAGAACTGGTACAAGGAGAAGTGACGATAGGTGTTCGTCCTTCTTTGCCTGTGGAAGGGGTGTCTCTCATTTTAGGGAACAATCTGGCAGGTGGACGTGTGTGGCGAGATGTTGCACCTCCTCTAGTGGTCCGAGCGTCTCCATCTGTTTCCGTGTCAGACAAATGTGCTCAAGACTTCCCTGAGGCGTTTCCAGCTTGTGCAGTAACTCGTGCCATCACTCGTGCTTTGGCTGATAAGGAGGTTGAGTCTGGTAAGCCTAGTTCTGTTGAGAAGACTGCTTGTTTGCCAACTCTTCCTGTTCCTTTGTCACTCAGTGAGTTGATTGCAGCCCAGCAGGAGGACACAACCTTAGCTGTCCTGTTTGACCAAGTCCAGACAGCTGAACAGGACACAAAAACGTCATGTGGGTATTTTCTACAAGCAGATCTGTTGGTACGTAAATGGTTACCCTACAGTGACAGGGATATTGTTGGTCCAATTTATCAAGTTGTTGTTCCAGTCAAGTTCAGAAACCTTGTTTTGAAAACTGCTCATGGAGAATTGTCTGGTCATTTCGGAGTCAATAAAACTTATAATAGAGTTTTACATCATTTTTATTGGCCGCGTCTGAAAAAAGATGTTGCTGCGTTTGTGAAAACCTGTCACACTTGTCAACTAACTGGAAAACCAAATCAGACGTTGAAACCAGCTCCACTTTTTCCAATACCTGCTGCTGATAAGCCTTTTGAACACTTGATCATTGACTGTGTTGGCCCACTGAGTCCTTCAAAGTCCGGATCAGTGTATTTACTGACAGTTATGTGTAAAAGCACTCGTTATCCTGCAGCATATGCTCTGAAAACCATTACAACAAAGTCGGTGGTCAAAGCTTTGTCTAACTTTATTTCAGTGTTTGGAATCCCAAAGACCATTCAGACTGACAGAGGTACCAATTTCACCTCACGCATGTTTGGTGAGATTTTGAAACAACTAGGTGTAGTCCATCAACAGAGCAGTGCTTATCATGCTCAAAGCCAGGGGGCACTAGAGCGTTTTCACCAAACCCTGAAGGCTTTGTTGAGGGCATACTGCACAGAGTTGAGTAGAGACTGGGAAGAAGGTCTGCCTTGGCTACTTCTGGCAGCTCGTGAAGTTGTACAAGAGAGCACAGGGTTCAGTCCAAATGAACTAGTGTTTGGACATCATGTGCGTGGTCCTCTTGCTATTTTAAAAACCAACTTGGAGAGGTCTGAGCCACCATCAAACCTGTTTGACTACATCAATGGTTTTCGTCGCAGACTTTTCTTGGCTGGCAAACTAGCTTCTGAGAATCTTAAAAAGGCTCAGAGGAAAATGAAGCGATGGTTTGACCAGAAAGCTGAAAATAGAGTGTTTCATCCAGGAGATAAGGTGCTTGCCTTACTTCCCATTCAGAGTTCACCTTTTCAAACAAAGTTTTATGGTCCGTATTCTGTGTTGAGATGGGTGTCACCACAGGACTATGTGGTTTCTACCCCAGACCGTAAACGACCAACTCAGCTTTGCCATGTGAACTTATTGAAGCCTTACTTTGGTTCTACTTTGGAAGAAAAAGATGGGAAGGCAGTTGCTGCTTCTGTGAAGGCAGACTCGAGCTGCAACACAGGTTTGGATGAGGATGTGCAGACTCCAGATGACACAGTGTTCCAGCCCAGACTTAAAAACTCTGAGATGTTGTCTAACATACAGACATTATTGAGTCATTTGTCTGCAGAAAGAAGTGAGCAGTTGAAGCAGTCCATTATGGATTTTCTCAAAGGTTATTATCAAGTACCCTTGTCTGCTCGAGCCCAAGAGGTGTCTTCCTTTATTGTACCATCAGGATTATACTCTTACACTGTAATGAGTTTTGGCCTTAGGAATGCACCTGCCACTTTCCAACGGTTGATGAATAAAGTAGTGGCTGGTTTGGAAGGTTGTGCTGTCTACTTGGATGATGTAGTGGTCTTCAGTGACACCTGGAATGAACACGTGCTGCGTATCCAGAAGTTGTTTCAGTGTCTTCAGGATGCTCGCCTAACTGTGAACTTAGCTAAATGTGAGTTTGCAAGAGCTACAGTGACTTATCTGGGAAAAGTTGTTGGGCAAGGACAAGTGAAACCAGTAAGGGCAAAAGTCCAAGCCATTGATGGTTTCCCACCTCCTTCCTCAAAAAAGGAGTTGATGAGATTTCTGGGGATGGTGGGTTACTATAGAAACTTTTGTGAGAACTTTTCTACTGTAGTGGCTCCATTAACAGACCTATTGAAGGCTAAAGTCCAGTTTAGGTGGTCCTCAGCTTGTCAGAAGGCATTTGAAAATGTCAAGTTTCTCTTGAGCACTGCACCAGTCTTGTCTGCTCCAAGATTAGACCGGCCATTCCAGGTACAGGTTGACGCAAGTCAAGTGGGTGCAGGAGCCATTTTGTTGCAGACTGACGAAGGAGGAATTGACCATCCAGTGTGTTTCTTTTCTAGGAAGTTCAATCAACATCAACTTAATTATTCGACCATTGAGAAAGAGGCCTTGGCCCTTATTTGGGCCCTGCAGCACTTTGATGTGTATGTGGGTGGGGGTGCATTTCCTGTTGTGGTATATTCAGATCATAACCCTTTGACCTTTTTGCACTCTTTACAGAGCCCCAATCAGCGGTTGATGCGATGGGCCTTATTTCTACAGCCTTACAACCTTGAAATTCGGCACATTCGAGGCACTGAAAATGTGCTGGCTGATGCATTGTCTCGTGCCGTTGATGGACCAGACTAGCAGGAAAAAATGTCTACAGAGGTCCTAGTGGGAACCTCTGTTTTAAGGGGGAAGGTGTTACGGCATCAGTGGGCCCTGCACTCTTTTTCCTTGTAGGGTTCTGCAGTCAGGCCCTGCAGGTGTTGGGTGTTCCTCTGATTGGCGTCCTGCAGCTTTAAAGCTGCTAGGCGTACAGCAGAGGGAAGGCTTTTCCCTTCCCTCTCCTCAGATCCCCACTTGGTTTGGTTTGTATCTTTTGGTTGAGTTTTGTTAGGTTTTGCATTCGCTCATTTCTGGTTATTTATAGGTTTTGCTCTAATCTATTTTGGTTTCTTATTTCAGGCATTTCTTTTTTCTTCAGGGTTATTTCTTTCATATAACTTAATAAATTCTACTTTCATTTACACATTAAATCCTTGTGTGGTCTCCATTAATGTTGCCCCATCAAACGAGCCTGGTGGACGTAACACGTGACATGGTGACAGTTGCAACAAACATGTAAAAAAACATATATTAACTGGCTCACAGCAGACAGTCATCAGCTGGATAGACACCAACATCTTTGCAAACAGCAGAAAGTTGACGGATCATAGCATCTGAAGCAAGCAGCATTTTAACATTATGCAATAAGTCGAAAGCATGCACTGACACAAGAACAATCATCTGCCAAAGCAGCAGACGTAGCAGCTGTCTTCACCGTATGATCAGTCACGTAAGCTGCGATCTGAAAGGAACTGAGTTTTTACACCGCTCCGAAACAATCAGGTCACACAGAGATTTAAATGTTTTCTTCTCCAGGGAGGAACACCAGCGATTAAAATTAATGCTCAAGTTTCTGGCAAACTCAATGTGCATCTTCCTACCAGAACCATCACAGGCTCTGAACCTCTTCCAATACGGTCCAGGCGTCTGCTGATGCTTTAAGCAAAGGATCTTTAACAGGCATATAAATTAGACTTGGACACATTAATAGATAAATAAGTAAAGTACTTTCTTAACCTAACTGGGTTCTACTACCGACTAAATGCTAAATCAAGTTTAAATTAGTTAAAATTGTGTGCAGATAAATGCATTTCCTAAAAGACAAACAATAGGAAAAAAGGCTTAAAAGCTTTTGAACTTTGGTCATTACTATGTTGAGATAGAAGACAGACTTTCAATACCCTTTGGGTTTATATGTATTATATTTATTTATAGATATATAAATTGGTCGGTAAATTAAAAAAAATGGAGAAAAACATGTTACTGAAATTAAGTATTTTAGGTTTGTCATTGAATACCATGAAGATCATGTCTTTGTAATTACAATGCAAAAATATAAAACCTTACCAAGTATTTTTGGTCTAGTTTAGCGGTTCTCAACGTGGGCGGTACCGCCCCCCAGGGGGCGTTCAGAGGACGGCAGGGGGCGCTGGCGGACATTTTTACAAAAGGGGGGCGCTGGGATGCCTTTGGGGGGCGTTTGGTCAAAGGTAAACTTTACATCTTATATGCATAACAATGCCAGTTTAGACTTTGAGTGCAACTTGGTGAAACTGTATTGTGTAACATTAAATCATGCTTGGCTGCAACTGTACCGATGGCAGCTCTTCTTCTATTCAGTGTTTGTAGCTTCTGTTAGCTTCTTGGCGCAGCTCCGTTCTCCTGCTACTGGTAGCTAAAATCACGACACCCTCACTGTGTATCCCTCTGAAAATGAACCCATTTAAATAAAGAAATCCCTCCATGAGTGATACCACGATAGAGAGCGTTCATTTTATAGCGTTAACACGGTGCTGTAAGTGGTCCGGTATGAAACGGGGTGATAGAACAACACAGCACTTTTAAATTTCAATAATCAGAATGAATAAATTGTTTCCGTTGTTTTAAAAGGTTTATGTCAGTCTGGCTTTTCCACATCGATACGTTTTATGACGGTCCTGCACTTTAGGGGGTAAAAAGAAAAAAAGACGTTCACATTACGCAAAACTCTGAAACAGGAGAAGCGGGACATAAAACGGAGCGACGAACTAGATGTTAATTATGGCATAAAAACGGAGAATCCGACGCTGAACAGTGAAAAAATCAGCAACACATGATGTGTTTCACATTGAAAGTGAAACACATCATGATTAGGCGGCGCAGCAGGTGATGAGTGAAGATTACTGATGGTCAATAAACGATAAAATAAATCTAGCAACAGGAAAGAAACTAAAGTGAACATAGCAATAAACCAGGAGAGGATAAAACTAATCAAATGAAACTAAATGGAAATGAATGAAGAACAAAATGCAAGAATAAACTAAGAAACTAAAGTAAATACAGAGGAATAAACTGGTATGGTAAGACCTTTTGAGCAATAATTAATACAGAGGACTGTATGGCAAGAATAAACAGACACTATTTCCACATAAAAGATAAAATAATATTGTTGAAGTGTCATGGGTTTGTTGAGACCATATCTAGTACTGAGAATAAATATATTTTACAGACCATAACAGTAAAGAACTGATAACTTATTTATGTTTTTAATTAGATTTGATATATTTATTTCTTCAATATTATTTTTCATGTCAGTGTTAACGTCATGGTGATGTTCAGTGACTCCATGACACTTTCAATTTGACTCATTAGG
This sequence comes from Poecilia reticulata, assembly GCF_904066995.2. Classification (NCBI taxonomy): domain Eukaryota; kingdom Metazoa; phylum Chordata; class Actinopteri; order Cyprinodontiformes; family Poeciliidae; genus Poecilia; species Poecilia reticulata. The sequence continues at coordinate 31,901,799 of NC_088832.1, forward strand.
ATTTGATTAAGATTATTTAAACTCAAATTGCCGTTGCTTATATGTTTGATTAAATTGAAAGTAACCTGCTACTTTTGCACTTTTAAACCATCACACAAGTGTAATTGTTTTGTAAGGCATAAAATTACAACAAAAAAATGTAATCAGCAAAACACCAAAAGAAGTGCTTAAAAGGCTTGAAATAACCTTATGGATTTAACATTTGTATCAACACAACTGAAGAGACGGACTTCATTTTATCAGATTTGCTCCTACTGAAGACAATGCGCAAAGATAAAAAGTAATGAATGAAACAGATAAAATCACTGCTTTTATTGATGGTGCAGTCTTCTCTTAGACTGTCAGCATTTTGTTGCAGGTAACCTTCAGGCTGATTGCAGGTAAAGGGCACATAATATAAATGTTTTCACGCCACAAATGATTGCCTTAAATATCGGAAGCTATGCCTTTACGAGTATTTTATTGGAGTCATTTTAATAGATAGACCACTTTTAAGAACACTGGTTAACAAACAAAGCATATCTGGTAATTCTGACAATATAAAGCTCTCTATTAAAATATGTCCAGGTTTTAATTTAATCTAAAATGTAAGACATTTTTTAAACATGAAGCCACAGAACCAAAAGGAGCATGGATAAGAATAGGATCATATTATCAACTCATTAGTTTTCCTGTAATGTCTCTACTGACATTCTACAGTCAGAACAGCTTTTCTTTTTTTTATCCACTTTGCCAAACCTGCAGGACATCATCAGCCTTTTGGCAAAGCATTCATTTCACAAAAATAAAAGGTTGGTTTTAGAAGAAGTGTTTAAATTAATCTAAAAACACCTTTTATATCAGTTTTTTTATATTAATGCAATACAATCTGACAAAATATGTTTAAACATTAGCAGCCTGACTCAAGTAATTTTTGGTACATATTATTGCAAAGCAGTCTAATCTAATAATAGTATGACTATCATATTACATTGCACAAATAATAAATACTTCACTTTATGACTGGAAAATATATATTACAAAATATGAATGCACAGTCTGGTGTGGAATATATGTGGTGAATAAAAAAACATGGAGAAAAAATGAGAAGAATGAGACAATTGTTATGCCTCCACTGTTGAAGCTAAGTGGATGACCCTGCACCTCCAGCACACAAGAAGCTTGAATTTTATATTGTGAGCCTAAACGTTTGCTCAGTATTAACTTTCAGCTAGTGCCATGGCTACGACCCAACAAACCGAGTTGATAATTATCCATATGTATAAGAGTTGGTTTTCAAGTCCATCACCCCCCATGGTGCCATATGAAAACATGCAGGCTGTCTGCAGTAATGATGGGCATAAACAAAGCAAAACAAAAACCCGTAACATCGTGCAACAACTCTAATAAGTGCATGCTGGGAATTGTGATGTTGAGGAAAGGTGCAGAAAACCAAGCGAAGGACAACCAGACATGGGCTGGTTGTGTTTATGCATTTTGCAGATGCTTTTATCCAAAGCAATTTAAAAGTTATGACATAACAATGCAGTTAATAGCAAAGCTAAAAACAACATACTAAGAAGGGAGACCAAAAGTGATGCTCTGTAAGATGTGGTCAGACTGACAGTGTATAAATAAAGTGCAGGAAAAATCTTAAGTATTTTTAGTCTAGTTTCTAGTCCCAATATCTTAGTACAAAACTAACTTTTAACGATCTTGTCAGCAAGGTATAGAAGCTTATTTAGACAAAGAAATGTACATCACATTTAGAGGAAGATGTCAATCCTCCAAAACACAACTTTAAAGCCATAAGACTTTCTAATATGCACATATAGAAACAAATGTTAACTTTTAGAGATATTTCAGATGCTGACCAAAAGATGATGGACCAAAATGGGAGAATGTTGTTCATCTTATCCCACCATACTAACTGTAAAGTACAATTGTGGTAACTTCTCAAAAGTAAAGAATGTAAAGTTTGGTTGCAAATGGTTATGTTAAGCATTCCTCAAAATCAGTAACAATGTGGCTAAAGACAAGACGACGTAGTCCTAAATTCAATCACACAGCTCTGATTTCAATCCCATTTATTAAATTGGTCACCAACGTTCAAATATAGTGAGCTCACAATATGACCAATTCTACCCTGCATTCATATTTATTTTTTCCATCATACCCATAAGAAAACCGCCTAGCATATCTGCGAGGATATGGACACACACTGTTTAGACTTTTACTGTCAGGTTGGCAACAGAGAAAGTTTCTTCCCCAGATTTATTTTATGGACACAATGAACCGTCTGAGTAGTCAGCTACTCTACTGTGAAATAAACATATTTCCACTGCCAAAACCTGGTTTTCTTATTTTTCCCATACATAAAAACATTGGCTGTACAGATACATACAGGTAAATATCATTTCTTTATCCTTTTTTCCAATGTATTTTTGTCTATTTGCTTGGAAACTGAGTCACATTCAGCTGTTTATGCACATAATTTTGGCCAATAAAGAATAAATACAGTCGATTCTGGTTCTATAGGCAGGTAGGCAGCATCTTAATGACAGCATAGAATATGGACAGTATTTTTGGTTCACTTTACTGCTAAAAAATATTGGAGGATCAGTGAATTTGAAAGAAAATACTGAAAACATTAAAGCAAATGAGTCTACAGATACCAAAACTGTATTTTCTGTGCCTGCATACAAGGTTCATAGCAGTCAATACAATCCAAGACCATCAATCTGATGACAGGTGAGGACAATGCAGTTCGTTTTTATAGCCCCAATGGACTATTGTAATAAAATCTCATCTGTAAATCAATTTAAATGTTGTGTGAACATTTAAAGATGAAAATAGTCTTCACTACCGTTCCAAACAAGCAAAGAGATTATATACATATTGTTTAATTGTACAGTAAAAACATTTTTTTAGATGAAATAAGTTTCTATTTTCTAAAATTCATATTAAATGAGGGTATTATAAAGACAGAATTGGTTAAAATGATATTTAGATTTTGTGAGACCCTGCTCTGACGATGCATACTGCAGCTGTGTTGAGGAGCTAATATGACAGCAGGACAAATTACATGCCTGTCAGGGGTTTCAGGGAGATTACCTCCCTTTCAAAATGGAACTGAGACATTTTACATACTGACATCTGCTTCTCCCAATCACTAAAAAGTCAGTACAAGAGTAGATGAAAGAGTGCAGCTTTGTCAGAAAATGCACAAGAGAGGAATTGGTACGGATAATTTTTTTCACAAAATCCCACCCCCTGGACAACCACAGAAACTTGCATTTCACCAAGTAATTTATTCAGTGACCTTAAAAATGTAGAAAGATAGGAGGAAAAATGTGATGGTAATTCTGCGTTAACACCACACAGGAGCAGGGAGGCAAGAAGAAAGCTAGTGATAGTCTGAAGAACCAATCACTTGCTCCAAGAAGAGCCAATAGGAAATCTTTATTTTGAAAACATTCTGTCAAAGTTCACATGGTCACCATTTCCTTATATATTTCTTTATTGTCAACAACAGTACTCTTAAAAATAAAGTGTAGTGATATGATTTGACTAGATTAGCTGCCAAGGCATAATTCACTAAGATCTAACTTGTGAACATCTTAGCACATCTTGGCAACAGGATATTAGCATTAGCATTGTGCGGCTCTGTTGTTGACCAGAGCACTCAGGCTTATCTGTCATTCCAGGCTTGTTCGGTTTGCAGCTGGCAGTGTGAAGGCGGCTGGTGCTTCACGTACAATAAGAGCTCCCCAATAACCTGAACCAGCAAAGTGAAGAACAGCATCCTGCTCCACTCCTAATGGCAGCACGCACACACACACACACACACACACACACACACACACACACACACACACACACACACACACACACACACGAAGAAATGCATTTCGGAGTGAATATTAGGAAAAGATGTTTGCTCTAAGAGATCATTTAAAATAGCTGTGATTCCATTACAGATCTACGCAAAACTCTACCAAAACAAAAAACTACATTTTGCAATTGCGTTTTTATTAAATAATACAATTAAAGTCACACATGAAGAAGCTTGCTCAAACGATAATTAAAAAAAACATGCTGCACCATCATCCTTCTGCCACTTCCTGTCGTTTTCTTCGTCTTTTCCAAAAGTAGCAACATTCAGTTGTTGATCACGACTTGTGATGCCAAATTAAAAAATCGTTCCATTGCAGTTTTGCGAAATGCATTATTTTAAATACAGCTGAAGAACATCCCGAGGCAAACTTTGTAAAAACACAAGTTTATCTTCAAAACTGGGGTGTTTGCATTAAGCCATTTCCATTTATTTTCAAAATGTGCAAATTTATGGTCAGTAGAAACACAGATTATATGACCTGTTACCTTGTTATACAGACTGGTATGCAAACACATAAAACACTTACGAGTTTCACTAGTAATGATTTGAACTTCCCTGAGCATACACTGAACATTGTATTGGTGTTTATCAACTCTAAAAAATACTTGTAAGTTGTAAAAATATTTTTTAAAAATGATGCAATTCACACAGGCAAATATATGTTCCTGAATCTGTAGTGGGTTGAAAATAAATATATGCTTTATGTTAGAAACAGACTGTGGTGAGAAAGATCTGAGCAAAAATGTTTACACCTCAACTTTCTACATGCCAATCAAACTAGACTGTCAGCTGGCACTCAGAGAAAACTCATAACTGCCAAACTGCGTGTCTAAGGTTATTCTATCATTTTTGCAGTTTTTGGTCCATATTCTTTTATTTTTCTTCTCTAAATTTCACACTTGACCACCAGGGAGGTTTAAAAAGCAGCACAGTAATAGTGGTGGATTTAGGTTGCCACTTTTTAGTGCCTCCATTTTAACGTGGGTTGAGATGCTAAGATCATTTCTAAAGTAAGTCAAATATCTATAAACACTAAAACACGCAGTAAAACAAACACTTATTTGAAAAATGTTTTAGTGCTTTCTTAAAATTACCTAAATATACAAATTGGTAGTTCAAATATTGTGTAGTAATAATTACTTAAGCATTAATATTCATAAAAATGTTTCCCATCATGCCGCTAGACTCCATTGGAAAAGGTCCATTAAGAAAAGCAAGAGAGCATTTTTTCCTTTACATGGGTCCACTGGAGAGCAATTTCATAGTGCATGCTAAAGGACATTTTTCAGCTTGAGAGTACTTGAAATGTCAACAGACCATGTGTAATGACGGTACAAATAAGTTTCAGTGCAGCCTTGATGGATAGAGGTGTAAAACAAGCCACTGCGCAGGTCAGTCTGAAAAAGCAATAACCGCATTCAGTTTGGCAGCTGGGGCTTCTGATTAAAAGCAAGAACCTCCGACGAACTGAAAGAAATTTACAATATTAAACAGAGTGAAATTCTGTCCCTCTAAGTTTCTAAAGCAAAACATGAGAGCTGCAGAAGAAACAAGCTAGAAAGCTGAACAAGCACTTCAAATCAGAGTGTGCAGAGAATAAAATCGTTAAGTGCAGGTCAAACATTTGCTAGTTATCTCAAATTTATTTTGATTAGGTTCATGAAAACCCCAACTGCACACTACTAATTAATCATATGTGTCATTATATCAAAATATCCAGGCAGGGGGAAAGTACACATTCACGCAATCTCAAAAAACATAAAAAGCACACTGTTATTGTTCATAGGCCCCCTGCTGTGCACCGTTTCATACTGCTGAAATTATAGGAAGAATGATTACAAATTACAGTAATCAGCGTTCTTAATTAATAGTCAGATGCTGCATATTGAGATGCCAGATGAACACAACCAAAATTCAAGGGCTCCCAGGCTGTGCTTGAACGTGGATGATAGCTCCTAACCAACATGTATGACTCATGGCAGGTAATTCCACGGGGCCTTTGTTCGTTTGACAGCAGCACGCTCCCACCAACTGCTCCTCTGATAACAGTGTTTATGTACTTTGGCTCCACAAGGCAAAGCGAAATGGCCACGCTAACAAGAAGGCAGTGTAGGGAGGCAGCCGGCAGAATGGGACACAATTTATCTCATGGGGATTGGAGAAATCAACAGAATTCACCACAAAGGTTAATCAGACGGACTTTAATTACACGCCCAACAATGGACAGTCAGACTCCATCAGTTTGGGAGTCGAATCTGCAGATACGCTTCAGTTTCAACAGTAATTTTGGGTGAAATGTAGAAACCTGAGCCGATCTGTGCTTCAATCAAACCTTTGTTAAAGATGTGTCATTACGTAAAATTGACATATTTGAGCTTTATAATGATATTCCCTCATCAAAAATATACCTGGAGTATTGCTTAGATTTTTTTTCATGCATGTGAGAAATGGGAGACGCTCACCACTGAGGTAGAACCAAACCGCACATTAACCGGTTAACAGTGCAGCTTGCCTGTGGAAAAGCGTCTGATGAGAACTGGTGGCAATTAGGGCTGCAACGATTCTTCGAATGAGTCGAGTACCTCGATTATTAAAATTCCTAGAGGAAAATTATCTGGCATTTCATATCATCCCAGTCACATCCTGAAAGTATCTGATCTACAAAATGCCATCAGTGTTTTAATGAAGTTCAGGGAGCAATTTGATGAGGTTAAGTCTGCCACTATCGTTGAAGCTACAAAATGGGGAAATCAAACGCAGTTTGAAACAACCAGGACCAGGAAAGTTAAGCATCGAATCATCATCGAATCTACACATTTTATCATTCACAAGGAAACTGAAAAATGCCACCAGAATTGAACGGAGTATTGAATGATATTGTTAAAGTTATTAACCACGTCAAAGCAACAGTAGGGAATGGATCCACGACCCATTTGTCAACAAACCTGCAAGAAGATGATCAGCTGCTGGAGATCGCAAATGATGGCAACCTGAATGTTTGAGACAGCAACTCTGCCGGTGTTCTGGATTAAAGTCTCGTGGCAGAATACCCTGAGATCAGCACCAGAGCACTGAAAACCCTGTTGCCATTTCTGACATCCTACTTATGTGAAGCATGGTTTTCTGCAGTGACAGCAACCAAAACAAAACAACGCAGTAGACTGGACATAAGCAACACACTTCGGGTGTCATTGTCTCCCATCGATCCCAGATGGGACCATCTCGTTGCAGAGAAACAAGCTCAGGGCATCCACTGATGTTTCGTCATGAGTAATTTTCATGAAAATTAAATGTTCTTTATATACGTTTTTGTGGCATCTGCATCTTATTTTGAAGAGATATTTAAACGTTACCATAGCGACCAGAGTCAGAGTGTTAGAGCAGTGGTTGAAACGAGAGGAGTAGAGCTTGTGAGTCGATTTAAAATATATATGTATTGATCTATTTAGAATTCAGAAATTTAAAATTGTAGGCTGATTTTCAAAACCTGAGAGACCACACACAATCCGGTAAAAAGAAATCTCATGTATAACAGGTTCAATCATATAGTGTGTGGTGTCCAGCCACACAGCAGGAGCGACACGAACTGATTTCACTCCCCGACATTTAGACTAGACAAAAAAAAAATCGTTAAACCTATTATATCACGTGAATTTAGAGGAAACAACCATGCTATAGTTTGCCAGCTTATTTTAAGCGATAAAAGACGTAATAAAAATAAAAGGCATTAATCAATGTTTTGCTAGTCACAATCTACCTGCAATGCATGTGGCTAGTGACAGCATGAAGCCCTGAGTGAATGAATAACCTTATCGCTACAACCCAATTATGTTACATTAATGATGAATAGCTGAAAAGTTTCCAGGTTTATCGATTGCAGTAGCAACTTCGATCCAACTCCTCTCCTTGTCATTTCTGTGGATATTCATTGTATGAAATGTTGAATAAACATTAACGTTGTTTCCACATATCTCCATTGTCATAAGGGGAAACTCGGGGCAAAAAAAAAAAAAAAAACTGTGCCTTGTGAACTAGGCTTTAGAACACCAACATGCAGTTATCTGACGGTTCATTCCTCCAAGCTGCAGTAGAATCAGTCAAGCGTAGACCCGTCTTTGGTGATAAAAAGATTGGTTATCACTGCTTCATAATGTAAAGAGAAAGAAATATTTAAAAAGTTACCATCACATTATGGTGACACAGTCTGACAGTTTTAATTGAAGTTAATACTTTGAGATTAAATCATCCTTTGTTTCTGTAATGGAAATCTTTTAAACATTTCTATGATGTACTTCTTGGGTTGATTGAAAAGAAAACAAGTAGGGAAGCAAGAAATCAGCCTTCTATTGTGTGGCTGTTTTCGTCCTTTGACTCATCAATGCAAATCGCTTTGAGAAAAGGGAGCAAACTGATAGTTTCAAATAATGCTGGAGGTACTTATTTCATTTTCTTTGCCTGTATTTATAGATTTGAAAAATCACCCACCACACCAACACCTGAAACTCCCAAAGTAAGCTTCTGATGCTGTCTAGACTCTGAAGCAGCAAACACAAATGTCAGATGGATTATCAAGTTTATTGTTGTGGCATTTTTCTTGCTCACCACAGTTGGGAGCCTAATCTTAGGGGCATTGATTTTTGCTCAAATTCAGACTTAAAATTATCAAGTCTGAATGTGTTAAGTCTAAAATTCAGACTCAGATGTGTTAAGTTTCCAGATAACTTAACACAAATATGTTAAGTTATCTGGAAAACAGAAAGGAACTTGGATCGAGAGAACAGAAAATCCCATTGCTCTCTACAGATATTGAGGTAATTTTGTCAAGACAACGTAGGTTTTCATAACCCATAAATGTTTTTATATTTTGTCACATAAAAACCATTATTGATTTTATGTGGCTCTGGTGTGACAGACCAACACAAAGTTGCATATTATAAAGTAGAAGCAAACATAATGTTTTCTTAATATTTTCTCAAATCATGTAGGGAATACAGGAAACATGGAAAATGCTGTTGTGGTCAAACTTAAGAGGACGTGCCTCCTCTGAGTGGATGACTCTAAATATTCTATCAAAACTACAACTGAAAGGTTCAATTTAAAGTATTTTCATATGTTAGAAATGCACTAGCTCTGAATCTAATTGAAAATCCAAAAATTTGCAGATGTTCTCTACAAAGCTAACTTAACCAAAGACAGATTGGCTAAAATAATAGTTACATGTGCAAAAGTAGTAGAGGCTTGCTGTAACTAACAAAAGATTGTTTGTTGGTGAGGCTGAATAGAAATGTAAATCAGTTTCAAACATTTTCAGAATAAAAATGTTAAAAACCAAGTATTTTCCTTTTATTTCATAATAATGTGCTACTTTGAGGTGGTTTAGTTTGTGAAATCCTAATTATTTTTGTGTTACTTGGGTTGTGCATGACCAATTTTAAAAGATTCCAATACCTCCAATACTTCTGCAAGGAACTGAGTCAAAATCTGAAATTGTCTTTGCAGAAAAGAATGCAAGCATGCATTTTCTTTTCAAGCAGACCCCATCTTGTCACAGTTGTAGGACACATGAGCAGACAGTGTAAAACAGTTTATAAACCAGCTTTATCTCGATTTGTGTTTTGCTTGTCAGACGTCACTTGAAAATACATTTAAAAAACATTGACTATCTACTTTATTAGATATGTGTGGAAGTGGAGTCAAAGGCTGCCAACATTAATAAACTATCTTGAAAAAAATTCACTTCCAAAAAAAATAATTTTTGATTTTACTAGTTAACTCATTTCAACAAAGATAAAAGATAAAATTATGGGTTCGCCAATCACTAATGGTGAACCTTAATTAATGCATGAGACACTATTTTGTCAATGTAAACTTTCATTTTTGTTGAACTTAGTCAATTACAGCTTGAAAGAGCTTAGCTGTAATATTTTTAGCTATAAGTATTTATATTTGAGATTAAATACACAATATCTATTTTGAATCAGAATATTCAAATATTAGGAGTATAATGTATTTGTTTTCTGTCCTATTTTTAAAATCAGTTAACAAATTTAAAACTGAACCCAACCTTTAGCCACAAAGGGTAGAAGTAGTTCCTTCTTTTCCCCAGTAAAACACAAATGATAGATTCTGTCCTGAGCCGTGTCCCTCCGCTCCATGTGGGTGTGCTCTACCGTGTTCCAACTTGTCAGTTCCAGGAAGAGATGCAGTACATCTTGTCACAGTTGTAGGACACATGAGCAGACAGTGCAGTTTATAAATCAGACCTACAACATCCTCTGCATTCTTCTTTTCACCAGTGAACTGATGTAATTTGTGGAATGTATGAATGAAGAGGCACTGGCATATATTATGTCATGTAGGTTCAGGGAAAAGTGCCCAGAATGCTAACAGATTTGCTTCCTTATTTAAATATTGGCACTGGATTTTCTTGGATAGAGGTTTTATTTTTATGTCATACAGTGTGGTGAACAATTTGTGAGTGGTGCTGGATGTCTTATTTTTCACCCTGGTATTATCGCAGTTCAGATAATGAATGGTTTGAACTTGCAAAGCCAACCATCACGGTAAGCAACCGTTAAAATAGAACAGACTTTAGACAGAAAACGATTTTAAGAACAGCTAGCGATACTTACAGAGGAACTTTGAACCTCACCATCTCAGGATTTGTGTGTCACTTCACACAAACCCTTTTTGGTTGGTTGCAAAACTGCAATAACAATCGAACAAACTGACTGATGGGCTTTACAGTTTGCTGAGTCTCAACAGCCGTCATGGTCTGACAGAATGCATTGTTGCAAGAGCACAAAGCGGCCTCACACTTCAACAAAACTGCCTAGACACACATAGAGGGGGAATTATGTACAAAGATTACATTGAGGAGCAGATGCCATTTATGTGGCAGAGCAAGTTTTCTACTACGGTAATCCTCGATTTTCTGGTTCAATGATATCCAAATGTCTCCAAGTTTTCAGAAAGTCTTTCAAAAATAATATTAATACACCATATGGTCATGTTCTGAACTCCCCAGGTAGAATGTAAGCTCAAAGAATCACTTAAAGTCACCCCATTCATCTTTTTCAAGACTACAAATCACAAATAACCTAGCAAGGAAGTGATTTTGACTTGTATTTTTGGACATCCTATCCAATTTGGTTCTTTGGTTGCATCAGCAAATGATAAAATTAACAGGAAACACCAATAAGGAACTTTGTGAGGATTCTTTTTTATCCCTGGCACTTGGTACAGTCGATGCTTTATGTATTAAGGTAACAGCACTATCCTGGTTTAAGTCTTATTCATCTCTTGACTCCAGATTGTTCACTCAAATGATAAAACTTTCCACAACAAATTAAACGTTAAAAGAAAGCAAAATGAATTCCAATCAATGCTGCAGCTAGGCGGCTTAAGAGGGTAGAAATTACTTTACCCTCAGTGAGAAGCTTTATAGAAAATTGTGTTGGGAATCCAATCTTTCCCCAAAACACTGAAGTCCCACCAATGCAACCCTTAACTCAAGCCATTATAATTAAAAAATTAGCAAACACTGCTCTTTGACTGGCTGATTAACATGAACCTATTTTCCATCATTTTCATTTTAAATCAGGTAATTTTACCGTATTTCCTTTTGTTCTTTCTATTCTTGCTTTACCCACCATTTATAATGGCTGAATGATTCTCAGTGCACTCAGGATGATCATGAAGTGATTGCAGACAGCTGCAGGAGAATTAGAGGATTTGGGAAATTTGGTACTCAGCCTCAGCCACCACTTGTGTGTTATCACTCTTGTCAACTGACCTGCAGAATTACAAGACAATCACAAGATTCAACATGACAGATTCACTGCTACACCCGTTTCCTTCTCATCTGATTAAGGTTAATTACAAGCTTTGTGCGATCATCGCAGATATGAAATCACAACCTTTCTTTTTAGGTAATTTCTGTGCTTCAAAAGCAGCAGACTGGTTTTAACCATCACCACCTTAGTGACGGACATTTTCTTGTTTAATGATATACCATCCATCCATCCATCCATTTTCTTGCACCCTTTTTCCCTCAGTGGGGTCGGGAGGGGTGCTGGTGCCCATCTCCAGCCAACGTTTCGGGCGAGAGGCGGGGTTCACCCTGGACAGGTCGCCAGTCTGTCGCAGGGCAACACAGAGACACACAACCATGCACACACACACACACACACACTCACACCTAGGGGCAATTTGGAGAGGCCAATTAATAGAAAATTAACCTGACAGTCATGTTTTTGGACTGTGGGAGGAAACCGGAGTACCCGGAGAAAACCCACGCATGCACAGGGAGAACATGCAAACTCCATGCAGAAAGACCCCAGGCCGGGAATTGAACCCAGAACCTTCTTGCTGCAAGGCAACAGCTCTACCAACTGCGCCACTGTGCAGCCCTTAATGATATACCATCCACATCAAATCCAAAGTGATGTTGGAAACAAAAGTGGCAACTTTTACAAAAGCGACCTTGGGATTTTGCATAAAAATAGAGGTGCATTTTTCTTGCTGCGGTGTTTGGCCACAGAGCAAACACTGATCAAGGATAACCAGATTCAAGTTTGGTGCTAAAAGCAGAAAGTGGCAAGTTTTTTCTCTCCAGTCTTGGATGCATCTGTCAAACTGCCAGAGAAATGTTCTGGCAGTACTTCTACTGAAGGTGAAGAGGAGAAAAGCAGTAGTTTAAAGGTTTTGGTTTCCTTCTACCTTCAGGGCAGGATAGGCGTTATGGGAATTCAAGCTGTGTTTAAAGGCTTTTGGCAACACGTTTACCTCCTCTTTAGTGGTTTAGCTAAACTTATGAAAGTTAGAAGTAAAGAATATTTGGAGGTCTGGAAAAGAAACATCCATTGGTTTTATTTTTTGTAGTTAGATTACAATGCATACAAGCTGAAAGCAATAGTGTAGATAAACTATTAAATAAATGTTAGATATTTTCTTTTCCTTATTAAAAAGAACATATATTGAGGTATTTTAACTAAATATGCAAACAATGGATTACAACCATCAGACACCTATAGTGAAACAAAAACTGTAACGTTTCTACTTCCTTTGCAGGATTATTATGTGAACTAAGGGCTCTTCCCACATGTCCTTGCATTATTATGCCTTTACCATTATATTACTTAAACGGTCTAAAAGCAGTATCCCAATAACACTTTATCGTCCAGCACAATTTGTTACCATGACAGGCAAATTGCAGATTCTAAAAATTGAAATTAAAAAAATGAAAAAAGTCCATACACAAAAATATTAATTGTAACTTCAAAATTCTTCTCTCAGACCTTCCATACTCTCTGCAGATGTTTTTCTGCATCATTGGCTCCTGAAAAGATTCCTATGTTTTGTGTCTTTCCTCCAGCTAAACATAAAGACAAAACAACACAGATTTATAACTTTAAGTTGGTGCCTTTAAGTTGAATCTTTAGTGAAACATCTATAAAACCAGATCCAGATTGTATAATATCAGACATGTTAAATTGCTAAAATGCGGATTTAAAAAATCTAAAGTATTGCACTCAACTGGTAAGCTACAAAAATAACTGTTGGACAAATCTGAGAATTTCCTTAAAGAAAAAAAGAAAGTAAAATCAAATGTCAGCTGCACAGTGGCGCAGTTGGTAGAGCTGTTGCCTTGCAGCAAGAAGGTTTGATTCCCGGTCCCGGTCTTTCTGCATGGAGTTTGCATGTTCTCCCTGTGCATGGTGGGTTTTCTCCGGGTACTCTGGTTTCCTCCCACAGTCCAAAAACATGACTGTCAGGTTAATTGGCTTCTCTAAATTGCCCCTAGGTGTGAGTGTGTGTGTGCATGGTTGTGTGTCTCTGTGTTGCCCTGCGACAGACTGGCGACCTGTCCAGGGTGACCCCGCCTCTCACCTGGAACGTTAGCTGGAGAGGCACCAGCACCTCCAGACCCCACTGAGGGACAAGGGTGTAAGAAAATGGATGGATGGATGGAAAATCAAATGTCCTGTTTTCAAAAAAAAAAAAAAAAGCTTTAAAATAAATAAAATGTAAAAAATATCAGTGGATATTATTCTGGGCTAGTGTTTGGATGGATTGGTTTTTTTTTTTTATCTTTTTAGTCTAGAGTAGCTACTGCTAGCTACTGTAGCCTAACAGGTCTTGCTGATTACCGTTAGCCTACAGCCATTTTAGCTGCCACCCTACGGTTCCCGTAAAAAGAAGAGGGACGTGCTGTTGGTGTTTATCGCTTTTCAGCTTATTGTGTTTTTAATGAACAGAGTAACAAGTAACACGGAACTTACCCGAAAACGTCAGAAACGTGAGTGGAGAATAACCATTTCAACACGCTGGGTTGTGTACGCCTGCATGACGAAAAGTGGAGCATGCGCAGGATCGGATTCCAGAAGTTGTGTTCACTGACCTGTAGTTGCAGTGGGAAAAATTGAAGTTCACATTTAGAAAACAGTTAGAGGCCCGTTTACGGAATCAAATGTTGGAAGTTATAATTGGACTAATGTGCGAATCATGAGGACCTGGTTCAATACGCCTGTGCGTGATTTTAGACATCTTAGTTATTCCTCATCAAAATGGTCTTCTTTGATAACATTTTTTTCAGATGTTTTAAAAGTATCTATAGTTTTATTTATTTGTTTATGTAACGTTAATTTGTCAGCGTTATTAAAATCGGTACTAAATGTTCAAAGGTGCAAATAAGCTTTAAAACACAGGGATTTCATAGAATGTCCCATTGTTTTGGCACAGCTTTGATCTGGTATTCACATTGACATAGAAATATCCAGACAGCTTTCTGAATTTGCTTTTTGCACCACTGACATTGGCAAAAACGAATCATGTCTTTGTGGCTTAAGTGTTTGCTTCAGTTAGTTATTTTGTTGAACAACATTTACAGGAATCTGAATTCACAAACAGGATATTACTCATTTGATAGGGAAATTATAATTTCCCTAAATGTTGATCAAATTGTGCATCAAAGCATGACCTTTGACTTGACTAAATATACCTAAAGCTTAACCAAAAACATTTTCTAAATGGCAATGACTTGGGGAGCAAATTGTGAATTACATCTATTTATCATAATATATTTTAAGAGTTATTTTGTAGAACAGCTTTCTACATTACTTTAATCAACGATTCCCTTAAGGTCTGGAACTTTACAAGCTTGTTCAGTCACTATAGACTCAGCCATTCAAAGATTAGACTGAATTATTTTTTAAAAAGCTCTTTTATTAGCCTGTTTGCAGGCTGCAGCATTACTCTCTCCCCCCACACACCCTATCATCATGTGCAACAGCATAGTCCCAGATTATAACTTGTTCTTTTTGATATATTAGCTCTGACACCTGGGTCATATTTTCATTAATTAAACATGGTTTTGTAATAATTTCATACTGATATAGACCCATTGCACTACAGACTTTGGGCACATAAGATATGCTTTTGCCACATAACTTAATTAGAAAATGATAAATGTCTTAGTAGTGTGACCATACATTTCCTAAAGGTCAGGAACACCTACGACTTTGTTCATTTTAATTTATAATACTGGCTGAAGAGCTCGCTGCGATGTGTGCAACTCCTCCCTTTGTGTCGCACTCAGGTTCACAACAAAATGATGGTTAAAGTTTGAGTTTGTGATTATTTTTTCTGAAGTATCACTGCTCAGACTAATAATCCAAAAAATTAACCTTGGGTACTAGTTTTTATTAGCTCTGTGTGACTGATACCAGACTTTTCGCTTAATGCATTGACTTTCCCATAGATGGTTGATGATTTGCACAAATTAGTTTTGTCGACTTTTGAATATTTACTAGTTGTACCCTGCTGATAACATACATGTCTTCTACTATCCTGAAGTTAAAAACACATCTCTGGAAAATTTCAATTTGCTATATTTCCAGACTCATCTGCATTCATTTTGTGCTCAAAGATAAAGACAGAACATATGAACACATAGGGCTGAAAGCTGCATGAATCTATTCCAAGCGTATGATGTGCGGCAAAGTACAGCTGGTGAAACTCTAAACTTTTTCTGTGTGCAGTGATCTAAAACTAGCTTAGGGGCTGCCAACCAAAACTGATCCAGCGTGCAAACGAGTTAGTGTCTGTTGTGGTAATTAAAAAATATATATATATTTGCCAGAATTTGTTTACCCCATCCTCTTTAGAGAAACTTCAATAAATGAAGCATTTAGGAAAAGCATCACTAGAGACTTTTAGCAACCAAAGCCATATGTGCAGAGATAAAGTCCACGGATACTTATTTGATGCTGCATATGTCGTACTGTACAAATCAAGTTAGTGCATGATTTAAGAGAACAGTAGCAAAAAACAAAATAAATAAATCACCATCTAGCATTTGCACTTTCTTCCTAAATCCTAAATGTTCAACTTTCAAAAATAAAACTCCTCAGTTTTGATAACCGTATCTTTAAGTTGTGATCATATTTGAATAATTTTTTTATGGTATTAGTATACAGATGCATCAAAAATCCCGAATAGAAATGTCCAATCTTCCAATCAATGCATGTTTTGCCAAACCGGGAAGTCCAGCTCTGACTGGCAGCAACAGACAAAATTAATTTAACGTTTTCCAATGTGTTCATAACAAACACCAAGTATGAGGAGAAAAGTAACAATTCTGATTAAATCTGTGCAGCTCCAAATGTTGATCATTCAACTTAGCCTGTAAACAGATCCAATAAACATTACTGAGAATGTTTTGCAACACAAACAATTTGAGAAGGCAATAAATACAACAGGAGCAGGGACAGAAACTTTGAGAACAGACTTATGTATTGTTTTTTGTCAGTTTTACTGTCGGAATCAAAGCCAACAAAATATCCCAAAACAGGCAAAATGTGTGATATTGACTTAATTCAAAGAGCAGGTGATCCTGGCAGACAGGACAAAGACGCGGTTAGACTACAAATGTGTCACCAAGGTCATCATTAGAGCAGCAAGTCTGATGCTCATCAGTGACTGCAGCTACGGCTGAGATTAAACACAAAAGGAACAATGATGATAATGAAAGCTCTGCTCTGCTGGAGGCTCCCTGTCTGGCTTCATTGTTTATTTCCACTTCACTATAACTGACTTGACTTGCCAAAATGTCACATAACGCTTTTGTCTAAACTGTGAATCAAGTAAGCTCATTTCAGGATCCATATCGTTTCATAATTATTTTATTTGATAATAAATAAATACATTTCTGGATTTCTTTGAATAATTAATTCCCTGGTGAAAATCTCCAAAACAAGCTACAACATGCATTATTAACTATACATCTTTTTGTTTACTGTAAGATTTTGCTGGATTTCATGACTAACCAACCAACTCAAAGTGAAGAAGTGTGAAGTACATTGCCATCAGAATCTGAAAAGTGTGGCATACATTTATGTTTAGTCCCCATAAATGTATGGGAGCTAAACAGCCCCCATGGTTTATACATAAACCAATATAAAATGTTGGTTTATATGTTGTAAACCAACATTTGTTGCAAATTTAGTAGCAAGTAATTTGTATATGTCTTTACTGTCTTAAAAAAATATATTTTTATTCATTTTTTTTAACATCAACTTCTTTCAATTCATAATTGCGAGCTAATTTGAGATAATTGATTACATAAATTCTCCCTTGATGTTTTGGTCCATAAATGTGAAATTATGAAGAATGCATCAATGCATTTTTCAAAATACTGAAAAATGCAAAATAAAGACTACTTTCTTTATTTGCAACATAAAAATGCAAATACAAATTATAGCATTTTATGCATTAGACTTTATGTGTAGCAATAATATTGGTAGAAATAGTTGTTCGTAGAACTGAAGAGTCAGCGGCAGAATTTAAAGTTCCCCCTGAATATTTCATTTCTCCATTAAAAGACCCAGAGGACTTTTGTCAATACAACCCAAAAATAATTTTCCAGTGACACACACTGCATTGTTTCAATGTATTTTTGCAGCTGTCAAAATGTAGGCTGAAACATGTTGTCTATTGCTATGCTGTTGCTTCTGGCAATAAAAACATTAAAAACTCTTAAACGTAGATAACGACTGTAATTTTTCTGTTTTCAAGCACTTAGTTCCCAGACTCTTAGCATAATTCAGTCCTTTTTATTTCCATCCTTTATAAGCATTTTTCTTTAAGAAAAAAAAGAACCTAAACATTTCATCTGCTCAACTCCGAAAAGGTTTTTACAACAGTGCATTCTTCAACCGATCCAATTATAAAATTCACACTTTTAGGTGCAAGCTTTATTTATACCCTTTTAAATTTATTCATTGTTCAGTCAAGCTCTTGATAATTTGATGGGGTCAGATTTTTGATAGATCAAAGCTCCCTGCAGGCTTTTTTTTTGTGTTATTTAGAACTCCAAAAGAAAACCCATAAATTTACATTTTTGATATCACTGTAAAACACTGCATGTTTAATTATTTGCAGCACAAATGGAACGCCAATCAAACTGAAAGTGTTGTCTGACAACCAGCTCAGAGGTAATTTATTTTTACCGTATAGACGCACCTTCTCCTTCAGTCGTCTTTTAAACCATGAAATGACATCTGCTCATGAAGCCAGTTGTGACATTTAATCGTGGTATGAAATGTCTGCTAGTTCAAGGTGTATTCCATACTTTTTGTTCAGAACAGAGCAGACACCCCAGCCCATCCATCACTGCAAGGGGTTGTTGTGCACATTGACATTTTGTATGCTGTGAAGAGACCAAAGTGGGCTGCTGTTACTTGTGATTCATTTGTTGTTGTTTTTCATTGGGATCCTGCAGAGGAGTTGAGAAGCTGGTGCTTTGTTTGAATGTCAGCAGCTGAGATGGAAAAGGACTGCTGGGCCCACTGAGCTATGTACAGTATGTGGCCATGATTATGATGGATTGTCCACCATGAGAGCACATTTATGGATGCTTAGAAGACCTTTTATTCAAAGCAGGTGTTTTGAAAGTCAGGCTGTCAAAAAGAATGTCGGACTATTAAAGCATTTCAGGCTCATTCATGTGGAGACAAACACTGAATTTACCTTTTTTTTTTAAAAAAAAAAAAAGGCGTCTGTGGGTGCAGGTGGTCGTCTTTCCTATTCGTATACATGTTATCACTTGGTTTAAGAATTTAAACTTTCTTCACAGTTCAGCATATTTAATTTTGAGAAATGGCATCAGTGATAGTATTTGTCATGAGGTGTGGTTGGCGGTGGCGAGAATGAACGCAGGAGACCCAAGATGTAGGTGAAATGATGATTTAATGAAGAATTCTGCTCTACACGAATCAGAAGGCTGGCAGCACGGCAGAGCGGGAGGCTAGAGCTCAGCACCGGTAGCAACAGTTCAGCGTAGCGCGAGCTGGTCGACTCAGGACTTGACAGTTCTACCAAGCCGACTGACCAGATACAAACATTAGACAAAGACCCGACGAAGAACACAGACAACAGGTGAGACTAAATACACATGGGGTAATCAAGGGAACACCTGGGAGACAATCAATGGGGAAGACAGAGATAGGACTCACAGGATCACACAGAAAAACTCAAAAATAAACACACAGAAACACGGATCATGACAGTATTACAGTGTAAAGAGATGTAGGTACATGTTCAATATTCCCCTGCAAATGTGTGAGCACACAGCCTTAAGTAATTGTATAAAAATAAAAATTGTAATTTGAGTAATAATCATAAATTAGGTGCTTCTTTGTCTTATTTTATACATGGTGTACAGAAACTTTAAGTCAATAATTCACAACTCCCTGTATCTCCAGGATAAAAATATAGTGGTTCTCTGACAAATGTCTTTGGATTTCACTTTATTTTTTGCTTTAGATCAAACTAATCTTACTATCAGACTAAGATAACCTGATTAAATACAAAATAACGTTTTAAAATAACGATCCTATTTACTAAGGGGAATAATGCTGTTAATATTGACAAGAGCATGCAAAAGAATGTAAAACTAAAATAGCATTTCATGAATTTTGCTCTTTAAATCATGAAGGATAATGTTCAGTTTATTCTCAAGCTCAATTAAGTTATGCAGGAGTGCTGGATCAAAATCCAACTGAGATTATGTGGCGCGAGCTTCAAAGGACTGTGACTAAAAAACCCTCCAACATGGCTAAATTTAAAAAAAATGCAATGAAGAGTTGATTAAAATCCTTTCATAACAATTTCACTTTTTTTTCCCAGTTTTACCCACAATTCCCAGGAGGGTAAAATGTGCATCAGTTTGTGTTAGTCAGGAGCAGTGGGGATGGCCGGTGATGAGAGGTGGGAAAGATGGGAGTCTGCAACCTTTATCCTGATTATTTAAGCCTATTTTTTTTATTTTCTACTTTTATGTTATGCTAAATTGTGGTGGAGTATGGACTGATGACTGACTCAACCACTTTTATTATATTTTCATGCATTTTTTACAATTTAGCTCTCCTCAGAGGTTCTCAATTAGTTTCAGGTTAAGGCCAAAACTAAACAGTAATATTACTTCCTGATGAAATAATCATGTTTGCAATATTAAAATATCACATTAAACAAACATTTTCACCACTGGGTTTAGTACTTATGGACAAGAAAATAGTTGCTGATCTAAACTTTTAAAAATCTACATTGAGATAAATGACATTTAAAACAAATGGGCTGTCTTGCCACCATGCACAGCAAGTGGGATGTTAAGAATAATTTTTTAAAAATCTCAGAAGCTCATATCTAGTGAACTGCAGCATAAGTGACATCTTAAAAGGGCACCGAGTCTCCATAAGAACAAATTATCTTAAAGGTTTCATGCACATCATTACCATAAGTTTCAGTAACTGAGGAGGGAGTACAACTAAATGCACGTCAGTAAAAATGCACAGCTGTATGTCAGCTCTTATTTCCTTACAGACTGCGGCTCAGCTTCACACAGCAGCTCATCAGTGCAGCACTGTTCCACACAGAGGTGTTTTCACAGCACACTGTGAACTTTCCTGTGGCAGCCTCTGGCACAACAGTGAAGGCTTATCTTATAGTTAACAAGGCCAAGCTCAAAACAGAACGACCCTTCATTTAAAGGACTGCAAATGGGAGACTTGTAGTGGAGCAGCAGCAGAAAAACCTGAAGAGAATTTTCTGTTGAGCCCAATCCTGGCAGATAAATCTGAAACTGAGGACAGACGTTATCAAAAAGAGGCTGCATTAATGTTCTGTAATGTTCTGCACAGAGAATTTACAAATAAGATTAACAGGAAACGAACATGTTTGCATGCCTACTTATCTTGCATATTTTTTGTCTTGATCATAAATTTTATTTGTACCTCAGAATGCTAAATATTAGATTCATTTTTGGTTCATACGAAACTGTAAACACTTTTCTTCAACGCCAAAATAAGTTTTTCAATTTTGTTTTTTATTTTTTACAAAACTAATGTAATTACTGACTGAATTTATACAATGATCTTTGAATAAGTAATATTTCTTTAGAGAAGGCAGTTGGTTCAGCAGTCAGTGGAAAGGAAGTAATTTTCAGTGCGGCTACTTTGAATGCGACACAAGCGAGTGTCCACTGGTTACCGCGGGTTTCCAACATTTAATCTCCGCATTCATATTGGTTTTAGCTTTATAAAGAACTGATTTCAGAGTATTAATGTGAAGCTTTGTGTTAAGTTCAGTTTCTGACCCATTCGCTGAAAGTTTGACGCTTCGCTACGAGTTTGATCCAATTTCTCCCGTTTGGTTACGTTCGCCAATGAGGTGCGTTCGAGGTATCTCTGTTCATTTGAGTTTCCATGAAATCGAAATAAAAACAGTCATTTTATAGACTTATATTGGTCAAAATGTTATTTGTAGATCGTGTTGCTTGACGTCTAAATGATTTTATGTGTGTAAGAAAGTATGCATGTGTAAATATAATTTTTATTTTATTACTTCTCACTGTGGCATCGCTGAGTGATGCTGTTTGTTCTTTATGTGCACATAAAGAACTTGTCCTTGTGATAATTGATAGGATTAACACTTATGCTTCCCAATAAACCACCAAAGCCCTGTATAAATATATGATACAAAAATATAGTCCACAATACAATAAATCAATAACAATATATATATATATATATATATATATATATATATATATATATATATATATATATATATATATATATATATATATATATATATATATATATATTTATATATATATATATCGTGATTGGTATGTGGTCAGTGTCAATAGCTAATACATTCACTGACTTTAGCTGCTCAACCCCTCACAGCTAACAAAATTGGTGGCGTCAACTCATTCACTTCCTCTTTGGTTACCTAGCAACAGGCTGTTGAGTAACGTCTGGTTACCTAGCAACGACCTGCTGAGTAACTTTTGCAGTAGCAGTTTCCCCACAGTGGCTCATAACTGCAACAACATTATGGAGCGATAACTTGATAAAAGAGGGTCATAAAAGAGGCTCCAGTTTGCAAGTATTTTACATATGAAAACAAACAAAAGGCAATAACTGATATTGACTGATATAAAATGTTTATATTGTGACACATTTTTCAACAATCTCAACAGGGAAACAGATTCAGGTCTGATGATCTATCGGGCCTGAAT
This sequence comes from Poecilia reticulata, assembly GCF_904066995.2. Classification (NCBI taxonomy): domain Eukaryota; kingdom Metazoa; phylum Chordata; class Actinopteri; order Cyprinodontiformes; family Poeciliidae; genus Poecilia; species Poecilia reticulata. The sequence continues at coordinate 31,924,259 of NC_088832.1, forward strand.
CATGAATAAAATGACATCCATGTTACGTACCTGAAAGACCATCAGCATCAAAATATGAAGTGTTACTCTGCACGAGTTCAAACACACCAGATGTTGACTATATTAATAATTAATTATTTCATCTGATAGAATAATATAAAAACCACAAGGGAGAGACTGTCTGAGTGAATTAATATTACATGGCAACGCGCCGTTTCCTCCTGAAGCGCCAGAAGGCCCCCAGTATTTTGTTAAATTTAATTTTGTGCACAATATTTCATGGATGAAAATTGATTTCCAATCGCACAACAGTGTGGCTTGGGTTTTGGCATAACGTACAAGCTCTTCAGATGGTGTATTTTGCCTGAAAATGAGCATCAGTCCTTGATGGTATTTTTGGAACACCTCCATTTTAAGGAGCTCAACTATGCCTCAGTCTGCTCCCATCAAGCTAGGTCTGAAGTGCCCCTGGTGGGCTGAACACGGCTAAACACGGGAGGCTACAGAAACAACAACCCACTCTATAACAACTGGCACAAGAAGAAAACACAGAGGAGCCCGCTCAATTGAAGGCCAAGAAGCAACAAGCCCACATTCTTTTTCAGCCAAGTTGCTAAAAATGCTGGAGAGGAAAGCAACAGCCTTGAAACACATGAAGCAAACAAGAAATGAAGAATAGTAACTGAAGCTATTTTTACGCCATGCGTGCACAGTGGCGCCATTGGTAGAGCTGTTGCCTTGCAGCAAGAAGGTTCTGGGTTCGATTCCTGGCCTGGGGTCTTTCTGCATGGAGTTTGCATGTTCTCCCTGTGCATGTGTGGGTTTTCTCCGGGTACTCCGGTTTCCTCCCACAGTCCAAAAACATGACTGTCAGGTTAATTGGCCTCTCCAAATTGCCCCTAGGTGTGAGTGTGTGTGTGCATGGTTGTATGTCTCTGTGTTGCCCTGCGACAGACTGGTGACCTGTCCAGGGTGACCCCACCTCTCGTCTGGAACGTTAGCTGGAGAGGCACCAGCAACCCTCCCGACCCCACTGAGGGACAAGGGTGTAAAGAAAATGGATGGATAAGATAATTAGAAATAAATTGCACTTCTAGACACAGTTTTCTGCAATTGGCCACTTTATTGCTAGGTTAATTGAAGGTTTAAGTCAGAGATGCACCGACGTAAATGTCCGTATATGAAAAATCCATGCTTTATGCTCTGACCGACGCCATGTTTTATTATTTATTTTATGTTTTTGTTAGAATTCCTATTTGCACTTTCTGAGTCATTTGAAAGAAAAATTTGTTGCGGTTTAGTCACCCTATTGTTTATATCAAGTTCTTTATTATTTAATCTGTATTGGCTGTTCTACTGCTAACAGCATTGACTGAACAAATTAAAGTTTTGTTTTTGTTTTTACATATTTGACCGAGTTTGTGAATCTGTTGGTGTTTTAAAATGCGTCTCACAGGTGGAGATTCAATTCAGCTGTGCTTTTCTGTATCGGCCGATGCTAAACCTTTCTATTTCTATTTAAGCTAAAGTGTTCAAATTGCAGGTGAATGTGATGTTTTGAGTGTCAAATGTTTATAGTTTATCCAACTAACACCAAGCGTATCTTAAGGCAAACTACTCATGTGAAGTTTATTGAACCGACTTAAAATGTATAGTTTCTACCTCAACGCCCTTTATAGCGACGATATCGTGCTTCAATTTAATTTGATTGCTGTGTGCCTGAAGGAAAACTGTACAAATCAACATTACGGCTTCAGAGGAAACTGTGAAGTGTACTAATTACATTGCAATTTGTAACCTTGTCTGGAAAAATGGAGCCGTCGCAGAAGAATTATGTGGATGGGATCAAATGTTTGTCTGTATGGGCGCAGAGAGTCATATGGTTCCAACAGAGGACAACATCTGTCTGCTGTATATGGGCTCTTTGATTTGTGCTTGGTGCAGATGGCCCGTCATGCTTCATAGTTTCACACAGCAAACGCTACGGTAACAAACGACTCGGGCTGTGATCCAATGACAGCGACTCTCTGTAGGACAAACGAAAGGCCAGACGAGGAGGCATCTTTGACTGCAGTGACAGTGTAGCCTTAAATTTTACCCCCAGTGGAAAAACTGTTGTCTCGAAAACTTTATGTCAAAACATGAGAGATGAACTCAAAGTAAGTGTCTATTTATAATAAGTGCTTGAGTGAAATGGGAAAATCCAGCAGATTGAAGGTCAGTGCAGCACCTAGCAGAGTGGCTAAGGAAAAGAAAACACAGAGGGAAACAAAAATAATCTGAACCCAAAACTAAAGGCTAATGATACTAAAATCAGAATCTACACTACATGTGTCAAACTCAAGGCCCGCGGGCCAAATCCAGCCAGCCATGAAGTTTTATGTGGCCCAGAGGGACATGAAAATGGAGCCTTGAAAATAACCATTGTATTTATTTATTTATTTCAAACAGACAAAAAGTAAAAACAAGAAAAAAACAAAAACAAATCATCCCCAACTAACATTTTATCAGGATTTTGAGAAAATACCAGAATTCTTAGGAAAATTCTCACAAAATTCTCTCAGAATTGTGATTTTTGATCTCAGAAAATTAAAGCTGGTGGCCGTAATTTTCTTCCATAGTTTTCATATGTATATCACATTACACCAATGTGAAATGATGTTCAGCATTATTTAACTTTAACACATACTCATCGAGTGCAGAGGCGGCCATTTATTCATGTTTTAAAGGTTTGTTAATGGGTTTTAGCGACACATTTTACCAAAACTGGCCCTTTGACGACATACATAATCTCAACATGGCCCCCAAACAAAAATTTGTTTGACATTCTTGAGCTATACTAATACACAAAGATAAGCAAATGGGACAAAGATTTAAAAAAAAAAAAAAAGAAAACAAAAAGCTAATATGTGCCAACACGCAAAGGAAAGAAAATAGAAAAAGATAAGAAAAAACGAACAGTAAAATGCTTCGAGTGACAGAAACCAAAAATTACGACATGCTAAATAATCTGAATACAAAACTAAAATGACAACCAAACAAACACCAAACCAATCACCTGTAGTTCATGACAGTTAGCTTGACAATAATTAGCAAGATTTTATTTTCTATTCCTTGCATGACACAGTGTCATAATAGTGTAGGAGATTTCTTCTTGACACAGTTTGGACTCCGTATTAATTTCAAGTGACTAAAATACGCAAGAACATTTTTTTCATGGTACTTTGAGTTTTATTTTCTTGCAAACACAATTATTACCATTTATATTGACAAAAAGCATCTAAGAAAAAAGCCTGAGAAATTTCACATGGCACACATGGTGCCAAGTTGTGCTAAAATGTTACACCACCAAGCATTTTTCTTTCCAGTTTTAGTGTTCCATATTCAGTAACGCTCAACCAGTGACATGGTTGATTGGTTTTTGTTTTGCTTTGTATTACCTTTGAAGTCTTTTCTCTAAAAATAAGAGGCTTATGGTTTAAAATGCTAACTTAATGCAAGAGCTAGTCAGTTTGCATAAAAATGCCAGATAAAGTCCCCATCCAAACTTCCATCGCACTCATAACAAATATCATCAAACCCGTAATCCAGTTTCAGTGCCGCACTGTTCAGTGCCCTGTTGTCCATCAATCAGTTTGTGGATTGATTGACTTTAATGTATGGTTGTTTATAAAGCTGGACTTTGTCAACAGATGGTATGCAGAACAAAATGTAAATGAGATATAAATCAAAAGCAATTTCACTCTTATTTACAGTGCAGCAGCTTTACTTTCTGTCTGCTGCCTCAGTAGGAGGGAGCATCAAAGTTCAGCGTTTCCCCAAAAGACTCGACTTGAGTATGGTACTTTGACTCTAAAGGGTTGTGTGGGTTGAGGTAAAAAAGCAGAAGTAATTCAGAGGAGAAGGAAGAAAGAAAAGCAAATGGTAAAGCAGTCGAATTGATATTCAAAGCAATGCAAAAAAGGTAGAAGAAATGAATACAAAAAATGAAATTATGTACTGTAATTTATTAAAAACTAAATACAATTTATTCCTATTCTTGCATTTATTTACTATAATTAAAGTGAAACAATGTCCTGATTTTGGAGAGAAATAGTTTTATCCTCTTTAGGAAAACATTCACCGTTTGATTTTTAAAAATAAAAGCCCCTCCTAACACCCAGAAACCAAAACCCTAACACAGATATATCACTGCAATCCAGAATATTGACAGTATGACAATCACAATGGGTCGAAAATGTTAAAAATCCAGAAGATTTGGAGACAAAGCTGTGATTTTGATATGACGAATGCCCTTCCACTCACACTTCTTTCCCACATGAAAGGTCATTCATTTCTGCTACACCCTTGTCCTTTCTCAACAGCAGGCTTTAACACACAGGTGCAACTTTTTTAAAGAAACACTCTCTCACTCACACACTCCTCCAAAAGGCTCCATGCCTGAGGGAATTGGATATTGGATGCTATCGCTTTTGGTCCGAGGCTCTACTGTGACAGATGAAGGCTTTCGCTCAGTTAAAGCGACGGTGTCAACTGGCATTTATTGTGGCTAAAATCAGAAGTGTCTGTGTTTGACTGCAAGTGGGAAATACTCCTAAATGTGGATCCGCAAATAATAAACAAGCGAAGAATTAAACCTACTAGTGTCATCCCTCATGAGGTAAAATGTGAAGATTCATCCACATTTCCACAACTTTGAATATAAAAAGGTCTAGTAAGAGCAACAGGAACTTTCTCAAGAAAACACATAATATTAAATAAGACATTATCTGCGTTTCCATTACAAATGTGCGCAAAACTTTGTCGAAAAAACACAAGTTAGCAATTAGCAGTTTCCATTAAATAAGACAAGCAACTGAAATCACAGATGAATACGTTTGTTCGTGCTACTTCCTGTCTTCTTCTGCGTCTTTTTTGACAGTAGTAACATCTGGTTGATCATATAATTTGTGTGATGTGAAAAAAGTGTTTCCATTGCAGTTTTGTGAAATAAACTAATTCCAATAGAGGTAAAAAAAAAAAATTAAAAAAAGTTTTGTAATTTGTCAGGTTTCCATTATGCTAATTTCCATCCATTTTCTTTACACCCTTGTCCCTTAGTGGGATCGGGAGGGTTGCTGGTTCCTCTCCAGCTAGCGTACCGGGCGAGAGGCGGGGTCACCTGGACAGGTCGCCAGTCTGTTGCAGGGCAACACAGAGACACACAACCATGCACACACACACTCACACCTAGGGGCAATTTAGACAGACCAATTAACCTGACAGTCATGTTTTTTGGACTGTGGGAGGAAACCGGAGTACCTGGAGAAAACCCACCATGCACAGGGAGAACATGCAAACTCCATGCAGAAAGACCAGGACCGGGAATCAAACCCAGAACCTTCTTGCTGCAAGGCAACAGCTCTACCAACTGCGCCACTGTGCAGCCCTTATACTAATTTATGTTTGTACTTTTGATTTGTGCATTGCAGCTCGTGTTTCTCTCAAACTGAAAACTAATTAAATTGTAAAGAACATACAAATTATTGTCAGCTGACTTTCTACTTGAACTGAGAAACATTTTGTAATGTTGTTGGTTCAGATCACTCAACATCCTTCAAGGTGAAATCATTGACTCTTTGTTTTTTTTTACTTCAAAACTATCACCAACACACTGCCAAGGTTATGTCAAATATCTTAGAAATTACTAGCTGAAGAGAGAAACTGCTTTTATTTTCACTAAAAGGTATTTTTTATATATATATTTTATACCACATAGCACTGTTTTGGCTTTACAAGTGAATCATTATCCCTCTTGCAAACAACACACATTATTCCAGGATGGAACCTGTAATTTCTGAAGTGCATTTTAACTTTGGCCAAGTTGCAATACAATGCGGAAAATTACATCTTCTTTCTGGCAGCAGAATTTGAACAGACCTCTTCGCAAAATAACAGTTCTGCTGTTAAAGAAAAGTTTATGATACTCCCACACTGTTTTTATTAAACCAGTTCATTATGAAAAGAAAAAAATATATATTTTTTTATGATGTGTTGGTTTTTGTCTTTATTTGGCTGGAGTACTAACACATTTCCAGACTTCTAAATAAAAAATAATAAACCAATTAGAGGCTCTTGATAGGATTATAAAGGGGTGCAGCCATCATGCGCCAGAACCACAGAAGTGGCAACAGAAAAATCACCATGAAAATAACAAGCTTGCGTGAGAAAATAACACATATTGCCAGACCTTATAATCATGTGGAAAAAGTTTTAGAATAATTTAGAATTTTATAGTCAAAATGTGAAACGTGTGAAAGTAATAAATAACATCACAGTTTTATTTTAAACCCAACACTTAATTTGGGCACGTTTATTAAAAACAGGGTTGGGGGGGGTGAAATATTAATCAAATTCTTTGCTAAATTACTGGAGCCACACTTTTTGGGAGTGAACAATTCATGTAAAATAAAGGTAGCTGAAGCACTTTAAACTATTACAAAACTCACAAAGATGAACAACTGGATATGTCTCTCTAACAGGCATCATTTGCCAAATGTATCACATATTGATTGGGAGAAATATCAGTAAAAATCCTTTTCTGCCCTCAAAGCACAATCATAAACTGAATCTCCCGAAACTTTACTAAAACATCGAGGGTGAAGTTTTGGCCTTTATAATAATAATAATAAAAAAAATTACATTTGGCCAAAAATATATATCTGAAAATTTGAGTTAACAGAAATCTTCTAGACCAGTGGTTCTGGGTTCGGTGAGTCGGTCTCAGGGGTTCGGCGGAGCCTCTGCCACGGAGGTAAAGACACACTTGTGTAAAATTGTGATGACGCCCCGCTTTGCCATCAGTTGCTGCAGAGGATCACGCTACATTGCTTATCCAATCAGAGCTGCGGAGGAGCCCTGATTGTCGCATCTTTTCGGGGTTGCTACTGCCTCTAGTGGCTTGGGGGTGGTAACACAGCTAATATAATTACATTACTAAATCAGAATACCGCAAAGTATGTTGTGTGTTGGGGGGAGGGGGGGGGGGTAGAGGGTTCGGTGAATGCGCATATGAAACTGGGGGGTTCGGAACCTCAAAAAAGGTTAAGAACCACTGTTCTAGAAGAAGGAACAAGGAAATATCATCATTTTTTTGTCTTTATCTACAATGACCCAAATCCTCCAGAGTATAGTAATAATGTCAGGTGCAATAAAGAAAGAAAATGTGGCAGAGCATCTAATGCACACTGATCCTATGTGATGCTGAGGGCTTGTTTTTTTTTTTCAAGTACAATGTAAAACCAACTTGTGGCTTAAAGAAATATATATATAAATCCAAAAATCACCATCATGATAGTGAGAAATTGTTCGCCAAACAAAATCAAACCTGTCCCAGGCTTGAATGGTCATCTCAGTTCCTCTAAAAAAACATATTTCCAGTTTTATGGAGAGAGAAAAGAATGGCACATTAAAGATTATGTACAGTATATCCTTCTCAGGAATCAGCGGAAGATTCTTTGTTGATTTTACAGTTACAGAAGTCCACTTGTAATTGCTGGGAAGTTTTCTGCATGTTTCTGCTGGTATTTTGATGGTTCCTTTTCAAAGTAGGTTTGATGTAGCAGTAAAATGCTAATTGGAATCGGGAATAATCATGATGTTTTATTTAACAAACAAATTTTTAAAAGTACTTTTTGCTGCAGTGAAACAGCAAAAATCCCATGTGATGCTGAGGGCCTGTGGTATCACAGGAGGAGCAAACAATGAAGCAAGAAAGCCGGAAATACATTTGGGGATGAAGAGGAAATGATGGATTAATCAGAACCAGCTGAGGAGTCAGGAGATGAGTAACAGCTGTGAAGGAAAACAAAGAGATAAACCAAACCAAACAGAGCTGAGACACTGAGATAAATAAAAAATAAATAAAATAACACAAAGGAGTAAACTATAATGCTAAGATGTAAGTAGATAAACTGAAAAGGACTGATTCAAAACAGAAGCACAACTGAAATCCAAAACAAAAATCACAACGCCAAATTCTGGACTTAACTCAGCAGCTGCATTTGATGAAGAAAAACACAATTTTATGATTGTGGTGTTTCCATTAAATAAGAAACACAATTCAAATCCAACATGAATAAGTTTTTTTACACCACAAGTTGTTAAAAAAACATGCAGCGCCATCATCTTCCAACTACTTCCTGTCGTCGTCGTCTTCACGGTTTCTCCAGTAGCAACAGCCAGTTGATCGTGTGAAAAAGGTGTTTTCGTTGCAGTTCTGTGAAATAAACCAATTTTGATATGGCACCTTAAACTTTTTTTTAATCAAAAGAAAACATTTTCTCAAAAATTACATTTTTGTATCTAGCAAATTTAGTTTTTAAAATGTCCAATTTCAGTTTTGTGACGAAAGGAAACACGACTGTTGCTAAACCATCATAATAGCTATAATATAAAAAGTGGAGACTTGTACAATGGCTCGAACAGTGAATGCCAGGATGAGCACATCTGCGCCATCTGCTCTTGTTCCTAAAGAGGATTTAACGTCCTGTTGTCAGCAGAGCAGGTGCAGAGCGTTCAAAAGCTGGACTACAAACAGATATTTTGTCTTCAATAGTTGGATCTATTGCAAACATATTTTTAGACATCCGGATTGCTCTGTGTTCTTTATGTCACATTAAGTAGCTCACAGGTGTGATAAAAGCAGGGATTTTAAAAGTATATTTTTGAACTGTTGAAGTCAGCTTTCCAGGTCACATTATTCTCAACAAAACATGGGACTATCCAGTATTATGCATTTGGGTCTTTGCAGCAATCCGTCTGTGCGATTCTTAATATCCAAAGGTGTCACATTGAAGGATCGTGTCAGTAATTTCAAATTCATCTCAGTAATTTCATCACAAGTTCCCCACTTTGGTTGAACTGGGGATGTTATTGCTGAGTCCTGTTGTCGAGGCGACCACAGAGGCAACGGAGAGAGCCGACAGGTTGTCATCGCGGAGACGCGGCGGCGGCGGCACAAACACCCGGCATATGAGATCAACATTTTAGCAGTGTAGCAGAAAATGGGAAAATCTGTGGCTTTTCATGTAGCAGGCAATTTCCTCCCCCACTTTGTGCCACTGCTGTCAGGGTGAGAAGAAAAACTCATGCCAGTCTCAGCCGCACAAATAGAGCGGGTAATTTGCCATGGGAAAACACAGAAGCAAATTCATATTGGTAATAATGGGAAATTACAGCTGCGCGTATTTATTCTGTCATGTATTCTTCCACAGACGGACAGGTATTATAAACTTTCCAACCCTTTTAATATTTGAACAATTCTGTTTTCTCTGCAAAAATGGCCGTTAAATATTGTTTAATATGAAGGGTGAGCGGTGAGTTTACCAATCACACAACAGAAAAGAAAAGTGGAAAAAAAGATTTCTCTACATTAGGGGCGTTAAACTCATTTTCATTTTGGGCCAAATCAAAAATGTTCCTAAGGGGCCAGTTGTTCCAGAATCTATTGATAAAACCCATTAAACTGTTCAAATATCAGTAAATAGCTCTTTGTTTCAGCATTCAGTAAGAGTTTCTTAAATGAAATGATACTGAACACGTTTTCAGTGCATCTAGGATTTTGTGATTGTTTTTGTGGTTCTTTGCAATCAAAATCACAGATTTTGTGGAGGTAATTTAGAAATATTTGCAAGGAATTTTTACGATATTTGCGCTAATCTATGCTGCTAAATGTGACTTTTTATTAATCGCTGCATCGATCACAGACTACAACTGGAAATCAAGTAAGGCTGAAGCAGCGGTCACTTAAACCCAATGCTTTTGGCCAAAAGTAAAATATTTAAAAATGTGAATTTTGCAAAAAATTAGCAGATTTGTGGAAAAATGGAGGGACTTATTGGTCCTCAGGCCTTGAGTTTGACACATGTGCTCTCTAGGAAAGAAAATATTCACAAATGTTTACAAAATGTTGAGCGGTCGAATCACCAAGCTGTCCTAAAATGAGTTATTTGCTGGCTAAAGTATGAATGTGTTGTTGTTACATTTCATCTACACAAACATGATTTATTTGCTGTTTTGTTTTGTTTTTCTATCACAACTAAACAACTTTTGATATCAGAGGTTAAATATATCCAAACTGTCAAATTAAGACAGAAAATACATTATTTGAAAATTAATAAAGGAAGTCTTTACATGAAGACAGTTTTTAACAAAATTCTCACCTATCTTATCATGATTTTGTAAACTATTTTTCTTTCTTTGAGTCGGTTTTTAGGCACATTGTTTTGTTTATAGTGATGAATTTCAGTGATCTGAAAGCTGAACCTTGTGTCAACAAGCTGAGAGCCACAAAACCTTTGACAGATACAATGAAAACAAAAATGGAAAGACCTTCAGGTGGTGAGCAGGGATCACTGGATTGACCAGAATGACAAACGTGTGCGAGTCAGAACCTGCAAAAACAGCAAAGTGTTCTGGAACATCAGCAACCCTTTTTTTTACTAACTTCAGACAGCTTTGAAGTGTAACACATCAACCATTTGAAGAGAGCAGGACTGTGCTGATAATACAGATGGAAACGTTTCCTCACAAAGGCTTGAAAATGAGCAATGACAGCTGAGGCTGACCATAGGATATTTCAGATCACCTGATGATAATTCAAACAGAAAACCAAGTGATGATCAATACGACGCCATATTGCAGCCATTGGAGATAGAAATAAAGGAGTAAATTTCAGCAAAAATGTATCTCAGAGACCTTCTAGAAAAATAACTTGCAAATTTCTGAGTTTGAAAAGTCAAAACTTTTAGAGAAAAAAATGATTTTGAGATTAAGAAATTTTCTAGAAAAAAATAGGACATTTATGAGTTTCAAAGTTTTTGACTTTTCAAAATCTTCAAATTTCGGAGTTTTTTCTATTAAATTTTCAACTTTTATTAGAAAATTTCCTAACTCAGAAATTTAAATTTTTTTGTTTTGTTTTTTGTTTTTTACAAAATTTCAGAAATTAACCTCAGAATTTTACTCCTGCTTTTTTTTAAACTACAATTGACCTAATATGCTGTCAAAGATCAGTGACCTCCAGAAAAGCTTCAAATCCCATCAGTTGGACGTGGTAAGTTTTACTGCAGCCCTTTTCAGTCCGGCTGGAGAACAACAACATGGGCATTAATTTACGAATCTGAAGTTGTGATTCACCGGTAACAGTGTGGACCTTGTTGAATAGCAACACAGGGGTCTTAAAAACGGCCCAGCAGAGACAAACATCTTTCTCTACCATCACAACATTCTGCAGAGTGTTGATGTCCCACATCTCAGCGTGAGGCTCCAGCTGCAACATGGCAGACAAGACGGGTTTGCAGACAAAACCGAGGGATGCTGAGAGGGTTATTGGTGTGTGTCTCTGTCTCAGTGCCTCTGCAGGACCAGGGTCCAAAACAAAAAAACACAGTCAAACACTCCTCACTCCCTCCTTGGTGCCATAACTTCAAAAGCAGAACCACCACACTCTTTTTGTTTTTCTCCATATTAACTGCTTTAAACATTACTCCTTGTACTTATTTTAGACATGTGTAGCCCTTCTTTGTTCGTCTCAGATCCAGTAGGTTGACTTCATGACAGACACACTTGGGTTCACTGTAATTATTCTAGCAAAAGAGGAAATCAATTTGGTGTTAGCATCAGCCCCGCAGCTTCTGCCCAAATACATTAAATATAAATATAATAAATAACCCTAGTTAGGAGGAGTTGTCGGTTACTGGTTGCTATGGTAACCACCAACCGTCAAAAGGAACACAACAGAACAAGAGTTGTGGTCATTTTTGAAACTGTAAAACAAAATGGGCTCTTTAACAGATTGAGGGACAGGAAGTGAGCGTGAGCTGCATTAAATGGCCGTAAGTCGGACGTCATCGTGTCGCCGTAAAGCTTTGAGCTTCTTATGGGAGGAGGAATCGTTTTTATTTTATCCAAGAATTGATTTGTCTTGCATTTTAAAGTCTCTTCACTGCTTGGTGCTCAGTCTTTCTGCCAATATTAGTGGCAGCCAGATTCAAATACGCTTTCAACTAGTGGGACATTTAAACATGGACCTTACCCACAGGGGCCGCGTTTCATTGGCTAATGCCCATTTTACGTCACAGCGCAGCTACCACGTGCGTGACCGTCTCACAAACACAAGCTACAGTAGTAAATACATGCTAATGTACATTGTGGACTAGCAGACCGGCAGAAAGTTTTTGTGTCAGGACTCGAAAAAGAATGGTTCTCCACCGTCAGTGGGGTATCTGCACAGGCAATGTCAGTTATTCTGATCGTATTTGTGGAACTAAAATTCACAGATTTCCAAAATCTGAAACGGAAAGCCTTGCTTGGATCAAAGCTTGTGCACGACCGCATTTGCAGCTCAACCGTCGTAGGATCAATAAGAACAAAGGAGTGTCTGCTGGTGTAACTATACTGCTAAAAAAAAAATAAAGGGAACACTTAAACAACACAATATAACTCAAAGTAAATCAAACTTCTGTGAAATCAAACTGTCCACTTAGGAAGCAACACTGACTGACCCGATGAGGGTCCCCGTTGTCAATCAGTGTTGCTTCCTAAGTGGACAGTTTGATTTCACAGAAGTTTGATTTACTTGGAGTTATATTGTGTTTAAGTGTTCCCTTTATTTTTTGAGCAGTGTATTATTGCTTTGCTTTCTTTGTGTTTAGTGCATGAAAAAAATTAAGTCAATAATAAACACATCCATTATGGAAACCTTTTAGCCAAGTACAGCATAATGGCAGTACCGATACAACTTCTACATCCTGAAGCCTGTCTGTTACAGTCTTAAGTTAGCTGAACAGATCAATATGCAATGTGTACCGTATCTGACATACATTAAAGAGTTTATTTTACCTGAAAAGGCTTTTTACTCAGCTGTAATCATGTTAGCCAAGCTAATTGTGGTAGCCTCCGAGTACCGTGTATCAGGCCTAGGCGAACATTTGCAAACAGAAATCACCCTCAAAACCATGAATGCCCGACTTACCCACCCTTGCAATAACAATAGGCATCAGTGATCTTGTCCACAGCTATATTTATGCTGAGGGTCTGAGGATCTGCCGTTTTCCTCATCGACCGGTAGCATTTAGCTGCGACGACGAGCACAATCTTGGAGGCATCGCGTGGCTCAAACACCTTGATGTCGTCCAAAAACAGATGACATGAACTTGTTGGTTCCATTGTCGTGGCTGATATTGTTTGAAAATCCGGCAGAAATGCTAATTTCTAATCGACTCAGAAATACTCTGCAGAGAGTCAGTCGAAATGAAATTACACATAGAAACTAAGCACCGCGAGCCTTTGTTTGTGAGACATGTGAGACTTTCGAGGGGTGTTTCTGGGCGGAGCTTGGTAAGGTCCATTGTTTTAAACTTTGGTTTGACTTAAAGCTGCAGTATGTAACTTTTCTAAGACAAATATTTGTTTTACATATTTATTGAAATTATCACTATGTTGTGACAGTAATGAGACAGAAACGAGTGAAAAAAAATTTAACTCCTGATTTCTCAGTGCTAACTAGAAACAACCAATCAGAGCCAGGAGGCGGGTCTTTATGCTATCAATCACCCTCTGTGTGGCCCTTCCTCTCTGCTACCCTACCATAGCCTGTTATGAATGCTAATGTTAGTTAGCATGGCCATTGATGACAACAGATAAACGGCTTTCCCGTAATAAGTTGTTTCCAGATGTGGGGAAAGTACCCAAAAACTGTAATCAGGTAAAAGAAGCACTAATTCAACATATTTTTACTCAAAAATTACATCATCAGACGGACAAAACTATAAAGTTGGGTGGAAATTTTGGTATTTAAGGACAAAAATGACAATTCACATAAGTACCAAAAAATAAAATCAGGCATTTTTCTTTTCCAAATCTTCTTTCATTAAAAAAAATCTTGTGAAACGGAACACTGCAGGTTTGTGTCTGGTGAATTTTTGGTTAAGTGTTGGTTTTTCATTAAGTGGGTAGAGATTTCAGAGATTTTACTGAAGATACTTCATAATAAAATTACTCAAGTAAAAAGTACAATGAAGTAAAAATACAAAAAACGTTACTCAAGTAAATGTAACTAGTTACTACCCAACTCTGGTTGTTTTTCCACCATTAGCATATTTAGCAGTGAGTACATGAATGTGATTGACAACACTAAGACCCTCCTGCTGGCTCTGATTGGTTGTTTTTGGTCGGGAGCGGTGCGTTTTTCAGACGGCAATAGCAACACAAGGAGATTGATCATTTCACAGATTATTTGTCTCTATAATTTAACAAAAACATTTTTTCTATAAAAGTTACATACTGCAGCTTCAAATTAATCAAGTTTCTTGTGCAGCAATTTTCACTATAAGTCTCTGCAGCTTTCGCCAAGGGACTCTTCCACGCCCGCCTAAAACAGAGCGGCAATCAATGAACTGCTCCAAAGTGAGACCCAGTTGCAAATGAGAGCTGTTTGAAACATGCCAGCCTGTCTGCTGCAGCGAGCAGAGCGGCGCATCACATGCTCCAACAAACAACGCGCCTGCAGGAGTGTTCAAATCCCCTCTTTCTTCCTACTCGCATCTTCTTTGATCATAATGTTCCAGTAAACAACAAACGGTGTGCGTCGTCTCCACGCAGCCCACCGAGGAGACGCCTTCAGTTACGTAGCGGCTGAATGTGAAAGTTGAGTGGCAGGTTGAATCACAAAGGGGACTTTATCGCTGCAACCTAATTTTCACGTCAGGGTTGTTTTAGGCTTCGTGAATGCAAAAGAAGTCAGTGACAACAACAACAAAGCAAAACAATAACATTTATTTATTGATTCATACGTTATACATTTCATGATTTATTAGCGATATATTATTATTGGCAAAGATACTATAATCCAATTGCATTTCTATACATAAATACAAAATATGAGGTAGGGCCTCAATAATTGATGATGAAAATAAATAGATGCATTTTTCACATTTATGATATATATCTTCTATTTCTTTTACACATAACACACATTTTAAAACGTACTTTTATAATATATATATTCTCAATTTTTAAATTAAATGAATGTCATGGGATGTTGGAGGCACATATCTATATCCATAGGCAGCAGTGCCTCACATAGGACACACAGAAATATATGACATTACTCAAGTAATTAGAAATTTAACCTATGCACTCATAGGTCACACAATAAAGTGCCAAAAAGACACAACAGACATAACAATAGGAATACTGGTACCATATGAGACAGACAGCTATGCTGCGGTGTTAATTTTGAAATACATTTAATAATAATAACTCTACTTTTTCAAGAACATCTATAAGGCCAATGGTTACCTGAAGATGTGTTGTAACATATTGGCAAACATCAAAGAACAACTACATGTTAGATGGGTGGCAGTATCTGGACTTCCTATACGCACACGACACATTCCTCTTTAAACTTTTTACGTTTCAACTACGATCCCACATAAAGTACTCATTCTTTGGTTACTTACACTGCCTAGTGGTGACTTGCAGGCCAAGAGATTTATTCATATTTATATATATATGCGTATGTTTTTTTTGTTATCTCTAAACTGACGCCATCCCTCGATTTTGTATCTTTATGTTCAACTAAAGGTTCCCTAAAGTAAACATGCAGAGACTTATACTTCGAGAAGGAAACAGATAATTACACATGGACATTGAGTTATAGCAACACAAACTGCAACATGCAAGCTCTTCATTTGATATATTTTACAAATATATGTGGTTCAAACAAAACCCTAAGCTGATTTTTTTTTCTTCTCAAACCAAAGGCAAAGAATCCCTACACAAATGGTAACACAGGGACATAAAATATACACGTATAGGTTTCACCTCTGAGTAAAGTCATAAAGGGTTTTATCTTTAAAGTCTTGCAGGAATAAACTAAATGCCCTCATCAGACAACATTTGCTTTTTAATCTCTGATTAGAAGAGAAGACATCCATCGGAGTATTTTAGCTTTTTTTTGGGAGCAAATCTGTATTTAAAGTTAGCATTACAAAGCTAGCTTAGCGTCATAATAGGAACTGCTTGTAAATCCTCCTCGCTTATTTCTACAGTCAGCTCAGACCAGTCATGCAAACATTTGATTGACAGCTACGTGGAGATTGATTAAACATACAGAGACAAACACACACGCACACACACAAGCCAGAAACAGACATACATTTTTTTAAAATCACAGCTAGAGCTAAATGCACGACGTACTAAAAGGAACACAGTGCAGCGAGCAAGCTATTTAACATCTGTATATTTGTGCTCATTAATTGATTATGTTTTGCTTTCAAATAGCCTCGCAGTATCTGTGCTATTTTCATATCAAGGTCATGAAAAGACATGGCTTAGAGAAGTAGGAATAGAGAGCCTTAAACTTTTAGCAATTGCTTTTTCACCCGGCTAAAAAAAGACACTCCACCATTGAAAGCCTGCAGTGATAAAAGCATCTATTACGCCAATCAGGAACTCTGCTTAAGCTCAAAAAACATAAATCCGGTTGGTCCAAAGCAGAAATGACTAATTGCTTATAAGTAGGTGCATGGTGTTTCTTTTAAGTTAATAGGTTGGCAGCCCTCATTAGTGGCCTGCCGTGACATTTCAAGTCCGATCACCTGCAGAGCTGCACTCTTTTAATTTTTTTAAACCCACAGAAATCCACTTACAGCAGCTCAGCTATGCGGATGATGTCAGAGCATAATAATTCAAAGGAAACAAGCGCTAAATTTCACTAATGCGTCTGATTCTGACGGACCACGGTGGGACTGTGATGGGTCCAGAAAAGCTGCTAAAAGCCTTTTGCCGTTTACAAATAATAAATGCACCGCAGCAAACTATTGCACAGACCCATTTTCTCTGCGGTTCATTACAATCAGTCAAAAAGTTACTTTTAAATATGTTTTACAGCCTTCCATGGAGCGCACACCGGCATAATGACACCCTGCAACACAACTGTTCGAAACAGAGTGACTCACTTTGCATTTAAGCAAAGGGGAGCAAAAAATAAAAATAAAAAAATCAGGCTTCATGGAGGTTCTCCAGGAAAACAATCTTTCCCAGCTGGGTGTTCATTGTGATTAAACACAAAGAAGGCTCTAATTTTCCTTACGCTATTATTCCTGCAGCTACCACAGTAGTCTGACGAGTTTACCTGAGACCCTGTTTCAACGAGGACACACGGAGAGAGAGGCAACATGTTCCGAAATGACAGCGAGGTCTCCAATAATCTACCACTAACAACAAGAGACGACGTGAACGTCCTCGGGGGAGCGAGGCCTTTTTTCTACTCTAAATCTTAATTTGTTTGCACGTAGTAGTAGCTCCTATAGAGAGGATGTGACAAAACACACTTATTACTTGAGGATAGTCGGGATATTTTTTTTTTCCAGGACTGCACTTTGTACAAAACATTACATGTTGGCAAGAGTAACATTAGGGGACATTTACACACACAAACACTCTCACTCTCTGCCTTCCTCCTCTGGAGGTTTTATAGATATATATATAGATATATATATAACTCTAATAATGTGTATGCTTATATATTTGATATAGTTACTCTACTTATGTAACGTACATTGCAAAGATTTATATATTCATATATATGGCTTGACAAAGTCACAACACATACATACAGCATTTAATAGACATTTATGCACATAGAGGTCATCTTCGTCAACCTGAAAGGGTTAATTAATTGGCCAAGTAATCGCCAACGAAAATGATGGCTAGACTATTCGGATAGCTTTAAATTCACAGACAAAGCAACTAAACAAAACACAACTTAATGAAATAAGTATCACATTCTACCTCTCAGGTTCAGAGACAAAGAGAGTCCAAGCTTCTGCTCCAATGCTGAGTCGTTAAAGGCCAAAGTGAAACACGCAGAACTGGTAATCAGGATGCATTTGCCACTCTACTGGGACATAGGAGGCACAAATCACAGATATCATAATCTATTTCTGACAAAGCAAGAGCGACTGAGCTGTAGTGGATGTGACTATTAATACATACTGCTGGAAACGTGATAAAGCATACTAGGTCTATTTTTTTCAGATAGTATCTATAATTCAGGTGAAATTTTGTACACAGATGGACCCAAAACCAAGATCCCCAACCAAGCTTACTGAACTTCGTTTTTTTTTATCTTTTTTTCTGGAGTTTCATTTTCTTTTCGTTTTTTTTCCTGACTGCTTGCTTCCACCGACATGATTCGTTATCCCTACACAGAAATGAAATGCCACTCACACACACACACACTCACACACATACAAACAAACAAACACAACTCCATGGAGAACAGCTATAGTGAGTCTAATATTGCAAGTGCAATCTGAGTTGTGTCATTTTATGACACAATTTTTCTCTTGGAATGAGTTCCCTGGGAGGGGGGCTGTGGAGTAATCAGTGGTCATGTGTGGGAGGCAATGACAGCCCATTAACCGAGTACCAAGTAGCAGCAGGAAGAGCAGGCTCCACTTGGACAGCCGCCCCTCCCTAAGACAAGACGGGAAGAGGTGAAAGAAGAGGAAAAGCCTGTTTCCACTGCCGTGATAAAGAGGGGAAGCAGACAGAGTGAAGTACAAAGCGGGAGAAAAATCAGAGGAGGAGGAAGATGAGGTGGAGGACAAAACAGCCTGGAAGCAGGCGTCCACCCCACTCCAAGCGCCCCCTGCAAAACTTGGAAGGTGTTGCTTCCAGAGCAGCTGCTACTGATAGGAACCAAGCTGGAAGTCCTTTGGGGGCAGTTTGAGACCCAGGGAGCTGGTTCCTAATGGGTCGATCATGTTCTTGTAGCGATTTCCACGGTGCTTCATCAGGAAAGGCCCCCAGTCAGGCTGAGGGGAGCAGACCAACTTCAGACGCTGCAAGAGAAAACAGAGCCCGGTTAAAGCTTTAAGCCAGTAAATCGGGCCTATGTTAGCATTCTGCCAGATGTTTTATTAACTGTGTCCAATCTCATGGTACTGCTTTGAATATTACAAATTAGGGCTTATATGATATTAGAAAACCAGGTTCTGGTAAATCATAATGATAATATGAGTTGCAATAAATTCACATACTCCTATATTTCTCATGTGTCCTTTAAAAACACTCTTTGTGACCTTTTAGTGTTTTGGAAACTGAAGTTTCTGCTGCAGTTAGACTTTATCCAGCAGGCTGAATATCTTATTAATGTGTAAAGTGTGAATTCATGACACTTGAAATATATTCATCATCAGAATTTGCTTTCCAAGCAAATAAAGTTCCAGATATCAACTTTATACACACATACATAATCCATTGCACAATGTTTCACTAATGACGAAAAAACAGTTTAGCAATCGCTGTGTTTTCATTAAATAAGAAACGCAATTAAAATCACACGTAGATAAGCCATTAAAAAACATGCTACACCATCGTCCTCCCACCACTTCCTGTCGTCTTCTTTGTCGTTTCAGACAGTAGTAACATCTAGTTGACCACATGACTCGTGTGATGCGAAAAAATATGTTCCCATTGCAGCTTTGCGATATAAACTAAAAAAACGTGATCTTTTGCTCAATTTTCCTATAAAGCAAATTTATTTTCATAATTTTAATTTGTGTTATTCTATGGCTAATGGAAATGCAGATAGTGATTTACCTTTTCTGGCTAGTTGCCCACTTTTTCTCTCACATTTCAGTTAAAACACGTCACGTCTAAATGCTAGTAGCACAGACATGAAGCTGCATTTCTATTACAAACATGCAAAAACATTGTCAATATTCCACTAATGTAAAAAAAGCCCCACAATTTCACAATTGTGATGTTTCCACTAAATAAGAAACAATTAAAACCACGCATGAATACGTTTGTTAATGTCATAAGTCATTCAAAATTAATCATATCGAAACTAATTTTGATACGACTAAAAAACCTACACATTGCTCTATACAGCAAAAACTTTTTTTTTTCCGCAAAAATTGAAAAATTTATTTTCCTAATTCCAATTTGCGCAATTCTATGGCAAAAAGAAACACACTTAGAGATAATATACTGTATTGTGAAGTCCTGTTACATGTGGTGGCTTTCAAAATTATTAATACCACTTGAACATGTTTCATGTATTTTATGGGATTCTATGTGATAGACTAAAACAAAGTAGGACATATTTGTCAAGAGGAAGAAAAATGAGACATTTTCTGATTTTCTAAGTGTTCTTTGTACTTGTCTCAGTCCTCTGACTCAATACTTTGTAGAAGCACCACTTTCTGAAATTACTTTTGCAAATCTTGTGAAGGTCTCTCCAAGCTTTGCACATCTAAAAGTGGAAATTTAGCCATTTTCCTTTGCAAAATAGCTCAGGCTCAGTCAGTGGAAACAGTCTTTTAAAATAAACTTCAAGGACACGGACTCTCACATGAACACAGGTCTGATTTGACCAGACTCCACAGAAACAGGAATATGCTTTTATCCAAGCCACTCCATTGTAGGTCTGACTTTATGTCTGCAACAGAGAAATTTGTTCTCTCTCACACAAAGGACTAAAAAAATGTCATAACTCTGTTCTTGCAGCCCTGGGTTGATATTTCCTGTAGATTATTCTTGACACATTATCTGGGTTTAACCTTTATCTTTTTCTCCTGTGGTACATTTGCAGCTCATGGGACGTATGTGGACATCAACAGAGTTCTGCTTCTAACTTCTTGTGAAGAATGAAATATTTGGACAGAAGGAAATTTGTTATGAAAACCTCAAGTAAATAAAAAACATATCTGTTCTTTGAGACTATATATTTGCCGTTAGCCTATTAGACCCAGTGGAAGCTGCATTTCTACTATAGTATCAAGACTTTTTCAGCCTCTACTAGGTTTTACTTCATTATTTCCACATAATTGGCGCAATATTTTATGTAAATTATCTATGCTTTGAACTTCTCCATAACTGCCTCGGTTTGTCTTCATATCGTTTATTATTGTCATCCAACAAACGTCCAGTCTTTACAGAACGTCTGAAAATAAATCACACCCAGGTGGATTGTAGGTCTACCACATAAAGATGCAATAAAGTTCAATAGGGATCAATGAACTGCATATGCAGCAATAAAAAGTGAAATTCTCAGCGGCATGCAAGCACAATAAATTGGTTCAAAACTCAGCTGAATTTTTGTGCAGATTCTGCACATCCTTCCTATAGCGAGTTTTCTTTTGGATGTTTTTTCCAACGTTCAAGTCATTTATTACATCTTTTCAAACAGAATTAGATGTGTCACACTGATGAGTCTAAGCTGGCAAAAATAGGTAGAATGTAGAAAGGTGGAAAACATCACAATCTAATAGTTGGTTTTGGATTAAATAGAAGGATGTCGGAGACACAAACGTGCAGGAATAATTTGAGGCTGATGGCTAATACTAGAATGCCAGCTTTGTTGTAAAACAGCGATTGAAGTCTAAACCCGGTTGGTTGGAGGAATGTATAGAGCGTAATACGACAATCAAGAGAGAAAATGTAAGAAGGACTTAATTAATTAACTTAAGATCAGATGAGCGCTTGCGTTCATGGTTATTTTCCCAGATAACAAAAGTAATCTTGACGCAAAATCTGTAATTGATGCTTCTGTCAGCGATACTGAGAAAACAAAGCTGTTTGGACAAAAAGCCGCAATCATCATCATCCATTAATCAAAGTGTTTAAAAGAGAGTCGGAAGACTCCCAGAAATATGAACGAATTAATCCTCAGCCTGCATCTTGCCTCTCCATGCTAATGAGGGAAGGATGAGGCTATTGCTTTCCCAGTGTGTATATGTTTGTGTGTGCATGTGTGTCAAAAACAATAGACAATATCCTGCCGCAGTTTCATCTTAATTATTACCTCCACTACGGTGCCAGGGGCCAGGTGCATCTTAATGACAAACATGATGGGGATCCAGATTACCGAGCAAATAACCATGAGCCAGCCCAGAACCATGGACCAGGTGGGGTAGGTGTAGTCCTCGTACGTCATCCCTTTCCACTGGTACAGACTCAGTCCCAGGATGCCCTGCACAAAAAATGAACCTCTGGTTACATTTAACAACTTGTCGGTTGTGTAAAAATGTATGGACCTCCTGCATGTTATTGTTTATATCCGGAGCTTTCGCGCATGCGTTAAACACCGGAGGGCAAAAAAGAAAAACGATTCTTTTGCCATTCATATCCGCGATGCTGCGGTAGAACAATTAACTAAATGACACCTGGAGATGTAGGTGTGATTAATTTAGTGCAGTGCGCCACAGCAAATGGGAAAATAACGCAGAGAAACCGTTAAGAAAACAACTCAAACACACTTTTTTTCCCCCCCCCACTCACTTTCTATGTCGGCTATGCTACGCGTAGACTCGTTGCCGTAGCAACTGGCGACAGCGCCACCAAATGTATCAGGATTCAACACACCGAAAACATTCAAACACTTTCCACACAAAGAGCAGCACATTCAGCCCGTTAAAATGTTAAGTTTTCAGGCTTGATGTTTATTTTGTGATTATTAATAATAAGTGATCGCTGTGGTAAATTTGCTATTAGCTAATCTAAGATTAGCCATCGCTGCTATTAGCTAATCTAAGATTAGCCATCGCTGCTATTAGCTAATCTAACACAGCTGTGGTTGATTAAACACCTGATCTACTGATAATCTGTCAGAGTTGTCACATCTACATGCTAAGGTTGTCAAAGTCAAGCTAGCGTAACTGAACTACTTCCCTCGCTAGTTTTTATTTTTTTATTAATTAAAACTTTTACTGATCTTGTTATCTAGTTGTCATAGTGTAGAAAAGCACTGTGTCCCTTTTTGTGTCCCTTTCTTGTTTGCTCATAAGGTTTTATTCAAATGATTGCAGGATTTTTTGAGTTTTATTTTGGAGTTGAACATTTTCCGGATGATATTTAACTTTCCTTCGAATAGAAATCCCTTCATGTTCACAAAAAAGTCGGATCATGCTGAGAAATGTCAAAGAACAAAATAATCCAAGCATGGCAGCGAATCTACAAAGAAATAGCTGGAAAAAAAAAATCAAGCTGTTGCAACAGCCCAGTGAAAAAACAGACCTCAACTTGATTGAAATGTAGTGTTGAAACCTTAAAAGAACCAAATTAATATCTTCAAACCGCAGTGAACTGAGCCAAAAGTTAAAAAAAAAAAAAGAGTTGATCGAAATTCTTACTTAGCGACCTGAAAGGTCAAAGCAAAGCTCGGTTCAAGTTGCAGCAGCTGAAGTTGGTTTTACAGGGTATTGAATTTTGTAGTGGACTTATTTTTTCATTTTAGTTTAAAAAAAAATGATCGTGATTTAAGGAGTTGTTTTTTGCCCACATATTTACCAAATTGATGGTAGGTGTCAAGGCTGTTACAGCCAATAAAAGACAATTTCTCATCAAATGACCCAAGATTTTAGCACAAGAAATGGTTTTCAGTTATGTAACCTTACCTTTGGAATCTATATGATCTAAACAACTAGACCAGTGGTTCTTAACCTGGGATCGATCGAACCCCAGGGGTTCAGTTAGTCGGTCTCAGGGGTTCGGCGGAGCCTCTGCCACGGAGGTAAAGACACACTTGTGTAAAGTCGTGATGACGCCCCGCTTTGCCATCACTTGCTGCAGAGGATCACGTTACATTGCTTAGCCAATCAGATGATCACGTTACATTGCTTAGCCAATCAAAGGATCACGTTACATTGCTTAGCCAATCAGAGGATCACATTACATTGCTTAGCCAATCAGAGGATCACATTACATTGCTTAGCCAATCAGAGGATCACGTTACATTGCTTAGCCAATCAAAGGATCACGTTACATTGCTTAGCCAATCAGAGGATCACGTTACATTGCTTAGCCAATCAGAGGATCACGTTACATTGCTTAGCCAATCAAAGGATCACGTTACATTGCTTAGCCAATCAGAGGATCACGTTACATTGTTTAGCCAATCAGAGGATCACGTTACATTGCTTAGCCAATCAGATGATCACGTTACATTGCTTAGCCAATCAAAGGATCACGTTACATTGCTTAGCCAATCAGAGGATCACGTTACATTGCTTAGCCAATCAGAGGATCACGTTACATTGCTTAGCCAATCAGAGGATCACATTACATTGCTTAGCCAATCAGAGGATCACGTTACATTGCTTAGCCAATCAAAGGATCACGTTACATTGCTTAGCCAATCAGAGGATCACATTACATTGCTTAGCCAATCAGAGGATCACGTTACATTGCTTAGCCAATCAAAGGATCACGTTACATTGCTTAGCCAATCAGAGGATCACATTACATTGCTTAGCCAATCAGAGGATCACATTACATTGCTTAGCCAATCAGAGGATCACGTTACATTGCTTAGCCAATCAGAGGATCACGTTACATTGCTTAGCCAATCAGAGGATCACGTTACATTGTTTAGCTAATCAGTGCTACGGAGGAGCCCTGATTGAAGGAGCTCCACTCTCAGCAGGGATTTGAACTTGTGTCTTTATTTACTTCAGCAAAACTCACAGTTTTTACCAAATGGACTCTTTGCACCTCACAACTAATATAACTACATTACTAAATCAGAATACCGCAAAGTCTTTATTATTTATTATTAATTTTTCATTCTCTTAAGAATGTAGAGCTAATTAAATGATCTAAACAAAACCTTAAAGTGGTTCCAGTTTCTCTTGATGGCCAACCTGTTGAAACTGTGGCAAATTTTAAATACCTTCCTGGACAGTCGGCTCAACTGTGCTGAAAACAGACTATATTTTGAAGAACTGAGTCTAGTTGGGTCACCTATGTCTTGAATTTGGAGGGAAAAAAATGATATTTTATTTATCAGAAGGGTTCATTGAATGCACATATGAAACTGGTGGGTTCGGTACCTCAAAAAAGGTAAAGAACCACTGAACTAGATTATTGAAAAATAGATGTGAATATCTTTACTAGAAAAGTTGGCATGCAGGAAAGTGTTCACTTCCATGCTTTAGTGTTGCTGACCAAAAATAAAAGTCTGATCAGTTAACTTTTGCGTATGCAATGTCATCAGTGTATGCGCTTTAAATCTTGTTTTTGGGAAGCTAGATTAAAACTGTATTGATTATTGATTTACAACAGAACAGAAATAGAAAACTGACTTATTGAATTTTCTTCTATATGTCACTAATTATTTCTAAACCAAGACTGATTTATTTTACAGTGAGGTTTGGCTACCAGCTGAATTTAATCACTCAACAAAACATGATTAATGCGTTTTCCAAAATTAATTTAAATTAAATTGTTTATGTAAACATTGGATGAAAAATGAATGATTAAATCACAAAATGTTCAACACCAATGAGTAATTTCTTGCAAGTTTCTTATGCTGGGGGCAAAAACTGTTTCCTCTGCTCCATTTGCTTTAAAAATAAAGATGGAAGACAATGGAAAAAAAGTATTTCACATGTAATTAGTGTGTGAAAGAAAACACACACCAATCTAGCTTAAAATATAAAAAAAAACAATAGAGATGAAAGACAGAAATGGATCAGTTGCAGAAAATGAATCAACCCTCCAATGAGAGCAGCAGGATAAACATGCAGCTCCATTAGTCAGCATCACCTTTGCAGTGTTTTTTATTATGTTTATGTAAATTAAACATATTTATGCAGGCCAGGGTCCTGCTCAGACACACTAGTAAAATCTGTGCAAGGAAATTTACATCTTCAGCTGGACAGCTCAGCGAAACGGAGGCTGATTTCAGAGAAAGTCTGCATATTTTATACAGTTCAAGCAATTTTCCACCTAGTTCACGATGCTTAAGTAGAACTAAATTGTAAACTGCGGTGACAGACTTCAAAATAGGTATGTGTAGGTAGTTACAGAAATAAACATTTGAAGTGTTGGCTCGGCAGGAAAAGTAGGGAGGAAACAATTTTCAGCTTCAGTGTTTGGGGAGTAATTCCTCATCTGTTACAGAATGCAAATTATTGCATTTTTAAGGTGACGGATACAATGGGTGGAACTGAAAATACAAATGTCCACTAGTGGCTCTGTGTGTGTGTGTGTGTGTGTGTGTGTGTGTGTGTGTGTGTGTGTGTGTGTGTGTGTGTGTGTGTGTGTGTGTGTGTGTGTGTGTGTGTGTGTGTGTGTGTGTGTGTAGGAAAATGAGATGATCGAAAACAAACATACTGTCAGGATGGTTGGAGTCACAAAGGCCCAGCACACTCTCCAGAATCGGTTTGGCTGGAAACCAATCATCATTTCGATGTCCTCGCAAAACCTCTGCAGACCTGCGGAGGAGAGGAAAAAAACGGAAAGAGAGATAAAATCAAAGACGAGAAATGATGGGAAGATGGAAAGTGGAAACACAGACAGTGACCAGGGTTTGATAAGATCCCTTCAAAAGGACATCAGCAAATTTTGCGTGTGCGTGTGTGTGTGTGTGTGTGTGTGTGTGTGTGTGTGTGTGTGTGTGTGTGTGTGTGTGTGTGCGTGTGTGTGTGTGTGTGTGTGTGTGTAAAAGGAGTCAGATTCCTGGAGAAACTGAGGGAGCAGATGGCTTCATTCCTTCGTCTTAACTGTGAGTGACATGAAGAGGCAGAGTCACACAATCATTTCAATATGTCACCTGTGCTGATGCTCCGACAAACCGAGCCACCCTCTCGCTTGGTAACAGCCACCTGACACACACCTGAGTCCTGGGCACGTCGGCGGCTCAGACTTGGACATTACAACAGAGACCCCTTGTGGCCGCGTAGGGAATATCAGGAGACCAGCATGAAGGACAATGGGGCAAATCCCAATTTCCTCTGGAAGGCCAGCAGTAATCACAAAAGTCTCCCAGATGTAATTGGTGTCCCTGCTGAGGTGTTGGACTGTGCGTGTGTTCATGATGCCTCAGGCTGGACTAAAAACAAATAATAAGACCAAACAGTGTAACACCACATGTGAGTGCGTGCGAGGCGTTCACATCTACTGGCACCTCTGGTGAGGATGTGTAAAAAACACCAAAAACAGAGTCATGTTGTTTTCTTTAACACTGAAGACTTTTTGTTTTTTATTCAACCTTGAGAACATTTATTCCGTGGGAAAATAACCAATGTCACAAATATTTGTAACTTTTATTTTAAAAAATATTATTTTTTTACATACATACTGCTGCTTTAAATTAAACTTGACTTTTGTCAAGTTTGTCTTGCCATAATCCACGGTGATGACATTAGAGTTCATAACAACCATCACATATTATCTATGTCCTAATTAGCTGATTGGAGGTGTTGATAAGAAACAACTTTTCTGTTTTACCATTACAAACAAAAACATTTGGACTTTTATTTTATTTTGAAGGGCTGCACAGTGGCGCAGTTGGTAGAGCTGTTGCCATGCAGAAAGACCAGCCCCAGTCTTTCTGCATGGAGTTTGCATGTTCTCCCTGTGCATGCATGGGTTTTCTCCGGGTACTCCTGTTTCCTCCAACAGTCCCAAAACATGACTGTCAGGTTAATTGATCTGTCTAAATTGTCCCTAGGTGTGAGTGAGTGTGTGTTTTGTTGTGTGTCCTGTGTGTCTCTGTGTTGCCCTGCGACAGACTGGCGACCTGTCCAGGGTGAACCCCGCCTCTCGCCCGGTACGCTAGCTGGAGATGGGCACCAGCAACCCTCCCGACCCGACTGAGGGACACTGAGGGTGTAAGAAAATGGATGGATTTTATTTTGAAGTATGAGCTTATGCTACTAATGTACTTTACTGTAGCAACAAATACCCATTGTATTATTGCAGGAAAATGAGTGCAACTAAAAATGCAACTCTACTGCATTGAGTTTTCTCCGTTTGTCTGTTTTGAAAAGAAATTCTTAAACATATTGTTTAACTGTAAACATCATAAATGAACCATAAAAACAGTAGCGGTTGGTGCTGAGTATCCATTACAAAGGTGCATAAAATTGAGTCGATATTCTGAAAATATAATTTTGCAACTGCTGTGTTTCCATTAAATGATAAACACAACTGAAATCACATGTTTGTTCATGCAATAAGTAACTAAAAACCATGCAGCACAATCATCCGCCTACCACTTCCTGTCGTCTTCTTGTCTTTTCTGCCAGTAGTAACATCTGGTTGTTGATCACATGACTCATGTGATGTGAAAAAAAGTGTTTCCTTTGCAATTTTGCAAAATATCAAAAAAATGTTTTACTTAAAAGAATCGTGAATTGTTTTGGAAGTGGTGTGTTTCCAGTAAGAAAATGTATTTTTGTGATTCCAATTTGTGCAAACATATGGTGAATAAAACGCAGTTATAGATGATTTTTTTATTTTATTTTACCGCTACTCATGAAAATACTTAAACACACACAGAGGATGCATAACTAAGAAAAAAAACATGCACTGTGGTTTTGTTTTACACTAAAGGAAATACAAGATTGGATTCAAATTCACAATCTTTCATTCTTCCAACGCTGGAGCTTCCTGCTGACCTCTGACCTTTCAGAGTGGTTCCTTGGAGTGCAAAACCAAGCAGAGTAAGTAAAGGTCATGCTGCAGGTCATTTACTCACCATAGAGGTAGGAAATCCCAACCAGCTCAAAGATGGCGATGATAACCAAAGAGTAGGAGGCTGCGTATGTGTCCACCAGCTGCAGCATGTACATCCCGCTCTTTAAAAATCCACAGACAGTAAAACAAAATATATATTAGTAAGACAGTAGGGAAAATGTATTGCTTCAAGTAAAATAATAATTAACTTAAAGCAAGTTCCTATTTTTAGCTGAAAAGTTACATGGAAGTTAATATTGTCTTATTTCATTTGAATTCAGATACTTACACTAGAAAGTAAGTCAAAATTGCTTGGTCAGTTTTTGTGTTTTTGCAGTGTAACCTGTCATAAGTAGGAACTCGTACCTCTGTTATCATGGGAAAGCCCAGGATGAAGAAGGAGAGGCAGCAGACCAGGGTGAAGAGCGGTTTATGTTTCCTCAAGTACTTGGGGTACTCATCCGACACGGACGTCACGATGGTTTCGATGGTGGCAAACTGGGAACATTGGAGGAAGAGGAGAGTAAGGGAATGAGGAAGAAAAGCAGCTAATCTCAAATCTTCCCTGATCGTCTCCTTCTTCTGCAGAATCACCAGCCTGCAGCCAGCAAGTTTAACTCATTTAAATTCTAACAGCTGCAGCTGTTAGAATTTCAGCA
Source organism: Poecilia reticulata (assembly GCF_904066995.2). NCBI lineage: Eukaryota > Metazoa > Chordata > Actinopteri > Cyprinodontiformes > Poeciliidae > Poecilia > Poecilia reticulata. The sequence continues at coordinate 31,953,415 of NC_088832.1, forward strand.
TCTAGTGTTGTGAAGCATTTGTCTTCATTTAGCCAATAAACTCTTTTTAAAGTAATTCAATTTACTTCCAAAACAGTTCAAAAGAACATTGATATAACTCTGAGAAGGAGAAGAAAACAAAAAAAAAAAAAACGAAGACTTTGGATCACAGGGAAGAGACCCGACATCATGTAGGAGTCAGCCTGGAGAAAAGCAAATATGACATAATGGTGAAAGAGCCCAGAGGAGAGCAGCAGCGCATGAATACATAAAACAGGGAAATTTAAAGAGGCTGGTGGTGTGAGGACATATGCATGAGAACACAGCGAAAACGCACCGACGCAGAGCTGGATCTGCCACTTCCCCGTTCCTCTCCATCCTCCTGAGCTCCCAAAACTAATTTCCTGTCAACATCCCAAGCCTATTACTGCTGAGCTGCTTCCTACAACAAAGCCCGCAGCCCTCTCCTCTGAGCTGCCACTGCCAAGGCAAAATAACATCATCATTTACTGTTTCCTTTGACTCGTGTCCTAATGTGCCACTGTGCCCTCTGCTCGCCTCAGGAGCATCGCTGAGCACTTAAAGGGGGCTGGTGCTGTACGTGTTTGCTCAGGATCACACTTGGAAAAGCTCTGAGCATTAAAAATAAAAGTGAAAAACAACATGCCAGAGACTGAAGTGTTTATTTAACGAAGCAAATCCAGTAAATTAGCAAAGTGACTCGAATTTTAGTCAAACAAACAGAATAAAAAACAGTTTTTATCCAAAAGCTGCTGTTGCCCTGAACACAGGGAATTATTCTAACATTCATTCATTCATTTACTTATTTTATTATTTGATTTTCTTATTTATTTACTTATTTATTTTTTCTTAACATCCCAGTTGTTTCTGTGTTTTTCCACCATGTTTTTTACATTTGAGATATTCTTATTTGTTATTATTTTATTCAGTTATCGAGAGTCGATATTTTTAAGTTTCGTTGTGCTTTCTTCATCAAGGTTCAATCCTGGGGTTCCTCTGGTTCTGGTTCTGGTCTGCATCCCCAGAACCAGAACCAAACATTCAGCTTCTACGCGCCACATATCTGGAACAGACCTCCAGAAAACTGCAAAACTGCTGGAACATTTAAATCAAGACTAAAAACCATTTGTTTAGAGCTGCCTTAACTTTTTATTAATTCTCATTCTTTTACAACAGTTATATAATGATTATTGTCTCATTGTTTCCCCTATTGTTACGTTTTTGTCTCGTAAAGTACCGTATTTTCCGCACTATGAGGAGCACTGCATTATAAGGCGCATAGAATAGACGCTACAGTAGAGGCTGGAGTTACGTTATGCATCCACTAGATGGAGCTGCACTAAAGGGAATGTCAACAAAACAGTCCGACTCCGGTCAGCGAGGAGAGCCTTCCGCGTCTGGGCCGGGGCGTGGCCGGACGATGGTCAGTCACCCTTCTCCGTTCGCGCACAGCATGTTCATGGAGAACGTGGCGCTAATTGACCTGCAGATGACCTGATTATAGATGATGGTGGGTAGATAGGTCAGTCAAACTTTATTAATAGATTACAAACCAGCGTTTTGACAACTATCCCAGCATGCACTGCGCGCTTCTTCTTCTATGGGGGAAAATGAAGTCGGCAGCTGTTTACCATAGTTGCTAGACCTGTTGTGGCTCAATATTGGTCCATATAAAAGGCTCACCGGGTTATAAGGCGCACTGTCGGCTTTTGAGGAAATTGAAGGTTTTTAGGTGCCTTATAGTGCGGAAAATACGGTACTTTAAACTGCCTGAAATTAACTGAACCAATAAACTAAAGTTGACTTGATTTTTGTGACATCATCAAAAAGTCAAAAATAATCAGCCAAAGTGCAAGTCTGGTTCATCCCTGGGTGAAATCTATCAAAGATGAACACCTTTCACGTTTATCTTTTCAAATAATTACAATAAAAAAGATAATTTTTGCATTTGAGATTAACGATTTAAATGTTTTATTTTCATGACACTTAAACGTCACGCGAATGATTGAAAAATAAAGGACATAAAGTTGATGTTTACAAATGAACATAAATGATTTTAATGCTTTTTAAAAACTTTTAGATCTAATTAGTTTGACTCGTTCTAATCACAGACAGACAGCCTTTGTTCAGCTTCCTGGAGAGTTTGAACTCTCGAGCAGACAGACGCAGCGGGACGCAGCGGGACACGGGGAATTATGCTAATTGGGTCAATGCCTGCAGTGTTTACACATCACTGGATGTTACCTGCACAGTTGAAGGTTTATTCTGGAGCAAACAAGTCAGGAGATTCATGTGATTGGCAGGAATGTTGATTACTTAGACATTAATTCAAATTCAAACAATAAAAAAAAGACAATTCATATACTTCTCTTCTAAATTCTGTTATATTTAATGCATTTTTGCATGTTGATAAATTTTCTGGAAATCAAAAGTTGAGTGAATCATTATAATATTAGTTTTAAATGTTTTTAAATGCAGTGTTTATATATTTAAACATTTAAAAAACACACTGAAAAGAATAGATGCAAAAGCTTAAAGAAGAAATTGTATTTCAATAGACTTAAAAAGTTTTTAAAATTCTTTCTCTTATGGCGTTACAATTTTCAATGTGTAAACTTCTACATTAAATTATGAGCATTTGTGCCATAAACTTGAAGAAAAAATAATAATCTGTTTTAATCCATCATCCAATGTTTCACATTTAAAAATCACTAGAACCATAAAGGGAGATATAAATGTCAGAAGATTATATAAGAAGAAATGAAGAAATTTTAATAAATGTCTAAACTGTGAGGAGCTTTTATTAGGACATCAATTCTTTTTTTATTATTATTTTATTTTAAAGGGAGTTGTAAACAGTAGTTCATGAAATTCCTACATTTTTGTATCCTTTAGATGAAAATATTGATATTAGTCTTAACCTTAAAGTTTGTTTGTTTGTTGTAGAGCGGGGGGGTCCAAAGAGCGGCGCAGGGGCCATTTGTGGTCTTTGCAGTGATTTTGTGTGGCCACCAACTGCAGTTCAAGAATAATACAAACTTGTCTTTTAATTAGGGTTAAATTATTACCAACATAATTTTCTTACAGTAGAAAATGTCAAGTACAACAGAAAGTATTTATCTTTTTATAACCAAACTTTTATAACAAGCAGAGCCACATTGTTTATGCCGACTTTTACTGAAAAGTCAACTTTTCTGTGCCTGGATCAGCTTTTGTTTAATTTATTAAACTCGACTAAATATAACAAGTGTTTTGAAAGAAAGTGACTCAAATCTTTTTCTTATAAACAGAGTAAATTTGTTCTACAAAAAACAACAACAATCAAACAACTTTAATTTGTTGATTTCATCTTATCATCATAATTTTTTTACTTATTTTGTCCTGACAAAACGTTTGGACATCCCTGCTGTAGAGTTATCACTGTAAATTACATAATCTAATCAAAAATACAACTTTTTCACACAAATTAAAACATTTTCACACATTTATCATAGTAATTTGTTGGTTATTCTGAGGACATATAAACTGTAAGAGTGCATTGTATATAATATCACATAGTGGGGGGGAAGCAGCAGTTACCATGGTATCCAGTCCAAGAGTCAGGAGCATGAGGAAGAAGATAATTGCCCAGAAAGGAGACAGAGGGAGTCTGGTCAGAGCTTCAGGATACACCACAAAGGCTATGCCTGGACCTGAAATTAATGCACAAAAAACACATAGATATGCTTGTTTTCTACTCATTATGGACACAGATGATTAAAAGGCAGAGAAACGTGAGAAAACAAGTTCAACAAACTTTAAATTCTAACAGACATTTAACACTGGAACTGGAAGACATTTTAAATCCCCAAAACAAATAAACAAAACAACACGATAAATAAAATTAAGAGCCAGACTGAAGATTTTTATCATCCAGTATTTGGTAGACAGAGAAAAACTATAAATGGTGCAAATGGACATTATTTACCACGTGATTAATTGATGTATTATTGCTTATTGGGACAGGCTTAGGGCTGCACAGTGGCGCAGTTGGTAGAGCTGTTGCCTTGCAGCAAGAAGGTTCTGGGTTCGATTCCCGGCCCCGGTCTTTCTGCATGGAGTTTGCATGTTCTCCCTGTGCATGTGTGGGTTTTCTCCAGGTACTCTGGTTTCCTCCCACAGTCCAAAAACATGACTGTCAGGTTAATTGGCCTCTCCAAATTGCCCCTAGGTGTGAGTGTGTGTGTGCATGGTTGTGTGTCCTGTGTGTCTCTGTGTTGCCCTACGACAGACTGGCGACCTGTCCAGGGTGACCCCGCCTCTCGCCCGGAACGTTAGCTGGAGATTGGCACCAGCACCCCTCCCGACCCCATTAAGGGACAAGGGTGCAAGAAGATGGATGGATGGATGGATGGGACAGGCTTAGTTGTCTTACCTTCATCTGCCACTTTCTCTATTGGCACCTTCAGTTCTTGAGCCATGAAACCAATAACAGAGAAGATGACAAATCCAGCAAAAATGCTGGTCGCACTGTTGGTGCACGTCACTATGATGGTGTCCCTGCAAAAACAAAAACAAAGGAGGGAGGCCAGATGCAGCATAAGCACAAAAAAAAAGCATATGTTGAACTAGTAAAAGTATTTTTATATTCCAAATACATGCTGGTGCATGATGTAGGTACAACAGTGCCCTCTGGTGACAAGACGAAAAACTGCATGTGAATCTAAATTATGGTAATACAAAAACTGAGCACTAGATGGCGCACGATTTTAGAAAAAAAAGAAACATTTTTGTTGCTTTTTTCTTCTTCTGAAGGCCATCTAGTTGTGTTTATCATTTACAATCAGTAACATGTAGTAAACAGGAGTAGTTTAAATGAAAGAAGCAGTGCGCTGCGGTGGCTAAAAGTGATATTTATTGGGATATTTCTACCACACAGACAGATACAGCATCATGCATCTGAGGTGTCAGGGTTAATAGGTCTGACAGACGCGTAGTTTACCTTTTAAGTGTTTACCTGTAGCAGTTATTGTGAAACTTATTGTAGGAGGAGAGCGTAATGAGGCCTCCCCAGGCAGCCGACAAAGAGAAGAAGATCTGAGTAGCTGCGTCTTTCCACACCTGAGGAGCAGGAGAAGAGTTAAACGAAGGCGGATTACTGGTCAAAACTGATTTTATTTTTGTTTCTGTTTGGAAGCTGTAATAAAAAAAGGAGCTCTATGTACCTTTGCATCGTTGAGTTTTTCCCATTTTGGCGTGATAAAGTACAGGATGCCGTCGGCGGCACCGGGGAGCGTCACTCCTCTGATCAGCAGGATGACCAGCACCACATACGGAAACGTGGCTGTGAAATAAACCACCTGAAACATGTGGGGAAAGTAGCAAAATTAAAGTAATGCAATGACTAGAAGAACTGTTCAAAATCAAACCAAATTTTATTTGTACAGCAGATTTCAGCAACAAGACAGTTCAAAGTGCTTTACATCATAAAAATCAACAAATGAAACGTTTCCAAAGTGCCATCGTTACACATTAAAATGTTGGTTAGTGTTTCATTTACTATTAATCAAAAACAAATCCAAACAGGTGAAGTTTTAGTCTAGATTTAAAGGAATTCAGTGTTTCAGAGGTTTTATAGTTTTACAGACGTTTGTTCCAGATTTGTGTGGATTTTAGTTGATATTTAACAACATTTTTGATGTTTTTAAATATTCCGTCTCATATTTCTGCATGTAAAGCACATTTAACGTTGACTAAATAAAAACTAGAAGAAAAAAAATAGTCTTTTTGTTTGGACCAGTTTGAACTAAGTTCACATTTGCAAAGACGTTGTTTCAAAAAAGTCAAACAATATAAAAGCACTTATTTCTATTGGAGGTTTGAATAAGTTTTTAAAATTAAATCTTGAAGTTTGATGGTTGGACAAAAATGAAGGTTCAAGTTGCTCAATAATTTTTTCTGATTACATCGTACAAGCCGGATTAATTAATTAATAAACTTGTTTATGTATTTATTTAGAACCTGATAGCAGTATAAAAATAACAGGCATGAACAAGGAATGCAAAAGACACATATTTTTTGTACCACAATAATCCTAACATGGTCCAAAAGGAATAAGAAGGATACTTCCAAACAAAAATAAATCTCAATTTTCTATTTTTTGAGTTTCTGAGTTTCGCTGTTGACAATTTTCTATTTGATTTCACCAAATATTACAGTAGTGCCCATCTGGATAGTTATATTTTCTAGTGAAATTTCACCAGGATCGTTATGTGACCCTATAAAAACAGATTTCCTCCTGGACTCTAACATGATTACTGTCACCAACATCATGTCAGCCGTGAGATTCGATTCACTGCAGCAGACTCAACGTGTGAGGCTGTTGCTTTTTTTCCTTTATAAATCTAATTAAGAATGTTTTTATTATTAAAAGGTGAGTTATTAGGATGTCATTTTATTTTTTTAAATTGCCTATTTTACAGTGTAGATTTCACCTGGATTTAGTGTCAATTTTGGCTGTGTTGTACTGACCCGCTTCAACCACTAGGGGGCAACATAACACAATCAATCTATCGTCACATCCGGACGAAACTTCGGTGTTTGTGCCTGTATAACAAATCAATAGAGCCTGATTTATAGAGAGTTACACATTTTTAACAGCTAAAATGATAAATTTACAGCGTTTTTGTAAATAAATGCCCTTAAATCACCAAAAGTAAAGAGATTACTGTTTAATCTGTAACTGTCCTCAGCTGTTACAGATTAAACCATAAAATGTTTAATAGTATATTTGCTGTGTGTGTTTTTACTTTGCCTGATGACTTGATCCCTTTGGCTAACGAGGCGTAGACGATGAGCCAGGCCAGGAAGAGGCAGCCTGCCAGGGGCCAGCGGACGTCTCCCGGATATTCAATCCCTTTGGAAATGTGCAACACATTGTACCTGCAGGAGGAAGGCGAAGCGTTAAACTCAACTTCAACACGAGATACATTACATTAAAACGTCTATTATATGTTATTTACATGCAGAGCTAAAGGAAGCCACAGACTGACTTTCATCAAGTTTCTCATAAATCAGTTCAATCCAGTAATCTGGAAACAATCAGATGTCGGTTTTCTTAACTAAAATATGATTGATATGTTTACTGTATTTGACACTGCTGCTGACGTCCAAACACCTTAAAACTTTTTGCAACTTAAAACCAAAAGTTTCAGTGTACTTTTGGTAGAGCGTCGCTAACTGAACGAAAAAGATACTCTTCCATATTTTATTGTTTGTTTTTACATTTACAATCCTGAAAAACTGTACTTTTAATTCTATATCAGAGTAAAAAGTTAGTTCAGGCCTTTTTATTGTGATTCAGTGCAACAAATTGTCTTCAGTAATGATAAAATGTCTAGTGTGTGTAGTAAGAAGTTTGTTACAGAACAAACAAATAGATCAGATGAGAAACGAGTCAGTCCACATTTTTACCTGACAGACATTCTCCACAGACACCAAAGGGTCTGCAAAGGATTGAAATATGTGACACACATTTTGTATTTTTGTCAGCCTAAATTATTTGAATCCATGTAAAACTTTACTTTAAATGATCAGTCATTTCATAGTAAAAAATTGCATGATCAGATGGACCAAAATATAAAGTTAAGTGAAAATTTTGATATAAATAAAAATAAAAACTGCAGGTGTGTGTCTGTGTTTGGTGAATTTTTGGTAAAAACATGTTTATGTTTTTCATTTAGTGGGTAAAAAACTTTACTCAAGTAAGAATAGAGATACTTTTAATACTTCATAACAAAATTACTAAAGTAAAAATACTCCGAAAAGAAAAATGTTTCAAAAATAATATTAATAGTGGGTAAATAGTTAGGCTGAAGATTAGTCTGAGGCACAGAAAACAGATTCAAATGACATTTTCTGCTTATTTAGTTTTAAATTTGACAGGATTTATGTCTCAAACTGATAAAAAACAACAATATAAGAGTGAGAATCTTATAATTTAACCCTGGATTTGGTGATTTCCCTCTCTGATAAGACCAGGAATGAACAGACAACAGAAACCAGACAAACTTTGCAGAGAAAGTGGAAGCGTTTATTAGAAAACAGACTCACTTGAAGTATTCCTCACTGGGGCTGACGTAGGTCTTGTTGCCGTCCGCCGTCATGTTAAGCAGCTTTGTCAGGTTTCCCACGGCGTTGGCGGACAGACAGAAAGTGGAGTTCTTGATGGAAACGGGGTTTCTGTCCCGCAGGATGCAGGAGTCTGTTCCAATCAGAAATCAACACATTTGAACTGGCAGAGATGCACACAGGCCTGCAGTTTGCTTCGTTTTCACGCAGCGTAAAATGGGAAAATGGTGTAATTTGCAGGGAAAGAAGGTTTCTGCAACACGGAGTCGATGTTGTGAAGCACTGAAAGTCAGAAAAAAGTTTGATTCATGTGTTGATCCACTGTACGAACCTTAATGCTTCCGATTCCCAACTTTTATGCTTAAACTTTAGGTTTTTGCTCTATGAGATCACAGTTCATGACGGTTTTTATATACAAATGGCAACATGCATCCAAGACAAAGTTTCATTTTAGCCTTTAAAACTGATAAATAAAAAAATATCCCAACCAAAAGCCTGATATCCAACAAGATTTTAAAGCACTGTGAAATGTGTAAGAATAATTTTCAGATACATTTTGAAGTTATGTGATGAGCAAATTACACAGCAAAAAATAATTTGGTTTATTTAACCTGCCATAAAGACAAGAAAACTGTCATATTTTCAATGCCAAAGTTCCAAACTAAATATTTAATTCACCAGATAAATACTTTGCTTCCTAACTACTTACTTAATTCAGTTTACAAACTAAATATTTAGCTTGTTAGTTAAATACTTAGTTTGGAGCTCTGGTATTAATAAACACATGAATTAAATGCTGAAAATGTGACATTTTTTCACTATTACAGTCCAAATAATCCAAATTACTGCTGATAATTTTTTACTGTATAACAGTAAACAGTCGAGTGCACCGAGCAAATATTGGACAGACTGTATATAACTCATAAATACATCGATTTTTGACAAAGAACAGATGTTATTTGTCTGTTTCGCCAGCAGAGGTCAGTGTCGGGCTCACTGCAGCACTGCAGCAGCCCAGTCCGTACAGTAAATTTGTCAAGCAAGCAGTTTTAGTGCTGAATTCACAGAATCGCTGAGGGCAAATATTACAGAAAATATAACCAGTTTTCACGATTATTCGACGCAAAACGCTGTTAAACGACTCAATGTTTAATTCCTGGACTTTTCTGTAAAAGCAAAACGCAGTTTTATGAATAGTTTCTCTAAGAATCGCGATGCCACAGCTGTGCACTGCATTTTTAAAACCATTAAAATATGTATTTACTGTAGGATTCAAAGCAAATTCCGTTGAAATCTTGAACTCCGAATAATTTGATGTGTCTCACGGAGGCCTCCCGTCCATGTCCTCATCAGCCGGCGTCATTAGAGACGCACCAGACATGAGTGAGCAGCTCTTCATTTGTCACTCGCTGCAGAGATCGCAGGTCAGGATTCATTATACTGCAGGACACCTCGGCTGAGGGAGTCATGACGCATTGCGCATTGTGGAGAGAGAACGAGAGGCAGAGGGGGGCTTTTGGTGAATGTGTGTGAGTGTGTGAAGGTGTGTGTCTTACCTAACAGCAGCATGTCTTTGTCCTTACATTCCAGCGTGTTCCACTCATTCCTACAGTTAGCCCATGGCAGTGAGCCCTTCAACGAAGCGAACAGGTAGTACAGTGTCCAGCACATTATAATGTTATAGTATATGGCTATCAAGACAGATATTATCAACATGGCAATCCCGCAACCTAAAATAAATAAATGAGACGAAATATATACATTACTCTTTAGAAAATTTGAGAAATAGTTGTTATTATTGTTTCATTTTTCTGACTTATTTTTTTTTTTGTTATTATTATTTTTTATTTGCTTTTTATTAGTGGCGCCAGTTTACCTTGGAGAGCGGGAATGCATTTCCAAACTGACACGGGCCCCTGGCTGGCAAACTGGCCCAGAGACACTTCCAGCAAAAAGATTGGGATCCCAGCGATGCCCAGCATGGTCAGATAGGGAATCAAAAAAGCACCTGGGGAGAAAATTACACAAATTAGAGAATAAAACCCTCAGCAGGGTGAAAAACCTGCCTCTAAATGATCAGATTCACTGAAAGGTTAGGTTAAAAATGGCATTCCTGTCATTAAAAGTAAAAATCAAGCAAATATTTTTGACTGTTTTTAATGTAAATAGAAGGTGGTGTTTATTTTTTTTTTCAATGCTATTAAAATAATTTCCCGACGTTTCATGTTTTGCGTTGTTTTAAGGCCTTCAAGTATATTTATTACATTTTATTTTTGCAAAGAAATATAAATCTGATCATTTTTCCCGTTTTTTATTTGATGCATAACATAAACCTCAACATAATCTTTTGAAATCATGATTTTATTTCTTTTTTTCTTCGGTTTCTGAACTCTTACCTCCACCATTTTGGAAGGCAAGATAAGGGAACCTCCACACGTTTCCCAGTCCCACCGCGTAGCCAACCATGGACAGAATAAAATCCAGTTTATTGGACCAGTTTCCTCTGGCCTTATTCTCATCTCCCCCCTCATCATCATCATCATCATCAACAACAACGTCCGCCTGAGAGGAGAAATAAACTTTAGATCATTCTCTAAATGAAATGAAAAATAAAACTAGATTAAACCGAACCCAAAATAACCAGTCGAGTCAATTTATTCATAAAATATATTTACAAACAAAAAGAATTGAGCAAAGTGTGCAACTTGGGAGAAACTGGCAGAAAATACATCGATTTAGACAATATATATAAACCAGACACGAGCAGAAAGAAGATATTTTTAAAGGGGGTTTTAGCTTCTTAAATAATTTTGATAAAATACATGTTCTCGTTTTAAATGGGCACAAAAACATGTTGTGTATGTTCTGCAAAAACTTAAAATTAGCGGATTTTCTATCAATTTGATGATGGGAGATTTTAAATATTTTCTATCTTCAGCTGCATTTATTTACAAACATCTTTCCGCCAATAAAGCACAAATTTTAGGTGCAGAGACAAAAAAAAAAAAAAAATCCGACATCACGCAAAAGCAAAACTAATGAAACAGAATCTAAATGTAAGTAAAATCTAGTGTGCGCGTGAGAGAGGGATGTCCCCTCGCGACAGGTTGTGATCCGCAGTCTCGTGCTCAGCGCAGCCTGTCTGGCGGGAAACACCTGGGCTGTACCAAGTGCGTCTGCTGGGATCCGGGATCACCGCCAAATACCGCGAGAGTTAGGAGTCAAATCCTGCAGTCCAACCCGCTTCTGGGGTTTTAACCGCGAGCAAAATCAATTATAATACCTTAACCGAAACAGATATGAATTTTTATAAAGAGGAGACGGTTATTGAAAATGGCGCAGAAGAACAGAAGAGACAGCAACCTCTGTTTGACGTGTATCTTTTTTTTTTCTTTTTTTTTTTGCTGACATAAGCAAGATTTAAAGTTTGGCATGCTTTAATTAGATGCACAAGGAAAGAATAATTAAAAAGAAGCAACCGGAGCATGCACGATTACAGCATTTACACAAATTGAAGAGTTTGGTTTTGTAATACGAAGTAAATCAAATTTGACTGAAACACGTAAATAAAAACCCCTTTAAGTGACTAATCCTTACAAAAACAGCGAATTATAAAATATGAATTTCATAATCAAGTCTTTTAAACCAAATCCTCGACAATCAAGAAGCAGCACGAAGCTCCGCAAACTCTGAATGTTTGTTCTTGCCAGGGGCTTTTGCGCCCTTCACCTCCATTCATCTTTGCGCTTCGTTTTAATCAGAAACATCCGCAGCGCACCTGCCTCCAGCAGCGCAGGAAACGCCTCATTTAGCACACTTACCCCCGCTAAAGTCCCCGGCTGAACAGACGTGTTTCCATCTGTTCCCAGTATGATGGTGGTCTGGCTCATGGTCGTCCAGTTGCCCGGGGTGTTGTTTTGCTCCGCCGTGGCCCGCAGCGGGTCGCCGGCTGAATCCTTCCTGAAGGCCGAGTTGATGGCCACTGATCCGGGGACGGGAGGCGCCGGCGCGCTTTTAAACGTCCCATACTCCTTATTGGAGTCCGGTTCTCCCGGTTTATTCTCCGGGGGACAAAAAGTTTTACTCTCGTTGCACGGAGGCGGCGGTTGAGGCGCCGGGTGGTGGTGAGGGGCGTGTGGTTGGCATGGCACCGTGTTGTCCGGTTTGTTTGCTGTAAATCCCGCCGCTCCTTCCTGCTGCTGCTGCATTGGGATGTAGCCGGCCGGCTGCTTGGCCATGTCTCTCTGCTCAGACAGATCCTGGAACATAAAAGTGACAAATCAGCGACAGGAACGGCGACGCGACGGGAGAAAGCATGAAGCCTTGAAGCTGCTGCTGCTGCAGCTCATCTCTGCAGCTACAGAACCTTTTTTTTTTCCACAGTAGCCTTTTGATTTTGGTATATTTCACTTTCAGGAGGTGCGTTTCTGCAGCCTATGAATGCACAGTATTTGTGTGTGCGCGTTGAAGGGGGAGGGGGCGCTTTGCCTTGCTTCTCCACTTCTCGCCTTCTGCAAGATTCTTTAATTTTACGCCCCATTTCCCCCTCATGTCATTCAGCCTCACATCCACTGATTTTTATGGCCAATAGACAAGCTGCTGCGGGTCTCTGGGAGGCTCCGCTCTCCCCGCAGGCAGGCGAGATCCCCGGCGTTTCAGGGCTTGAGCTGGACCCGGGGCGGCGGAATTAAAAAATGGCTCCCTGGAATTTCAGGGGGCGGGAAAGCAACCGGAAAATCCTCCAAATGGAAAAAGAAATGTTGACTGATTAATGCTTTGTTGCGTTCATGATTAGTGAAGACGGTAACTAACTTCTTGTAGCAAAGTTTCCCTCAGTATAAAAAGAAAAAAAAAAGCATAAATAAGTAAAAAGAACAAAAAAAAACCCGATTTATTTTATTGTAACCCTTAAAAGCATCTGGATGAATTAAGACAGCCTTACTGGAGCGACGACTGAAAAATAATGACGAAAAGTTTTCTGCGTTTCAGCACCACGGACAGCGCAACTGCTTCAGCGTCGGAAAAACTACTTTCAAAACCCGCGAAATTTACTTAAAAAAAACCTCAATCTTGATGCAACTTTACGTGCAAAAGCAAACGGAGGAGTTTCCATCCACTTACCATTTTGTGCAGAGCTCTGCGTTCAGGCTGAAAACAGCTGTAAAAAAGAGAGAGAGAGGAAGGAAGAGACGACTGGAAGCCGAAGTGGTTATTGCCGCGCAAAGCAGCGAGTGCAAAGCTTTTCTACGGCTCCGTGGGAAAGCTTGGAGCAGTTTGCGTCAGTGCAGAGCAAGGTGCCCTTCGCGTGACATTTTCTTGATAATAGGAGTTTGATAAATCATTAGGCTTGGATTCGGGTTTTTTAAAGGGGACTAGCAGAGCCAAAGCGACGGGGGGCGCGTTTGTGCGTGCGTGAATTGTATGTGTTCTGATTACGCACGTTGCATGCGTGAGCGCTGCGCGGACAGCGCTGAAGCTGATTAATACACTCGTGACTACAGATGTGCAGCTTCCACGCGTGCATTGACGCTTCCCACGTGATCACGGGGAACCAGACTGGGTTCATGCTGGAGTTTGAATTCTATGCTGAGATGTAATCTCGATTATGGCCTTTTATAGTAATAAAGTTTGTTTATTATGCTTTCCGCACCAAATGGGAATTAAAAGAGAAATGAATTAAGGAAGAGAAAGTTGAAACTTTCTTTTAAGTATCTAATTCGGCGGGGGGAGGGGGTGGGGGGCAATCAAGGGTTAAGTTGAGCTAAAAATGACCTGAACTATAAATAGTTTTTCTTTTTTTCCCCCCCAGCTAGTCGGTTTTACGCACAGCGCGCCTGAGGCGAGACGCGTCACCAATGGAAGCATTGATCAAGTTTAACAAAAAAAAAAAAAAAAAAAAAAAAAAGCGGGGCAAAGTCTATTCAGAGCTACTCATTTGTTGAAAGTCTTGCGCAGGAAGAAGCTTGTTTTACGGACTCACACGCGTCAGGAGGACCCGGAGCCAACCACTGGAGCCTCCACTGGAAGCAGTGACAGCTGAGTCCAAAACACTGCATTGCGCATATCATAGTCCTGCTCTTTCTGTTACTGGAGGATGCAAAGAAAAAAAAGAGTCAGGAGGCTGGTTGTAATGTCTTTATGTCTCCTTTGTCTCATCATTTACAAAGAAATCACGAGGCCTCGTCTCCTCTTCCAGCCATGAGGACAGCAGGCCGCCGTAAAGTGAAACTGCAGACACTAAAGGAAAATGAGCTCCGTAAAACTAACTCGTTATTAAGACACAAAGCTAAATGAATTATTTTCAGTTCCGATCACTTAATTTGTTGTAATTGTCTTTGGGTCAGTTCGCGTTTCCTCCTTCCCTCTAGATAATCATATTTTGCATTTTCGTACAACCGTGACAGTGTGTTTAAAGTAGATGTGACACGTCAATGTTTCGAGCTCCAATTTGACGCAGTTGCCATGACGCAGAGAGCTGTCTGCTATTCCCAGATGGCTCCATTTCGTACTCGAAACGGTTTGGTACGAAATAACTGCACTGGGAAAAAGATAATGCAGCTCCAAATTTAAAAAGAAATTTGATAATTGGTCACAATTAATCAAATCAGGTTTATTCAAGTTAATTTATTAAGTTGTAAAGGTAAACAAATGTAAATAATTTGATTGCTTGAGACCGATAAACACATTCTCTCTGTTTTCAGCGTACAAATAACAAGGTACGAAAAGGCGAATCTACCTGGTTAAACCAATCAGCGGGGGCAGTTGCCCAGGGCGGCAATAAAAAAGGGGAAGAGGTAATTTCTAGAAAATAAAGATAATCTTATTTTTATTCTTAAGTTTGCAAGTATTCCACTGAAAAAAGAACAGAGCTCTAATTTTTTAAGACAATTTTCTACAATTGTAATTGTAACTCATTTCAGTTTGTCAAACCTACTTTGTTTAACACGACAACTTAATACATTTAAAATATTTATACTTACTTACTTGAATCAGTTTAATTTGATACCATAACTTTTTAAAAGCTGGATCACCTCGTTTTCTTTCTTCAGTGATGTATGAATGTGAAGTTTCCCTGGTGAATCCTGGAAACTGGATTATGTGGTTCCTGCTGGAGGGAAAACATCTGATAATTGCTCTCATGTTAATTGTTTGGGGGGCGTGAAAGGAGGGGCTTTCCACAACACCGATCCCGCAACAATCACCTACTAAACCAACAATTCCTGGTCAATTTGCCTCAGAATATCACCTTTTTGTCTTTCTCCTACTTCTGTAAACAAACCACTTCCAGCACAAACTATATGTGTTTGTTTTTCCAATTTCATATATATTTCAGAAATAATTTCATATTATTTTCTGAAGTAAAAAGTAGAGCGTAGTAAAAAATACTCGGAAAAGTAATTTTTTTTCCACAAAAGTTACTTAATTAAATGTAATCGAGTAACTAGTTGCTACCAGAAATAGGAAGAGCAGCTAAAAATTATAGCCATGTAAGAGCTACTTCAATATATTTTAACTCAAGTAAAAGTAAAAGGTAGCAGTCCAAGAAATTACTCAGGTAAGAGTAGAAAAAGTATTTGGTGAAAAGTATACTCAAGTACTGAGTAACTGATCAAATTATTAATCATTTAATATTTAAAAGTTGCATCATCAGACGGACCAAAATGTAAAGTTAAGTGGACATTTTGGCATTTTAAGGCCGGAAATGACAATATTTTTTTTAAGTAACAATAAATAACAAAATCAGGCAAAAATAAAATGTTTCCAAATCAGTTTCTTTCCATAACAAACTTATAAAACTTTAACAAAACCTGCAGGTGTGAGTCTGTGTCTGGTCAATTTTTGGTAAAACTTTTTTTTCCGATAGAAAATCCAGAAATGTTCCTCCAGTAACAGCAGCGATACTTCATAATAAAATTACTCAAGTAAAATAAAAATAAAAATAAAAACTGCTTTAAAAAAGTTACAGGAGTAAATGTAATTGAGTAAATGTAACTAGTTACTACCAGCCTCTGCCTTGGCTGAGCTGCGCTGAGGCCATGCGGGGCAGCTGCGTGTTGCGGGGCAGCTGCGGGTTGCGGGCCGACTCGCTCTCCTCCCCGCTGGATTCAGCGCATGCAGAGACTCTGGCTCCTCTTCATTTGCACGCTGCGCTCCTTCCGCTTGTAAATCTCCCTCCGCTCCAGATAAGAAGCAGAAGCGGCTGTATTAGCCGCCGCCAGGAGTTTAATTACATTGTCAACAGAGAATAATTGTAATTGATTTCTGCTTCTCCAGCTCAGGGACTGACGCAAACGCAATCAGCGCTTATATGATCCCCAGAAACAGTTCGGATGTTTCATTCATCACGCCTGCAGAGAGTGGTTTTTGCACATTTCAGCTCCTAAAAATGCGCATAAATGTAATTTAAATGCACCGAGTTGCTGGTTTGTTCAGCTTTTGTGGACTAATGGGAGTATTGAAGTTATCGTTTGTGAATCTTACATTGACAGAGTACAGAAGTTGATCGAGTAGGCATCACGGAGGAGGAAGAGGAGGAGGAAGAGGAGGAGTGTGGGGTGTTTTCCCGTGTCCCTTTGCGCCTGTTAATTACATGAGATGGCGCAGTTTAATTGATCAGGCTCGCTGTCGCCTGGGAGATAAGAGGCTGCAATCATTGCCAGCGCGAAGGGAGACGGTGATTCAGCAGAGGGGGTCAACCAGAGCATCATCATCATCATCATCATCATCATCATCATCATCATCATCAGAACCTTCCCAGTTTCCGGTTTATATTCCAAGTTGTTCAATTTTGCAGTCGTGAAACTTGAAATCAGATGTTTTGCCACTACAGGTTGTTGTTGTTTTCTTTTCTGATGGATCTTTTCCATCTGAATCATGTTAAAACCAAAGATCTACACTTTTAACAAAATAATATAAGAAATTAACTTAAATCAAGCTCCCATATCTTGCTGAAAAGTTGCTTGTAAATTATTTTTGTCTTCTTTCAAGTGAACTAAGATATCTGCACTAAAAACTAGAGTAAGATTTTGTGTTGTGTTTTTGCAGTGTATTTGCTTTTAAGCTGCACGCCAGAAAACAGGCTTTTGAGACGCCAGTGTCACTCATTCTAGCGCCATCATGTGGTCAAAATCATCAGACTGAAGAATCAACACCTTCAGGAAACAACCTCCATCAAGGGGATGGTTACTGTCAGAGATGGTAGTAACTAGTTACATTTACTTTTTTTTATTATATTTTGTTTTAATGTACAGCACTTTGTATCAGCTGTGGTTGTTTTAAAGTGCTTTATAAATAAAGTTGGTATGGTATTTACTTGAGTAACTTTTTTAAAAATGTACTCTTGGTACTCTGTACTTTTTGCTTTTACTTGAATTATTATGGATTTAATATTTCACCAAAAACGGAACAAAAATGTTTATGTAATGTAATTTTTTAATTTTTAGTTCTTTGTAGCTTTTTTATTCTTGAGTAATTTCTTGAACAGCTAATTTTTACTTTTACTTGAGTAAAAAGTGTGCTGCAGCAGTGCTATTCTTACTACAGTACAATCTGTAACTACTCTACCCATTTGTGGTTATTTTTTTGCAAACAATATTTAAATTCCTACAATGTTTATTCTAGTTACGTTCTACCTTTTCAAGAGAAATATTAAAACGTCACAATGTAAAACCCAATTTATTACAGACAAGCATCATCCAAATACTAAAAGCAACAAAACTGGGCAAATCAAATCATTAAAAGCAAGATAAAATGACACCAGGTGATGCAAATTTGCCAAAAATAGGTATACATTTTGATTTAAATCATTATAATATAACCAGTTTCATAAAAATAACTCGGAAGAAGCTTCAGAAATGCATCAGAAAACATGACCACTCCAGAAGATTACACGTTTAAGAGTTCAGGATTCATCATCACAGGTAGAAAAAGCCAGAAAAAAATATTTAATTGTAAGCAGAGCTGCTCAGTGGAGTATGTAAAGAGGCTCAAGTCGGCCTCTTTTAAGCTAAAGTACCTTTTAGTATCGTCCCTGGAAACCCGTGGAAGATGGATGATGCTGCCGGCGAAGTCTTGTGCAGCTCAGAGTAAAACAATAAGAGGAAGAAATTCTTGGCAAAAGCACATAATCTCTTCACAACAGAACAGTCAGCTCTGAGGGCTTTTCACATTTTCTACTCATCACTGAATAAAAAAAACAACACATAGCATCTTCTTAGTTTGTAGAGTTTCTGTCTCGTGAGTTTACTTTGAAACAAATAGCAAAGTAAACATGTTTTAAGAGCTTTTTTCTTCAATTGTGTAGGACATAAATCTCAATTTCATATATCTGGGTTTTTCCGCCTTTTGTTTACCGTTTGTAGGTGAGAAATTGAACAAAAAAGTTCAAACCAAAAATCCTTCACACAGGAAATGGCAGCGCTCCCAGGAGTTGCCAAAATGACTAAAGTTTTAAATCACCGGGGATGAGTTGGCTCCAAGCAAGGGAGAAATTATCAGCACTTCCCATCAATCAGCATGAACTCAGTGTGGACAGAGGTCACTTTATAAACCACACACATCTCAACCACCAAGGGAACCATTTTATCGCGTTTCTGCCACCAAAATGAAACTGAAAGTGGGAGTGCAGCAAGGCGAACCGTCTGGAGTTCAGGGGAAGGAAAAAAAAGTCTGAAACTTTGTCATGTGAGAAGCATGAAAGTTTGGTGAATTATCTAAATTTTTAATATGGCAGAAAAAAAGCAAAAAAAAAAATGTAACTGTCAGAATTCTGAGATTAGGATTTATAAAACTTATAAAACCCCAAACAATAAGTGTCGCATCTTTCTTTTTATGCACTTTTATCAGTAAGTGATAAAACAAAGTTTTCCAACTTTGGGAAGAAAAAATGTATCCAATAATATTTTTAACAACATAAATGCTTACAATGACACAAAGAATAAAAATAAATAATTTTAAACAAGTAGGCACAATGCGGATGACCAAATTATCCTTTATTTTGCTCAGGACATGAATTAAGAAAAAAGTAAAATGAAATCAGAGCTATAACTGGTTACATAGATACTATGATGGGTGACATCATTGGAGGCTGTATGTCTGCTTCCTGTCTGGAAGGTCAAAGGTGACAAAGAGTGAGCGCGGATCCTTCTTGTTTTTACGCACGCTGATCTTTCCCTTCAGCTCTTCTCCTGGAGCAAACAGGAAGACAAACAACACACTGGCTTAGATTCACATACAAAATATGGAAGGCCCTGTGGCTCAACAATATGACATTCATAGCTGAAAATATGCTCATGCTACGGAAGAAGAAGAGAGAAAAAAATAATTTTGACTTTAAATTCTACCTCTGTGTCCATCTATGTAAAAATCCCAATATTCTAAAGTGCATGTCAATTATGTTAGCATATGAAAAATAATCACATTACTGTCTCGTCCTTGTTATAGGATTTGTAAACCTGCTATTAATTCACACTGAAAGCTTGACCGAAATTTATTTGGTAGATTTGAGTATTAAGACTGGATTTGAAAAACAACTTATACAATTCTGATTCTGAGATTAAACTCTGAATTCTGCGATTAAAGTCCAACTTTTCAGGAAGAATGTCTGAATTTTGAAAAAAGTAAGAATCCTGAAAATAGAGTCAGAATTTTGAGTAAAGAGACAGAACTTTGATACTAAAGTCAAGATAGTGAGATAAAAGTCTGAATTCTGAAAAAAATAATTCCAAATTCTGAGAAAAAAAAATCACAATTTTGAGAAACGCGTTCTAATTCTGATGAAAAAAGCCAAAATTTAGAGGAAAAAATGGACTGAATTCTGAGAAAAAGTCAGACTTTTGAGAAAAAAGTTACAATTTTGAGAAAAAATAATCCTAAAAAAAAAAAAAGTCAAAATTTTTATAAAAAGTCAGAATTTTGACTCAAACATCTGAGGAAAAATGTCCAAATTTGAGAAAAGATTCCAAATTCTGAGATTAAAGTCAGAATTCTGAGAATAAATAATTGTTTGCCAGTCGTCATGATTCACTGTTAATTTCTTCGTGTGGAAAAATGCACAAAAAAAAAAAAAAAAAACAATTTAAAATGTACATGAAAAGTTAATTTAATTTCTGTTGACTCCAGAGTTCACGCCGCTGCAGCTGGTATTTACTTTTGGGACATTCTCTACGCCATTAAACACAACAGCCTACCAACGCTTCCACACGTCAGACTCGAAGCGAAATGAAAACGCAGCAAAAGACAGAAAACACAGAGTCAGACATCGATCAGAGCGTTCGAAACAAAATGAAAGTCTTCCTGATGCCCTGCAGCAGAACGCTGCTGCTGCTGCTGCTGACTGCGCGAGCTCGGGCCTCTGCAGCATGAGCGCTCTGCTGCTTGCAGAAATGATGATGTGCGTGAAGCCAATATGCTTTAATGTGTCTTAATAAGCAGGACTGTGCATGGCATTGCAGATGCTCTCATATCTCCAGATGGCAGACACGAGGAAACACACCTACAGCGGCGACGCAACGTTGTGACGCATAATCGCTCCGATTAACTTCCCGTTTGACTGCTGGAGGTAAATGAATGTTCAGTGAAACGGCAAACCGGCGTCCTGTCGCGCTGCGCTCCGCTCCGCTCGCAGGTTAGAGGACGAGAGCAGGAAAATGCTGACTGCGCCCGTTTCTCCCGCAACACGTCCGTCGTCGCTGCCGCCACGTCTCACTCGTTACCGTGGCAACGTCACGGACCCGAGGCGCCACGCTCCAGGTCCGACGCCGCTGCTGCAGGGAGAGCAAAGCCCGACAGCGGCGAACAATGCAACACACGTTTCAGTCCTCAAAGTATTTTTAAAAAGTGTCATAATTTTATAAATATTTGTAATTACAATCTACTAAAAATTCATTTTAAATCAACTACTCTGATTTAGAGGAGTTTTATTTGCACCTTCTGCTTTGGAAAATAATTCAAGCTCAGTCAATTTTTAAATTGGATTTACATCTGGACTTTGAATAGGCCATTCTAACACATGCACATGTTGACTGTAGGTTGGAAAGTTAACCTGAAAAACACAAAATCTTTTTAGTAGCTTCTAGTGCAAATATGTTAGTTGACTTAAAAAAAGAACTAAAGTAACTTAACAAGTAACTGCAGGTAGGCGTAAAAAACAAAAAAATAGAAAACATTTTGATCATCTGATCAAAGCTTCTTCTTCCACACATTCTGGTAATTTGGCTTTCTGCAGCGCCTCCTCCTGGTGCTTCTCTTGCAAATTAAAACACATTTTGACTAAGGATTCACCGATTTACTTTTTTAACTTCCGATTCCGATGCAGATATCTGAGGTTTAGTATCGGCCGAAACCGATCCGATACAGAAAATCAGTGCTGAATTGACTTAAAACATTTCTATTTTTTTAAAATAGACATAAATGTACAGAATTATAAATTTATTTGATAACTCTGCACCAGTACGGCACACTTAAGTACACAAATGGCTTCACAAGATTGGTCAAATGTGTAAAATCAACTTTAATTTGTTCAATTAGTGCAATTAGGAGTATAAGAGAAAATGTGAAATACAGAAACTGAAAAACTATCGGTTGACTACCTTGATCAAACATGTATAAAATAACAGCAACAAACCTTTTAAATGGTTTGGAAATGCAATTAGGAGTTATAAATATATTGTAAAATAAATAATAAAGCTTGACATCTAGAAGTAGAACAGATCTGGGTCGGTTTCATTGTCACCGATATCTGATGTAGGATTTTAAAAAATCTTTACTAAAAAAAGAAAGAAAAAAGACGTTTAATGCCACAGAGGCCTGAGCTTTGACAACATTCTGTTACAAGACAGGAAAAAAACGACTTTCCCCCTAAAACAACTTTGCAATTAACCGTCCAAGTAATCCTCAGTGTTTCAGATTGAACTGGTGAAGCATACAAACAATCATTGACAGAATGTGTGTTAAGTCAGGGTGCGACTCCAGCGGCCCTGCCGCAATCAGTCAAACTAAACTCCCCATGGAAGAGGGGCCTGGGAGCTCTGGGTAAACTGGCCGCTCAGATCCCAAAGAGTTAACCATGTGTGGAAATGAGTCGAGGAACGGAGCCGGGCTTTCGCTGCGGCGTCGTACATCACCATGCCACCGTCGTTAAGCACAGGCAGGCCTCTGGAAACAGCTTGTCTCAGCCAAACGCTGCTTTCCTCCATGAAATTACAGTCACAATATGCAGCTCTGCAGATTGGAGCCATTTATGTTACAACCAGTCTGCACACATTTCTACTGCCTCTGCATCCACACGCACTGCATGCACTGGATTTTATTTAGGGGGGTTAGGAGAAACGAGGTGCACACACACACACACACACACACACACACACACACACACACACACACACACACACACACACACACACACACACACACACACACACACACACGCACACACACACACACACACACACACACACACCCTTAGTACAGCAGACACAAATCATATTAAAGTAAGAGCAGCACTACTTATACTCAAGCTAAAGTAAAAAGTAGCAAATTACTCAAGAGTAAAAAAGCATTTGATAAAAAAAATGCCACTCAAGTACTGAGAAACTGATCAAAATCAATTATTAAATCATTTGATAATTAACAATTACATCAAACAAACTAAAATATAAAGTTATGTGGAGATTTTATTACCACAACATCTCCACTAAAGATTAAGAGAATAAAGTCAAAATAGCAGAATAACGTCAATGTTTTGAGAATAAACTCGTACAAGAATAAGGACAAAATAATACGAGAATAAAGTGAAAATAATAGAATAAGGTCATAATATTTCAAGAATAAAGTTGTATGAGAATAAAGTCGAAATAATATGAGAGTAAAATTGTAATGGAATAAATTCATAATATTTTAAGAAAAAAGTTGTACAAGAATGAAGTCAAAATAATACAGTAATTAAGTCATAATAATGTGAGGATAAATTCATAATATTTAAATAAAATCATATGAGAATAAAGTTGAAATAATACAATAAAACCATAATAATGTGAGAAAAAAAATCACATTTTAAGAATAAAATCATATTTTAACTTATTTTCTTAGCGTGGCCCTTTGTTCCATCTAAAAATCTAATATTTTTCAACTTCCTAGATCCTCCATCTTTAGTGTAGAGTCAGTAAAAAAAGCAAAAGAAGAAGTTGTGGTACTGTACATCACAAACACCAGCTTCCACACAAATCCAGCCCATGTGTTGAATAACAGCCACAATAAACTCTGAGCTCGACTTTGGCAGTTCAAGGACCTTCAGGGTTTTAACAATGGAGGAAGAGGAGGAGGAGGAGGAGGAGGAGGAGGAGGAGGAGGAGGAGGAGGAAGGCCCAGAGCGCATGGACAAAGCGAGGGTGTGTGCGCGTTGGGGGGCGGGTAGATATGGAAGAGGTCCACCTCCACACAGGACAGAAAAGGTGAGTCATAAAAGCAACACAGACCACATGACCGACCAATAAAAGGCCGGACAGGAACTCACACCCGTATTTTACAGGACCTGAGCACCCGGAGCACGCCTCACCTTGAGCTCAATGGGACTTTAATTCACAAAAAGAAAAGAATTAAGCAGGTAAAAATGTAAAAAAAAAAAAAAAAAGAAGCTCATCCTTTTCAATAGCGGAGCTACACAAACACACCGGAGCATGACAAATGATTTGCTGTTTAATTTATTACGCTGCCAGCCAGGAGGATTTGCTGGGATGTTTTGTTCCAGGCTGCTGGCTGGCAGTGTTCGCCCCTCTCCCAGCACAAACCTCCCTCAGCAGCGCAGTGCAAGAGTTAATTACTGCTCCGCTCGTACCAACGCATCAAATAAGATCCGGCCTCCGTCACGATAAATCATCACAACATCGAGCAACGCCACGTTTTGGCCTGGGAGTCCTGGAGATGTCGACAACCAGAAGGAGAAGAAAGAGGTGAAGCTTCTTCAAGGTCACTCTCCTGCAGGGGAGTTTGTGGAAGTTTTGTGACGCAGTTTGTGTGCTGTAAAGAACGCCGTGAGAGCCGAGCAGGCAGCCGTTAAAAACTCTATTTTTGGGTTTACGACCAACGAGAGGAGTGGAGGAGCACATCGACACCCAACACTCTTTTTCTCCTCCCATTAAGCTGCTCCAGTCCTCTGGTGTGCATCAAAAGAAATTAAAACTTCATTTCGGAAAATAATTCCAAAAAGTAAAACCTATTTATAACTTTAATACACCAGGAATGACATACTTCAAACATTTCTCATAATTTTGGCCATTAATACCCAAAATTCTCACTGCAAAAACACAAAATCTTACCACATATTTTTGGTCTAGTTTCTAATGCAAATATATTTGTACACTTGAAATAAGATAAAACGAACAAGAAACTTTTCGGCTCGTTTCAAGTCAATAATTCCTTAATATTGATGAAAAAGTTTTAGTTCACCTGGCAAATTATTTCACTTATACCAAGGGAGAAAAGTCCTGTTATAAGATAATCTGCCAGTGGAACTAAAGTACTAAACATTTACTTGTATGTTTGTTTTGTCTTATTTCTAGTAAAATAAGATATTTGCACTAGAAACTAGAAAAAAATACTTGGTAATATTTTGTATTTTTGCATTGCTGTTTAATCTTTTTTAATGTAGAGATGTTGGCCAGCTAGAAGCCTACAGTCACTGAGAAGCAACATTCAGTTTCTAGTTGCCACAAATCTGGAACCAACTTCCAGAGAACTGCAAAGATGCTGAAACGCTGACTTCCATGAAATGTTTAAAGTTTGATTAGTAGCAAGTGCAACATTGCCCAACATATTTGATGATTTTGATGATGGCATTTGACTAGTTAATTGCTTGTTTCATATGTTTTTGTGGTGTAAAGCACTTTAAAATGTGCTATAAAAATAAACCTTACTATTTGCCCTCAACACTTGGTTTCTGCTCCTTTTGCTTGAATTATTGCATCAGCATGGCATGGATGCAATAACAAACCTGTGGTTGTGATGTGCAATTGTACATCTTTGAAAAGCACAAGTGGCACCTCCTGCACAACCAACAAGAATGCCTGACTAAGTGGTTTCAAGATGGCAAGTCAACAACAAAACACTCGTCTTTTCTAGCAGCCATTGTTCAGCACATTCAGTGGTAAAACCAGCTGACCAAACATGCTGGGGTTGCTAGGTAATGGGGCTGGTATTGGCTGGTGTTGCTAGGCAACAGCATGCCAAAAAACAGCTGGATGTTTTTTTTAAGAGTTTGTGTTGTTTTTAGAAGCAGCTGAGACTGAAACAGAAGTACAAAAACAGGCAAAATGTGGATTTTCTACAATAGATCCCCTTTACATTTTTGTGGAAGACACTTCCTGTTGTTCCCAGATGGAAATAACTCAGGACTGCAAAGAAACGGCTTTGTCAGACGACCTCAGAGGATATCCTGCCGTGTTTGGCACTGGGACGTTGGAAATGGATCCACTGGGTTCTGGAGGTTGCAGGGAAAAACCGCTGGGGTTCAGGCTTACTGAAGCAGAGCCCACTGAGGCTCGATTGGATTGTGATCTGTGGGGTTTGAAGGGCGGACCAAAGCCAAAGACTCTCTGGTGCATTGTAGCTTTTTTAAACTATCACTTTAAACTCACTAAACCAAGTATTTATACTTTCCTACACGACTTTTTACACAATTTTTAAGCTTTTCGAGACTCTTTTTTCGATTCCGTTAATAGATAAAAAGGTTTGCTATGAATTTATTGCTGATATTTATTATAGTCGTCATACAATTAATAAATAAATGGGTCAATAACACATTGGATAGGGAATGAAGTGTGGAAATTTTAATACATTTTCTTCAAATTACTTTCTTTTTCCCAGTTAATCCACACCTGGAGAATACAATGTCTTATTAATTCAGTTATAACAAAACATTTTTACCATAAGTAAAAAGATCAGCTATAAACATAGTACATTTTGATCTATATTCAAGGATTATTGACCTAAAACAAATTTCTATCCTGCTGAAAAGTTACATGCAAGTTAGTTTTGTCTTATTCCAAGTAAACTAAGACGTTTGGCTCTGCAAAGACGACAAAAATACTTCGCAAAATTTGGTGTTTTTGAAGCTGGGCATGCAGAAAGAAAAACATAAATGCATTAATTTACACGTTTCTTTTCTTAGAAGTTTGACATCACTTTCGTCTTTCAAAATATGTTTTTCACCTCTTTAATACAATAAAAGTAAATGAAAAAAATCAAGAGTTTTGATTTTATAATCCCACCAATGTTCTGACATGAAGTTGTATTTTGTTCTCCAAGTCTCTGAGAAGCTTTAGGAGGTATAAACACATCTGCGCCAAAGGCACCCTGGCATTTGCGAACAAAGTTGTGCACTGAGTTGATATCAATCTGAAAAACAAACCTGTTTTATGCTTCTCCTTGTAATTCATTGTCCTCTTTTATATCCCCTGAATTGTTTACCTGAGGCAGCAAAGTTTAAAGCGTCCCGCAGCATTTGCGCAGCGTCAGTTTTTGACGTTCTTATCAGGTTGGCAGCAGGCGGCAGCGGCGGCTGAGCGCGGCCGCAGGCTATCGGACATCAGCCACCTCTGTCGCAGCGCGGGTCATTTATTACCGTAGATTTCATCTGATTCCTGCTCAGGAAGTCGACAGCCAGTCCTGCGCTTCACTCATCGGCACATCAGGGGTAGAGGAGTTTGTGTATTGGTGTAAACATTCGCAGAGTGACAGAATTAAAGTTGTCATCTTTTTCATTTATTAATATGAATTTCTTTAGCTCAGGGCATGATGCTTTGTTTTTTGAGATATTTAATTCAATTGTTGAAGTGATTTATTGATTCAATAAGTCAGCCAGAAGCTCTGCGGGTCACTAGTGAAGGAACATTTTTATTTTGTTTTTTACATAGGAAACAGATTTTCCCCCCTAATAACAGTTGCAGTATATAAATAAAATATTTGTTGAAATTGTCACTGTGTCCTGACAGGATATTATGAGAGATAATCTGTAAAAACTAAAATAAATTTCAAGCTCCTCCCATCAATCAAACCACCAACCAGGAGGTGGTTCTTAGCACTGTCAATCATGCCTGTGTGCGTGCCACTTCTCACCCTCTTGTTCTCTGCTACGATGTAGCTTCTCCTCATTAGCACAGCCAGTTGTGAATGCTAAAGCCAGTTAGCATCGCCACCAATGACAGCGGATAAAAGGTTTTCCTGTAATGCTCAGTTGTTTCTCTGCCATTAGCAGATTTAGCAGCGCGTTCCTGAGGATGATTGACAGCAGTAAGACCCCTCTTCTGGTTCTGATTGGTTGTTTTTGACCAGGAATGGTTCATTTCTTCAGAAAGCTATATTACCAATCAGTGTTGTGTTCAAGACCACCTAACCCGAGAGCAAGAAAAGACCAAGACCAAGACCAGAGTGTATCGAGACCGAGACAAGACCAAGACTTTTAGGGTCCGAGACC
The DNA here is from genome assembly GCF_904066995.2 of Poecilia reticulata. Classification (NCBI taxonomy): domain Eukaryota; kingdom Metazoa; phylum Chordata; class Actinopteri; order Cyprinodontiformes; family Poeciliidae; genus Poecilia; species Poecilia reticulata. The sequence continues at coordinate 31,980,992 of NC_088832.1, forward strand.
AAGTCAAAACCAAGACCGAGGGAAGTCGAGACCGAGTCAAGACCAAGACCAGCGCCCCGCGCTACACGACACAAGAAAATGTAAAATATCATCAAAATTACTTCTCAAATTGATCTGAAAGATCCACATTCCCATAAGAACACATAGATATTAAATACTTAATAAATTTAACAAATATTAAATTTAACAAACTCTTTGTTCTGCATTGCTTCCATCTCTGTGCAAAGCAGAACAAAGTTTTGTCTGCGGTGGTCTTGTGCCATCCCTAAAAAGATACCGCCCTGGGTGTTTACCCATGTTGCTCATGTCAGAAACCACCACTGTCTGCACCATTAAACATAGCAATTGAGGCAAAGCCCTGATGCTCAACTATGAACACTGACCAAGGAGCAACAAACAAGAAGTAGATACTTGTATGCCACTAGTTCCCAAACCTTTGGTCCTGCATCCCCCCCAGTGGTTTCCAAACATTTTCTACCTCTCTCCCCCCCTCCCCCCACAAATAGCTGTGTGGTTGAACGATGTGTTTTTGAGGGGGGGGGGGGGGGGTCGTCATATTTGGTTTCATCAAACTAAACAGTTTCTCCCGCAGGGCTTTGGGATTCTTTTTTCTTTTTTTCCATCTCTCTTGAAACCTTGATCTCCTTACTCCTTAATAATACTGGCTAAAATGATCAAGAACCTATTAATGTTTTTAAACAAAGATACAATAAAAATGCAGTTTTTTATGTTTTCATAGAATATTTGTGTTAATTTCCACAACAGAGTAGAACTGAAAGTACAAATGTTTTTTAGGTCAATGTTTCTTTATTATTAGGTTGGAAACTTTGTGCTTCTTTCACGTCATTTTCCTTACATCAGTGGTTCCCAAACTTTTTCTCCTGGACACCCCCCCCTCCCCCCTCCCCACATTGGTTTCCAAACTATTTCTAGCTAGTCATCTTTTAGCTAACTTTACCTGCATCAAGCAGCTTTTCTAAACAGTCTATTGGTTTGGGGGGAAAACTGTTCTTTGCGTTTTGCTGGTTTGCTGCCATGATTCTAACACACCTGTGCAACTCTGCACAGCAGCAGGTCTCCTTCGCTGCCGCACAGGTGTGATCCCAGCGTCGTAGCGCTCATGTTGCGTTTAAAGGTGGCACGGAAAACCTGATTACCACATGTTAACAACGGATTAAACAGTTTTACCTGCTGATAAGTGACAGAGGACACAGATATGATTAGTGTGGAAACCCCTACTGTATCAAATTGACAGAGGAATAACAGAAACTTGGCCGTTCTAAAGTAAAAACCCAGCGCATACAGCTAGCTTTGCTAACATCACGTCAACGGAGCTTACCTTTCTTTGAGCTACTTTTCTAAGTGACAAAAAATGTTAGACCTAGTCCCCACTGTCTGTGAAAGCGAAGCGCTGCTGAGTTAGCTGTGGCCATCGGATTTCTTATAATTTATGCAGCTTTATTCTATTACTGACTATTAGACAGATCTTCTGCCGCTGAGAGAAAACCACTGCACATGTCTTGGAGCGCCGCGTGCGAGTGAAAGGTGGGGAGGGAGGGGTCCAGAAACATAAACACGTAATTGGCAAGTTATCGGTTGGATTTTTATTGGTGCGTTTTGCATCCACTGAAAACAAAGATGTTAACAAATAAACTGGATAGTATGCTGTACGTTTAGTGATATTTTCACAGCTGTGGTCTCGACCGGTCTTGAAATAAAATGCCGAGTCCTCAGCACCCGAGACCGAGACAAGACCGAGACCAAATGTGGTCGAGTCCGAGACGAGACCGAGACCATCAAAAAATGGTCTCGAGACCGGTATCGAGACCAAGACCGATCTCGAGTGCTACAACACTGGTACCAATCTTTTCTAAGATTATCTGTCTCATATCACACCATTACAAATTTGAGACAGTTTTAAAAAATGTTTAAAAAATGTTTTAAATAAAATGTATATACTGCACCTTTAATGAATCAAATCATTTGTATTTTCTCTGGCTATTTTTGATACTGAAATTTATTGGATGATCACTGATTTAAACATTCAGAGTGCGACAAAAAAAAGCAAAAATACAGCATACACAGTTTAAAACTGACTCCTAGAATTTCAAAATGTGATTTAAAAAGAGTTATTTGATAGTTTTGTTGATTCTGTAGCTGATCGTCAACATTAAATTCTGCTGGAGCCATCAGTGCTCTTCTTTTCAAACAGTAACAGAAGATCCTCACACCATATTGACACATTTCCCTCCATTTCAAACTGCTGATAAAGCGATTTTATAAACATTAATACTGCTATTCTTTTGTGTCATGATTCTGCAGCATCCAAGCTGATATCTGATGAAGTTTTACATGTTTTCTCTGATGTGTGATTTGTTCTGATCCTTCCCCATCACTGTGGGTGACGGATTCAGAGCGTCAACAAGCCTGTCTGAGTCGCTGTCACAGAAAGATTACCTGCTGCAACTTGCAAAGATGCAACCTCAATGCCTGAGAGAGCCAACTAAATAAATCGCAGCTGAAGGATATACAGCAGGCAAGCGAAGTGCTGAAAAGACTGGCAGCTCCATTATTTCTAAAAGTGTAATTGACATGAAATTCTCACCAGACGTCCGAGAGAACCATAAATTATGTGTGATAAAATGAAAAAATACGGGAAAAGAAGGTGTAAAAAGGTGGTGACACCAGTAATTAAGAAAAGAAATCAAGTCATTTAGTGCAAATTAATGTCGGCTGCTTCAGTATCAATTGATTGCCTTGAAATAGATGTTTTATTACCATGGTGTCATACCAGAAACATTTAAAAATGGTTAAAAAAAAAAAAAAACGTATTAGCTCGCCTTATTATTGCAAAACAGACTGATGACTTTCGTTCTCTGAGAATTTCTAAATTACTCAAGACTCCAGGAAGCGGTCGGAGCCAAAACCAGAAGGGAAAAGAACATAATTATGTCAAAAACTGGCCAAGATCAGCTGCTGCCAGGAAGATTTCACACAGAGGAGAGAAAATAATCATCAGACGAGTTGCCCAGAAACAAAATGAGATTCAAAAAGACCAGAAACTAACAGGAGCAACTTTTTAAAGGAACCAATAATGCACTTTACAGCCACACTCTGAACACTCAGTATGTTGAAAATGTTTAAAAGTTTTCTGACCATCAGTTATTATTGTGCTAACAACAAAAGTGACAATAAGAACTACTTATGTCTTATTTAGCTAACTGTATGCTGTGACATGGGGTCACAACCAATCATAGAACCACAAACAATAAAAACTGTAATTTATATCCTCAAACTGCATAACATAGCGATGTTTCCCATATTTTGGTGTACACCGTCATTGGATAAACAGTGGGAAAAAAATAGTAAAATTAACAATTCGGACAGTTTTGGACGGGTGTTTTAAATAATTAATTGGAATTTAACGTGACAGTGATGAATAAAAATGATACTAATGAGTGGTTACTGACCTGCTTTAACAGAAATGGGCTTTTCTAAAAGGAAGACAGTCTGTTTCCAGTGGGTTTTTGTAACTTGAGGGCCTGTGGAGAATGTCACCTAGTGAAGAAACAACAATAAAAAATTATTCAAAACATGAGAAGAATCAATCTCCTGTACAGCACTAGGAATACAAAGTTTTACTGAAACGTCTGGTAGTAGAATCAAATATTTTAATCCTGAAGAAGAGATATTATTCTCAAAAACAGTGTATTAAAAATAATAAAATTCAACTTGCTATATTTAATATTATGGAATCCTACATAAAATCTGCTTTTAATACTAAAATATAGCAGTAAATCTGCAGTGTGCAACTTTGAAAACATTTTTCCCCCATTTGTTGAAAAGTATGTTATGAGACAGATAATCTGTGGAAACAAAATGGAGCACCTGTGTTTTCCCCCAGCGCTAACCAGAAACAACCAATCAGGGCTCAGGAGGCGGGCCTTAGCGCTGTCAATCACCCTCTGTAAACCGCTCGCTCTCTGCTACGTTACAGCTTCTACCTGTCAGTAGAGTGTGTAGCAAATGCTAAAGCTAGTTAGCATGGCCACTGGTAGGATAAACGGTTTAGTTTCTTAGCAGTGTCTTTATTAGGTTGATTGACAGCTGTAAGACCCTCCTCCTGGCTCAGACTGGCTGTTTTTGGTTCAGCAATAGTAGCTCAGGGAGAAGATGGAGGAGATTGAACACTTCACAGATTATCTGTCTCATATTACACAGTCACGACATAGTGACAGTTTCAACAAACATGTATTAAAGCTACGTAAATCATCAATGTCATTCTGTAAAAGTCAATCTGTTTCCACTAGCTGTGCACCGATTGCAGTATTTTGGCTGATCTCAGATTACCAATCTTTTAAAAGCCAATTCCGTTTTTGAGCGACACCATTTTTTTGTCTGAAATATGGAAAGAAAGTTGCTGAACTGGAAACAGCGGGGTAACTGTTGTTAACTGTAAACATGCAGACATGACCTGGTGGGCCGGTCTGTCAGTCGAACCTAAACATTTACCAAAGTAGATAAGATCGGTTGATCAGATCGGCTTCACATGCAAAAATTGACCAATCACAATCTAAGGAAATCGACACTGATAAATCGGTGCACCCCTAGTTTCTACAACTCATTTTAAAATCACTTTGCTCTATTGCTTGGTCCCTGATACCACTCTACTCTTGAAGCAAAAAGATATTACTATGTTTTTCACATTGTTCCAGCTTCAGCCTCCAGTGGAAACTGTAATTTACTGGTTCAGCCACTGCATGCGCCTTGGTTCCCAGGTACAATAGGAGGTGCAATCAAAAGGCACGTCCGTGTTGCTCACAGAGCTTTGCATCAGCTGTTCCAACTGGCCAGGCTCTGCTGGGTAAGTGCTTGTATCAGCAGTTGGCTAAGACGCTCGTCGATTGCCAGTGAACGCCTCAGGGAGGAGAAACACGCCAAGGCGTGAACATAATTGAGTTTCTGTTAAATGGCTTGGATGCTGCTGCTGCTGCTGCTCACCTTGTTGCTGCAGCCTTTGTCGAAGAAAATGTCAAAGTAGCCGACAATTGCCTGCAATGAAATATGAGGGTTGTGTTAAATTGTGGCAGTAAAATAAACCCCTGAATTTGTTTGGCTACGCGGCGGCTCTGACATGCAGAGCAGAAAAGCCGGCTGTCAATGAGCACAAAGGGACTTAATAGGATGCTTTTGTCCAGGAAAAGGATATTAAAAACTGTTTAAAATACTTCTGTTGTGGTTTTCTCCTGGCAGATACCAAACTTTTGCAGCCCAACTACAAACTACAGCGTCACACTGCAAGAAACCCCCCCACAAAATCTTAAACATTTTTGATCTAGTTTCTAGTGTAAATATCTTGGCACATTTGAAATAAGACAAAACTAATAAGTAGCTTTTCAGCTTGTTTTAAGTAAACAATTCCTTATTATTGATGAAAAACAAATAGTTTCACTGGTAGATTATTTTACAACATAAGAAAGATGTCCTATAAATGAAATAATCTGCCAGTGGAACAAATAGTTAAATTTTTGACTTAAAACAAACTCCTATATTTTCATGAAAAGTTATTTGAAATTTATTTCAAGTATACTAAGATATTTACATCAGAAACTAGATGAAAATACATAGTAAGATTCTAGCTATTATTAGAAAAGTAACATTAAACACATTTAATGACAAAGACTGAATACTGTAACTGAATAAAAATGTGTCGCAAACAAATGCAACCAGATTATTGCACCTTTGTTTCATATTTTTCACCTTCTCACCTTTCAGATGCACCAAGTGTAGATGATTTGGCGAACTAAAATATCCCAATTATTAAAGATATTGCAAGTATGTCTCCTCAAACCTCCCTTCTAAAATAAAACCGGTTCAGTGAGGTGTTTGAGAATTCACGCTGAGTCTGCATCACGCCCCATGTGCTTTCCTTCACCTCATCAGAGACTTGTCACTGGACAACAGAAATAAATTATGAGGCAGCCACCAACAACGCCGAGGACATTTCTGCTGATGACCACAAAAAAAAACAATGCAACTTGCTACAGTTCATAAAATTAGCAAAGGTGGCTACTTTGATGGGAGTGTTGCAATAATATAAGAAGTCCTCAGGAGAGAAGGGGAAATTGGTTATGAAAAATAACACTTAAATGTGTTTGCTCCAGTGGAGAAAAAAATGTCTGGATAAGGAAATTACACAAGTGACAGATTTTTAGTTTGAAGCGTAATTTTACACACACATACATATATATATATATATATATATATATATATATATATATATATATATATATATATATATAAATCAAGGAAGTTTAGTGAATGGCTTTGGTTAGAACAGTTTCTATAAATTACACACAATTTTACATAAAGGGGACGTATTATGCAAAATTTATATTTTGCACCTTGTTGTACTTACATTTGGGTTTCTACTGCTTTTAACCTAAACTCTTAAACAAAAACATCCAGCTGGTCTTTGGCAGTAAGTTAATGTTTTTGGTGTCAGGAAAAATCTGCCGTTTCAAAAACCCTCACCTAGTAACCCCAGTGAAGCCCAGCCCGTCACCTAGCAACCCCAGCCCGTCACCTAGCAACCTGAGCAGAGCTCCAGAATGTTTGACCATCTGGTTTTACTGCTGTATAATTGCTGCTGGTAAAGACAAGTATAATCATTATCCAAGAATGATTTTGTGCAAAAAAAAAAAAAAGTAATAATTATCCTAACCTGTTCAAGGAAGCATAATAGGTCACCTATAACTACACAGTTAAAATTCAGATGAATATAAAGGCTGATTTTATTAGATTTCAATCCTCACAGAGCTTTAAAAGCATCTGAGCAGTAGCCATTTCTGTTATGGACGAACTGGGCAGATGCCCAGGGCAGCTTCTCCTGTAGGGCGGCATCAGTTGTTACACTCGTAAACAGTTCTGCAGTTAAACGTGTAGCCTATTTCTTCCTTGAAATATGTAGCATCCAAGCTTTTTAAAACAGTTGTGTAAATTAATTTGAATTTCTTGAACAGTAAAAGTGTAAACTGTCTTAAGAATTTTTTTATGTTAATAGAAATTTGTGCATCTATTATAACTGAATCTATTTTATTTTCTGTATTTTAACCTGCATGGTGTACTGTGTGTTTGTGCTTTTCTATGTGTGTTTATATTATTTTTTAGAGGTGTGCCGATCGATCGGCCACCGATCATAATCGGCCGATTTCCGTGAAAAAGTGTATGATCGGTGATCGCCGATCACGGTCTCTTGTTGTCGATCACACAAACCGATCAGTTACTACCCAAATATTACAGGTAGTAATATTTGACAGACGGAGCGTTGCTCCTGCTCCACCTGGTAGTGACTCTCACACCAAACCTCTGCTTAAAGCTGCAGCATCTAACCTAAAAAAATACATTTTACATACGTATTAAATCCTGACATGAGACAGATAATCTCTAAAAAAATAATCGATCTCCTCCCTGTTCTGCATAATTACTCCACTCAGTCAGAAACAGCCACTCAGAGCTAGCAGTAATCAGCTAGCCGCCATGCTATCAGGAAGTTTTCATTCAGTAACTCAGGATTGTTTATTGTAATAGATCCTGTATTTGCCTTTGAATGTTTTATACTTGAATTTTTTTGGCAATAGTGAGAAGTTTTATTTTGGCTCTTTGCATTATTTAGCCTCTTCAGAGCCTCCATATGTTATCAGTCTGTTAAAGATAGTATCAATAGCAGTACAATTTGCAGAATGCCTGTTTTGTTAAGTTTTCTTCTTGGAAAAAGTTATTAAAAACAAGTTTTTGTCTAAATTAAGTTGAATTCATGGTTCCCTTTTCAACATAATGTAACCGGTATTATGATTAAAAAAAATTTTTTTTAAAGTATGTGATTGATATCGGTGATCGGCCCTCATGGGTGATCGGTATCGGCAGGAAAAAACCTGATCGTCACATCTCTATTATTTTTCTTGTTTCTTCCACATTTTCTTTCAAATATTGAAATAAATTTTATGTGCGTCTATGATGGCGCATGGTAATCTGAATGATGTAATGGTCCAGGGCACCAAACAGGCTAGGACCACCCCTGCATCGTAAAGTTAATAATTTCATACATCTAAAATAAAACTGAGGGTAAGTCCAAGGCCAGAGTAGCTTTAGGCGGCAATAGCCAGATTTGTAGGGGGAAAAACACCGAGAGGCTTGTTTTCTTCCTGTATGTGCCCCTCCTGAAAGAGGAAAGCCACTCTATCAATCTCAAGAGCACACTTGTAGTGGCAATGATGCAGAACTAATAGCTTTTAATCCTGACGCAGCTGACAACTTGGAGGCCAGCTCTCCTAGACAAAGAAGAACTGGATCAATGGAAGGGAGGGAATATGAGAGAGGAGCAAAGGAGGACAGCAACATGAGCGGAACGACAGATTACCAAAAGAGTGGAGGATTAAATTAACCTGCAACATGATGTAAATCCAGAGGAAGCATTTCTTTAAAAGGCGCTTTCAGCACTTGAAGAAAGAAACTCATGAAATCCACAAACAGCTTCTACAAAACAAAGTTTTTTTTAGGGGGCGATAATGGATATGTAAAGTTGTGCAACTTCAGTGACCACAGTGTTCAATACCTTCCCCACACCAAAGCTTCAATCAACCTTTATTGACTCAGACAAGCAGAGGCAGCGCCGCTAGCTCACAGCTAAACTGCCAGAAAAGAAGCCAAAGTGGATAAAAGAGCATGTCAACCCAATGCAATTATGCCGTTTAATGAATACTACAGAGAAGCTCGTAGCTGAGGTAATTAGGAAATTAGCTTTAATTACTCATCAGGCAGAGCAGACTCACCTCTCTCAGTCAGAAAGGCCGAGATCACCCTCAACGCGTCGCGCTGATGACAAGGCCTCGTAAGCGAGATTGATTGTCACTTCTTCGTTGTGCAACTTTCACCAGACAGCCGGGATGGGCAATTATAATCTGCGCTGCCGAGTGAAACTTGGAAATATAAAACCGACTAAGCAGTTTGGCAACTCGACACTTCATTAAAATCGCATTTGAGAAAAGGAGGAAGAAATGTAACGGCCTCAGACATTAAACACAGAAGATGTGAAAGTGTTCAGATAAGCCATTAAAGACATTGATGACACACACGCTGTACTAAATCTAACAAATCAGGGCCTTTCAGACTTCTTGACCAAAGAGACGGAAACGATCAACTAAAAACTTTTGTGTAAGTTAATTCAAAGTGGGAAAAGATTGTAAAATTTGTATTTTTGTTATATTTTCTAGTGCAAATATCCTTACAAATTTGAAATACAACAAACGACCTCATAAGTAACTTTTCAGCAAGATACAGGAGTTTAAGTTAATAAATCCTTAATATTTAGAAAAAATATGGAAATTTTGTCTTTTTATAAGTGAAATAAGATCTACTCAGTCTAATTCTGTGCTTTGTTGTCTGCCTTATTTTTTATTTCATATTATACTTGGAATTTCTAATTGCAATTTCTGAATAATTTTAAAGAAAGTTTGTTGCAGTTTAGTTTTTACATGTTTGACCATGTAGGAAACCTTTTGTTCTGTTCCACTGACGGAACAAATAAAAGTTGTTTTTACATGTTTGATCAAGCTTCTGAAGCGATTGGTGTATTTAATTGTGCTTTACTTATATATACAATTATATTTAAGTACATCTTTGTTTAAAAAGACAAAAGTTTTAAATCAGTTAAGCACTGCTTTCCTGTATCTGATCGGAATCGGCCAATACCTCATATCCGTATCGGAGGTGAAAAAATGTGGATTGCGGTTATCTTGGATATTTGAAATGTCTTCCAATTCATGTGTTAAACATTCATAAGTATTTAATGTTTCAGAATGTCTTCTTGGATTACTACGCTATTAGCTTTATTAGATGAAAATGGTCTCAAAATAACAATATTATTGTTTATCGCAATAACTTCTGGGACAATTTATCATCAGCAAACAGGCCTAAGAAGTTGCTAGGAAGAGACTGAGAAAAAAAAAAAGTGAAACCTTAAAGTGTAGAGAGACAAACGCCCCCAAAAAGGACAAATCAGAATGAATGCATTTCATTTTCATCAGTGTTTAGCCTTGGGCCTGGGCTCTGTCTGCGATAAAGGATGACAGCGGGCTTCCTGACGGCCCACAGAGGAGGATCGGAGATGCTGCGGCTCTCCGGCCCCCATTCTACGGGAAGAGCGAGGGGAAAATTAATAATTATCATCATGGATAACACCAACAGGGAGCAATTCATCATTGCTCTCCTTTTGCCCGGCTACATGTCAGTGAGATGCGTGGCCGGGCCAGATACTATTATACGGCGGCAGAGGGGGAGGCTGTGGAAAAGGAGGCGGGGGGGTTAAGTAGAGGGAGGAGGAGGGGCGACGAGGCGGAGGGGAGGGAAAGAGGGCTAATGTGCTTTTGATGGGGTTTATCCAGGCATGGAGGCGTCAAGCATGACCACCTCTAGAGCAAGACGGCGTGAATCCCCCCTGCAAACTCTCCTCCTGGCCTTTCAGCACTGCTGCCGAGATCAAACATGAACTCATCTCGTTTCCAACGCGCCTACAGGTTGTTTTCCTCACACGTGTGTAAAACCAACAAATCCACAGCAGGTTTTAAGCTGTACAACTTGGCTTTATGTGGTTATTTTACAAATATTGTGAAAAAAAAAGCAAAAATCTAAACTTATTTAATATAAAATTGACTTTTTTTAGCTTCACATCAAGTTCTAAAGTTATTACCTCATTGAAAACATACCTGGAACGTTGCTGTGATTATTTCAGGTATGTTTGAGAAATCCTTTAATCGCCATGGCAACCGTTCAGCTATGTAAAACGCCTCACAGAGCAGCCCTTCCCCGCCACTCATCACTGAGCTCCTTCAGACTAGACAGCAACAATTAGCAAACACCTGGTTGAACTGTGTATCTGCTGAGCTCACAATACAAGCTACTTCGCAGTACAACGCTGTTAAAATGTTGTTAGAGAGTCAATAGAGGAGCCATGTTGTGATGACTTTTTAAAAATGCGTATTTAGAAAGAGAATGAGTTTTTAAAGAGACAGAGGCCCAATTTAAAAGTGGTAAATTACAAAGTAAAATTTCGTATTTGACATATTTAGCATTTTCAGAATAACTAAAGGTAACATAGGTACTTGATTGTAGGGCTGTAGTGATACAATAATCTCAGAATACGATACACGATATTCTGCTCACGATACGATATATTTTTGCAATATTCAGCAAACGATACAATTCAATACACTTTTACGATTTTCTGAAAGATTTTAGAAGGACAGAGTGACTTTGGTGACATTTTGTGACTGTTATAGAGTTGGATTGAATTAATTTAACTGAAAACTGATTAAAAGCACCAACTACACAATACTTGACTCTGGTTGGACATGAACACAGATCTAAAGTCGACAGCAGGACAAAATGAATGAAAGAAGTGGTGAGAAAACATGTTTCTTTTAATTGAAACAGTACAAACTGTAGCTTACATGCATTTGTAAAGTAAATAAAGTAAATAAAGTGCACCAAGTACCTGCTCTGAATAGTTTGATACCTTTTTAACCTTGACACTTAACATCTGAAGGAATCACTCTAAGCCTGATGACCGAATCACTCTCCCGGCAAAGCAAGCAGTGAGTGAGCAAGGTGACAGTTGGATGTTACGATAATGGCGGATGAATATTGATTTTTTTTAGGAAAGAAAATATCGATATATATCGCAAAATCGATATTACACAGCCCTACTTGATTGTGCTATAAAGTAGCACTATGTGCCTGGAAATAATAATAACACTGCCCCTTTAATGTTGCACAAATTAAAGTTCAGAAAAGATTTATTTTACTGGAAGTAGTTTACTATTTTACCCTAACAGCTCGTAACTTAAATCTAAACATGTAATTAATTGGCTTTTAATTGCCAACGCTCAATCTATTTTCATCATGTCCAAAAAACAAACTGTAAAATAACATGTAAAAAATGTTTAAATAAAATGTGAATTTGAAGCAAATTTAGTTTTGGGCAAAGTTTGCTGAGTTTTTGAATATGTTTTGGCTCCCATATTTGCAATCTCGGGCAAAAAAGAAAATAATAACTAATAAAACTAAACCAAAAATACTGGGTAGGTTTTAGTATTTTTGCAATGCAGCAATTGCAGAGTGCATACAGCGGTAAAAGTAGCTGACCAAATGCCCTGGAGTTCAGTTTGGGTTGCTAGGTAACGTCGTAGCTTTGCTGGCGTTGCTAGGTAACGGACTGGGTTTTGCTGGCGTTGCTAGGTGAGGGGCACTTCCTGCTGATTTGTGACGCTACATTTCAGAAGTTTCTGAATTTTCAAGAAACCTTAACTGAGCGGCTGGATGGTTTTTAAGCACTTGGGCTGTTTTCAGACACTTAAATGGAAGTAGAAAATCGAGCCTTTAAATAAAGAAAAAATAATACTTTTTTTTATCAGAGTCTAAATCAAATGAACAAGAGAAAACGGTCTGCAATGTATTTTTAATAACAACCGCAGACTTTTAAGACGTAGTTTGCACAAGAATGTTATACGTTGTGTAAAAAGAGCTTCAAATAGTCATGAAACAGCTTTTCAGTTTATCTCGACTTTAATGCAATGTTCTGACGTGGTGAGGTACATTAGAGAGTGGATTTTTCCATTAACATTCCGTTTATTAATGTACTAAAGTTTGTCCTTGAAGTTGACGAGAGCCTGACCCGACACTCCAGAAGGCCACGGCTCCAGACACACAATTTAAATTTGATGGAAAGCAGGTTAGAGATGGATTGCACAGATTTCTTTCCCCCTTCTCAGCACGGCTACAGTAACCACGTCAGCAGCAGCGAGACAGCGCTCTTCAAATTAATTATACACAGAAACTTATTCTCTCCTGCCACGCCATCAGCATACATCACTGGGCAAATTTCGCTACCTTTTCTGCAGTTCAGGTAAGCGATCATGACAGTAGCAACACCAACGAGCCAAAAATGAGACTGAAAATGAAACTTCCAGCATATATATCTGGTCTAATCCAAGTTCTGTGAAGGCAGGCGGTATAAACATGGCACAAGGGAGGGATATTTAAAAAAAATTAATAAATGAAAAAACACAAAGCAAGAGCAGAAGGATTTGTCTTATGCTGGAACGGCGCAGACGCAGGGGTAGTGCTGTTCATTTAATGCAAGGTTAGGCAGGCTGAGCTGATGAATGGACTGTCGGCGGGAGAACAAAAGCAGCCGTTCAATCACAGGACAGGAGAGGCAGCAGCTACCCTCTTACCAATCCCAGAGCACTGGTCCAGGACCAGTTTACCCTTCACACATTATACCCCTAACTACCAGTAAGGGGTATAATGACAACAGATCAGTATTGTAAAGGTGGAAATGTGAGGAAGAAGAGGAAATTAAAGTGAAAAATCTACAGAAGATTTTTTTGTGTGTGATTAATTAGAACAGAAAAGAAAGAAAAGGAAGTGAAGGTAAACTCAAAACGCCTCGCCATGCGATCGAATCATCCGTTTTGCTGCACTGGATTACAAACACGTCTGGACTTAAAAGTCTAGAAACAGAACTGGGATGTTTTCAATTACAGAGCAGAGAAGACAGGAAAAATGAGAGGATGTTTACGAATCCCATTATATCCAGCAGCTTCACCCAGAGAGCACAGGCCAGATAATAACTACGTATTGATTGTCCATTAAACCAATACACCCGACAGTGCAGCACAAAAAAAAACAAAAAAAAAAACACACACACTACAACACAAAGCCACTTGGACACAATGAGGTCTGCTGCAGACTGATCACTTCACACAGCGTCAGGGTCTACAAAACTGGAGCTACTCTGTAGTTACTGCTTGCATTGTGGAGAGAAATGTGGCTGAGACACAGAGACGCAACCCACAAAATGCACATAGAAACTCGTTTTCCAGATCTGCTTTTACTGGACGATACATCCCAACACCAACTTTCACTCAAACTTCTTCTAAGACATGCTATTATTTTAGTTTCATTACATTATTGATAAAAAAATATGCATAAATATGAGGAGAATAACAAAAGTATTCATAACTCTTTTGCCATTGCTCTGTATACTATAATATGGATTTAGTGCAACACTGCAAAATCTTACCAAGTATTTTTTATCCAGTTTCTGATGCAACTACACAAAACTAACTTATAAGTAACTATTCAGTAAGATATGTGAGCTTGTTTAAAGTAAATAATTCCTTAACATTGATTAAAAAAGTACCAGTGCCAATGGCTGATTATTTCACCTACAAAAGGCATTTTTCCAATAATATATGTGAAATAATCTGTCAGTGGAACTAGTACTTTTTATCAATATCAAGTAATTATTGACTTAAAACAAGCTCCTATTTATTCCTAAAACGTTACTCATGAATTAGTTATTATTTCATGTGTTGTAATATATTTGTTCTAGAAACCAAACCAAAAATGCTTGGTTTGATTTTGTGTTTTTGCAGTGCGTAGTGCTGCAGTGAATCACTGTCGTATGCACTCATCAAATAATATAAAATTAACATCTTAAAAGTATTTTATCGGGACCCTTCCGGTGGACGCGGAACAAGATGGCAGCATAAGATCGAGCTCCCTTGTCAAAGAAACAAAAAACCTCCCTAATACAAGGAATTTAGTTAAAACACGATTTTAATCAGACACGAAATGAGTGCAGGACGTAAGCAGAGAAGCATAAGGAAGAAAATGGCAGAAGAACACGACCCCGAAGTTGAGCAAATGGAAGAAGAAAGCGGTGACTCGAAGCAGCTCCAGGCCGTGTTGGAAGGGCTAAATAATATCCCAGCGGAAATTCGGGACTTCAAAAAGGAGGTGAAGGAGAATCTCACAAAATTCAAGTTCAAAGAGGAGGAGGTGAAGCGATAATTTATGGGCTTTAAAGAAGAAATTAAGAGAAAAGTGGCACAGAATGATGCGGAAATACAGAAACAACAAGAGGGCACGGTGTGAAGGAAAGAGGAGACCAGCTGCACAGGCAGGCTGGGAAATGAGATGCAGGTGATCGGTTTGTGTGATCGGCAACAAGAGACCCTGATCGGCGATCACCGATCATACACTTTTTCACGGAAATTGGCCGATTATGATCGGTGGCCGATCGATCGGCACACCTCTAATAAAAAGCTGGTTAAATAGCTGCTTTCTTCCCAAGTTGCCTCAGTGATCAAAAGTGGTGATAATATGGTGAGCATCTGTTTGTAATTCTTACCGTGCAGTCTGTGGTTTTTGTTATCTTTAGCAGGAAATCTGTAGTGAACTCCAGCTCTGACAGGCACACTGTGTTACAGTCCAATGTCTGTTGAAACAAAACAAATTAAACAAAACGGTAAACAACACCAGATTAAGCAATACAAGACAAAGCAAAAAAAATTAAATGGATTTATAAAAACACTATATGATAAAATCACAATATCAAAAGAAACTCAATGTAAAAGCAGGGCAGTCAGAGGAAACCTGTCTTTTATAAAACCTGCTGCTTCACGCAGGATTAGGTGCCAAAAGTGGCCATAATAAGATGATTCTCATTTACATGTTGGTTTTTCTTACCATAAAAAGATTGATACTACAGTTGTGTGCAAACAAGGTTAATATTGTCACAATTAATGTACACCGTTCCGTTGTTTCTCTGTAATATCCTGAAATCATTATTAGTAAAATAAGGCTCCAGTTTGAAGCTTTGAAAACATTTTGGTCCCGATTTTATTGAATGTGTTTTGTGGAGGCCAAATTTTTACAAATCAGAGTTCCAGATTGGAGGAAGACAGCTTTTACGTGTGTATATTTTAATTTAAAAATAAATGAGAAAAGAGTTTTGTGCTGGATGAGAACCTATTTATAGAGCCTATTTTGAGCATTTTCAGAAAAGTTCAGAGACTTGAACAGACGATACAAATGCACCGATCCGATAACATCTGAATCGGTATCGATATTGAAACCAATTCTAGGTTGGGTATTGGTGAAAATATGTCCAGATCTATTCGGTCTAATTCTATGCTTTCTGCACTGAGCTTTATTATGCATTTTACATTGTATGTAAAATTCCTAATTCCACTTTTTGACAGGCGTGTAGCAGATTACTTTCACCTGGTTGACCAATTGTTTTTGTAAGTTTCAGTTTGTCTTTTATTTTTACTTTGGGTGTTATACTTCTAACTGAACTGACTGAACACATTAAAGCTGTTTTTACATGCTTGACCAAACTTGTGAAGCCTTTTGTGTATTTAAGTTATCAAATATATTTGTGATTAAATACATTTATGTTTGCTTAAAAGAAAACAAAAACATTTTAAGTCAATTAAACAATTTTTTCCTCTATCGGCTCGGTATCAACCAATACTAAACCTCAGATATCGGTATCGAAAGATCCCTACATTTAAATGACAGCAAGTTAACATTTCTGAAGTTAAACAGTTCAATCTATTTTCACTGAGGAATAAAAAACCCTCATCTGTTCAGTGGGAATTTCTAATTCCACAAAACCGCTTGCTCTCAATTTTCCGGAATTGCAGCCAGCTCTAATGGAATGCTACTGGATCGTATCAACGGGAGGCAATAGATGAGAGTCCTTGTAATTTGGGCAGAGGGGGTGACTATTTGTCACTTGAGGGGAGAAGCTATCGATTAGAGGATTCAAATTCCATTACATCAATGTTCTCCCCTCATTCATCACCCGCCCTGATGGCTGGAGGACGCAACACTTATCAGAGGCGCTAACTGGCAAAGGAACACGGCTCCGGCGCCGTAAGAAGGGCTCTTCTGGGAATTCTTTGTTCTTACATGCAACGCGGTTTCACTGGGTTTGTCTGTGGGTTTTATCTCAGAGAAAAGCCTACAATCAGTTTATATTTGAAGCCTGCAGGCAGTAATGAAGGAACTTAAACAAGGATTAGACAGATCCATCACCACAAACGCTTTCTGAAACTCCATGAGCCTCTCTCCTGGTCCAAGAGCTAACTCTGGTTCTCATTTTACGTATCTATCAATGTTTCTGTCTCAGCAAAGCACAGCAGGGACTTACATAAATGCATTTGTGTGACTTCCTTTTAAATAATTCAGATTTTAGATAACTGAGGGTGCTGTTTAGACCTTTTTAGCCCAACTCTTGTTCATTTGCGTAGAAAATCTGGTTTGGTTGCAGAGGTGTGAACGCGCCATCAAACTCTGATGCGGACCAAAAGAGTGAACCCTGGTCCGCTCCGCCTACAAACCTCGTGCAGTTCGAATATATATGTGAATGCCAAGACAACCAGAGCAGGAAGTGGACTACAGCGCACGGCATTCTGGGTAAATACAACCATAACAAAAGCGACAGTCCAATGCCAGCGGGATAAATGACTCATGATCTTTTCTTATTTCTGTGCAGAGAGGCTGTGATTTTTGGATTTTCAGGATGTTTACCTGTACAACAGCAGGTTCAGAGATGAGTGTCTCCGCCTGCACCACTTCCACCACCGCCTCAGGCACCACCGCTGCCTTCATGCATGCCATATTGAAGCCATATACGTCCTCCCAGAATGCAATGCGGTCTTGGTGCTTCTGTGCGTCTCCCACAGCTACCAGGCTGATGTTACAAAGATCTGGATACACTGGAATAAGAATAAAAATGACACTTTTAACGACAGGTCAAAACTTTATTCCTTTATTTCACTAAAATATCTATTAGTTGAGAGAAATACAATCAAATCTCAAGTTTAAAAGCATATTCCTCAACCCAGAGATGTCAAAACTGTTTGCAAAAAACAACAACTGAGTGGATCTGTTATGAAAAATGCAAAAACAATTCTAAAAACAAACTAAATACACAATGTTTTAATTAAACATACCAGTCTGATTTCTATACAGAAAGTGTCTGTATTTAGTTTATTTGTTTATTTAAGGATCCCTATTGGTCTCTACCAGCAGGGATCCTATTCTTCTGTAAATACATCTAAAATCTGAATCATTTTAGATGTATTCTAGTCTGCCAGCTCTTTTACTTAAAATAAAATAATAAAAACCTCTTATGTAGCCTAGATTATTAAATGGGTGTACCACCAAAGTTACTGGATGTTTTCTGGTGCTATGTAGTGTTAAATTCAAATAAAAGAAAAATGTGTTTATTAAAAGGTGAACAGTTTGAGTTGTTGCTTAAGTTTTTGAATTTAAGATTATTTTAATTTGTTCATATCATTTATTTTTTATGTTTGATGAGCGAAAATTTCACTTTGATTTTGTTTTAAGGTGAAATGCATCTGTGCTATTCTTGAATTGTGGCCATACTGAATCATTTCAAGAGCTGTAAATGGTCCCCGAGCCACAATTTGGACACCGCTGTTGCAATCCAAGTCAGAAAAAAAAAACAAAAAAAAAAAAAAAACAACACATGGAATAATTTAAAGATTTAATTTGTCAGACAGTCCAGACAATAATGAGTTAATTTATTTTACTCTAAGCAACAGATCATTAATCATAACTAGAGGAATGGGAGGAAAGTTTTAGTCTGAAAAAGTCAATTCAGTGATGAGGTTTTTTTTTTTTATATCAACAAATATAATGACTATAAAACTATTTTACAAATTCAATCACTGAACGGTCGAGCATGCAGTGGGTGTGGACATTTACATCAATTTTACGAATGCGCCGTAATGACTGAATCCATCACATGTGAACAAAATATGGCCAGATGACCGCTTTGTCCTACTTTAATTCTTCATACTTTATGTTGCACAGCTCATCCCAGAAACAACGACAGACTGCAACATACATAAAGCTCCTACAATAACACAGAAACATGGTTCTTATTTAAATTAAAGAAAAATAAGTTGTTATATTTCCATTAATCACCTGGCTGATAGACGACATCTAAAAGTTACAAACTATCCGAGATTAATAAACTCTTTTAATTTGTCTGGATAAATTCATAACTTAAGGAATATGTTGCCAAGCAGAGCAAAAAAAAAAAACTACAACCACTCAATTTTCAACATTTATGTTAATTCATAAACTTATAAAAAAATAAACTTTGAGCCACGTTTCTAGAGAGATGGTGTTTACATTTATGATACCCTATAAAGTTGTTCTCTCTACATATACATATACTTTTGATCTAAATGTCTAAGATTGACATCATATTTCAGGATATAAAGCAACAAATTAAAACTGCAATTTTAATTTGTTCAAAGCAAAAATATCAAATCTTTAATCAGTTCCTGACAAATCAAAAAATATGTTTAACAATCAAACTGAGTGCAGCTAGTGCCAGGTAATAAATCAATCCTACAGAGGAACAAAAAATGACAACATTAATAAAGGTAGACTTTAAAATAATTAATTATTATTTGCTAGAACAAACAAACAAAAAAAGAAAGAAACTGCAACCAGTTGAATTAATTTGTATCGTTTTATGTTTGTGTTGAAAAATATCTGCACATCCTAACATAAAAATAAACTTTGGAAATGTGTTTCTGTCATTGCTTAGGACAACAAAGTACAAAGCCGTTTAAAATATTAGATTCTTTTTAGCCTTTAATTTATGCTTGAGGTAATATACTAAATAAGAATAGAGAAAATTTATTTTTAAATCAGACAGAAAAATGCAACCCACTTTCTTCTCTTTATTGTCCTCTTAAGGCTTCAGGGTAAGTGTGATAATAAACCTTTACAAAATCAATAGCAGCATTACTCTGCTTTAAGATTTAATTCAGCAGCAAAACTAAATTATTCCTAAAGAAGAAAAAAGATACAAACTAAAGGTATGATTAATGGCTGCACCGCCACCCAAAACATCAGCTGAGTTATTCCGAAATAAAACAGAAATACAAGAAAAATAGATAATAACATTAATGATTATGTAACAGTTTAATTATTTTAGATACAAGAGTTTTCTGAGATTTGAAACTTCTCTCTGATCACTTCGGTTTTAGATTTTTATATATTTGTTTCCTAAATAAAAATAAAAAGAAAACATAAAATAAGTTGGGTGGGACAATGTCATAATAATATTATTGTATAAGTGTTTTTTGTTATTGTTTTGCTTTTTAGTCTCATTGTGTAAATTACCAAATGAATAATTTATGACCTAAAATGAACATTAAGTGCAAACTTTAATGTTTGGCCATTGGAGTTTCACATCAGATCAGTTGCGAAAAGGCCTGAATGGCTAATATCCTTGGCGATTAGACACAAGATGCTTGAAGCCAAATTTGTTCCTGCAGCGAAGCAACATTAGCCAACTCTGAGGCCTACAGCCTACACCAACGGTCTGGCTACCTTCGTAAGTCAAAACTAAACCAATTTAAATGCAGGAAGAATGCAAAACAAAGTCAAATGATTTCATCAAGAACTGGAACAGGAAGCAACATCGTTATTTTTATGTATTATGATAAATTATAGTGAAACATGCAGGAAAACAGAAAATATAAGAGGCTTTTGGACCTCAGAAATGTTTCTCTTGGATTCTCAAAAATAAATAAATGAAGTATAGACTTTTTTTTTTATGGCTGCACCAAATAAAACCTGTATGATGAAAACATTGGAACAAAAACAATAAACTTGGTTTAGGACATTTTCTAGAAAAAGCATGGACATCTTTGAAATTCCAGAGTTTCAAAACTAAACATGTTTGACTTTTGAAACTCAGAGAATTTCTTAAAAGTCGAATGTTTCTGACTTTAGAAACTCAAAAATGTCCGAGTCAACCCAACTTTATTTTTCTAGCAAATTTTTGATTTTTCCGACTCTGAAATTTCCACAATTTTTCTCATGAATCTGTGAGGTTCAGCGAAAAAAAAAAACAATTTTCTAGCAAATTTTGAACCAAAAAAATACAAAATAGCGAAATGTTTTACATCGTTTTATGAGCAAACTAAATGATACTACAGTTAACGCATAGATCTTTTCAAATTTTTTAACTTTGTTAAAAGTTGAATAGATTGTATTAAAACAAAGAATCATCTGAAGAGACAATGAACACCTTAAATCTGACAGCTCGAAGCAGTTTTCTTCAAACTTTGTAAATATTCTTAGCCCAAGCTGATTGCATCTTGAATCATGAATGTCACTGACTAAGGATGCACGAATCCACTTCTTTTCACTCCCAACACAGATATCTGAGGATTAGCATCAGCCAATACCGATCCAATAAGAAAAAAAACATCACTGAATCGACTTAAAACCTCTCTCTTTTTAAACATAGACAAAAATGAACTGGATTACAAATTTGTAGAATTTGGTTTAGAATTTGAAAGCTGCACTACATCACACTGAAATACATCAATAGCTCCAGAAACTTGGTTAAATATCTAAAAACAGCTTTAATTTGTTCAGGCAGCGCAGTTAGAGGTATAAAAGAAAATGCAGAATAAATGATAAAGAAACTTAAACTGACAAAAACAGAAGGTTAACTACTTTGGTTAAACATGCAAAATATAAACGGGAACTATCCTCCTTTCAAATGGTTCAGAAATGCAATTAGGAATTATAAATATGATGTAAAATAAATACATCTAATTCTATGCTTTGTGCTCTGAGCGACAAAGCATAGAATTAGACTGAATAGATCCACCCTTATGGGTCGGTTACAATGTAAGCATGTAATAAGGCAAAAAGTTACAACGATGATGAAAAATGGGCTACTGGAACAAGATGGAAATGGGTGAGAGATGAAAACATGGATCTGTTGGAATGCTACTACTCAAGGGGTTATATGCAAAGACTGCGGGAGGAATGGTTAGCTCAATGGGTAAGTCACCGGGAGACCCGGGTTCGAGGCCAGGCTGGGGCAAAAAGTTACAACGGTGACATTGAGCTGTCAGTGTGGGTCCTTAGTGCTGGGGAACCAGAGCACCCTGATGAAAAGTGGGCTACTGGAACAAGACGGAAATGGGCGAGAGATGAAAACATGGATCTGTTGGAATGCTACTACTCAAGGGGTTATATGCAAAGACTGCGGGAGGAATGGTTAGCTCAATGGGTAAGCCACCAGTCTTCCTGATGAAAAGTGGGCTACTGGAACAAGAACTGGAACTGCAACAAGACGGAAATGGGCGAGAGATGAAAACAAAATATCCCACATGCATGTGGGATATTTTATTTTTCATTCCAGGTCATGCATGAACATGATGAGTGAAAGGATGATGACAGACAACTTATAGCCTCCCTTATTAGCTGACCCTGAGTATCACCATGTTTACTGATAATGCATTCAATTATTTACACACGCAAACAGAAGCTTTGTCAGTTCATGTTCATCTGACTACAGATCCGAGTGAGTAATTGTGCGACTCGGGTGAAGGTGTAGGTGCTGAGTAGGCAGAATTGGGACAGGCCCGTCTGTAAGAAAGCGAGAGCGACAAAGCGCCAAACGCGGGCGTAATGTGCAGAAATACGGAAAAACGAGGAAGGGTAGCGTCAATAGATTCATGGCTTTGACATCTGCGTCCTTCTCGATTCGCTGCTCACAGCCCGTTTGTCAAGCGGCCCTCTCCCTTCACCCCCACCCTGTACTTTAGCTGTCTTTGCCCCCCTGTACCCCCCATCCCATTGGTCGCCTGTAAAAGAGGAAAAAGAAAGTGCAGGAGGGGGGTGTGTGGTACAAAACAGATCTCTTTTCCCTGGACACTGTACTGTGCCAGGCATGTGGGGACACATTTCAGGATGAAGGGGAAGTTAATGTTGTGGGGAAAATGGGGGAGCTGCTGTAACTCTGCTCTAATGTAGCTTAAACACACATATAGCAGCAACGCTGCAGGGCTGGACTAATAACTCAGCACAGGCATGTGCACAAACACTTCAAATCTAAAAATACGCTTTGGAATAAAACTGGAGAAATCCAACACAGCACAGCAACTTAATGGATTTGCAATTCTTGCACTCAGCTTTATGTGGCCTGTAGACGATGAACTGATACAACATGGAGGATCTCCTCTCATAGCAAACTGTTTCCTGCATACAAACATTGTATTATTTTGAAGATAATGTGGTAAATATTGGTGATTTAACAAAGTTTCCATCATTTATTGGATTTATTTTGAATCTGAAATATCTCCAGTTTGTATTTCTTTAATAAACTCTCTTTGTTTAGTTGCATGTATTTGACATGATTTTCTTTTATTTGGTTACACTGCAAAAAAACAAAGTCTGACCGAATATTTTACCTACTTTCTAGTGAAAATATCTTGGTACGCTTGAAATTAGACAAAAATAGATTACAAGTAAATTTCCAGTAAGATATAGGAGCTTGTCTTAAGTCAACAATTCCTTAATATTGATGAAAATGTTCTACTTCAACTGGCAAACTTTACTTTTAACAATAAATTTTTTCCATCAGTAAAAAAATCTGCCAGTGGAACTAATCCATCAATAAAATGAATTAGCTTGTATTTCTTGCTGATAAATTACACACAGGTTATTTATGTGTTATTTTAAATAAGTTATTTGCACTAAAAACTACTATTACACTATAAAGAAAGTTGCTCTGATTATTGATCAGATTAACTTTTATTTATTTTTGCAAAATTGCCAGTTAATGTACTTTCTTTTGTAAACATACATAAAAAAAGACCCTTTTTTATGTTTCATGTTCCGATGTACATCCTCGGGACGATTAATTAAACTTAGATGAAAAAATATGAAACTCTGGTTTCTGCATTGAGAAAACAATAATCCATAAAATTCTGCGTAAAATCGCCATGAAAGCTTTCTGACCGTCATGCTCATCCGGGTGAGTATTGGTAGCTGTGCGCTGCTTTACCTGCTGTCTCATCGCTCTGGATGTCGTTTTTTCCTGCTGTGAGCCTCGATGTAGCCAAACTCCGTCAAATGTTTGGTTTTTAAACGTCATATTATATTCATTGTGTCGATGCATTTTGACGTGCTTCCCCCCGGAGGTAATTTTCCGCCAAAACACACAAACTTCCCCATTCGCTCTCAGAGCGTTATAGTTCCACACGACATCACTTAGGATTTGTTGCTGCGCGCTTGCGCAGTGTGAAGGGAAGAGGAGACCAGCTGCACATACAGGCTGCGACGTGAGATACTGGTGATCGGTTTTGGTGATCGGCAGCAAGAGACAGTGATCGGTGATCACCGATCATACACTTTTTCATGGAAGTCAGTCGATTATTATCAGTGGCCAATCAATCGACACACCTCTAATATTAATAATATCTACCTTAACTTTAACCATTTGAAGCTTTGAGCATTACACCCAGGAAGTGACAGTGAGCTGAGACCATCAGCATGTTAGTCATGAAGAACCATACACTGACCTCTGACCTGTACGCTTTTGTCCCACTCAGGTCATGTCTCACCTGTCCAATCGTCCTTTCATGCACATTTGTCTCTATAGGTGCTTGTCATTCCGGCTGCCCCTGTGTGTGTGTGTGTGTGTGTGTGTGTGTGTGTGCGTGTGTGTGTGTGTTGTTGTGTAAGTGTGAACCTTCTCGTGTCCCAGGAGCCAGTAAAGGCGGTGAGGTGGAACCGTTTCCCAGCATGGTCACATTTGGCACAAACCATTAAATTTGTGCCAGTGGCGTGATGACAAAAGAAAAAATGATTTTCAAAGTGTGTCAATCTTTGAGTTTCTTTATGTCACCTCATGTTCACCATTAAAAAACCCATTTTTTATTTAGTAGACAGTCAGATTTAAGACTAGCTGCTACTGAGGCAAAACCTGGAGCAATCTAGCTAAACGACTGTGAATATAAATTATATTTATATTTTAATTTCTTTCACTTTCTCTAGTCTTAGCCATCAAAATATATTACTGGCTTGGATCTTACCCATTAACCGCTACAGCTAGTGTTGCTCCCCTTCAGGCGCCATTACTACATCCACAGAACTAAACTGTTAAAATGCAGAATGAGCCAGAATTTGTCACAAAAATGGTTCTGGAGTCCTTATTTCTTGTCAGATTTGTATAAAATACGACTTAAATTAAAGCTGAGAAAAAATATGTTTTCTCTCTGGATGTAATTCTATAAACAATTTGGTTTCTGTCAGTTGTGTCAAGGTGCAAGAGAGGACTAAGCAAATCTCTCTTACATTGGGTCAATAATAGCTGATCTAGGCGTTGTAGTTTATCGTTATGAATAATGACGTTCTACGAACAACCGAGGGAATTAGCCCAGCATTTGTCATTTCTTAAATGGCAAAAAGTGTGGGTACAGACCAATAAACCTGGGGTGGATAATGTATTATTATTTAATTTCCCTTTGGGATCAATAAAGTATTTTTGAATTGAAATTGACGTAGCTTACCACCACGATTGTATGATTTATGAATGTAGTGTAAAGTGCTTTGGAGTCCTCTGACTTGATAAAGCGTTAAGTGCAGGGTGTTTACCATTGTCACCATGAACACATCTAGAAATATTCCAACCACAGGTAAGATATTACCTCAAAATATTTGTCTTTTTTCTATAGCAAACAGAAATTGAAAAATGTGACATTAGTCGCAGCCACAAATGTATATTTATATTTTACGAAACAAACATTAAATATTTATACCACTTACCTGAACCACCGTCAGCCAAGTAACAGTCTCTGGCGTACAGGACGGAGTCCAACATGGATTCAAAGAGCAAGAAGTAACCCTGGTGTTAAAAAAACAAAATGCATAATTACTACATGAAACTTAATTTTAGAGCTTCAAAAGTGAACAGAAGAAAAATGCAACTCAAATTCATGATCGGATTAATCAATCGGAACTTTTACAGTTTTTATTAAAACAGTCTGATGTGCAAATCTATCATTAATGTAACATTTCTATCGGTTAAAAATGAATTTAATAATCTAAGGACAATCCCAGATAATCCAATCTATCTGAGGTTATGTAGTGTAATAGTGAAGCCATCATACTTTAGTCTAGGAATGTTTCTAATGTGGGTTTGTTTTGATCCAAAATGCTCCAAAAGTCATTCAAAATCTTTAGTTTCCATATTACTATTGGCTGTAAAGCCACAGACTGGCATTTATTAATGATCTTAAACAAGATTATAACTGATTAACAAGCTTCTCTTTAACTTTATTTAAAACATGACTTAGCTTTGGTACATCAAGGTTGCTCTATTGCCATTCTTCAAAGCAGATGATTAATGACTTAATGTTTAGTTTTAAATTCAGCATTACCACAGACACTTAAATTAGCAGTAGCTGTAAATTGGCTGCTGCATCCACGTGATCGGATCTCTAAAAATGTGACCCTGAGCTGACCTTGTGTTCTGCTCCAGTAGACGGCACATTAACCGTGGTATTATTCCATTAATGCTGAAATTGAGTTCTGTCCACCTCTTGTAGGCTCCTGCCTGAGTGGCGGATGGTGCTGACAAATGGCTTTTTCTACCTGGTGCCCCCCAGCAAACGCATAAACCAATCAGATCAACCTTTGCTGCAGAGGTTCAGCCCAAAAATATGCTCTTTTTCAGTCCAAAATAAATATTTGCTATAACTTATGGGAGGACACATCTCCATCTGGGATGAGATGAGGGAGTGACAATAAATTGTCCCAGAATTTATCTTGATAAATGTCAATATTGTCATCTTGAAAACATTTTCAACTATTATAATAACAATATAATATGAATGCAAGTACACCCTCTCAAAAATAAATGAACTTTAATTTCCAAAGAACACATAACACTGGAACTGGAAGACATTGTAAATCTCCAAACTAAATAAAGAACCAAAATAATAAATAAAATGGGCTGTGAAGTCCCAATAAAACAAAACTGGCATTAAAAACATTAATCATTAGGCTCAGCCAGGGAAAAAAAACTCAAAACTGCCAGGACATTTGTAAAATAAAAAAAGTACAAAGGTAAGGTAAGGTAATTTATATTGGACATTTTCAGCAACAAGGCAATTCAAAGTGCTTTACATGAATTAAAAGAAAATGCAAACAAAATAAACAAAAGGAAAGAAAGAAAGAAAAAGATAATCTAATGTTGATCTAAGTATGTAAACCAGGAGCTCCTGTTCAGGGTTGCTAAGTTTCCTCTGGTCTAACTCCATTTCTGGGTTGGGAGAACAAGAGCAAATAGTCTAACAATGTTGATCCAGAGGTTTCCTCTGGGGTTCTGGTCTTTGCATCTAAATAGTGAGTACTCTAGTTTCTGATAAAATAAGCTAAAGAGTGACTGATCCAATTCCTTTTCTGGGTTAAAAGTAATATAAACGAAGCTGATTCTGATTCCATTTCTGGGCTGTATAATGTGGATCTAAATAGTGCGTACTCCACAATTTCTAATAATACTAATGAACTAAAATAATTATTTTCTGGGTTAAATAGGGTGTACTCCACCACTTCTAACAAACTAAAACAAAAAAGAGGAAAGGACACATTAGGGCAGATGGCAACATTCAGACAAAACAAAGGGCAAAACAAAGACATGAGTGAAGAGTCCGATAGAGGTGTTGTTATCGAGGAATGATGTCCTTGGGACCGTTCAGCTCCACTGCTCCATGGATACAGGAAAGAGCGTTATGTTTACATATCTTCAAGGAGACTGGAAATATGCAGCCCTTCCAAGGCCACACGGGGGAAACCAATTCATAAACAGAATGTCTTAGGCTGGGAAAATTGTAAATTTCAATCTTCCCTAAAGTCTCTCCGATACATCTCAGTTCCCAATCATCCAAATTAGTTTGGTCGTTCCACTGAACCGAAACTAGCAACTTCTCCAAGATCGATTCCAT
Source organism: Poecilia reticulata (assembly GCF_904066995.2). Classification (NCBI taxonomy): domain Eukaryota; kingdom Metazoa; phylum Chordata; class Actinopteri; order Cyprinodontiformes; family Poeciliidae; genus Poecilia; species Poecilia reticulata. The sequence continues at coordinate 32,008,711 of NC_088832.1, forward strand.
CCTGATGATCTAGGGTCGGTACTCAACTTCAGCTGTTACTGCTAGAAACTAGATATCTGAAATCTGGGTGACTGAGCCTTCAGAGTCACATAAAGACGGTTACAAAGTTGTTCTTCTATTGCCTGAAAACTATAGTATACACCACAAAACTGTAACAAACTTCCAGAAAACTGGATAACAGCCTTTAAATCAAGGCTAAAACTGCAAATGTTTAAAGTTGCCTTTAAGTTTAATTAGTAGTAAGTGCAACATTGATCAACATATTTGATTGATGGTTTTGTAGTTGGTAACAATATGATATTTTTTATGAAAAAGCACTTTGAACTGCCTTGTTGCTGAAATTTGCAACACGAACTAACTTGACTTGACTTTGGAATTAACAACATGTTTAAATTCAGGAATTCAAACTCGTACACAAGCAGAAAGCTTTATCAAGTGATACTTGCCATCACAAAGTTCCTGTTTTATTACAAGAATGCCATGAATGGTTATTGAAAGTCATTAATGTCTGTTGAAATTTAGAGCTCTGATTAAATCTAGTTGGTTGTGCATCTGAGGAAATAGTCCACAACCTCAATGCGAGAGAGCAGATCAATCTAAGCTGGATGTTTACAGCTTTATAGTGAGAAAGCTGATTAAATTTAGCCTCAACTCAACAGTCTGATGGAAAAGAAAAGGATGGGTTGAGCTGCGTTTGGGAATCCAATAGCTCTACTTTCTCTAGAGTGGAGGGAAAGAGGGACAAGGAGAGGTGAGGGCCAGGGTAGGAGATAAAAACTAAATGAGGAGCATGAGTGTGTGTGTGAAAGGATATATGATTAAAGACAAAGTGGAGAGTGGGAAGAGCAAAACAGGGCGATAGTGAGAGAATGTGGTGGGCAGCAGAACAGTAACTCAGTGAGATAAGAGCCTTATTATTCAAATAAAGACAACATTTTACTGGAAGGAGGAGCGCACACCAAGTCAAACAGCTCTGATTTATAACCCCAACACCAAAATCTTCACCATCTCTGTCATGGGCTGGAGCTGATAGTGATGACAGTGATGAAGCTGATATAACAATCTCATCCTCTGTGAGGTGATAAAGAGAAACATTCTGTCTTTTTATCAACGCTGGACCAGACCCAAGCCAAAGCCGGGCCCACGGACTGTCTACTGCTGACTGCTGTGGTCCAGTCAACGTCCTTACCAGCTGAGTGGATCGTTTTTAAAACCTTCACACGGTCTCGTAATTTAAAGCCCAATTTCACGGGACACTGGTTCATGAAGGAAAGAGGATATAAGAGGTGTGCCTGAAAGCAGAGTCACACCTTATTTTTATCATCAACAATCTTCCTTGGACATCCTGAAAGTGGCACGTTCTACACAGAACCCTAATTTATGCATCTGCATTGTAAACAAAAAAAAAAAGAGGAAATGGAGAGACATCAGTGTCCTGACACTAAATATCAAGAATAATTAGCCAGTAATGAACATGTGATGCTATTGAAGAGGATTGGGGTCACTGAAGAGAAAAAGAAAAACAATTCAAACCGTTTGTTCTTAGAGTTTTGATTTTTTCCCTGAGAATATTGAGTTTCATCTCATGATTCTGAATTGTTTGAAGGAGATTAAAGTCATAACTGCGAAAAAGTGATAATTCTGATATTGACGTCAGAATTTAATTTTTTCAGAAGAGGTCCTATTCATCTTCTGTATGATACTCATTGAAGTCATGAATGAAAAAAAGAAGATACTGCTTCCAAGAACCATATGATCAAAAGCAGATGCTGCTTTAGTTGGTGTTTGGTTACTTAAAAAACAAACAAAACAAAAAAACAGTCCATTCATTATCAGGAACATTTCTCATTTTACCTTTAGTCTACTTCTGATTGGTTAACTACGGTGGACGACAGGTGCGCAGCAACAGAGAAAAGATGCAAACAAAAAAAGAGACGCAACCAAATGAAATGCAGCAAACAAGAAACAAGAAGCAAACAAGAAGACATGCAAACATGTCTTCTTGTTTGATAAGACGAGAGCGGCCCATTAGGCGTCTGTTCTTTTATTATGTCTGTGAGAAACGGCCCGATCTATGGAAGACGGATCCTTCGAAGGCTACGAATATGGACGACCAGAAGAGAGAAGCTGTAGCCTCCGGCTAGCTGTCTAGCCTCCATCTCGGCGTTATGTTGCTTAGCAACCGTGACGTGAAGCACAGAGCGGCGAAGGAAAAAAAATGGACTCAAAGTTTTTTTTTTTTAACTCTTTATTTCTGTATTATTCTTCACCTTTTGTAATAAAGGTTGTTCCATAGTAAAAACTAAATCTGTCTGGTTCTAAAATGTTTAATGTATACAAGGGATATTATTAATTTTCAAATGCTCTCCAGATCTCGGGTAGTAAGACATTACAGTTAAATAAAACTATTATGTTTGAAGGCTTAACTTTAATCAGTCAAACCCATTTGCTCAGGAATAAATTAAACACTTTAGTGCAGTGGTCCCCAAACCCCGGTCCGTGGACCGGTACCGGGCCGCGCAAGACATAGTGAAATATTTCCGTTATATGTATTATTTGAGTCTGGAGGATCTTTTATTTTGAAAATCCTTTAACCGGATTCTCTTGGTTACTTGCACACCAACACTGAGGCCACAAGCAGCAAAATGAGTAAGAAACAGATCAGATGTCTTTGGAAAGTTTCTTTGCAAAGGGGAAAAGGCCCAGAGAAGAGACAGGAGAATGGATTTATCCCGGACCAGTAGGTGAGTCCCACATTGCAAGCCGCTCTGCATAACATGCGGCGACCGGCTGCCAATGAGGCAATGAAGCTTCAAGCTGTTTCGCCACGTAGAGACCAAGCAGGCTGTGGATATAAGCAACACTTCGGGTGTCATCGTCTCTCATCACTCCCAGATGGGACCGTCTCGTTGCAGAGAAACAAGCTTAGGGCTCAAGTTAGTCAGTATTGTGAGTTAAAATTTTCACGAAAGTAAAATGTTCGTTTTTGTGGCACATCTGTATCTTATTTTGAAGGGATTTATAAACGTTACCATAGCGACCAGAGTCGGAGCGTTTGGACTGCAGTCGAGAGGAGATGAGTAGAGCTTGTGAGTCTCAAGTCTGGCTTAGACGGAAAGATTTAAGAATTGTCAGCCGATTCTCCAAACCTCTGTGACCACAGAGCTGATAAAAGTCCAACAGGTTCGATCGGTTCATGTGTCCAAGGCAGGAGCAACACGAACCGATTCCAGTCACGAACATCCCGATTCCAGAGGATAATCCAGTAAAACCCCCAACATAGCGGGAATTTAGAATAACCAAACACGGATGACGATGTAGAAGCAATAGTGATAGTTTGTGGACTCATTTTAAGAGATAAAAGATGTAACAAAAAGAAAAGGCGGTGGATAAAAGAGCAGCCTCTCTATTTGCTGCACTATGATTTGGAGGTGACTGTGTTTTTTCATAGTTAACATTTTTAACTGAATAAACATAATAATGACCTTTAGATTTAATAATAAACATTTCCACATATCATCTCCGATACCCACCGGACCCAGTTGCGCGATATGTCAGCTGTTTGGAATTCCCCTCTGTTCTCACGTCACCGAGCTTTTTGATTGGCTACCTGTCACATTCAGCAGGTCATACTCTCGTTCCCAGACAGAAAAAACCCCACAGGTTGCGATAAAAACTCCAAGACAACCCAAATTAGGTATATTCAGGATTTAGCGGGAACACCAACACCGCCTTATCTGACGGTCAACCCTCGGGCCGCAGCAAAATTTTCCAAGGCTTGACCGGTCCGCGGTAATAAAAAGGTTGGGGACCACTGCTTTAGTGAACCAAAAGATTTTACTACTACCTGACTTAATATCTGTGTTTCACCTCCACTCATAGGGGAACACTAGCGGGAGTTTTTCTAACGATTTGCCGGGAGACATGGGTTCTCTCTCGGTGTGCCGAACAGAGCACCCGGTCACCTGACAGCTGGCGAGGGGAGCTGGCTATTAATGCAGCCGGAGCAGACATCTCCGAAAAGGTTGGAGCAATATTGGAATTAGATGATTTATTAATGAACTGAGCAGATATTTCAGATCTATACATTTACATTCTCGTCTAAAAACATTGTAAAAAAATCATTTTGCGTAATTAGGGGCATGCCATAGCAATGCATAAGTGGAGCAGTACTGACTTGCGAAGCAAGTCAGTACTGCCTCCATGCATTGCATGGCAGGCACCTATTGTTCTACACCCAATAGAACGCCTCTTTATTATTTATTATTCTTCCATCACCGTTAATGCGGCTCGTACCGCTGCGTGCCCACCCACAAAAGTGGTATCAAATCGTGCGGCTCGAGGCCGGCATTATTGCTATTATTTTTATTGGGGATCGGAGTTAAAATGATTACATAAATTAATAAAAACGAAAAAATTTGAGATTTTGTGTCTCACAGAATCAGTAATCTTTCTCTATGAAACACACACACAGGACTGTTTATGGCTGACTCAAAAACCCTTTTTAAATCCCCCTCACAGGCATAAATATCGCCCTATTGGTCTGAAAGTTGGTCATAACATAGATACACATGCATGCTCATGTACAATGTTTACAAAAATTTGCTAGGGCTTATGCTTTTTGTCAGGGTCCTTCAGACTGACGCCTGGTGTCTCCCAAGTATAGAAACTGTGTCTGAAGAGGATTTTCCCGCTCTTTGGCTCTCACAGCTGCAGGGGATTAATTACCATAGCAACAGAAGAACACAGTGTCTGGAACTGCAGCTCCCCAGGACTGCACTGTAGGGTTTACTGGTATTTACAACTGCTTGTGTTTTCAGCATTATACTACTGATTCAAGACTATAACCATTACACATATGTCCCCCATGTTAAAATCTGACATAAATAAGAATAAATAGTTGATTAAAAGTCTATGGACAGAAAATAACGTCGCTGCTCCTTTAAGGAACCAGCGGCACAGACGCAGCGCCTGCGATGCTACAGATCACAAACCTGACAGAGAGAGCAGAAGAGGATTCGTAGGAAAAGAGCGGTGATGCTCAGCAAGGCAGGTCATTAGCATTTGTACAAAAGTTAGCATTTCACTGTCTATGACTAGTGCACTAGCACTTTTACCTAAAGTTAGCTTTTACCTAATTTTCTCATTAATTAGACATGTTTAGTATACTGAATAGAGTAGTAAAATTAAAACAACATGGTCGTGTTGCTCCACATGCTACTGCCAGCATTTAAGCTAACATTAGCATATTGGCTAATTTTAGCTTATGCATCAATTCTAACATAATGAATGGTACAACTACAGTTTATTAAACATGCTTCTGCCTCTCCACAGGTTATTGACTACGTTGCAGCTTTCTTTAGCATTAATGCTAATTTTTAACATCATAGCGCTGCGTCAAAGCCGACGGGCACACTTTGGCATGCCCCTTTAAAATTTCTGCAGGAATTTTCTAGTTTTAAGTGTAATACAGCAAAAATTATTTTGTCGCTATTGCTGCTTTTCTGAACACCCGCTTTAAAGGATGCAGAGCCTAAATTCGGACAAAGCTATTTTATGTTAGACTCCCCCTAGTGGTCTGGAGCACTTCCGTTTTCAGCACTTTTTGTTTGCATCTCTCTTTTTGTTTGCTGCATTAGCTTTTTGTTTGCGTCTCTTTGTTTGCTGCATTAGCTTTTTGTTTGCGTCTCTTTGTTTGCTGCTTTATCCCATAAACAAACTTATTCACAAGCGATTTTAGTTGAGTTTCTTATTTAATGGAAACACAGCAATTGCCAAATAGTGTTTTTTCAACATTTATAATGGAAACATAACCAACTCTTTGGGAGAGAAGACTCATTCCACTATTATAATCAATTTAAATGTAATATTACTTAAATCCATCAGTACACTGATCGTTTTTGTAAAAATACTTCCTGAAATCAATAAACTATCTGAATGGCTAAACAACACAGACAAACGATTACTGTGGGCCAATAGCTCCCTTGGCAGAAGGCAGCGTAGCCACTGTGCATTTCCATAAAAGCGCCTAATGAAAACCTAATGACAATGGGCCGAAACAGCTTATACACATTAACATTAGCATATAAAACGCATTCCCACGGGGGAGCTGGCATTTACATACACATTTTAAGTATACAAAAATAAACACAAAATTGCAAACACTTTTATTTTTCTGCTTTTCTTTTGCAACGATGTGTCTTTTATTGCTCATTTAAGAACGGGTATCTGCACCGTGAAGAAGAACTTTAAAACTCTTTTAGTTATTCAAAGAAAAATGAACAAAAATGTCATCAATCTTTAGGAAAAAGTGTCTGAAAAAAAATCAGAGTCAGCACTTTTCACTTTCACTGCCTCCCCGCTCTCCTTTTGCGTTCAGCTCTCATCTTCCTCAATTACAGCAGATCATCATCACGTCCGGTCCCAGGAGGGGCCGATCAAAACAAAAGCAGCTGAATAAAACGCATGAGTGTGTTTGTGTGTGAGTGGACGTGCCTGTGTGGGAGCAGCACACGACTGGATGGGGGAGACGGGATTGTTTCACGCTTCACTGAATACTGATGGAAGCAGCTCCGTCTCTGTGCTCCTCTTCCATTGCAACATATGTGATCAGATTGTTAATTAGCACAAAAATCAAAGCAAAAGCAGGAAAACGATGGTGTAAGGTTAAATCATGAATTATAAGTTTGTAGACAAAAATGTCCAAAAAACACTGTGAGAAAGAAAGTTATTAAATGCTAATTTAGGAAAAAAAACTAGCTTTGCTCTAGTTTTGCCAGCATTCTTAAGATTAGATTACGAGTTCACAAAGTTGTTGTGAGTGTCTGATATGGATTATGGACCAGTAGAGAAGATTGCCTTGAATGATCCTTTCAAGGCAGTTGTGTTTTACCACCAACTGGAAGCGGATAACGTCTAAAATAATCCTTGTTGCCTCTAATCTCAGTTGTGTCTCATCCATCATATCACTGATAAAAGTCCAACTTTACCAATGATATGTTGGGTCAACTATCAAACATCTTCCTCTGTACAGTCTCTTCTGAAGTGTGACTTGACTGACAGAAGAGCTACAAGAGACCCGAGCAAAAATTAACAATTAAAGTTTTGTACTGCAAAAAAATATCAGTAAAAGTTTAGAGTCTTGAGGTTGGAAGTATGCCAATAAATCCTAATTAGGCAGACTTGTGACTCAGTAACCGTGTGTGTGTGTGTTTGTGTGAGTGTCTGAGTGTGAGTGACAGTCCACCAGTCTGAAGGACAAGATGACTGATGAATGCCTTTTCTTTGACAGTTTAAGGCTCCTGTTGCATAACGTGACTAAAGGTGAAGAGTTTCCATTAATTGGACTTCACAGAATTACCAAACAGATATTCAGATCAGAAATACTTTGTTTTGAATCATAACTAACATAACCTGAAGGATGATCTAAACTAGTGACAGAAAGTTTCTTCCTCCTGATTGTTTTCATGGTTTAATGAAACGGGGAAAAAAACATTACTAAAGCTAAAGACTATTTTAGCTCATGGTGAGTAAATAAAGACCAAAATAACCTTACAGTGAACAATATGTTCACAAACTTAACTTTAGTTTTTTTAAGATGTGAACTTTGAACTGCCGTTTTACTGATACAAATAAACTTGATTGATTGAATTACTAGACCTTTAAAAAAAATAGTAAAACTTGGGCCAAACCTTATGTTGTTAACATACTAAAACTTTTGTAAGTGAATAAATATTCAACAAAAAGTAATTATGTCCAGTATGTAGTTGACTCTCAGAAATTTGCAGTTCAGCGTTTATAACTAATATTATATATTTTTTAATTAAGCTAAAAAATTACAAGTCTATAAAATAGACTTCAATTAAACTGCAATAATGTTGCATTCAACAACAACAAACAAAATCACAAAATCTTATGAACTCTACATGACTGAATGAATGTGGGGAAAAATGAAAAAAAATATTAAAAATGTTGCAATATATTTGAAAAAAAATCAAACTTATTTCTGGTTTTCATTAGACTACGTAATTTCCCTTTAATCAGAAATAGTTTAGTGACTAGGTTTGTCACAATAACGATAAATTGTCCCAGAAGTTATTGGGATAAACGATATTTTTGTTTTGAGACCATTTTCAAGTAATATAACAGTAATAATAGCATAATAATGCTAATTTATTGAGCTCAAAGATCACTATAGTTCAATAAACTTAAAATTTTAATGAATTTTTAACACTGCAACTGGAAAACATTTTAAATATCCAAAGTAAATAACAAAACAGAAACAACAAGTAACGTGAATTAAGTTTCTAAATAAAACTGAGGCTAGTTAATGCACCAGTCTGAAGACATATTATACAATTGGCAGAGAAAAAAGCATCCAAGAAGAAATTATTAACTTTGTTTCAATTCATCATGCAATTAATTGATTTATTGCTTATTGTGACAAGCCTATTAGTGACTCCAATGTTATACAAGAAAAGTTTGGAAAGTAGTTTCCTCCTTCATAAATCTATGTCATTTATCAGCCATCATCTGTGATTGATCTTGGAGCGACAGTCTTAATTTGGCCTTTGGGTAACTCCGCTTCCCTCCTTCCCGACAGCGCTATCCCGCGCTCTCTTATCTTCTCTGAACTGTTTGCTTTTTTGGCGTGGAGAGAAAGAGAGCAGATCAATGTTGTGAGTTATGAAATGACAGAGACGCAGCTGAAGGCACTCTCTCCACAAGACAGAGCCTCATTTTCCCCTTTCTCCTCCACCACCTCCACAAACACATCACATTCGTCAAGTATCTGGTCTAACAGCCCTGTAACAATCGTCTGTCTGTCGTTTTCTCTGCATCTTTAATTATTAATTACAAGTAAATTTCAAAATAAAACTTGATACCGATATCTGAGGTTGAGTATCGACCGATATAGAAAAACCTGTGCTAAATTGACTTAAAACATTTCTATTTTTAAAATAAAGACATAAATATACTGAATTACATATGTATTTGATAACTCTGCACCAGTGCAGCACACTTAAATACACCAATAGCTTCACAAGCTTCGTCAAACATGTAAAAACAACTTTAATTTGCTCAAACAGCGCAATTTAAAATAAATCGCGAGTCTTAAGATGACCAAAACAAAAATTGACTACCTTGGTCAAACATGTAAAAATAAACTACAACGTCGCTCAGAGCACAAAGCATAGACAGAGTGAATAAATCTGCCCTTATGAGCCTCACATATCATCACCGACAGACTAAAAAATGTTCAATATCAGGACCAATATAGATCGGATCGTTGCTTCTCTAGTGTAAAGTGTTAAAACACTTGTGAAATTAAAGTTTCATTCAAATAGTAGTTTTTCTTTGGTTTGATGAGATTCTTTATTCAACTAAGTAACTGATTGCTAATCAGGACAGATATAAATATTGTGATTTTACAGTTATTTATACCTAACCAAAACTGCAATGTGGCTAAAAAGCAGCAACTTTAGAAAAAACTGATCATTTTAAAATCTCATTAAGGGAAATGGTGCGACGTTTTGAGAAATGTGGTTATTTCTTACATTAGAGTTAATGAGAAGATCAGTCACTTCTCAGAAAACACTGGATCGTTTTATATTAACTCTGTAACGGGGATTTATGTTGAACACACAAACATGAGAACCATTTTGTTTGTTTTTTTATTATGTACTAAATATGAAACAGATTATACAAGCATTTATCCCCCTGAATATTACATTTATTTACAAAGTGAAAGAAATCCGATGCTATTTATACAGTCAGCAAAACATGTTTAAAAATGAAAGCGCCAGAAGAATTTGGTTGGATGGATTATAGCATTAGGATTAAATTAAATACACCTTTAGTAGTTTTTATCCCCATTAGAATCACTAATCCATTAATTTACAAGTTCTCCAAAAAGTCCATCTTTCAAAGCTCTGCTGATTTTATTATTATACGTCTTCCATTTTCAAGCCGAAGAACGTGATGGACTTATTTGTTGTTCTGCTCATATTTTCAAATAAATGATGGCGTCTGCTGTGAGAATAAATCAATGACTCCCTAGATAGAGCAAGCATGAATGTGCAGATCTATTAATTGAACAAAGTTCTAATTTATTACAGTTTGGTGACGCAATAAATCAAACAGTCTTCTCTAAAAGTTTCTTCTATATTTGGCTATGCTAACAAATGTAGATTACAGACAATGCCTGACCATATAAAGTAAGTATGAAACATAAGGAAATCATATTTTTGGGCCCTTCCACAAAGCAAATATGATATCTTAAAACATAACTGTGAACATAAAGAGCATTTTAAGAGCAGTCCTTAAAACAGGAAGCACTTCCATATATGGGAACTGGTAATGAATCCTTAATTGTTCCATCTTAAAGGCTACCGAGTGTCTATGGATGTTGGATTATACTAAATTTTGCGAAGCTTTATACTTCTATTTGGATCTCCACTGATTCTAAAAACAGCCCAAGAGCTTAAAAAAAACACTTAGCCTGGTTTGTCAATAAGTTCATGATTTTTGATGTCTGGAAAATGATCCGTTTCAAAAACCTCCAGAACCCCCCCAACCTGTCACCTAGCAACCCCAGCCTGTCACCTAGCAACCCCAGCCCGTTACCTAGCAACCCAAGCTGAGCTCTACTAAAATCTCATTATCTAAGAACAAATTTTGTCGAAAAATGGAATGAACATATTTTGTACAGCCCACAGACTTATCCTAGCCTGTTCAAGGAAGCATAATTGGTCACATTCAAAGACACTCAAAGTTAATAGAAGTCAAAGAAACTCAAAACGTCTATATTTTTTTCATTATCTAAACTGCACTTGCTATTCCTACATTTTGCAAACTGAGGATTTTGGAAAGTTTTGTAAAGTGCAATTTTGATAAACATCTACAAACACGGTTCGTTTGATTGATCTGATGCTTCAACAATGGATAAAAACAAACAATTACAAGACAAACAGTAGAGAAATCCCATCCACAGTGACCCTCCGTTAATAAGACATGACCTGAAGTCATCAAAGTTATATACACTCTAAAGAAACTGGTCAGAACGACTTCTCCTAAGACTGCCGTCATTTTTCCTGCTCATGCTGACAGATCAGAGAGCAGCTTTTTAAGTCTGAGCCATTCTGAGAAATGTCTGCCATTGCCGCCTTGATGAGAAGTGACTGGGGAATTCTTAGATTTATTAGCACTCAGTGAGCCAGTGTCATCAGAGATTACGCCCCCTATCCTTCACTGCTCCACTGGCATGTCAGCCTCCGAATTTCAATTTCCTCCACGAGAGGATGGGAAGGCTCTGGCTGGCGACCTGTGCTTGTGACCCTGGGGTATCACAATGAATAGACGGGGAGGGGAAGGAGGGACAGATACGGGACGCTCATGAATTAGGGATGAATTCAGTGGTGCATTCAACTTTGGCTTTGGCTGTATCGCCACGGAGCATCTCGCAGATAAATGGCAATCAAAGGAATGGAAGACTGGCCTTCCTGATTATTTATTCAGAGGAAGAGCTAATGGACAAACTTAGCTCCTGTTCTTATGACGCCACATTCAAGGCGTGTCACTTTCGCAGGCCTGTGGGGTGACAGAATTAGTGCTTGGCATTGACTTTTAAAGCTAACGAATGTTTAAACACAGCTAAATATACACTTTGATTTAAAGTTTTTACCCGTTTACATATTTATACTTTAGTTTGGACAATAAATCAATAAATATTGTGATAGACGCATGATATATATTGACAGATAGTGGATCTGATAGAATATTCACTGAACTCATTCTGGGGGATGTAGTCAGAGGAAAGGCTTTGGCTACTCAACCTCTCAACAGCTTAGCAAGGTTGGTGGAATTGACTAACTCACTCACTCTTTGGTTACCTAGCAACAAGCAGCTGTGTAACTTTTGGTTACCTAGCAACAACTTGCTAAGCAACTTGAAAAGCAGCAGTTTGAGTTTTTTTCTACTGTGCCTCACCGTGCTTAAAAATAAAAAACAAGCATGGAATGAAAACTGTGGATAAAACAGGAAAAGAATAGACATAAGTGTCATTTTCCAGAATATTGAAGGTAATTAAAGATAAGAATCTTTCCATTTCTATTGATTCAATTCAGATTTTTAAGGTAGTTATTTGATCCAGAAACAATTTTTGATTCAAACAATTTTCTATTCGGAAACGATTTCCAATCCGAACCCAAATTTTCTATCCTAGAAATTCAGTTTAAATTCTATAACAGAAAAGACAGTGAACAAATAGAAAATGCATTTGAAACAATTGTATAAGGTTTTGGCATAAAAATTCTGTAACTTAAATTACCAATATTATGTTAGCTTAGGTCTTTTCTTACCAAAAAAAAACAAAAATCAATTATTCAAAATGCACATGGTGGGGGAGTGTACGCAGAATGCAATATGCAGTCGACCTGCAAATAAAAGCTGCAAAGACGTACAAATTCGACAAATTTTATAATTGGTTTTTGAGCATATTGGATCGATTCAGAATTCAAATTCAGAGGACTAGGAATTATCAATTTTAAATGTAGCAGACTTAAACAGAGTGTAAAAGTGGAAGTTATGTTGTGCAAATAAAACTGTACTGACCATCCATTCTGAGATGATGATGTCAACCTTCTCCACAGGAAGCTTGATGTCCTCTATGCGACCTTTAATCAGAGTGATGATGTTCTCCAGCTTATTGGACCTGCAAGGAGACGCGCTGAAAAGTAAGAAACTGCACAAACACTAAAAATGTTTGGGTATTATACCAAACTGTTATCTGAACGTTTATTCCAAGTTGCTTCTATCTCAATGTGTTAAACAACTAAAAACGTCACAGGAAGTAAAACTGTCCTAAACTAAAGTAACTGGTGAAACTTAAAATCAGAGTTTTGCCATTCTTAAAAATTTTTTTTCCTTTAGCAGCCTCTTTGATATGTTTAGTTTTAGTAAATTTCCTCTCTCAAACATCTCAACATGAAACTTATCCCATAATTAGGAGAAACACTTTTTTCACATCACACAAGTCATGTGAACAACCGGATGTTACTACTGGTGGAAACGACGAAGAAGACAACAGGAAGTGGTAGGCGGATGAATTTTTAAATGACTTATCGCTTTAACAAACTTATTCAGGTGTGATTTAAATTGTATTTCTTATTTAATGGAAACACAGCAGTAGTGAAATTGTGTTAGTTTTTTTCTACATTAGCGGAATATCAAAGTTTTGCGCACATTTGGAATGGAAATGCAGCTGGAGTGACAGCAAATTAAATACAATGGAAGCAGTCTAAACAATGAGTAAATATGATAAAAGTTTTCTATGTTTCTTTTCTTTTTTTTTATTTATAAAACTTTTAATTGATCGTCTGTCAGCATCTTTACTCCTCGGCACCCAAGTCTCCTCAGACTTAAACAGAGACGTGAAAAGGACAAAACTGTAAGTATGAGCCAGCAATATGTCTGGTTCAGGTACGAACTGTAGGATCACCGCTGCCGTTGAAATGATCCCTCCTTTCTGAGCGGCCCGTTTGGGTATCAATCTCTGTGAATATTCCATTATCGTGACAGCTAATGTTACAGAGGACAGAACAATTACTCACAGAGGCCCAGGGAGCATTTCTGCAGCAACGATCCTTATCTTAAACTGTCTCTCCCATCTTGGCTGCTCCTCTAGTGCTGCTATCACCTCCTCCCAGAATCCAACACTCGCCCCTGCACCCATAACCCCCCGCGCATCCTGTCCCGCCTCCTCCACCTTTCACATGAAGGAATCACTGTAATCTCATTATTGGGGTAATTTAGAGGACAATGTCAGGACTCTGGGGACAGAGTCGGTATCTCGGTGTATTTGTTGGGGGTGTGAGAGCAATGTTCACAAATAATTGCTTTCTAGTGCAAAATGTTCACCATGTCATACAATTTGTTTTCATTACGGCTTACATGACGAAGCAAAGGGATTAATACTTCAACGCAAAGTTTTAACTTAATCTTTTTTCAGATTGTGTTACTGCCTGATGAAATGCAGAACAGGATCCTCAGATTAAAGCTGCTAATTTGCAGAAATGCATTTTAAAGACCATCTTCAGTCTACATTAACCAAAATAAATAGAATTTAATGTATCAAAAAACTATATCCTGTTGCATTCATCACCTCCGTTGAAACTCTGTTCCATTCAAAATTCTTGGGAGATATTTTTTTTATCCTTTACAGGCGATTACAATTCTCTGAACAGGTTGAGATAGATCTGTGGGCGATAGAAAACCTCTTCATGAAACTATCATATTAAAAAAACAGTCTTTACTCAGAGGCTTCTTCAAATTTGTTGTAGCACAGACCTCTACAGGAGATCTTTCCTGTACACAGCCATCACCATCTGCAAAAACTCCGAAGAATTTTTAATGAATATGAGTTAGAACAACATTTTATTTCCATTTGAGATCAATAAAGTAAATTTAAATTTTATTGAAATTAAAACCCATCAACACTTTACAGTAGCTTCAGACACTTTTGGTTGTTCTTCAACCCAGAATAAAGATGAACTTTCAGACATTTCCATTTTAAATTTGTTTTTAAATCATTAATTTCCTTTTTCAAGGGAGACCTGAACTGTTTTAGTTCTGCCTATTTTAAACTTTTACTAATATAAAGGTGCTTTTTATAAATAAATTGGATTGAAATTTGAATTCCTGTCTTTTTTTTTTTTTTTTTACAGGATTTAAGCATTACCCATTAGAAGAGTGACTGAGAAAAAGAGAACACATCAAGCTTTTCATTTAAACTCTGCTGACAGAGCAGAGACAGGAGATGGATGCTCCTGCCCAGCCAATAGGCACAACTTTAATTAGAATCCTCATATTAACATTGAGAGGAAGTACACACACTCTCACACACACGCGCGAAACGAAATATCTGCTTTAAAGTTATGCACCAAGTCATCACTTGATATTAAATGGTGTCTCTTTGTCACTATGTCTATATGTGAACAAAAGTGTGAAAAAGATCCGAGCGAGCGAGAATTAAGGGCATCTTTCTTCACTGCTGGGGAACCTGCTACATAACCCGCACACTGACACACACTTCAACAGCAAGTCAGTGGTCTGTAAAATTAAAACATCCTTTCCCTTCAGCAAACCCTGTTGTTTTGCTTATACGTCGCTCTCTTACATAACGGTAATAACAGCAGTCATAATGGCCTCTAATTCAAAAATGCATTTCAGTAGCAGGGGAGTGATGGCGACTGCAGGTAGTCATAGTAAAAGCAGAAGCTCCAGTGGAGGTAAATGGACTCCAATGGTGAAAACCAGCAGCTGGAAAACTGGAAACACACTGAACCAGAAATCAGACAGAGAACTAATTCATAAACGGCAATAAAATGCGGCTTTGGTGTGTTCTGTACGTTTGTGTGGATGTGGCTGCTGCGTTCGGACTGCAGCAGAAAAGCCAAGGGACAAACAAGACGAACTGCAGGTGTAAATTATGTACATTATGGCGATGCCATTGACAGCAGCTCTATTGAAGTCAGCCAGCTGCAGCAAATAAAAGGTAGATGGAGGTCACACTAAGCTCTACTTACTCCTGCTGTTGGTGGCTGTATGCTGAAGAAGAAAACGTCCAACTTTAATTCAATAATATAAGCATGAAACTAGTAGTTTCATTGACATCAGAGATGCAGTAACTTTTACAAAAATATGTTTTTTACATATTTATTCAAACTGTCATCATGTGACGGCAATAAAAAAAGAAAAATCAGGTGCCTCCATATCTAATGCCACTACTGTAGCCTGCAAACATACACTGCTCCTGGTCAAAAACATCCAATCAGAGCCAGGGGGAGGGTCTTTGCGCCGTCAATCAACCTCCTGTATGCTGCTAAATGCAGTAATGGTGGAAAAAAGCTAAAAGTTACAGGAAAACTGCTAGCTATGCTAACTAGCTCTAGCTTAGCACAAGAGTGATTGGCAGCGCTAAAACGCTCCTGCTGTCTCTGATTGGTTGATTCTAACTAAGTGGTGTATTTCTACAGTTATCTGTCTTATATTATACTGTCATGACATAATAATAATTTTAACAAATATGTAAAAAAAACATTTTTTTTAGTAAAGGTACATACTGCAACTTTAAACTAAAAGTTTCATTCACTTTTAGTCTAGTTACATTTAATGCTGTTCGTCTCACCTGACTATGTCCATTGCCTGATAGATGATCTCTGATTGGTCCACTGCAATCACCTTTTTGGCCCCAGCTTTGGCGGCAAACATGGACAGTATGCCGGTCCCACAACCCACATCAAGCACCACCTGCAGAACAACAGCAGGCGGTGATTACAGGTGGAGGCTTCATGCTGAGCCCCAATATTTATTTCTATCAGTATCTGCAGGAAATGATGAGATCTAGTCATGCGGTGCATTTCGTAATAACCTTCATACCTAATGACATCTATAACCCGAGAAATGCTTCTGGGCTTTTTGATGATCTGATCACTAAACTAACTAAAAACAATATTCCTAAAAAAAAAAAAAGTTAACTTCTGTTAAAATGTAAGATTCCTTCATTATAAAACACCACAGTGAAATCCATCCTTCTTTCCTTGCTAAACTAAAATAAATGATTTACTGATCACTGATCAAGTTAGTCAGAGGAAAAAATCCTCTGACTAACTTGACCAAAAAAAACATATCTGGTCGATTAATTGGTTCATCTCCACTTCTGTCCTAGAATACAAAACAATTCAGACACAATATTATTGTTTACATTTTTTTTACCGTAGCCATGTCCTTTTTATTTTGGCACTAACTAAACTAAAATTAATTAAACAATAACTGAAACTGAGAAAACAATTTCATTAACTGAAATAAATAAAAACGGGGAAATATTATAGCTAATTGGATCAATTATAAAACTAAAACATGCTGAAATAATAGCAATAATATCCTTCGCTTTTGTGTTTATGAATCTATTTATTAGCCTTTTGAACTGATTTCTTTTTCAGCTGTCGGAAAATTAAGGTAGTCAGTACTCCTCCTCACAACATTTACGCTAGCCAACAAAACTGGGGAGAAAACACCAGATTATTGAACAATAACTGAACACATTTTTTGAAAAAAGCATCTTCTCTTGAGTTGATGTTTACATAATCGCAATACTCCGACCGTTCTGAATTCTGCACCAAAAAATGTATCAATATATGAAAAAACTAAAACTACAACTTTTAAAAATATAAGTAAAACTAAATATTTAACTAACAGTAAATAGAGCTGCACAATAAATCAATAACAATACATATTGCAATAAATATATAATGAGTATCAATAGATAATACACCTGATAGAATATTCAATATGTAGAAAATTAATTAAACCAAACAGCATTCTGGGGGATGTAGGCAGAGAAAAAACTTTAGCCGCTCAAGTTCCCACAGCTCCCCCCACTCACTCTTTGGTAACCTAGCAACTCACCCATTCTATGGTTACCTAGCAACCACTTGTTGAGTAACTTGGGCAGCAGTTTAAAGTTCAATAAATGCTTAAAAATATTATTTTTTTTAAAACAACAGCTTGTGCGTAAACTGTGGACAAAACATGAAAGCTCACATCAGCAGTTTGACAGCATTTCAGATATTTAAAAGAAAAAACTAATAGAATGATCAACATTTATATTTGCATCAGCCTCGATACTTCCTAGTAAAATCCAGGACACACACTCTGAAAAGTAATTAAAACTAACTGAATTAGACAAACAAAAGGTCACAAAGACATAAAGCTAAACTATAATGACAAGCCCAATCTATAATAAGCTTGGTTAGCACAACAATTAATTGTTTAAAGTGCAATTCTAACCGGCGCTGGGGAACAGCTACAGTGCATCCATCTGTGTTTGGTTGCGTCTCTATTCAGGGTAACTCAGTGAGTATCCTGCTGTCTTTGTGAGTTCACAGAGTGTCGCAGGAACAATGCTGACACGACACAACTCCTCCTTCCTTTCTCCAATCCTGATGATGCCATTGTGCTCTCCTCGCAGTCTGCTACTGTTAAAAAAGACACTTCCTTCTCTGCTGACTGAGTCAAGCTGACAGGGATAATGCAAGTTCCCATCAACACAAGCAACCTCTGTCCTCTACAGCCTCATCTGAACCAGCAACTTCCCATATAATGAAACGCTACGTCTTCCTGGAGCAAAAAGCTGCGAAAGAGAGCCGCATGGAGGGGGTCTGGTGTTCAGGGGGGCGTTATGGGTTTGGTAGTGGATTACACGTCTGTTATCAGGACCGTGCAGTCGACATTTGAGGCGTTAATAGAGAGCTGCACGGCCTCCGAAATCAGACACTGTCTCTTTATTAATGTCCTGTCTGGAAAACGCAAACGGCCGTTTCCTTTAATGGGATTTGCTGTACATTATAGCAGTTAAAGCACGAATGTAAACAAATGAAATCACACATGCTGCGTTGCATTGGCTCACCTTGTCTCTGAACACTTCTGGGTTTTTGTACATGAAGTCGCGGTAGCTCTCTGTCCGCACTTTATCCTGGAAAATGGGAAAAATAAAAGCAGCATTATCAGTTAATAGGCTGAGTTAAAGTTGGTCCATAAATGTGAGAATCAATCTGAAGAATAAATGCAAACGTTTGCAATAGATGGACGACTGATGAAAAAATAAAATCTTACCAAATATTTGTCAAAACTAACTTGTATGTAACTTTTCAGCAAGATAAAGAACCTTGTTTTAAGTCAATAATTCTTTAAAACTGATTAAATTTCCACTGGCAGATTACTTCACTTATAAAATGGGAAAACCATCCGTCAGTTGAATAGGTACTTTTTCGTCCGTAAAGGAATTATTGACTGAAAACAAGCTCCTACGTTTTTCTGAAAAGTTACTTCTAAGTTAGTTTTTCATGATGTCAAGGGTCCAAATATTTTTGCACAATAAATTAGACAAAAATACCTGGCAACAATTTTATACAAGATATATTAAAAAAAAACTAATATTTTCTACAACCTGTTTTCTTATGCAATCTGATATTGACTTCTTTAAAGAAATGTTAAAAGTTTTCATAAAACTGAGGTACAGTGACAAAGATTATTATAATCAATACATTTTATTGTCGGCTTCATGCTCGATTCTCTGAAATCCTTGGTAATTAATTTGCATCTTTTTTCTCAATAAGTTTCTTGCGTCCCTGTTGACTATTTGCAACAAAACGCTTGATGGTTCTGTCATCAGGCCTCAATAACTTTTCATCACGATATAGAAGCTTAGACTTTCCAAGATCGATGCCTCCTTTGGAGAAACTTGTCAGAGTCGGTTAAATCTATTTTTTTTGGGCTCATTTTGCATAAATAAAAGAAGCTGCAAAGCAATAATGAACAAAACGATTTAGGATGTTGGTCTTGGTAGGCCACACCTTTCCTCTTTACACAGGTTCACATCGCCTGCTATCCTTAAAGGGCCAGTACTACTTATTTTCCATCAACGTAGTTCCTTTTTACAGCACGATCAGTTAGCTATATTACCCTTCAGTTGATTTAAAAGTGCTGTATAAAATAAATATGATTTAAAGAAACATTTATTTTATAATTTAATGCCTTGAAATTGGGCCTGTGTCTCTAAAAATCTCCTGCCATTTCTGAAGCTCCGCCTTCAGGAAGTCATCACAACATGGCTCCTTTATTGACCTTTTAACAACGTTTTTCAGAGTTTCACTGAGAAGTAGCTCCTATAATGAGCTCAGCAGATGCTCATCTCCACCAGGTGTTTGCCAATTTCTGCTGGCTAGTCGGAAGGAGCCAAATGTGGGAAGTGCTTTTTGGAGCCAAATGGTTGCCATGGAGATTAAAGAATGAAGGAAACCCTCCAGGTATGTTGTTGATGAGGAAATAACATCATAACAAGATGTAAAGCTCAAAATACTACCCCTTTAAATGTACTAAGCATCAAGTTTATCCAAATATGTCTAATAACGATGATATGGTCAAAACAATTAGTTGCCTAATTATTGAAATCAAGCGACGGTTCCAGGAGAAACTTGCTTTTAATCTGAAGAGAACCTCTCTAACACACGGACTGCCTGGTGACGCTGTTTGACCAGGATGACCCGGTGAAACCAGCGTCATCGTGTTCCTGGCCCCTCCTCGGGCTCTGATGAAGTTTTCACACTGACGCACACGCAACGCAAAAACTTTACAGCGGTTAGCACCAATCAGGAGGAGGAGCATGTCCAAGAACTGCAGTCAGTCGGAAAACACGCACACACCCACCTGAGCGTGTGCTGACACTTTCAGGTTTCAGCGCTTTAAGGCGTGTGAAAATTAATTTCCATGTTATGTACGGACCGCAGTGTCTCACATGAGCACCCCCCACTTATTGCTGATTTGTCACTTTTCAGAAGATGTCGTGTCCTCATTATGAATTTCTGATGGTTTTCATTTACATGCTACATTGAGATCTTTCAACCAAGTTACGAACCGACGAGTCCAGCCTCACAACAACTTATGTGTGGGACTCAGACCTTCAGCATTTCCTCGTGGATGCTATAATGGCCGTAAGAGCTGAAGTAGGCCTCGTCCTCATCCTCCCGCAGCTCAGCGACGGCGCCCAGGTTGCCAGCCTGGCCGGGTTCTGAGCTGAGCACCAAACCCTGAGCCAGGAGCCTAAAACAAAGGGAGACAAACCTGCAATTAACTTCTAGTACTGGGACAAAAGCAGTGACCAGAAAGGAGGACGTGCAGACAGGACAAAGCAGTAAATGAAGGAGATGGGAGGCATTCATCTTTCTAACTCTCTTCCACTCCCTCTGTAATTTTCCCTTTCCTCTTCCTCCCTTCAGCTTCCCTGCTGCAGTGGAATTTTCCCCTTCTTTTTTTTTATCTTTCCTCTTCCCTTCAAACTTCTTCCACAGGGAACTCAGATTAAAGTTTGTGCAGAGACCACTGTGTCCCCCTGGTGGCCTGAAAAGGGAAATGCAGGAAGTTGACGCTACACTTACAGAATACATTCTTAAAGGTGATCTATTACAATTCCTTAGGTCTGTATCTCTATGCAAAACATGTTCATTACATTCATTGCAAAATCATTCTTAGATAATGAAACTTTAGTTTGTTTTGAGTTCTTTTCAGAATGAGTTGCACTGCTCAAACACAATCTTATAAAGTATTTTTAGTCCACTTTCTAGTGCAAATATTTTAGTACAGACATGTCCAAAGTCCGGCCCGGGGGCCAAATGCGGCCTCTGTCATAAAATTAATAACGTCTGGCCCGCACGTAGAATTAATACATTGGGCAGCAGTACTGTTACCTGCATAGGGCGTAGCTTACACACTAAATGCTGTTCCTCATTTACCCACTAGAGGGTAGCAGCTCGTGTGACTCGGACCCTTTGCAGCTGGAGCTCATTGAGCTGCAGTGTGACGCAGAGACCCACGGTCAGCACCAGCAGCTTTCTCTCGCGAACTTTTACGACAGCTGGATAAGGACAGGTTTGGAGAGATTCGAGCATTTGGTAAGAAAATGCTAAGCTTGTTTGGGTCAACGTTAGGGTTGCCACCTGTCAGAAATCAAAATAAGGAACGCGTCATCCTAGACGCGCTGCGCTTCGACTAGGATGTAGGATGGGAGTGGGGCCTGCGGCAGACGGGCACAATACCATATATCGCAACACCGTGAGTGAAACAATGACTGGGGTAGCCTACCAAATAAAGTACTCGGGGACCATTTCTTTGTTATTTCACATACACATTTGTAGAATACGGAGCAAATCGGGTCCCGTTTCCGTTCAATACGGGACGCTACATTTAACAGTCAAATACGGGACGGTTCCGTATTTTACAGGACGGGTTGCAACCCTAGTCGACGTATTTGTGTGACAAGACATTCTCGGTTGTGAACTTAAATAATGGACTCTCACTTACGAGACATCTTGCACATCAATACCACTGCCTTTGAGCCAGACCTGGCTTACGGTATGTGCTGCAGTATCACATTAATGCAGACGAGTCATTTGTCATTTACAATAAATCTCTGAATAAATTCTGTTTTTGTTTTTTAAGATCAAAAGAAGTCATAAATTCAGACAAGTTTTCAGTTTTCACTCCAGAATAATAAACTTTTAAAAATCTAATCAACATTTACTAATATGTCATATTTCAAATGAGCCCTGCACGTGTTGATATGACTATTACTTGCTCATTTTTCTGTTATTTTATTTTAAAATTCTGTAAATATTGTTAGAAAAAAGTTAAAGTGTTAAAAAAGTGAAGTTAAGTGATTATTCAATTGCATATGACATGCATGTTTCAAATGAACCAAAAGACTTGCTTAAGATCGCTGAAATTAAAATAAAAAAGCAAATGTAAAACAGAATGGCTTGCTGAAATTTGTTTAAATATATTGCTGTTCTATGTAAAAAACGTCCGCCAAGGTCGGCCCCCTACATTTTTAACACTCCAAATCTGGCCCCCTTTGCAAAAAGTATGGACACCCTATCTTAGTACATTCGAAAAAGGACAAACTAACTTATAATTAACTTTTCAACAACACATAGGAGTTTGTTAAAGGTCAATAATTCCTCAATATTGATGAAAAAGTACCACTTCCACTCTCAGATTATTCCACTTATAAAAATAAATTTTTTCCATAAGTGAAATAATCTACCAGTGAAGACTAGTGCTTCTTTCATCAATATTAAGGAATTATTGACTTAAAACAAGCGTCTATATCTTACTGAAAAGTTAATTCTAAGTTAGTTTAGCCTTATTTCGAGTAAGCTAATATATTTGTTTACTTTGTAAGATTTTGTTTAAGCATCGTGTCACTTTAAATCCGGCTGGCCACTCAATGTTTACACTCGCATGTTAAAATGGCTGCAAACAGATTAGCGTTTATGCAACTGTACATCTCTGAAAAGCAGAAGTGGAGTCTCCTGCAAAACCAACAAGAATGCAGCAAGTGATTTCTTGATGGTAAGTCAGCGACAAAACATTTGTCTTTTCCAGCAGCCCTTATTCAGCAGTAAGGTCAGCTCACCAAACATGACAGAGCTCAGTTTGGGTTGTTAGGTGACAAGATGGGCTTTGATGAGGTTGCTAGGTAACGGGCTGCGCCTGAAATGGTTAATTTTCCAGACACTAAAAAACATACACTTACTGCCAAAAACCAGATGCGTGTTTTAAGTGTTTGTACCATTTTTAGAAGCAGTAGAAACCCAAATGGAAGCACAAAATATGTTCCCTTTAAAAAAATAAAACATTTAAAAAAGATCAGAAAAGGGGAAAGAGATCTAAATCACAAACTTTAGTTTGTGCACATCCTCCATGAGTCTGGCCATTGTCTCTTCTGAACGCTGAACTCGTTCTTCGGCTGTCAGGGCTCTGCGGAGCACCTCACCATGGGAATCGCCTCTGGATAACAAGCACGTGTCCTCGACGCCACACTGCTCCTCCAGGTCTGACAAAAACACAGGCATGAGCGCAACACAGTTAAAACCAGATGGTGACGTTTGTTTTGTTTGTATTTTAATCACGTCAGCTCCAATTCAAAATCTAAAGCACCAGAAATAATCTGCACCATCTTATTAGGAAAGCACAGTGCAATGCATAGCAAACTCATGCCTTCTAGACAACAAAAAGAAAGTATGTGGCAGTGATTTAGACGGCGGGTTTAGATGCAGTACCTGTCTGCAGCAGTGGGTCGTCCTGAAGGACCGGTTTTAGGAAGTCCTCACTGTCCCAGGGTAAGAAACCCTCTGACAGCTCCATCAGGTAGGATGCAGAACATTTCTAAGCATGCAGATAAATGAATACTTCTGTGTATTATATGAACATACAACTCAAAACCTGTTGTTAAAATAAATATGTAAATGCTGCCACAAAAATGACAGACAGAACTTACTGTTGTGCGAATGAAATTGATCATTTTTATGTAACCGTAGTCATCTAAACCTAAAGAGAAACAGAGCATGAATGACCCCAGCAGAACAAAGCAACAACTGGTCCTGGACACGGTTTAATTTTGTTTACTTACTGTATTTTCTTATGAGGTCTACAAGGTTGATCTGGTGTTCAGCTCTGCAGTGCAGAAGGGTTGCAAAAACAGAGTCCAACAACCTAAACACAAGTGAAACGCAATAAAGTTTGTTTTATTTAGGAAGACTCAAACAAGCTTTAAAAGTTAAAATTAAAAACAGCTTCTCTTATGAAGAATGTACAACATCTTAGTCTATAAACCTTTTAAAACAACGGAAACAATTTCTGCATTCTGATTATTGAAATTTAAAAGTGCTGTGTTGTTCTATCACCCCCGTTTCATACCGGACCACTTACAGCACCGTGTTAACGCTATAAAATGAACGCTCTCTATCGAGGTATCACCCCTGGAGGGATTTCTTTATTTAAATGGGTTCATTTTCCAGAGGGATACAAAGTGAGGGCATCGAGATTTTAGCTACCAGTAGCAGGAGAACGGAGCTGCGCCAAGAAGCTAACAGAAGCTACAAACACTGAATAGAAGAAGAGCTGCCATCGATACAGTTGCAGCCAAGCATGATTTAATGTTACACAATACAGTTTTACCAAGTTGCTCAAAGTCTAAACTGGCATTGTTGTGCATTTAAGGTGTAAAGTTTACTTTCGACCAAACGCCCCCCAAAGGCATCCCAGCGCCCCCCTTTTGTAAAAATGTCCGCCAGCGCCCCCTGCCGTCCTCTGAACGCCCCCTGGGGGGCGGTACCGCCCACGTTGAGAACCGCTAGTTTAGACTATAAATGCATTAAAACCACATTGCATTGTCTTTAGTTTTCTCTGTTCTTTACTGGAGACTGGTATTAAAGGCGCCATTTCAACTAAAGATTTACAATGAGCTTCCTAACCAAGGTGTCCATAACTCTTCAACACGCCGTCAGCTCCCGGTGAGAAAGACGCATTTAGTTCAGTGTCCATGAGATGATATTCAGAAAGGGTTTTTTTATTGATTGATTTTAGTTGCCTCTGCGATCAACTCTTTGCGTAAAGTCTGTCATGTCTCCATGTGCTCCAGTCAAAGGTGTTAATTATAACCTGTCAAATGACAGAGGGGCTTAAAAAAGTAACCAAATATTCAGTTTGGTTATTATATATATATATATATATATATATATACTAGATAGATATATAGATGTGTGCACACACATTTTAAATTTTGCCCCCCCAGAGGTAGTCCTGGCCTCCCCTTGGCCCCCCCAACTTTAAAAGTCTAGCTCCACCACTGTCCATAAGGTCGATCCAAAAACCGTTTGAAGCTTTGAGAAGGCTATTTGTCTCTCCAATAGTCCCACGATTCAGATCTGTTGGTCACTCACAGAAATAGCAGCAATGAGAGAAAGATGGTGTGCGTTAAGGTCTGAAATTTTTCAGAAAAGTCTGAAAATGAATGGTTGAGTGCCTGAGGTTACCCTGTCACTTGATTTCACTCTGAAGCGCCTTGACAGAAAACAGTCAGTCCTAGAGAAATGTCGAAAACATTTTACGGGAGCAGGCATGCCTATCAATGTCATGGCCAACTTTCATACCGATAGAGCATTTTTTTTGTAGGCATGAGGGCGATTTCAAAATTATTTCGGGTTAAAAAATCCACTCCGTTCCTCACTCTAAAAAGCGGCAGTTGGTGTCAGTTACACTCCGCGTTTCGGCAGTTGGAAATTTCGCTCGTTTCTCGCTTTTTACGTCGCCGTCGTAACTCCGATCCCCCCAAAAAAAAATATATGCCGGGAATGAGCCGCACGTTTTGATACCACTTTTGTGGGTGGGCACGCAGCGGTACGAGCCGCATTAAAGGTAACGGGAGAAAAATATACTATATTTATAATAACAAAGAGACATTTTTATTGGGTGTAGAACAATAGGTGCCTGCCATGCCTCAAATTTAAAAAAAAAATGGCCTCACTTTTCACAGAACAAACAGGTAACGGTCTGACTCTCCTCCTCCATCCACTGCCATTGCTCTTCACCACCGTCATCTTCGTCAGAAAGTTCGGGCATCTCTTCAGCATCTATCAGAGTTAAACTTCATCACAACTTCAAAAAACAACAAAGTCCCACAGCCAACAGCGGCAACGGTCATAAAAATCTGCAGCAACACCGTTAGCTGCTAGCACGGTTTAACGCCGCTTTGCTCAAATACTCTGCAGCAGGCGTGTATAAACCAGTAATAAACGTTTATATTTTACAATAAAAAGGTTTGAGATGCATTGTTTTGGTTTAGAGTAAACTCACGTGGGTCTGTGTTGTCTGCCATGATGTCGCCTTTGGAATCGGAAGACTTCCTGATGACGTATCGTGACGTTCCAACCGGTTGGCTGTAATTCAACATCCCAACCACCAGATGTCACTAAAAAGACGGATTTTTCTTTTTAGCGTCATGTTTTTTTAATACTGACGTTGTTATTAAATATATTTTAATCTGTCAATATGTTATTCTATTAACATTATTAGGTCTATTACAATTATTAGTTTTTTTATCTTGTTTTTTTCTAACTCAGTCAAACATAATGGATGACTTTACCGAAACCTGCCACATAAAACAGACCTGTTTTGTACAAAGCTTTGTTTCTACAAAGCTGTATAAAAGAAACACCTGAAGGGGTTATTGAAATGTCAAGTTGCAGGAACATGTTTCACGTTACAAATTACACGCCTAAATGCATACTAGAGCAACATTGTAGCCCAATGTCCTGTCCGGTTGCTCAGAGTCAAATCAACACAGCTGAAACTCATTGTGGCTAATTGCTACACGATCAGTAGCCACGGGGGAAAAAACTAAACAGGTAAATTATTTAATCTTAGTTAAAAAGCTTTTATATGTAATTTGCAATCTATATTCTTGCATAAGATTGTGTGGCTTAATTGAAACACAAGCAAAAATAAAATCAGCAACATTTCTAAGCTGTATTGTGTCACCTCATCAGTATTTAACTAATAATGTTCTGTAGAAAGCAATGTATGCACTGAATAACTAATGCAATAAGTAATTTGCTTAACTCGTGTACTTTTTGCTGTTAAACTTACAACTTACGGAGTACGAGTCCTGATACAGCAAATGCATTTAAAGCTACCAAATGTGTAACCATTTTCAGTCACAAGAGGGCGATGTTGCATCATCGACAAATATGCAAACTATGTAAAGTACTTCAAAAAATACATCAGTCAAAGAAGTAGAATAATTAGATCGTTCAGTACAAAGACAGCAACCTCTTTTTAATGTTTTCATAAAAACTAGTTTGCATTATATAGTGAATATTTATCATTTGATGCAGAGAATGTGAAACTAAGTTGTCATTCATCACCTGCAAATTGATTTCAAGATCACTTTTTTGCATGAGGTGCATCGGCAAAAGAAAATATTGCAATAATCACAAATGTCTAATATGGTACAGGCAAAAAACGCTTATGAATGTGAAAATATTTTATTGATTTTTAAACTCACACTTAAATATGTAGCATCACTTACTGAATATGTTTGCAACACATGTATGGACATTCCTTGCATAAAATGTCAACACAATCAGCTTAAGGCAGTGGTTTAGTGTGTTAGAGCACAAATGAAAAGGCCAAACAGTTCGGCATATTTCCCTGATTTAAACATCACAATAAAACACAAAACGATACACTTTACTTTATGCACATTCTTTCATTGGAACTAGGAATAAATAAAAGAATATCTGTTTTCAAGTACTTCAAAAATATCTTGATGAGGCTCTTGCAGAATGTGATCATTATGTACAGCAGACACAATGACCTGAAAATACAAAAAATAGTTTTAGCAAGTTAGTTTTAAATTAAGTGCCCGGTGTAATGTACATTTACCAATATTCATTGATCAATTAAGATAATCCAAAATAAAGCTGGGAAGAAACGCTTTGCAAGAAAATTGAACAAGTGATAGTAGATCCAGTTTGACCTAAAAATTATTAATTTTTCCTGACAGAATAAGATTCAAAGTAATTTTAGAGTCAGAGTTCAGACTTAAATCAGAATAATTAAATAATCAATCAGTGGAAAAATGTAAAACGCTGGTCAGTAATTCTTAGAAGGATTTGATTACTGTAATGCCAATAAAGCTATATGTAAAATGTGTAAATTTGAAAACAGATTTTTCCCTTTTTAATGATTCGTCTAATCTAGTTGTGGATGTTTGTCATTTACTACCAAAAATCAACTAGTTGGTTGAATTAAATCCTTTTTAAATCTGCCAAGGATGTGAATAATTTGTATTTTTATTCCTATAAATGTTATAAGTGTTCCTATAACTGTGTCTGATGTACTGTATTAAACAGTGCAATGTCTGTTAACGTGTCTGACTTCCAGAAATATTGCTGATTCAGTTTAAACAAATAAAATAACAGCTTTTCAACATTTTGTACCTTCCATTTATTTCCCTTTCACTTTTCCCAGACTGGCAATGTCCTTGTTCTCCAGGATCTCTGCCTTCTGCTCCGGCTGCAGCAGCGTGTTGGACACCATCGCTTTCGCCACCGCTTGGATTGAGATGGACATGGAGTTGGAGCAAACGGCAGAGAAGGCGCCGAAGAACTTCCTGGCGAGCCACTCTCCGGGTCGACTCTCCTGTCTGTCGACGAGCAGAACCCTGTTGGAGGAAAACGGTACAGACCAGAGACGCTTTTGGTTTAAAGTCAGTTTAATTCTCAGTGGAGTCATAACTGTAGGACAAAAGTTGAATCAGTGGCCATTTTATTGCAATTTTTCAGATAATACAGCCTTTAATTTAGATACAGTTTTCTTCCTTTAAATCAGGGTTGTCCAAAGTGCGGTCCGGGGGCCATTTGTGCCCTTGGAGTAGCTTTAAATGGTCTCTTGACACAACTTAAAAATAGTTTAAGCAGTTCTCCAGCAAATAGAGTTGGTGCGGATGGATACTTTTTTGTCTTTTTTGATTTCTAATAACAAATTCACATCTTAAATAATGCATTTTAGGTACAAAACAGTTTTTTCTTTCTTGCTTCATTTTAATGTCAGTAAGTAGGGCCACAAATCGCATCCAATAATTAAAATGGGCTAAATACAGTTAGCGGTTTTCAAAGACGGTTCTGAAACTAAAACTGGAACTTTGACCAACAAGTTAGGAAACTGTACAAGGTGGAGACTCTTTTGCAGACGTTTCAAATTAAAACGCATGGTAATCACTTGCAAGATGAAAAGAACTTCCCATAAAATAAAATTTAATTTTTCAACTGAAAAAAAAAAAAAAATACAAATAAATAACCTTTGATACAAGTTTGGACACCACTGCTTTACGTCTATTCTCTTTTATAAAATGGGACCACTTACCCTGGTCTGTAAATGGCTAATCTGTCAAAACCCAATTCTTCAATTTCAGCTTCAACTTGGCCCTGAAAAAAAAAAAACCATCCATTCCATCAGATCTCTTACTGAATGTTTTACCTGAGAGAAACATGTTGAGAAAAAAGGATTTCAATATGTCACCACTGAGAAAAAATATATTTTGATCTAGTTTCTATAGGAGTTTAAGTCAACAATTCCTTAATATTGATGGAAAAGTATTAGTTCTTTGGTCAGACAATTTCACTTAAAACAAGACATTTATAAGTTAATGTCTTATAACATTAATTTATAACACTAGTGCAAATATCTTTGCAAATATCGTTTCCATAGAAACTAGACTTTTTTGAGGTACCGAACCCCCCAGTTTCATATGCGCACTCACTGTACCCTTCTTATTCCTCTCCCTCCCCGCCGACACACAAAATACTTTGCGGTATTCTGATTTAGTAATGTAATTATATTAGTTGTGTTACCACCCCACGCCACCAGAGGCAGTAGCAACCCCGAAAAGATGAGACTAAGGAGCAGATTTAGAAGTACACCGAAAGCTACAGAATTAGGTAAAAACGGTGAGTTTTGCTGAAGTTATTAAAGACACAAGTTCAAATCCATGCTGAGAGTGGAACTCCTTCAATCAGTGCTCCTCCGCAGCTCTGATTGGCTAAGCAATGTAACGTGATCTTCTGATTGGCTAAGCAATGTAACGTGATCTTCTGCAGCAAGTGATGGCAAAGCGGGGCGTCATCACGACTTTACACAAGTGTGTCTTTACCTCCGCGGCAGAGACTCCGCCGAACCCCTGACACCGACTCATCGAATCCCTGGGATTTGATCGTACCCAGGTTAAGAACCACTGGTTTAGATCAAAAATACAGTGTAGATTATTTCACTTTTAACACAGGTACACTTGAAAAAAGACAAACTAAATTACAAGTAACTTTTCAGCAAAATATATCATCTTATTTTAAATAAGTAATTCCTTAATATTGATGAAAACGTTCTTGTACCATAGGAAGATTATTTTATTTACATTAAGACAATTTTACAATATTTTAAGTGAAATAATCTGCCAATAGATCTAGAATATTTTAATCAATATTTATTGACTTAAAACAAGCTATTAGGGTTTTTCAGAAAGGTTACTTAGTTAGTTTGTCGTATTTAAAGTGTACTAAAATATTTACACTATAAACTAGACCAAATTAATTGATAAGATTTTGTGTTTTTGCAGCGTAACTATTCATTTTTCATCAACATTATGAAATTATTGACTTAAAACAAACTCCTACATCTTTCTGAAAAGTTAGTTATGTTACTTTTGCCTTTATTTCAGGTGTACTAAGATATTTGCACTAGAAACTAGACCAAAATACTCTTTAGATTTTGTGTTTTTGCAGTGAAGTAGTACAAGAAAGCTAATAACTGACCTTGACTTTGAGGTAGAGGAAGCTACTTTTTTTATCGGCTCCTCTGGAGGACTCCAGGTGAAACTGTGAGCAGCCTCCAGCCTTGGCGAGCTCTGCAGACTTCAGAACGTAGTCATGATCAACTCTGACGAATCCGTCCTAAAAACCAGAAATAAAAACATGAGATAAGGATTCCCTTTGCCTTTTATACCTTGATCATTTGGAAATTACTGACACCATTTGCCTGGTGTCACAAATTAGCACCATACCTACATTTATGCTAATAGTAGGTACAGTGTTCAAACTAAACATCTTTAACATCGGACTGGCAACAAAAAATAATAATTTTTCATACAATAGGGTTGAACTTTACGATTTCTAGCTCAATATTTTCACCTAAGCTAGCTAACTCAGCTACGCTTGAGAGGCAACGTCCACCAACCCTAAAATAGATGTTGATGTAGTCATTGTTGGGTAGTAACTAGCTATATTCACTCAATTACATTTACTTTAGTAACTTTTTGGAAAAAAATTACTTCTAGTATTTTTACTACGCTATACTTTGAGTAATTTTATTATATTTTTCCAAATACTATATTTACTCTCAAGTAATTTCTTGCTACTTTTTACTTTTACTTGAGTAAAAGCAAGTTGAAGTGATGCTACTCTTACTTGAGTATAATTTCTGTGTACTCTGGTCATTGCTACTGCTTCAACAATGTTGAAATTTGAATTAAATTACAGCTTATCCCCCACTTTATATATAATTTACTTACAGCCCCTGCTTTTGCCCTGGTTGTCCCCAGGCAGCAGTAGCCCACATCATGGCCCTTGAAAGCAGCAGCATAGTCATCGAGTTTTTCAAAGTCAACCACTTCCTGTACCTGCAGGCATAAATAATAAAAAGGCATAAATAGCAGTCTCAAGCAGAAGATAAAGAGTTATGTTATAATGTAAAAACTACACTAACCAGGTTTTCATACGCTTTATCTTCAAAGCTCAGCAGTCTTCGTCCAATGAGGGTTATTTTGTAGAAAATGTTTCTGTCCAGCAGCTCTTGAAGCAACACTTTCCCAGTTTCCCCAGAAGCTCCCAGGATAAAACAGCTCTTGCTTTGACCCCTGAACTTTTCCTCCAGGGTCTTCATGTCCTCAGCCATGCTGGGAGACAGACGGACATGAGGCAGAAGGGTTATCACTTATCTAGAACACGAGATGAAGTAGCAAACACCAATTAATTTTAATGTGTTTCAAATAGAGCTGGACAATTTGGCTAAAAGAAAAAAGTGTTTCTTATCAGTCAATATTGATCATTTTTGTTTTAAATATCTGAAATAATGTCAGATTGGTAAGATAACATGTCCTGTTTTATCCATATTTTAACTCCACACTTGATTTTTTTATTTATTTATTTATTTTTTAATTAATTTAATTAAACTACTGCTTTACAAGTTACTCAAGTTGTTGCTAGGTAACCAGGTTGTTGCTAAGTAACCAAAGAGAGAGTGAGTTAGTTGATGCTACCCACTTTGCTTAGCTAGCCGTGAGAGGTTGAGCAGCTACAGCTTTTCCTCTGCCTACATCTCCCAGAATGCTGTGCGGTTGTCGATAATATGTTGAATATTCAATGAGATGTATTATCTCTTGACATTTATCACGTTCCTACCGTGACGTATATTATGGATTTATTGTGGCCAACATTTTTAAACGGTTTTTAAAAGGAAATTCAAAAAAATATGACTACTTTCCAATAATTTATTGCTATATTCTGGTTTTATATTTACTCATGGGCCAGGATGACACAGGACACAAAGCAGAATATGATTATCATTCCAATTTTTGATAACTAATTAGCAGTAAATAAATAGTAAATTATTCTGAAGTATGTGATTTAACTATGGCATTGATACAGGGTCCAATTTAACTGTCTGCTTTTATAAATGGACTTATAATAGTTTAAACGTGCCTGAATTATAATGTCAGTACAAACTCAAGCAGCAGAAATGATTGACAAAAAAAGATCACTGTTAACACAACTACTATAAAAGTAGTTGTGAATAAATATTCTTCTCTATATCAGCAGAGCTAATACTTTTAATTTCTGTGTTATTCTAAATGACAAATCTGTACAATTTTATATTTATTTCTCATAAACCTTTAAGCAAATTCAAAAGTAGGTGTAAGTTTTTGAAATGCACCAAATAACCACATTTTAACACAGAATCTTGGTATCATGCATTAAAATATAAATGTATTTTAATGCTTTGTTAGATAAAAGCATTTGTTTTATTTACTACCACACCAAAAAGCCTTGATCTCTCTATTGGTATTAGAAGCTGATCAGGGCCCCCTGCTGTTCAGGAGGCCGTAAGCAGCAGCAGTACTGGTACGCATATACCTTCGGCCGGCTCTGCCTTTTGCTAACGACGCATGACCAAGATAACGAGTACAAAGATCGCGGATTGTTTTATTTACCCCGATCTGTACGCCAGATGTCTTTAACTCATATGAACAGGTGAACCACGAGGCAAATATGTCGGTTCTTGTGTTCATTAAAGCAAAAACGAATATGAAAGAAATCGCGTCTTTTTTTTTTTACCTGCTATATTTGCTTGGAGAAGTGTCGGCGAAATAATAAAGTACCGCTGCAACGATGGCAACAGTGACGGTTAAAATCCAGGTTGCTTTCCCCAGGGTGGAGCAGAGGAGTTTCATAACAGAAACCAGAGATGATCAGACACTTCCTGGTTGCTTCATATCTACAAGGAGCGCCGTCTTCCTGCTCCGGGAAGAGCAGTGGGAAAAACAAAAATCCTCAAAAGCTCTTACATCGGACTACACGGGTTAAAATATTTATTTCTGAAACCGTAAATAAAACAGAAAGAGATAAAATACTGGATCTGGGGCTGCTGCAATCACCTACCAAAGATAACGCGCTGTGGATGACGCATGCGCACTGGAATCCGGACGGTCTGACGCTCGAAGTGAGATTTTTATAATGTTTTTGACCAAAGTTTTAAAACAGAGATATTCATCTTAATACATGGAAAAGTATCAGTGAAGTAAGCGATGTACTAAGATATTTACGTCATAGTTCACTGGATGCAGTCATTTATCGCAGAACTGTTTTACTGGAAAATAACATTATCTTAAGTTATATCCAGAATGTTTCGCTTTTATTTATTTATTTAATCAAAAACGAGTTTACTGTTGCAGTATAGGCTACTGTATTATAAGAAGTGACTAATGGTTGCACAAATTAGTTATTTTAAGCTCTCTATGGCAGATTTGTACTTGAAACTGAAAAGAAAACGGGTGGATCTTATGTTTGAGAGCATCCAGTCTGTAAAATATTCAGTTTTAATCAGCTCTCCAACATGGCATATCATAAATTTAAGGGTACTGAAATACAGATGACATATGAAAATACCTGGAGTAACAGCAATAAAAGACCTTTGTGTCACTTGAAATTAATTAATTATTAATGAAAGCAATAATCAAACAAGTAGACCCATGATAATGAGCTGCAGAAATCTACAACTCAGGAGGGTGAGTCTATTGCCTGCAACAATTTTAATTTGCTTTTAAAATTTGGTCTTAATGGAAAATTGGCAAGAAAAAAGAAATGCATTAGATGTCCAACTTAAAAGTTCCCTCAATGGGACACAGGAAATAAAGTTATATGCCTGTAACGTGCCTAACACTATTACTATTAGTGTCATTTAGAATTAGCTTACATCATATTGGTGTTATTATGGCAATTGATTTAACAAGCAAAGACACTCATTTATTTGCATTTTGAACTGCAGAGTGGTCTTCAGGTGTGGCATATTATTATTTAACTATTTGAAAGTAACATCTGCAGATAAACATTGAAATTACAGTAAAAAAGTTAGCAGGTTGAATATTTTTGTTCTTAAAATTTGGAACAGATGTGTAAAATGTGCAAAATGTTCAATCTATCACTATAAAATCAAATGAAACGTTGCTCTTGGTGGCCCCCTGGTGGGGTTGGGGCACTAAGCCTCAGCTTACTTGTGCACAGAACAGCTTACGTGCGCAAAACATTGTTGATATTCCACTAATGTTGAAAAAACACATTTTCAGAATCCTGATGCTTCCACTAAATAAGAAACACAAAAAGTTTGTTCACTGAAAAGAAAACATGGTCTTTTCAGGCGACAAGTCATTAAAAACATGCAGCGCCATCATCCTCCTACTACTTCCTGTCGTCTTCTTCGCATTTTCCGCCAGTAGTAATATATGGTTGTTGATCACATGACTGGTGTGATGCAAAATATGTGTTTTTATTGCAGTTTTGCAAAATACAGACATTTTAATACAGCAGATAACTGCCTCATATTATTGTAGAAAAAAAGTATTTTTATATTTGTTTTCATTAAATCAATTTGTGCAATTTTATGGTCAATAAAGACCCAAATCCGGTTGAGAATCTCTGGCAAGATTTTAACATTGCTGTTGACATTCTCCATCCAATTTAATTGGACTTTATTGTAACAACAATAAATTGGAATCATACTAAGTAATTTATCACGATAAACGATACGATAAATGCCCACTACTAGCCTAATTCAGAAAAATACATTTGCGTTTGTGTTTAGCAATATAAAATTAAAGACCAGCGTTAATATTTTCTCACTGCAAAATATCTCTAATCAACAGATGCCACAAACGGCGCCTTTTATGATCAAGTTTGTGCAGAAATGAGAATGATAATTTAATATTCTACAAGTTAAAAAGTTAGTTTTGTTATTTTTTGAGGGAAATCTAGAGTGGAGTGAAGGTTGAATCTTTGAAAATGTTTTTGCCTTTTGTCAGACCTCCAGGGGGTTTCATTTGCCAAAAGCTGCGCACAAAGAAAGCAAGTGCAGTCACATGCAATGAATTCATCAACACCCCATGTTTTTAACACCCCTGCCACTTTGAACACAAGGCATCGACCCAATCTAATAGAAAATGATGCAGCCAGGGATGATCCTTTAAAGATGTCAGCAGTAAAAGACAGAAAGAAAATGGGCCGAGGTTGGAGAGAAGAGGCCTTAAACTGGCACTCTGCTGAAATGAAATGTCGCCTCTTTGTTCCTGAGCCGCGGGGGCTAATTGGGTCCAGCGGCAGGGAAGAGAGCTGCTGCTGGGGTCCTGTCTGTCGCACCTGTTGAGTCATTGTCTCTCACATTGATTAGATAGGAAGTTGGAGTAAGAAGGCTTATGCCTCTGTGGGTGCGTGGCAGAAACGTGGTTCAATTTCTTTTTAGAACGCCACTGTTGGAGGTGGAAATACCATTGGTGGTAAGTGATCAATTGCGCTTAACCATTGATTAGCAGACACTAAAAGACATATGGATTAAGATGATTTTTTTCTTTTTTTTTCACGCCGTCCTCGTTCTTTTAACCAAAGGTGCAATCCTTTCAATGTGCTCTGTAATATTGCGTAATATGATTGATTCACTTCTTGCCGTCAGGACTGAGTTTCTGGCAGCAGATTCTGCATAAAACTACAAAATAAGCTTACAAAATATACCTTCAGAGTGTAATTTATTGCTTTTCACATAAACAAAATAAGTAACCTGTGTTTCTTGAAGTGAAGTCAGCTTTAGGCAACGTGTTCGATTTTACTCAATGTGCACAACCAAACGTTCTGGACAAAAAAATTATGAAATTATGACACAAAGCTTCAGCTGGCCACTCTGGCTTTGTAAAATATACCAAAGAAAATCATTGGTACATGGGAAAAATTTCTTGCTATAAGTAAAATATTCTGCCAATGGAACCAGAACTATTTTATCAATATTAAGGAATTATCGACTAAAACAAGAACCTACATGTTGCGGAAAAGTGAGTTAGTTTAGTTTTATTTCAAGTGTTCTTTTCAAGATTTTGTGTTTTTGCAGTGTGGACAACATGTAAACATTCATGTTTAGAATAATGGTAATGGTAATTAAATTGATTAAAAACATAAATGACTGAATGGCTACAGATCAACATCTGACCTACATCAAACAAGCAAACTGAAAAATAACAATGTTGCATTTATGCCTCTGGTAAAACCTGGTAGGTAGATGAAGAATTCAGGTTTTGATTCCCCAAAACCTGAATTTACAGAATTTTATAAAAATCCTTCACGTTTACATTGTTATTAAAGACATATTTATTAGCAAATCATGCATGCCTGCATACATATGTGCCACATGCTGTACCCATACACAGCTTAAGGCTTAGCAGTCCAGCTCAGACTCTGAAGTGTGATGCTAATGATGCCAATTAATGGGCTCTGACAGCACAATCTGTTGCTCATTGTCTCCCAATAAACAGCTTTACAGTCCGCATGAGCCGCGGAGGGGATGAAGGTTTAATCTGAGGCCTGGGACAGTGAGAGTGGGACACGTCCACAGTGGAGGGTCAGTCCTCCCGGGACGGCGCTGACTTGAAGTGGGGATTAGTTCAATTAGAGAGGCTCTGTCTGATCGAGATGCAGGCTTCGATGTGTGTGTGGTCATACTTGTGTGTTTGTTACAAAGGAGATCTTAAACCTGATTTGCTGCCGTCTACATTGATGCAGCTGGTGTGAACAATAGTCAGGATGATGCCTTTTTGCTTCCCAGTGACCTTACCCAGAGATATCCATTTATTATCATAAATCTGTGAGGTAATTATTCTCATTTGTGCTTTATTATCCAAATAAATACCCGATCCATGAATATTTCAGTAAGCTTAAAGTCAACATGTTACTGCAGTAGGCGTTGTTTCTACATCAGCATTAGACTTGATTTTTATTCTCCACCCAAACCAGTTTTTAGTCTTTTGATTAAAGCGTCTGCATTGTGCAGCAATTTGAGTTGATCTGTAATTCATGCTTAAAAGTATTTCCTTTTTTATTTTTCCTTGCAAAGTTACTTGGTTATATTATTTAAAATGTGGGAGAGTTATTTAAAATTGGTTCAGTTTTGCTTCTTAATGAAAACAGAGGCAGTTTTAGTGAACATTTATTACTGTATACACTTTCAGGTGTTTACCATTTGAATTGCTATTAAAATGATTATAAATTGTTTCTATCAAAAAACATGGACCAAAGCTGAACACAAAGGATTTAACACATTATTTTATTGTTTTATTACATTTTGAGGACTCTGGACACGATAACAATCAAAAACTTATATTGTTTGGGATATTTTTATGTACAAAATTAAGTCGGTAATTAAGACCCCTGATGCTTAAAACACATGAACACAAAACAACACGCCCTTTTTTAAACTCATTTTAAATTTGTAAATATTTTCAAGAAAATAGAAATTGTTACTGGTAGAAACATAATCCAACAGTAGCTAAAGAGAAAATGGTTTTAAGATTTCAATTTGTGGTTTTATTTTATTTTTTTGACTTGGTGTTTACATAAAACACCAGTTGGGACGCATTCAGCTTATGGATGTGTAAAAAAATTTGAAAACTTTAAAAAGTATAAATACTTTTACAAAACATTGCATTTAGAACTGAAATTGTAAATTTCAAGTTAATGTTTTTTTTAATGTTAGATATTCCATCTAAAACTTTTACTTGACACCATTTATTTGTCAAATTACGTAATAGATTAAGTCAAAACCAGGATATAACAAAATAAAAAAAACTCCAAAGTTGGTCTCTTTCAAACATCTGCCTAGTAAAATATAATTAAGATATTTATAAGCATCTGAAACGAGACGCACACAAGTTATTTCCAGGGTCTAACTGGCCACAAAACCAAGCAGTGGCGGGAAAGAAAACAAAACATTTCACCAAAGAAACATTGCAGATGGACGGAAACCTCTGTCTTTGTTGCAGGTTCAGACTTGAGGCTCAGACCTTTGCAATATGTTTGAGATGAAGCAGAATGTCTTCAGGAGCCGCAGCTCAGCAGCAACAAATGAAACCTCCTTTCCCTTTTCTCTGAGGAACAAAGAGTTCATTAAAAGAGCAAATAGATTATCAGTTTCTTTCAGCCGAGCGTCTTAAAGAGTGTGAAGGACCGGGCAGCTCCCAGCAGGTACACCAAAGACACATCTGGCTAAACTGCTGCTTTTGTCTCATGAAATCAGTGCTTTTTGCTTAAACCTTTCCTAAAATACGCTTGAGAAAATCCGGTTCCATCTTTTAAAAGTTAGATGTGAAACCTCTGCATGCTGTTGAGAAACGGTTTCATTATGATGTGTGTAACACTCACATAATCTGTCTCTATTTTCACTCAACAGAAAGCTCTGTGGTACTCTAAAATGCTTTTTCTATGAAAAGTAACTGAAAAACTGTTAAATTTGGTGTTTTTTCATAAGCTCCATCCTGCATGTTTGCATTGGATCGACACTGGAAATAGTTAAAATAGTAAAAAAAAAAAACAAAAAAACAAGTTCTGGAATCTGTTAGTTAAAACATTTAATTCACAGTGGCTATTTTCTATATACTTGCATTGCAAATTGTTA
Organism: Poecilia reticulata; assembly: GCF_904066995.2. NCBI lineage: Eukaryota > Metazoa > Chordata > Actinopteri > Cyprinodontiformes > Poeciliidae > Poecilia > Poecilia reticulata. The sequence continues at coordinate 32,047,921 of NC_088832.1, forward strand.
TCCGGCGAACATTACACTTGGATCTGTTATTCGACATAAAACAATATTTACTTGCAAAAATTCATTCCCATGTCTTTCAGAGCATTAGTTCTATTTAAAGGTGTCCTACTTTGCTTCATGAACAGGTTAGAATAGGTCAACGGTCTAATCAAAACATGGTCATTACATTTTCTCCACTAGGCGTCTTGTCACTTTAAATCCAGATAAGCTACTGCTGGCCACGCCCCCTTAACTCCATGTTTACACTCGCACATGAAAATGGCTGCAAACAGATGTGTAGCTATACAAGTGTACATCTTTAAAGAGCATTAGTAGAGCCTCCTGCACAACCAACAAGAATGCAGGAAGTTGTTTCTGGGTGGCAACAACCACAAGTACTTGTCTTTTCCAGCAGCCATTATGCAGAGCATACAGTGGTAAGACCAGATGACCAAACGTGCTGGAGCTCTGCTTTTGTTGCTAGGCAATGGGCAGAACTCTGGTGGGGTTGCCAGGTAACCGGCTGGGTTGCTAGGTGAGGAGAATTCTGGAGTTTTTTTGAAATGGGTCATTTTACTGCTAAAAAATGAAGTTCTCGAAGATCCGGACTTTCGAGATAATAAGTTGGGATCTCGAGATAATAAGTTGGGATCTCGAGATAATAAGTTGGGATCTCGAGATAATAAGTTGGGATCTCGAGATCTCGACTTAGTTTCTCGGGATCTCGAGATAATAAGTCGGGATTTCTTTCCTTTTTTTTTTCTTCTCCATGTCCCCTTAGGGGCTCCGTAAGAAACCCAACTGGAAATATAAAAAACATCCAAAATGTGTCTTTTAAGTAGCATGTCCACCTTAAACGGGGAAAAAAATCACCAGAACATTTAATTAAATTGCAAGATTTTTTTTCCATAATCAGAACAAAGCAAAAGTAAGAAAAGGGAAAAAAGACATTTAAAATTATGATTCCGTATGTCATGTTTAAATTTTAAATAACTCATAATTTCACTCTTATTTAAATACAAATTAAGTGTAGCACTAGTAGCACATACTGCTGTGGCATTGCCAATGCAGTGGAGTTACAAATTTGTCTTGTGTGTCGGCCTCAGATCTTTTCATGATATGATGTGAAATTAGTTAGCTGACTTCGACATTTCCATCCTCCTAACACTGAAAGTAACGCCAGCGTTTATCAGGAGTTACTAAAACTACTTGTTTTCACAGCTTAATGTACGATCCTAATTATACTTTAACATTTTTTACCAGCAGCTTGATTTTAGATGGACTTTCCCAGGAGAAAATTAAAACTTGAAACAGTTAAATGCGCTCGGCTCCTTTTATAGGATAATAATGGCATAATTCACAAAAGCCTCTTAGTGGATATTTGTGTTTGGATTTGAGTTTTTACCATCAGATCTATTTGCTGTCTTAAATCTCTCCTTTGTGGTGGGGCGGGTAAAGCTTAATGACTCCTTTGAACTGCCGCCATCTTCAGCAGAAAGGCTTTGGGAATGTCGGCCAGCTAACCTTTAGTCTGTTCCCACATCCAGCAACAGCGAAGGCCATGTAATACCCAGCTTTCCATTCCTGTCCAGCTCCTGTATTCTTCATGGCTTAAACATTTTTTTTTCCTGCTACACATGCAAGTAGGAGAAAATTATGATAATGTATGCAGACGTATGAATGAATTTAAACCAATACAATTATTTAAACAAGTAAACATTAAGTTTTTAAAGAAACCCAATGTTTTTAAGGGATTTTCTTTAATTTAAAAAAAAATCTAAATTAGTTTTATCTAAAACACATTTAGATACTGCAATCTAACATGTAAATATCTGCTTTTTGTATAGCAACACATTTTTTGTGATATTTCTGTTTAATAACTTTAAATTAAACAAAAGATTTTCACAATCATACGCAAGAGGATTAGGGCCACTGAAAAGAATTTTGACTTTAATCTCAATTTCTGGCTTCAATCTCAGAATGTTTGACTTCAATTTTCAGAGATGAAAGTCAGAATGTTTTCAGTGGCCCCAATCCTCTCCTGTAGAATTTCCTTAAAATTTGTGCACAGCCTTTTTTTTTTTTTTTTAAGACTGAATTTTCCTTATTTCCTGTAAGATAAAGGAAGCTGAGCTGTCATTTCTTTTATCGTTTTAAAGTTGCTGAACATGAATATTATTCACTGTAAGTACATTCCAGCAGCCGTTGTACAGTAGTAAAACCAGCTGACCAAAGCTGACTGGAACTCCGTTGGGGTTGCTAGGTAACAGGCGGAACTCCACTGGGGTTGCTAGGTAATGTTGCAGTGCCCAACAAATGGGATTTAAGAAACTTTAAGTTATTGCCAAAAATTGGCTTGTTGTGTGTTTTAGCATTTGGGCTGTTTTTAGAAGCAGCGAAAACCAGATAAAAGTAAAAAAATAAAATTAAAACATGGAAAAAGTGAATTTTGCAAGGTAAACTCTTATGACACCATTGAGCAAACTAAAATAACTTTCAGCCAGGAGGCAGGTAAAACCATAAGTAGATTATGGAAAGATTTTGAAAGTGGCATAAAAGGTGTATCAGAGCAGGTATTGATATATGTTTAATATGAAACATTACATTGTCTGAAGGCTCTGAACCTGCAAAAAATACAAGATACTGAAGGATGTTTAAGTCAGATGTTTTCCCATTTGAGAACACCTAAATTTAAAACCCTTAAAGTTATAAAGTCTTACAAAGTTTTCAGTGATTTAAGGTAGCATATGCTAAATACTATCCACTAAGTACCCAAAAAATGGCTTATCATGTCATTTCTCTGCAAAAATGCTACCAGTCTTATCAGTAACTGTTTCAAGCTCTTAGATATTCATCTTTGCTTTCCACCACTGGACAGTCTCTGCAGTCCTGTGACGCATCAGGGAGGAAGGGAGATCATGTCGGATCATGACGGACCCACCACAGTACAGAGACCTCCCTGCCGATGAGTAAACACAACTACAAATACCGCAGCTAGCTGGACAATCATCGAGTGAATGGAAGCTAATTAGCTGGAGCCTAATGCCAGTTTACCAACACCTGTATTAGCGTGCTGGCTCAGCAGGGAGCCAGGGTTGGCCAACAAGCTCTAATCCCTCATAAGCCAGAAGTGCTCCTCCTAGGAGCATTAGCATTAGCATATTCTGGTTTAGCCAGCTGTTGGTCATCAGAGTTCAGAAGAGAGGAGGAGACTTCCACTGGGAAATAAGGGACAAAATTCACTTAAAGTGTACCTATCTGTTCAGGTATATCAAAACTATATCTGTATTTTTACAGATAAACGGCTGTGATAGAAAATTAAAAGGTTAAAATCAATGTTAGCTTAAAACCAGAACCAGTAGTTACTGTTTTAAAGCCACTTATTCCACTATGTCATCTGTTTGAATTGATTGAAACTAACTGGAGTTTTCACCACATGTATAAAATATTTAACAAACTTCTCCCCTCCCCCACCTGTTGCTGTGCACTTCTGGTCATCTACCTAAAAGGCGGCAATTGACAATCTCTTACAGCCGGTGTTGGTCAAGTTGCTTGGAAATTGTATTTTATTAATAATTTTGATTACTTCGCCAAGAAAGTAATCCATTTATTTTAATAATTACTTATTTTCAAAAGTAACTAGTTACTTAATTACTCAGGTAAAATATGCACGCCGTGAACAGGCACTAACAGACTTTATAATTTTCTGCCCAATATGCATGTTTGCCAATAAATTAGTACTTTTCTGGTCAAGTGTGTTTGAAATAAATAAAAATACCAATGTTGTAGATATAACTGTAACAATATGACAGAATATTAGGAACATTGTAGACAGAACAAAGAAATACATTTCCACCAAAAAAAAAACAAAAAAACTCGGAAATGTTGAGAATAATCTCATAAATTTTCAAGAAAAAAATTGTAAATATCAGAGTTTCAAAAGTGGAAAATTTTTAAACTGAAAATATCCAAAAATTGAAAGCTTCATACTTTTGAATCTGAGATTTTTTTTCCTAGAAAATTTCAGAGAATAAAGATTTCTAAGATTTCTTTCTAGAAAAAATTTAAAACTCAGAAACTTTTGAGTTTTTTCTGTAAATTTTTTTGAGAAAATCTTGTTTTTTGGCAGGAATTTACTCCTTTCCCCCTATTTTTCTATTTACAATGGCCCTAATACACCACTGTAGTTATAATCACTGTGGTAGCAGCAGAAATATTTTTTAGCCATCTAGCAAATAGATAATCGTTTATCTTTTTGTTTTTATTTTTCTGTGTAAATACCAGTACTGTGGCGTTTCAGTTGAGGTTGCGATACCGTGAGAACGTCCTACCAGGCTGTGGCGAACCTAAAGCCTACCGCATTTAAACATCCACAAAACAATTATCTTCCTTCTGCCTTAATCCTCATATCATGATCACATGGCCTTCGAGGAGCCGTGTGCGTTTTTCTGTTTCATGTCTTTGCCCTTGCGTTTCTCCTGTCCTGTCCAGCTGCCTGGGTGGTGGAGTGATTACCATTTGTGCATCAAAACAAGTGAGAGGCCAGGGTGTGTGTGTGTGTGTGTGTGATGGATTAGTGAGCTCTGGCATTAATATCACGACTGGACTGGCTACATTCCCTCGGTCTGCTGATAATTTGAGGGGAGGAGGAAAGCGGTTGGTCCATTAGCCCGATCTGTTTGCTTAGTAGCAGTCCGAGTCTGATCCTCTATTTTCCGTCACCTTTTTCCAAGAGGATCTCTGGCTTTTGTGCCAGAGGGATGGGGAGATAAAGGATGGGCCTGAGTGGTACATTGATTCAGAGATCAGCATTCTTCAGGCTTTCTGTACTCCTACCAAACTAATCAGCGTGTGTAAACACAACGAGACGCGTTGAGGGCTGCCGGCTAAAAGGCCGGGGTCTCCAGGGTTGATTAGGAAGAGCTTTTTGATGGACCACACTCAGTGTCTGTATGCTCTGCCTTGGACGCAGCTTGACTCTTGCATCACTCTGTTGTGCCTGAGTGTGGGTGGCTGGACAGACACTGATGCACACGGTTTTAAAAAGACCAGTCGGGTTGGGTTTTGATGTCCGAAACGATTGCAGAAGAGCAATCAAGGAAAAGAGAAAGTCTAACAAAAACTGTTAGAATTCAAATAACTTAATTTGAGTGCCAGATATTTGTTCAGTTTCCTGTAGAACAAGTTTTTGGCAACTAAATGGATAAAACAAAAATAGATTTGTTTGAAAAGGAATGAGTAGTTTGCCATCATAAACAACAGCTGTTATGAGCGTGCTAGAACTCATCTTGCGTTGCTAGGTTACGGGCTGGACTTTGCTGGGGTTGCTAGGTAACGGGCAGTGCCTGCTGGTTTGTGACGTTACGTGTTTGAAATGGCTCATATTCCAGACACCAAAAAACATTAATTTATTGCCAAATTACTACTATTTATAAGATGTGGAATACAGTTTTCCCATGTTATAAATGAAATAGTCTGCCAATGGAAATGATACTTATTTTAATCAATATTAAGGAATAATTCACTAAACTATTCCCTATATCTTGCTGAAAGCATATAAGTTGGTTCTGTCCTAGTTCAGGTGTAGTAATTTTATCTTGAAGTATTTCTACTCTTACTTGAGTAAAATTTCTGGATTCTCTACCACTGAATGAAAAACAAGCATATTTTAACCAAAAATTCACCAGACACAGACTCACACTTGCAGTTTTTGTTGAAGTTTCAGACGTTTTTGTTTTTATTGAAAGAAACTGATTTGGAAAAATTTTCTTTGGCCTGATTTTTTTATTTTTTATTTATATGAATCATTATCATTTTGGTCCGTAAAATACCAACATTTTCACTTATATTTATTTACATTTTGTTCCATCTGATGATGTAATTTTTAAACATTAAATTATTGATAATTTGATCAGTTAGTCTTACTTGAGTAATTTCTCGGATGGCTATTTTTACTTTGTTGAAGTTGTGCTACTTTTTCTTGAGTACAATGTTTAGGTAAGCTGTCCACCTCTGCTTGTGTTCTCAAGTCACGGTGACAGTTTTAACAAATACGTAAGCATTTTTCTGTATATAAAAGTTACATACTGCAGCTTTAAAACAACAAATTAAGATCATCTTTGACACGAGGGGTTTGTGTTATAACAACCTATCAATCATCAGATCAAAAACCTCGTCCCAGAGGAATACCATCCTCTCTACAAACGATGACTCTACATCGTCTTTACTTAAAGCGGACATCAGCTCAGATGTCTATATCAATTCCCCAGAGTTATGACCCCTCTTAAAGCCCCTCACAGCCAATTAGGGGAAGCAGTGGCAGCACACCTTCAATGGCGATCACCAGTAGCTGGTTAGCGCTCCACATGCTGCCCCACTAGTGGCTATCAGGACGGATAAAGTCTAATGGGCAATCACAGGGGGGCTTAAGTTGCAAATCAGTGCCGATCCGAGGGCTCTGCTGGGGATTCCTGTCCAGTGTGGGCTGATGCTGGAGCTTATGATCCAGTAATGGGAGTTCTGGTTGAGATCTGAGGCGGTCCAGAGGGAATGTGGTGTCAAACTGGCCCCAGCTTCCTCGGGCTAAAAGGTCCTTTGATAGACGAACTGGTGCAGCTGAGCGGACATGAAGGAACAGGTCCCAGCTGATACGACGTGTCACTACCAACTTGTACAGGAGCTGTTGACTCTTTTCTTTGAAAAGGGAAGACAGATTAGAAGACTTTTCATCTCGTAGATTTAAGTTTGTTAAAAATATAATTCAGACCAGAGTTCACTCTGCAAAAAAACAAAATCTTACAAAGTATTTTGGTCTAATTTTTATAGAAAATATCTTGGTACACTTGAAATAAGACAAACTAACTTACAAGTATCTTTTCATCGAGATATAGAAGATTGTTATATGCAAATAATTCCTCAATATTGGTGAAAAAGTTCATGTTTCATTGGTAGATTATTTCATTTATAACAAAAATTTGACATAAGTTATAAGTTTCACCTGCCAATGAAAAATTAACTTTCATCAATTTCTCTTTCCATTAAGTAGTAACGTAATTAAACTCACCCTTAAATAAATTTAATGAGATAAGTCATTAAAAACCATGCTGCGCCATCATCCTTCTACCACTTCCTGTCGTCTTTTTTGTCATTTCTGCCAGTAGTAACATCCAGTTGTTCATCATGTGACTCGTGATGCAAAAGCAAAGGTTTCTGTTGCAGTTTTGTAGATGGTTTAAAAACCACTGCATCCTCGCACTATAACTTTTTATACAAAAACAGTTTTTAGAAATTGTCATGATCCTATTCAGAAAATTTATTTTCGTAATTCCAATATGCGTAATTTTATGGTCAATGGAACCGTAGCTGGCATCATAAGTTGCGTTCACATTACAAATGTAAGCAAAACTTTTCCTATGTTCCACTGATGTCGGAAAAACAGAATTTCGAAATTGCAGTATTTCCATTAAATACGAAACACTACAAAAATCACACGTGAAAAAGTTTGTTCAATTCCAACTCGCACAATTATACTTTCAATGAAACTGCAGCCACTGTTGGGGTAAAAACTGGTTCCCGTTCATCTTTGTTGGACACTGTCCCAATACTTGAGATGTCAGTGTTGCCTTTTCATGTTTTAAGTGTGTTTTATACATATATGAGAAGGAAGTTTTGGCAGATCTGTGTTTGGGGGGGTGTATTCTGTCTGTTTGTCATGTCAGACGATGGGAGGGTGGACGCGCTGTGAAGAATGGTGAAGGCAGGTGGTGTGACTAAAGCGAGGACTGGACCGAATTGGAGGAGATGGGACCGGGTGTCACCAGTCGACAGGGCCTGTCCAAAGCCGGGCGGCGCACCACACCCACCCAACTGTTCCTCTTTCACCTCCCTTCTGCCCATTTCTTCCCATCACCCTCTCTCACTCTATCTCGCTTTATCTCTCTTTCTCCTTTCTTTTGGGGATGCATTGTTAACAAAACGGTTTACAAACCCTGGCTGGTACATTATCCACGACCGCCTCCTGTGAGATTGATTTAGGCAAATGGATTCAGGGAGGGAGGGAGGATGCAGGGAGGGGTGTGTTCCTCCATGCAGCAGCTTTAGAAAACCACCACATGGGCCACATTGAATATTCCTTTTTCTTTTGCATTTTTAAAATGCCATACATTAAACGCTCATTATGCAGCCTTTATGTGCCAGAAGTCTCTCTGTACGGCTGAAGACGGGCTATGATCTCCCTGCGCATGCATGTATGGCCCATCTTTAGAGGCTTTCTGACATGTATGATATCGTCATGACCGAGAGATTTGACTTTCATGCTGCCTGGCTCAGGAAACGGAGGGAGTGTCAGAGGCATCGGAAATGTTTGATGCTGCGAATCAAGTTGACAAAGATCAGTTTTTTATTTGTTTATTTTTTGCTTTTCTGTTGATGCAGGTATGTTTGCATTCATAAGAGTGAGAAACTTGTAAGCAAAAATGCGCATTAACAGACACAAAGTAATTTGAAGTTTGACAATTTTTCACTCAGAATTCTAACCTTAATTTCAGAATTTTGACTTTTTCCTCAAATTTCTGACCTTTTCCTCCAAAGATTTTTATTTTCTCAGAAGTTTTAATTTTTTCTTAATATTCTGACTTTGATGTAGGATTTCTGGCTTTATATTCAGAATTCAGATTTTTATTCTCAGAATTCAGACCCTGTCTTTGCTCAAAATTCTGACATTAATTTCAGAATTCTGACTTTTCTCAGAATTCCAAATTCTGAGACTTTAGGCTCAGAATTCTGTTTTTTTTCTCTCAAAATTCTAACATTTTTTCCTCAAAATTCTGACGTTTGATCTCAGATGATTAGCCAGAATTCTGAGGAAAACCATGGTGGAGTTTTCAGTGGCCCAAGTCCTCTTGCATATAATTCAAACAGAAAGTATACATACATATATAGGTGGAAACTGATTACTTTTTAATTAAAATATCTGTCAACTCATCATTATTTTCATCTGTATTTAAATTTCTGTCACATCTTTTAAAGTTACAAATCAAATCAGAGGAGCAACATGAAAGCAGAAATCAGTTAAACTGATTTTTTTTCATTTTTGCATCGTTGAAATTTTCACAAACAGCAATGTACATCCACAAAAAATTATATAATACATATATAATACATGTTCTGATTTAAGGATAGTAGTTGCACAGAAGTATTTAAAAGAGCTCTCATGTCTCCCAGAGAGACAAAATTGGACTGTAGAGTTTTATCCAATGATTATCCAATAATCAAGATGCAACATGAAAGACCACCATTCCACCAAGTTTTAAAAAATTCATGGAAATCTAAATCACAACAGGAGTAATATGAAAGTAGCTCTAGTATATTTTTAACTAGACGAAGATACCTGGTAAGATTTAGTGTTTTGCAGTGTAGAGTGATCCCTCCCATCTGCTGAAAAGCAGTTTGAAGCACACTGAATAAACATGGTGTCATCTGCATAGAGATGTATTCGCATTCGTTCCATGGTTATTAATTAAAATTGGAGCTAAAAACGAAGCATTAATGGCCGCCTCCTCGGTTCTTCTCTTGTAAAACCAAAGGAAGTTTCCATATTTTCACTCATGATTGATCTTTTATCTTGAATTTGCTGATTTTTCTTCTCATTTTTGCTCTTTAAACGTACCTTTTCACTTTGGACTCCACTTTCTCAGTCCGCTTTCTTCCTTTCTCCAACAATAGCATCCTGTTTCTACGGGTTCTAGAGGGGTGTGTGTGTGTGTGTGTGTGTGTGTGTGTGTGCGTGTGTGTGTGTGTGTGTGTGTGTGTGTGTGTGTGTGTGTGTGTGTGTGTGTGTGTGTGTGTGTGTGTGTGTGTGTGTGTGTGTGTGTGTGCGTGCACTGAGGGGGCCAAAGGTTGAACTGGGCATCCCATCATGATAAATCACTGGTTAATGAGGAGTCCATTGTGTCCTCACACATTGTCTCCCTCCTCTCCGTCCCCTCCTCCCCCTCATGTCCCTTAGACCGCTACCTTCGGGTTGTTAAGCTGACACAGATAATGAACTGGCCGCTTTGAACTGTCCTCACAATATTGACTGGTTGCACACAGCAGATGTCTCCCTGGCAGAAAGCAACTGGTAAAAGCACATTAGGTTAACAAAAGGGGCTTTGCTTTTGGTGGGTGGGGACTGTGGGGACGGTGGCAGAGGGCTCCGAGTGGGTGTGTCGTGTGGTGGGAGGACGAAGAGACGGGTGGGGCAGAGGGCAAGCTTTAGAGTTGACAGATCTGGAGGATTATATCAAAACAACACAGTTGTCGATTATATGGCAAAGAGAAGAAGCAACAGAAACATGACGGTATGTTTTTAAAGAGAAAATCCTCACAAGAGGCTCATTTCTCAGGATAATCAACTCTAAGTGGACTGCGAAAACACAAAATATTAAATATTTTTGGTCTTAATAGAGTTGAATTAGGACAAGCTAACTCACAAGTAACTATTGAGCAAGATATAAAAGCTTGTTTAAGTCAATAATCCCTTAAAATTGATTTTAAAAAATGCTACTGACAAGTGAAATTATTTTCCATTTAGTGTTTTTATTTGTATTTAAAGTGTATTTGCACTAGAAACTAGACAAATAACACTTATACAAACACAGATACAAACTTACAAACTAATATTTGTCTATTTTCTAGTGTAAATATCTGAGTACACTTGAAATAAGACAAAACTAGCCTAAAAGTAACTTCAGCAGCAAGTGAATTCCTTAATATTGATGAAAATAGCAGTAGCTGCATTGCTGGTTATTTAAATGAAAACAAGACATTTTTATGTTATAAGGAAAATAAACTGCCAGTGGAACTAGAACTTTATTATTGGTTCCATACACCCTCCTATACGTTGCTGAAAAGTTATAGATAAGTTATTTCCATCTTATTTCAAGTGTACTAAGATATTTGCAGTAGAAACTAGACAAAATTTCCTTGGTAAGATTTTGTGTTTTTGCAGTTTATCTGCTTTCACACTGCAAAAATGCAAGATTTTACCAAGTTTTGTTTGGTTTAGTTTCTAGTCTTAGCACGCTTGAAATAAGAAAAAAAACCTAAATGATCATTTCACTTATAACTAGTACTTTTTCATCAATATTAAGGAATATTGACTTAAAACAAGCCAGCATGGTAATGAAAATTTACTTGTAGGTTAGTTTTGTCTTATTTCAAGTGTACCAAGATATTTTCACTAGAAACTAGAACAAAAGTATTCAAGATTTTGTATTTTGCAGTGAATAAAAATAAACACTTCAAAAAATTTTCGAAATCTAAAATTTTCAGAGCGATGGTGTGAGTAGGGCTCATAACTGTTTAAGTTGTGTCATATTCTGTTATTCTGAACTACAAACGGTCTAATTCATGCATAAACTTAACAATCATCATAATTTGTCACTGATGGGTTCATTAATTCATAGCTCAGATAACAAAATGATCAGTGAAAGCGGCGCGGCCTGCGAGCCGGCTGGCTTCTTTCTGGCAGTGGGACGGGTGGCTAATGGGTCAATAATAAGCCGTGACTAACCGTCTCCCAGAGGAGCGGCCCGGCCAGACACACACTCTCAGAAAGCAGCAGAAAGGTATGAGCTACCAACACTGATTACCATATAATTGGAGCCATTGTATTTGACATGGAGAATTAGCAGCCCGCTAGGTGGCTAACTGGCCTTTTATTCAGCTGTGGAGTGGACAGGATGCACAGCCAACCAGAGACCGCTGCATGCAGCTCACATCAGTAGCACAACTGTTATGGTTTCACCTTTATAAATGTCTCTGGTCAGCATTTAAATGTGCTAAACAACTTCCAACCAAGAATTCTTAAAAATAGATTGCTTTTCAGTTTGCCCTTCTTTTTGCAAAAATTAGAGCATTAATAAGATGATAGAGCTATAACTGATTGTATTCTGAGTGTATCATCAAGATCGAATGGGGAAACACCAACATTTGTGTTTTGGGTAAGGACAACAAGTCTATATTTTAAGTCTAAATGTAGTAAAGTAACTCGATCACCGCTGACTTTCAAGTCCACTTCAGAATGTTTTCTTGAAGAAATATACAGATAAAGGCGAATTATTTGAGTTGAAATGTCTACAACGTCCTAAAACAACAGAAAAATGTTGCAATTTAAATCTGAAAACATGAGAAAGATGGCAGAGAATTTATTTGAACAGTATTTCAGAACCACAGTTGAAGAATATTGCATAATAATTTAAGGTGGTTTCGAGTTGAGAAGGGTTAACTCTCTGTGGTGCCTCTTTAGCCCACGTGTGGCTAAACGATCACTTCCCTGTAAATCTCTTTTCATGATCACGTTTCTCTCCTTCTCTTTCCTGCCTCACTGCTTCTTTTTAAACCGAGGAAAGAGAGTCAGGGATGGATCTTTTTTTTGTCCCCTGTTAAGGGTTTTTGTGTGAGGACGGCTGAGTGAGCGTCTGTTACAGAAAAGGCCCCAGACCACCACTGGATGACCCCGCTAGGAGCAACAAAACCCAATTGGTCACGGCCGCCATCGGCTAATGGGCCAGAGAGGAATAGTCTTGGGTGGGTAATGACTGTATTCTGCAACTCTTCTTCTTGTACCACTTCACCTTACCTCACCGTTTTCATGTTCCCCGGCTCTCCTTTTATTAAGTCAAGTTTATTTTATCGCACATTTCAGCAGCAAGGCCGCTCAGAGATTTACATCCAGAGGTGAGCAAAGAACCCAAAGGTTGTAATCAAGTAAGAGTAGCGCCACTTCAACATATTTTTACTCAAGTAAAAGTAAAAACAATAGCCGTCCAAGGAAAGTAAGAGTGAAAAAGTATTTGGCAAAGAGTTACTGATCAAATTATCAATCATTTAATATTTTAAAGTTACATCATCATACAGACAAAAATGTAAAGTTAGGTAGATACTTTGATAATTTAAGGACAAAAATGGCAATAATTCATATAAGTAACAAAAAAATAACAAAATCAGGCTAAACCTATGAAACTTTGACAAAAACTGTTTGTTCTTCATTCAGTGAGTAGAAAATATGTGGTAACATTGGCTGTTGATCCAAGACTTGTGTGATTTGAAAAAGTGTTTCCATTGAATTTTGACAAATATTTCTACTTCAATAAAGTTGAAAACACCCCACCTAATCCCAACACAAAAACTTTCCTTTTCAAAAAACTAAAATTTTTTCAAAATTGACGTATTTCCATTACTTTTGTCATTTCACTTTGCGCGATTTTATAGTTAATGGAAATGCAGCTGGTGTTTCAGTGATCAATAAAAGATAAACGCATGGATGAGTTTCTCTAATGCTTGGATGTTAGTCCTCTAATACTGGAAATGTACTTCGGGTGATAGAAGGCCGACTTTGTAACTGTCTTCATGTGGCTTTGAAGGTTCAGGTCAGAGTCCAACCCCCAGATTTCAGCCTAATCTAATCTTAATCTCTGGTTTCTATCTGACTCTAGATTGTTCCTCTTTGGTTCCAAAGATAATAACTTTGTTTTGTTTTGTTTCTAAAGTTTTGGCACGTCGATCTTTATCCAGTTCACATAAACGTTTGAAAAACAAGCTTCCAAAACCCTTTTTATGTTATAGATCTATGATTTACTGATCCTCTTAATGTTTAACTGTACTGTAAAATGTTGTGTGTGTCGTTTATTGTTGAGCAGATAAAAAAAAGTCCTTGAGCTCTTTCAACTTGATATTTTTGTCACAGAATGTTTGGACATTGGTTGAAACTTGGAGTAGGCGTGACTCACACAAAAACTGGATTAGTGGTGAAAACATAAAATCTTTTCAAGTGTTTTTGGTCTATTTTCTAGAGTAAATATCTTAATCGACTTGAAATAAGACAAAACTAACTTACAAGTAACTTTTCAGCAAGATATAGCAGCTTGTTTTAAGTAAATCCTTAATATTGACAAAAATATACTAGTTACACTGACAGATTATTTCACTTTCTAAGTTAATTTATCTATCAATGAAGGAAGTACTTTTTTTTTTAATCAGTAATAAGGAATAATTTACTTCAAACAACCCTGTCTATTTTACCTTAAAGTTACCTTTACATTAGTTTGTCTTATTTCAAGTGTATTAAGACATTTGCACTAGAAATGAAGCCAAACTTACTGGGTAATATTTTGTGTTTTTGTATTGTAGTTCTGAAATTTGTTTAACCAGGTGTCAGTATTTTAAAAACAGTTTGGAAATGAGATTATTACAAAGTGCATGATAAATACACGTCTTAAATCTAAGCAGGTAGCCGTAAAAGAAAACTCAAAAGTCAGATTTTATTGCGGAAAAATCGGCGGAAAACCATTTTTTGTGAGGATGGTTGCCGATGGTGACGATGTGGTGGCTGGTAGAGAGCGGAGGCACACGAAGCAGACAGGCAGAGGAGTGGTTGTGGTTGTGGTGGTGATGGTGGTGGGCCGTGGCGTCTTTCAGGCACTAAGACAACACCACACAGAATGATAGACTCCTCCGAATTGTTTATCGCTCTCAGGCCGTCCCCCAAACCCCCCGGTCTCCCTCAATGGCACCCTTAGCTGCACATGACAGACTCTCACAGGTAGCGAGTGTGTGTGTGCGTGTGTGTGTGTGTGTATGAAGGGTGGAGTGCCAAAGGGGGGGTAGTATTTTAGAGATAAAGCCTCCGAGTCCTATGGTTGATTGCCCCACTATAGACACTAACTCAGTGGCTCTGAAAGGCTCCCTCAGACACCAGTGAATAAACTCTTACTATTACGCATCCATACATCACCCTCCACCCTCCACCCTCCACTCTCACTTTAAATTTTCCAGGGGTTTGAGCACAAACTCTAAAAACCCTCCTCCTTCCCTTCTGAAGGTTTCCTCACTTCTCCAGAAAGAAAGTCTTTGCTTTCATGCTTGGAAATGTTTGTGACTCACAAAGACGCATTTGGAAGTCAAAACTTCCATATTGACACAAAGAAATCCCTGTTGGGATATTCATGACGAACCTCACAGTCACAAAATCTTACCAAGTAATTTTAGTCTAGATTTTAGTGCAAAAGTTTCAAACACTTGGAAAAAAGACGAGAATAAGTTTTACATGCACTGCAAAAACATAAAAACTTACCAAGAATCATCTGCATATAAATTCACTCGACCATTCAACATATTCTTTCTAACTTTATGACCGTAAGATGTTGAAATTTTGTGTTTTAATTTTGTTTGTGTGTTTAAGATATTTTAAGATATAATTTTGGCAATATTGGTAAAATGTTAAAAATGTTGAGGTGGCTGATTTAAATTTTATATTTTGATTTTCTTTGTGTCATAAGGTATTTTATTACGTCTTTTTTGTAATGTTTGGTGAATATCCAGTGAAAATATCTTGGTACACTTGAAAGAACGCCAAGTTTATTTCAAGTCAATAATTATGTAAGTTGATGAAAAAGTACTCAACTGGTAGATTATTTCACTCATAACATGAGAAAAATGTCTTATATTAATCTGCCAGTGGAGCAAGTAATTTTTTCTGAAATATTAAGGAATTATTGACTTAAAACAAGTTCACACTGCAAAAACACAAAATCTTTCAAAGTATTTTTGTCTAGTTTCTTGTGCAAATATCCCAGAACAACTTTTAAGTTGTAAGTAAAAATAAATTAATATATTTTGCTGAAAAGTTACTTGTATGTTAGTTTGTATTACTTGAAGTGCACTTAGATTTTTGCACCAAAAACTAGACCAAAATACTTGCTAAGAATTTGCATTTTTACAGTGTTGAGAGCTTTTTAACATCTGTGCAAACTGATGTTGCTTCTAACTACATTTATCTACTCAGTAAACCATTTTTATAAAATCTCATTTCAAACACTTTTTGAAGAAATAAAAAGCAAACTAAGCAGACAGATAAAGCTGAAGTATTGAGACTTTCAATAAAGCTCAGCTGCTTTTTCTCAATGCTGTGGACTGGTGCAGTGAAGATGAACACGGTCAATACGACCTCAAAGATCTGGGCGGTGACGTTTTTCCACACAGCAGTTTGATCGACGTCGTCCATCACAGGCAATGAACTCAGCTCTTGAGCTCCTTTCTTTTTCTTTTTCTGCTTATGTAAAAGCTTTGTGTATTTCCCAAAACTGCAATGGAAACATTTATTTTACATCACACCAAGTTAAAGCTTTGCTTGGTTTATTATTATATTTGACCAAAATTGCCAGAAAGCAAGTTAAGCTCATAACATTAAATCTCTGACTGTAGCTCCATTTCCTTTGACCATATATTTTCACGAACCAGAATTACAAAAATAAATGTGCATAAACGTGTAAATTTCGGAAAAGAAAGTCATATTTTTGAATTTGCACATTTAAGATGAGGTGGTTTATTAGTTGTATTGGAATTAATGCACCACACAAAATTGCAATGGAAACATGTTTTTTTGCATCACTTGAGTCACGTGATGAACAACCAGATGTTACTACTGGCAGAAAAGACAAAGAAGACGACAGGAAGTGGTTGTAAGTTGAAGGTGCGTGCGGGTTATTTTTTTAAACACTTATTTTGCATGTGTGATTTTAATTGTTTCTTAATGGAAACAGCAAATAGAAAATTGTGGGGGATTTTTCCAACATCAGCGGAATATCAGTAAAGTTTTGACACATTTGTAATGGAAACGCAACGTTTGACGCTAGCTGCGTTTCCATTGACCATTGAAGTGGAAACACGTCAATTTGGAAAAAACTCATGTTTTTTAATTAAAAGTTTTTGCATTAGGTTGAGGTGGTTGTTAGCTTTATCAAAATTAGTGTATTTCCCAAAACTGCAATGGAAACACTTATTTTCCATCACACCAACTGTGATCAACAACCGGATGTTACTACTGGTGGAAACGACGAAGAAGACAACAGGAAGTAGGAGGAGGATGACTGCGCAGTTTGTTTTAATCACTTGCAAAAAATTATACATGTGTTTTTAATTATTTCTTATTTAACGAAAACACTGCTTGTTTTTTTTTAGTTAGTTTTTTTTTTAGTTTGTAATGGAAACACATTTCCAAACTTTAAAGCCAAACTGAGCTGAATGTTGCCTCCTTATGGCTCAGCCTTCCTTAAGCCATTCAAATTCAGGCTGTGAGTTGCAGGGCTTTGCATATTCCTGCGTCCTCTGGGACTTGAGCCAAGGCAGACTTACTTTTGTCTGCACCTCAGCTTGCAGACCTCAGGGAGTTCTTCACTCTGATCAGCGCTCCATTTAAACAAATCAAACAAAACCACCATTTAGAGCAACCAGGTTCCCTCCACTGGAGGTTTATGCTGCAAGCTGTTACCCTTCTGTTCCTGTTGCGATGGTGTGTGGCTACTCCTTACGTCTCCCCATTATTCTGTAATTGTTAAAACAAAAACTGTTTTAAATTAGTTCATTTCTGTAATACAGAAAGGTGAGTTTGTTTGTTTTTTAACAGATGGTAAAGTTTTCATTAAGTTTTTGCGGGAAAAGTTGCTAGTTTTCTTTTCAGTGACACATCCAGGCTCTCCAGGATCTTCTTCAACAATAGATCTAATATAAGCGACCCTTCAAGCCTTCTCTCTCACTCCTGCTCCAATCATTTCGTACACTTGTGAGGAACTATAGCTGAATTAGTCTGCTTGGAGCCAGAGAAGTGCCTTAATTAAAACTTTGTCCGCCGTCCAAATCCCCCAGCGGCGGACAGAAGGGCGACATCGTTGACTTGGCTTTCAGTCTTTCACCAGCCTCTATAGAAACCCCACCATTAGATACAATGACATTGCAAATTAAAGGGATGACTGTCCAAATTAAATCAAGTAAGGCGGCTTCATGCGTCCTCCCTCCTTCGCACTCTTGAGTCTCATAACCAAGAGGTGAGTGAATGGAGAGCTTTTTCTTCTTTGGCGTTTCTTGAGATGCTACTTCTTGCTAATTAACTGGAGTTCTTTGTCATCCCTCCTGAGAGGACGAAGGACGTCGGACGGCAGCTTGAATAGAGCTTTTTTCAGCCTGCAACAGTTTCCAACTGTCTCTTACCCACATGCCCTCTTCTTTCTGCTGCTTTCATTTGATGTTGCAACAGAGAATGAATTGATGGAGCTTTATGAATTAGTTTTTGTGCACCAACACCACTCCTTAAAAGGAAGCGGTCTATTGTAGTGATCATTTTTGTGGATTCTTGTCATTAAAACTGAATTTTAATTTAAAAGAAAATAGTGCGTGTGTGTGTGCGTGTGCGTGCGTGTGTGTGTGTGTGTGTGTGTGTGTGTGTGTGTGTGTGTGTGTGTGTGTGTTCATGTGTAACTATCCAACAGGGGACATGCGTGTCATTTTACACTGACCAACAGGGGACTCACCGTTGAAGAGGGGACATTTTGTATGGTCCATATTGGAAATGACCCTGTTTTAGGGTCAGGGGTTGCAGTTAGGACTAAGGTGTGAATTGACTTTTGGTTAGGGTTAGGAAAAGGGTTAGGTATGTGATGGTTAGGGTTAGGAAAAGGGTTAGGGTTAGGCTGTAGAAATGAATGGAAGTCAATGGAATGTCCCCTGTTGGATAGTAGCGTACGACTGTGTGTGTGTGTGTGTGTGTGTGTGTGTGTGTGTGTGTGTGTGTGTGTGTGTGTGTGGTGTAATCTCTTTGCATCTGAATGCAGCTGTGATCCCAGGACTCATGAGACCGGCCTATCATGGCCTGTCATCTTTAATCCTTGAAATATTGTCCCAGTTCAATGAATGGTGTAAAATTGGAACATATGTGTCATTATTCTGTAAATCTTTCATTATACCGGCCTTCACAGTTTCTCTCTTTATCCTTTTTTATTATTTGTCCACAGACCACTCTTCACACGCTCTGAATTTCCCATGCTGCACTTGGAAAAGTATCCTTTAAATATTCTCATCATCCAATAATTGTTTTTCTGACACTTTGCCATTATGTGAAACGGAAGAATGAGGGTGTATTTTTCAAAATATTTTACAAATAAAAAATCTAACGTGTATTTGAATTACCCCCAATACTCTGATAGCCCTAAAAAAAACCCAGTGTAACCAAATATTGTCACAATTAATTACATGATAAATTAAAATATTCCCCAATAACATAAGGCTATAAAAAAGAAATCCTATTAGAGGTTGCAAAAGACATATTGCACAAAATCTTGCCAATTAATTTTGGTCTCATTTGTAGAGCAAATATCTTGAAATAAGACAAAACTAACTTAAAAGTCAGATATGGAAGAAGTTTTAAGTCAAAAATGTACTTTTTGATCAATAATAAGGAATTATTTACTTAAAACACACCTCTAAAAGTTATTTTTAAGTCAGTTTGTCTTATTTCAAGTGTATGAAGATATTCTCACTAGAAACTACACAAAAAGTACTTAAGATTTTGTGATTTTGCAGTGTAGAGATGATGTTCACCTTCTAGCAATCTAATATACTCAGAGGTACAAAGAGGAGGTTTAAATCTAAGCAGAGAGACTGGAATAAACAAAAACCAAACCGAAATATAACCGGAAAAATGAAAGAAGTCAAAGCTGAAAATATTTTACATGGAGCCCAATGGATGAAGAGGAGACATACCAGCGTTTGAAAGAAAACCGTAAAACCTACATCAATAATGTGTATATTTCCTCGAAGCAGATGCCTGTGGCTATATTTTGATGCATAAATTATTTCTGCAGAGTGAAATATGTAAGAACAGCAGCATTTTATTTGTGGAAAAACAGCGAAGCATGAAAACGTTGCTAGAGTGGCGCACAGATTGTAAATCTGAAAAAAGACCAAAATCTGCATAAAGTTTAAATCATGATTTTAGAAAAACCGTTAGAGATATCAAAAAGCTGAATCACATGAAGATAGCTTAACATCTTGTGACTTCTTTAAAAGCTGAAGGAAGTTTCTATGTGCAATTAGGCAGAAGTAGCAGGCTGTTAAAAAGCACAATATACTTACTGAATTTTCTGGAATTCTGAAGATTTTCAATGGCGTTAAATCTGCACAGCAGTTTAAATATTATGAAAAGTGTACAAACTGAAATTACCAAGAGATGCAGCAGAATCCTTCTGAAGAAGTTAAATGTTTTGATATGCAGCTTGCAGAAATCGGTTGAAGTAGTTGAGGGCAGGAAAAACGTACAGAAGAGAGAATAATAATCTGAATCTGGATTGAAAATTTATATTTTATTCACTTTATTTATGCCACACCGATTTGCAACAAACATCATCCAGAGGCACTTTATTAGGTCCAGACCATTCAAATCCACGTTTGTTGATGGGAAACTTGTGGTTTTGAAGTGTAATGGCTAAACTTGTGGTAAATAAAGCCGGATTGTGGCAGCTCGGTGTGTGGCACGCATGTCTTATACGTTGTCCCAACAAAGAAAAGGTGTAAGAGCATCGTTGACCTGCTGCATACTTTTAAAGACGACGTTTCTTCTTAAAGATTCACCTCGAGTGAGAACCAACATTCCTGTTCTCTGGCGTCTTGTGTTTGGAGTGGACTCTCGCTCAGGCCTTTGTGCTCTTCTTGACCTTAAGTGTCTTATCATTTGACCTTCCAGAGCAGAGGTCATCCTGCTATAGGTGACCCTTGCCCTGTCTGATCCATCTTACTTGTGCACAAGAGCATAATGCATAGAAGAGGGCTGTAAGTGGAATCCATATCTGAACATGAGAAACTTTTATCTTTTTTACTCAGAGATCCTAATAAAGCTTTTAGTGAGTTTGTCCTATTTTAAAATAATACAAAAAAAATTTAATATTTCAGGATTAGTCATAATGTTACAAGAATAAAGTATGAGAATGAAGTTGAATTAATATGAGAATAGTCATAATAATATAAGAATAAAGTCAAAATATTATGAGAATAGTCATATTACAAATATAAAGTCAAAATATTTTATTTCTCTTAATATTACAACTTCATTCTTGTAATTTTATAATTTTTTATTCTATTAGCGTCGCAAAATCTGTCTTTGTGAAATAATTACACAACCTTCATCATGAAAATCTGAATTCACTCATAACATTTGATTGCTTTTAAAAGCAAAACAAGGGACAGAAGTTTCTCTAATCTGGATTAACTTCTCTGCTAAACTGGAATATTTGAGCCCAACATGGCAGCCAAGCCAAAGGGAGACCAGGCATGGAGGAAAAAGAAAGCAGGACGGGACGCAGTTGATGTGAAAGAAATGGTTGAGTGATGGTTTACAGGGCTGACAAGCAGAAGGGGGAGCGGGGACCTGCGGGGTCAGAGGTCAGCTCACCTACAGCTTATTAGATCCCCATAAAGCAGCGATGGGATCAGATTTAGGCTGCATCACAGGCCAGTGGTTCCAAATGGCTGCAAGTGACTTTGAGAAGCAGGAGTTTGGCGGTTCGGGGGGTTGAATGTTTGGAAAGTCAGTCAGACCAAATCGCTGCTGTCTGTTCCCGGCAGTAATCCAGACCGCCTGGATGGTCATCATGCCTCACAGAGCTTCAACAGGTTAAATGGACCGGCTGATGGTCCGCATCCGGGTTGGGGAGAACCTCAGCGGCACACAGAGCCACGCAGCTGACGGCGTTTACAAACTTTCCAAGACAACATGTGCAACTCTCAGTCAATGGAAGAGAAAAATGGACGGTACACGTGAAATAACACGTTTATTTTTCACGTCTTCTTCATAATGGTATGTAGAAGATGTGATATAAATTAAGAGCCCACTGCACTGAACCCCACTGAAAAACCTCCTGGTTATTCCACCAAACACTGATTTCTGAGCCGAGTTAAAACATTAGTATTGTTGTTTCTAAATATAAACTTGTTTTCTTTGCATTATCTGAGGTCTGAAAGCTCTGCATCTTTTTGTTATTTTGACCATTTCTCATTTTCTGCAAATAAATACTAAATATTGGAGACATGTTGTCAGTAGTTCATAAAACAAAAGAACAATGTTAATTTTAACTATTTGTTATGTTTGAGTAAAACAGTTCAATACATCCATGTTTAGGTATGAAACACTCAATTTTTCTGGATGACAAACCCAAATTCAAAAGCACCTTATTCATCCCAAATGGGAAAATAACTCATTAATTCAAATATTTCAAAGAGTTATTGCAGATAGAGATGACTGTTGGCAGGAAAGAGCTCCTG
Source organism: Poecilia reticulata (assembly GCF_904066995.2). Classification (NCBI taxonomy): domain Eukaryota; kingdom Metazoa; phylum Chordata; class Actinopteri; order Cyprinodontiformes; family Poeciliidae; genus Poecilia; species Poecilia reticulata. Next base: position 32,070,028 of record NC_088832.1, read on the forward strand.
TAGCAGTCTGTATTACAGAAAATCTGAAGAGGCCTCTGACTGAAGGGAGTCTCATGGAGACGACGGTCAGCGTTGTTCCATGGTTTTTTTTATTTTATGAAGAATCCTTGCATCAATGTACGACATTCTTAGAAAATTATTAATTCAAAGGTCTGGGGTGAAAATGTCTCTGTTTAAATCAATTTTATGTTATCTAAGATGAAATTATCAGGAGTCAGACAGATTAAAAAACTGGAGAGGGAAAGAGTCGATATTTTCCATGTAAAAACTTTCAAAAATGAGGCGACATGTCCTGTTTTAACTCTGCCCTCTGCAAAAACACAAAGTATTTTTTTGGTTTCTACTGAAAATATAATAGTTTAGTCTTAGTTCCAATGTAATAACTTATAAGTTACTCTTCAGAAAGATATTGAAGCATGTTTAAGTTGATAATTCCTTAATATTAATGAAGAAGTACTAGCTACAAGTGGAGCTAGTACTTTTCTTTCAACATTAAGGAATTATTTACTTAAAACTGGCTCCTATATCCTTCTTCCTATTTCCAGTGTACTGGGATATTTGCACTAAACTAGACCAAAAATACTTGGTAACATTTGGTGTTCCTTATAGGCAGGCTAATTTTACAAATAGTCTTTCAGCTAACCAAAGAAATTACTCAGAAAAGCCTGATGTTTACAAGTTTTCTTGTTGGGTTTTCAATTAATCATGAGAGGCCAAGTGTATGGTCCAGGTCCACCCTGGTTAACATAAACACACACACAGATACACACACTTGTGCAGCAGCAGCGGCACTGAAAAAGATCACTAGTCCCCCCCTCCTGTTATGCAAATGAATCAAAACGCTTGAGTGAGAATTATATATGAATCCAATGAGGCTTTTTCTCTCTTTTAGAAATGCTTAGCCGCAAGTAGTGGGAGCCCTCAATGGCAAGCGTCCGCTTCACTCCCTGGCCATGCGTATTATTCAGCTTGACGAGACGCAAACTGACATAAGCACCCGGGCTCACTTTCACCCACTGGCAATCCGATTATATGGCCAACACGGCATCAATGCTGCAGGGCCAACAGGCAGTGAAGTCCGTCAAGCATCCCCTCCTCCACCCAAGCTTTTTCTTTCTCCATTCACACCACCTTCTACTCCACTGTCTTCTTCAGCTGGCCCTCCCAAACATACTTACACACTTCCTCCACGCTGCAGCCGTGGAGCACGGCGAACTCCGAGGACCTTAAGCATAACCCTAAAAATTAACGTGAAGAATTTGATGAATTAAACTAGAAATAAAGAGGATATATTATGCAAATTTTGCACATTTTTTGTACTTTCATTTGGGTTTCTACTGCTTCTAAAAACAGCCCAAGCTCACCCAGCACCCAGCCATTTTTGCCCATTTTTTCTGGTGTCTGGAAAATGAGGAGTTTCAAAAACGTCCTTAATGTAACATCATAAATCAGCCTACACTGACCGTTACCTAGCAACCCCAAGGAAGCCCGGCATACTATCTGGCAACCCAAGCAGAGCTCCTGCACATTTGGTAACATGTTCTTTTGGTGTACAAGGGGCTGCAGGAAAAGACGAGTATTTTTGTTGTCGACTTACAATCCAGAAACCACTTAGTCCTGCATTCTTGTTGGTTGTGCAGGAGGCTCCACTTCTGCTTTTCAAAGCAGTACGGTTGTATATTTGTTTGCAGTTATTTTCATGTACGAGTGTAAATGTTATGTTTGGGGATCATGTGGCCAAGAGTGGCCCTGCGACAGACTGGCGACCCGTCCAGGGTGAACCCCGCCTCTCGCCCGGAACGTTAGCTGGAAATAGGCACCAGCAACCCGCCTGACCCCACTGAGGGACAAGGGTGAAGAAAATGTATGGATGGATGGATGGGTGGCCAAGAGTGGCTTATTTGGACTTAAAGTGGTAAGATGGCCTAAAACAACTGATGCACTGTGCCACGGCCCAAGGCCTTTCCTCTGGATCTCTCTAAAATCTCAGTTTCAGAACTCCTAATTGGCGCTGATTGGAAATGGAGTTTCTCCAGAACAACTTGAGATCCAGCTTAAGATGCACCACTGTCTCTCTCTTTTTGTCACTCTCTCCCCTTTCTTCCTCTCCTTGCCCTCTCTTCTCCAGCCAGGCACAGTTTTTGTTAAATAAATCTAATTTTTTGTCATGGTTCTACAGCCAGACCATAACAAATTGGGGGCTCGTCCGGGGGTTGAACCTCTAGCACCCCAAAAACACCAAATCTTTTTTTTTTTTTTGGTTTACTTTCCAGTGCAAATTTCTTAGTACACAAAAGCCAACTTGCAAGTAAATTTTCAACAAAGTATAGAAGCTTTTTGTATGTGAATATTTTCTTAATATTGATGAAAAAATACTAACTCCATTGGCAGATTATGTCATTGATGACAAGATATTTTCCTATATTTAAGTGAAATAATCTGCCAGTTGAACTGGCACTTTTTCATCAGTATTAAGTATTTATTTAAATCAAGCTCCTATATCTTGCTGAAAAGTTAGTTTTGTCTTATTTTGAGTGTACTAAGATATTTGATCTAGAAACTTGACCAAAACTACTTAAGATTTTATGTTTCTGCAGTGCAACAAGAATATAAGAAATGTTTCCCATGTTATAAGTGAAATAATCTACAAGTGGAGCTGGTGCTGCTTTTTAATCAATATTAAAGTATTTTTGCACTGCATGACTTGTTTCTGTATTTAAAGTGCAAATAGTTTGTGCACTGATGGAGACAACAGCATTTTATTTAACACTGAAATTTGTTTATTTCTTATCAACAGTAGATATTGGCATCTATATCTATATTGTGGTTCTGCAGGTCAAAATGTCACAAAAAGGCTCTTAAGCTAAACCGGGGTTGACACCCACACAGCCTGGCCGTCATGTCGGTGCAGAGCAGCGGCGCTTGGGTCCTCAGCAGCAGTAAGTGTTTACATGACGCTATCAGAAGCAGACTGCCAGGTGCTGAGGGGCGGGGGGCAACAGATCGGGGGCAAATCGCCCCAGATCCGTGAAACTAATGTAGAGATGAGATTAGACCAGCAGAGAAATACATTTGCAATTGATTAACACTGAGCCACTGTGACAAATTGTATATACTTTTGAAGGAGTGTGTGCAACCTGCATGGGGGGCGAGGGGGTGAGGACGGGGGATTTTTAAATATGGGCACCGGATTATTGCTTAACCTGGAGCGACTGGTTATAAGGCAGCAACAGCTGATTTAGTATTTTAAGTATTAATGTTAGAATCCACTAAATAAACTGACCATTTCAGATAAAGTTTACCACTTGCCTTTCCAGTCTAAAACCAGGATTTAGCTGCAAAACAAAGATTTTGCTGGACGGTAAATTTGCTTTTTTTAAACCATTTTAAGCTAATATAATGTTAATAACATAATAATTCAAAGACACATTCTTAAAGATCAATAAACTTTAAATTCTAGTGAATGGAAGACACTTTAAATATCCAAAGTAAATAAAACAACAAATAAAATGAGTGATGGAGACTCTGTAAATGGAAATGTTCTTCAAAAAATGGTCCAGCTGAGAAAAACAAACCAGACTAAAGACTTTCATCATCCAGTTTTTGATTGAGAGACAAAGAAAATACTTTGTTAGATTTTGTGTTTTTGCATTGAGAGGTTTGGTCAGGTGGTTTAACTGCTGTACAATGGCTGCTGGAAAAGAAAAGAGTTTTGTTGTTGACTTGACAACAAAGCTCTTGTCCACTTGCTGCATTATTGTTGATTATGTAGGAGGCTCCACTTCTGCTTTTCAAAGGCATACAGTTGTATAATTTTGCCTGTTTGTAGCCATTTTCTATAAAAATGATAACTCATGCAAATGGAAATTATTGAACTCATTTTAATTTATCGTGTGATTTATTATTGTGAGATGCCTAAAAAACATTGCATAAAGTATTTTGTCTAGTTTGTATTGCAAATATCTCATTACACTTGAAACAAGACAAAACTAATTCGTAAGTAATTTTTAGTTTAAATCGATAATTCCTTAAAATTGATAAAGTTCTAGTTCCACTGGCAGTTTATTTGTTATAACAAAACATTTTTTCTAATGTTATAAGTGGAACCAGAACTTTATCAATTTTAAGCAATTCTTTACTTAAAACAAACTTCTATGTCTATCTGAAAAGTTACTTTAAGTTTTGCCTAATTTTGAGTGTACTAATATATTTGCATTAGAAACTGGACCAAAAATATTTTAGATTTTATATTTTTGCAGTGTAAAGGACCACTGTTTCCTCTGCACCCCTCTGTTTTTGTCTGGTTTTAATGAGCAATTAACTTTGCATACAAGGTCACAGACAATGGCATCGGTTGTCAGATTATGCTAATGTTAAGGCTGTGGCTGTGCTGAAAGAGGATGGGGATTCACTGTGAAAAGAAAAGGTTGTGGCCTTTCTCCAAGATTAGAAAACGATATGCAAACTGTACCAACATGTGCTATAAGAGGATTAGGACACCACTCGACATCCATACTGCTAATAAACGAGCATCCTAAAGAGGAGGTGAGCGTCTGGAGCAAAAACTCTGCGCCAAGAGTGGAACCAGTGAATCAGGAGTTCCTGGAAATGTGAAATGCACGGTCTCCGTAATGTGATTTTTATGAGTTGTAAACCTGGAGGCGTGAGGATGAGGCGCAAAACGGCAACAAAAGCTGAACTGAAAGAATTCAGTTGGACAAGAAAGGAGCCTGGGGTGAAACTAAGAAGTTGAACTCCCATGACCAAAGCGAGAAGGAACAGGTGCAGCGCAGAGCTCATACAGAGCGCTTTGTGCACTGACGTGGCTGCGGTGCATTTGGGGATGAAGGAGGGGCCCCATGTTTAATACAAAGTTAATATCGATTTAATGCTTGTCACTGTCCTTCTGAATCTTATGGCATCACTAATTCGCTCAGTGTCGGGTGGAGCTTTTTCACCGCTTTGCGGCAGATGCTGCAGGGACCTGAAGCGGCGAGGTGAAGCAGCGGCCAAAACGCCCCGAGTGGGAGCCGCTGCTGAGGTGAGGCCCGGTCACGAACTGAGTCCAATGAAATAGATGTTTGGTTAACCGCACATGGCAGGAGCAAGGACTTGCTGCAGCTTAGTCTGAGGCGCAGCGCTCCAATACACTGCAAAAACACAAAATCTTACCAAGTGTTTTCAGCTCCTAGAGCACGTGTGCACAAACTCGAGGCCCACGGGCCAAATTCGGCCCGCCGGGAAGTTTTATGTGGCCCAGAAGGGGTAACCATTGTATGCTTAAATAATATTTTATCAATGAAGTGAAAGCAGATTTTAATGGAAGAGGATTAGGGTCACCAAACAAAATGAAATCTGACTTCTTCCTTAGAATTTACCAGAACTATCCTGACTTTAATTTTCCGAGATCAAAAGTCAGAATTCTGGGGTTTTAAAAGAAAACATTCTGAGAAAAAAGTTGAAAATCAGAGGAAAAAATCTAAGGGTTCACACTGCAGCCTGAAGTGACCCAATCCCGATTTTTTTTGACGTAATGCGACCTGTATCCAATCTTTTTATGGCAGTGTGAACAGCACAGGTCAGATTCTTTTTCGAATGTGACCCATATCCGATACGTATTCGATTCAAATGCGACTTAACATTCAGGCCGCATTTATCCGAACTGAACGTCACTGATTCTCAACAAATCTCACTATTCTGCGTCCTGATACACGCAAGTAGGAAGAAAAACAACAACCATGACGGACTATATGAGGATTAAGTTGTTAATTTGCTGCTCCAGCCGGATAACAACTTCAAATATTTAAGCTAAGCTCCACCGTTAGCATCCATGTTTACGTCTGCAAACACTGAGCTCTTCTTTTTATGGCGGTTGGCACTGAGAACGCTGACGCTATTGCGCCCTCTACTGTGCATGCGGGACACTTTCAGGTCGTTTGTCCGTTCACACTGCAGAACGCATACAGGTCGCATTTACTGGCAGTGTGAACGACTCCGGCAAAAAAAAATCGGAATTGGGTCACTTCGGACTGCAGGGTCAACGCACCCTAAATTTTGAGAAAAGGTCAGAGTTTTGAGAAAAGCAGTTAAAAGTTTGGAAAAATGTCATAAGTAAAATAATCAGGTAATGGAACTAGACATTTTTGATCAATTTTAAGTAATTATATACTTAAAACAAACTCCTATATGTTGCTGAAAATGTATTTGTAAGTTTTTGTCTTATTTCAAGCCAACTAATATATTTGCAGTAGAAATTCTACAAACATGCATACGATTTTGTGTTTTTTGCACTAAAAATAAATTTTTAATGAACTGGGCACCAAAGCAGTCTCCAGCTCAGCCCCGGGCCCACACCCTTCTAAAACAGGCCCTGTCCATGATCCCATCTTGACAAGTACAAAACAAATATTTGTTACTTTATCTAAAAAAGATTTATCACAATGTTACATTAAAGCTGTTTCCTAATTTAAATCACTTCTTTGTATACATATTGCACGTTAAAATATTAAGCACACAATTGGTTTTAAGGGATTTGGACTAAAATGGGCAAAAAATTATGTTTTTCTTAAAATCAGAAGATATGAAAGTAATATTCCTTATTATTTTGTAAGAAAAAAAAGAATGAACTAATATGATTGTCAAGGTGAACACGCTGTCACATAAACTCACTACCAAACGAGACGCGTTGACAGCTGAATTTATGTCTCATGTGGAGAAAGCCAAGGTGGATCCATGCTGGTGAATTATGCAACCTTGGCTCTGCTCTGGGCAGATCTCGGACTGACGGACTGCTGACCAGCGCCGCGACCAGTCAGCACAATCTGTTCACCCCGGACGTGAAAGAACTGGGAGTTTCCTTCCCTTGATGCGCCCACGTCATTGATAAATAATGAGGGAATAATAAACAGTCAACCACCTGTCGGACCCGCAGCACAATGCGGCGGCCCATTGAGAGCCTCTCATGCATGGATAACATATTTACTCAATCTCCTTTCACTTAGGGAAGCAGAAAGGGAGGCAAAACAATGGTTAAGTTCATCTGTTTGGTAAAAAAGTGATGGGAAAACACGAAAAATAAAATAAAAACGGGTGAATATTCAGTGACGTAAATGTTTACAGGCATTCTTGACACTTTATAACTAAGAGTTGGGGAGTAACTAGTTGCATTTACTCAATTATGTTTACTTGCGTAACTTTATATATATATATATATATTTTTTTTTTAGGAGTTTTTCTTACTATTCTGTACTTTTTGCTCTTGAGTAAATTTTCTGTTTTTTCTAACTTTCCTGAATGAAAAACAAACATGTTTTAACCATAGATTCACCAGACAGACACACATCTGCAGTTTTTTTGTTAAAGTTTTACAAGTTTTTTATTAAAAGAAACTGATTTGGAAAAAAAAATTATCCTAACTTTTTATTTTTTTCTCACTTAGTTATTTTTCATGCCCAAAACACCAAAAGTTCCAGTTAATTTCATATTTTGGTCTTTCTGATTGTGTAATTTTGATAGTTTGATCAGTTACCCAGTAGACTTTTTACCAAATAGTTTTTTACTCTTACATGAGTAATTTCTTGGACTTTTTCCTTTACTTGAGTTCAGTTTTTGGCTCCCCTGATTATTCATGCCATGTGTCCCGCAAAATGACGCGGAACACCAATAATAATAAACATCCTAAATCACGCGACATATTTCACTTTCTAACATGATTGTGAATATATTTCAGATCATATTTGTAAAAAGTGCAAAAAATAAAACCAATATTCAGATGCGCATCAGTTACCAGATGGCAACTTAATACCAATTGGATGATAAAGAGACTTAAACGCATGATAACCATTTAAAGGTGATAAGCGTCGCAGGGAGGGGTGGTTGTTGTTACTGTTGGAGGTTTTATTCCAAAGATGTGCTTTTAATGGCCTTAATTCATTCGCAGCCAGCTGTTTTTACTCGGCCTGGAAGAAGCGGGGGACGTGGCAAGCTTGCAAAGCTCGTAGAAATTAGTCTCGGTCAGGCGGAGCAGCCCCTGCTTCCTGGTAACCATCTGCTTACGGCTCACAAAAGGCGGATTTCGGCCTGCCAAGTAAAGGAATACGGGCTCATAAAAACCCTTTGAAGGCCTCGTTACTCATTGAAGGTGTAGCTGCGCTGCGCCAATTGCGCTCTAAATGCGTATTGCGCGCATAAAAAAAAGAAAAAGAAAAATCGGCGCACCTCTGATGAGCGTTGACTCTGAGGGCTCATTTCACGGAGGCGTTCCCTTTTAATTATCGGATTGCGGTCAGTTACATATTATGTTGATGTATTGTTATTTAAACTAACGTGATGCGTTTGCGGCAATCGGAAAACAGACTTCAGGAAACAACTGAATATTTATTTGCTTATTCATTGAATTTATTCACATAAAAATAAACATGTATTAAGAGCGCAAATTTATAAAACAGTTATGGCCAAAGAAAATAATAGAAAAATATTTCAACAAGCACATTTTTTTATTTGCATAAATGTTTTTTTTAGGGTCAAAATTACGTTTTTTGACAAAAAAAAGTTTATTTTCTTATTTATTGAATTTATTCACATAAAAAATAAATATTGACGGTTTTTTTTCTTACTACAAGAGCACAAATTTATTAAAAACAGCTATGGCCAAAAATAATAAAAATATATTTCAACATGCAAAAAAATCAAAAAAGTTTTTTTTTTTTTGGCCAAAAGAACTTTTTAGGGTCAAAATCACATTGTTTAGCTAGAAAAATTACATAATCGATTATTTTAGGAATATTAAAATATGTTTAAATATAATTATTTGTTCGGTTTAGTTTACTTAAACTTCAACGAGTTTTTTAAATAACTTTTTTACGAGAAAAGCTGACGGAACACGACTAACCGGCTTTAATAGGAGTTGTATATGGGGGTCCCAGTGTGCGCTCATATGAATGCGTTTTAAATCAAATCACAGATGCACTTTTATTCAGTTGGTTAAAATAGCAGAACAAAACCGTCTTTAGAAATAAATCTTCTCCTTTCTTTCTGTTTTTTTTAATACCACTGTGCTTTTTTTTTTTTTTTTTTTGTTTTTTGTGGGGCGCCTCCTCCGCAGCTGAGGGTGACAGTTCGTTCATGGTTAACAGGATCATGAGTCCACGGTTCGGCCCGCACACTTCTCCATGCGCGCTGCGGAGCCGCGGCCGCGCGAAATGAGTGATATTTAACACATCTGTTAAAGCGTTTTGATAGCAGAAATCCGTTTAAGACATTATTCCATGACGAGAGGCAGATTGAGTGTTGAGAATCCCATGAAACCTTAAAGCTGATTTACATGTGAGATGTTGCCAGGAACGAGGGGGGGGAGGGGGGGGTGCGGGTTTATTTGGTTATCCTGCGCACTGCAAAAACACAAAATCTGACCAAGTAGTTTTGGTGCTCCATCCCTCTTTGTTTAATATTGATTTAAAAACTGGATTAATGAGAAAATGTTTTGGTATAAGTCAATAATTTTCTTAAAATAAGCTCCAATATCCTTCTGAAAAGTTACTTGTAAGTTAATGTAACAGATATTTACACTAAATTTGATGTTTTTGCAGTGTTTCATCAGACACACTCTGTCTTTGTCTGATTTTAATGAACAATTAACTGCATACAAGGTTAAACTATGGTACTTATTGTTAGATTATGCTCACAATAGTTATATTATGGGCTGCAAAAACACAAAATAAGTAATTTTGGTATATTCTAATACAAATATCTTAGAATACTTAAAATGACACAAAACTAACTTAAAAGTAACTTTTTAGCAAGTTATAGGAGCTTATTTTGAGTCAAGAATTAGTTGATATTGATGAAAAATACTAGTTTCATTATCAGATCATTTCAATTAGATAGATAGATAGATAGATAGATAGATAGATAGATAGATAGATAGATAGATAGATAGATAGATAGATAGATAGATAGATAGATAGATAGATAGATAGATAGATAGATAGATAGATAGATCGATCTTTATTGTCATTTTAATTATAACAAGACATTTTTCGCATAAGTGAAATAATCTTCCATTGCAACTGGAACTTTTTTTATCAATATAGAAATTATTCACTTAAATAATCTCCTGTAACTGAAAAGTTACTTTTAAGTTAGTTTAGTCTTATTCCCAGTGTACTAACATATTTTCACTATAAGAATCCTTGGTGAGATGTTCTGTTTTTGCAGTGTAACAATTTTATTTGAAAGTTATTCATGTTTAAAACGTGAAAAGAAAAGGATAATTCACCCTCTTCTTGTTTTACCTCGCTTGCCTTTGCCAAACGAAACAAATGAAAAGGAAAGTGGCCAACATGGAGAATTGATGACAGCCCCTCCTTTGTGCGCTTTACTTTCTCCATCGCTTGATTATGAAGACTAATGCAATCATAAACTGCGCGCAGCGGCCAATCAGCGGCCATGAAAACGACCCATGTGGAGAACTTTGTTGCCTCCATTGTTGGGGCTCTCCGCTCCCAGAGGAGGGCTGAGGGGGGCAGCCAGCTATAAAACTCCTCTCCCTAGAGTGACGAAGCCAGAACAGTTCGCAGGACTGATTCACGGAGTATTTCTGATTCCAAACTGAAACTTTTTTATTTTTCCGCCCTAACGCCGGGATTATGATGATCCCAAGTGTCCTAGCGCCTCCCGCTCTTTACCCGGGGCTGTACCGACCTGCCGCGGCTCTGCCGTCCGCCTTCCCGGCTCACTCCAGCTTCTTGGTGGAGGACCTGCTGCGGATAAGCCGACCCACCGCCTTCATAAACCGAACTGCCCCGCCGGTCGGTGTCTCCATGCCCGCCGCGTCCTATAACGGAGCCTCCGCGGTGACGCGCGACTCCTGCTCGCCCAAAACCTCAAAGGATCCAAGTTTCCTCAAGTTTGGAGTGAGCGCGATCCTGGCTCCGTCACCAAAGACAGGTGAGTAGAAAGAGAGCGCATACATTTGAACTTTTGGCTCTTTTATTTGACGCAGAAATCGTTTTCTAACACGTCACGTTTCCTCAGCAGCATCCTCACCTCCAGCAATCCACAGTCTCCACTCCAAGACCTTCCCAGTCCCCTGCTTTGACGGAACCTTCCACCCCATATTTAGGACGCCATATTTACCAGGTAGGCAGCATTGACCATAGAATAGCGCAAGTTGGAGTTACGAAAATAAGATTGCTTAAGGAAGATACGCCAATTTGGAAAACTTGATTTAAAAAAAAGTTTTTGCATTAGCATAATGTGGTTTTTCGGCAATTAGGGGGAATTAGGGCCATTGTAGATAGAAAAAATGAGTAACTTCCGCCAAAAAAACTCAAAATTCTGACAGATATTTTCTAGAGTGGGCATTTCTGAGTTTCAAAAGTCAGACATTTTCCACTTTTGAAACTCATAAATTCTCAAAATAGAATTTGTTTTACCTTTTAAACTCAGAAATTGTCACGTTTTTTCTAGAAATTTTCTGAGCTTTTTTATTGTAAATTTGAAACTTTCTGAGCTCTGAAATGTCATTGTTTTTGATAGAAAATTTCTGATATGTTTTTCTAGAAAACATCTGAGATTAATCTCAACATTTCTGAGCTTTTACTCTCAACTTTTTTTAACTTTTGGAGCTGAGAAATGTCCACTTTTTGTGGAAAATTTCGGAGATTAATCTCAAACTTTCATGTTTTTTCTCCTCAAATGTTCCTATTTTAAGCTCATAAACTTTCAAGATTTTTTTAGAAAATTTCTGAGATTAATCTAAAAATATCTGAGTGTCTGGTGGAAATTAACTTATTTTTTCTATCTAAAATAACCCTAATATGCCGATGTAAAATGTATTTAGCAAAGTTGCCATGGAAACACTGTTCTCCACATCACACAAAAACCGGATGTTACTACTGACCGAAACAACGGAGAAGACAGGAAGTAGAAGGATTATGTTTTTAATGAGTGAACAAACTTATTCAGGTGTGATTTTAATTGTGTTTCTTATTTAATGAAAATACCGCAGTTGTATTTTTGACAGGGGAATATCGGCTAAATTTTGCCACATTTGTAATGGAAACACATCGCTAATTGCATTTAAACTGAACCGTTGTCACCCCTGTCATATATTTTAACAAAAATGTGAGAAGAAAGGGGGCAAATAGCCAGAAAAGAAGAAATCACTGTCTCATTAATGGGACCGCCGGCTCCGAACCCTGTCAGGGAATACACACCCACCCCCTAATTAACCAATTATCCCAAATCGTCACGCTCTAAATTTGAGGCGGGGTGGCGGGTTATGGTCCCCCTGCTTCCCATTGGGGGGCGTTCTTGGCATTTCTCCGGGCCTGCGTTTTCCCACAGCGGCCCGGTGGCAACAAAGCCCGGCTGCACCGTGACCAATTCGGTCAGCTCCCACCGGTCGAACCACCCACACACCCCGGAGAGTGACTTTTACCAGGCGGGCCAACCAGTCATGCACTAATTTCCCTATTAGGCGCTATTGAGTGTTTTCAATATTCTCACAAGACCACATAGAGGGTTGTTGTTCCTGACGCTCCCGCGTCCGTAAAGCAAATTTCACCCAAAAAATCGTCCAACTTCGCAACTCCTCCCTGTCTACACCCCGCATAGTGCGCCCTAAACGTTCCTGTAGTCTCTATCGGGGCCAGCGAACGAGCTGAGATAAAGAATAATCCCTCAGAAAAGTCTATAAAGTCGCTTTCATTCAGACTAATCATAATGGAGAAGGAGTCTTTTCATGGGCTCAGCTCAGTGCCTCAACAAAACAACTCCAGCGTCCTGAAAAGCTTTTCGTGTTCATTTAATGAAAATGATTTGAGGGCAAGAAGAAGAAAAACCGCACCATTCCGTTCCTCCGCACTCCTCACTTCCCCCCGCCGCCATCAGTATTCTGGTATGCAGTTGTGTTTAGTTTGAAAGTGTAAATCTCCTTTTGTTGCGATAATATATGGCCTTCGCCGCCTGTCCACAGTCTTTTCTGCGTTAGTTCATTACTACACAATTACCGTTCACGGTTTATTAACTCCTCTATCCGCCCTCGCAGGGCTCCTTTAAGGGTGCGCTGCCTCTTTAACATACCAATGCGCTCGAGGACCGACCAATGTGCTAATTAGTCACCTCGTGCCATTTCACTCAAAACGGAGACCCCAAAAAATCCCTGAAAACTGAGGCGTCGTTTTGATTCATATGTGGACAAACATTTCAAAAGTCCAAGCGTTTAAATGTTTATTTACATAATAAAGCAGTTATGAATAATTCAAAGCAAACATTACATATTTTATTCATTATATGTAAATAGCTTATGATGTTTAATGAGTTTAATTCAGTTGTTGCTGTCAGCTGTTGGGTCTATTTCATGACTCATTTTACATTTTATTAATGATTTAGTGGAGCATAAATTATGAAATGATTAAATTGATACTGAAATAACAGGGAAGTCATGCTATAATCAATCTGACACGTTTTTAATAACTCGAAAGTATTATTTTATGCAATTAATACAATTACTTAAAAGAAAGTATGTATAAATATTCAATGGATTGTGGCATTTTTTAGTGAAACTTCCCTTTGAATACGAGCTTCTATGGAAGAAGATTAGTGCCTACTGGGAAAAAAAAGAAATAATTTGGACTTTTTTTCTCAGAATGCAGACTTTAAACTCGCAGTTATGACTTTTTTTTATCTCAAATCTGACTTTTTTCCCCTCCAAATTCTGACTTTTTTTCTAGAATTCTGACTTTTTTCTCAATTTTTATTTTTTTTCTCATTATTTTAATTTCCCCTCACCACCAAATTCTGACTTTTTTCTCAGAATTATGAGGAAAAAAAGTTTTTAAAAATTTAAGTGGTCCTAATCTTCTTCTGTAGATCTACAATCTCCTAAATCTGTAAACACTTTTTTTTTAGAAAATGAACACTATCAATAAATCCTGGAGTTGGGTGATTTCTGTCACTCATTTGTTTTTGCATTTGGGTGAATAATGTCTAACCAAAGCTTCAGTAATTGGTTCTCATTCACACATTCAGAAAACTAGAGATTTTAGATGCAAGCAGAAGAAATAAATAAACACAAATGGAACCATTAATCTATTCAGCTATTATCAAAGTAATACTTTGGATGTTTACGTGTGAGACACTTGTAATTCCAGTTAAACCCACATTTATTCATGATTATTGATTGCATTGTGAGATTTCATGAAGTTATGAGAAGTTTTAAGAGTTTTTGTGACTTTAGAAATGAACTTCTTGAAAGAAATTGTAATTTTTTTTTGTTTTGCAGCAACGTCCTCCGTTGTTCCCATCCCTGGGACCTTTTCGTGGCCCCTGGCGGCCAGAGGAAAACCCCGCAGAGGAATGCTGAGGAGGGCCGTGTTCTCCGACGTCCAGCGCAAAGCTCTGGAGAAAATGTTCCAGAAACAGAAATACATCAGCAAACCCGACAGGAAGAAACTGGCGTCCAAACTGGGCCTTAAAGACTCGCAGGTAAAACTACATCTGTTGAAAAAATGTGAGCAACTTTTGCTCGGTATTCATTGACAATAAAAATGTGTGAATTGGAATTATGCTTCCTGGAAACAAATTTAGACAAAACTCAAGTTGTTCTGCCATATTGAAATTAGTGCATTTCAGAAAACTACAATGGAAACATTTTTTCACATCACACAAGTCACATGATCAACAACCAGATGTTACTACTGTAGGAAATGACAAAGAAGACAGGAAGTGGTAGGACGATGATGATGTTTTTAAGGACTTAAAGTGTGAACAAACTTATTCATTTGTGATTTTAGTTGTGTTTCTTATTTAATCTTATTTAAAATTGTGTTTTTTCAACATTAGCAGAATATTGACAAACATTTGTGCATATTTGTAATGGAAAAGCACCTTATTAGGGCCATTGCAGATAGAAAAGAGGAGTAAATTTCTGCCAAAAAACAGATAAATTTATAAGTTAGTCACAAAAATGTTCTTTAAAAATATTCTCACGTTCTTCAAACGTCGAAAATTTGTACTCAGAAATTTTCTAGAAAAAAATTGAAAATATTTTAAACCTAAAAGACAAAAATTGTCAACTTAATGAGCTAAAGACTAAAACCAAATTAGTCTATAAAATATTTGCTCAAATTTTAGATTTTTTTCAATTGAGAAAAGTTTATTTTTTAAGTAATTTGCAAGAAAAAAAAATAAAATTTTGAGATTAATGTAAAAAATGTCTGTTTTTTTTCACAAAATTTAAAATTTTGGAGCTCATAAATGTCCGTTTTTCCCAGAAAATTTCTAATATTGATCTAAAAATGTCAGTCTTTTTCTTGCAAATCTTCAACTTTTGGAACTCAGAAATCTTCCATTTTGTCAAACATAGCTGTCTCCATCTTTCTTTTTTCTCTTTCTTTACTCACTGTCCTCTTTTTGCCCCGTTAGGTGAAGATCTGGTTCCAGAACCGCCGGATGAAGTGGAGGAACTCCAAAGAACGGGAGCTGCTGTCGTCCGGCGGCTGCCGAGAGCAAACCCTTCCCACCAAATCCAACCCCAACCCGGACCTCAGCGACGTGGGGAAGAAATCCTCCGCTGAGGACGAAGAGGAAGAGGAGGACGAGGAGTTCAGAAGGGAGAGAATGAGCGTGGCAGGATGCAGCATTTCCTCGCCCTCCATGTCCAGTAAACACTCAGACTTCTCAGAGTCAGACGACGAAGAAATAACGGTCTCCTAACTTATTTTTTTCATATAAACGTATAATTTGCGAGTTGTTTTTATGTAACTGTGAACCGATTTGTAACAACAACTCATTACATGTTTCTCTGTTTTGTTGCATCATGCGCACTGGACAGGTTCTGCTTCTGAGAGCGTTTGCTGTTTTTGCACAGCTTTGTTCAACTGTACAGTATTTTGTACAATTTGTATGGAAGTTTTATGCCAAGAATATTGAGTTCCTTTCGCCCCGATACTGAATAGAGTTGTTTATTGATAAAATGTAGCTATTTCGTTAATAATTTATATAAATTTGTTTAAGTATGTTGTATTATGTCTTGTATATATGTTTTATTTCACCACTTTTGTACAAACACCAAATAAAACTGCAAATGATTCAAGGCTAAATGTTTGTTTTATGCAACACACATCTGAGCAGGAAGAAATCAATTAAAAACATGAGTTTGGATCCAAATAATTTTAATAGCAAAGTGAAATAATTGTTGATCCAAAGTATATAAACTAGTAAGTTTATCCTGATGGCAGCTGCCGTAGGATGTGGATTATATCTAAAGTTCAGAAATTACAGTAGTTAATCTGTTTTAGCCTTTGCTCTTTTAATCTACGGTTGGTCTGTATTATTTCTTGATTGTTCAACATATCACCAAAAAAAACAATACTGTGAATCGTGGTGAGATCAGGACTGTAAATACAAGTGAATACAATTCAGTTATAAATTAATAAATTTATTGAATCACAATAACTTAAGACTAGTACAGTGATATCAGATTCAATTCTCTGAGTCCTGGACAAACAAGTGATGACAAACTGCATCGATCTGCTCTGACACAAAGAGACTGTACACAAAATACCAATTTTCAAGTATTATACCAAATCGGCTAAAAAAGTCATCAAAATGCTGCAAGGTCAACAGCTATTTACAAAGTTATTTTACATATAAAAAATGTACAAGGCTATGAAATCTAAACATTCATTAAGTTTGTGAGTAATAAAATGATGGACCAGTCAAAGGCTTCAGACATTCACACCTAACGGAGCTGGCTTTACACGGACTTGCAGAACCTTTTGTGCTTGCAACAAGAGCAGCGGGATTAAAACTGCAGCAACCGGGAAACACAAAGACAATGAGAACTACGATGGTGTACCAGGGCCGCTGTATGTAAAAAAAAAAAGAAGTAAATTTCTGCCAAAAAAAAAAATTTAAATCTCTGGAAATTTCAATAAAACAGGATTTTTTTCTATAAAATTTTAGAGACTTATCAAAAAATTTCATTTACTTGAAATGTTTGACTTGAAACTCATAAATTAAAAAAAAAATTCAAAAAAATTCTCTGAAATTAATCTCCAAATTTGAGTTTTTCTTATAAATTTTTGACATGAAACTCAGATTTGCAAGGAAATGTTTGAGCTCCAAAAGTTTAAACTTTTCTAAAAAAAAAGAGATTTTTATTACATATGTTTGACTTTAAACTTTCATGGTTTTGCTTTTCAATTTCTGAGATTAGTCTCAACTTTGTAGTTTTTTCTTTGCAAATTTTTGACTTGAAACTGAAAAATTTGCAGGGGAATTTTTGAGCTCCAAAAGTCAAAAATTTTATAGAAAAAAAAAAATCTCGTTTTTTTTTCTAGAAAACGTCTGACAGCAACCTCAACTTCTCTTTCTCACAAAGTTTTGACATTTTCTGAGATTAATTAAATCTTTTTCTTACAACTATTCAACTTGAAACTCAGAATTTTTTTTAAATTTACTAGAAAATTTCTGAGATTTCTTTTGCAAATTTTTGATTTTTTCGGAAATTTCCCAATTTTTTCTAGAAATTTTTAGAGATTAACTGGAAAATTTCAGAGGGTTTTTTTTGGCAGAAATTTACTCCTTTTTATCTGCCATGGTCATGATATGCTGTCGTAGAACGCTGGCCACAAAGCTGGTGCCATGCAAAACATCTTCAACCTGGGGGACAAACACATGTTCAGTTTTCATTTCTGGATTAAATGTTGCATAGGATCGGAGAGTAAAATATTGAAACGATGGACTTTAATTCTCTGGCTTTAAACCTCTCTGAAGGCAGGCTGGGAGGTCTAAGGGGGAAAAGAGAAGGTTTTAAAGTTATAAACATGCCAAACCATTTTTACTCATTTTTCACACGTACCTTTTATATTAATAACCTCTTACGTATATTTTTTTATATAAACAAAGCAGCTTTAAAACTAGTTCAACATGTCTGAGTTTTGTTCATAGTCAGAACAAAACAATGAAGAAAAAAAAAATATGGGAGATGAGGTATAAAATCAAGTCTTTTACTTGCCTCAGTCACCGACAGGTTCTGATCTTAAGCACCAAAACACACTGAAATATTTTTCTTTCTTGCAGTTCATATTTACAATTTTGTCAAATCACTCATGCAAAAAGAGCAACAAACAAAAAATAGATCTTTAATTCAAAAGTACTGCTTCTGATTCGCATCTATTGAACGTTCCCACGGCAACGGTGATTGATATGAGAGGTCGACGGCGCTCCTCGATAACTGCAGCCGCTCGAGGAGAGCTCGACTTTTGGAGCCCTGTTACGTTTTACAGCCATTCAGACAAAAAAAAACAAACAAACAAAAACAAACAAAATCAGCTAATGCACGTAGTCTGGTAGCAAAGAGTAAGGCATTGTTTGTTGGAACTCAGTCCAGCACCAAAAGGAGATTTGTGCTACAAAAGCCTGCATGGGCCAAATGTGCGAAGAGAGATCAGAGGGCTCAAAGAAAGAAGCGATGAATTAGAGAAGAGATCAGGACACAGGTCATCTCAACCAGCAGCATTTAAAGGACAAATCCCTCCAAAGTGAATTCCAGCTTCAAAGTCACCTCTGATGCTTCCTTGAACAGGTTAGGATCGGTCGATAGGCGATAAAAAACATGTTTGATACATTTCTGCCACAAAATCAATCTTAAATGTTGAGATTTTAGTCTGCAGTTCTTTGAAAAGCAGAAGTAGAGCCTCCTGCACAGCCAATAAGAATGCAGAAAGTGGTTTCAACAACACTTGTTTTTTCCAGCAGTCATTGTACAGCTTGTACTGTATGACTGTTGTTCTGTTTTAGTTTAGTTTATTTTTTAACATACTATGTATTTAAGTGTTCTTCTTTTATGTTTTGTTTGATGTACTTAGGAGTTCTACTTGTAATTTTCTGTGTTTAGAAACTTATACAAATAAAATGTATTTTAAATGTGTCTCAGTTTGGGTAGCTAGGTAACAGGCTGGCGTTCCACTGGGGTTGCTAGGTAACAGGCTGATTTTAGACAGCCTGTTACCTACATTTTGGAGGTTTTTGAAACAGTTAATTTTCCAGACACTAAAAAACACACACAAAAAAACATTAAAATATTGTCAAAAAATGGCTGGGTGGGTTTTTAAGAGTTTGGGTTGTTTTTGTTAGCAGTAGAAACCCAAATAGAAGTCAGTGATTCTTGAGAATAGGGACAAAACAGGTCCTATGGATAAAGCACAAAATGTGAGTAAAATATAAACAAAATATAATTTTTTCAAATATCTGACTAAACTAACCTGGGTCATGATATTTGCTGAATATTTTTTTATTTTAAACATTGTAGTCGGTGGATGATGCCTGTAAAAGCCCGTGTCCAGGAGCAGAACTCAATTCATTATAATAGTTTAAAACAATTAAAGAAATACTAAAATTATATATAATGACAATTAAGTATAAGTAGTCATATAAATAATTATAAAGGTATCAATAAATTGAATTAGAAATCATTTTTATATATTTTCCAACTCCATTGAAATTTGTCCCTAGTTTTTGTCAACACTGTCAGACATGAAAAAAAATCAGGCATTATTGGGGGGCACCAGAACTTCTGAGGACCCCATGACCACTTCCTTTCTCTTCCTTTGCTAAGAGGGCTAGTTAGCTCTGGTTAGCTTAAGTTATTCTTTAGTTTTTTTTCTTTTTATTCCAGAGTTGTTTGTCACAACGATGATGTGTCAACACCATAACTGACAATTTACAAAACTTTGATAAAATTTTGTGAAATAAAAGCTTAATTTTGGTAAAATGTAAAGATTTCATGGACCTGATGAGCTACAATATGGCCTCCTTCAGAATAACATCATATAAATTGAGGTAGTTTGGCATTTTGTCAACTCCGTCAGATGTAAACTCCATCAGAGTTTTTGTGACTCTTTCAGTGAAATTGTTGTCAAATCTCACTTAAATGTGCAAATAATTCATTTTAATGTATTTTACATTAATTGCATTACTTCACATGTATGACGTTTTTCATTTTACTCACTAGTTTGTCACCACCTTCAGTTCTGTGTCAACTCCGTCAGATGGACTTTTTGTTGTTTTTTGTTTTAAATAATATTCATTTTGTTTCTTGAGAAGCATTTGTCTGTAAAATGAGTAAAAATATCACTAATAGGGTCATTAAAAAATTATTTTATATTTATTTTTGTCAGATGGTGATGACAAAGTTCTGGGTCAGGTCGATTAAAAATGTAATTTTTAAAAAAATGTTGCAACTGGGAGCCTGTACCTCAGCATCTTTACATTTCCAAAACATTATTTGTCATATTTGCATACATAAGGTTGAGAAATAACAAAAAAAATAAAAATATGGGAAAATTAAAACCCATTTTGTCCCTATTCTCAAGAACCACTGATGTACAAAAATATGAAAAAAACTACATTTTTCATTCAAGTTTTAGAGTAAATCTGACACATTTTCTGCTCCATTTTTCCTGTCTTTACTATAGAAATATGTAAAAAAAAAAAAAAAAATCGGTGTCAAATTAGGATCTGGTCAAATAGCCAAAATATACAATATGTTACAAATATATTTTCCTAATATCTGTATTTAAGGGATGGCTATAGGAATCTGTTGATATATGTAACAAAAATTCAAATGTTACTCAGAAAAACTTATCAGGCTTAATTATAAGAATGCATGTTGTGTAATAGTTTAGATCATAAAACAATAAGATGTATTATTAAGAATTGATAGTTCATAGTAGCACATATGTGTTGATTCTCAGCCCATTTGTTCTCATCCCAGGATGTAAGAGAAATAATCTTCCAGTGGAACTAGTACTTTTTTAAATCAATAATCAGGAGTTATTTGCTTAAAATAAGCTCCTCTGTTAGTTTTGTCTTATTACTAAAAACTAATCCAAAAATAAACTTTTTTGCAGTGTATTTTCAGAAAGAAGATATTGTGTTTTGAACTGAAAATTCACTTTGGCTGGTTTTATCCAGCAGTCACTCAGACGAGTTGGTCTGCAGAGGATGAGCCGATTGTTCATCGTCCAGCAGTGGGTCGCTGCTCTGGCTCACAGTGCAAGAGAGCATGGGTTGGATCGCCACCTGCAGGCGGGTCCGGTGCGCTGCAGCACGGTGGAGGATGCCGATCACTTGGCTGGTGTTAAAAGTAAACTGTTGACTCATGATGATGGTAACAGGGACGCCTCATCAACAGGCACAGGCTGTGTGCTTCTACTTTCTGTTGAAGCAGACATCAGACTCCTGACAGAGGAACCAAGGGCCACAGCGGTGAAGGAAAAAATAAAAAAAAAATCACGGCAGTGCTGAAGAAACTCGTCTTTTTTTTTTTGGGTTACCTGCACCCAGAAAAACGTGGCTGCATTTTGTGCCAGGAAGTTCTCATCACGGTGAGAACGGAGTAGAAATAGTCAAGCTTTTGTGCTTCTGCGATGTCATAAGGTCGACTCCAGCGACGAGTCGAGGATGTCGTCATGGTGACTGTTGCTGTTGGAGTCGCTGTCGTAGCTCTGCGGGCTCGATGACGTCGCCGCTTCCTTCAGGCGCATCAGCATATTCATCTGCAGACAGAAACAAAAGTCAGCTGGAAGAACGAGAAGAACAATGAGGAGCTTTAACTCAGAGGTGTCCAAAGTGTGGCTCGGGGGCCACATGTGGCCCTTCGGATGATCTTTCCATGAGGCTCCAACTGCAGATCAAGAATTAGATTAACCAGAAATATTTTAGAAAAAAGAAAACTGGAAATTTCTAAGTTTCAAAAGTCAAAAATTTTAACATTTTTGACTTTTCTAAATAAGAAATTTCCATGTTTTTTGTAAAAAAAATTCTGAGATTAATTGCATTTTTTGGCAGAAATTAATTATTTATTTTTTATCTATTATGGCCACTGTCGTAGAAAAAAGTTTCACTTTTTTTTTGGAATGGGGGCAATAAAAAAGGAATAATGTCATTTTTTATTGCATTGCAGTCGATGTAAAATTTTTGTTGCAGGTTCTACAACAAAAAAATCATCTGTTGCCAAAACGTCAGATGATTTAGCAAACAGCATTGTACTGATATTAGAAAATATTATTTGTACTTTTGAACCTTTTAGCATTTTCAAAAGTTTAACTTGAGTAAACTTTATGTGCAGCTTTCACTTGTAGTTGAGTACTTTGTCCACTTTAATCTGACGTTAAACACTGTTGCTCTTGCTCACCAGTGGATCTGCATCGCTGTCGCTTTGCGGCGGCTCTTTCCGGACTCCTTCTCTCGGTGCAGAGTAGCCGTCGAAGCCGACGTCTTCAGGACGGAGCTGCAGCAGCGGTGGCCAGTCGCCTGGAGGTGGCGTGGATGACCAGGGGTACGAGTCGATCACCCAGGCTGCTGGATCCTCCCACGCTGCCCTGCGGCCGTACAGCTGCACGGAAAAACCAAACAGTCACAAGGAGAATCTGAGGAAAAGCTTCTAAAATGGTGATTATTAGTTCAGATTGGACAATTTCAAGTAAGAAGAACTTGTGCTTTTCCATCAATTAAGTTCCATTAAAAAAAACTAATTTAAAAAATCAATAGCAACTCTTGAAGGCAGTGCAAAAAACATAAGTATATTTAAATAATAACAGTAGAATCAGATAGAAACAACCAGAAAATGTTGATTGTTCTGTAAAGATGAGCCTTCCAGCCCTGCTACCTGCAGTCCTTCGCGTACGGCCTCCAGCATGTAGGGGATGATGGAGTAATTCCACAGGTCGGTGAACCAAACCCTGGATCCCTCCACATCCATGGGGCATGACAGAAAGAGGCGGGGTCCTGCAGTCCACAGAACCAAAACATAAACACCCAGTTCTGCCTCCAATCTATTACTGCAAAAACACTGAATCTTACCAAGTATTGCTGTCTAATTTCTAGTGAAAACATCTTTTTTTTACTCTAGTGGCCTTTATTTGAAGGTGTGAGGGCAGAACAGGGGGGTAATGAGAGAGAGGGAAGGCATGGCAAAGGGTCACGAGGCCGGGAATCGAACCTGCGACGGCCATGTCGAGGACTAAAGCCTCCTTACGTGGGTTGTGCTTAACCCCAGCGCCACCGCAGCTCCCCTTTATGAAAATATTTTAATACACTTGAAAAAACACTAACATAACTTGTTTTAAGTAAATAATGTCTTAATATTGATGAAAAAGTACAAGTTCCACTGGTAGATTATTTCACTCATAACTAATAATTTATCATCAATATTAAGATTTTTTTTTTGTTATATTTGCATATTATTTACTATCTTGCTGAAAAGTTACTTGTAAGTTAGTTTATCTTAACTCAAGTTTACTAAGATACTTGCACCCCAGCAAAGCCAAGCCCGTTACCTAGCAACCCCAGCAAAGCCAAGCCCGTTACCTAGCAACCCCAGCAAAACCCAGCCCGTTACCTAGCAACCCCAGCAAAGCCCAGCCCGTTACCTAGCAACCCCAGCAAAGCCCAGCCTGTTACCTAGCAACCCCAGCAAAGCCCAGTCCGTTACCTAGCAACCCCAGCAAAGCCAAGCCCGTTACCTAGCAACCCCAGCAAAGTCAGCCCGTTACCTAGCAACCCCAGCAAAGTCCAGCCCGTTACCTAGCAACCCAAGCTTTGTTCCAAGACATTTCTCCACAAAAACACGACATTTTACCATGTAAACTCGGTTTAGTTTTTGATGCAAATACTTTAGTACTCTTGAAATTAGCCAACTGTAGCTAATAAGTAGCTTTTCAGCAAGATATACGAGTTTATTTTAGGTGGATATTTGCTTAATATTGAGGAAAAACGACCAGTTCCATTGGCAGATTATTTCACTCATAACATGGGAAAATATCTTGTTATAAGTGAAATAATCTCCCACTCGAACTAGAGCTTTTTCATCAGTATTAATGAAATATTTATTTAAACCAGCGCCTATATATTGCTGAAAAGTTACCTGTAAGTTCGTTTTCTTGTATTTCAAGTGTATTAACCGAAATCCTTGGTAAGACTTTTTGTTTTGCAGTGCCACCTGAGCTCCTTCTCACCGATTGTGACGTCAGAGGAGCTGTGAGTCTCCAGGAAGCGGTTCAGATGGTGCCAAACCCGCGGCACCCAGTCCATGATCTTCACCAGCTCTGCGTTTCGGGTCCGGCTGCCGATCTCCATCTCTATTAGCTTCCTCCTCAGGTAGCGACCGAGGAATCCCTTTACTGGCTCAGTGTGGTTGGCACACAGGACCCACCTTCGTGGAGAACATACAGCATGAGCGCTCAGTGTAAAGTGAATGTTCAGTGGAAGGAGGATCTCACTAGTAGTTTGGAAATATACCTGAAGTTATGATGAAGCTGCAGGTTTGGAGCTGAAGATGTGGCTTGGCTCATGGTGCCGATAATGTAAGGGCTGAAAGGAGCAAAAAATTTACTGATTTTACTCACAACACTGCAAAAACATAAAATCCTACCGAGTATTTTTGATCTAGTTTGCAGTGCAAATATCTTAGCACAATTGAAATAAGACAAAACTAATTTATAAGTAACTTTTCATCAAAGTGCGTTACTATAGGTTAGATGAAGCTGAACTGACCAGTGCTGGTAGTTGCAGTTGAAGAGGCCGTTAAAGATTTCTCCCAGAGAGCTGACGTGGTGCAGGTTGTCCAGAATGACCACCAGGGGGCTGTCTTCCCCAGAAACACTGTTGCATTGCTGTGCTAATCCTGACAGGTACTGACGAAGTTCCTTAAGAAATAAAGTTTTTGTTTAAGCTCCACAGTTTGACTTCAGAGTCGCCAGGAATGTTTTCTGTAATATTAACTGTCTGGGCAACTGAAAAATACACAAACTGTGCATCCTTTTTACCTTGCTGGACTTGTGATCCACGTTGAAAGTGACGACAGCGTTCGGGGTCAGAGGTCGGCCCTCGAGGAGCAGAAGGTGTCGCGCCAGCTGATTGGCCAGGTAGGTCTTCCCGGTGCCGCTCGGCCCGGACAGGATGACCCGTCTGTGCTCCCGGAGCAGGGAGACGTAGCGCTGCAGCATCGGCTTCGGGATCAACGTGTCAAACACGAGAGAGTCGACGTTTTCACTGCTCGCACCTACACACAAACACAACATGAGCCTTTTTAATCAACGATAACACGCGAAAACGTCTTCTTACAAGTGGAACCAGATAGTTTTCTCTCTTCTCAAGACTGCTAAGATATTTGCATTGAAACCAGAATAAAAACACTTGGTGAGAGTTTGTGTTTTTGCAGTGTGCAGGCTGTGGTACCTTTGAGCTGGATGTTGATGGTGTTGTCTCCCACCAGGTAGCCGCAGGGCAGCAGCTCAGGCGTACTGGCCGTACTGGAGCTGCTGGGCCGATGGATTTCACCGATGTTGTAACCCTGAACGCTGTCTGTGCTCAGGCCGAGCTGGCTCACCGGGTCAACATGGGTGATGTACTCCTGCAGAAGATTAAAGGACCAGTTTGTAGATAAAAGTGTTGATGTGCAACAATGGATCAGAGCTAGCGGTGGCGTATTATGCTAGGATATGTTTTAGGGCTTCCTGTCACTTTAAATCCAGTTAGATTTGTCTTATTTAAATTGTACTGAGATATTTGCATTAGAAACTAGCCCAAAAAAACTTGGATATTGTGTTTTTGCAGGACATAAACATGTTTATTTACCTTAAAGAGGCGTCGGACCACTCCATCCAAAACATCCCACTTCGTTTTGCCGCTCACTCCGATGCAACCAATCAGGAAGTGGCGAGATTGACCCTCCTTAAAAACACAAGCAGCTGTCAGACTCTGAGAGGCCGACGTGCTTTTTACGCCACGCGGGTCGTAACGCGGGTCTCACCTCCCCCCATTTGATCTCCTCGTCGAGGCTGACGACGATCTTTACGTGTCGACCCTCCTTCCTCATCCCACCTTCTCCACCCGTGTCTTCCAGCAGCATATCTGGCAGGAAGAGAAATGAAATATGGTTTTGTTTTATTTAGTTCAAAGGCCTGTCACAGTAAGTGATAAATCAATTAATCACATAATAAATTAAAATGATAATTTCCCGTTGAACAACTATAGTTAGAAATTGTCCCATTTAATACCATTGAAAAGCCGCCATTTTGAAAAACCCTGAAAACATTTAACACAGTAGTTAGTTTTCTTTTTTTTTCTTTTTACAACAGTTCTGCCATTTTGCCTGTTTTTTTATGCTGAAGCTGAAAAATTTCAATTTTTTTTAATGCAATTTTGGTTGCAAAGATTCCATAATCCATTTTAATTATTATTGTTTTGTATTTTATTTTGGATATTTAAAATGTTCCATGTGGCTTATTCTTCAGAAACAGAATTGCTTGTACACACAATAGTACGGTGACTTTTTCCTCAAAATTCAAATGGTTTTCTCAGAATTTTAAATGTTTTTTCTCAGAATTGCAACTTTAATCTCAGAATTTTGAGTTACTAAAAAAATGTAAAAATCTTGATTTTAAACCCAGAATTATTTTTTTTCTCAGAATTTTGAATTTATTCTCAGAATTCTAACATTTTTTCTTTAGAATTCTGACTTTATTTTATATCAAAATTCTGACTTTTTAAAATTTTATTTCTATCTACGGAGCCCCTAAGGGGACATGGAGAAAAAAAAAGAGGAAAGAAATCCCGACTTATTATCTCGAGATTCCGACTTTCGAGATAATAAGTCGGGATTTCTTTCCTTTTTTTTTTTTTTCTCCATGTCCCCTTAGGGGCTCCGTAGAAATCTGGCTTCTTTCTACAACATTTTTTTTTTTTTTTACTTTTTTTCTCAAAATTTCTCACTTTAATCTCAGAATTTTGTCTCTCAAAGTTTTTCCCAGAATTCTAACTTGAGTCAGAATGATTTTTTTTCAGAGGCTCTAATGCTCTTCCATACACCAGCACCACAAAATATGTAGACATGTTTTCCAGGCCGTGCGTCTCACCCAGACTGGTCGACTCGCTGGTGGTGAGGTTGAGGCTGTGCTGGGACAGGCCCGCGGCGGGGCCCGCGCTCTGGCTTTGGGTGTGAGGCGGAGGAGACGCCGAGATGGACGCCTGCGATCCCGTCCTGCTGCCCTGACTCTCCAGCTTCAGGCGGTCATTCTCCGACTTCAGCTTCTCAATCTCCAGCTGTCCAAACCACAGTCAGAAAACGTTAACCGGCAGGGAAATAGCAAGGTTTCAGTCTGTTGGGGTTCTGTGGGTCAGCGGACCTGCATGCGGTTCATGGCCTCCCGCAGCTGGTCCAGCTGATGCGCCGAGCTGAGGGCCTCCAGGCGGATATCGGTCAGCTTCATCTCCTTTTCCCTGAGTTCACTCCGCAGCTGCATCACCGTCTCGGCCTCGCTGTCCAAACACTCCGACAATCTGCAAAAACACAAACCGGTTGAGATCATTCAGAAACTCCACCTTTAACAAGTTTTGCATATTTACTTAGCGGTGGGAATCGATAAGAAATGTATCAATACTGACTCCCAATATCAACCTCACTTATCGATTCACATCCAGTTATACTGAAAAAACAGAATCTTATTTTTTATCTACTTTATTTTGCATTTGAAATAAGACAAAACGAACTTAAAGGTAACTTTTCAGAAAGAAACAGGAGCTTATTTTAAGTTTAAAAAAACTCTAATGTTGATTTAAAAGGTGATATTTAAAAGTGAAATAATCTGCCAGTGGAACACGACACGTTTCCCATTTTATAAGTTAAAATATCTTGTTCCACTGGCAGATTACTTCACTTATAAATAGTACTTTTTAAAATCAATATTAAGAGTTATTGACTTAAAAAAGCTCATATTTCTTGCTGGAAATGTACTTATAAGTCAGGTTAGTTTTATTTCAAGTGTACTAAGATCTTTCCATCGGAAACTAGACAAAAATACTTTTGTGTTTTTGCAATCTAAGAAATAAACTCAACATATGCGTCATGTTGTATCCAATTAAAATGAAATTAATTGAACAATCAATCCATCAAATTAACATTTTTTAAGAAGAAATGCAACTTTCTGAATGTCCACAATTTTCGCCTTTTCTGGGAGGATTTTTCAAGACTTCAGGTGAGTCCAGCTGTGGAAAGCTTCAATATTTACACCGGTTGATCACCAAACTTACAGGGTGTTGGAGTGTGTGTTCCTGAGGATGTGGCTGGAGGCCGAAGTGCCGTTGTGAGGCAGTTTGGGGGAGGATGGCAGGGAAGAGTCCGTCATTTCCTCGATGTCTGAGTGAGACGAGGCGGATTTGGGAGATTTCTTCTTGGTGAACGCTTGTTTAAAGGAGCTGCGCAGCTGTAAAAAAAAATAAAAAAAAAATATGGAAGGTAAGACGGCGAGGTCGAAATGTCAACGTTAGAGGAAGAGGAAGAGGAAGA
Source organism: Poecilia reticulata (assembly GCF_904066995.2). Lineage (NCBI taxonomy): Eukaryota > Metazoa > Chordata > Actinopteri > Cyprinodontiformes > Poeciliidae > Poecilia > Poecilia reticulata. The sequence continues at coordinate 32,098,388 of NC_088832.1, forward strand.
CGTGGCGGGGATAACGGCTGCAGACAATTAAACAAAGGCCTCGGGAGAAAAGGAATCGCAGGTGGAAAGTCTTATGACTGACTTTGAGCGTTTTGAAAACATTTTAATGTTTAACTGCTGCAGATAAAGCAGTTTGAGAAACTTTGAAACATTTGCAGCAAAAGATGCTCAATTATTCACACAGTGCCAGTTACATCCATGGGCACCACTGGAAATAATGTGTAAAACAAGTTCAGGTCGAAGAATGTAGTGAAATCTCACGTTTAATTTGGATGTATTTACTGTGTGGAGGGAAAAAATGTTTGCAACAAACTCACTGGTAACCATAGCAACCAATATTATTTTCACGCTTTGCTTCCTTGTTTTTCTAGGAACCTTCAATTCTTCATTTGCTTATACTTATGTTTGTACTTTTCATTTCTAAAAATCCCTCCAAAAAAAAAAAAAAAAGTTTAATTCAAAAACACAAAATCTTACCAAATTCTTTGTTTAGTTTCTGGTGCAAATATTTTAGTACTCTTGAAATAAGACAAAACAAATTCATAAGTAATTTTTCAGCAAATGTATGAGTTTGATTTAATTAAATAATTCCTTAATGTTGATTTTTTTAAAAAGTACAAGTTTCACAGATTATTTTCACCTGTAACACAGGAAAAAGGTTTAAAGTAAAAAAAACTTCCAGTTGAAATTGTACTTTTAAAAAAATGAATATTGAGGATATTAAACTAGAACATAAATACTTGGTAAGATTTGGTGTTTGAATAAAGCTTTTCATAAAAACTTAACATACTAGAGATTCACTTTAGCCAAGTTAAGCTAAAATACGAGGCCACTGATGATAGTAAATTACTACTTCACTCAAATTAAACGTTTCGGTTTTCTACATATTCCACATTGAGATTATGTTTCTGCAAAAATAAGTACAATTTGTCTCAACACTTTTTTACACATCTTTACCAGCAGAACCAATAAATGCATTCATTCAGCAGGAGTGTGAACCGGCGAGCCAGCTCAAGTGTCATAAGAACCGTTCAGAAGGAAAAACGGACCAATCGGGAAAAGAAAAGGAGTGTGGTTAGTAACCTAGAGGAGGTGCCGGGGTTAGACTCTGGTTTCTGTCAGCACACCGCCCTTACCTCGTAGACCTGCCGCACGAAGCGAAGCAGAGGAAGACAGGGAGACAAAACAGCACATGTTCATGCGGTTCGTGTTTGTCCACGGAGGGACAAAGATTCAGCTAGACATTCCTACAAGGTCGAAAGCCACCAACGACCTTGAAACATGGAGGCTGCTAGAGACCCCCCACGACACGGAGCCCCTACGTGCTCAACATTACACACCTATGAGCAACACCTGCAGCCAGGAGCCGCCGACAAAAACACACCCACACACACCCACATACAGGAAGGAGATCAAGTTCTGTCTCTACACTGCAAAAACAGAAAATCTAACCAAGTCTCATTCCCAATGCAAATACACCTGAAATAATGCAAAACTAACTTATAACTAACTTTTCAGCAAGATATAACTGCCTGTTTTAAGTAAACAATTCCTTAATATTGATGAAAAAGTTCTAGTTCCACTGGCAGATTATTTCACGTTATAAATAAAATAATCTGCACGCAGAACTTGTACTTTTCTATCAATATAAAGAAATTATTGACCTAGATCAAGCACCTATAATTTCTAAAACGTTACTTGTAAGACATTTTAGTCATTTTTTTAAGGGTGCTAAGATCTTTGCACTAGAAATGAAACAAACATACTTGGTACAATTTTGTGTTTTTTCAGTGTATGACCTAAAAGAGGAATGTTTACTGATAAAATGTCTCTTTACAGTGAACCTATAGGGATGAGGAAGTACACTGCAAAAACACTAAATCTTACCAAGTATTTTAGCCTTTTTTTTTTCAGAGCAAACACCTTTGTACACTTGGAATAAATTACAAGTAACTTTTTGACAAGCTAGAGGAGCTTGTTTAAAGTTAATAATTCCTTAAAAGTTTCACATTCAGATTATTTCACTTTTAACATGGTAAAAATGTTCAAAGTGAAATAATCTGCCAGTGGAAAATGTACTTTTTAATAAATATTGAGGAGTTATAGACTTAAAACAAGCCGGAAAGTTACTTGTAAGTTAGTTTTGTGATATTTCAAGTGTATTAAAACAATTGTACCAGAAACTAAAAAAAATTGGTAAGATGTTATGTTTTTGCAGTGCTAAAGGTTGAAAATAAAAATAAGTTGCATACATCATCATCATCATCCTGGATTTGTCCAGCGGTGCACAAAAGTGCCTTTTGATCGCAAAAAAAGAAAAGAAGAAAAAGGAGGAGGAGGAGGAGGAGGAGGAGGAGGAGGAGGAGGAGGAGGAGGAGGAGGAGGAGGAGGAGGAGGAGGAGGAGGAGGAGGAGGAGGAGGAGGAGAAAAGTTTAAGTGTTAAGTTGCTGTTTTTCTAAATGTTAGCGCCAACCATCTAGTCAACATTGATTTGGTGATTTACTTCATTTACCGATTTAAAGCATGTTTTGGGCAGTAAAAACACCAAATCAAACCTTTTAGCAGGACGTTACAGGACTACATGGAGCTACGTCTGGCGTTTTCACCTTATCCCCAGAAAAAGACGGCTGAAGGAGAGAAACCCAGAAACATGTGACACCGAACAGGAAGTTCAGCAGAAAAACAGTAAAAAGTCCTGAAATTCTGAATCAGTGCAGAATGAATTCATCTGGCTTTAGGTTTATAATATTTAAAGGTTCATCTCTGGAAGGATCATTTAATTGCCGATTCATTATAGAATTTGATACAATTCAAATATTTGTTTCTGTTTATTTTGATGATTGTGGGATTTTCAAAATTTGTAACCCAGAATCAACATAAACAGAAATTACACTCGGAAAGTAATAAATTTACATTAGAGACGCACAAATCCGATTCTGATGCTTTATTATTTATTTTACATCATATTTATAATTCATAATTGCACTTTTTGAACCATTTGGAAAAATGTTTGTTGCAGTTTATATTTTTTACATATTTGACTAAAGTAGTCAACATTTTGTTTTTGTCCATTTCAGTTTATTTATTATTTTACTCTGCATTGGCTGTTATCCTCCTGGTTGCACTGACTGATTAATTAAGTTAAATTGGTTTTTACATGTTTGACCAGGATTTAGAAGCTACTGGTGCAGAGTTACAAAATAAATGTCTAATTCATTAAATATTTAGAAATAAGAAACATTTTAAGTCAATTTAGCTCTTATTTTCTATCAGATCAGCGAGAACCATTTTAGATAGAAAAAGAAAAAGGAGAAAATTCCCACCAATTAATTTTGAGATTAATTTCAGAAATTTTCGGGGAAAAAAAAACATGGTATATTCCTGAACTTGAAAAGACAAAAATTTACTAGTCAAAAACTGAATTTTTTAAAGAAAAAACAAACAAACTTGGAAACGTCTGAGACTAAAAAGTCAAAGAAAAAAATTTAAAACTGAAATTTTCAAGTTTTTTTCTAAAAACGTATTAATCCCAAAATTTCTGAGTTTTTGACAGAAATGTGCTTTTTTCTCCAGTTGCCCTAATATTCCATCATAGATATCTGTATTGATGTCATAAGTGAAAAAAGCGGATCGGTGCATCCCTAATTTATTTATGAAACAGATAAACTTTCCATCCTAATTTATTGAGATCCGTTTGTAAATCTCCAGACTCTTACCCAGTTCTTCTTGTTCTTCTTCTTGTTCTTTGCGTCTGCGTCCATGTTGGATCCCACGCTGGAGTGGCTGGTGGCGCTGGCGACGCTGCTGACGCTGTCGGAGGAGTGCTGCCGCCTGATGCGCAGGTCTGGCTGCTGCTGCAGCTGCTGCTGCTGGTGCTGCTGCAGCATCGTACCATTACTGCCAGCTGAGAAGAAATGAGGGACGTTTGCATTTAAACACCTTTCAAATTAGCTCAACATTTGGGATTTTTGTTTCTAGAGAAGGATTTGTCAATCAGTGTCACTGCAGAAAGCAGGCAAGAATACATTTTTCTAACTATTTAAACACTTAATTTCTGATAGCTCAGTTTACCACCTGGCTTTATGGCTGCAGATACATGTTCAGTTTTTTGCTAATTATTACCAAATTAGGAAGAAACTATATTTGTATTTCATTTGTCCATTTTTTCTCGTCATTTATCCACTCAAACATATGTAACGTTTTTGGGTCAGAAATTATTTCATCACGCTGTGATAAACAGTTGTACACTGCAAAAACAGAAAACCTTACCAGGTAATTTTACTCTATTTTAAAGTGCAAATATCTTAGTTGACTAAAAATAAGACAAAACTAACTTACAAGTGACTTTTCAGCTAAATATATGAGCTCATCTTAAGCAAATAATTCCTTCATATTGATTTTTTAAAAGTATTGGTTCCATTATCAGATTATTTCCCTTATAATCCTTGTTAGAAGTAAAAATAATCTGCCAATGGAACAAGTATTTTTTTTAATCAATATTAATGAATTATTGACTTAAAACCAGCTCCTATATTTTATTAAAAGTTACTTGAAGGTTCGTTTGTTTCTTATTTCGAGTGTAGTAAGATATTTGCACTAAAATAGACAAAACATACAAGGTAAAAAATTCTGTTTTTGCTGACAACATGCTAAGTGATGTTAAAACGTCAAGATAAATGCAGTAAACAGATTAACGTCTCTTTCTGCAGTCCAGTAGTGCGTCTATTTGTTTACCGAAAATAATCCCATTAAGTCACATCTGGAACCAATTAAAATACACAAATCTAAACATTGAGCCTCAGCGTTTTGTTTTTACCTGTCCGATCTGCTTTGGGTACAAGCTCAGGTGTGTTGATGACTCCGTTAATGGCCGCCTGAGCAACAGCGTTCTGCTTCTTCAGCAGCTCGATGGTCTTCCTCAGCTCGTTCAGCTCAGAGTCCTGCACAGAAACCAGGATTAGAGGAAGTTAAACCGGAGAAGTCATCGGCTTGGTGTGACAGGAGGAAAGGTTTTCACCTTCTGCTCTGCAGTCAGAGTCAGACTCTTCAGCCTGATGGTCATGTTGCCCAGACTCTGTTCAAACGCTGCAACCAGGTGAGCCTGTGGAGCAAACCAACAGGTTTTAGATTAATTTTTAGCAGGAAAATTCTGTTAAATAAAAATACACCTTTATTTATTTCAGACAAAAAGTAAAAAAAAAAAAAAAAAAAAAACAGAAAAGAGGACAAATAAACAACTGACATGCAGTTTTACATAATTTGTTCAAAAAGAAGCAGGAAGGAGATAAAAAGTCTTATTGTTCCCTGAACCTCTCATACAAATCAACGTACACTGCAAAAACACAACATTTTACCAAGGATTTTCCGTCTAGTTTTCTAGTGAAAATATCTTATTACACTTGATACATGAGGCAACACTAACTTAAAAGTATTTTTAAATGACATATAGCAGCTTGTATTATGTAAATAATTCCTTATTATTCATAAAAAAGCTGATTTTTTTCACTTAAAGCAAGACATCTTTCTCATCTTATAAGTGAAATAATCTGCCAGTAGAACTAAAACTTTTTCATCAATATTAAGGAATTATTCACTTAAAACAAATTCCTACATCTTATTTAAGTTAGTCTTGTCTTATTTCAAGTGTACTAAGTTATTTGCACTAGAAAGCTGTGTATATAAAATAAACAATGATTTGTGGTTCAGAAAAAAAAATCTTATTTTCCTCAAAACAGCAACATTTTTAGCTAGTTTTGATGTTTACTTGGCAGATCTGGCCACGTTATATATCCTGGCAATTTCTCCTCTTGTTTGCCCTTTGTGGAGTGATTAATGGCTAAATTATGTTGTACAAAACCAATTAGTTTCCAAATTAGTGTTTGATTTATAAAGCAATAAGGAATCAAAAGCAATCCAAATCTGAGCAGCTGAATTGGATGGGTCAAGAAAATACAGGCACAGTTGAGCTAACCGCTGTAACCTTGAGGCTGAAGCTCAAACATGACGTCAACAGAATGTAACAAAACCCAAACAATCACCAAAAAATAACATCCTGTGATAAATGACCAGCTGCTTATGATCACATTACAAAACATCAACACCAAACTGCTGAGCCTGGAGCTGACACAACTCATTCATCTAAAGTCACACCGAGTCCAAGATGTGTCCGATGGTTTTCTACTGTAACTCAATCTGACCCTTCCAGCATCACAAAATCATTCCATGAGGGTGAAATATCAATATATATGAGGGTACAGCTAGAATGATGCATATCTGCTTTGAGATATGACAAACTGGAATTACTTTTGGAAAAACCCAGGTAAGTGTGTTGGTTTAAAAGTGATTATTATGCTTCCTTGAACAGGTTAAGAAAGGTTTATGAGCTAAACAAAACATGTTCAATAGATCTTTGAAGGGGTTGCTAGGTAACAGGCTGGGCTTCCAGGGTTGCTAGGTAACGGCCTGGGCTTCCAGGGTTGCTAGGTAACGGTCTGGGCTTCCGGGGTTGCTTGGTAACACATTGGGCTGGCACATTTTTGACATTACATTCCGGAGGTTTTTAAAAAGGCTCATTTTCCAAACACCAAAAAGCATTAGCATATTGCAGAATTGACTTGGTTGTTTTTCAGTCTTCCTCAGCTCATTCAGCTGATTTTAGAAGCATTATAGATCCAAATGGAAGTACAAAAACGTGCAAGATGTGAATTTAGCACCATAATTCCCCTTTAATCGCACAGAGTGAACAAACTCCTCCTCTAGGTGTGATCCTGTGCCGACTGATTTGCATGTCCACGTTTGGTCTTTTTCCAGCAGAAGCTTAATTTTTCTGCCTCAGGGGCATCAAGGTGCGCTCAGATAATTCATCAGCCTGTGACACACCGTTAAATATTTCAATAATTTTTTTGTCTCTCTCTCTCTCTGCATCTCTCCTGCTCGTATGGAGGCGTCACTTGCTGTAAAATCTTTGCTTTAAATCTACCGGCTGTGTGCCGGGACTTGAGTACCTGCTGTTTTCCAACAACCTTCCTTCCATATCTTTAATCCAGAGGAGAGCCGCACTCTAGGAGCCGATTACCAGCAGAGCGTGGCAGGACTTGTGCAACAGCGGCAGGAGGCAGGCAGAAACGTTCGTGTCTAGAGATGCTTTAAGAGATTCTCTGATGGCTCTGCCAGTAGTCAAATTATACCTTTTGAGGGTAAAGAACGCGGTGCCATCTTTCTGTAAGGGATTAGTAAGTACTTGTGTTTCAGTGCGTGATGGAGGCAAATTTTCTCCACTTTGTGAAGACTTAAAAGACAAAGTCTGAAAAGAGGTGGATTTGTATTTAAAAATAAGCTACAAATAACAAACAAAAGGAAATTCAGATACAATAGAAGGATTTATATCAGTAAATCCTTTAGAAGAGTAAATTTGGCCTTTTCTATTTCAGTTTTGCACTTAAATTTACAGTTTAAAACATCTGTTTTAGTATTTTTAAATGTGTCTACTAGAAATCTAACAAATATAAAGAAGGCAAACTTATTGATTATAAAGAGAGTCACTTTTAAAATCCGGGCTCATCTCGTACAGGTGTGCGATTTAGGTTTTCCACCACGTTCTTGTTCACTTACATTGGCGCTCAGCTGTGTCGTGAGGGCGGAAACCTTCTCCTGGGAGGCATCCAGCTCCCGGCGAAGTTTTCGGATCTGCGGGGTCGAGACAAAGACATCAAACACGCAACCAGACGCATAATGAGGAAAACACTGCAGCCACAAACAGGGGAGGATCCCTGATCTGAACAATTTGTTCTGAGTTCACTGCAAAAACACAAAATCTTACCAAGTAATTACAGCCTCGTTTCTACTGCAAATATCTGAGTGCACTTGAAAAAATAAAAACTAACTTATAAGTAACTTTCCAGCAAGATATAGGAGCTATTTTAAGCCAATAATTCCTTAATATTTATGAAAACATACTAGATTTGATAAGACATTTTTCCCATATTTGAAACAATCTGCCAGTGGAGATTGTTCTTCTGTGTTTTGCAGTGTACATGTGTTCAGTGGGTTAAGAAGGTCAGTCACAAAGTGGCTACATGTGTAACTGGATACAACTGTGAAAACATGCCCATGTTCCAACAAGTCCAGCTAGTGAACGCAGAAAATGAAAGAGACTGTGAGCGCTGTGGGCGTGCTGATGCTCACCTCCGACTGAGACTTCTCCTCGTTCTGAAAAACAAACAGCAGAAGAAGAGAAAACCATTAGAGTCTTCAACCTGCCGCGGGTCAGACCGCACATTTCCTGACTCCCGTTTGATTTATTAGCTCCTTGGAGACGAGCTTTATAAACTGTGGAGCGTATTGTCTGGTGTAATATGTCTGGGAAGCAGAGATTTCCTCCTGAAGGCATTTCACCGTGTGTGTTGAGTCTCATTGTCAAAATGGAACAATAGCCAAAAACAAAAAGAAATAGGTGGTAAATAGACATACAGAGCACAGAAAACAAACGCTAGCTCGCACGAACGCAACACGCCCTGATGCTGGTCACCAAAACACTGACACATGCAACACCCACATTTACATATAAACCCGGCTGCACCTGAACTTGTATTTATAGATGATAACAACGGGTTTCTCATTTAAGGTTTGCCGCTAAATTTAAGGTGAGTTTGACTTTTTTTTTCCTTCTCTGCTGAAACAACCCACTGTAGCAGCTTTCCCAGCAGAGTCTGAGCAGCTAGCATTAGCACATCTGGACGGTGGCATGTGGTTTGCAAAGAGACTCAAAAACACACGCAGGCACACAACCAGCTGATCCTAGAAACGCAAACACAGAAGTTTGTCCTGGAGACGCAGAGAAAACACAGAAACAGCACTCTAATGCAAAAATAGCAACTTATTTCAACAGGCCTTTATGTTCACAAAATGATGTGGTTCACATCATTTTGATGTGATGTGACTGCAAAAAAACAAAATCTGAACTATTTTTGATCTACTTTCCAGTGCAAATATCTTATTACACCTGAATAAGACAAAACAAGGTTAAAAGTATATTTTCAGTAAGATATATGAGCTTGTTTTAAGTAAATGATACCTTAATGTCGATACAGTTCCACTGTATCTTGTTTCAAATATAATAAGATCTTTTCTCTCTGTTATAACTGAAATAATCTGCCAATTGGATTTGTACTTTTGATCAATTTTAAGGAATGAATTACTTAAAACAAGCTCTTACATCTGGATTAAAAGTTACATGTAAGTTAGTTTCGTCTTGGATATTTGCAGTAGAAGCAACACAAAAATACTGGGTGAGATTTTGTGTTTTTGTAGTGCAACCACCTGATCCTAGAAACACACAGCAGTTTGTCCTGAAGCGACTCACTGTAACACAAAAACATCACCACTCGGTTCTATCAGAAGCAGATTACAGCACATAAATCTTATCTCAAAGAAACTTCAGAGCCAGAAAATAACCTGCCTCTGACTCACGCTCCATAAAATCAGAAACCGGAACACTCTGCTCCTGTTTCCTACCGTTTGCTGCCAGACCGGGACGGTTCCCGTCAGAGATAGAGTCGCCATCATTTTGGCTCCGCTCTGATTTCCAGCCTGTAACTTTCAGGCTCTGAGGGTCAAAGCCAGTCTGAGAGGCTCTGAGCTACACCTGCTCAGGTGAGCGAACAAACCCAGAGACGGGAGGAGGAGCTTCACTTTCTGTGTGCACATGTGGGTTGTTCCCTGTTACTCTGTGTGCCCACGACTAAACCTTTTCCTTTCAGGATGAGTGAGTCGCATATCTGTTTGAGCTGACTGATGAACTTTAATATTTAAATGAACTGAAGCTGTTTCCACATGAATAACTGCAAAAATAATTCCTGCTTTGGTCATTTTTGGGTTCAACAGGGTATTACAGCCACAGAAAGACAATAAAAATAATAAAATTATGAGAATAAAGTCATTATATATCAACAATAAAACTCTTATGACAATACATTTATAAAATTACAACAATAAACTCATATGAGACTAAAATCATATTATTACAAGAATAAAGTTGCAATATTAATAGAATAAAATTATAATGTTAAAGAATAAATAATTATGTTAAAACTTACTTTTTATGACTTTATTTTTGTACGACTATTCTTGTAATATTATGATTTTCTTCTCGTAATTAAATTAGTTTATTTTTTATTAACGCCTTAAGAAAGCAGCTAGATGTAAAATTATGTTCAGCTCTGATGGCACTGGAGTTCAGAGTGAAGTTAGTAAAAGTAAAAAGGTAAAATATATGTGACAGGGAGAATCGTTGCCTTCAGGAACATAAAAATACGAGAAAATTTCACACTAGTTCTGGAGCGTAAACTCACCGTGGAGTAAATGGACGAAGTGCTGGACACCAAAGACAGAGATGAGCCATGAACTGCAGAAACAGAAACAAAAAGAAAAGGTTTCACTGCTGGGCCGTGTCTGCATGGCAGAAACAGAAATACCGCTCTCGGAAAACAGATTCATTTTAAAAAGACTTCTTTAGGACACCGCCACGTAGTGATATCACTAAACTGCACATAGAGACTTTATTTAATCTGATTTTTTAATTTATTGATTCTTATTTATGTGATTGTGAAACAACTGTGAAAAATTAAAATTGTATATATATATATATATATATATATATATATATATATATATATATATATATATATATTAGTCTTTTTTTAACATTAATTGTGATTTATTATGACGACGATAAATCAAAATTCTTACAATAACCAGAATTTTTCAAAAACATAAATGTCAGATTTGTCCAGTAAGGTATCTGCTCTAGAAACTGGACTAAGATTTTGTGTTTTTTGCAGGGAGGGGTTATAATTGGTGGGCAGGAAGTTGGGCCCCCAAATCAAATTAAGCTCAAAGCCCCAGACAACCTTGGGCCGGCCCTGCTGTGATTACAACCAGACCTCCCACAGTCTCCCCACACAAACTTCCCAGTCTTCCCAGTTCTGTCCAGGCGGAGTCTAATTCCTGACTATAAAGATAAAACTCCTCCACATTACAGCCCAACCATGGCGAAACTAATGACAAGCTGAACTTTACCGCAGTGACTCAGCTGCTAATCGCACATGTAGGGAAAACAGGGCCGCCACTGTTCCCTGTCTGGGGGTAGATTAGAAGGGATCAGCAATGTGATGTCAGAAACCACGGCGAGAGGTCGGCCCGATCCGCAAAAGAACCTTTTGTTCTGTTAGATAGGAGTTTACAGAAGATTCACTCTTATCTCTGTTCGGTCTAGACGGGAAGGTGTGCAGTCAGCCACATGAAAGCAGAACATTTAGTTTTCACTGAGAGACAAAACAATCAGGCTATACAGCTTTATTACCAAGTTAGCCAAAAATGTGTCTTCTTCTTTTTAAGTGGAATGGCTGTTCTGCTTTTTTTAATTAAATGAAAACTGAGTCAAACTTTATTGCAAATGTATGGACGAATTGCTAATATCGAGCTCAAGATAAGAGCATCTCAAGCTTGACTTTGTCTCTCTGGGCCGACTACTCATTGTGTCAAGAAAACACCAACAGTTTGTTTTTGTCTCAAGATAACGAGATCTTCAGCTCGTTTTGTTGTGATAACAGTTTTATGGTGTTATTATTACTCAGGATAATGAGACTTTATCCTTGCTTTGTTGTTGTTTCTGTTCAGCCGCCAATATCTCTTAAAGTTGATCATTATGCAATATACTAAACACATTCACGGCATTTTTTGGCACAAAAATCATACTTGGATAATGAGATTTTAATCTGCTCAGTTCTGGCTATTTTGAAATGTTTTATGGCCTCCTGTCACTTTAAATCAAAATAAGCTGCTGCTGGCCACGCCCCCCGACTCACCATTTACACTTGAATGTGAAAATGGCTGCAAACACTTGTCTTTTCAAGCAGACATCGTACAGCGAATACGGCAGTTCACCAAACGTGCTGACGCTCAGCTTGGGTTGCTAGGTAACGGGCCAAATTCCGCTGGGGTTGCTAGGTAGCGGGCTGGATTCCGCTGGGGTTGCTAGGTAACGGGTCGAATTCCGCTGGGGTTGCTAGGCAATGGGCAGGGTTCCGCTGGGATTACTAGGTGAAGGGTCATGCCTGCTGATTTGTGATGTTACATTACGGAGGTTTTTGAAATGGATAATTTTCCAGAGAGCAAAAAACATAAACTCATTGCTAAAAACCATCTAAGTGGGTTTTTTAAGTGCTTAGACTGAGTTTAGAAGAAGAAGAAACCCAAATGGAAGTACAAAGATTAAAACGCTGAATTTAGCATATGTCCCCTTCAAGTTGTAAAAGTTTGATTTCAGACTTTGATATTTAACCAAACTTGAAAACAATTCCAGCGTTATTTTATATTTCAAGCCTTTCAACCCTCTAAATAAACCAGCAGATTTAAAAGCACTTCTTGGACTGGCGGAAAACTGCAGTCATGTTTCATCAGCTCTTGTTATTTCAAACAAATACTTTTTAATCCACCCATTCATCCATACTGAGCCTAACCCTGCAGCCAGTGGGTGAGAGGTAAGGTACAGATGAAACATCTTTGTTGCTCTGATTTTTTTAAAGATGTTGGTGGTTAGGAAATCGGGCTTTTACTAGGCAGTTATTTCCATCAAGAAGAGCTGGTTTAGTTAGTTTGGGGACTGGGAGAGGTGTTTGTTTTTCACACATCCCACTGGGAGAAAGCCTCAGGGCAGACCCAGGACTCACCAGAAAGATTATATCTTTTGGTCGGTTTGGGAATGCCCCTCGTTCCACAACAAGAGGTGGAGCAAGTGGCTAAGGAAAGAACTGTCCTTATCCCTGAAACTGTCAAAATAACAAAAATTGAAACTGAGAAAACATTTTTATTAACTGATATTAATAAAAACGGTAACCAGCTGAAACTATACAGTGTGTTTATTGAAATGATGTGACACAAGCAGTTTACATAAATTACAGTTCTCCATAATCCTGGCGGCGTTTATGCTAGTCCGCAAAGTAAAAGTTGGGAGAAAACGCCAGTCAGTTTGTTGTTCAACAATAACTGAATTAACTTTTAGAAAATTGTTTCTTCTGTTGAGTGTTTATTACCCATTAGATGTAAACATAATCACAATACATTACCTTTAACTTGTGAATTCTGCAACGTTAACCAAAGTATGAACAAAACCAAAACTACTACAGTATAAATAATATAAATAATAGAAACTAGCAAATACTCTTTAAACCTTCCTGAATATAAAAACGAGCAAAACTGAGAATCTTTATGTTTCATTTGAAAAGTCCACATGTTTGGTTTGAGACAATAAAACATTTTCTGAAACATTTTTTGAAAACGTGCTTTTGATATAGGCAACTGCCCAGGGCGGCATCAAAAATGGGCTGTGTGGGGGGGCATCCAAGAACTAGAAAATAAAATATATCTAGTCAGTTGTTCATTGAGCAGGTTTGCTACTACTTTTATGGATGTGCAGTGGAGTAAGTTTCCCATCAATGCATCTGTCTGCATATTCATATTTCAAGCTTAAAAAGTTATTCTTGGTGATTAATCGTGATTAAGCTTATTACATTTTCTAATCGATTTGCAGAAGTAAAATGTTTCCATATTTTCAGAGCCTTGAATTGTACCAGTAATGACTTCAGTAGAGTCACCAATAATTTATTAAAATCGTCTTTCACTCGAACAAAAAAATAAATAAATTCCCAACTCCAAGCTCAGACAAGCGACCCAGAAGCTGTAAACTATAATTTAAAACAGTAAATTTATGTCTGTGATTCTCCTTCAAGCTGAAAAAATAAATGTGAGCAGGGGGATTCAGTTTGGTGTGGATGAGATGACAAAGTGCGCTGTTGTTGCTCTCGTTAAGCACAACAAAGTGTTTCAGGGATGATGCGTCTTTTGTGTCTGGAGGGAAACTCTACCCCTCAGAAACATGGACATGCACACAAACTGCATGTCACAGCAGAGACGACAACCAAGACAAAGAGCGAAAGTGGGAGGGAGAAAGTTTAGCTCGGTGGTTTTCCTAAATGTCACCACGTCTCACTCACACCTCACACAGCGATCCCTGTAATTATCCCCTCTGCTGAAACGGGAGGAGGACAGATAGATATGTTACAGACGCTTGAGGTGCAACAACATGCCTTCATCTGTGTTTTTCAACCAGACCTACGGCTTTCGAGACAAGTTGTGCAATGGATGATGGACAGCTGCTCATGCACAATAAAATAAGCTAAAACATGATGATACAAACCAGAGATGCACAGATTAATATCTGTATCAATCCCAATATTTTAAAAAATTCTATATCGGTTTTCTATCACAATGTGGACAAACAGGGAAGGTCACTACTAAGTTCTGCAAAAACTACAAATTAATACATTTGTAATTCAGTACTTTTATGTGTTTTTAAAAAATAGAAACAATTTGAGTCAATTCATAACATTAGCAATGTTAGATTGACTTAGAAAATGTGAAACTAAAACCTTAAAACTTCCGTTTGTCTCAGAATGGTTCAGAAAGAACATTTTATTCAACCACACGAACCATTCCTGCTAAAATAAATGTGTTGAATTTAATTATCATGGGAACACAGTATAAGGAAACAAAGCAATATGATGTTTATCTAAATTAAATTGTAATACTTTTTTAAAAAAGTAAATAATTTGGTTTTAATAGTTTTTCAATCCCTGAATGCACTGTTTAGATGAAAAGCTGCAGCTTAAAACATCAGCTTTTCCTGATGGAAATGGTTACTTTGCTTTTTTGTTATTTATTGTAACTTTCATTTGTGTTTTAAAGCTTTAAATGCTCATTTCATTTCCCCAATTTTGTATAAATCAGGAACCAGCAAGCTTTTTAAGTGACATTTTTCTTGAGCCATAAAACTTAAATGACCCCTTGGAAAACAACGACTTATCATACTTAATATTCCATAAACAAAAAATCTAATAATTGCTTAAGTCACATAAGGAAGCAGAAGTAGGAGGCCTTGGAACTGGTTCACATGCATTTCAACCCGATTTCATCCCAGATGTGAAACAGAAACTCGAGCGGAGTTCTGACCTTCTTCGAAGCCGTCCCTGAAGGATCCCGACCGGCTCATGGTGCGGGTCTTCTCGTCCAGCGACATGCAGGAGTTTCTCAGTCGGCCGTCGCTGCACGGGTCAAAAGGAGCGTCCTGATTGGTCAGGCTGTTGTTGCGCAGACCAGCGATGTTGATCTGACCTGCAGAGGTTGGGCTGGATGCTGCAGAAACGACACAACCAGAGCATCAAAGCTGGTTCTTTTTAAAAGCACATTTATGTGCAGGTTATACTATAAATAAAACATTTTGCATACATTTAAACACATAAATGTGGGAGTTGGTGGAGCTAAAATGAACCAGCTTTCTGTCGATGAGCTTTCAGTGCCTCATTAAGGATTTCACATCTGATCCTGATGCACAAGCTTTAATGTATTTTATTGGGATTTTATGTGACACAGCAACACAAAGTATTGCATAATTAAAACGGGAACAAAAAGCAAACATTGTTCCAAATACAAATCCTAAAAATGTGACCTGCATTTATATTAAAGGGGATCAAGATTCACATTCACACAAACTTCACATTTTGCACAATTTTGATTGTTCATTTTGGTCTGAACTGCTTCCAAAAACGCTTAACCCAGATGTTTTCCAGCAATAACCGAATTGTTTTTGGTTTCAAAAACTTTCTGATTGTTGACAAGTAATGGGTCAATCCCCAGAAACCCAAGTGGAGCTCGAGCATGTTTGTTCAGCTGGTTTTACTGCTGTAAGTGCTGTACAATGGCTGCTGGAAAACACAAAAAACAACTCACCATCCAGAAACCACTTGTTGACTGTGCAGGAGGCTCCACTTCTGCTTTTCTAAGACGTACGCTTGAAAAATTGTGTAACTGTTTGCAGCTATTTTCATGTTAAGAGAGTAAATATCGAGTGACCAGAAGCAGATTATTTGAATTTAAAGTGACGGTGCCCTAAAACAGCTCAGACACATCCTAACATTTTCAAGTAAAAATAATAGGTGCCTTAAATATTTATATTTTTAAATTTTTTGCAGTACTTAAATAGTTTTTTGAGGTTTGTCCTTTCCTCCCAAAAGATTAGGAGACATGCAAATTCGGATGAAATCACTCACAACGGTGGGGTGAGTTTATTAATTATATGACTTTAAAACATTTGATTGACTTGGATTTAGTAAGTAATACCAAAGTAAATGCATGCCACACTTTATAGATTTGCAAGTAAATGTATAAAGTTTTTTTTTTTTGGTTTGTTTTTTGAGTGGCCTACCCAGCTGTCCAAAGTTGAAGCGAGTCCCAGAGGGAGAAGTGAGGCTGGAGCCGGGGGAGAACGGTGAGTTACTGGCAGAGTCCTGCAGCCCACTGGTGGAGTGGGAGCGCAGCCAATCACGGTCCTCATGACCCCGCAGCTGCTGAGACGGACCGTACCTGCAGAGAGGCAAAGAATTGCCTTAAAACGGAAGCCAGGGCATCAAACTGGAGATTTTGTGTGGAGGATATGGGATTTTATTATTCTTTTATCAAAAAGTGATCTGGATTTTGTTGCTTATTTTGCTTCAAGCAGCCAGATTAATCACCAGGATCTGACAAGAAGATGAGACAGATGCTGCACCAACATATTACAACAGCGTGAACGTTTTTTAAAAGCTTTGAGCAACGGAAAAAAGCAGAAAAGATGGCAAAAAAGAAAAAATTTGACCCCCGATACAAAAAAAAATAAAAAAATCATGCCTGCCCCAGCACAACACACTGATAGATCCGCACAGGGACAAACACTCAACACGACAACACATGTGCCAAGTGCCAAACAAAATCTTGATTTTGAAAAGCGTGAGCAGAAGCCTTAACGAGATGATGTGGACGCTGCGAAAAAGTAACAAAATATAGCAGAGGCTGGTAAAACCGGAGTGAAAAGGTGCAAAGTGCCCAACAGGAGAACAAATGAGGTACCTGAATCCCTTCTTAGGCAGAGTGTTTCTACCACAGTGTGGCCCGCTGTGGGAGAGAAACACTTCAGAAGAGGAACACAAATGGAAGGAGGAGGCAAGGTAACGTGTCTCTGAAGAAATGGCTGAAATTATCTTAACAATGTCATCTCTATGCTGCAAACTACAGGATCAGGGCCACTGGAAAAAAAATCTGATTTTAATCTCAGAAGTTTGAGGAAATTAAAGTCAAAATTCCAAGAAAAAAAAAAAAAAAGTCAGGATCCTGAAATGAGATGTCTGAGATTAAAATAAAAATTCACAGAAAAAAGTCATACTTCCTTCCTTCTCTTTTTTCCAGTGACCCTAATCCTCTGCAATAGCAAGCAAATAATGTCAAAACTGGAAAGTTTTATTTATATATTTATTTTTTCAGAACGTCAAAAGCTTTAGCAAAAAATAAATAAATAAATAAATAAACGGCATTTTTAAAGACTAACTAGAAAACTAGACTAGCTAGGACTTTATACTCGAGTATTTTTCAGGGCAATAGCAGATCTACCAGAGCAGCTTTGGATGGAAATTGTAAGGTTCCCTTTCGAAGAACCACTTTTGCTCAAAGTGCACTGTCTGTGAGAGGATCTGCAGCTTGGAACTCACTCCCTGTTCACTTAAAGTCTGTAACCAGTTTTAGTATGTTCAAAAATCAAACAAAACTCTGGTTATGCCAAAAACAGACCTGTACTCATTTTTAATTATTATTATTATTATTTTTTTTATTTTTTTTTTTTTTACACTTTTCTGAATATATTATGTCGTGTTGTTTCAAATGATTTCACTTCAATTTTTAGAGTTATTATTTTTAGAAAAAGCCCATCTAGGGACAAGTGCTGCGAATTAGCTGTTGCTATTGCACCATGATGCTAACATGGGACTGCTGTTTTATTCAGTTTGTCTATGTAAATGTGTGTCTGTCCCTATCAAATAAACTTAATAAAAAAAAAAATTAAAAAAAAATTTAATATTTCAGTGGAAACAGAAAAACCCAATGTTGGTGTAAGCTCTATTCTCAACCACAAGATGGCAGTAAATGGCAGCTAAACTAAAACCTGAAACTCATAATTTCCATTCATCTCCAGGAGTCCTAAAAATAACCACACACTACCACACAGGGACAAAACGCTGAGGCTAGATTACAGGCTGTAATCCCAGAGGCTCCCTGTGTGGCAGCAGGTGGTGCTTTAGCAGGACCACCCACCTCAGCAACAGCCTAACACCGCACACAGGTACATTTACCTGTCCTGCCTCCGAGGTAGCGTGTTTCGGCTGAATATGGGGCTAGCGGAGGGCGAGGAGAGGGGACTGATGGAAGACAGGAAGGGGAAAAGAAAACGCACAACAGACACAAGAGAAACAGCAAAGTTTTAGAGAGTGAGGTAGATGAAGGAATGTGTCAGAGCAGAAATCAACAGCAAGGATTCAGCAGAGAAACCTCACTGATGTCGCAGCCTGGAGCCCAAATGATAAAATGTTTCCTCTGAGGCATTTCTCATCACTTTACACAGTCAGGCTGTCAGGAAGGAATCCGCTACACTGACAAGAATCAGGATCGTTTCCTCGCCGCGGCAGCACACAGAATACCAAACGACTCCAACATCACGGCGGCTCTGTTTCATCTGATCAACTCAGACATTTTTAAAAAGGAAACAACAGGATTGTTTAGGGGGTTTTGGTACAGATTTCCTGCCTGTAACAGAAGTCTGGTACTGTTGTCTGACAATTAGGAAAAGCCACATATACGATGCCAGATTAGGGTCATTGCAGACAGAAAAAATATGACCAAATTACCACCAAAAAACTCTGAAAGTCTTAGATTAAACACAGAAATTTTCCAGATATAAAAGCACATTTCTTAATTTGAAAAGTCAAAAATTTGCTAGAAACAAACTCAGAAAATTTGAGAAAGATCTCTGAAGGTTTCTTGATAAAAGGACATTTCTATCGTGAAATTTTTCTTAATTATAATTTTTATCATAAAACCTAACCGTTTTTATTATTATTTCTATTACTCTTATTATATCACTGTAAAATAATTTAAGATAACTTATTTTTGGTAGATTATTTTTCTTATAACATGGGAAAAACATCTTGTTATAAGTAAAATAATCTGCCATTGGAACTTATTTTTTTATCAATATTAAATTATGAATGTGAGATAAGCCGTTATTCCTTGCTGAAAAGTTACTTGTAAGATATTTTAGTCCTTTTTCCCAACTGTGCCAAAATACTTGCACTAGAAACTAGACAAACTGGGTAAGAGTTTGTGGTTTTGCAGTGAACAAACAGTGAAGTCTGTTCAAAGAATGTAAATATTTCTGCAGGGAACCTGAAAACAATGATGCAACTATCAAACAAGTACATTAAGTCTAATAGTTATGCAAACTTTTTAACTTGCTGTTCAGTAAAATATCAGCAAACAAACAAAAGTGTTCATCTCCTAATCATTTCCATAACCCATCCTGCCCGTCCGTACCTCTCCGACATGCCGGTCTTGACGCTCCCGGTGCGACCCAGAGCAGAGACGGTGTCCTCGCGGTGCGTCCCGAGTCCGCCGGCGCTGCTCAGGCTCATGTCGATGGACTCGCTGCTGGTGTGCATGCTGCTGACCGAGGGGAATCCCACGCTGCCTGCCCCACCGTGCCCACCCAGGGTGCCCTCTCTGCTCGGCACAGACGAGCCGCTGAAGGTGGTTCCCCATGTCAGGCTGTTGGAGGGACCGGTGGAGGAATACATCGATCCTGGGCTGGAGGCCTGCAAGATAAAAGTCTAAGATTAGGTCTGCGAAGAGATGGGAAATAAATCAACAATAATATGTATCAATACGGAGAAAATAATTCACTGAACTCTGATCTAGAGCCGCACAGGATTCTGGGAGACGTACGCAGAGAAAAGGCTTTAAACGCTCAACACCTCACAGAACTCTGGTTAAATAGTAATGACCTGTTGAGTAACATGTTTAAAGTTGACCTATTACGCAGCAGCGTGGGTTGCTAGGTAACAGGGTAGTGCCACATCGAATTTGACTTGACAATCAAAAGATTTTTCAAATGGCTCATTTTCCAGACACCAAAAAAACTTCAACTCAATGCCAAAGTTGGCAGATGGGTGTTTTTTTTAAGTGCTTGTGTTGCTTTTGTCTTTAATGTTTTTAATTTCTTTTTATTTCTTTTCTACGTTTTAATAATGTAAAGCCCCCCAGAAAACGTCCCAGTTAAACGACGTTTAACTAAAGTCCCACGGGGTTTAGAGTCCCAGTTGACGGCGTTCAACTAAAAACCTGGAGGTTGGAGTCCTTGTCAAACGGTGTTTTTGACTAAAGTCCCAGAGGGTTAGAGTCCCAGTTAAATGATGTTTAACTGAAGTCCTAAAAGGGTGCAGGTTTTAATGTTTTTCTCTTTTTTTTTTTTAAATATTTCTCACTGTTTATTCAATGTCACGTGCTGTTTTTATTTTAATCATGTAAAGCACTTTGAAATGCCTTGCTGCTGAAATGTGCTATACAAATAAAATTTGATTGATTGATTTTAGACGTTGCAGGAACCCAAATCGAAGTATAAAAACCAGAAAAATGTGAATTAGGTAAAACCTCCCACAGCTAATTAAGCAAAGGTGGTGTCATCAACTGACTCACTCACTCTTTGGTTACCTAGCAACAACCTGCAGAGTAACTGGTGGTTGCTTAGCAACAACGTGTTGAGTAACTTGCGCAGCGGCAGTTTAAGCTTCCCCCACAGTTCTTCATAACTGCTTACAAATAAAAGAATAACAGTACGGAGTAAAAACTGTGGATAAAAATGATATTTTGTATATTTAAAACAAAAATCCAATCACAAAATCTCTCCAGGAAATAAACTGATCAAACATCCTAACATGAAAGACCTTCAAACATCCCAGACGTAACTTCTCCATTATATTGAGAGGAAGATTCAATAATCATTATCTTGAGTCAAATTCCAGCAGCAGCCCTGACATTATGTCCTTACATTGTCCACTTTCATTCCAGAGTGAATTGAATCTGAAATAATTTAATAAACTTTTGAACTGCCTTCTGTTTGTGAAGACACGACTTCTCTTTCGTCAAACATCGTCCTGTGTGTCATAACGTGACTCACAGCCATTCAGCTCAAAACTTATGAGTCATGTGAAAACGTGAAGCAGAGTTCATGACCGAGCACGCTCGAACCGCCCGGGTCTGAAGTGATTTTCATCTGCAGTTTGTTAAACGGGCGTCTCATCTGCGCCTCACCTGAACCGGAGTTGAATCAAGAAGTCGGCGTGTTTGTGGTATTAGTAAGGTGAGAGCAGAATAATCCCGGCGTCCCACAAAAGGCCGGTAAGTAGCTCTATAAACACACTCCCACGTTTAACACCGCCACAGTTTACTCTTGCATAAACTGAGGACACAAACAGTTGCTGCTTTTAAACCGGGAATGAAACGGGTAACAGCTGAATTCACAGGACTTGAGTGTGTAATATTTTAATATTTTGAGTTTAACTTAAATTAATAAAAATTTAAAACTGTTCCGACAATAAATATGAGCAACGTTTGGTGGGAAATTATTACTTTTTTGTGTCCATGATAAAGATCAATCCACATTTGTCTTACTTAAAGAGAAACTGAATGAAAATCACTCGTGTTTTATGTCGTATTTGAACCCAAATGAACAGGAAGTCAAACGTTAACACTCTGATCAGCTGAAGTGAAATAAATGTTAACTAACCCAGTTAAAGTGTCTGACCTGCTCGCTGCCCAGAGTCCCGGTTCCTGACCCCAGGGCTCGGCCTCCAAACAAGGGGCTGCTGGTCTCGCTGTCCGCGCCGCCCAGCGCGCCATCGGGCGACTCCAGCACCGTCGGGACGTGGTTCATGGTGGCATGGGGGTTGGAGATCACCGTGGAGTTCTTCAGGTTTTCAGCTGTGGTGACCGGAGCTTGTTTACTGGCCTTACCGCCAAACAACCTAAACGTGCATCAGTGAAGGAGAGCAGGAAGTTAAACCAATCAGTCACTGAATGGAGAACAAACACGTCTTAACCAAAAATTCACCATAAAAAGACACTCAGCTGTTAAAGTTTCATAAGTTTTTTATTGAAAGAAACTGATTTGGAAAAATTATTTTGCCTGATTTTGTTATTTTTTTATTGCTGATATGAATTATTGTCATTTTGGTCCAAAATTTCCACTAAACTTTATATTTTGGTCCATTTGATATAATTTTTAAATATTTAATTATTGATAATTTGATATGTTACTCTTCTCTCTTTCATGGCTATCATTTTCTTTTAACTGAGTAAAAGTATGTTAAAGTACTTGAGTACAATATTTGGATACTTTGCTCAAAATACTCCCACTGAATGTAATAGAGTAAATACAACTGGTTGCTACCAGAGTACCCAGAAATAATACTACAGAAAGAGTAAAACTACTTCAACATATTTTTACTCAAGCAAAAGCAAAAAGTAGGCGTTTAAAAAATTTGTAATAGTAAAAAAGTATTTGGTAAAAAGTTGATCAAGCACTGAGAAACTGATCAAATTATCAATCATTTAGTATTTAAGAATTACATCATCAGACGGAATAAATTATAAAGTTAAGAGGTAATTTTGGTATTTCATGCACCAAAATGACAATAATTCGTATTAGTAACAAAAAATAACAACATCAGGCAAAATATTATTTTTCCAAATCAATATAAAATGTATGTACTGCAGGTGTGTCTCTGTATCTGATGAATTTTTGGTTAAAACATGTTTTTTTCCATTCAGTGGGAAGAAAATCCAGAAACTTTACTCAAGTAAGAGTAGAAATACTTTCTTAAAAAATTACTCAGGTAAAAGTAAAAAAACTTCTAAAGGTAAATTTTTCCAAAAAGTTACTTCAGTTAATGTGATTGGGTAAATGTAACTAGTAAAACGCCAAAAGAATCTGCTTAGAGCTTCTAATTTTACTCATAAAACAGTGAAGAAAGAAGAAGCCCTTATAAGTCAGAGCGAAGCGGCGCTTGAACCCACAACCCTCCTCTTGTTCCCGGTTTCGGCTAATCGGCGGGCTGTGAAGACTGCGGCCGCGGTGGGGGATAACAGCAGCACGTCTCTTTGAAGACTTATCACTGCCTCACATTAACGAGGGCAGAGTGCTGAGGTAAGACGATGCAGACTCCATTCCTGAGCGCCGCACCTTCCTGTTGCCCCTCCAACCTCACCACCAAGGCTGAGGCTTGGCAGCTCATCAGCCGCGCTCAAGGCCTCCACTCACAATGGCCTCATTTAACCCACACACTGAGTGTGTGTGTAAAACAGGCCCACACGTGTGATCCTTTACTCATGATTAAGGTTTTTTTGGGGGTGTGGAGTCAAGTCCATACAGGAGGGCCCCACATGGAGTGGCTCACCATGTCTGGAGGGGTTCGTTAAAAGCTAGGGCCGTCAACGTTAGCGCGTTAGCTAGTTAATCTGATATTACACCGCAAAAACACAAAGTCTTACCAAGTGTTTTAGTTTCTAGTGCCATTATCGTAGCACGCTTGAAATGAGACAAAACTAACTTAAAAAACAGTAGCCACTTGTTTTAAGTAAATAATTCCTTAATATTAATGAAAAACTGCTTGTTCCAAAGGAAAACAAATGAACTTAAAACATGGGGAAAATGTCTTGTTACGAGTGAAATAATCTGCTAATGAACTGGTACTCTTTCACAGATGTGGTGGGTCGGTTGGTGCAGTATGTGAAGCCGATCTTATCGGCCTCACCAAAGCTGGTTTCTGAGTTAAAAACTGTTTCTGAACCGAATCGAGACCCTGAAGATCAGAATCGTGTCTCCATTTCGAAGACGTGTGTTCACCTGCGAAGCGTTGGTGATGAAACCTGCTGTCTTCCCGCCGCCGGGCCGCTCTGCATCCCGCCTCTCAGGTTGTCGATCTCGGAGACGCCCTTCTCGCGATCCGTCTGATTGGACAGCAGCGCCGCTGACCCGTTGGGCTTGGCGACGCCGAACGAGTTTTTCCCGTGAGACGTGACGGAGAGCACGGCCGCCTCGATGCTGCTGGTGGAGGAGCGGTTGCCGTTACGGGCGGCGGCCCCCGAGCGGCTGGGCCTGGGCAGGCTGCGGTACTGCAGAGTGGACCGGGCGCTCATCGGGAGGAAGCCGTCGTCATGGTGACCCAACGCAGACCCCCCGTCCTGCCCGCCCGATTTTAAGCCGCCCGACAGAGAGCGCCCTCCTGATTTGGGCATCTTCCCCAACGTGGCCGAGCCGCTGGTGATGGTGGCGCCGCTCGCGGTAACCATGGTGACCATGCCGTGACCTTGCTTCTTGAAGCCGAAGGTGCTGGTCGGGGTGCGGGTCGACAGCATGAGCGTGTGAGACTGCGGGTCGGAGACGGTGTGCGTCAGCGGCGCGGCGGCGGTGCGGCCGGCGGCGGCCGGCTGCTTCTTGGCCTCGTCGCCGCTGCTGCGCCCGGTGTCGGACGGCGAGCGCTGGAGGCCGTTCGAGCGCGGAGAGAGGCGACCTTTTTCCGACACTTTCACGTCGTCGGTTTTACCTGCAGGAGGATAAAAACGATTCAGGTGAGCGAACAAAACCAGAACGGTTTCACATTACGACACAGGTGGGAAGAGTTTCACTCAAACGTCAGAGCTGGACAATATGGCTGAAAAACGGACCAGAGGTGTCCAAAGTGCGGCCCGTGGACCATTTGTGGCCCCTGGAATAATTTTGTGTGGCCCTGACTGCAGTACAAAAACGGTACAGATCTGATTGTTAGGCAGATGGAGCCAATGCAGACGCACAGGTTTTATAATTGGGACAATTTTATAATCATCCTAATTACAAACAAAACATTATATCCTAAAGAGATTCTCATTTTAATGTCGTTGAAAAGTCACAAACAGTTCTAACTGCTGCTTCTACCTGTTTTCCTATCTAAGCTGAGTGATTAATATCTTTTGAAAAGTAATTTTGGTGACAGAGATTCATAATCCATTTTAGTTATTGCTTTTTTTTCCAATTCCAGTAATTCTTTTTTTTTATCTTTGACTGGGTATTCTTGCATTAACATGCTGTTGTTATTATATTAGTGTAAAATGATCTCAAAATGACAATATTACTGTTTATCGCAATAATTTAAGGGACAATTTATTTGTTACTACGCTGAAGTCGTACAGTTTCCTAAAAAACAAGTAATCAATAAATCTAAGTTCAAATCCCAAAGCATATTTTGTGTTTATCAGTAACACACAGTCCCAATAATATATACAAAATGTGAAAAGATTACACATAAAATCCCAGAAAACTAAATCTTAATCCTCCATTATATTATAATAAACAAAATCACACATGGATTATCTCCATGTAGCTAAAAAAAATCATTAAAAGTTGGCAAATTCATTGTTTATCTTGATGTATTTTTCTACGGTTAACGATGGGAGTTAGATTTACCCGAGCTGTGGCTCTTCAGGCCGACTGAAACCGTGGAGCCAGTGCTGCTGGTGCTTTTAGTGCGGGGCGACGTCACCCCCACCTGGGCGCTCATGCCCCTCCTCCAGGAGCCCGTGTTGGACTTCCTGCCCGAGCAGCCCTTGTCGGACTCGTCGGACACGTCGCAGTTCCTGCGGCTCCACTTGGCGTCCATCCTGACGCCGCCGTCCAGCCCGCCGTCGGGCCGCTTCGCCTCGTCTCCGGTCCAAGCTTGGTGAGCCGTTGTGGAGGCAGAGTGCTTCTCCGCATCCGTCACAGGCTGGAAACACAGAGGAACCGTTAGACAAGAGGTTCGCAAAAGTACAACGGCAGACGGAACAAAAAAAGAGGAGTATAATTCTGCTAAAAAAACTCAGAAATTTGACTTCCGGAGGGGGCGATTATGGAGTGAGGACGCAGTATCTTAAAAGGAAAAAAGCCCTCACATATGAAAATTTTAGGTGCAGGAATGGTTTTTCTTCAAGAAACCCATCTTAATAACAGGGACAGTGCTCGTTTAAAATGTGGGTGGGTGGGGCAGCATTTCCATTCAACTTTTCAGGGTAAAGCAAGAGGAGTTGCAATACTTATTCATAAAAATATATCGTTTACGCCATCAGCAATTGTGGCGGATTCCAATGGGCGGTATATCATAGTAACTGGGAAACTTTACAATTTGAATGTGATTTTGGCAAATATATACGCTCCAAACTATGATAACCCTCAATTTTTTTCTCATCTTGTTAAATTGCTGCCCTGTCTAGATTCTCATTTGCTGATTATGGGAGGAAATTTTAATTTATGTCTTGACCCTGGGATGGATAGATCATCGGTGAAACCGGGCTATGTTACAACTAAATCAGCAACTTATCTGAAGTCCTTTCTGTCAGAATATGGTATTGTGGACCTCTGGCGCTTTCTGCATCCCCAGGACAGACAATATTCATTTTTTTTCCCATGTGCATGGGAGTTATAGTAGAATTGATTACTTCTTTATTGATAATCATCTAACCTCATATGTCCAGAACTGTGACTATAAACCCATAGTGATCTCTGACCATGCTCCTCTCTTAATTGAATTTAACATACCTGAAACAGGGGCCCAGAGAAAGCATTGGAGGTTCAACTCCCTCCTATTGTCTGATGAAGGCTTTGTTAAATTTATGTCTAACCATATTTCCCTATTTTTAGAAATTAACAACACCCCAGATGTCTCAGTTTCTATGGTCTGTGAAGCCCTTAAGGCATACATAAGAGGTCAGGTAATATCCTTTGTGGCTAAGAAGAAAAAGGACTCCTTGTCCAAACAAATTAATCTCGAAAGTCAAATTGCAGACTTGGATACTAGGAATGCACAAGATCCATCCCAACAGTTGCATAAAGAACGTTGTAGGCTTCATGCAGAACACAGTCTAATTACATCACAGTCGATAGAATATTTATTGCTGAAAAATAGAAGTAGTACATATGAGCATGGCTATAAGGCTGGGGAGGTTTTGGCAAGGCAGCTTGGCTATTGAACCTCTGGCTTTGGCAATAAGAACAAACAACTTTATTAAAGGTATCACCAGGGGCAGGGTTGAGCACAAACTCTCTCTCTATCCCAATGACCTTTTGTTATACATATCAGAGCCAGAAATGAGCATCCCTCACATCTTAACACTCATCTCTCAGTTTGGGGACATTTCTGGGTATAAAGTAAACATGCACAAAAGTCAGCTTATGCCTCTGAATGCCTGCCTAGATCATATCACAAGTGCCACACCTTTTAAAATAGCTAATCATAGCTTGGTTTACCTAGTTATTACAATAACAAAGACTTTTGATGGCCTCTATAAGAGTAATTTTGAGAAATTGCTTACTGAGACCCAACATGACCTAAATAAGTGGTCAGTACTTCCTCTCTCTCTAATGGGGAGAGTGAATACGATCAAGATGTCAGTGCTCCCTAGGTTCTTATACCTCTTTCAGTGTCTCCCTGTTGTCATTCCAGGTTCTTATTTTAAAAAATTAGATTCGGCTGTTTCGACTTACATTTGGAATGGCAAAAAACCTCGTCTTAAGAAGGATCATCTGCGAAAATCAATACAAGATGGGGGTCTAGCCCTTCCCAATATCCGACACTATTATTGGGGATGTAACTTGTACTGTTTGTCTTTCTGGATGCACTACAGCTCCAATGATGATGGTCCCATTTGGGTGGAGATGGAAAAATTCTCTTGTGCCCCTTTATCAATGCCAGCCTTGATCGGTGCACCTTTACCTTTACCTCTCAAAAGTACTTCCTCTAACCGCATAGTCTATAACTCCCTGGCAATCTATTCTCAATTTAGGAAACACTTTGGTATTCATCAAATGAGTCTTTCCAGCCCAATTGCATTTAATAACCTTTTTCCTCCTTCACTGCAAGATGCTACTTTCAGTGTGTGGCAGAGTAAAGGCTTAATATATTTTAAAGACCTCTATATTGTAAACAAGTTTGCTTCTTTTGAACAATTGTCTAACAAATTTGATTTACCAGCCTCACACTTTTTTAGATATTTACAGGTTAGGCATTTTATTACATCATCTATGTCAATATTCCCTGATAATCCTCCCGATAATGTAATCGATGAGTTGATGACTTTTGATCCAACAAGACGCAAAGCGATCACTTCCTGGATAAAACTGATCTCCCATTTTGATTCCCGATCCTTTGCCATAATTAAATAGTCCTGGGAGCAGGATCTTCAAATTACAATTAGTGAGGCAGTTTGGGCTGATATTTTGGGGAAAATCCACTCATCATCAATTTGCGCGAGACACTCTCTTATCCAATTTAAACTAGTACATTGGGCATACCTCCATAAATCTAAATTGGCCAAAATTTACCCTCAAATCGACCCTATATGTGACAGATGTAATTTAGAAGAAGCCACACTATTACACATGTTTTGGAACTGCCCAAGGATTCAGATATACTGGACTGGTATTTGTGAAGCACTGTCAGCTGTTTTTGGAGTTAAAATTACTCCAAATCCACTCATGCTGCTCTTTGGGGTTACTCCTGAGGGTCTAGGTTTACCTGCAGGAGGCAGGAAGGTAATTGCTTTCTCAACTTTGCTAGCACGCCGCCTAATTCTCCTTAGATGGAAGGATGCTGCTCCACCCACAGTGTCAAACTGGATAAAAGACGTTCTACTTAACCTAAAACTAGAGAAAATCAGATATGTGATGAGAGGCTCTGAGAATAAATTTCATGACACATGGAAATCATTTATGACTTTTTTCAATAAACCTTCAACAGAGGTTCTGGAATAGCAGACCCTGGAAATTTTGGTTGAGCACTGCTTCAGTAAATCTTGACATAGATTTTTGTAATTTCTTAACTTTTCAGTTTTTGTTTTTGCTACACACTTTTTAGGTGACAGTATTTAGGGGAATGTTGTTGTTTATTGGGTGGGAGGTGTTTGAGGTTTTTTATTATTGTTTGTGGTTTGTATATTTTGTCTTTCCTATTCCTTTTAAGAACTTTGTAAATTACAGTGAAAATGTTAATAAATATATTAAACACAAAAAAACTCAAATTTTCTAGAAAAAACATTGACATTTCTGAGCTCCAAAAGTCAAACATTTGCAAGATAAAATGAAATTTCGAGATTAGTCTCAGACATTTCCTAGAAAAGCTTTCAATGTTTGTAAAGTAAAAAAAAAAATCTAATTTTTCTCTAAATCTAAGTCTTCTCAAGTTTTTTGCAGAAAATTTCTGAGATCTATCTCAAATTTTTTGTTTTTCTTCTCGTAAATTGTCAACTTTTTAAACCCACAAATTGTGAGATTAATCTCAAAAATTTTCTAAAAAAAAAAACATGGACGTTTCAGAGGTCCACAAGAAAAAAAATGGAAATATTAGAGTAAAAACATCCTGAGCTCCAAAACTCAAAAATTAGCAAAAATAAAACTCAGAAAGTTTGAGATTAACTTCAGAATTTTTTTACTTTGGAACTAAAAAATTTCCTTGTTCTTTTCTAGAAAATTTAAGTTTTTTCCAGAAATGTTTGAGTTTTTGGCAAAAATCTTCTACTCCTTTATTTTCTATCTACAATACTAATTTTCTAGAACATTTCTGAGAATCTCAAAATTTCTGAGTCTTCTTACAAATTTTTGACTTCTGGAGCTCAAAATGTAATCATTTTGGCAGAAAATGACTCCTTTTTCCATCTACAATGGTCCTACCATGTTATCGTAGAAAAGTGCTCGATTCAATCAGACAGCAGTCGGTCTGATCACATCACGGCTTGCGAACTAAATGTTCTAGTAATTTAAAAGATGACTACACTTTCATGTCAGAGCAAGCCTACAGTCTGGCAACAGCAGATCTTCAGATTACTGAATCCTGGTTAGTGAACTGATAATGACCTTCTCACAGGAAATGTGCTTAACGCAAACCAGCAGGAACACTGTTGAAGCATTTCAGCTCCATGGTTAATTAACATTTTGCCCAGGCACATTCTTGTTTTGAATCTTTATGCCAACCAGAGTTCACACCTGAGAGGAGACGCGGTTCGATTGGGGAACAAATTTGAGACATTCACACTGCATTTTGATCTAAACTAATTAAAAACCAGTTCCCCTCCCCGCCTGTGGGGGCGCTGCACTAAGAACCACTGAAGGAGACAACACAAAAACCTCTAAAGAAAGCAGGAGTGCTACTTTCTGCTTCACAAAAAGTAAACAAAAATGAAGTAGCATCAGATTTTAGTGGCTGTAGGATTCCTCCTTTGTCTTTGGGAAGGGATAATACATTAAAAACCAGAGAAGACTGCAGCACATTGAGGCGCAGAACACAGTTTAGCCAGAAGGTGGCGTCTATTGGAGGGGCACAAACTACCAGCAGATATCTGAGACCGGAGCTGCATTTCCATTGACCTCAAAATTACGCAAATTGGAAGTACGAGAAATAAATAAATGGATTTTAGCTGTATCAGAATTAGTATATTTTACAAAGCTGCAATGAAAACAAGTTTTTTGCATTTCTTAAAAAAAGCTCAACTTTTTTCATGTACTACTGGCAGAAATGACAAAAGATGGCAGGAAGTGGTAGAACGATGATCGGCTGCATGGTTTTACCGACTTATCACGTGAAGAAATTTATTTCTGTGTGGTTTTAATTGAGTTCCTTATTTAATGGAAACACCACAGTAGCGGAAAAAAAACCTAAGCATTGGCTGAAAGTAAACTAATTATGCATCCGTTCAACTATGTTGTGTTGTGTCCAGTGAATTGTAAAGTGCTTGGAGTTCATATATGCATTCGAACCGCACCAGAGTTCACTTCAATTGAGCCTTTTTGATCCGCATCAAAGTTTGATTTTACATTCAAACCTCCATAATCGAACCAAACTTTCTAGACAAGCAAACTAAAGTTTGATTAGAGCAGAACTGGTGTGAATGCACCATAAATATCCATAACTTTCCTATTAAAAATAGCTGGATTTGTTGCAATGACAGCTCTGCAGTCACCCAGGCAACACCTTTAAAAAGCTGCAAGCTGATTTGCTGTGAGATCTTCAAAGTCCAGCCTGAGGACAGACGAGGCAGAGCTCATTACCTGCACTCTGTCGTACAGCTGCACTGAGAGAAAGACGCTCTGTGTGTCTTCCTTTGTTATTCAATCAGCACCTTGACCTCTGCGGCAATAATGAAGAGTCATCACACATGGGATGGCCTCAGATCAGGCCAAATATAGTGTGAGTACAATAAGCACAAGAGTCTGCTGACATTTTCAGAAAATGTCAAAGACTGACATGCAAGCTTAGAAAAATTAGCTTTAATGTTTAAAAGAAATGTGCTCCAATTAGGCAACGAATGTTAAAAGCTTCATTCAGGGAGTTTCCACTGAATGAAGCTGATAGTCTGCTGATAGTTCAGCAGACTCGGTTGGATTGGGGACCAAAATTGCAAGATTTGTTACATTTTCAGCTGCTGCAGTTCTCTTTCACCAAATCATCCAAACTAATCAAAAAACCTGTTCCCCTCCTCACCTGTGGGGGCGCTGCAGCAAGAACTACGGAAGGAGACAACTTAAAACCTCCACAACTTCCTTCTTCATGAAATGTAAACACAAATGTAGCATCAGATTTTAGTGGTTGTAGGATTTGTTGTTGGTAAAAAAAAAAACCACAAGCCATTTCTCCTGTTAGCGCTAAACTAGACTAACGTTTGTTTTGGTTGTATTTACCCAGAATGCCCTGCTTTTGGAGCGGTGCAGGTTTCTGCAGGTCAAATTTAAGACATTTTAAGACCTTTAAAGTCAATTATGAATGAAATTTAAGACTTGTATCAAATCAGAAATGTACAAAAAAATAGCATAATTTATATAGCAGTGCCAAACTATTAAGTCGCAGCTAGCTAGCGGTAGCCTCAACTGCTTTGAGGAACAGAACATAATAAAGATGTCTGCATATGACTCAAATATCAGATCGCTGTGTCTCTAATTGAAACCAATTATGTAGGAATGTCCTTTAAAGACAATTAAATTTTAATGAAATCTAAACTTCGTTAAACTTCCAGTTGATTGAATTGGGTTTCACTGCAGGATGCAGAGAGAATCCTGCTCTCTGAATGCATGTTTTCTCCGACTTGCCTGTGTGTTGAGGCCTTTGCGCTGAGCTGCAGGCGTGTTGGCGTAGGAGGAGATGGAGGAACTGGTGTTGATGTCATCCGTGTCGATGTTGTCGCTGATGCCGCTGCTTACCGAACTGCTGTCATCCCAGCTGCACAAGAAGAAGAAGAGACATGGAGGCTCGTTTCAGTCCATATAAACAAATTGCTTTTGGGAAGGAGGAAAACGACGACTAAGACCTGTTGGAATAAACAATAAATCAGTTAATTGTATAATAATTTCCAATTCCAGTGTTACATATTTATTAGAAATAAAAATTTATTGATTTTTCAGAGGATGTACTTGCATTATTACCCTACATTACTTGAAAATTGTCTCAAAACAACATTATAGTTTATTGCAATAACTTTCGAGGCAATTCACACAAAGAGACAAAATAAAGTCTGATAGGATATAATGCTGCTATGCATTAGCCTGCTGAGAAGAAATAAATTGACTTTCAGAGTTTTAAGTGTTTAATGTCACCACTCAGTCAAAGATGCATGCAAAATTAACATATTCTTTTTCCAAAAATTCATTTAATGCATAAAAATAGATCACTTTCTATGAACAGGAAAAGACGAAAAATGTTAATTTAAGCATGAAATGAGACTGAAAGAAGAAGCTGGTGATTCTCCTTTTATTCTCCATAAAACTGATTGCAACTTGGATACACACACATACACGCACACGCCCCCACACACATGCGCACACACACACGCAGACACGTCTGAATGGGGCTGTCTTTCATACGAACAAAGACTCGATGGAGGCCTGACATCATGGTGTGTTTGTGTGTCTGAGCTGTTCAAATAGACCCACATGAACAGAGCAAACGTGCCAAGAGTTAAGGATATCTGTAAATATGTCTGTGTGCGTGTGTGTGTGTGTGTGTGTGTGTGTGTGCGTGCATGTGTGTGTGTGTATCCGCTTAGAGGCTGTGAGGGACAGGAAGCCCAGCCAGTTGGCAAACATTGGCCTGAAAGGAGCAGAGGGAGGCTGATGGTGACAGCCACTGCAGGGATGACACACACACACACACACACACACACACACACACACACACACACACACACACACACACACACACACACACACACACACACACACACACACACACACACACACGCACGCACGCACACGCATACACACTTTGTCAGAGCTGAAAGGATAAACACATTTCAGATTTTATCAAGCTAGCATTTGTTGCCTTTGATGTAATTTTCTTCTAATCCAGATGATTTTTGATGTTTATTAAAACCAAAGCAGCACACAGAGGTGGGCACTTATCGTATCGTTTATCATTTATGGATGGAAAGATTTTAGATTTTTTATTCACGTGATGAACTCAAAACATTCCTTAATGTTGGGATTGTTAGTTTTGATATTTTTTTCACAGTTTGTTTGGTTAAAAGCATCAATGCACTGCAAAAACACAAAACCTGACTAAGTATTTTTATTGCTAGAAATCAGACAAAACCGATTCATAAGTAATTTTTCCTGAGCTTGTGTTAAGTAAATAACACCTTAATATTTATGAAAATGTAACAGTTCCACTGGCAGATTAATCACTTATTGCAAGACATTTTTCCAATCTTATAAGTGAAACAATATTCCAATGGAAGCAGAACTTTTTCATCAATATTAAGGGATTGTAGACTTAAAACAATCTCCTCTATCATTCTGAAAAGTTGTTTGTAAGTTAGTTTTGTTTTATTGCAAGTGTAATAAATATTTTCACTAGAAAATACACCAAACATAAGACTTTGCAGTGTAATATTCTGTTTATGGAAGCACGACTCAGATCTATTTGTTTATGAAAAGACAAAATAATCCCTGAATCATTAATAAGGTGATGTTAGTTAATCCCGTGTATCAAGAATCATCTATTAAAAACACAAATTAACCTAAGATAAAAATTCTGATGCCATTTCAAACGTTTCAGCATAAAAGAAGAAAAAGGATTTATGATTTAATATTTCAGAAATATCTCCAAAGCAACCAAATGAGCCTACACAGCTCATTTCCCACCAGCTTACATCGTCTTGTTTTTAATCATTCATCCTTCCAGTTTGATCTTTGTACAAAAGCAAAACAGAGGCAGCTTTGGTATAAACAAAACCAAAGCGCCGTTGCTCAGTAGTCAACTTTACACGCCCAGAACTTTCCCACCAAGCAGCGAGCTCACATCATAATTATGGCTTCAAACTAAGAAGCTAAACAAAAACAGACATTTCCAATGGCACAATTCCC
This sequence comes from Poecilia reticulata, assembly GCF_904066995.2. NCBI lineage: Eukaryota > Metazoa > Chordata > Actinopteri > Cyprinodontiformes > Poeciliidae > Poecilia > Poecilia reticulata. The sequence continues at coordinate 32,132,769 of NC_088832.1, forward strand.
AGATTCAACAGAAAACCGCCAAAACCTAATCAGCTGGTTCCTGACAACCATCAGACCCAAACACCAGCCGATGACCCGACTTCCTCCTGGATTTAACCGGCTGAATAAATCAAGCAGAAGCTCAGCGCAGACACGGCTTATGGAGCTGAAAGCATCCGAGGAGAGGAAAGAGCTGAGCGGTGATGAGAGATTTAGAGTGACCAGAACCAGTTTCCACACGGCCACTGGGGGTATTTCCCACATGACAATATACACGGACAGCTGCACTGCAAAAACACTCAACTTTACCAAGTAATGCCCAGTTTTCTCCAGTGCACTTGAAAAACGATTAAGTAACTTTTCAGCAGGATATAAGAGCTGGTTTTAAGTAAATAATTCCTAAGTAGCGAATAAAAAGTATTAGTTCCACAGGTCAGATTATTTATTCCACTTGTGAAAAAACATTTTCCCCATGTTTAAGTGAAATAATCTGCCAGCAAAACTAGTATTTTTACATCAATATTAAGAAATTATTGACTATATCTTTCTGAAAAGTTACTTAGTAAGTTAGTTTTGTCTTATTTTAAGCGCAATGAGATGTTTACACTATAAAAATAGACAAAAATAGTTGGTTGGATGATTCTACACTGCAAAAACACAACATCTTACCAAGTGGTTTTGGTATAGTTTCTCACTTGCTGTAGGTTAATTATCTCTTAATATTAATTGAAAAGACAAATTTACTCGGTAAGATGATTCTACACTGCAAAAACACAAAATCTTAAAAAGTACTTTTAGCCTAGTTTCTAGTGCAAATATCTTAGTACACTTAAAAAAATACTAAAATAACTTACAAGTATTTGTGGGGATAGATATAAGAGCTTAGTCTTTTTTCAAGTGCACTAGAGAAAATAGACAAAAATACTTGGTAAGGCTTTATGTTTGTACAGTGAAATAATCCAAACAGTGGACATGACATAAAAGCAAACATTAAATTTAGTCTCTTTTCCTACTCGTATGTCTGGTATCTACCTGTTCAGGGTGCCGGTGTTGCTGTGGGAACCGGGTCGCTGCGCGAAAATGCCAAACTGGACAGAGAGCTTCATGACTCCATGCTGCTGAAAGGATTCACAGAAATAAATCTCTCTCTCTCTCTCTCTTTTCTCCTCCCTCTCTCTCTCTCTCTCTGTCTCTCTTTCTCTGCGCTCCCTCTCTCGTTCTGGATCGAGGTTCTTTGTCACTTGCTGCAGCGGTGCTTCATCCCCCGGGCGCTGTTTGTCTCTGTCTGCGCCGAGCGCCGAGCTGAAAGGATCTGAGCGGAGGACCTGCCCCGCCGCTGGTAACCTGAGCCTCCCTGGAGACTGTTAACCTCTTCACTGCCGCAGCAGCGCCGCTAACGCAGCGCAGCCAAACACACACAAACACACCCTGTTCCCTAAATAAGCCACTTGAGGCTTGAGGAGCATCAAACAGGCGGGACGAGTCAAAGCCGCGCCATCGCAGACAGATTGAGACAAAAACGACAATCCTCATCCTCCACTTGCTCTGCTGTGTGGTTCCCGGTTCTGGTTTATGCATCCTGACTGCGTGTGTGTGTGTGTGTGTGTGTGTGTGTGTGTGTGCGTGTGTGTAAGACTGCAATTTCCCACACAGATCCACCCTGAGCAACTGACAAGCCAGCGCTAATTAGAGATCAGGCCAAACGGCGGGCCCAGCCCTCAGCATCCTGCTGGCAGAGCAACCCGCCTGTTACCAACCGCCGAGCCTTTACGACCAATCACAGGAGACCGAGACGCCAACCACGGGCAGCGCTGGCAAAGACCAGGTCAACAGCTAATGGATCAGAACCAAAGGGTCAGTTTATAAATGTTTCTGGGTCGTAGGGAAGTTGAGGTTCTTCCACACCTGAAGTTTGTTTCATTTTCGGCTGCTGCGGTTCGGTTTCACGCTCCCCTGCGACCAGACCACTAGTGGGTAGTTACCGTCACCGTCGAATGTGTAATTCAAGTGAAATTACACATTCACTTGAGTAATTTCTTTTTAATTGACCTTTTCTATGCTGCACTTTTTATTTTTCCTGGAGGAATTTTATTATGAACTATCTCTACTTTTACTGCAGTAAAATTTCTGGATTTTCTACCCAATGAATGAAAAACAAACACGTTTTAACTAACGAATAACACCTACAGCTTCTGTTAAAGTTTCATAACTTTTTTACTGAAAGAAACGGATTTGGAAAAAATGTTTTTGACCGATTTTGTTATTTTTTTGTTACTAATATGAATTATTTTCATTTCCATCCGTAAAATACCAGAATTTCCACTTAATTTCCGATTTTGTTCCATCTGATTGTATCATTTTTAAATATTACATAATTGATAATTTGAGTCAATACTTGAGTCGACTATTTACCAAATACATTTTTACTGTTGTTTGAGTAAAATGTTGGGATTTTTCTACCCGTCTGGTGAGGAGCCATATTGATAAGCAGGAAACTTTAACACCTGATCATATTATTAATGGAGGGCTCAAGTTCCCACCCTCAAAATTAACAAACTAAAACTTTTTAACACTGAGATTATACTGATTATGGTCACTTAAAAAGCTTTTCTTTAATTTTATGAATATTGCAGATGTTTCTAACATGTTTGAAAGAGTTTTTCCCCTCCTCGCCTGCAGGGGCGCTGCATCAAGATCTACTGAAGGAAAAGGCACAAAAAGACACTGAACACAACTTCCTGCTTCACAAATCGTAAATAAAATGGAGTAACATCAGACTTTTTCTCTTTTGTCTTTGGTAAAAAAAACAAAAAAGCCATTTCTCGTGTTAGCGCTCGATTCTTGCGTTTGTTTTGGTTGTGTTATTGAAACTGAACTAAAGATCTAATTCATTATAAAACCTGAATGGGGCTCACAGTTTAACCTGGTGAAACCAAAAGGTGCAAACCCATCCTTCAGTTCTTAAACAGGCTAAACGGCCTTTAAGCCAGTCATGGAGGACGAAACGAGACCCAAATCAAGACGTTCCACTCTGGAGCCTTGCCTCTCGCCCGGTCCCATTAGATTAGGGTTTCTCTTCTCCCAAAAGGGTCAAAGTTCAGGGGCCAAACTTCCTTACAGAGAAACACAGAGTTAAGAAGATGGGGGTTGGTGGCAATGAAAAAATGAAGCTCCCACATGGGGCAGCCAATAATGGTGTCTGAGAGCATCCTGAGAAACAGGCAGTGGATTTGTTTGTTTTAACTTTCCCTATGCGAGGCTCCTGGGACCGTGGTTGGTTGGACGGTTGGTCTGCTGGTCATTTGAGTTCACCAGCGGCTCCCCCAGCCCCCAACCTCAGGAAAAAAAAAACCACCTCTGGCACGAGCACACAGAGTGTGTGCCGCAGAAATGTACACACAGACATGCAGCCACAACAGAGCAGCCAGGCAGAAGTAAGGGGATTTCCTGCATGTGAGAGGAAACTTCTGGCCTCTTCGCCCCGCAGCTGCATCACATAACCCCCAAATCTCCGTCTGTCGGGGGCCAGCAGGCAGCGGATGGTGCGACGGCGTGGTGGGGACGTCATAAGGAGAAAAAAGGAATTATATTTCAATGAAAAGACCTCAGAAAATTTGAGATTAATCTCAGAAAATTTCCAGAAAAAAACAAGGAAATTTGTGAGCTCCAAAAAACTCTGAAATTTTCAAATTAAACTTAGAACTTTTTGTAGAAAACTTTGAAATTTCTGAGCTCCTAAAGTAAAATTTTCCAAAAGTTTAAAATTTTTGACTTCACGAGCTCAGAAAAAGTTTTTTCTAGAAAATTTCATAGTTCTTCACTTTAGGGACTCAGAAATTTCCACCTTTTCTTTTTCTAGAATGTTTCTGAGACCAATCTCAAAATTTCAGAGATATTTTTCTCACAAATTTTCAAGTTTTGGAGCTCAAAGATGTCCTAACTTTTGAAACTCAGTTATCTAGAAAATTTCTGAGATTAACCTAGAAATTTCTGGGTATGTTTTATAGAAATGTACTCTTTTTTTTCCGCCTATTTACATTGGTCATAATACGCCGTCGTAAGACGAAGAGAAACTTTTAGATGTAATCTCTTTGTAGGAAGCAGACAGAATCTCACTGAAGCTGTCGGCTGCACTTTAAGCAAACATACAGACTGAAAAGCCAGTTTGTGGATTAACACTCAACCGAACACAAAACAAGCAAGATGCCTTTTTTTATTTTTAGTGGTGTGACATCTGGAGTGTTAAAGCAGGATCCTATCTTTACTGTTAAATAAAACAAACTGAAATGTACCTTGAGACGATATTCCTTATGAAGAACTTTAGATATCAGCCGTTTTAAAAGTTCAATTGTATCAGATAAACGTTTCTGACTTTTTGTCTTTATTTTAATTATTTTTTTTAAAGTTTTTGCAGCAAAAAAAAAACTAAGGATAATTCAAGGAGATCTAAATATGCACAAGAAAGTCCCTGTTTGTTCTTGTTTTTTTAAATAAAGAAACTTTAATCATTCTGCCTTTTGGCAAAAGTAGATTTAAGTTTTTGGTTTCTAACTTTGCAGGGAGAAAAAAAAAAAATCATGTTCTGAACTGTACGGTCAAGCTGAAAAGATGAAGGAAAAGGAGAAAAACGGGATTCTGGGACATTCCGGGCCGGATCCCAGGAGTCCTGCGGTATGAAAATGACACAGCTGTCCCCGCTTGGACAGGGAAAGACGGAACCGGAGCGGACAGCACAATGATCCGGGTTTGTCTTTCCGCTTATTGGACCTACCGTCTCCTGTCAGAGAAAAAAATCGCTGCCCACATTCAGATGGTTTATCGCAGCATGTGTTTCCCTTAAGCGCTCGCTTTCTCTTTGTGTTTAACGTGTAAACACTCCTATAGATTTGACCGACTGACCCCGATCTACAGAGAATACACACAAAACTCTGAACACGTGTGCATCTCTTCACACACACACACGACCCCTCCGAAATGCACTCACTTCAGACAAATGAGGAATTTCTAGCAGCAGTGCAGATGCCATCAAACCCATTTCCACCTCAGCGCGAGAAGAAGACGCAAAGCATCTTTTTCGCTCTGGGAAAAAAAAACTCATTTTGGTTTTTAGGTGGAAAAAATACAGGTCAAAGGTAACAAATTAGGGTTATTTCAACATGTTGGTATAGGTCAAAACATGCTCATTGCACAAAAATGTTCTTAGATCTTAACGTTTACACTCGCATGTGAAAACGGCTGCAAACAGATGCACAATTATACAACCAGACATCTTTGAAAAGCAAAAGTGCAGCCTCCTGCACAATCAACAATAATGCAGCAAGTGGTTTCTGGATGGTAAGTCAGCAACAAAACATTTGACTTCCTCTGCAGCCATTGTACAGCACTTACAGTGGTAAAACCAAACGCCCTAAAAGCAAAAAATAAAATCTTACCAAGTATTTTTTTTTTTGTCTAGTTTCTATTGCAAACATCTTAGTACACTTCAGATAAGACAAAACTAACCAAAACATTATTGGTAAGCATTTGTTTTTTTTGCAGTTCTGAAGCTCTCCTGGGGTTGCTAGGTTAGTGCTCTGCTGGGGTTGCTAGGTAACGGGTCGGTGCTCTGCTGGGGTTGCTAGGTAACGGCACATTCCTTGCTGGTTTATGACATTCTGGAGGTTTTCTTTTTTTGAAACAGCTCATTTTCTAGACATTAAAAAACATTAACTTCTCACCAAAAACCACCTGGCTGTTTTATTGTTTTTGTTTTAGGCGCTCGGGTTGTTTTTCAGAAGCAGCAGAAACCCAAATGGAAAAAAGTGACATTTGCATGATATGTCCCCTTTAACGGTCTCCAAATAACAAATGATTATCCTCTTTGGATGAACAGAAACATATTTGGGACGTCCAGCTGCTGGAGAACCACTGGCTGTTTTTTTCCCTCCACATTTCCCATGTGAAAAATGTTATTTTTAGACAAAACAAGAAGGTCTGCAGTCCGTCTCAAGACACTAAGCCGACTAAAACATGGATCCGAATTAAACTTCAAGGCTGCACTGAAATGTTTCCCCTAAAGTTCAGTTAATAGACGTTGGAAGGATTCAGACTCACCCCGTGCTAACGGACCAACAAAGCTCTCACAATAGGTGAATTCTCCTTTTGCTCCACTTTGTCCATCTACGGTTTCGTCCCAGTGGCCTCGGTCAGATTCCAGACCGGACCAGAACCACGGGGCTGAGTGCTTCACAGCACTGACTGCCTTCAGAGAGTAAATTTGAATATAAAAATTTTTTAAAAAGTCTCAGATTTGCAACTGATCCGTCAGTAGAATTACCCAGTGTGTGATTTTGCATCTCTACAGTGAGGCTGTTTTGTTTACAGCTAATAGAAACCCCCGGGTGGTGGTCTGCTGGTACGGTAGCCATGGCAACCTGTGTTGCCACGGCTACCATATCTCTAAGGGCTTCGTCTCAGTCTGTATCTACCTGCTTGTAAACAACACTTTCTATTTATTTATTCTGTGTATCATATAAGCCCCGGTAAGTGGCATTTAGTTTTAGAAGATGAGAACTTACAGCATTAAATAGTTAAAATGTTAAATAAAGCATTTTTTTACAGTGAATTTGAAAGATGTAGAAGAAGATTAAAGCCACTGGAAAAACAAAAAGAAATTGAGTTTTTTTTCTCAATTTTGACATATTTCTTAAAATTCTGGCATTAATCTCAGAAAAATCAGAATTGGAAAAAAAAAAAAAGTGAGATTCTGAGATTAGAGAAGACTAAAATCGGACTATTTTGGATTTTTTTTGTTTCTTTTTCTCTCCTTTAATCTCGGAACTCTGAGAAAACAGTCAGAATATTTTTTCTACATTTTCAGTGGTCCTCATCCTCCTCCGTAGGAAAAGCAGATTACACCAGATGGGAAATCTGTGGGGGCGCAAAAAACATCAAAACATACTCAACCTTTAGAGCCACACAGCGGCGCCAGCAGGGCTTCAATCCAAACATCACGCACTGGAACAAAGAGAAACTCCTCACGTTTTATTTGTACAGTAATCTATATCCGAAGTTTGTCAAATAGTTAAAAGAAAGAGAGTCGAGGTATAAACGAGTGAAATGTGTTTCCACAGCACGGCAGCCGAACTTGCCTTGGACATAAGGTGAGAAACTTGAGGTGGATCTGGAGAACAGTTGATGCTTTATAAGAAATCAGCTGAGGTGGATTTCGATTTGCAGGTTTGTAAGTGGTACGAAAGAGGATTAGGGCCACTGAAAAACTCAACTCAACTGACTGCGGCTTTTTTTGGCAGATTTCTGACTTCAGATCTTAGAAAATTAACGTCAGAATTCTGACAATTCTGCGGCTAAAGTCATAATTGTGAGATTTAAATCATAATTCTGATTTTAAAAAGTCCAAATTCTGATAGGATTAAAGTCCTAATTCTGATATTAAAGTATGGAAGAATATCAAATTCTGAGAACCAAATAAGAAATCTGAGATTAAATCCAAAATCTGAGAAAAATTCAGAACTGATATTAAGTCATAATTCAGAGGAAAAACTTCAAAATTCTGAGAAAAAAGTCAGAATTTGGGGGATAAAGTCAGAATTTTGAGATTAAAGTTTAGATTCTGAGAAAAAAGTTAACATTCTGAGAAAAAACTCAGAAGTCTGAGGTAAAAGTCTGAATTCTGAGAATAAAGTGTAAAACATGAAGAGACTCCAACAACAAAGATCTGCAGCATTAAAAGCAGAAAAAATCTGGTGGAAGAAAAAACGTATCCAACACTAATAATAACAATTATTGCAGCGACATTAGAGTAGCTGCAGCAGAGGAGCAGGTGGAGAAGCGGCTTGCTGGAGAGTAAAACAGCCGCAGCGACAGGTGTTGGAGACGCAAAGAGTTGATAAGGTTAAAAACATTTTGTTCTTCTGCCCAAGGCCAACAGGGAAACCGCTCAAGTCCAGACACGACAGAGAAACGACTGGGGTTCAAGCATCTGTGTGTCTGTCTGAAACAACCTGTGCACTGTAAAAACTCTAAATCCTACCAACTGTTTCTGGTCTATTCTTAGTGAAAATATCACTTGAAATAAAACAAAACTAACTTACAAGTAACTTTAAGTAAATTTATTACAATTGATGAAAAAGTTCCAACTGCACTAGAAGATTATTTCACAAAATGTGTTGTTACAGGTAAAATAAGTACTTATTTTAACCAATATTAAGGATTTATTGACTTAAAACAAATCCGATATCTTGTTAAAACGTCACTTATTATTTAGTTTTGTCTTATTTTAAGTGCACTAACACATTCGCACTAGAAAAAGACCAAAAATACAAAAAACACAAAACAGGTATTTTTGTTTAGTTTCAAGTGCAAATATCCCATTTCACATGAAATAATAAAAAACTGGTTTAAAAGTATCAAGATATGGGTGCTTTTTAAAGTAAATATTTCCTTAATATTGATGGAAAAGTACTAAATAATCCACAACCAGATTATTTCACTTGTAACGAGACATTTTTTTCTTATTATAAGTGAAATAATCTGGCAGAGAAACTAATACCTTTTCATCAATATTGAGAAATTATTGACTTTAAAACAAGCTGCCATGTTTTACTGAAAGGTCATTTGCTATCTTTGTCTTATTTCACATGTACTACAATGTTCTCACTAATAACTAGACAAAAAAATGACTTGATTTTGTTTTTGCAGTGCGTTCTGCAGTCACGTTCTACTTCGCTCAACGATCCATCAGCAGCATCTTCTGGTGCAGACAAAAAAACAATTAGAGGATGAATCATAAATGAATAGTCGTAACTGGAGAGGATTTCAGCAGATAAGCAGCAGAGAAGTGACACATCAGCTGGATTCCTCAGGTGCCAAAACATTACAAAATGATTCACTGAAAGCAAATGGATTTTATGACGCTGGAACGTTATGCCAGCGTTGCACAATCTGGGTTGTGTAATGCAGTGTGTCACATTGCTCCGAGGTGCAACTCAAACAAAGCCTGCAGTTTCCTCTCCCTACGAGCAATTATCAGTGGAATAATAAATCAGGAGTCTCTCCATGCAGTGTAAAGGATTAAGAGATTAGTTGTTGAGAGATTTAGTGGGAAACGTTCTTGTTTATTTGCTTGGTGAGTCTGAAAAGGCAAAGATCTCCACAAAAGCATGAAGTTTACAATGATGGCGGCAGAAGGGATCAGGCTTTAACGAGCGCTGATGAAGGAGTCTGTTAGTGGATTAGGCTGAGTTTACTTTACGATGCATCACATGATGCCGAAAAAGAAAAACACACACACTGCACAGACCAACAAAAACTAATCCTGCAGCAGGCTGTAGTCACTAAGTCACTTTGGCTTTTTCTGGATCACAAATTCATTTGTCATAATCAATGCGGCGGATTTTCCGTATAGGGGAATTTTTTCAATGGATATAAGATGCTTTAGTGCAAATATTTAAACTAAAAAAAATCTAAATACGTTGTTTTCTTTCTCCTTCCCATGAACTGCCCTTCCCTGGAAGCTGCAGCCTTTCTCAAATAAAACGTCTCACACGACAGCTCTTAACCCGACACTTCTCTCGTTTACTTTCTTTTGACTTTTTAAACAAATGAACATTTTATGTCCTCGTGTGCAACAGACAAATGATGCTCAACAGCTGCATTTCCATTACAAATGTGCAAAAAACTTTGGGAATATCCTCTAGAATGTAGAAAAAAACAACAACTTCACAATTGTGATGCTTCCATTAAGTAAGAAAAGCGATAAAAATCACATGTAACTAAGTTTTTTCACTTAGTTACATAAAAAAAAAACATCCAGCGCCATTATCGTCCATCCTCTTCCTGTCATTTTTTTTGTCGTTTCCGCCAGTAGCAACATCCGGTTGTTGATCACATGACTTGTGTGATGCGAAAAAAGTGTTTGTTGCAGTTTTTTTTCCAATACAGTCAAAAAACCACCTGTTTTTTCTAAATTGGCGAGTTTCTATTAAACAAACTTATATCGTAATTCCATTTGCTTCCATTATAAATGTGCACAAAACTCTGCTAATGTTCTGCTAATGTAAAAAAATAACAATTTTGTAATTGCTGTGTTTCCATTAAATAAGAAACTCAATTAAAATTACATGTAAATAAGTTTGATCACACAATAAATTATTAAAAAACACACCATCATCCTCCTACCACTTCCTGTCATTTTCTTTGTCATTTCTGCCAGTAGTAACATTGTGAGGTTGATCATGACTCGTGTGATGCAAAAAATCATTTTCTATCAAAAAACATTATTTTTTTTTTTTAATATTGCCGTGTTTCCATTAAGCAAATTTATATTCATAATTCCATCCATCCATTTTCTTTCACCCTTGTCCCTCAGTGGGGTCGGGAGGGTTGCTGGTGCCCATCTCCAGCTAACGTTCCGGGCGAGAGGCGGGGTCACCCTGGACAGGTCGCCAGTCTGTCGCAGGGCAACACAGAGACACACAACCATGCACACACACACTCACACCTAGGGGCAATTTGGAGAGGCCAATTAACCTGACAGTCATGTTTTTGGACTGTGGGAGGAAACCGGAGTACCCGGAGAAAACCCACACATGCACAGGGAGAACATGCAAACTCCATGCAGAAAGACCCCAGGCTGGGAATCGAACCCAGAACCTTCGTGCTGCAAGGCAACAGCTCTACCAACTGCTCCACTGTGCAGCCCTATTCATAATTCCAATTTGCAAATTGTAAACGCAGCTATTAGTAAAAACAGAAACAAGAAAAGAAAAAGATGGGGGTGGGTCCTTTGTGCTCCCACAGCAGCTTCAGACAACAAAGACCTCTTCTTCTTTGTCTTCTTTAACAAAGAGGATTCAAACCAGAGGACAGACCATAATAGATTGCTTCCTCTTTTCTCAGCCACAGAGATTAATGACAGGATAAGAAAGCTCTCTTATACACACAGTTTCTATTCTCTATTGTCTGCTTGTACGTTAACGGTCTGCCGTTTCATGACTCAGCTTTGCTTCCACTTAACACTTCAGGTGCATTTGATATATTAGTCATTTTGCACAGCTGCTGGGCAACACGTCATGTTCCTCCCCCGTCTGCTCATTAGTCCAGGTCTGGTTTATCGGAAAACGTTTCGCATGACGGCTTTAAAGGTTTTCTTAAAGGTGAACCTCAGCCCTTTGAAGCCTGTGACCTCAGAGTTCAGGGGTCACGGCGTTTTTGCCCCAGCGCCACGTGAGCGCCCGACACCTCCCGCCCTTCAGCCGCCAGCTTCTCCTGAACACTTTGCTGCATCGCAATTCAGAGAGTACAGAAAAAAACCGCACAGGTCACACAAATCCACAACAGATTGCACAGATGTCCGGACGTCTGTGCATAAATTAGAGATTATAGTCCTGAACCTGAACACTGCTCAGCACCATTCCTCCACCTGCATCATTAACTCGCTTCTCATAAATTAAATTAGCCTCATCTTTTACTAGATGAAACCCTTCTTAACCCCCAGCTCCAAGACTTTCCACCCCATGTGCCAATGCATTTTATGCAATGGTTCCCCAAATTACGGAGGAGGATTAGGGTCACTGTAAAAAATAAAAAAACATCTGACTTTAAAATTATGAGATTAAAGTCAGAATTCTTGACTTCTGAGAAGAAAAGTCTGACTTTCAAGGTTTAAAATTACAGTTATGAGATTAAAGTCACAGTTATGATTATAAAGTCAGAATTTTGAGAAGAAAAAAGGTTCAAAATCTGAGAAGAAAAGTTACTCTCCAAAGAAAAAATGTTAAATTCTGAGGAAATTCTGAAGGGAAAAAAATCTGAATTTTGAGAGTAAAAGCAAATTTTGAGGAAAAATGTCAAAATTCTGAGAGTAAAATCAGATTTTTTAGGGAAAAAGATTTCTGAGAAAAGGGTTGGATTTCATGTTTTCCAGTGGCCTTAATCCTCTTCCGTACCAAACCTCCCGATTAATCCCATTAATTTTAAAGCGGTGAGATTAACCAGACAATCCTGCAGAGATGAGGGGAGACCCACCTCTCCTTTTTTCACTCATTTCTCTCAATAAAGAATTAAGCCACAACATGATCATGATGGAAAAATGTGAAGCTTCTGGAGAGAAGCACCATCTGCAGTTTTGGTCGATTATAAACCTCGCAGAGAAACATGAAATAAAATATGAGAAGTCCTCCAACTTTTATCACTTAGCTGCTTTTTATCCTCTACTTATCGCACTCTTTAATCTAAACGAGCAAGAAAGAAAAACCAAGAGATGAGAGGAGACACGCATGAAAAGAGGGGAGGAAACGGGAGATGAAAGACAAAGGGAGGACAGTTTGGCTTACAGAGAGAGAGAGCAACACTGCAAAACACCAAATCCCACCACATAGTTTTGGGCTAGTTTCTAGTAGGCCACTGTAGATGAGAGTAAATGTTTCTAGAAAATCTCAAAATTTCTGAGTTTTTCTTGCAAATTTCTGACTTTGAGTTAAAAAAATGTCCCTTTTTTTCAAGAAAATTTCTGACGCCATTTTATTTTTTATTTTTTGCTGGAATTGGATTCAGGTTATAGATGCATATAAATGTTTGCAATAAATTTTAAACTAATCTAATCATAAACAGAAATTAATCACATTTTTCCTTCCTGGATAAAAAATGCCCAAACCAGTCACTCTGCCTGTTTTCAGCCACAGCAGGCCTTTGTCTCGCTTAATTTACCCCTCATTCATTTAGAGCCGTCTCCATCCATTCTGCTGTCCATCTTCGCATCTTTTTATTCCCTCCCCCATCGTCTGTCTTTCTTTCAACCCCCTCATCTTTCTGCAGCTACATGGTGGGGCGCAGCTCAGCCTTTATTTGCTTCTGTCTGACAAGCGGCCAAATCCTTCCCCAACTGTCTGACAGGACAAAGGCGGCAGCAAAATCACAAACAAAAATGTCACAGATCGAGCAAAACTGTCCGTCTTCTCTCTGGGTGACATCCAACACAAACGACTAACATCTCCAACCATGAAAACATCCTCAAAGTGAGACATAAAATTCAGATGTGGAAAGATATTTTTATGCTAAATGATCTTATTGAGAAGTTTTTCTGCCTCAGGTTCTGAAACTGGGTCATATTAACCAAGTGCTGCCTCGCACTTTGTGTTTCAATGTTTGACATTTTTCTTTCTTCACGTGTCAACACACAAGTTTCATAACATATACAAATATCACCTCTATCTACACTTTTAGAACAAATATTTACTGACTTTAAAGTAGATAAGAGAATAGGAACAACTGACTATAAACTACAGGTGAACCAATAAATCGACCCAGAGTTCCTTCATTTTGGGAAATCAGAATCTTTGTCAACATTTCCCTAATGTCGAAAAAACACAACTTCGCAATCGCGATGTTTCCATTGCAATTAAAATCAGACATGAATAAGTTTCTTCACGCAATAAGTCACTAAAAAACATGCTGGCATTATTCTCCAACCACTTCCTGTCATCTTCTTTGTTGTTTCCTTCAGTAGTAACATGCAGTTGTTAATCAACTCAAGTGATGTGAAATAAACGTTTTCATTGCAGTTTTGCAAAATAAACCAATTTCATTAAAGTCAAAAAAGAATCACCTTTTCCTAGTGGCAAAACCATCAGATTATCTGAAACTGATTTGTTTCCATTAAGTCAATTTATTTTTGAAATTGTGCTATTATAAGGTCAATGGAATCGCAGCTATTGTTGCTACACTTGGCAACTTTTCAGACAAAAACAAAATGGGAATCGGCCAGAATCAGACGATTCTGAAAACAAATCGGCCAGAAAATGTGATCGGTAAAAATCCAACATGCGAGAGATGTCACTATTTTTACAATCCACAAGTCCAAATTTGGAATAATTAATATCAAGTGGATCCTGTGAGATGGATTAATAATAATAAACCAAGAGAGAAAGTGGAGGATATTTTATCCAAGAATAAAATATCATCAGCAAACAGCATGAGTTTGTTTTAAAACTCCACTTTTAACTGATGCTCAACCAAATTTAACAGCAAATTTTAAGTTAAAATTCATAGAACATATATAAGCAAAAGAATAAAACTAAAAAAGAAGAGGACATTCAAATATGCACTGCAAAATCACAAAAGTTTAGCAAGTATTTTTTCATCTAGTTTCTAATGCAAAAATCTCAGTACACTTGAAATAACTAACTTAGTAGTAACTTTTATTTAAAGTAAATAATTCCTTTGAAATTAATTAAAAAGTCCTAGTTACACAGGTAGATTATTTCACCTGTAGCATGGAAAAAATGTGTCTTTAAGCTTCTAGATCTGCTGAAAAGTCACATGTAAGTTAGTTCTGTCTTATTTCTAGTATCCTGAGATATTTGCAGTAGAAACTAGACTAAAAAACTTTTGTGTTCTTTCAGAGCGAGAGGAGAAACGTGAAGTCCACCCACCTGTCGGCGTCTCCCTGTCCTGACGACGCTTTCCGATGGAGCGTCTCTCGAACTGCAGCCATGCTGTCAGGCAGTCGGTTCAGGCGGCGAGTGTAGAGACCCAAACCTCCATCGGTCATGTAGCTGCAAAAAAAAGAAACATTTTAGGCACCAGCATGCAGAAAATGTGCAGCACAACACTTTCAAATCCAACACACTGTGTCCGGTCTTTCTGATAAATTATCTTTATTTAGTCCAGGAGGTGGAGCTCAGAATGGTTTTCTGGTTGGAGCAAACCTCCATCAACCAGAACCCCCCCCCAAAAAAAACCCACTGAAAACAGCCAATTAAATGGCACAGATTTCCCCCATGTGGCAAACAGAAGTGGTGTTGAAAAAGAAGAGGCACAAACATCCATCCATCCATTTTCTTACACCCTTGTCCCTGGTGGAGTCGGGAGGGTTGCTGGTTCCTCTCCAGCTAACGTACCGGGCGAGAGGCGGGGTCACCTGGACAGGTCGCCAGTCTGTCGCAGGGCAACACAGAGACACACAACCATGCACACACACACTCACACCTAGGGGCAATTTGGAGAGACCAATTAACCTGACAGTCATGTTTTTGGACTGTGGGAGGAAACCGGAGTACCTGGAGAAAACCCACGCATGCACAGGGAGAACATGCAAACTCCATGCAGAAAGACCGGGGCCGGGAATCGAACCCAGAACCTTCGTGCTGCAAGGCAACAGCTCTACCAACTGCGCCACTGTGCAGCCCAGAGGCACAAACATTGTACTCAAAAATTTTACTCAAGTAAGAGTAAAACAGTATTTGGTAAAAAGTTACTATGCTACAGAGTAACTGATCAAATCAATCAATCAATCAATTTATATTTAAAAATTACATCATCAGACAGAACATAATATATAGTTAAGTGGAATATTTGGTATTTTATGGACAAAAATGACAATAATTCGTATTAGTATATAAAAAAAAATCACTTAAAAAATGTTTCCAAATCAGTTTATTTCAATATAAATTTATAAAACTTTAACAGAAACTGCAGGTGTGTGTCTGTCTGGTGAATTTCTGGTTAAAATGTTTTTCATTCAGTGGGTAGAAAATCCAGAAATGTCACTCAAGTTAGACTAGAAATACTTACGAGGCAGCACAATAGACAAAAGATGAGTCTATTCTTTATTTCACCAGAACATAAATTCACTACAAAAACCAGTTCCTGCCTGTCAAATGCGGATGAATGGAAGAACTAAAGATAAGATCTGATATAAACATACTGACTACTTATCTACAAAAAGGAGGCTAAGCGGTGATTAAGTTCATTTCGTAACAGAAAAAAACTTGATTTATATGTTGGGAGACTGAAAAGTGGTTCCAAGATGCTGAAACGTTCCCAGCAGGTAATAAAAAACTGAAACTAAATATGAACCAAAGATCACTGATGGATATAAAACCTGACTGATTTAGCTCAGGCCCACAGATGGTGGTTGGTGTGGATGCTGAAAATGTAACGCATTCTTTACATAAACTCAGATTAAAATGAAAAAACAAACGGGTAACCAGGAACTTCTAACAGAAAGAGAACTGATTTAAACTATCTCATGAAATGCAAACATCATTGGGGTTTCACTAACTACAATTTGTCAATTACAAACTGGAAAAAAGGCAGCCAAGCATATTTATAAAGGTGATTCGTTTGCGCTTGTTTCAAGTCAATAATTCCCTGATTATTATTATTTCCAATGCTATAACTGAAATAATCAGCCAAGGAAATTAGCAAATTTGTGTTTTACCTGTTCATCTTTGTTTTAGTTTGTTGTACTTGTGAACCACTTTGTGATTTTTATTGATAAAAGGTGCTATACAGGATATCATAAATAAGTAAATAATCTGCCTTTTGTACTCATAATAAACTCAAAGTTTTGATAATAAGAGAATAAAATAATGTATGCAACCTTGTTTTAAATTCAAAAATAAGTGCGGCTAAAGCAGGACTTTGTCCAGACACAGGATCCAGTCCACAGGGGGTCGACATCAATCATCACACTGCAAAGTCACCTTGGAGATGACCGGCCAGAGACAAACACAAGCTCAAACATTTCTCTGTCACACTAATATCTAACCCCGCTCCTATCCACCGATCTATTATGTAAAAAAATCACATTTTTTGTACTTCCATTTGGGTTTCTGTTGTTTCTAAAAACAAACCAAGGTCTTAACCCTACCAGGACGAAGCCCGCTGTGGAGCGGGCAAGCACGTGACACATTTATAAGGCTTTGTAATAACACAGACGGCATACCGAGGGTTCATTTCACCTCTGGTGGACAGTACGGACTTCAAACTTTATAAAAGTGGTGTTTTTATATTGGTTTTGTGGCTATTTACTTGAAAATAAAGCCAGGAATATGATCGATCATTTCCGCCTTACTGTGTGGGGGTCTAACAGTACCACATTTCGACACAACCAATGAAAATGTGTTGACGGTCTGTTGCTAGGTAGAACGGAGACACGTGGGGACAAACGAGGGGGGGATTTGGATACGGCAAGAGACTAGGGAGAATTGATGCTGTGGATTTTACTAAGAGTGTTTCGATAGGTTTTTTAAACAGTAAGTATGTTATTTAGAGTTTGTGGTGTGTGTAGTGTTAGTAGTAGTTTTGCTAGCGATCGCTGCATGGCTTCGTAGCGAGCTCTGACGCACTGAGAAGAGAAAGACTGCGCGCCGGAATGGCCATTTAGACCTGGGCCTACAAGGGTTAATAAAACACACAACAGCCGTTTTTTGGCAATAAGTTCATGTTTTTTTTTTGGTGTCTGGAAAATTAGCAGTTTCAAAAACCTCCAGAATGTTGAGTCACATTCAACAGGGGGGATTCCGCCGTTACCTAGCAACCTCGGAAGCCAAGCCTAGCCCGGTTGCCTAGCAACCCAAGCAGGGTTCCAGCTCGCAGAAGTCACATTTTGCACAATTTTTTATTCTCCCATTTGGGTTTCTGCTTATAAAAACAGACCAAGCACTTAAAAAACCCACCGGGATATGTTCTGGCAATAAGTTCACGCTTTTTGGATTCAAAAACCTTCCGATTGTTAAGTCACATTTGACAGGCGATGACAGGCGTCATTACCTAGCAACGCAAGCCGAGCTCCAGCTTGTGGTCAGTTGGTTTTACAGCTGTATGTGCTGTACAATGGCTGCTGGAAAAGACAAGTTTTTTTTGTTGTTGACTTACCATTCAGAAACCACTCATTATTGTTGTTTGTTCAGGAGGCTCTACCAATGCTTTTCAAAATGCATGGTTGTATAATTGCACATCTTTTTGCAGATATTGTCACGTGTGAGTGTAAATGTTGAGTTGGGGAACATGGCCAGCAGCAGATTATTTGGATTTAAAGCATCAGAATTCCCTAAAACCGACTAAAATCTCAATGTCTTTGAATAATTTTGTGCAAACAATGTAATTAACATGTTTTTGTCATCCATAAACCTATCTTATCCACTCTAGTTAAAATAATAACTCACCTATAAAACTAAGAGATATCTTACTCCTCCAGTTTCATACAAACAAAACCATGTTACAAACCTACCTGTCTGCCTCAAACATGTCAGCCAAAAGCAAAATCAAACATGTCCAGGTGCTTCTAGCCGATTAAAATCTCGAACGAAATGAGTCCGTTTAACCGTCAGGTCTGCGGCAAACACACAGATCAACAACATCAGCAGGTGAAAGCGAGTTTCATCACGGTGAAATGAAGCCGGCCAACTTGTGTGTGAGCTCAGTGTTGATTATGAGGCGGCTCTCCTTCGCTCCACATGCTGATTTTCCTCCCCTGACAGGAGGTTGGGTCTGGCAGAGGAAAAGGGAGGGAGGAGGAGGAAGAGGATGGATCAGACAGTTTAGACCCGAAATGTTGGAGAGCGAAGCGTTGGGTCTCTGTTCATCTCTGAGAGACAGAGAACCAAAAAACTGAGGGGCTGAAGAAAACCACTGCACTGCAAAAACACAAAGATTTCTGATCCAGTTCAAGTGAAATCTCTTAGTGCGCTCGATAAAATATTAAAGTAAATTACAAGTATCTTTCAGGAAGATATATGAGCTTGCTTAGAGTCAGTAATTACTTGTTCAACAGGCAAAATATAAAACATGGGAAATGTCTTGTTATAAGATTAATCTGTCTTTAATCAATATAAGATCCTATATCTTACTGAACAGTTACTTGTAATTTAGTTTTGTCTTATTTCTGAGATATTTGCTCAAGAAACCAGACTAAAATACTTAGTAAGATTTTATGGTTTGAGGTGTGAGCAATCAGTGCAGTTTACAAACAAAATATTCTGGGTTTAAAAAACTAATAAGTAACTTTTCAGGAACATATCGGAGCTTATTTCAAATAATATTGATGAAAAATTCCTAATTCCACTGAAAGCTTTTTTCAATTATAACCAGACATTTTCCCATATTATAAATAAAGTAAATTGCCAGCAGAACTTGTATTTCTAAATCAATATCAAGGCATTTTTGACTCTAAACGAGCCCCTACACCTTCCTGAAAATTTACTTGTAAGTTAGTTTTATTTCTTACATACTAAGATATTTTCACTAGAAACTACAGCAAACAAACCTGGTAAGATTTTGTGTTTTTGCAGTGCAGCTTTAAAAACGTCTCCTGAATTTGGTGAAATCTCTGGGAAAAGTTTACTTCAATGGTTTCTTTTTCATTGTACCTGTGTCACATTTCCTCTGAATAACCCAGTGACCTCCTTGTACAGTATAATCCCTGTTAATCTTTTAATGAATGGCTCTCCAGTGTTGGAAAGAGCAGCAATTCATTTCACCACGGGGTTGATTTTCAAAGTGGGCTAAACTCCCTGCAGATTTTACAACAGCTGGGAGTTTCCTGTCCTGTTTTACATGAAAAGTTCTGCCATGGTGGCAGGAGTGCAAAAACATACAATTTTACCAAGTATTTTTGTCTAGTTTCTAGTACAATTGTTTTAGTACACTTTAACCCTTTGCAGTCGAGGTCTAACTGGCCATCCCAGTCTCTCTTCTCTGTGCGTCAGAGCTCGCTATGAAGCCATAGCGATAGCTAGCAAAACTACTACTAACCCTACACACACCACAAACTCTAACTAACACACTTATAGTCTAAAAAACCCATCGAAACACTCAGTAAAATCCCCAGCATCGCTGCACCCTAGTCTCTTGCCGTATCCAAATCCCCCCCCCCCCCCCTCGTCTCTTTCCGCGTGTCTCCGTTCTACCTAGCAACAGACCGTCAACACATTTTCATTGGTTGTTTCGAAATGTGGTACATTTAGACCCCACAAAATAAGGCGGAAATGATCGATCTTATTTCTGGCTTTATTTTGAAGTAAATAACAACAAAACCAATATAAAAACACCACTTTTATAAAGTTTGAAGTCCGTGCTGTCCAACAGAGTCGAAATGAAAACTCTGTATGCCGTCTGTTATTACGAAGCCTTATTAATGCGTCACATGCTTGTACGCCGGGCGGCGAGTAGCAACTACATAGGGTTAAATTAGGGCTGTAGTGATACAATAATCTCACAATACGATACACGATATTCTGCTCACGATATGATATATATTGCGATATTCAGCAAACTATACCATTTAATACACTTTTGCAATTTTCTGAAATATTTTAGAGGGACAGTGATTTTGGAGACATTTTGTGACTGTTATAGAGTTGGATTGAATTAATTTAACTGAAAATTGATTAAAAGCACCAACTACACAATATCTGGCTCTGGTTGGACGCAGACTTAAAGTCGACAGCTGGACAAAATGAATCAAAGAAGTGGTGAGAAAACATGTTTCTTTTAATTGAAACAGTAAAAACTGTAGCTTACATGCATTTGTAAAGTAAATAATACCTTTTTAACACTTAACATTTGAAGGAATCACTCTAAGCCTGATGACCGAATCACTCTCCCGGCAAAGCAAGCAGTGAGTCAGCAAGGTGATGGTTGGATGTTACGATACTTGTGGATGAATATCAATTTTTTTTCCTAGGAAAGAAAATATCGATATATATCGCAAAATCGATATTATTACACAGCCCTACTTTAAATAACTTTTCATTAAGATATAAGAGTTTGTTTTAAGTAAATAATTCTTTAATATTGATTAAAAATACTGATCCCATTGGCAGATGTTTCCCATTTTAGTCAATTGCTGTCTCTTTTCAAGTTTCCTAAGGTTTTTGTGCTTAAAACTAGATATAGTACTTAGTAAGGATTTGTATTTTGCAGTGTTTCTGTGCATTTATATGCCTCACACTGGAAAACATTTGAAATAAGACAAAACTAACTTAGAAGTAAGTTTTTAGTATGATATAAGATCTGGTTTTAAATCAATAATCATTTAATATTGATGAAAAAGTTCTAGTTTCACTAGCAGATTATTTCACTTAAAACATGGGAAAAATGTCATAAGTGAAATAATCTACAACATTTTCATCAAAATTAAATGATTATTGACTTAAGCTACAATATCTTACTAAATACTTGTAAGTTTCTTATTTCAAGTGTACTAAGATATTTGCATGAGAAACTAGAACAAACACTTGGTGGTATTTTGTGTTTTTGCAGTGCATTTAAGCAACCAGCTCCTCCTCTGTGGGTAAACGTCGCAGCTCCGGTGTGGAAGAACCAGTTACGTCTGTGCTGGATGCCGACGCGCTCGCGATCGAGGGAACCGCAAAATGTCCCGAGGATGAAGAGGAAAGTGGGAGGTCATCATCAGTCTGAGTCTGTTTTAAATGGTTAACCCACAGGGTGACTCCACCCACACACACACACACACACACAACAAAGAGCCTCACATAGTCTCTGTTTAAATAAAAGCTGATTTTCCCGTCATCCATCACTTCTTGCTAAAGCTTCATAAAAATGCGATGGCTCTCACCTACAGACATCGACTAACATGGATGAAACGTCAACAGAAAGTCATTTGTCAAACAGTCCAGACATCAACAAGAGACGGATCCTAACAACAGAGGATTTGTGGATTTTCTTTGCTTTATGATGGTGTCAAGTGTATGAAAAATGAGAAATGGTTTCAAAACAGAAGAAAAATTAGAAACACGACTTCAAAGGGACTTGAAAGTAGAAAAAGGGAAATATTGCAACTATTTAAAGATCATCTAATCACTGCATTGGAAAAACACAAAATCTGAAGTTTATATGGTTTAGTTTCCATTGCAAATATTTTTTATACACGAGAAAAAAGGCAAAATTAACTTACAAGTAACTTTCCAAGACACAGGAGTCAATAATCCCTTAAATCTGATTAAAAAGTTCTAGTTCCACTGGCAGATTATTTCACTTATAACACGGAAAAAATGTTTCGGTAAAAACAAAATTACTTGGTAAGGTTTTGTGTTTTTGCAGTGCAGACAGTAATCTTGTATTTCTGTTTCAGTCTTTTGTATTTTCACTGCAAAATCACAAAATCTTTCCAAGTTAGGTCGGGTTTGGAGTCTAAATATCTTGATACACCAGACATAAGAAAAATGCTTGTAGTAAAAGTAGCAGTTCTACTGGTAGATTTTTTTACTACAGTCAGACATTTTCCCCTTGATTTAAGTGAAATGATCTGCCAGCAGCACTTTTTAATCAATATTAAGGAATTATTATTAAAACAATCTCATTAATCTTCCTCAAAAGTTACTTGTAAGTTAGTTTTGTTTAATTTACTAAGATATTGACTCTACAAACTAAACCAAAAATACTTGGTGACATTTGGCATCTTTTACAGTAAAGAATAGAGCATGAAAACATCCTCCTACAATCCAGGAATTATTTTGCGATAAATAATCTTTTGTTTTGAGCAAAAACTATGTTGTGAACTAACGCAGATCAAAATATTGAAATGTTCACTCTAACATCTCAAAATTAATCAATAAACCTTAATGAAAACAACAGAGGCAACCTCCAATTCCATCCATCCATCCATTTTCTTGCACCCTTGTCCCTTAATGGGGGTCAGGAGGTGCTGGTGCCTCTCCAGCTAACGTTCCAGGCGAGAGGCGGGGTCACCCTGGACAGGTCGCCAGTCTGTCGCAGGGCAACACAGAGACACACAGGACATTCAACCATGCACACACACACCTAGGGACAATTTAGACAGACCAATTAACCTGACAGTCATGTTTTTGGACTGTGGGAGGAAACCGGAGTACCCGGAGAAAACCCACGCATGCACAGGGAGAACATGCAAACTCCATGCAGAAAGACCGGGGCCGGGAATCGAACCCAGAACCTTCTTGCTGCAAGGCAACAGCTCTACCAACTGCGCCACTGTGCAGCCCGCAACCTCAAAGTCCTAATTTGAAATCGTTGAGCCAAATCGTTACTGATCACAATTAGTAACGATTTGGCTCAGAAGATTTTATCTAGTCGGTCAGTTTAAGTCTTAAAAAATAAAGTTTACTGTAAATATTGATAACATCAATATGTTACCAGGAAATGTGAATCAGACATGAAACTGAAGCACTAGCTTCCAAACACCAAGCTGGGCTTCTGGGTTTAGGGAAGGTGCCTCTGCTTTGGGCTCGTCTTGGAAATCAGTTCAAACTCATGCAGATGTTTTCCAAACTTTATCTGAATCTTTCGCCAACTTGGCGCCTTTTACAGCTTCATCTGATAACAATGATGACAGCAGAGCTTTGGATCAGTGTAACAGCCAAAATATGCAAAGAGCATGTTATAACAGTGGCTCTGTGAACGAAACATAAACAGTGAAGATCAGCATTAATGCATCTGATGGAACATGCTGCATGTTGGCTTTGAATCATTGCAGATAAATGTTGTTATAAAATTTGCACACACAATCTGGCAAAGGACGTTTGGTCTATTTTTTAGTGCAAAATATCTTATGACACTTAAAATAAAAAAAACTAACTTACAAGTAACTTTTTAATTAAATGTAGAAGCCTGTTTTAAGTCAATATGTCCTTAATATGTATTTTTAAAAGTATTAATTCCACTGGTAGATTACTTTTTTTCTGTATGTGTAGTTCAGTCATTAAGGAACTCTACTGCCCTCTTCTGGTTTGTTATAAAATTGTATATGAACCATTAAAAGTTCAACATTTGAACTTGTATATTAAATATACACTAAATTATCCATCATAACCTTTAAAAGTGATCTCTCATAATTCCCTGAACATGTTAGGATAGGTTCATGGTCTACTCAAAACATTTTCATTTGCATAAAATTATTCTTAGATGATGACATTTCAGTCTGATCAGTTCTGCCTTTTCTCAGCTCCTTTCAGATTTAGGCTAGCTGTCACTATAAGTCACTATAAGTTATACAACCTTTGAAAAGCAGAAGCGGAGCCTCCTGTACAACCAACAAAAATGCCACAAGTGGTTTCTGGATAAGTCAACAACAAAACAATGCTTGTCTTCTCCAGCAGCCATTATACAGTGGTAAAACCAGCTGACCAAACATGTTGGAGCTCAGTTTGTGTTGCTAGGTAACGGGCTAGGCTTTCAGGGTTGCTAGGTAACGGGCAGTTCCTGCTGATTTGTAACATTACATTCTGTTTTGTTATTTGAAGGCTGTTTTTAGAAGTAGTTGAAACCCAAATGGAAGAACAAAAACAGTAAAAGTAAAAAGTAAAGTAAAACAATCTGCTGCATCCACCAACTTACCCACTGGTGACATCATCAGTGCGCACGACGTTCTTGCTCAGCACATCTCCGTCGCTCATGTAGCCGGTGACCTCCATGGCTGGGCCGTCCAGCTCCATTTCGTCTCCGGCTCTGTCCCCCAGCTCCACGCTGCACAGAGCGCCGCCCCTGCCGGCCAGCTGCCTCCGCAGGTGCCCCGGGTACAGGTAGCGCCCGCCTCGCCCGCCGTAGCCGTTCCCAACAGAAGGGGCGTCGCCCGCCTGCAGACGAGGGCTGGACTGCCCCAGTCGCCACGGAGAGAGCGACGAGCGGGCGGAGGTAAGGCTGAGGATGCTTCGACCGCTCCCGCCGCCGCTGCTGCTGTTGCCGGACGATCCGCCGCCGCCACTGCTGATGTCTGTTGTAACGCTGCCGTCAAAGGTGGTTTCCAGAGTACTAAGAAAAAAAATGTTTTATAAACAACAATCAAACGGAGAGTACTCACTTAGATCATTTTATTAACAGAACCGCAACAAAAAATAGGCGGTAGACTGAAACTAGGGATGAACAAAATGGCTGAAAAACCTGTCAGATATCGGTATCGGTATGGGAAGTGAAAATAGTGGATCGGTGCATCTGGAGTATTATCACCATCACTCATGAAAATAACAAGACATTTTTTGAAAAAGATAATTAAAATTAAATTTACTTGATACTTTCTCATCTTAACATAGAAGTAAGTGCAGTCAGTTGTGGTTTAGTAAGTAGTCATAGCTAAATAAGTATTTTTTATTATTATTTTACCTGTGAGTGACCTGAGTTCCCCGCAGACTGGACATGGTCTCTTCTAAATTTTGCCGAAGGTCTGCGATGTTTTTGACGGTGCGCAGCCGTCTGGTCTCTGGGTCTTCACCTGAACAAAACATCGTTTTAAAAAACTGAGATTTGAAATGTAAACTGTGGACAGATGCAGACAGTTCCTACCTGAAAGGTCTTCGATGGAGGTCTGGCTGGTCTTTGTGCAGGAAACGTCTCCGCCTCTTCCCACTGAGCCGCTCTCCGAGTTCACCGTTCCCTCGCCATCTGTTTGTGTTCTGCCGGAAAACAAATTGTGTGAGTGATTAAAGTGAGGAAATCATTGATTGTGAATTATGGCGCACTTAGGGGGAACCTAATATTCAGAAAATTGTCACGAAGAAGGGATAAACCTGATTAGACTTTAAATCTGCTGCGTTTCAAGTCTTGTGACTGCGGTGAGAAGCGAATGCCTGCTAAGCCTCAGACTTCAGTAACGTTTTGTCTTTGAAGGATAAATCAATACTGCGCTGCGGCTGGACAGTGTGACGTTTGAATGCCTCGCTCATACGCTGCCTTTGCTCTTTGCCCAACTCCAGACTTTGTCCTTGTTGACTTACGACCCCTCAGCTGAGCAGTTAGAGTCAGTGAGGAGAAATAACACCTGAATTTTAACTACTAATTATCCACAAAAAATGTTTTAGCATTGAAATAACACTTTCGTTTGGTTTATTTCCAGTAAAACTTGTCTGCATCTTTGTAAGATTATTGTTTATGGAAGCCAAAGTTGACATAATGCAGAGAGAAATTATATATTTGACAAGCAAACAAAAGAAAATGAGTTTTCTGTGTTACAAAATGTTTTCTAATTGTGTTCAAACTGGCAAAAGGCTGGTTAAAGGCAAGATAATTGATATGTTTTACTGGATTTCAATGTATTTCAATGAGAATTATAAAACTCTGAATTCTGAGAAAAAGAGACAACATTTTGAAAAATTTTGAGAATCCTGTCAGAATTTTGGAAAAAAGTCAGAATTGCAAGATTAAAAATCTGAATTATGAGCTCAAAAGTCAAAATCTTAAGATTAAAAGTCAAAATTATGAGGAAAAAAATAGAATTATGAGCTCAAAAGTCTTAATTCTGAGATTAAAATCATCTGAACTCTTGCAACTATTCGTACAGCTGCTCCTCCAAAAGCAAACCTTCCAGCTGTTTGCTAATATTTAAGCTAGCAGGGTAATCCGGCCTCCTACCTGTACATGAAAGGTGCAACGGTAGCCGTGTTGGGGTGGCTGTGCAGTTGCTGCGTCTGAGGTAGCTGCACGCTGACAGTGTTGCTGGCCGTGCTCTGCGTAGTGCCTAAACCCGCCACCGGGGCGGCGCCGGGCTTCCCTTCAGTGGAGGCCAAGCTGGAGGTAGAGCTGGAGTGCCTGCTGTCCCTGTCTCGGTCCAGAGGGCCGCGGTGCATGGCGAGCCCGCCTCCGCCCAGGCGCATGCTCCGAGGCCTCTCCGCCGCCTCCTTTGCTGAAGAAGCTTTGCCCCCAGCTCCCGGGGCTTTGCCTCCTGGCTTTGGTATTCCGCTTTGTGCTGGGGTGGAACTCTCCTTTTTGGCTACTTTTCCCCCCTTGGGAATGAAACTAGCAATTTTGGACGTCTTTTTGTTGGACGCCTCCACATCCGGAGGAGCGGGCGCCACTTCCTCCTTAAGCTCCTCCCCCCTCAGCTCCGCTCTGTCAGGGCCACGTTTGCCCAGCTCCTTCCCTTTCTCCTTCTCCTTCCCTTTCTCCTTGTCCAGGCCTTTCACTGAACCCTTCTTGGCAGTCAAAGCTCTGCTGAAAGTGCGTTGGGCAATACCCTTCAGAGCAATTTTGGGGCTGCTGGCGGTTGTCGAAGCTGTCGTCCCATTCATCCCTGGTCGAAGGTTGCCATCTTCTTCCTCCAAAGGGTCAGTGTTGGATCCGGTTTCCGATCTTTCCACAGGCGTCCGGACTTGGGCGGCGCCGTCCGGTTGGGGTATTGCCGCTTTAGATCCCGATTTGCTGTTGAACAGCTTAAGTTTCTCAAGCATCGACTTCTGGGTGGCGGCTTTAGGAGGAGCTTCAACCTTGGTCGATGCGTCCTTCTCTGGCTTGTTGGACTGCATTGCGGATGCCGGGCTGCTAGTGGACGATGGCGGTTGGGCGTTGGTGTGCTTGGCGCTCGTTGACTTGCTCCTCCAGGGTTTGCTGCTGCTGTTGGGTTGGGGAATGGCAGTAGACGGGGAGGCTGAGGATGGAGGAGCCAGGTGAGAGGTAGCAGATAGGGTGCTGGTGGAGGAGCCGACGGTCACTGCAGACGATGGAGCATGCTCAGTCATCACAGACAGCTGTGAGGTCATGCCCTCCAAGGAATCTGTACCAAAGGACAGACATTTTACCAAACAATGAAGTTTATTTGTGTAGCACATTTTCAGCAACAAGACAGTTCAAAGTGCTTTACATCATACAGTCGTCAAATATGGAACAATGAAAAAACATTAAATTTTGTCAAATATCAGAATCATCAAGAAAACACTCATCTAATCAAAGGCAACTCTAAAGAAATAGGCTTTAATTCTAGATTCAAAGGTACTCCGTGTTTCAGCAGTTTTGCAGTTTTCCAGAAGTTTGTTCAGATTTGTGGTGCATAGAAGCTGAATGTTGCTTCTCCATGTTCTGGGGTTGCAGAGCAGAACCAGAACCAGAACCAGGACCACAAGACCTGAGAGGTCTGGAAGGTTGATCCAACTGCAGCAGATCTTTAAAACCACAGTCATATATTTTTTTACATATTTTTTTCATTGTCACCATGCTGTGACAGTTTGGCACAAGACAGATAACGTGGAAAAAAAAATCGAGCTCTTCTGTCTTCTTCCTCCAGAAACGACCAATCAGAACCAGGAGGCGGGTCTTAGCGCTGTCAATCACTATGTAGCTAGCATAGCATGTTGTGAATGCTGAGGCTCGTTAGCGTAGCCATTAATGACGGCAGATAAACGGTTTTCCTGTAACACATTTAACAGTGTGTATATGAGGTTGATTGACAGCACTAAGACCCGCCCCCTGGCTCTGATTGGTTGTTTTTGATTGGTTGTTTTCAGAGTTTATCTGTCTAATATTATACTATCACATATGTAAAAAAAAACTAATTTCCTAAGACAAATGTCATATTATTGCCTCTTTCATTAAATTATTAGTTGTTTAATTTATTATTGTGCAGATAAAGAAGAAAGTAATCACAATAACATTATTTTTCCACTTTTAATTGGAGAAAAAAGCTAATTTTGGCTCCTGAGGACCTTCAACTTGGGGAGTTTGACCCTTGGTACAAAAAGTTTCGACACCCGTGTGTTAAGGGATAAACCTGCCATGAGTTTGCTGTAAAAAACCCTCAGCAATAACAATAAGGGAGTCCATCATAAACTGTTTAGAAGAGCAGTGAGGAGCA
Organism: Poecilia reticulata; assembly: GCF_904066995.2. NCBI lineage: Eukaryota > Metazoa > Chordata > Actinopteri > Cyprinodontiformes > Poeciliidae > Poecilia > Poecilia reticulata. The sequence continues at coordinate 32,161,087 of NC_088832.1, forward strand.
GACTGCAGTGCTTTCAAGCCTCGCCAAGTAAGCCACATCAAGAAGCGGTGCTGCTGCACTTATAAGGCCTGCTTTTGGTCAGAGTCCTTCTGCTCTGCAAAAAAGATACATGAACTCAACCTCGTCTAAAAACAGAAATAATATCTCGCAACACCTCACTTTAGTTCCCGTCTGCGTAAATCTGCACCACGTGACCCAGGAGGCGAACTTACCGGGAGCCGGAGGAGCGAAAAACAAACACAGACCTTCCTGCTAAAAGTTGTAGCCTGTCTGAAAGTAAAACTATCCTGAGGGTTTCTGAGATGGTCAACATGCAGATCGCAGCTCCGACCGGCAACATTTGAATATTCAAACACCAACTGCCAGAGAGAGAGAGAGAGAGCGAGGGCCTGAGCTGGGCGGACGAAGACCCCCACCTTAGTTTGCATGAGACAACACAAGTCTCTCCTGCAGCCGTTTTCTCTAGTTTACATGATTTATTTGTTTGGTTATCTGATTACAATTGGAAACTAGAGATGCTTTGAATAGACTATTCGTATTGTGCATAAGCCAAGATATAAAAACAAACCCCTGATTAAAAAGTCACGGTTAAAAAGTTCTTAAAATTGATGAAAAAGTAAAATAATCTTCTGGTGGAACTGGTCAATTTTAATCAACATTTAGGAATTGGTGACTTAAGAGAAACTCCTACATCTTGCTGAAAAGCTACTTATGAGTTATTTTTGTCATAATGTGTAAGATATGTGTGCTGAGATATTTGCAATAGAAACAAAAAGCAGTTGGTAGGATTTTGTGTTTCTGCAGTGCGGAGCCACATTCTTGTTTTTTAAGAAGTTTCCTCATCACATCTCCTTGTTTCAGTAACAATTTATCGGATATTGTTGCACAGGCCTAGTGAGAAATTTCATTTATTATCAGAAATGACTGGACAAGTATTTAAATAAAAGGCTTAGTGAAACTCCAGACGTTTCTGAATTACATCTCATTCAATATAAAGTATCAAAGAATGAATGTTTTATTCACACCAGCATTTATTCATAGTGGTAAACAACCACACTTTTATACAGTATGCACATTTTCATGAGGATCTCCCTTTTTATTCATGTTGCCAGTTCTTTCATGTCCTAATTGGAAATCGGCACTCACAAAACAGCCTTCGCTTTCTCCTCCTCTTCAGCGTTTAATGTGAGCAGCATGAAACAAAGCAGCCATTAGGAAGTAATTAGGGCCCAATTAGATGCGCTAGTAGTTAGCTATTAACAAAGTGGGTCAGGTTTCTAATAGCTGGCTTCCTATTGGTGCTAGCTGAATAAGATGGGAACCACATCCAGCAGAATGGGGGGAGCAAGGGGTCATGCGGTTCAGGTTTGGGGTGAATGAGGCTTTGATGTGGGCCAGCAGGAAGGTCCGGGCTCCCACAGAACTGGGTCAGCTTAGATTTTGGGTCAGAAAGGAACAGAGAGAGATGCGATGGGCATTGGGAGGCTTTTGACTTGGAGCCAGTGTGTCGCCGACAAGACCGGACCGTAAGGGACGAGGACTGACATGCTCCAGTTAGGCTGCCAAGTCGGGGAAAGAGAGATATGTTTTCCAGAAAAGTAACAGAAAATTGATTAACTTGGGATTCTGATCAGACCTGCTTCGTTGAGCAGGTCTACGGGCGAAACAAGACATGCTCACCACACTTTTTCCACAAAATCCTCCTATTTGGAGCCGTTTCAGGGCATCTTGTCACTTTAAATCCAAATCAGCTGCTGCTAGGCATGCAGTCCAAATGCAACGCTTACACTCCCATGATGGCGCAGTTATACAACCGTACACCTTTGAAAAGCAGAAATGGAGTCTCCTGCGCAACCAACAAGAACACAGCAGCAGGTGGTTTCTGAACGATGAGTCAACAACAAAAACACTCGTCTTTTCCAGCTGCCATTTTACAGCCATAAAACCAGACGACCAATATGCTGGAACTCTGCTGGGGTTGCTAGGTAACCGGCTAGGCTTCCGGGGTTGCCAGGTAACCCGCTGGGCTTCCGGGGTTGCTAGGTAACGGGCAGAGCCTGCTGATCTGTGACATTACACTCAAGAGGTTTTTTTGAAACGCCTCCTTTTCAGACACTAAAAAGCATCAACTTACTGCCAAAATCTGTCTATGTGAGGGTGCGTTTTTAAGCGTTTGGACTGTTCTTAGGAGCAGCAGAAAACAAAATGGCAGCACAAAAACTTGATAAAATAATTTGCACAATACACCTCCTTTAGCTTTAAAAAAATAAGTGGAGCAAATGCTTACTTTTTGCCCTTGTTGTCTGTTTTCCCATAAGATGTTTTAAAATTTTAAAATGACTTCATTATGTGAAACTTTAGCCTGTTCTGATTGATCCCAGTCCTGCTTTGGCGCAGTTAGCTGAGGATTACTGAATGAAAGAATGTGGTTGTCTGATACTCTGCAAAACGGCTTCAGAGCCAGAACCAGTACTACTAAATACCCAGAATGTTTTCAAATCAAAACATTAAGGTCAAAGGTTATCCACTTAATCTTTTTCATGTTTTAGTTATTTTTCATTTTAAATTAGTCACTGACTTTTTATGTGGTACTCCATTTTTTTAAATAGATTTTTATTTGAATGGTGTCAGACAAATTACTTTATATTATAAGCTAGAAAAACAAATGACTCACACCAATGACCATAAAATTAGATTTTCTACTTCAATGTTTTTTTTGTTTTCCATTTCCTGAAAAAAAAGCCAGTAAGGAAGCAGTTTCCTTCCAAAATAAACAACTTATTCCTCATGTGGTTTAGCTAACGGGTCACTAACTAAGCAACCCCGTGCAGCCTGAGGCCGAATCCTAAAATTGCGCTGGCCACATTTGTTCATTTTGCTGATTTAGGAAACATGCTGGAAGAATTTAAGTGTTTGACTTAACTGCTTAATTGCTGCGGCCATTAGAGATTAAAATGAAAAGCAGACCACCCTTCCTCGACCTCCTATACGTCTGAACATCCTCTAAGTCTGGGTCCTCTCCTCTCAGCATGAGGATAATATAAAAGCCTGTCCAGGATTCACACAGAATCGATTCTAAAGTTCTTTTCACAGCTCGTCACACTCATGCGTCTGTGAATACGCATGTGTTCAAGCCTGTCTGCACCAGAGGAAAAGGGGTTGCAATTTCACACAGTGTCAGAACTCGAAACGTCTGTGCATACATGTCTGAGCACGCCTGCCAGGTTAAGCAGAAACGGTTGGAGCTGTGTACATCTGCAGGGCCAGAAACTGAGGCGAATGCAGGCTGGAGCGCTGACGGAAAACAGGCGGTAAAAAGAAAAGAGGCATCCGCTGATGATTCGGATCAAAAGTCTGCCAAAGTCATGACTGTACCAGTCACAAGATATTACTGCCCGACTTGGGAACAAATCGCTTGGACATACAGGAAGTAGGGCTGGATATGTGATCAATAACAACATATCACACTGGACATGTGATCAATATCAATAGATAATTGCATTTTTAATATATAGAATATTCACTGAGCCACACAGCACTCTGGGGAATGTGGGCAGAGGAAAGACATTAGCCGCTAGCTAGCTAAGCTAGGTAGCTGACATGTACTAACTCTTTGGTTGCCTAGCAACAACCTGCTGAGTAACTTGCGCCGTCAAGATATCTGCAAGAGAAAACAGCAAAAAATACTTGGTAGAATTGTGTTTTTACAGTGTAGTTCTTATCGCTTTTATTTGTTGTTACAATAAAACCAAAAAATGTTGTAATAAAACTTTAAGGGCCATATATCCCACCTATGCTTAGCATCCATTTCCCACATTGGCTTGACATGTTGCCTTCTGATGGAGTAGAACTTATTATGATATAAAAAAAAATCATAATAAAAAATGTAAAAAGTTTATCCAGAATAAAACATGGTTAGGCATTATTTTTATTTACACTCATTCACTGATGCTCCACGTTCACCCTGCAGGTGTTTCTGCTTCCGTATCTGATTTCAGTCGGCTCCCTCTCGCTCCTCACGCTTTGTGCTCCAAAAAGCAAAAGGGACAGGAAGCTTTTGTGATTTTTTTTTTCTTTTTTAAAGTTTCTCCATATGAATACACTCAAACTGTGATGCCACAGCTCATCAGGAAGCTGGTCACTCAGTAAAGGGAGCAGACGTCCAAACTCCACACAGAAACACACAGGTGCACCCTGCACTGCAAAAACACAAAATATTAACACGTTCTTCTGTCTAGCTTCTAGTCCAAATATCTTGGCACATTTCATGTAACTTTTCAGTTTTGTTTTAAGTAAATAATTTCTTAAAATTGATCAAAAGTCCTGGTTTCATTGGCAGATTACTTCACTTATAATCAGACATTTCATGAAACAAGTAGATGTGTTCAGGGAACAAAAAAAGATTTTTGGATAAAACCGTTTTAAAAAGATGCAATAACTGCATAAATGTGCACAACTTTCAGCTAAAACTTTATTCAAGACAACCTAAAATATAGTTCTGACATCAGTTTAGCTGATATCACTCATTTGTATTGTTTGGTTTAAGTCAGAGTTGCCAACATGTTACAAAGGATGTATTTGTACAAAAGGTATCAGTCAGGAGAAGGCTAAAAAGAATCCATAGCATCATAAATACTTCATGGTAAAGTGAAAATAGCCCTCAATATTTGGAAAAACTACAAGGAACTGCAACAGCTTTAAGAAATAACGATTAATAATGATTTATTTAATATGTAAACAATACACTGCAAAAACAAAAAACCGTATCAAGTATTTTTGGTCTAGTTTCTACTGTGAATATTATAAATAAAACAAAACTAACTTACAAGTAACTTTTTTTTACCAGGATATAGAAACTTGCTTAAATATTTATATATTTTTTAAAAAGTTCCACTGGAAGATTATTTCAATATTTTGATCTGAGTTAGTTATAAGAAAAAGGAGCTTTTTTTAAAGTAAATAATTCCTTAATATCGATGAAAACATTGTAATACCACAACCATTATTATTTCACTTGTCAGAAATAAATCAATTTAAGGAAATATGTACTGAAAACAAGTTCCTACATCATGCTAAAAAGTTACTTATAAGATAGTTTTAACTTAGAAACCAGAAACAGTTGGTAGGAGGGTTTTGTGTTTTTGCAGTGCGCTCTCTCTGCTCAGTGTAAATTAGCAAACACCCAGATTCTGTCAGCTCCTATTAAACAGAGAGCAGAGCAGGACGCCTGGCAGCATGACTTCATTCTGGTGTCACAGCCGCTGACACAGAACAGCTCCGGCCCGAACATCTGAACCTGCAGCAGCAACGCTTTAAACATGCATGCAAAATTACAAGTTAGGTAAAAAATCTATAAAAACCAACAAATAGAGATTGGTTGCGTAAAAAGAAACTAATCTAAACTGTATAAATCTGTTAAAGTAAGCATTTCTGGAGGGGATTTAGAAGTGGAAGCTGACAAACCTGGCTGGTGCTGCAGACATCAAGCAGGAAAGGAAAGTAGAGAAGAAAGAAGATGGACAGCAGAGGAGAGGAGAGGCTCAAAGTGGCGTTCAGGGAGGAGGAGTGCGGTCCGCAGACAGGACAGGGGCGGAGTTTGGGAACAGGACTACTGCGGTCACTTTTAACTCTGCACAGCCATCACATCTCTAACTTTATCGCACTTCGTCATGTTACGAGCAAAGGCTTTAATTTGTTAGGCTAACATAAAGGAGCATGTAATTACCAACTGGAAGGAGAGAGAGAGGCACGGCTTTCAACCTTTACAAATAAAAAGTGTGGCGTGTTTATCTTTAGCAACCTAAAATGAAACTGCACAATATGTAATAGTGTCTCAAAATCCGCAAATGCATTTTGCAATTCTTTATGCCAAGCATTATAATGTTTTCCACCGATTGTCACAACATGCAGAGGTACACTGCAAAAACATAACATCTAACCAAGAATTTTTGGTTTAGTTTCCAGTCCAAATATCTTAATTTGAAATAAGACAAAACTAAACTTACATATAACTTTCATTGAGATATAGAAGCTTGTTTCAGGTCAACAATTCCTTAGTATTGATGAAAAAGTTTTATTGACAGATTATTTGACTTGTAACCTGTAAGAAAAATGTGTTGTAATAAATGAATTTATCTACTAAATGAAGCTTTTTCCATTAATATTAAGGAATTATTTACTTAAAAAGCTCCTATAACTCAAGCTCCTGAGTTATTTTTTCTTATTGCAAGAAATATCTGAATTAGAAATTTCACCAAAATACGTGGTAAGATTTTGTGTTTTTGCAGTGTAGAAATATTTCCAATGAAGACATGTTCGTTTTCCAAGTAATTACAACATACTTTTTCTTAAGTTAACTCAAGCTATGCTCACTAAAACTGCATAAGTTGATGTTACTCATTCAGTTAATTTAATGAAAACTGCGAAAATTTGAGGCAATGAGTTTCTACATATTTTTTTATTATGTAAAATCAACTTTTTTGATATACCTGGAGTGTTGCCTCGATTCTTTAAGATATTTAAGACATCTTTTAATCTCCATGGAAACCATTCAGATGTGAAAAACGCCTCAGTGCAGCTCCCCCTCAGTCAGCTCCTTCAGACTAGCCAGCAGCAATTAGCAAACACCTGTTGGAACTGAGCATTTCATTTTATAAGCTACTTCTCAGTGAAATGCTGGTGAAAACACAGTTAAAGGGTTAATAGAGGAGCCATGTTGTGATGATTTCCTGAAGGCGGAGCTTCGGAAAGAGCAGGAGCTTCTTAAAGAGACGGACGCATTTTCCAATTTCATGGTGCTAAATTACAAAGTCAAATTTCTTTTAAGTAATATTTGATATATAAATCATTTTTATAATAATTGAAATTAAAGTTACTTGATTGTGCCTGGAAAATACATAATACTGCCATTTTAAGTAAGGAGAACTAACTAGGTTTTACAGTGCATGCGCTCCCTTTGAATGCTTATAAAAACGCTTCCCTTCTTGGAGTATGTTGGACATTTTTTCATTTATTTCCACTCTGCTCTTCCTGGGAGTCTGAGCAGCAGACGGTATCATCCCAGTCCGCCTGCATGCAGCCGACACCATTTCCTGCAGCTTTTACGCACAGAAGCCACCTTCATGCAGCATAACGGGAAACCTTAAAACAGCTTCTATTTACTCAGTGTGAACAAAGGGACTCTTTCTTTCTGGATCTAAACTAAGACAGACTTATTTAACAGCAAATAATCAATTAAAGCTGCAGTATGTAATTTTTATAAAGATGTTTCTTATCCATCCATCCATTTTCTTGCACCCTTGTCCCTCAGTGGGGTCGGGAGGGTTGCTGGTGCCCATCTCCAGCTAACGTTCCGGGCGAGAGGCGGGGTCACCCTGGGCAGGTCGCCAGTCTGTCGCAGGGCAACACAGACACACAACCATGCACACACACACTCACACCTAGGGGCAATTTAGACAGACCAATTAACCTGACAGTCATGTTTTTGGACTGTGGGAGGAAACCGGAGTGCCCGGAGAAAACCCACCATGCACAGGGAGAACATGCAAACTCCATGCAGAAAGACCGGGGCCGGGAATCGAACCCAGAACCTTCTTGCTGCAAGGCAACAGCCCTAGATGTTTCCTTTATATTTGTTAAAACTGGCAGCATGTTGTTATATGAAACAGATAATCTGTGAAAAGACCAATCCCTGAGCTGATGATGACATGCAGCGCTCCTGACCAAAAACAACCAATCACAGGCAGGGGGCGGGTCTTAGCGCCGTCAATCAAGCTCAAGGTAATTTTATTTATATAGCACATTTTCAGCAGCATGGCAGTTCAAAGTGCTTTACTGAATTAGAAGGAGAGACAAACAAAACAACAAACCAAAAGAACGAAAGTAAAAGTATAAAACTACATATTTGTTCCCCATGTTTAATAATAATAAAAATACTTAGTCCATAGTATAGAAACTAGTAGGGGTTTCTTTGGTTTGGTAAAACTAGATGCTGGTTCTCTGTGTTTGGTAAGACTAGTGAGGCATAAACCTAAATGTTGGGTCCAGTTGTTCTGGGTGGAGTTCTAGATTTGTTCGATATAAATCTAAATGTTGCTTCTCCGTGTTTGATTCTTGTTCAGGGTTGTTAAGTAGATGGTACTTTGTAATTTTCTAGAAACAAGACAAAACTAACTTACAAATTAACTCTTGAGGAAGATATAGGAGCTTGATTTAAGTAAATGACTCCGTAATATTAATTAAAAAGTACTGAATATAGTCAGATTATTTCACTTATGGAAAAAATGTCTTGTCAAAAGTGAAAATCTGCTAGTTGAACTATTTCTTTTCATCAATATTAACGACTTAAAACAAGCTCCTACATCTTGGGTTTGTCTTATTTGAATTATATTCATGTATTTGCACTAGAAACTACAGAAGAAATGGTAATGGTTTGTGTTTTTGCAGTGTTAGCCTGGCACTGTTTAACACAATGACATCTCTCTCTCTCTCTCTCTGGGCGGTCAAAACTCCCTGTAATTCTGGGTAATGAGTTTAGACGTCGGACACTAACAAAGTCTATATAAAGGTCGGGTCCATTGAACGGTCGCTTCCAGCACCATTTATGCTAAATCTGCTGCCAAATACCAGAAACAGCTTGTGAAAAAATTAAGCCTGTAATGCAAACAGGCTTAGAGAGAGAAAACTTACGCTGCAATATCAAATTTATAGTTTCGTTTAAGTCGTCGTTTCCTGTGCTGAAGGGATTCAGAGGAGCTGCAGGAGAACATTAACATGTTTGCACTCTAGTTTTAAGAGGATCCTCTTGCTTTTCTTTCCTGGCTTAACAATTCGACCAAAACTGAGAGCTGCTTCTAATAAAATAAACACTTTCAGCCGGCTGCAGCGGGCTGATAAAGGCCGAAGTGTTTTTGGGGAGTCGGTCTTCGTTTCCACCGCAGCTCTGAGCAAAAACAGCATAAATTTCAATCAGGGTTCGGTAAAAGTCATCAGCTATTCTCAGAATTGCGAATGATGTGGTGCGGAGCGACACAGAATGTTCTGTCCTTACGCTGGACCGAACCCCAGCCTTTGATACGCTGACCGCCACATCAGGTCGAGGTGCTGGGCCGCCGTATCGCGCTCTGCCTCAACGTGGTTTTCTCCATATCGTTCCGATCATTCCTTCTGTGCGGCTGCTTCAAATTACAGGGCTTCCTTAGACCGTTTTCATTTTGGCGTACCTCAGGGTTCTGTATTTGGGGCCCTTGTTATTTCTGGTTTTACATGCCACTTGAGCACATTTTGGACAGTTTTAAAGATGAATCATGTCGATGCTAATCTCTTCATGAGTTACAGAAAAAGACATTTCTCACATGCTTGTTGCTAAATAATATCTGACATTACATGCATGTTATGCCATGAAAGACATGGCAAGTCGTCAAGAAGCCAAGTCGTCATAGCTTCTTGACGACTTGGTCAGTCGTCAAGAAGCTATGACGGCTGACCAAGCCTCCCACTGGTCTCAGTCACATAAGTTTCACCATGGATATCAGAGTTATACATTTAAACCGTTTTCATTTTGGCGTACCTCAGGGTTCTGTATTTGGGGCCCTTGTTATTTCTGGTTTTACATGCCACTTGAGCACATTTTGGACAGTTTTAGAGATGACTCATGTCGATGCTAATCTCTTCATGAGTTACGGAAAAAGACATTTCTCACATGCTTGTTGCTAAATAACGATATCTGGCATTACATGCATGTCTTTCAGGGTGCATAACAAGAAGCTATGACGGCTGACCAAGCCTCCCACTGGTCTCAGTCACATAAGTTTCACCATGGATATCAGAGTTATACATTTAAACCGTTTTCATTTTGGCGTACCTCAGGGTTCTGTATTTGGGGCTCTTGATATTTCTGGTTTTACGTGCTTCTTCAGAACATTTTGAACAGTTTTAAAGATGTCTCATGTCAATGCTAATCTATTTTTAGGGCTCATGAGTTATTGAAAAAACATAATTCCCGTTTTTTGCTAAATAAAAATATTTGGCATTACTTTTGCCACAGGGTTTATTTTTCTTTGACAGACACCACACACAAAGCATTAGGTTAGAAATAAGGTTGAAATTTCCTAAACCAGTCATATAGAAAAAGTGATTAACATAATTAAACTGCAAATTGTAACTTCATTTAAGCATATTTTTTAAAGTTATTGATGATTTCATTGAACAATCGATAAAACAGTAAAACTAGCAATTCCAACAACAGGGTCGGGTTTTTTTTAAGCATTACTGGAATTAAGAATAAATAAAAAAAATTATGATCACGCTAGCCAATCTTTTTGTGTTTTTTGTTAAAATATAAGATGAAACTCTAGGCAGAACTTCCTCCAACAAAGATATGTTAAGTGGAAATTGTTTAAGGATTTTTCTGGTACAATTTAAAAGGCACCTTTGAAGGCACCTCTAAGTTTCTCACCTTTGTTGGGATGTAAACTTGCTTTGGTCTTGTCGCTGCAGCCCTGACTGCGCCGGTTTCCAGCAGCGCTGACCGAGCCTCTGGCTGGGACGTCACCGCCAGCAGTGGACACCCGTGTTGTCGGGCCAGGAAGTCTGATGAACAGAACAGAAAGAAAAACAAAAAAACAATGGAGGAGGGGAGTAAAGACATCTGAGCTCTCACAAGGGAGGTTTAAATGTGTGAACATTTGATTTAACTCAGACTTTTTCCACACAGAACAGATAAGAACCGGTTTAGGCTGTACATTTCTAATTCTTATAAAAGTCTCCTAAGAATACATCTGTTATATTTTGTTTCATTCAACAGTCAAACAACAAAAGAGAAAAATTGTTTTGTTTTGACATTCTAATGCAAATATTCAATATTTTAAGTAAAAACATCTCGATCTGATCAACAATCAAACATTTTATATTTAAAGCTTTTCCCAACTGTGCTGCTGGTTAATTTATTCCACTGGACAGATCATTTAACCTAGACTGCAACGTTTTATATTATTAATTTAATTCTACACGGTTCCATATGACGGAGTATTAGGGCTACTATAGAGAGGTGGAAAAAAGGAGTAAAATAAGATTAATATCAGAAAATTTCTAGATAAAACGTGGAAATTTCTAAGTTTGAAACGTTAAAAGTTTTCTACTTTTTTCTAGAAAATTTTTCGGATTAATTTCAAAATTTAAAAAAATTAAATTAAATTAAGCAAATTTTAAACTTTTCAAACTGAAACTTCCAGGTTTCTTTTTTCTTACTTTCCTTTTTTTAATAAGATTTCCTCCATAAAATATTATAAATTTTATTCAAATAGAAAAAGTGCTAAATTTGTCTGTTTTTATGACAAAACACACTGGCTATGCTACTAGAAACATGGCTAATTAAAGACTGTCAATGCACTTTGCTGACATTGCATAGTATTGAATCTGATAAAAACAGCATTTTATGTCTAAACAAATTTTAACAAACACATTCACAGTAACTGATAATAAAAACAATATATTTTAATATTTTATTACCTTTAACACACATTTTTAACACTAAAATACACATAAACACAATGTAATAATCAGGTAATCTAACAGTAACATCTTCACGTTGTAGTTACACAGTTTCACCAGGAGATGGAGACATTGAACCACATGTTAGGGGCCGTTGTGTCAACAGGAAGCAGGAGCAGCAAATCACATGTTGGGACGGGCTGCATGCAAAACCAGATCTTACATTCAGTTTCAAGGAAAAGTTGTTACTTTAGGGCAAAATTCATGCTGAGAATCCGACAAAACGTCAACAAAACCAAACGAAACGGAACAAAGGCAAGTTTCTGTCACGCATCACTTCAAACGCACAATCCCTGCTGCAGGTTCTGTGTTAATTATTAATGTCGCATTATATAGCGGAGAGGGGGACGTTCTTGTCAAGAAAACCAACCCACACACACTTACTTACTTAAGGGTTATCTAAAGGTCTTTTACAGCCCATTTAGCAGAGCGGCCAAATGAGGCGTGATGCCAGAAACAGACAAGAACCCTCTGAAAGTGGAGCCAGGAGCTTTCGTTTCTATCTGCGGAGCACCATCACTCATGCGTTATTGATGGTGCTTGTAGTAGAAATTGCCCTTAATCACAGACAAAGAAGCAATAGGAACCTCATAATGGTTGAAAAAATAAGTTATCTCTGATTGGAGGCAATTTCTAGCATTCTACACTGTAAAAACATACAATCTTACCAAGTATTTTTAGTGAAAATATTGTAGTCCACTTGAAATAAGGCAAAACTTACGTTTAAGTAACGTTTCAGCAAGAAATGTGAGCTTTTTATGTTAATAATTGCTTAATGTTGATGAAAAATGTAATAAGTGAAATAATCTGCCAGTGGAGCCAATACTTTTCCATGAATTTTAAGGAATTACTGGCTTAAAACAAGTTAACATATCTTGCTAAAAAGTTACTTCAGTCTTATTTCAAGTGTACTACAATATTCACACCAATAACTAGACAAAAACGTGGTAGACTTTGTGTTTTTTTCAGTGTAATTCCAAGTAAAAGTGCTGGTGAGGTGAAGGAAAGGGCAGGAAATCAGGAGAGCAAGTGAAGCTGACCTAGAGCTCTTTTTCTGACCAATGGAAAACTTGAGAAGTTTACTCTGACAAGCATCCCTGGAGGAGGAGGAGAAGAAGAAAAGAGACGGGAGACGTGGAGGAGGACAGGAGAGAAGCCATGTTTAGAAATTTAAATGATATGAAATGTGAGCAAGAAGATTGAAATGTCAAAATGATGGATTGAAGAAAGTGAAGCAGAATATTTCATCCACTCATGTCTCCTGTTAAAGCTGCAGTATGTCATTTTTATAAAAATATATATATTTTTTATTTATTTGTTGAAACTGTCAATTTGTCGTGACAGTTTACAGATAATTTGTCTTCTCCCAGTACTAACTAGAAACAACCAGTCAGATGATTGAATGCTGAGCTGCCATGAAGCCCAGCATTCATGACAGGCTACGCTAACGTTAGCTAGCATAGCTTGACCTTTTGCAATAAGCAATAAATCAATTCATCGTATGATAAATTAAAACTATACCAGTAACTTCCATTTGCGTGATTTATTGTTTTTCTCTTGAATTGTCCTTCAAAACTAGATCATAAAAATCTTCAGTCTGATGTTTTAGTTTCAACTAGCTCTTATTTTGAAGGACAGTTTTGTTTACAGAGACTTCATAATTTGTTTTACTTGTTTTTATTGTTTTGTTTATTTGTTTTGGATACTGTCTTCCAGTTTTAGCGTTAAATGTTATTAGAATATAAAGTTTATCTTTGAGAATGTGTTCTTGGATTATTATTCCATTATTGTTATATTACTTGAAAACAATCTCAAAACAACAATATTATCATTTATCGCGATAACGTCTGGGACAATTTATTGTTTTGTAATCATGACAAAGCTAAGCATATCCACCAATGATGGCAGATTTTCTGTGGCTGTAAATTGTTTTCCACCATTAGCGCGTACATGAGGTTGATTGACAGCATTAAGCCCCGCCTCCTGGCTCTGATTGGTTGATTTTGGTGCATTTCGAGATTATCTTTCCAGTCACAACAAGGTGACAGTTTTAACAAATATCTAAAATACTATTTTTTAAGTTATGTTGCACACTGCAGCTTTAATCTGCGCTGACCTGGCGAACCGGACTCACCTGGACTGCATCTCGGCCTGTGCTGCTTTCTGTGCTGTGAGGGCGGGCGTCCCATGCGGAGAGTGGCTGAGCTGTGCCGGAGCGCTGCTCTGCTGGCTCAGGGACGGGTGTGTGTTCTGGGTTTGGGCCGCCGGCGCGAGGCTGGGCTGGGAGTTCTGCCGCTGAGCCTGCTGCTGCTGCTGTTTGTAGCGAGACAAGCTGAAGAAGAGGCCGAGGATCGCCTTCAGATTCCCATTACGAATCTCTGAGGGTCAGACAGAGAATCCACATTATTTATGCAGCACATTTCAGCAGTTTAAGATGCTTTACACAGTGGAAACATGAAAAAACATCAGTCAATAGTTGGGAAAACTGATAACATTTTGTCACATTAAATATGTTGGTCAATGTTCTAATGTTTGACTAAAGATCAACGCATAGATGAGTTTCTCTAGATCTTGCTTGGATCTGAACCCTGGAAATGTTTTTCAGCTGATAGAAGGCCGACTTTGTAACTGTCTTTATGTGTCTCTGAAGGTTCAGGTCAAAGTTCATCACTACACCCAGATTTCAGGCCTGATCTCTGGTTTCTGGCTGTAATACTGACTGGATTGTTCCTCTTTAGGTCTAGAGGTAATAACTTCAGTTTTGTTTCTGTTTCATTTGTTCTAAGCATCTTTCCAGCGTGATGTCACCAGAGTCACCTGGTGACATTGTGATGTAGAGCTGAGTATCATCTGCATAGATATGATAGCTAATCTTATTTAATCTTACAACCTGAGGTAGTGGGAGCATCTAGAATGAGAGGGATCCCAAGATTGCACCTTGGAGCACCCCAGACTCAGTTTCAGAGAAAGCAGAACATGTGAAGTGTTGATTTAGTAAAAAAAACAAACATTCAGGGTCATGCATCAGTCCAGCTCACCTTCTGCGGACAGACCCTGGATGTTGACTCCTTTAGCTGCCAGGAAACTCAAACAAGCATCAATGTTCTCAATCTGGAGAGGAAAAGACACAGGAGCGAGTCAACACAGACTCCATATTTACATTCTAATCTACATGTATTAGAGGAATTATGCTGCTCTGCGGGCTGCACAGTGGCGCAGTTGGTAGAGCTGTTGCCTTGCAGCAAGAAGGTTCTGGGTTTGATTCCCGGCCCCGGTCTTTCTGCATGGAGTTTGCATGTTCTCCCTGTGCATGGTGGGTTTTCTCCAGGTACTCCGGTTTCCTCCCACAGTCCAAAAACATGACTGTTAGGTTAATTGGCCTCTCCAAATTGTCCCTAGGTGTGAGTGTGTGCATGGTTGTGTGTCCTGTGTGTCTCTGTGTTTCCCTGCGACAGACTGGCGACCTGTCCAGGGTGAACCCGCCTCTCGCCCGGAACGTTAGCTGGAGAGGCACCAGCAACCCTCCCGACCCCACTGAGGGACAAGGGTGCAAGAAAATGGATGGATGGATGGATGCTGCTCTGCCCACCTTGCATGTTTAGAGTATCAACCAAATTGACAGGAAGCCGAGTCAAGATGGCTCATCAACCAACATTAAGGCAAAAACATTTCAATCTGGAGAGACTCAGACGGACAAAGGGGAACAATTAAAAGATTTAATGACAGGAATGAACAACAGTTCTTTGGCGCTCGGACCCCGGCAGCTAATTTGAGCTGAGATTTGATGTGAACTCGATGAACATCCCGATAACTGATTAGGGATGCTCTCCCCCAGGGCCCGACACTGGTGGTGGTGGTCAGGAAAGGGTGCCATCCTAGAGCTGAAGGATGTGGGTGGAGAAGGGGAGGTGGTGGGTTGAACGCAGCTGGGAATCAGCTGACGGCTTGGGTGTGGATCCTTTTATGCAGAGCCTCATTGCTGATTGAACGCGCCGGGTGAGGTCCAGCGCTGAGGTCGGAGAAGAGCATTACGTCGATGGGCGAATGAAGAGGGTGGAGTCTTCCAGCTTGAATTTTCGCTAAAGCTCCATTTCAACGAGACATACATCAGGTCCGTGAAGTTAAATTTAATTTAGCAAGAAATTAATATGTTTCATATGAGCCTGTAAATTTGTGGAACGTGTGGAGACACCGAGACATGATGGTGTTGGCTGTGTCATTACGTGAGTTTGTTATTAGGTTCTCTTGTTGCTCAAAATGGGCATTTATGGAGGATTTTTGTCATCTGTTTATTATTATTATTTGTCGCTTTTTGCAGTGTTTCCATGAAATAACGAATGCAACTAAAATAACACAGGAATAAGTTTGTTTACGTGAGAAGAACCTGCAACGCCATCATCCACCAACCACTTCCTGTCGTCTTCTTTGTCGTTTCTGCCAGTAGTAACTTGTGTTCATGTGACTTGTGTGATGTGAAAAAAGTGTTTCACAACACTTCTTTCATATAGTGTATTTTACAAAATTGAGTGTAGTTTTAAAAAATACACTAATTTCAATACCACCAAAAAGAACCCACCTAATCCTAGGGCTGAATTATTATTTTTTTTTTTAAATTGGCTTGCTTACAGTCAGCAAATTAATTTTCATAATTCCAATTTGCACAACAAAACACACTATGTACCAAATTACAGTACACAAGAAATCACCATAGGTCTCAAATCCACGACATGATTATTTAACTGAATCTGTTAAGACGCGTGTTTTATAATGGAGATCTTTTAGGTGCAACGATTGTTTAAATTCTGTGTTTCGTGGCGAATAAAGACTCATTTTGATGATATTGGTGCAACAAACCAAACATACATGTGTCAGCAGTTTGATACTAAAACAACCCCATCTATTGCAGCTCAGTTGCTACGACGACGGCCACCTGCTGAGCTGCCATTGGACAACAGGAGGATTTGATAGGCAGACTGGCTTTGTTACGGGATCGTCTGACCCATTATGCCCAGAATCTGATGACCGGGTCACGTGATTATAAAGTAAACCACATAAAACAAGTCATTAAATGGGAATGACCAAAGGTTGTAGGCGATGAGTAAACACAAAGGGTGACGCACAAAAGATATCAATATGGCGTAAAACACTCCTTTCTCATGCTACATTACAAACGCCGGCCAGATACGAGACTCTCAGATGAGCAGAACACGACAGAACCGGCTGCACAACCACAAACAAACTCACAGAAACCTGAAAAAGGCGAAGAATATCTGAGAGTTGGGAAAACCTGGAACACTCACACATGGAAAAAGAAATCCTCAGAGGATATGAAAAGTAAAACGCATATAAAGCTACACATTAACTCCGTTGGGTGAGGGCAAAAAGCAGTTGGGTACCATTCATCCAGCGATTAATGACATGATTGCACCTAATGTGCAGCAGCTAAATATAGCCTGACCTACAGATCCTCCTGCCTCCAGCTGAGAGGTGAGAAGCTCAAACGAAAATGGGTTTTTACGTTTTACACCATGTGAACTTTTAGATAAATAAATACAATGACGAGGCATAAACCAAACTAAAGCTCAATTCTGTTTTGTCGTTGGTCCTTTTTGTTCACTACAATTATGAAGCCAAACGTTTGGACGAAAAGGACCAGTGCTAGGCCAGTCTATAAGAAATAAATCAATTAAAACATTTTTATTATTCCATTTGCATGATTTACAAG
This sequence comes from Poecilia reticulata, assembly GCF_904066995.2. Classification (NCBI taxonomy): domain Eukaryota; kingdom Metazoa; phylum Chordata; class Actinopteri; order Cyprinodontiformes; family Poeciliidae; genus Poecilia; species Poecilia reticulata. The sequence continues at coordinate 32,178,362 of NC_088832.1, forward strand.
TTTTCTCTTTCTTTCTACTGGATGACCAAATTCATGGTCTCAACTAGATCATTTTTTAAAACTATTTTGCTTACAGAGACTCCATAACTCATTTTATTTCTTGTTTCTCTTGTCCTGTTTATTTACTTTGGATCGTTAAAATGTCTTCCAGTTCCGGTGTTTCTTAGAATAAAAAAAAAAAAGGCTTTGTTGTATTAAAAGTTGCAATGTTGTTTGTGAAACATCTGGTTTTCTGTGAGCCTAGGGCTCGACGATGTGTTTCATTTAATTAGATATTGATAATTACTAAATGTTTTTTTGTTTTTTTTTGTTTAAATATCCGACATACTGCCAAACTGGTGGACTGACATTTCCTGATCTATCCACAGTTTTCACTCCACATCAATATTTTTTTTTATTTTTAAGCAGTTATGAGGCACTTAACGGCTGCTTCTTATCCAGGATATTGTTGCTAGGTAACCAAAGTTTGGGGGCGGGGTTGCTTCTTATCCAGAATGTTGTTGCTAGGTACCCAAGGTTTGGGGGCGGGGCTGCTTCTTATCCAGAATGTTGTTGCTAGGTACCCAAGGTTTGGGGGCGGGGCTGCTTCTTATCCAGAATGTTGTTGCTAGGTAACCACAGTTTGGGGGCGGGACTGCTTCTTATCCAGAATGTTGTTGCTAGGTACCCAAAGTTTGGGGGCGGGGCTGCTTCTTATCCAGAATGTTGTTGCTAGGTAACCAAAGTTTGGGGGCGGGGGGGAGGGGGGTTGCTTCTTATCCAGAATGTTGTTGCTAGGTAACCACAGTTTGGGGGCGGGACTGCTTCTTATCCAGAATGTTGTTGCTAGGTAACCAAAGTTTGGAGGCGGAGGCTGCTTCTTATCCAGAATGTTGTTGCTAGGTAACCAAAGTTTGGGGGCGGAGGCTGCTTCTTATCCAGAATGTTGTTGCTAGGTAACCAAAATTGCGGGTGGAGGGAGGCTTCTTATCCAGAATGTTGTTGCTAGGTAACCAAAGAGTGAGTGAGTTAGTTGATTTCACCAACCCAGCTCAGTGGCCATGGGAGGCTGAGTGACTAAAGCCTTTCTGCCTATTGATAGAGATATATATATATTATTGATTTATTGTCCAGTCCTATGTGAGTGTCATTAAACATCTTTTAATTTAATTTAATTTAACTCATGTTAAATTAAACCTCCAAAGCCTTTCTGTGCTATTTTGGCGTATGAACAGGTCAGCTGACTGAGTCTAAACTCCCCTGCTAACATGTCTGTGATCTCTGATCTGAGAATCAGCTGTCAGTGTAGCGGACATATGCTGTCCTCCTAGATGACACGCCGCAGCGTACAAGTAGGGCAAGAATGGGGACTATGGCCTTCTTTGAATACCACAACCTCCCCAAAAATAACCCTCTTTGAAACACCGCTCTCACCAATACCCTGAATCTGAAACCTCACTTTGGTGACTGAACTGCTCTCACTGCCACTTTCTCTGTTATAGCTGCAGTCTGAATAGCAGTCACCTTCAGAGAGTCTCGTCATAAATGCCAGGCCTGTCCTGCTGAGATGTACCCAGCCACGCCTCTCTGGGGGGCAAAACACCGAAACCTCGCGCCATTTAAAACCTCCAGGAAGAAGAACGCACAGAAAACAGAAACTTCGGTCAGGGGTCCAAATCTGCACAAAAACTCGCATTAAAGTGGCTCAGATTTCAGAGTCCACATCTGAAGATGATAAGAACTAAAGAGAATTTAACTGGAAAAAAAAAAAAGGTTTTTGACTTCAATCTCAGACTTCAGAGGTTTGATCTCAGAAGGTCAAAGTCATAATTCAGAGATTAACGTCAGAATTCTGAGATTAAATGAAACATTCTGAGAAAAACTTCAAACTTCTTCTGAGATTAACGTCAGAATTCTGGAAAAAATGTCAAAATCCAGATAAAAACGTCACAATTCTGATATATCGGTCAAATTTCTGAAATGTAAAAAATTCTCAGATTAAATCAAACATTCTGACAAAAACGTCAAAATTCTGAGATTAACATTTTTTCCACAGCTGTTTGTTCCTTATTTTCAGAACATGAGAAGTTAAATCCATATTAAAACGCCAAAGTTCCTCTGAATCATCACTCTTTTAACTAACCCACTGGTTGAAGTTGAAGTATAGCTAATACTTTGAGACTACAAACTTGGAAAGAAAAAAAACTTTCCAAAACCACAAAAAAAATCCTTAATGAGGATCATGTCATTATTTTATAGAAAAAAAATTATTATCAATTATTCTTCAGCCTATGAGGAAACGCGCTCTGTGCTGAAAATGCTGCAAACTGTGGCTGTTAGATCTAGAGAATCCAGAATAAAACCTCCTTATCTGAAAATACCTCTAAACAAGTCAGAAGTTTCCGGCGTCAGACGCGTGTCTGAGGCCCGACTTCTCGCCGCGGCTCCGCCGTCGGTCACCGCCGTCGGTCACCGCCGTCGGTCACCGCCTGCTCCGGTTCCTGACAGCCGCACTGGGCCGGCCGGCCAACAACTGAACAAACACTTCCACCCATCACAGGGCTGCTATTGTGTGTGTGTGTGTGTGTGTGTGTGTTTATGGGTGTGTGTGTGAGAGAGAGAGAGAGAAAGAGGAAGAGAGGTAGGGAGTATTTTTTTTTGCAAGAGCAGGATCTTGATGGCTTATAGTTACCATTTGTGACTTATAACTTGATAACTTCTGGCGTTTTGCACTAAATTTAATTCTTTTTAAGCTAAGCTAAAGCTACATAGTTTCCTGTTTCCCCATATAACATAATAACTTTGATTTATGACCTTTGAGACATGAGATCTGACAACCACTAATGGGAACAAAAAGGTTTCCAAGAATATGGAGACATATGCAGCAACAAATTGTTGCTAATGCTAAATAACACAGAACTGCACTGAAGCCAGATGTCGGTCTGTAAACCGCACACTGTAAAAAACACAAAATCTTATTTGGTTTAATTTTTAGCTTAAATTTATCAGTACATTTAAAAAAAGACTAAACTAACTTTCAAGAAGATCTATGAGCTTGTTTTATATCAATAGTTCATTAAAATTGTTGAAAAAGTGACGGTTCTACTGGCAGATCGTTTCACTTACAACAAGATATATTTCCATGTTAAAAGTGAAATAATCTGCCAGAGGAACTAAAACTTTATCATCACTTTCAAGTGATTATAAACAAAGACGAGCCCTTATATCTTGCTGAAAAGTTACCAGTAAGTTAGTCTTTTTTCAACTGAACTGAGATATCTGCAGTAGAAAATAGATTTTGTGTTTTTAAAATCTTAGTTTGCAAAATGAGACAATAATGGAAGCCGCAGATCCATCTCAAACCAACTATTTCTCTATTATTTACCTAATTAAGACATAACATTATTTCTGTACCTGTTAAAATGGATCATTGCCTGTTATTCTACCATCTTATTTTCAGAGAACATTTCCCGTTTCGGTTTTAGAACATGCCTGAACTAACGTCTTTATTTTTAAAGGCCACACTTTTCCCAGATTCCTGGAGGGAAACTCAGTCTGCGCTGCTGATCAGCTGCAGATGACTTTCTGCTAAAAAAACAGGAACACTGAGTGCCTCTGCAGCCAGTGGCAATGCTCTTTTTCACTGCATGGAGAAAACCAAACCCCAGGGTCAAACACGGGAAGTTTCTCCAGTCAGCCTGTTATTTCACCCACTGCTGCAGGTGCACCAGTTTTTTCCCAGAGATCAAAAAACGCAGCAAATGATTCACTTTTTCTCTTTTTTGTTGCTTTGCAACAGAAACTAAAGTTGCTCTTCTCTTATCGGTCCAACATGTGATCATCCCAGCTCTGACCTGGTGACTAAACTTGGGATTTTCCCACGCACTCTCCACTGAAACACTCTTTTTTTTCTTACATACTCTAAATAGTTCATTTCCAAACAATCTTTGGCCATTTTTTTTGTTGACAATAACAGTTTTGTGAATTTATATAAAATATTTATGTGGTTGTATCATTTTCATTCTCCAAATCCAATGAAAAACTCTAACAGCAACAGAAATAACAAGGAATGAAGAAATAAATCAACTGTTGATTGGAATATGGTTGATTTTTACACTGCAAAAATAAAACCTTACCAAGTATTTTCAATCTAATTTTAGTGTGAAGATCTTAATACATTTGAAATATGACAAAATTTACTTGCAAGTAACTTTTCAGCAAAATACAGAAGCTTGTTTTAAGCCAATAATTTCTTAATGTTGATGAGAAAGTACTAGCACGTAGGTCAATAGCGCAGGGCATTCTGGGTAAATACAGCCAAAATAAATGAGTTAGCATAGCGCTAGCAGGAGAAATGACTCGTTGTCTTTTACCAAAAACAAAAGAGAAATCCTACAACCGTCAAATCTGACGTTACTCCATTTCGTTTCCTTCAGTGGTTCATGCTGCAGCGCCCCCACAGGTGAGGAGGGGAACAGGTTTTTCAAAGGGTTTGGATTGTTTGACGCAGAACAGTGAAAGCGAAATGCAGCAGCTGAAAATGTAACAAATGTTGCAACTTTGATCTCGAATTGAACCTGGTAGTTTTTGACGGCTCAATCCAGGAAGGCAAAGAGAAATAAAATACTTATATCTTCCTATTTTATAATTATAAAGGAGAAAATGGAGTCGAAGTGAAAGTTTGAGTAGAAAATTCAGACCGGCACATCTTTAACGCTGGATCATACCCACACTGCAAAAAAAACAAAATATTACCAAGATTTTCAGTCTATTTTAGTACAAATATATTAGCACACTTGAATTAAGAAGTAGCTAACTTGAGTAACTTTTCAGCATAAAATAGGAGCTTGTTTTAAGTCAATAATCACTTAAAGTTGATGATAAAGTGCTACATTCACTGGCAGATTATTTCACTTACAAAATCTTAATGAATCTAAATGAATTATTTACTCACTCTGCTGAAAAGTTACTTTTAAGTTAGCTTTGTTTTGTTTTAAGTGTAATAAGATATTTGCTCTGGAAACTTTTTCTCCAGCTTTTGCACCTGTGAACACGCAGCCATGTGTCGGATCTAAAAAAAATCAAAACGGTTGCAACTTCCCGTGCCTGAAGATGATTTAAATGCCAACTGTCTCTTTTCAAATCAGTGCCAAAATGTGGAAACAAACTGTCACGCAATTTTATTTTTATTTTTTTTACTTTTCCATAAAAAACTGCTTAAAATTTTGTCCGCAGACAGAATAAAATATCAAACATCTGTTTCTAAAACACGCGTCAAGCAGCTAACACGTGTTTTAAATCAAAGCTCTAGGAAACAACACTCACCCGTCATGAAAAAGGAAAAGCAAATGAAAAGTTGCTGAGCGTCGATTTAAACTGAAACTGACTCTTTTAGAGTGAAACCTGCAGGGATCAATCTCCGTACAGGAAAGCCTTAATGTCAGTTGAGATTTTAAACAAGTACACACAAGCAGGAAAACCCATTAAACACCCGGCCCTGCTGGTTTCCACCCAGCTATGGCTGTCAGTCTCCCATTTCAACTCTCACAGTTCTGACAGCAGCAGGAAGAAAAAAAAACTACAGGCTAGCAAACATGCTACTAGCAACCAGAAAACAAGCGAAACTCTCTGCCTTTCATCTGGATCACTTTAAAAACTGGAACAGGTTTATCCATGTTTTACTGGCAGCCTGTGTGGTTTTCACAGCTCAGTGTGAAATTCACACCATTAATCTGGACTAAACCAACAAACGACAAACTAAAACTAAAACCGGGTGGCTCAGCACTGAGCAGGACATGGGGGTCCGTTTAACAAGTCGAGACAGCTGTAAAAACAGAAACTCCTTCTGAAAACTGCAGAAACACCAAATATAACCAAGCATTTTGGTTTGCTTTATCTTAGTACACTTGAAATAAGACAAAGTCAACTTACAAGTAACTTTTCATCAAAATATAGGAGCTTGTTTTGAGTCAAATAACACTTAATATTTATTCAATAAAAGTACAAGGCTCCACTCCATCACATTTTCCCGATGCTATAAGGGAAATTATCTGGGAGTAAACTACACGGTGCTGAAAAAAACGTATATATTTGTAGGCCTGTTCCTTAACCAGTAAATGGTTTAATAGCATGATGAATAAATAGGTTTTTCTCTCTTTCTACCAGAAATGTAATGACCAAAGTCTTCAGTGTGGAGTTTTGGTCTCGACTCGCCGTTTATTTGTTGTTTCTGTTGTTCTAATTTATTTTTGATATTTGAACTGTCATCCAGTTCCAGTGTTGAAAACGTACTAGAATTTAAAGTTTATTGATCTTTGAGAATGTGTTCTTAAATTATTATTATGTCATTATCATTATATATATATATATATAACATTACAATTGATTCAGGGATCATTTATATTGTGACAGGCCTTTGATATTTAGATATTTGCACTAGAAACTAGACCACCGTGGTAATATTTTGTGTTTTTGCAGTTGATTTTTGTTGTTTTTTTTACGTTTAGAGGCTCGGGTTAAGCTCAGCGCTGGTAATTGGCAGCAGCTCTGGAAGCTTTGGGAGTTTAAAGTGGAGTTTCCCCAACCAGCCGTCAAACAAACTCCACAAACCTGAGTGTGTTTGTTTTGACGGAGCTGCAAACACAAAGCAGATATTTGCATAATGACTGCGGTTGCACCTGCCCTTCAAAGCTGACGAAGCTGCTGAGATTACAGCCAGAGATCCAATAATACCTGCTGAAGCTCGGCACATAAAGGCTCATTCAAAGCTGGACACCGTAAATTAAACACTCCGTCTACGAATATCTGAGATGAAAAGTGTTTTAATGCCTCTTTTGATGACCTTCTGTAAAGTGGAGCTATTTTTGTAATGCTAAGGAGAACAAGAAGCTGTAACAAAGCATGTAGTGAAAGATTATTCAACGTTATTTTCATATTATTATCACTTTATCTTTCCATTATTTCTACTTTATTCTCACAGCTTTATGCCTCTAAATATCATAAGTTTATTATAACTTTTTTCTCCAAGTATTATGACTTTAATCTCTAAATTTTTTACCTTATTTATTTTAATATTATGACTTTATTGTCTAAATATTCTGACTGCATTCCCGTGCTTTTATTTTATTTTATTCTATTTATTTACTCGTGCGTAAACATGCAATCAAACCTGAGAAAAAAAAAGATTTAAGCATGAAAACAGACAGAGATCAGTAAAAGGAGAGCGGGCTGCCCTGGGCCTCCTGTTTGGGATCAGCTGTGGTTCCACCTCTGTGTCAGATGTTAAATTTGGGTGTGCTCGTCTCTCCCTGCGTCTCTCTGGTGCTCAGAAAGGCTTCAATAATCTGGCTGGTGGCCAGAAATATCCCCGCTCAGCTGGCGCACCGGCCCAATTTACAGCCCATCACAGAGCGGCGGGCGGGCGGGCCGGCCTTGGGATGCGCCGCTCTGTTCCCAACAACAACAACAGAAAACAGCGTTTAGACGTTGAGAAAATCCGCTGCTCCTCACTGGTGTAACAAGATGAGGCATAAGTGGGTCTGAAACCCAAACCTGCGGTGCTTTTAACTGGGAGCCAACAGCCCCAAGTCGGGGCCAGATGTTTCACAGACGGTAGCCCGCTAGACCATAAAAGTAAATATAAATGGACTTTCGGTTCCCATCTACAATCACTCACAGGGATTTCTGTACCGCAGCTTCCATACGGGAGAGTTACTACACACAGATACACCCACACACACTGCTACACTGCAAAAAACAAGCTTTTCTGGTCTAGTTTTAATACAAATATTTTGGTAAAAAATAAGACAAAAATAACTTAAAAGTAACTTTTCAGCAAGATACAGGAGTTTGTTTTAAATGAAAAATTCCTTAATATTGATGAGAAACGCTAGTTCAGTTGGCAGATTATTTCACTTAACAGGACATTTCCCCGCGCTATAACAGAAATAATCAGCAGTGGAAGTACTATTTTCTCCATCAACATTAGGGAATTATTGCACGTAGTTGTTTTATATCTGGGAATTTCACACATCCGTACAACGAGGACAAAAAAAATGCCATCCGTAGAAAGGAAAAATAGCGTAGAAAACCCGTTAAAGAACAACTCAAAACTACGCAGGCTCGTTGCTATAGCAACTCACAACATCGCCACAAAATGTATCAGGATTCAACACCAAAAAACACTCAAACATTTGCCACACAGTGAACAGAGCATTCAGTCCGTTACAGTCTTACATTTTCAGGCTTGATGTTTATTTTGCGATTAGTAATAAGTGATTGTTGTGGGAGATTAGCTCCTGCTGCTATTAGCTAAGCTAACAGAGCGGTGGGAGATTAGCTACTGCTGCTATTAGCTAGGCTAACAGAGCAGTGGGAGATTAGCTACTGCTGCTATAAGCTAAGTTAACAGAGCGGTGGTTGATTAGCTACTGCTGCTATTAGCCAAGCTGACAGAGTGGTGGGAGATTAGCTCCTGCTGCTATTAGCTAAGCTAACAGAGCGGTGGGAGATTAGCTCCTGCTGCTATTAGCTAGGCTAACAGAGCGGTGGGAGATTAGCTTCTGCTGCTATTAGCTAACCTAACAGAGCGGTGGGAGATTAGCTCCTGCTGCTATTAGCTAAGCTAACAGAGCGGTGGGAGATTAGCTCCTGCTGCTATTAGCTAAGCTAACAGAGCGGTGGGAGATTAGCTCCTGCTGCTATTAGCTAAGCTAACAGAGCGGTGGTTGATTGGCTACTGCTGCTATTAGCTAAGCTAACAGAGCGGTGGTTGATTGGCTACTGCTGCTATTAGCCAAGCTGACAGAGTGCTCCTGCTGCTATTAGCTAAGCTAACAGAGCGGTGGGAGATTAGCTCCTGTTGCTATTATCTAGGCTAACAAAGCGGTGGGAGATTAGCTCCTGCTGCTATTAGCTAAGCTAACAGAGCGGTGGGAGATTAGCTCCTGCTGCTATTAGCTAAGCTAACAGAGTGGTAGGAGATTAGCTCCTGCTGCTATTAGCTAAGCTAACAGAGCGGTAGGAGATTAGCTAATATAAACACCTGATCTATTGATATAGTCATAGTCAAGCTAGCATATCACAACTACAACTACTTCCCTCTCCGTCTCTATTTTCCTTCTTAATTAAAACTTTTTCCCTCGTTATCCAGTTGTTGTAGTCTTGACAATTAGGAGCAAAGCACTGTGTTCTTTGTCCTGTTATATTTCAAATGTACATTTAAGATTTAGTTTGTAATATTCACAACTAAATAGCTAAAACCAATAATGGTATCGGCAAGCAGGTTTCTGCCCTCCATTGTGGAGATGGGGGTGTGTTCGTGCTGCAAGAGTCCATTTGTTCCTGAAAAGTTACTTGTAAGGGTGCACTGAGATATTTGCACTAAAACGTAGACCATAAATACAAAATCTTGGTAAGATATTGTGTTTTTGCAGAGAAAACAAAGTTTGGAGGTCACTTACCATCTGAGAACGGCTTTTGGGACACCCATTGATATCATCAATCTTCTCATTGGCTAAAGAAGAGACAAAAAAAAGAGGGAAAAGAGAGTGAAGATTAGAAACTCATCTGAGTTTGTTCAGTAAATTAATCCAGTTTTAATCCAAAGGATGGAGACTCCAATGTGTTTGAGTCCTGGATGGTTGATGCCTGAATGAGGGACATGAAACATTATCTGGCAGCGATGCCACTGAGGCCCCGACCAGCAGTGTGGGGTCGCTTTTTTTAACGTGTGTGTGTGTGTGTGTGTGTGTGTGTGTGTGTTGGGGGTATTAAGGATCACTCCCAGCCATTAAAGGCCCAGCCCACAGCAGCTGAGACACGGCCGTCAGATCACAGCTGACAACTGAGCCAGCAGGACAGATTTCTGCATCTGAGACGCAGCGGGGCCAAAAGAGCCGCTCCATCACAGAACCACCAGAAACAACCAACTAACCTTCATCTGTCCTTCAAAGCTAACCCCTTATTATTAACGGTGGAATATTAGGCTTCTTTGAACAGGTTAGGATCGGTCTACGGTCTATAACGTTCATCAAATTGAGATTTTAGGCTGTTTCAGGGCCTCTGTCACTTTAAATCCATTAAACAAATGAATTGTGTTCTACCAATATATTTGATCAACCAAATGAAACCAAATATATTGGTTCCCTTGACCATATATGGTCAGTGGGATCAAATAATGTGCTGTAGGCCACGCCCCCCCCCCACCCCCCCATCTCAACATTTACACTCGCACATAAAAAAAATGGCTGCAAACAAATACGTCTGTTTGTTTGAAAAGCAGAAGTGGAGAACACACCAAGCGGTTTCTGGATTGTGAGTCAACAAGACTCTTATTACAGCGCATAAAGAGGTAAAACCAGCTGACCAAACATTCTGGAACTCAGTTTGGGTTGCTAGGCGACGGCTGGGTTCCACTGGGGTTGCTAGGTAACGGTTTGTGACTTTACATTCCAGAGGTTTAGGAAATGGCTCGTTTTCCAGACACCAAAAAACATAAACTCATTGACAAAAACCGTCTGGGTGTGTTTTTTTAAGTGCTTTGGTTGATTTTAGAAGCAGTAGGAACCCAAATGTAACGACACAAATGTGAAAAATTAACAAACTAATGGTTATCTTCTCTATTTACTTAGTAGTTTTCTGTGAAGTTTTTGTCCCTTCTCAGCCAAAACACAAAATCTTAGTATTTTTAGTTCTTAATAATTCCTTAATATTGATGTAAAAAATACTAGCTCCACTGCCAGATTATTTTACTTATAATAAGAGACTTTTTCACGTTAAAAATGAACATTTCTGCCAATTAAACTACAACTTTTTCATCAATATTAAGGAATTATTTACTTAAACCAAGCTTCTGTATCTTGCTGAAATGTCAGCTTTGCTTTAATTCAAGCCCACTAACACATTTTGCGTTAGAAACTAGACCAAAATTACTTGGTAGGATTTAGTGTTTTGCAGTGTAGAGCTGCACAGAGACAGATCCACCTGAAATAAAAGTGATTCAGCAGCTACATTATGGGAACAGAGGCCGTCTTCAGATAAAGGGGAAGTTTAAAATCTGGGTCAGAGGTCATGGGGGGCGGGGGGGGAAGAGCCGGGAGACGAAACAGTCACCGACACGCTGAGTCAGCGTTCGGTCAGCTGGTGTCGGCCCGTTTCAGCCTCCAGTCTGTCAAGCGGACGCAGCGACAGCGCAAGGGCGGCCGGACGAAATGACAAGACCGATGATGATGATGACGCCGACGACTCTGACGGGGGCAAAGGTCAAGAAGACACAGACGCAAACAACTTTCACAGCCTACTTCAGGCGGTTACTATGGCAACGTATAGATGGATAACTAACTTTGGAGACGTCCCGCATCACTTGGAGGCTGAATTATTAACTCAGCTGAGCAAATCACCGAAAGATCTGTCAGGTTTTTACATCTGGCAAACACAAAATATTATTACCAAGTGACTTTTGTCTAGTTTCATTAACTTAAAACTAACTTTTCAGCAAGACATAGGAGCTGGTTTTAAGTCAATAACACTTTAATACTGATAAAAGTGCAGATTATTTCACTTATAACAAGACATTTTTTCCTTAAGTGAAATAATCTGCCAGTGGAACTATCACTTTTATCAATTTTAAGGAATTACCAACTAAAACAGCTTTTATATCTTAGCGATTTCTGAGCTGAGGTTGAGGTTTTTCTTGCAACTTTTGGAGCTCAGAAAAGTTTTTTTTACAGTAAAAAAATTACTTTTCAAGAATTAGCTTTTCCAAATTTGTTCTTTGTTAATTTTTCAACAACAAAAAAAAGTTTTTTCTCACCGATTTTTGTGTTTTTCAGCAATTTCCACTTATTTTCTATCCATCTACAATGGCTTTAAGAACCCGTCGTGGTGAGGTGAAACCATCAAAACCATCCACTTCTTCTAAAACCAGCGACGTTCTCCACATTTTTATCCTGTCGCCACGTGAACGGTGTTGGTTTTAATCATCCAACTTTGTAATTAAATTAGCTAACTCACCGACGACCTGTATGATCTCGGCCAGCAGCACTCCATCCGTGACGTCCGTCTGCAGATCCTTGATGAGCCGCTTGTGTCCCGACTTGGCTAGGTAGTGGTTGGCCCAGTCCGTGTAGATCTGCATCCAGAAACACACGAAACGCCCGTCACTTTCTGGACCCACCAAAGCAAAATCCGCTCCCAAAAAAATCCAGAGGTCAGTGTTTCAAAACTCTGCAAAGACACTTGAACGCCAACAAAAGGCATAAACGGTTGTTGCAAAATTCACGGCTACAGAAATAACAGCATGGTTAAACGGGACGGGAGCGGCCCCTGGTTCTTTTGTTGCCGCTCCGATCCGGAGTGTATCCGCGTGGTATTCAAATTGGGGCCATTGTGCTCAGCCGGGGCATTCATCCCTGAGCACACGGCGGCCGCTTTCTATGGGCCGCGCTGACATCACCCTCTGGGGACAGAAAAGACCCTTCGCTGCCTGGAGGGGGGAGCAGAGCAAGCATCTGAATAATCTGAATGGCTTCCTTCATAATTAGTTACCAAACTCACGCCTGGTCCTCCCTTAAAACTCACAACGGGACGATCGAGTTTCTATTTCTGAGTGAATAAAAGGAGGGCAGGGAGGTTGAGAAGCGATCCAGGTCTTCATAAAGGAAGTTATACTTGAGAAACGGACGATTCACGGATCTACAGTGGCTACAGATTCTCCCTGCAGGGATTCAAAATGTGTGGCAGCTCATCTCCCTCCGTTTGACATCTTATTTTTTTATCATTCACCACTTGCTGATATCTGCTGGGAGAAACGTCAGTAATGGGAATTTTTTTTTTTTTTAAAAAGCGTGGATTTTTACTGGAAAACGTCTCATGAAGGAAACATTTTTACGACAAGTTTAATTTTGTGAAACTGACCAGCTTTTAGAGAGAGTATTCAAAATAGATGCAACAATCAGAGATAAGAGCTCGACAATTTTCCCTTTACCACATTTAAGATAAACGTATATGAAAACATTTAGAAAATTAAAGTTAGAATTCTGAAATAAAGACAAAATTCTGAGAAAATTGGCAGAATTTGGGGGGAAAAAAGTTGGAATTTTGAGATCAAACTCAGAATTTTTAAATAAAAAAAAAAAGTCAATTCTTAGAAAAAAAAAATCTGAATTCTGAGATCAAAGGCAGAATTCCGGGATGAAAGTCAGAATTCTGAGATCAAAGGCAGAATTCCGGGATGAAAGTCAGAATTCTGAGATCAAAGGCAGAATTCCGGGATGAAAGTCAGAATTCTGAGATCAAAGGCAGAATTCCAGGATGAAAGTCAGAATTCTGAGAAAAAAAGTTTAGTTTTTTCTGGTGGCCCTTATCCTCTTATGTATGGATCTGATCAGTAAAACACATAAACTTAATAGCTTTAGAGCTTAATGCGAATACAGTTTAGGAGCATAATGCTTTAACACTTGCAGCACATTTTCCCCCAAAGATAAAAAAACAGATCATGTTTTTGACAGCAAGTTGGAAGTGCAATTGGTAAAAGACACGAAAAGCCTGAATCTCAAGTTTCCACATAAACAGAAAGTACTTGATAAAAGTTTTGTTTTTGAAAAATCAAACCCCAAGTTGCCAAAAGACAAAGTTATAACCGTTGTAAAGAAACGCTGACAAGTTGTAAACATGGCGGTGGTGCCTGGTTACGTTTGAGAGAATCTCAAAAGAGGGAAGTCATGACTGCAAATTACAGGGCAGCAAACCAGCAACACAAAAAACAGAAGCTGCTCCCCTCAACAACACACAATATTTGTTTTTTTTTTCTCCTGAAACGTGAAAACTTTCTCCACTTGAAAGAAAAACAGCTGTTTTTTTTTTGTTTTTTTATGGTTGTGAAACTGAAGAACATCTGTTAATCTGGACGAGACGGTGTTGGGTGTTGAGGTTAAAAAAAGCGAAGCAGCATTTAGGGTTTGACACGGCGGCGACCTCTGGTTCTTTGTGTTTGCACTGTAAACACGCTCGGGGCTTTTTCTGCTGAAACACTAAAAAAAAAAAAGGATGAATCACTGCTCGTCATGTCGGTTTACAGCAGGTGTTCAAACTTCAAAGACTGGCGCTCAAACGCTAACTCATGCTAGCATGCAAACGGTTTATTAGAGAGACAACCTCAAATTAAATACAAAAAGCTTCAGAGCGACCTTTAAATGATACCTACACTGCAAAAACACAAAGCCTTACCAAGTAGTTTTGATCTAGCTTTAGTGAAAATATCTCAGAATACTTTAAGACAAAACTAACTTTTTAACAACAAAGAGGAGCTTGTTTTGAGTAAATAAGTCCTTAAAGTTTATGAAAAAGTAATAGTCCACTGAGATTATTTCATTTATAACATGAAATATTTCCATTTTATAAGTGAAATGCAAAAGGTACGTTTTTATCAACATTAATGAATTATCGACTTTTAAACTCTTGTACATCTTACTGAAACGTTACTTGGTACAACTAAGATATTTGCTCTAGGAATTAGAAGAAAAATACAACAATTTTGTGTTTTTGCAGTGTAGCTAACAAGACGTTAGAGTAATTATTAATCTTTAAGTATTTTATTTCCAGTTTGTAATGAAAATGTCTCAGTTTTGTCTAAATCTTACAAGTTACTCTAGCAAATTTTAAAACTTATAACATTGGAAAATTATTTGGAAAAAGAATCTAACAGTCAAACTACGTTTTTATGATTATTAAGGAATTATATATCATGCTGAAATGTTGCTTCGGTAACACTTTATTTGAAAGGGGGTGAATAAGACTGTCATAACACTGTCATAAACATGTCATAACACTGTCAAACATGTCATAACACTGTCAAACATGTCATAACACTGTCATAAACATGTCATAACACTGTCAAACATGTCATAACACTGTCAAACATGTCATAACACTGTCATAAACATGTCATAACACTGTCAAACATGTCATAACACTGTCAAACATGTCATAACACTGTCATAAACATGTCATAACACTGTCAAACATGTCATAACACTGTCAAACATGTCATAACACTGTCATAAACATGTCATAACACTGTCAAACATGTCATAACACTGTCATAAACATGTCATAACACTGTCATAAACATGTCATAACACTGTCAAACATGTCATAACACTGTCATAAACATGTCATAACACTGTCAAACATGTCATAACACTGTCATAAACATGTCATAACACTGTCATAAACATGTCATAAACATGTCATAACACTGTCAAACATGTCATAACACTGTCATAAACATGTCATAACACTGTCAAACATGTCATAACACTGTCATAAACATGTCATAACTCCTGTCATGAACATGAATAAGCCTTCATGAATATTTATGACTGTTGTCATAAAGCGTCATTCGGTAAATTATGACACTTTTAATACAAAGTTGTTCATTACTGTTTAAACTTTACCTTTAATAACATAAAGTTACCTAATTTTTAAAGTGCAATCAGTAATACTTTTATAACAAATTTATATCAGTAATAGTTTCTTTATTAATGTCAAGTTGTCATAACAAAGACATTTTGAATAATGTCAACTTTGTATTAAAAGTGTCATAACTTACAGAATGACACTTTATGACAGTGGTCCCCAAACTACGGCCCGCGGGCCGGATCCGGCCCGCCTCCACATTTGGTCCGGCCCCTTGAACAATACCACAGAGCATTCAGATTTTTTTTCATATATTGTATTTTCCGGTTTATATGTGGATTTTTCTTCAACCACCAGGGGGCTCTTTAGCAGGAAGTGTGTCCTGTAAACTGGGTGTTTTGTTTTGCATGGCGCATTGCTGCCATCTGTTGGACTTTTAGGGAACTGCTTGACTTTTATGTTATTTAATCAGTACGGTTGTTTGCTAGCGGTAGAGCAGCAGCAGCTTATACTTCAAAACGAGCCTTTATGTTAACATATGAGGAATTCATATGTTAAAGTTACTTTCCCTCAATGGGATGGATATATACTAGTCAGTCCCAGTGACCGTTTCACTAACGGTTTTTGCCCATGTGCTGAGAAGGGAAAAGTTATGTGGCCCTCACAGGAAAAAGTTTGGGGACCACTGCTTTATGACAACAGTCATAAATATTCATGAAGGCTTATTCATGTTCATGACATGTGTTATGACATGTTTATGACCGTGTCATGACAGTCTTATTCACCTCCATTCAAATAAAGTGCTACCATTGCTTCTAAGTTAGTTTTGCCTTGTTTTAATTCTACTAAAAAATTTGCATTAGAAACTAGACAAAACATTTGTGGTAAGAGTTTGTTTTTGCAGTGTAGATGCCAAAACTGTTAGAACTTTAGATAAACTCACATTTATCTAAATTGGAGGTAATTTTTTTACTCAATATTGTATATTTTACATGAACAGAGATCTTAGTAGTCCAGCTGTTGCATTGTCTTGTTTGTCTCTTTATTTTTCGCTTAAAGTCTGAATGGATCCGTTTTCTCAGGTTATTTGAGCCACGTTTTCTGGTTTCAGTGCGTTGAATGACAGCTACCCGTTTCACCTCGGTCTTTCATTGCAGCACAAACCCTCAATTTGCTTCCCCGAAACGGCTTCAAAGGAAGCCTGCACGCTCGCACAAAAGCTCCTGAAGATCGCACTTCCTTTATTTTGAGAGAGCAAATTGAAAGGATGAAGTTTAATCCGGGGTTTTTTTGTTTTTTTTTAGCTCCTTGTTTCACTAGAGAGTGTTTTTATTCTCACTGAAGGTTTGTGTTTACACTGCAAAAACACAAAATCTTACCAAGTACTTTAGTCTAGTTTATCTAAATATCTCAGAAATAAGACAAATCTAACTTACAAGTAGCTTTTCTTCTATGTTTTAAATCAATAATTTCTTGAAATTGGTGAAAAAGTACCAGTTCAACTGGGAGATTTTATTCCAAGACATTTTATAAGTTATGCGTTTAAAAAACCAATTTATCTTGCTAAAAACTTACTATTAAGTCAGTTTACTTGAAATTAAACTAAGAAACTAGACTAAAAATACTTGGTAAGATTTTGCATTTTTGCAGTGTGACCTTTGTTACTGCACTGCAAAAACACAAAATCTTACCAAGTATATTTCTAGAGCAAATGTCTTAATGCACTTGAAATATGACAAAACTAACTTACTAAGTAACATTTCAGCAAGATATGAGTTTCATTTAAGTTGATAATTCCTTAGTATTGATTTTAAAAAGTTACTTGGCAGATTTTTAAAAAAAATTTCCAAAAGTCTTTTTGGAAAAAAAATCTGAATTATTTTCTCTTTTTTTTTTGGCACCAATCATCTTCCGTAGGCATCTGTAACACGTTTGTAATGCATTTAAAGCCTCGTCTATTATTAAACATTGAAATCCAACTATTTTCTGCTTCTGTCTTTCCATATGTCACCACAGCAGAAACATGTTTAATCTGGATGGGCAGCTGCACAGGCATGCTGCTTCCATACGGAAAATCCCATCATTCCCAGAGACTCCCAGTAATCCCAAATCTCCCTCTTCAAGGGAGCGCGAGTCTTTTTTCGGAGCTGATAATTGGTGCAGGGGTCAGGGGTATTCCCGTCATCAGAGAGAAGCAGAGTGACACCAGATCCTTCCTTCATCCTTATGAAAACTCTCCTTTGTGCTGATCCGGCCCATCAGCATCCTGTTCTGGTGACGATACATCAGCATTATTAACAGCCGTTCAGCTGAAACCTTTTCTCATCAAATACAAAGCTAAACATTGTTGACAGTTGGCTTCCTTTACGACACGGGTCTCCAAAGTGTGGCCCGGGGGCCATTTGCGGCCCTTGGAATAGCTTTGTGTGGCCCTCTGGACGCGTGTTAGGAATGTATATAAATGGTTAATTAGCTTGCACGTTTTAAAAAAACTAAAATTTCACCAGTTCTACCTGCCATTTTTGCCTTTTTTTTCCTGTCTGAGCTGAATGATTATTATTTTCTGAAATGCTAATTTGCTTACAGAGACCTTATAATCCACTTTTTTTAAATTTTGGATGCTTAAAATGTTTTATGTTCTTTAGAAATTGAAGTTTTTTTTATCTTTAAGTGGCTATACTTGCATTAATATGTCATAATTGTTATTATTATCATTATGCTAGTTGAAAATGGTCTCAAAATGGCAATATTATCGTTTATCGCGATAATTTCTGGGACGATTTATCATCCAGCAAAATTTGCTACACATATATTTACCTAAAAAAGAAGCAATAAATACTTCTGATCACTTTTGTTGTTACAACAGCACCATAAAATATCGTGGTAAAACTTAAAGCCCATATCGCCCACCCCTGTTGAAAACGTCTTGTTTAGTGCACAGGCCTGTTCTACACGACAGCTGTGTGCAGCTTCTCATTTAAAACCATCACTACTTCAAAGCTGTGATGAGTCACTGTCCCAGACAGCTGCATCGTCTTTTCACACAAACACCACAAAATGTGCCGCAGATCCAACACGCCTGCCGCCTCGCTGAGTCACCAGCCTGACAACAGCAGGCGGCGATGGACGCATGCCATCCCCGCAGTGCAGACTCTGCTCCGTCAGGCCGGGCTTCACGCCGCCACGCTGCCCTTCAGCTGAAGGAGTCATCCTGGACCAGAAAGCAAAGGTTTCCCAGACGCTCCAGATGTACGGATTTAGGGGCTTGGAATTTTTATTATGATATTTTGTAGGGCTGTAGTGATACAATAATGTCACGATACGATACACGATATTCTGCTCACAATACGATATGTATTGCGATTTTCAGCAAACGATACAATTCAACACACTTTTGCGATTTTCTGAAACATTTTAAAGGGACAGAGTGATTTTGGGGACATTTTGGGATTGTTATAGAGTTGGATTCAATTAATTTAACTGAAAACTGATTAAAAGCACCAACTACACCAGTGGTCCCCAAACTTTTTCCTGTGAGGGCCACATAACTTTTCCCTTCTCTGGTGGGGGGCCGGAGTCAGTTTGTAACAGAAAATGTGTTACACGTTTATCACCTGGGCTGCCGGAAATTGTTGAGGGGGGGGTTAAGGTTGAAACTGTTCAGGGGGTGGTGGAGGTCGTTTTTCGATTGATTTTTACCCAGAAAGCACATGGGCAAAAACCGTTAGTGAAACAGTCACTGGGACTGACTAGTATATATTCCATTGAGGGAAACTTTAACATATGAATTCCTCATATGTTAACATAATGGCTCGTTTTGAAGTATAAGCTGCTGCTTACCGGCATAGCTTCAAGGCGTGGTCCTTTAAATGCCTTTCAGTAATGAACCGGGATAAAAATACATCAACTTTAAGAAGGTATAAATACCCAAGGTGGGGTGCAAAAGTCTCTTGCGTCGTCTGTGTTTACACAGGATTAGTTTCAAATAGGTGGCATAAAAAATCCTCTAAGAAGGTGAAGTGAAGTTCGTGTTAAAATCAGTGTTTCTTTGGATTATTTTCCCACTAGCAACGCTAATCTAGAAAAACTGAGGGATTTGACAGCTGTTCAGACTAACAAAGAACCAGCCAGGTGGCGCGTGGTTGAAATTAAAGTTTTAAACTTTATGAAATAGTTTTTTCCTCATTGGTGTCACAGTTCTAGTTTGCCTCCTGCTGCAGTTGAAAAAGTGTTTTATGGGTTTGGTAACTTTAAGTGGGCGGGGTTCTGGACAGCAGGACGTCAATAGATGGATTCAGCAAGTTACAGCCGACTTGATGGTCGATAGATGGATCATTGACCACCTATCTGTGGTCAATGGTCCATAGATTCACTGAGTTGAAGCTCGGTCGCTAGCTATTCAGCGAGTTGAAGCTCGTTATCTATATATCGATGGATTCAGCAAATTCAAACTACCATGTTAGCTATATATACATAGATTATGCATAGAAGGTAGCTAGCTAGCTTTCTATAGATAGATTCAGTGGGTTTAAGTTAGTTAGCCAGATAGATTCAGACAATTTAAATTAGCTCGACAGATTTAGTGAGAAATTTGCTTGTCCCAGCACAGCACATAACAGTAATATAAATTTAAATAATAATAATAATTAATTACAATTCAGTTCAGTTCAGTTCTGATGGGAGAAATAATATTACCTAACTTCTGTGATGCCTTTTGCTAACATTTGTTGCCAAAGCACCAAAGCATTAGCAATGTGGCTACTTAGCATGCTACACTACAAAAACACAAAATCTTACCAAGCATTTTTCAAGTACAAAAGACAAAATTAATTTACAAATAACTTTACAGCAAAGATACAGGAGCTTGTTGAAAGTAAATAATTCCTTAATACTGATTAAATTAAGAATATTTCACTCATAACATGGGAGAAAGTCGTGTTTTAAGTGAAATAATTGACCTTTTTCAGTTCTTTCTTTAATCAATATTAAGGAATTAACTTTAAAACAAGTTTCTATACCTTGCTGAAAAGTTTTTTGGTGTTTTATTGAATGTATTGGACCAGAAACACTTGGTAGGATTTTGCGTGTCAGATTTACAAAATACCTTCTGCTGTGTGAAGCTGCTATAATAAATCCAAACAGCAGATCTGGTTCTACTCATGACAAGTCTATTTCAAGCTGACCTTTCCTCCTATACAAGTCTGTTCAAATCATTGCTGCCAGCAGTGATTATGGTCCTTATCAACACCTTTTCCTACAGGCTGATCAGAAATGGTTTGCCGTATTTTTCGTGTTTCTTTCTGGTTTCTTACCACTTTGTAGTTCTCACAGGAGAAGCGGCTGTTGCTCCTGGGCGGCACCTTGAGGCCGCAATAGAGCGCCATGCGAGGTCGTCACCGAGATGAAGATTACTGACAGACCCAAACAAACAGCTACACATTCCTGAGAAGATGAGAGCAGTCTGAGCGAACAGAAGCGGTTTAGTGGCCACTTGCCCCTGACTGCCTTATCTCCGTCGCAGCGTCTTTACGGGCTGCTGCCGGTTGGAACATGACATGATTTACCTCTCTACAGGAAGGCTTCTCTTTATCTGACCCCCCGCCCCTTTTCAGACGGCTCGGCGAAGCCTCAGACATCCTGACACTGTTACGGCCCCCTGCCCACCCGCTGCCGCCGCCGCCTCTCTGAGTGTCATTCAGTCTGAGTCAAGTAGCCGACGCAGACTTGGTTCCTCTCCAGGTACAGAGATAAAGCATGCAGAAATGGGGACGTTTATGTTGGGGCGTAGGTTTTTATTTTTTATTCGGTTTAAATGATGCCTTTCTACAGAAGAGGATTAGAGACACTTAAAAAAATATGCTGATTTAACTTAATTAAAAGTCAGAATTGTAACATTAAAGTCAGCGATACAAGGCTACCTAGTTTGTTATCTATAGATTTATTCAGTAAGTTGAAGTTAGCTAGCTATCAAAAGATTAATTCAGGAGACTGAAGTGAGCTAGCTTTCTAGCTAGCTTCAGATAGAAGCTATCTGTTGCTAGCTAGCTATCTAGAGATAGATTCAGGGTGTTAAAATCAGCTTGCTAACTACAGACTAATTCAGCAAGTTGAAGTTAGCTAGTTAGCTATCGATAGATTAATTCAGGAGACTGAAGTGAGCTAGCTTTCTAGCTAACTTCAGATAGAAGCTAGCTGGAATCTATCTGTTGCTAGCTAGCTATCGATAGATAGATTCAAGGAGTTGAAGCTAGCTCTCTATAGATGGAGTCAGCAAATTCAAACTACCCTGCTAGCTACATAGATTTAGCAAGTTGAAGCTAGCTATCTAGGTAGCTATCTATATGTCGATTCAGTGAGTTGAAGCTAGCTAGAACGATTCATTTGTAAGCACAAAACAATAATACAAATTTAAAAAAATAAAAATAAATTATAATTTAGTTGAGTTCAGTTTTGAGTTTTAACAGAAGAAACATATATATATATATATATATATATATATATATATATATATCAAAGAAGGCGTCAAAGAAGTTTTCCTGACTTCTTTGATGCCTTTCGGCAACATTTATTTTATTCTTTTGTCTTCCGAAGATGAAGGATGAACATTTCACAACCTGAAGGCTCTTTAGGAATATCACAGAGCATATTTGGTTATTGACCCTTCCATCTGCTCACTTTCATCAATAAGGAGTCAGCATGTCTCCATGCTGCCGTGAGCTGAGGGTGACATGTGGCGGCACATCCCCTCTGACCCAAGCTGGGCCGTCCAGCAGATGGCTGCTGGGAGAATGATGGATGGACTGATGGAGTCACTAACACAATAATCTAAAAAAGACATACAGTGAGTGGCTGCGGCTCTTCGTAAGCAGAGGTAGATATGAACAGATGTCTCCTGACGCGCCAGAGGACCACAATCTGCTGCCATTTCATTCATATTTTTGGATTTGAACCACCAAGTCTCCCCCTTTTTCTATGTATATTTACAAAAAATCTGCAATTTATTAAAATACATGCAAACGTTTACATTGACATCGGGTTTGAATAAATGGATCACCATTAGAGCCCTGCAGCAATGCATTAAGAAGGAACAAGAAACCAACGCGGAAGAGCAGAAAACTGATTTAAAAACCGCTTCATGCTGGCCCGGGCCGACCCAGAGACTCTCAGGGCATTAAGTTAAGCAGAATTTGATCTGGGGGGCCTTTTCCTGTTAAGCTCATCACCAACTCCACCTCGTTTAGGGAGCATTCATGTCAGTTCAATTTAATCAAAATGTTGTTTGTTTGTCTAGAAAATCCAGTTTGTGGAGGTGTGAATACGTAAACTCACTCTGATCCGCCTAAAATCCTCTGTCTCGGTTCGGTTGAAGTGAACTCTGGTGCGGTTTGAATGCATATGTGAACAAAAAGATCGCTCCAAAGGCAGGAAGTGGACTACAGCGCAAGGCATTCTGGGTAAATACCACCAAAGCAAACGTGAGAGTCCAGCACTAGCAGGAGAAATTTGATAAAAAGTCTACGCAAGTACAGAGTAACTGATCAAATTATCAATAATTTAATATTTACAAATCATCAGACAGACCAAAATGTAAAGTTAAGTGGAAATTTTAGGCATTTTAAGGACAAAAATGTCAATAATTCATAAAAGTAACAACAAATATCAAAATAAATTGTTTACAAATCAGTTTCTTTCAATAAAAAAAAATAAAAAACATGTTTGTTTTCATTGAGTGGGTAGAAAATCCAGAAATTTTACTCAAGTAAGAGTAGAGATACCATCCATCCATTTTCTTACACCCTTGTCCCTCAGTGGGGTCGGGAGGGTTGCTGGTGCCTATCTCCAGCTAACGTTCCGGGCGAGAGGCGGGGTCACCTGGACAGGTCGCCAGTCTGTCGCAGGGCAACACAGAGACACACAACCATGCACACACACACTCACACCTAGGGACAATTTAGACAGACCAATTAACCTGACAGTCATGTTTTTGGACTGTGGGAGGAAACCGGAGTACCCGGAGAAAACCCACCATGCACAGGGAGAACATGGAGACTCCATGCAGAAAGACCGGGGCGGGAATCGAACCCAGAACCTTCTTGCTGCAAGGCAACAACTCTACCAACTGCCCCACTGTGCAGAGTAGAGATACTTCATAATAAAATGACTCAAGTAAAAATAAAAAGAACAACTTAGTAGAAATACTCCTAAAAGTTCATTCTTTCCAGAAAGTTACTTAAATAAATGTAATTGAGTGAACATAGCCAGTTACCACCCAACTCTGCTGAAGATCCATCCGGCTAGCCAAGAAGCGTGAATGAATGGGATTTTAAATATAGCCGCTGACTAAACACAGGATCCAGACAATCTTTTGTCATATAGATTATTAGTTTCATCATCAGTTTAGAGCCGATGGAGCAGCAGCACCAACCCCAGTCGGTGACCCTCCCTGCCTCTAAAGTGGCTTCAGCCCGCAGGGAGCCGACGCAGGCCAGCTCTAAATAAGCCCTCATGTCGCTGCTCGTACTTCGTTTGGCGCATAAAACATGTGGTTCAGGGAAGCCTTGTGAGGCGCATGCAGACCAAACAACTCGGCCTTAACGCGGCGGCTGGTGGAGCATGGGAAACAACGTCAGATGCTAGTAAGCCAGAGCGACGGGACGGAGTCTGATGGGAAGATTCATATCCCTGAAGCTGCAACAACACAATCCGACCAAGAATTTCTGCTCTGGTCTTCAGTGCAAACATCTTAGAGCACTTGAAATAAGACTAAACTAGCTCACAAGTAGCTTCTAAGGCTTTTATATAGGAGCTTTAAGTCGATAATTCTTTATTATTGATGAAAAATCTCTCGTTCCACTGGCAGATAAATTCACTTGTAACAAGGCATTTTCAGAAACAGGAACTTTTTCATCAACTTTAAAGAATTATTTGCTTAAAACAAGCTCCTATATTTTGCTGAAAAGTTACTTGTAAGTTTATTTTGTCTTATTTTAAGTGTACTAAGATATTTGCACTAAAAAATAGACAAAAATTACTTGGTAAGATTTTGTGTTTTTGCAGTGCAATGTTATTTCTAACAACATTTTTAACAATTAGCCAGGATAAACTTCTCCTCTTGCTAGCCGATTTAGAGACTTTCACAGTTAAATCAGCTCATTGGTATTTAAAATACAAGAAAAACTCGTTTAAAAATAATTTTTCTAACCATTAAGTACTCAAATTTATAATTTGATTAATCTGGGCTTTTGTTGTTTGTTTAAATATAAAATTTGGACAGAAATGTTGAGGATTTATGGCTTAATTCTCATTAGCATGTACAGATGTACGAGTATCAAAGCACATGAGAAACATCATTTATCACCAGACAACAAAACATAATATTGTTGAAATAATGGAGTAAAAACGTAGGTTATTTTTCAACATCACATTTATCCATCCATCCATCCATTTTCTTGCACCCTTTTTCCCTCAGTGGGGTCGGGAGGGGTGCTGGTGCCCATCTCCAGCCAACGTTTCGGGCGAGAGGCGGGGTACACCCTGGACAGGTCGCCAGTCTGTCGCAGGGCAACACAGAGACACACAGGACACACAACCATGCACACACACACACTCACACCTAGGGGCAATTTGGAGAGGCCAATTAACCTGACAGTCATGTTTTTGGACTGTGGGAGGAAACCGGAGTACCCGGAGAAAACCCACGCACGCATAGG
The DNA here is from genome assembly GCF_904066995.2 of Poecilia reticulata. NCBI lineage: Eukaryota > Metazoa > Chordata > Actinopteri > Cyprinodontiformes > Poeciliidae > Poecilia > Poecilia reticulata. The sequence continues at coordinate 32,203,468 of NC_088832.1, forward strand.
GAGAACATGCAAACTCCATGCAGAAAGACCCCAGGCCGGGAATTGAACCCAGAACCTTCTTGCTGCAAGGCAACAGCTCTACCAACTGCGCCACTGTGCAGCCCACACCACATTTAAATATCATGATTTACTTTTTCAGATTTCTGCCTGGTTAGCGGATCCAGAGTTAAAACACAACCACGCTAGTTTCCATTTTTCCCCGAGGCTGAGGCGTAAGCCAGGCGGGTGAACACCGACGATAAGTTTTAACAACATTTCAAACAATTACAAAATACCAACAAGTTTGAGACATGTAGCTAAAAAATGTGATAAAATAAGCTTTAAAATGGATCAAATGCCTTCCCTCTGCAAGCGGCACAATAATTTTGATTTATATGCCGCATGACATGACGGTCAAATAATCAATCGAACGGAATAGATTACCGACATCGACTGCACTTCATAACACAGACGGCGGGTCATTTTAATCTTCCAAATGTGCTTATGTTGTCGGCTCCACTTATTTTTTGTTGCTCACACACACACACACACACACACACTGACCCAGAGGTGTGTTGTCAGCCGGTGTGTGTGGGGGTTAGCTGTGTAATTAAGCTAGCTTTCTTATCAACCCATCTAAGAACCTCCACTGCCTTCCCTTCCTCCCTGCACCAGAAGAGATGCAGATAAGAAAAGGAGAAGCAGAAAAAGAGCCTCAACTGAATAAAATGACTTTTAATAAATCGGCTGCTTTTAATGCTATCACCCCTGAAATCTTTATAAAGGTTTGATTTTCCATTTCTTTGCTCCACATGTCTTTTCTGCAGCTGACCTGCTTTGTATTTTATCTCAGAATCCCAGACTCTGCTGAATATTTACCACCATATTGCCCCGAACAGTCAGTTTGTGCAACAATGCACAAAGCAAAGTGAAAGAACGACGCTTTGCTAATGCTTCAAAGGAAAATAGACTTGTGCACGCATGTGCTGCAGAACTCTAAAGGGGTAATTGACCCGATTGTAACTTTCCAAGCAGACATCAAAGTGAAAGATGGAATCAGGTGAGGGGAAACCACAGAGCATTTCCCTTTATATTAAACCCTTTGCTAATCCGCAGCCTTCTGGTAACCCAACGCCGAAGCTGCTGCATTGTTACAGCCTGACGAGACGAGCCCCAGAAATAACACGTCCACATAGAAATATACAGAAACGAATTAAGGCCACTAAAAAAAGGGAACTTTGACTTAAATCTCAGAAATTCTGACTTGAAAATGTCTGGATTCTGATTTTAATCTCAGAAAACGAAGATGCGAATTCTGCAAAAAGAAGAAAAACAAAAGCCAGAGATTGAAATCAGAATTGTGAAAAAAAAAATCAGAAAAATAAACAAAATTCTGCAAAAAAAGAAAATTTGTGAGCCTATGTGAGAAAAAAGTCGATTAAGGTGAAGATTTTGTGATTAAAGTTAGAAGAAAAGTCAGAATTCTAAGAAAAATGCCAACATTTTGAGAAAACGTTTGACTGAATTCAGACTTCTGTGGAAAAAACAGAATTCAGAGACTGAACTCAGAACTGTGAGAAGAAAAATCTGATTTCTTTTATGAAATTAAAGTCAAAATTTTGAGATTAGAGTCAGAATTGTGATGGGAAATGTCAAAATTTGGTGAAGAATATTTCAGAATTCTGAGAAAAAAGTGAAAATTCTGAAAAAAAAAGTTTTTATTAAGTATGAATTCTGAAAAAAAGTCAATTAGGCAAAAAAAAAAGTCAGAAAAAAATAGAAATTCTGTGAAAAAAAGTCTGAATTTTAAGAAAAAAGTCAGAATTCTGTGATTAAAGTCAGGATTGTGAGAAGAAAATTCAGAATTCTGCAGAAAAATAAACAAAATTCTGCAAAAAAAACAAGACAAATTTGTGAGCCTATGTGAGAAAAAAGTCGATTAAGGTGAAGATTTTGTGATTAAAGTTAGAAGAAAAGTCAGAATTCTAAGAAAAATGCCAACATTTTGAGAAAACGTTTGACTGAATCCAGACTTCTATGGAAAAAACAGTCAGAATTCAGAGACTGAACTCAGAACTGTGAGAAGAAAAATATGATTTCTTTTATGAAATTAAAGTGAAAATTCTGAGATTAGAGTCAGAATTTGAAATTAAAGTGAAAATTCTGACATTAGAGTCAGAATTTGAAATTAAAGTCAAAATTTTGAGATTAGAGTCAGAATTGTGATGGGAAATATCAGAATTTGGTGAAGAATATCTCAGAATTCTGAGAAAAAAGTGAAAATTTTGAGAAAAAAAGTTTTTATTAAGTATGAATTCTGAAAAAAAGTCAATTAGGCAAAAAAAAAAAGTCAGAAAAAAATCTAAATTCTGTGAAAAAAAGTCTAAATTTTCAGAAAAAAGTCAGAATTCTGTGATTAAAGTCAGGATTGTGAGAAGAAAATTCAAAAATCTGCAGAAAAAGTCAATATTTGCAAAAAATGTCAAAGTCAGAATTCTTTTTTTTAAGTGACTCTAATCAGCTTCTGTAAAAAATAACCATCCTCAAATTCAAGAGCGTCTATAGTGACTTTCAGCAAACCGAGAGCTTCCCATCCTGTCACATTTTTACACATTTTGACGCCAGAGAAACCCGTAAAGCTGATAATTCCCCAAATCCCAGCTGGTACTTGACCCTGGACGTGACCCACCTACCAGTTTCATGGTGAAATTGTTCTGCTCCCAGCGGCACAGCATCAAACTCATGGTGCTTCATACACCTGCCTCACATGTAGCAGGACGGCCGGCGGACCCGTCGGGTCCTGATGGGTCACATCAGGACCAACTTTACCCCCAACAGAACCGGAGTGGGAAGAGAATCCAAAGAATCCCAGACGGTTTTCTCAGGGTGGAGGGGGAGCTGCTGCTACGCCGGGACCCAGCAGGTCTCTGGTTGCCTGGACTAGAAGAACCGGGTCCCTCAGCGTCTCCCCACCCAGTCTGGACCAGAGAGGAGGTGAAAGGCGAGAGGAGCTCCGCCGCCTCTGCTGCTGCTGCTTTGAGCCGCTGCCAAGCCAAATGCAGGATTCCTCTTCCTCCTCCTCCTCCTCCTCCTCCTCCTCCTCCTCCTCCTCCTCCTCCTCCTCCTCCTCCTCCTCCTCGCCCACAGCAACACATTGTGCAATTGCTTTTCAATAGACCTTTGGTCAACGGGGAGGAGGCTGAAAAAGAAAGGGACAGACCTCGCACCCCTCCCCCGATAAAGCACACCTCCCCCAATAAAATGGAAGAAAAGCAGCAAAAAGTTGAGTGAACTATTAATCGCAGTGTATGGAGACCAAATCTTGCCAAGTATTTTTGGTCTAGTTTCTAGTGCAAATATCTTAGCACACCTGAAATGAAACTTGCAGGTAGCTTTTCAGCAAAATATGGGAGCTTGTTTTAAGACCACAATCACTCAAAATTTATTAAAAAGTTCTAGATCCACTGGCAGATTATAACATAATATTTCTGCCATGTTAAAATTGGAACTAGAACTTTTTAATCATCCATCCATTTTCTTTGGGGTCAGGAGGGATACTGGTGCCTCTCCAGCTAACGTTCTGGGCGAGAGGCGGGGTCACCTGGACAGGTCGCCAGTCTGTCGCAGGGCAAACTTTTTAATCAATAGTAAGGAATTATTGACGTATATATAAGCTTCTATATCTTAATTAAAAGTTACTTGTAAGTTATGTTAGTCATTTTTTCAAATGTATTGATATATTTCCAATAGAAACCTTTCAAAAATACTTATGTTTTTGTGGTGTATGTGTTTTGACAAATAAATTTTTTTCAGCCTGAATTGGACTCTAAATTAACTTTAAGTCTTGCTGTCAATCTGGTTTTTTTTTATTCTTTATTGACATTACTTATTGTTTTTGTTTATGATAAGTTAAATAATCTGCCAGTAGAACTAATATTATTTGTCAATATTAAAACAAGTTCCCATGTCTTGCTGAAAAGTTACTTACAGAAGTAAAACCAGCTGACCAAACGTGCTGAAGCTCCACTTGGGTTGCTAGGTGACAGGCTGGGCTTTACTGGGGTTGCTAGGTAACGGGGCTGTGCCTGTTTATTTGTGAAATTACATTCCAGAAGTTTTTGAAATGACTCATTTCCAGACATCTAAAAACATTGATTTGAAGTCAAATGACAGCTGGGTGTTTTTTTTAACCACTTGAGCCGTTTTTAGAAAAAGTACAAAACCAAACGGAAGCACAAAAACGTACAAAACGTGAATTTTAAGCTCCTATATCTTGCTAAAATATTACTTGTAAGTTTTCTTTTTGTCTTTTTTTTTTTTTTTTTGAGTGTACTAAGATATTCAAACTATAAACTACACTAAAAGTACTTGGTAAGATTTTGTGTTTTTGCAGTGTGAGAAGTGAAAAAGCTTAAGAGGCCAAACCACTTAAAACTCCAGACTAACAATCTCCTAAACAGTTATTATTATTTCTTTAAACAGCTTCTTGCTGTGAAGAAAAGCCAAGTTTTATTTTCCGCAAACACAGATGGACCAAACCGCTCTCTGATCAGCCGTCACTCACGACTCGCTGCCCGATGCGGACCCATGTATTTATGTGCATGTGCTGCGTGGGTTCATAGCACAAGTATTTATATATTTGTGAGTGTGGAAGAGAATCCACAGTGCAGGATGCTCTCCGTTCAAGCTGTGCGCACACACACACACACACACACACACACACACACACACACACGCTCCATTCCCAACCACAAATTACAAGCCGAATTTGAATTTTGGGCAAGACCCAAGATCTACAAAAAGTTCCCACAGCAGCGGGAGGCCTGATCACTTCCAGCAGGCTGAACAAAACGCTTTCAACTCCTTAAAATAACAATATTTCTGATTTGTGTAAAGTGATATTTCCACCTAATTCTCTGCAGTGCCAAAAGTAACACGCAATTCAATAGCCATGAAATGATTTATATCAGTTTAATAGTAGCAAAGCAGAGAAATCTAACACAAACATACACGTCGGGTCCAAAATGGACTCCCATCTTTTTCATTTGAACCAACCATGTTTTGTTTTCTTCTGGTTTGAAGTAATGGCCGTTTCCTCACAAACACTTTGTGTAATTAAGTTAATAAATCAGTAGCCATAATTTGATTATGATGATGATTATGAGTTATGATTTCCTTCCATAAATGAGTGTCCCTACAAACATTTTCATCAGAGCACGAAATAAAAAAGAAATGTAAAAATGGCCACACAAAGAACTCAACAGCAGAGAGTTGATTTTTCCACCAGAGCCAAGCGAAGCACGAGTTCTGGTTAATAATTACTTTTAGGAGTATTTTTACTATGATGTACTTAATTTTAAGTTTCGCTGGTCTTACTTGAGTAAACTTTATGGATTTTCTACCACTGAATGAAAAGCAAACATGTTTTAACCAAAAATTCAACAGACACAGACCTGCAGTTTTTGTTAAAATTTCATAAGTTTTTTATTGAAAGAAACTGATTTGGAAATTTTTTTTCTTTTGCCTGATTTTATTTTTTTCCGGGTCAGGGGGGTCGTCCTGCCTCAAGTGGAGGAGTTTAAGTATCTGGGGATCTTGTTCACGAATGAGGGAAGAAGGGAGCGGGAGATCGACAGGCGGATTGGGGCAGCGTCTACTGTGAAGCGGGCGCTGTACCGGTCCGTCGTGGTGAAGAGAGAGCTGAGCCAAAAAGCGAAGCTCTCGATTTACCGGTCGATCTACGTTCCCACCCTCATCTATGGTCATGAGCTTTGGGTCATGACCGAAAGAACGAGATCACGGGTACAAGCGGCCGAAATGGGTTTCCTCCGCAGGGTGGCTGGGCTCTCCCTTAGAGATAGGGTGAGAAGCTCGGTCATCCGGGAGGGACTCAGTGTAGAGCCGCTGCTCCTCCACGTCGAGAGGAGCCAGTTGAGGTGGCTGGGACATCTGGTAAGGATGCCTCCGGGACGCCTCCCTGGTGAGGTGTTCCGGGCACGTCCCACCGGGAGGAGGCCTCGGGGAAGACCCAGGACACGCTGGAGGGATTATGTCTCTCGGCTGGCCTGGGAACGCCTTGGGATTCCCCCGGAGGACCTGGAAGAAGTGGCTGGAGAGAGGGAAGTCTGGGCCTCCCTTCTGAAGCTGCTGCCCCCGCGACCCGACCCCGGATAAGCGGAAGAAAATGGATGGATGGATGGATGGATTATTGTCATCCTTAAAATACATTTTAGTCCATCTGATGATGTAATTTTTAAATATTAAATTTGATCAGTTACTCAGTACTCGAGCAGACTTTTTTTTTTTACTTTGCCAATTAAAAAAGTACTTGGCCAAAGTACTTTTCGCCAGAGTAATTTCTGGCTACTTTTTACTTTTGAGTAGAAATAAACTGAATTAGTGCTACTCTTACTCGATGTGAAGTTTGTCAAAATGTGTTTATTTATTCTTTGAATTCGTTTTGTCTAGTCAAGAAGTTGTTGTTGTTTCTCCAGCCGTTGATCGTTGATTTATTAAGTTCAGTTACGTTGCGGTTGGCGGTTACCATAGCAACCGGCTCCGCCCCCTTTTCCTGTCGCCTGCTGTGACTATGGCATGTATAGGAATCAGCTCTGTGTTGTACTTTAGCAGATATTTTAGACAAATTTGATCATAACGCAGTGTTGCATTAGTAACTTTGCTGTTTTGTTTTGATATGTTTTTAGTTATTATTATTAATGCTGCCCATTTTAGCTATGTTTAATTTTACAAAGTTGCCAACTGCTCATTGGGAAGCTTTGCTTTGTAGTTTGTTAATTATTGTATTTTATCTAATGAAGCCGCTGGACTGATGCAAACCGCTTGATTTCCTCTTTTGTTGGAATCAGTACGGTGAACCTGAGCGTGTCTGTCGTGGAGTCAACCTACTGGACCTGAGACGAACGAAGAAGGGTTGCAGACGTGCTATCAAAGCAGTGCCCTGACCCGTCCACTCGGCCTTTGGACGTTCCCATTGCTCTGAACAGCATTGCTTCACTACACTGGGAAACTGTCAGCATTTAAAGCTTCAGTTTAACAGTTTTAGTGGAGGCCTTCAACAAGCTCATTAAGTGCAGCCGCAGTGAATGGACTGAGCAATGGTTCCTTTCACAGCTCCAAATAAAACACAGTGTATCAGGGACAATAGCGGGGGTAACCCCACCGAGGAGGGGCTTTTGTTTTGGGGGAACCCTCCCTTTAAGCTGGGGGTGAAAACTACCACTATGCTGATGATGGGGGGAGACGGACCTGATTCATATGGACTCTCAGTTTAGGTTCAGAGACTCACAGACAAAAGCTGCTGGACCGATCAGAGTTTACATTTCTATGACCTTTTCTTTTTATAAAAATTAGTGATCTGTCTGAGTTACAATAAAAGTGGTATTGACTTAAAAGACAACAGCGGACTTCTGGAAAGACTTTTTGCAATACAAAAAAAATAACTAGTTGTTTACATTTTTACTCAACACAACAAGAATTTAAAGCAGGAAGGGAAGCAAGGGATCAAGCTTTGAATCTATCAGTCTAAATCCAGTGTGAGGTTTAGAGAAAGGACGACGTCCTCGTAGTTGTTGGTGATGGATCTACAAGACGAGGGGCAGGATGGGCGAGCGGAGCGGAGGGAGGATGACTTAAATGATAGCAGCACAGGCGCGGAGCAATGGGGGGCCTGGGGGGGCAGCTGCCCCTGGGCCTGAATGGGTGCCCATGGGGGCCCGGGTCTGGAGGTGCCAGGGAGGGAGGAATGGTTTTAACGTCTGATTATAGAAGGAGAAAGTGCGCCCTCGCCTGTTCAGAAAGGTATATGTAATGTTAAAGTTACTGTCCCTCAATGGAATATTATAGTAGTCAGTCCCAGTGACTGTTTCACTCACCGTTTAGCCAATGTGCTTCCTCGGTAAAAATGAAATGAGAAATGCGGCCCAACCCCCCGCCCCCGTTTGAAAGATCTTCATGAATAAATAAGCAGCATGCGCTCCTTCAAATTAGATTAACCCCTAAATTCAGATGTGATTTTTGATTTATTGTCAATAATTACTCGGCGTGGTTTAGCAAGAAGCTTCTTGACCGTCAGATTTACAGCTCCGCTGTGGAATCCAATATTTACCAGAGCAGCTTTCACACTTATTGCCGTTGCATGCGGGCTGAAACGGGAGGCGTAAGACGGCTTGAGAAAGTCCCCGAAGCTGCAGGAGAGAAGAGCTGAGAGCGGCGATGTGAAAATCCGCTCAGTCATCCTTTCAAAGGCGAACGGCGCTGACAGGAAGCCGAGCGATATTTCACAGCGGTTGTCACGTCTGTTTAAAATGAGCAATCATGTTCAACACCAGCTGAAAGACGAGCAGGAGCTCATCATTAAAAATGTAGCGATGATCTGATGCCCCATGCTCTGGGGACGGTGACTTCAGTCCGGTTGACCTTTACCCCCAACCTCTCCTCTCCATTCAGGCTCCGGCTTCCAGACGGATACGACGCTGATCGTGTTAGTCGAAGCGCTGATTCTCCAGGGGGCGCCGCTCACAAACCGCCATTTATGCTTCCCAACGAGCTCCATGTGACAACTGACACGAGGGAAACCAGAGACGCCGGAGTGCGGAGGGCACCTTGGCGGGGGATCGATTGGAAGGATGTTGACTCAGGAGAAGCAGATGTAGGCTCTTAATTAATATGGTTATGTCCTCAGCCATGACCTCAGACAGGAAGACAGCGAAGGCGACCGCACAGGAAGTGGAATCTGATCGAGACGCATTAGGAAAAGAGGTGAGGTCATTACTCCTGGAGCCAAAACGGCGTATGATCACACACACCGAACAGGTTTCCACACAGAGCAAATTTAATCCCAAGATGATTTATTATTTAAATCTGTCCAAGCCAACATGGTAATTTACAGTTACTTAAAGGGTATTTACAGAAGCCGAGAGCAGAAGATATTCAGATAAACTTCTTCACCAATGGTTTTGATAACGAGTTAATCTATAGAAAGCAAATGGTTGGTGTGAATGATAAACCTGCATCCTGTTGTGGCAAAACCTTGTGTTCTTGATAAAACAAAGATGGTTTTCTCAAAAAAAAAAAAAAAAACAATGTTTGTTTTCCAGAGATTAACTTATTTCTAGAGAAGCACCTGAAAAAGTATGTGAGGAAAATAGGAAAGTAATTTCTTATCTAGATGTGGTGCACTAAAAATGCCACCACAGTATTTTATTTTATTTTTTATCATTTGCAATCTGTCTGTATTTATCGTGCTTTCCTGAGGTGGGACAGGAGCGGTAATGGCGAAGCGGAACCTTTGTTTGGGGGGGCGTTGCTTTCAGGTTGGTTTTGGGATGGACTTCCAGTTTGCCTCAAACATAATCTGGATGTCAACAGCAGCGCTGGTCGTCATTGCTGACTCTTTGTTTATTTTCTCTTCAGGTCAGTATGCGGTTGGGAAAAAGCACCAAGGCCACCGTGTGGGACACTTAACATCTTGATTAACCAGAATAGGTCGTGTAGTTAGGTTTTTGTGCACCGTTTGGATGGTTTTCTCAGGCGAGGTTGGCGTTGGCTCGCTCTGAGGGCCGTTGGATCTTAACGTCCCCATGTTGGACAAGTTTTATTTTGTTTTGTTCTTTTTAGTGTTGGCTGTTAAAGCGGATTGAGTGTCCTTTTCCCCAAAATAGGGGTCGTATTGTAGGTCGGGTAAACTCCAACACTTTTACGGTCCATTTCTGTGGACAGACACAGTTCTCTTGTTCTCTTTTACATGCGTTTTGAGGTTGAACCTTTTTGGAGTGAGCTGCGAAGCTTCAAGTGCTAAAATAGTGCGTCAACTCTGTTACAACAGTTCTGACCCCCAGGACCTGTAACACAATATCAATACATATTGGTTATCGACTATAACTGTCTCAATAATTTCAGGTGATACATTAAGAGATTCAAAGTGGTTTCAAAGGGATTTTGTCAAGTTTACTTTGTAAAAGTGCAAATAATAATATTCATTGTTTGATTGTTGAGTTACCATAGTTACAATCAGAGGTTTAGTCCTTTCTTTGTATTCGAGCTCAGTTTGTTTACTAATACAAGTCAGCGAATAAAAACGCAATCAGCAGCGCCGGTCGTCATTGCAGACTCTTTAGTTTCTCTTCAGATTGTGTCAACTCTGTTACAGCAGTTCCGACACCTGGGACTTGTAACATAGAGAAAAACATAAAAAAATAATAATTTATGTTGAGAAAACCATCAGGAAATGAATTTGTTATCTCAAGAAAACCGTCGGGAAAAAGATGATGCAGAATGTGGTTCATTCTTTTGCTTATGTTGACTAATTCTGGCTAACTGCATTGGTTGCATTCTCTCAACTTTTTTGTACTCTCAGGTTTATTTTCTAAGGCTTTTCACCTGTTTTGGCCTCAAAAACCTCCAAAATGAAAAGTTAAAAACCAAAGAATTGATTCTTGGTCATTGAGATAAATCCAGATAAAAATGTATCTGGATAAAAAGCTGCCTTTTTAAAAAAAAAGGAAGTGGGAACCATTGATAACTTTAGAACAACCTCACTTCACACACCCTCATTAGAAAAGGTAATATTTTATTTTTTAAACATGCTGCCATCTACTCCTTGATCAGAATTGGACGTTTATTCTGTAGTAAAAACGCTTCAGGACAAACGTCAGGTTTCTGCTGCCGCTCAGTCGGATCAGTCTGCAGGACACACAGGTGCAGGGTGGAAATCTCTTATCTCTAAAGAGTCAGCTGTCAGAAATGAAGGCAAACGACCTCAACTTGCCCTTGATGACTAATCTACTGGAGGCGATTCTAACAGCGACTCTAAATGAAAAGGTTCAGAGTTTAAATCCATGAGGATAAGAGACGATTCCCTACAAAACGTGCTCTTTTATTCTTTACTTGAACAGTCTGTTAAAACCTGGTTATTTCTGTTCAACAATAACATCCCGGACAATAAAACGTCCATTAAATCTGGTTTTAACTAGCAGCGCCTCTTGAAGTGACATATGTCTGTGTGGTCCTTTGTCATGGTAATAAAGAAAGCAATATACCCAGAACCCCCAGCAATCTGTGCAGCTCCGGACCGGCGGCCATTAGCAATGCAACGCTGCTGATTCTCCTTTCTCCCTCACCTGCTCCGGTCTGCAGGAGGCTGGAGCTGGGAACCATAAAAAAGTCATGACTGCATTTCACTGGGAGGAGGGGAGGAGCACCAGTACTAAAGAACGGCCTCTTATTGGGGTCAACAAGGTTGAATCTACGTCGGCGTATTCGTGGTGATAGAAAAAAAGGACATTTCCGCAAACAAGATCAGAACATTTTAATTTCTAAAATGTTCTAGAAAAATACAAGGAACTTTCTGAGCTGAGGAAAAAAATAAATTCAGAAATTTTGACATTGTCTGAAATTTTCTAAAAAAGGATTAAATTTCTTAGTACCAAAGATCAAAAATTTGAGAGAAAAGAATCAAACATTTTGAGATAAATCTAACAAATTTTATAGAAAAAAAGGGAAATTTCAAAAGTCAAACATTTTCGACTCTTAAAACTCAGAAAATTTTGAAATTGGAAAATTTTCTACCAAATTTCTGAGATTAGTCTCAGGCTTTTTCCACCAAATTTGTGACTTCTCCAACTCAGAAATTTTCACATTTTTTCTATAAAATTTGTGAGATTAAACTGTAATTTTTTAGATTTTTTAAAAAATCTTTTATTCTATCTATTTTGGCTCTACTCTGTCGTTGAATGAATCAGCTGAAGATACTAAAATTTTATATTTTGAGCTTCTCCTACTGATAAAATAGAAATAGTACTAATTGGAATTTAATCCAGTTTACTTTGACATTAAATCAAAAAAGGTTTTACATTAATCTGTTCCTTTAATATCCATGCAATTCCAAATGTACAAGCATAACTAACTTAGATTAATATTTCAGAGCTTAGATATAATTTTTTGCGTTTATTTGTTTGCATTTTCCCTGTTACTGGTCTAAAAATATTTTTAGCCAATGACATTGCTGCATTATAGTCATTTAATAGAAACACTGCAAAATATCAAATCTTAAAGTAGTTTTGTTTATTTAAAGCATCTTAGTACATTTATCTTATTACAACATTACAATACACTGATATTCTTTAAATACTAATATGAATATTTTTGAATATCTTAAATAAAGTTAAATTAAATAAATGTTGAGTTTGCTAAACTGTTTCAAATCTAATCTAAATCTAATTTAAACTAAACAAACCAATCAGTGTGACTTTAAGGGTCATTTAATTAACTTTCAATCCGTAATAATCAAAAAAAGTTCATATATATCTCTGTGTTGGCGTCTTCACAGTCGATTCAATCCCAGAAATCTTAATTAAATTTATTTAAATTGTGAAATCATAATCTCCAGCAACTGCATCTTCAAAAAGGGACGAATTAATGGAGCTGACTTATCAGGACAAAGCTTTTTATTATTGGATGGGGATTTATTTAAACAGTTCCTGGTTTATTTAACAGGCCATCTTGGTAAATATTACCTTCATGATGTCTTTATGTGGTTCAGATTCAGCTCACAGACTAATAAATTCACATAAAGGCGGCAGCAGTTTGCCTTTCAAAGATGTTTATTGAGATAGTAGATCCTAATCACTCAATTATAAAGACAAATATCTGCCTCTCTCAGGACGTTAATCTGAATGTTTCTCAGTTTTCCAGTCTGTATGTTATATTAATTATAGAAGGTTATGTAAAAAAAAAAAAAAAAGCTGCAGCAGAAAATGAATGAGCTGACAACAGACTTCAGGATAAAAGGTGGAAACAGGAGAGTGGTGTGAAAAACAGAGGCATTAATAATTAATGAGGAGGCAAAGATGCTGGCCTTGCATGAGTGCACACACATGAACGCTACACTGCAAAAACGCAAAATCTCACCAAGTTTTTTAGTCTAGATTCTAATGCAAATATCTTAATACCTTTAAATAATCTCATATTTCTTGCTGAAAAGTTACTTATAAGTTAGTTTTGTTTCATTTCAAGTGTACTAAGATATTTGCAATGAAACTAGACTAAAATTACTTGATAGGATTTTGTGTTTTTGCAGTGTAAGGCTTGATTTTATGAATGGGAATGGTTGCAAAAGATAAATTGAACACTAGAGGGCAGCAGTCAGGTATGTGCAAAGAGCCTCTCAGCTGTAGCAGCATTATAAAAGGTTGAAACTCAGTACAGCTTGTCAGGATATATATATAATCACACACACACACACACACACACACACACACACACACACCCCCACACACACACACACACACACAGAGCAGGTGGTTTGACACATTCCCAGACTGTAGTGGCAGATTTCACACGCTGAGCCACAAACACCTGCAGACCTGCTTCATCCCGGCCTGTAAATACTCGCTGGATGACTCCCTCTCTTTGCTCCTGCTGCATTGTGGATTAACTCTTTGTTAAAGGCGTACCGAACGAGTCAGGGCTGCGAGCCAACTGGGCCATCCAGCTGGATGCGTGAGCTGCTGCTTCTCTTCAACCAAGGCTTCACTAATCCCTCAGATAACTACCGACTTACCCTGTCAGGCGCTTAAAGGTGTCATGTCCAACTCACTTTATGTTTCCTGTTTGACTTTCTGCAAACACATCCAGTCATTAGGCTGCTTAATGCACGCAGGATTTTAAAGGTGACCTATTATGCTTTCTTGAACAGGTGAGGATAGATCTATGGCCTATACAAAACATTTTTTGTATAAAATCATTCTTAGATAATGAGATCTTAGTCTGTTTTGGGGCGTCTTGTCACTTTAAATCCAAATAAGCTGCATGTGAAAATGGCTGCAAACAGATTCTTAATTATACAACCATACATCTGTGAAAAGCACAAGTGGAGCCTCCTGCACACTGCAAAATCTCACTAACTATTTTTGGTCTAGTTTTCTCGTGTAAATGTCTTGGTAAACTTGAAATCAGACTAAACTAATTCAATGTTTGTATCTGGTTTCGCAACTGTCTACTGTATGTTGTTTTTATGAGTTTTATGTTTGTGATGTCATGATGTAAAACACTTTGAACTGCATTGCAGCCAGACGAATTCACTTAAAACATGAGAAAAATGTTTTGTTAAAAGTTAAATATTCTGCTAATGGAACCAGAACTTTATCAAAAATATTAAGGAATTATTGACCTAAAATAAGGTCCTATGTATATCTGAAAATATACTTTTAAGCTTGTTTTACCTTATTGAAGGTGTACTAAGGTATTTTCCCGAGAAGCCAGACCTAAAAAATGTAGGATTTTGTGTTTTTGCAGTGTACCACCAACAAGAATGCAGCATATAATTTCTAAGTCAACAACAAAGCTCCTGTCTTTTCCAGCAGCCATTATACAATGCATACGGAGGTAAAAGCAGCTGACCAAGCGTGCTGGAACTCCACTTGCGTTGCTAGGTAACAGGCGGAACTCGCCTGGGGTTGCTAGGTAACAGCTGTGGTTTGCTGCAGTTACTAGGTGAAAGGTCAGCGCCTGCTGATTTATGACATTACATTCTGAATTTTTTTTAAAATTTCTTTTCAAGAAATAAAAAAAACATCAACTTATTGCCAAAAACTGTCTATTTGGGGTATTTTTAAAAGCTTTGGCTGTTTTTAGAAGCAATTGAAACCCAAATTGTAAGTACGAAAAATGTAAATTTTGTATAATACGTCCCACTTAAGATTACTTTGCTCCTTTTCTGCATGCTTCGCTTTGTTAATGTTGTTTCAAATGAGACTCTTATAAAACTACACTTCACCAGATGAAGATAGAACGCATAAAAAATTGTTCCCCTGGTTAAAAATCAGCTCAAACCTCAGCCCACGTCTACTTGTACTGGATCTGAAGCCATTTGCGGCTCCCTCTCCAACTCCTCAGCGGTCAAATTTTCAGATTAAACATTGTGCAATATGAAAAGACTCAACAGGAAAACCATACAGCAGTGGCTTTTAACCTGGGCCCATTACAATTCTGCTCACTTTTCTCCAAGGAGGCAATCCACAGCTGGAAACACAAAGTAGAGGAAGAAGCAATATGTTCTTGCTCCTGATGTACCAACTTCAAATGTTCCCCCATTTCATCGCTGGAAACGCTGCTCACGCTGCGGTAAGCACTCGATGCTGAGAGGAAATGACAACGAGACGGAGGAACGACACCACAGGGTGCTGATTTTCACACAAGCTGATTTTCTTTGTTTGAAAGGCGGAATAAAACTGACGATTTAAAATCATTCTTACAATTACACCAGAGTATTGACATTTGACTAAAACTGCTTCTTTTATGCTCTATTTTAGCATGTAATTTATAAACAATTTTAGGATTTCTACTTGATATTTAACCTTCACTTTTTAGAAATGCAACATGCAACTGTTTCACCACTGCTGTATTTCAGAACAAAGAACTTTAACACTGAGTAGAATATTAGAGTTTCACTGGAAAACACAAAACTTTACCAAGTAATTTTGGTCTAGTGTCTAGTGCGAATATCTTAATACCCTTGAAATAAGAGAAAACTAACTTAAAAGTAACTTCTCAGCAAGATATGGTGTCTTGTTTTAAGTGAATATTTCCTTAATATAGATGAAAAAGTACTAGTTCCATTAACTTATAACATTTTTCCTATGTTACAAGTGAAATAATCTGCTAGTGAAGCAGCTGTTAGGCACTAGAAACATAACAAATGTTCACATACATGCTGGTGTTTTAACAGATCCTAATCATTTTTAGGTAATATTTTTGCTGTTGCACAGTTTTTGTAAATAGTCTCTTGAGTTTTATTTCTCTAATACACTTTCACGTTTTGTACAGTTTTTAAATTAACCTACCTAGTTTCACATTCCTTTGGACAAAAGTATGCTATTCTTAATTACTGCAGAGTATTTATGTTGAAATTTTGCCCTTTCGGTAACCGAAATGCAACGTCACAAAACAGCAGGCTGCTACCTAGCAACCCCAGCGAAATCCCAAACTGTTACCTAGCAACCTAAGCCGAGCTCCAGCACAGCACAGTTTCACCTAGTGACCCCAGCGAAACCCGAGCTGTTACCTAGCAACCTCATCTGAGTTCCGCTCATCACCTAGCAACTCAAGCAGAACTCCAGCACATTTGGTCAGCTGGTTTTACCGCCGTATGTGCTGTACAACGGCTGCTGGGAAAGACAAATGTTTTGTGGTCAACTTAGCATCCAGAAACCACTTGCTGCATTCTTGTTGGTTGTGCAGGAGGCTCCACTTCTGCTTTTCAAAGACGTACAGTTGTATAATTGTGCATCTATATGCAGTCATTTTCACTTGCGAGTGTAAGCATTGAGTTGGGGGATGTGGCCAACAGCAGCTTATTTGGATTTAAAGTGACAAGACGCTCTAAAGCAGCTCAAAATGGACAGAAGATTTAAACCTCACTGT